>NC_136464.1:15647616-16847616 GCF_902686455.1 Sciurus vulgaris | reverse complement strand
GCCTGGATCCCCTCCTCCCAGCCCCTGGTAGCCACGATTCTGCTCTCTGCGCCCCTAAATTTGATTATTTTTCACCCCTGTATGTGATCTTAAAAGAGCCTCTCTCCTTTCCAAGGTCATCAGCTTGGTCCTCGGAGGGAACACTGGGGAGGGACTCTGCAGCCCCAGATCACCCGAGTGGCCGAGGTTGGCAGTAGCTGAGTAATGGTGCCAAGACGCTCAACCCCACACGGTTGCAGGGCCTGCCTCTTGCTCTGCTGGCCAGATGGCAGGGGCAGGGCAGCACCCCCTGTGGAGATGGCTCTGTGCTCCAGGAAGGAGATGATTTCCCACGGGCTCAGCCACCGGGGAAGCTGGAGCTTGTGAACTCCGCCCGCAGACTCAGGAGCGCACCGGGCTGGGAGCGTTTCCGTGTTTCCAAGCCAACGCCGAAGGCTCACGCGTTGGTGGATGGGAAAGCCATTGATTTTTCTTGAGATAATAACTCAAGTGTATTTGTTCAGCGTCTTTCAGAACCAGAGCCTTGTCTGATTTTATTTCTGTTTTGTTTTGGTTTTCGTTTGTTTGCTCTGAGAGGAAAAAAGTGAATTGACTAAAGCAAAAACCTCAGTGTTTTTTGTTCGGTGGCTCCTGGGGTCAAGTGGTTGACGTCCTCCTGTCAGAAGCATCGGAGCGGACATGAATCAAATGAGCACCTACTGTGTGTCATCGTGGGCCGTGGAGGGCTGTGCGAGGAGCGTGAGGCCTGGTGGCTTCGGAGATAGCAGCCTGGCGCATGGAGCCCTCAGCCCTCCCCAGGTGGCTCTGAGCCCCTATCACAGTCCTCTGTCAAGAAGCCCACGCCAGACAAAAATTCCTAAGGAAACTTAGGCCAAGGGCTCTGCAAATCCCGTTCGTTGTGGGTCCTGATGTCTCGCTTCCTGTTTCTCGTTCTTGCCTGATTCCCAGAAAGCAGGGCTTTTCCCTCCCATTCATGTAGGGAAGCGATGGCGGGGAAGGCGGTGGGACATAGTGCCACCCGTGGTGGAATTCACCTTCCCAGATCCTAGTGGACGAAACCAGGGTGCCTGTGAGGCAGGTGGGGACCGAGGCCCCACAGACCATTCACCCAGCCTTTGAAGCCGCACTCCCGCCTCTGCTGAATGACTCCCACCCACACCATTGCTTCCACGACCCCTGTGATGGAGGGGAGCCCATCTTCTCTTCCCGGCCCTCCACCTGGCCTTTCAAAAGCCAGGATCCATTCACCATGGTGCTCTTGGGGTGCCAAGAGTGTATTCAAAGGACAGGCTGTGCAGCTGGAAAAACCACACCCTCCTCCAGGCCACCTGTCTTCCTGGGGACGCACCAAGTCATTCCTGCACAAGATGGTCCCTCACCAGCAGCACCAGCAGCACCAGCATCCCCGAGGAACCTAGGAGAGATGCACATTCTTCAGTCCCGCGCCAGACCCGCCCACCCAGAGTCTCCCAGTATAGACGCAGGAATCGTGTCTGAATCCCCTCTCCGGGTGGCTCTCTTGTGCAAAGTAGAGCAGGATTTGATGCCCCCTGTGCTCCAATCATAGAAAGGACAAGAAAGGGGACACTTTTGTGTTCAGAAACTGGTAAGCACAGCGTGTTCTATTGCTCTCTTAGAAATTCCTAAGGATGCTAGTGTCTTCCTGCAGTGGAAAGGTCTGTTCGTTTTAACTTAACTGGCTCCTTCTATTTTCCTTTAAACGTGAACTTTTTCTTTTGCGAAAGGCCCGTGGCTTTCCCAGGGAAGCAGCATCGATGAGCGCTGGAGGAGGTGTTGATCCGCATGTCCTTCACCCTGCTCGGGCTTCTCCACCTTGATGACCTTGTGTCAGATCTACATCTCCAAAAGCCACAGCAACACTCAAGAACATCATGCGGCTGTTGCCAGCAAATCACTTTGGGATCCACACAGACCCTGAGCTGCACAACTCTAAGGGACAGAACTGCTCAGACGGCCACCCCGCAGCCTGGACCTATTGCCAAATACTGAATCAATGCAAGACTGAAAATGTTTCCATCTATCAGTGGCTGTTTAGAACCCAGGGATTTGAGGAGCCCAGGGAGAGGGATTCTTTAATTCTTTTAACAACATGGAAAATATTTCGGGAGGAACTTTGCCAGTTGTTACTAGGCCAAGAGATACCGTTACATCGAATACAGGCCTATTTTTCTCCTTGAAGCACAGCACACTTTACATTTTCAAAGCACTTAATGAGATTACTTTGTATTTAGGTAGCCTCTTTCACCCCCACGTCTCAAGACTACCAGAGAGATGATTGGCAAGAAAATTTCCCAACTTGGAGGTCCCCCCATCTCTGGTGGGATGGCGAGGGTCTAACAGAAGGAGGGGATTTGTTGACCCTGAAGTCACTGGCCAAATGTTGAAGATGGGTGTCCAAACCGATCCCCTGACAGAGGAGCCAGCCCGCACAATGTGACTGTGGGTTTCCAATTTCCGTGAATTTTAAATCGAGGAAAAATAAGTAGAATAGGGATTTCGTGTTTTCTTTGTGGTGCCCTAAGAATGGCACGTTTAATCAAGAGCTGCTCACCACCTCCAGGTGCCCGCCGGGCATGCCTGAGAAGTGCCCCCAGATCACTTTGGATTAGATGCTGGTCCCAACTCCAGCAGGGAACCAGAAATATCAGACATACATAAGAGTCGGTCATGGGGGCGGCTGAGCAAGGCCAGCTGAGAGTGCCCTTCTGCCTGGAAGGTGCCAGTCTTTTATTTTCAAACAGAGTTTAGAATTTTCTCCTTTATAAGAAGAATGCAGTCTCATTATAGGAAATTTAAACAGAAATGTGAGAACTGAAGAAATCCCCATTATCCAAGGAGCATCCCTCTTGACCTTCCATGATCTCTCCCTCCAGTCTTTCTCCCATGCATTTTAGAAAACAAAAATAAGCTCATACCACACATACAAACCTGGTGTCAGTGTGTTACGGCACAATCTGGGACAGATGACCTTGCTCATCATAGTGACCCTGGGACCTAGCTCGGAGCCTGGCAGTAAATGCTGCTGAACAGAATGGCAGGGGACAGTGGGACACCCAGAAGATGCACCAAGGCTCATGTGACCTGCCCTTGGATGCACCCTGGCGGGCCTCACTGCGCTTCTACCACACTCACGTTTTCTGCATTGGGATTATCCGCGATTGCAGATCCTGTTATCATTCCTACCATTTACCCTCAGCTCATTCCAGAGGCACCTGCAGATAGTCCCTGGACAGCCTGCTGGCTTCCTGTGTTAACTTTCTGAGCTTGTCCTCTGGCCGTGGGGGCAGGTGCGGTCTCCATCTACGTGGAGTCGCCTGGAGGCACCCATGGTAATGTCCCCAAGCAATCCTGCACCAATGGGGGTGCAAGTGGGTGGACAAGAATCCCCGTTCCTTGCTCCTCACGGTGACAATGGTAAGGTGTGTTCTCCACAGTCCACCTGATGGTCCTCAGAGAATGGAAGCCCATGGTGTCCAGCTTTTGAACACGTCCAGCCTGTAGGCTTTCCTCTCTTCCTTTCTTCCCACATTTCCCGCTTCCTTCTGGAAATGGCTTTGGGGAGCACCTTCCAAATAAACTGCTTGCACTGAATCTTCGTCTCCGGCTCTGCCGCTTCTCAGGACACCAGCGAGGTCATTGACTGCACAGAGGCTCGGCAGCAGAATGGCTGAGTTAAGCGAGGAGGAATTGTTTAAAGATGCAGGATACGTGTTGATTGACACGTCATTTCCATATGGGGGTTTTCAGAGCTCTTTTTACTAACCCTTGATTTTACTCTGAGAAGCTGGACCCTGAACTGAAAGAACAGGGAAAAAAACGAAGCCAGGGCCCTGAGCTGCCAGGCTGCCCCGGAGGACGGTCGGGCAGTTCACCTGAGATCACCCTTTATGTTGTTCACTTTTCTCTGTTGTTCTCCTTGCTTTGTTTCCCTCTGTGTTCCTGGACAGAGGCCAGTGGTTATAGAATTTTTTTTTTTTTTTTTTTGTCTTTACAAATGGAAAAGGCGGGGGAATTGAATGAAGCCGAGAAAAGAACCCGGGAGGAAGGACAGGAGAGACGTTGCTTTAGAGCATTTCAGCCTTGGGCCTCTGTAACAGCCAAAGTTCAGGGAAAGTGCAAAGAAATAGAGTGTGCTGAGTTTTGTCATTATGAAACCCCCGAAATCAGTAAGGAGTGCACAGTTGTGTTCCAAAATCCAGCTGCATGTTTGAGGATTGTCATGGTGACCTGAAAGCACGTTTTCTCCAGGGACACCTAGGAATGAAGTTTCCTACTGGCTTCCCTGCTGGGGCCATGGCTGCACATGGAGAAAGGACCCAGTCTGTTTTGCTGAAAATGATGAACAAATCGCTCCCTTTTGCCCAAGATTGCCTGGATGTTCCAAGAATGCACGGTCAGCTGTGGCTGGAGGGACCTGGAGGATAGAAACTTAAGCACTCACCTTTTGTGCCCTGGTGAGGACCCAGATTTTGCTATTTGTTCCCCGCTGCCTCAAAACCTCTCCCTGACCCCATCCCCCCGAGCCAGTCCCTGAACACATGCCAGGCGGTCCTTCTACCCTTCCCCACCCCCATTTCTGTACATAGCCCTCTCCCTTCTCCTCTAGGAATAAACCATCCTTCCTGGCTCGCTGTTTCCTGGGACAGCTGACAGGGCCGCACAGATGAGTCAGTTGATCGGAGACCCAGAAAGGTCCACAAATGAAAGCAGATTCTTCTTAGAGGGAATGGCTGTGGGTGTTCATGCACAGTCATCGCTACTTCTGCAACATTGCAAATGGATTGTCAGCCCCGCTCCTTGTGAGTTCCGCCATGGTCGGGTAAATTCTTGGTGATCCCTTGACCTCACTTTTCTACCTCGCACAACTGGGTCCCTAGAGCGTCACAGGCTCTTTGTTGAGGAGTAAACGCGGTGCAGACCGGGAAGCTGGGCTCGCAGCGGGCAGCAAGCACCGTCGTTCTGGACTTTCGGCGTCTTTGCTCTTTGTGAGGAGTGCAGCAGGAACGGGCCCAGCCCCACAGCACAGAGGAGGGTAAACTGAGGCCCCGGAGTCAGCAGCACTGATTTGGATGCCAGCTGCTGTGGATCTGGTTCCTGAGTTTCCCGGTCAACTTTCTAGTGACCTTGAAGGAAGACCTGCGTTTCCCAGGCCTCCAGCCGAGCGCTCCCACCACAGGGAAAACATGCCCACCCCCGTCCCCCAGGGTGGGTTGTGAAGGTTAATGAATTGGTATTTGTGAAGTGCTTTGAGATCCGCGGATGAAAGGGCCTATGAAGTCAAAAGCATTCGGATGATTATTAAATTGCCTTGCCCGAGGTCAGACAGCGCAGGACGAGGGAGTTGGAAAGGGAAGACACACTCCCTTTCTTCCAGTCCCCTGCCAGAACAACTAAGACCGTAACCTGCTCTTGTTAAGACGGCCGTCCCTCGGTGGGTGGATGTCCTCGGGCCTCACATCCCGTCTCCTTTATTCCCGGCACCCTGGTTAGGAACCGGCTCGGCTCTCACCGGCCTGGCTCATTGGAATGCCAAGCAGCTGCCTGGCTCCTGGGAGGGCTCTGCTTTGAGAAGCTCAGGAAGCTGTTGAGTGAGGGACAGAGAACCACACTTGACCCAGGGACCCTCCTTGAGAAAGAAGGGGCAGCTTCTCTCCTGCTGACTGGACACTGAAAGGGAGGAGGAGCCCAGCGCCAGCTGCCTCCGGGTCGTGTCCCCCGCACACCAGCCCTTTCCTGTATCCCCTTTCCTTTTCTCTATCTTTTTTTCTTCTTTTCCATCCATCCAGCCTGGCAGTTGTGATATTTGTTTTACAAACATCTCCTCCATACTTCTGTCTCTTCCTTTCCCCACGTTGGCTGTTGTATAGATAGCTCATTGCAATTCAGACACCTGTCACTTTCGGATGTCAGTGTGGCAGTTGCCACGCTGATTAGTTAAGATGAAGAAAAAAACATACAGTGCCATATAAATAAAAAATTACAGGCTGTCACATTGTTTAAAGAGGGCCCACCTCCCAACGCCAGATCTGGGCCAAGTGCCGTTCCTTCTGTTTCCTGGGTATCGCCGCTAAGAGGAACGCTTAGAACGTCTTGTTTTTAGTGATTAAGTGGTTAATGATTTAATGAACTAAAAAAAAAAAAAATCTCATTTGTTGCTTCCCTTGGACTTGGAAAAAACCTCAAAGAGCTGATTTTCTGTGTACCTCAGTCCAATATTGCTACCTGCTGGGTTACGAACACAGTCTCTAAATAAATTGCTAGTGGCCTTAGGCGGGTAGAAGAGTCTCTCTTTGATCCGGCTGGAGCGGATGAAGTCAAATGTTCAATCAATCAATCACATTCATAACTTGCAGCTACAATCAGGCTGACAACGGCCTATTATTTATTTTTAACATCATATATTTCATTATTGCAAAACACACAGGCCCTCACGAGGAAGAAGAAACTAAATTATTGATAAGGCATATAGATGACGGAGTCTGTTGTTTCTGACATGCTTGTCACTAACTATTGTCAGGAAGAATTTACTAAGATGTAGAGTCGGGAAAGTTGGCCAGGAATGTATGTCGTGCCAAAGCAGAGAGGGGAAGAGGGAACTCTAATGGCCTCTCTCTCCCTCTTATTGAATTCTTGTAGGTAAGAGGCAGCTGAAGGCAGAACAGGTTTCTATTGTAAAGCGAGACTTGAAAAGCCCCCGATTTGATTGCTACAGAGCAGGAGATTTGGTTCTCAAAATAGCCGCGCGTTTGGGAAATGAATTTTTGCTGGTGTCTGTGCATTCCTGGAAATAACAATTTTAACTCTCCAGAATTCCCACATGGACCAGGGCCAGCGTGTTTATTCAATATTGTGTGCGGGGCGGGTGGGGGTGAGGGCCACGTGCCGGCTCAGCGGCAGGCACCCAGAGGAGGCCATTTGCTTTGGAGGTGAAGAAGAGGGGTCCTTTCCTGCTATACCCCCATCATGCTCCCTGAGCTGGCAGAGCACTGGCAATGGGGCACCTTCCCCAGGGCCTGCACTTGAACTTCTCTAGTGGGCTTAGGGGAAGGAAGGACAGTCAGGGAATTGCTGACCACTCCTTTCTACGGGCGTCTTCAGTTTCTGGGTTCTGGGTCACGAGCTGATGAGGCCACAGCAAGCTGAGATCTTAAAGCTATACAGCCTCTCATCTGAACAGCAAGGGGCTGGACTAGAAGACCCCACAAGCCCAGCACTGTCACTCGGCCCCCATCTCCATGATAAGGAGGACACCATGCCAGGAGTTGCTGGAAGGAAGAGCCCCCTGGGCTGAAAGAAAGGGAGGTGCTTTGTTAAGGGAACTTCAGTGCTCACTTTGACGGATCAAACCTTATTAGAATGAGTCCCTTAACATTTGAACAAAAACAGCTGTGGAACTGAACATTTCTAACACCCCCCCCCCCCACTTGGATACCCCCTGGAACATCAGTACAATGAACATAAAATCGAAGCGCCTCTGGAGGTCTGGTAGAGATTTGCCTGAAATTCCTAACTTACTTGCTAAGATCACCCCTGGTCTCTCAGTTGCCGGGATGGGGTGGGACAGTGCTAGGTGGGTATCCTGAACCCAGGCCTCCTCAAAGCCCAAGTGTACTCAGAGTCCACAATCCAACTTCTCTCCTCCCCACTCCATGGATGAGAGAAACAAGAGTCAGAGGAATCAGAATCTGAGAGCTAGTTAGTAGCAGATGGGGGACCAGACCCCACCTCCAGCCTCTTCCCTAAGGTGAGGTGGGAAACCCTTAACACAGTGGAAATCAGAAAAGAGGTATCTTGTTGCTCTGTCAGGTGATCTGTCTTCTACAAGAGGCTGGTTTCTAATGGAACATTCCAGTACACTGGTTTGGTTTTAAATCAGTAAACTCCATTTAGAATCCAAACAACCAGAAAGCTCACTTAACACGTGTTTTTTCTTTATCTTTTTAAAAATTTATTTTATTTTTTTTATTGGTGCATAATAATTATGCAAATAGGAGTTCCTCTGTAGCATATGTGCATACATGCACATAACATAATTTGATCAATTTCATTCCCTCCCCTCCTCTCTGCTCCTGGCCCCTTCCTCCACCTACTGGTCTCCCTATATTCATGAGAACCCACCCCACACACACTTTAAAAAAAAAAAAATTTAATTTCCAGCTTCCACATATGTGAGAAAACATATCACCCTTGATTTTCTGAGTTTGCCTTATGTCATTTAATATGACATTCTCCAGTTCCAGTCATTTTCTCGTAAATGACATGATTTCATTCTTCTTTATGGCTCAGTAAAGCTCCATCATGTATATAGATCACATTTTCTTTATCTATTCATGTGCTGACAGACACCTAGGCCAGTTCCATAACGTGGCTATTGTGAATTGTGCTGCTATAAACATGCAGGCATCACCACAGTATGCTGACTTTAATTTTTTTCTGGATAAAAACTGAGGACTTGCATGGTTGGATCCTACGGTGGTTCCATTCCTAGTCTTTTGAGGAACTTCCATACTGGTTTCCATAGTGATTGCACTAATTTAGATTCCCACCAAGTGTTTTTCCTTGCATCCTCACCAGCACTTATTGTTATTTATACTCTTAACGATTCCTATTTTATCTGAAGTGAGATGAAATCTCAGGAGTTTTGATGTGCATTTCCCTGAAAGCTAAAGATGTTGAACATTTTTTTTCATATATTTGTTAGTCATTTATACTTCTTCTTTTGAGAAATGACTGTTTAATTCTTAAGAATAAATCTAACTGAAGAGGAGAAAGATCTCTCCAAGGAAAATTACAGAACACTAAAAGAAAGAAATGAAAGAAGACACTTGAAGATCAAAAGACTTCCCATGTTCATGAATAGGCAGAATTAGTATTTTTTTAAATGGCCAAATTACCAAAACTGATCTACAGATTCAGTGCAATCCCCATCAAAATACCAATGACATCCTTCACAGAACTAGAAAAAAAAAAAAAAAAAAAGTCCTAAAATTCACATGAAAGAACAAAAGACCCAGAATATCTGTAGCAATATTGAGCAAAAAGGGCAATGCTGGAGTCATCACATACCCAATTTTAAACTATACTACAGAGCTATCGTAACACAACCAGCAAGGTACAGACATAAAAGCAGACACACAGACCAATGGAATAGAATAGAAGACACAGATACAAACCTACACAGATATGGTCATCTGATCCTTGATGAAGGTGGCAGAAACACACTTGGAGAAAAAGCAGCCTTTTTAACAAATGATGCTGGAAAAATGGAATATCCACATGTAAGGGAATGAGACTAGGTCCCCATCTCTCACCCTGCATGAAAGTCAACTCAAATTGGATCAAAGCCCAAGGAATTGGAACGAAAATTTGCAGTTGCTAGAAGAGAACATAGGAGAAACACTTCAACATGTAGCTGCAGGCAATGACTTTCTCAATAGGACTCAAATAGCTCAGGAAATGATACAAGAATCCTTAAATGGCATGGTACCAAGGTATAAAACTTCTGCACAGCAAAGGAGACAGCATGAAGAAAGAGCCTACGGAATGAGAGAAAATCTGTGCGAGGCACTCTTCTGACGGAGGATTAAATTATCCTGAATATGTAAAAGACTCAAAACGCATAACTGAAAATCCCCCAAACAAGCCAATCAATAAATGGGCAAATGTATGAAACACATGTTTTCACAATCCCGAGCCCCGAAAAGGAGCAGAGCAGGTTATAATAGGCGTAGGGTCGGAACTTCTGAATCCACAAGAAGACAGTGAATCGACCCTGGGAGTCGGGAGCCCTTGCTTCTAGTTCTGTGATCTCAGTTCCTTTGTGTGGTGGACTCTGTGGATGGCGCCTCCCTCTGAGCTTCTGTCCATGAGGTCAGAGTGGCCCTGACAAAGGGTCTTTCCTTGACCAAATTTCAGGCAGGCTCCTCTGAACCCTCTTCCCAGATGGACACTCACCTGGCCCTGTCATTGCTGAGCCTGTGTACCCCAGTTTTGGAGAACATATTGCCAAATCAGTTTAGAATCTCTTGCCCTTGATATCTGATGACCTTGGGCTGCTTCAGCAAGAGTCTTCTGTGACCAGTTTAGCAAGAACCGCCCCCCTGCCCCAGTGAATCCTATTGGTATTTCCCATCCATTGATCCTGTTCAACCCCTGCTCCTTGGCATAAATCTGCACCTCTTGTTGTATTTGGAACTGTCCCCAGCTCTTTCCCCATATTGCAATAGTTCCTGAATAAAATCTGTTTTCACCACTTTGCTCTCCAGCTCTGGTTCTCTCTGAAAGTCTTCAGGTCCGTTTCCGGCTCCAAAATTCTACATAAAACCCTACATAAAATCCTGTTCTGTGGCATTTTCCTTTCAATTTATTTTTGGAACATTTTGTTGCCTGGGTTGGCACATATGGAGACAGAGCTGGCCAAAGCCAACAGGGCACCAGGAGAAGCCATTCCTTATCGTCTTCATGATACAACAGAATAACTCCCAGTGGGAACAAAGAACCTGGGGCCTCAACTCTGGCTCTGCTGGATGTGGGTGAGATGTGGAGTCTCTCTGGACCTCAGTTTTCTCTTCTGTTAAATGGGGATATTGGTGTGCCATTGCTCCCAACAGCATCACTATGAGAATCTAAACCCATTACATAAGTGAGGGGAGGGGAAACAGAAGCTTAAGCTGTCCCAGGGGTGAGGAGGAGTGGAATTATTGGGCGGTAGGAATTTACTGTAGATGAGAGAGTCTGCTACAAATATGAGATTACATTTGAATTACCTTCAGGTGCTGACCTATGTAAATAGGCCTACAGTGTTTTGTTGGGAGGGAGCAGGAAAAAAAAGAGGTGGGGTGGGACTCATTAGCTTTTTTTAATTTTTATTTTTTAATATTTGCTGCAGTTTCAAGGAAAACCTTTAAGAGAGGGTAGTGAAGCTTCCTCTGCGGTTCCACAGACATGCGAAGAGTCTGGTTTGGGGTCCGAGATGCATTTGTCCACCAAGAGCACAGCAGCAGCTCCTCCTCGGCAGGATCCATACACCTCCCAGTCATCTCCTGTGAGCAGGTTTGTCCCTTTGAGGCTTGTCTGCTGCACACATGGGTGAGAGTTTCCACCTCAGGGAGTCCTGTAGGACCCGAAAGCGCTTGGACTGCCGGACGCCAGACAGATGGGTGCCCCTGGCAAGATAAGACTCTATTAAGGTGACTTTATTCATAGTCTCTCTCCCAGTCCTGGCCCCCTCGGGAGCCTCCTGTGATTGGTCAGTTGTACAATTATAATGGGCATTAATTATACCTAGAAGCCAAGGAGAGCAGCCCACCTTTCAAAGCCCCTGGTGGTCTGGATTTGGGTAAATGCAATGAGCTAAAAACGACTTCATCTTTCCAAAAGCACAAAGGACTCACTCCCTGAAAAATGAATAACTCAGGAAAACAGTTAAACAGGGAAATAGGAAATAAAATAGAAATGACTCCAGCTTTGGACCAGTCAGGGGAGAGTGGGCCTATTTGGATTAAGCCAGGGTGGATCTGAGTGACAGCAGTCATTCCCTTGTCCTGGAGTTGCTGGGAAATCTACGTTCCCATATTTACTCCCTAAATATGACCCTTTTCTTTAGATCCCAGATATGTACACTGAAGCCAAGAAGCAGCCTCATCCTACATCCAGATAGACATAAAACCCCCTTAAAAGGCTCCATCCATTTCCTCCAGGTGACCCCTCTGAGCTGGACCAAGGCTGTGAGGCTGGCTGGGAGCTGGGAGCTCTCCCTGACTCCCAGGATTTTTCAGCCAGGAGTTCTGGGCAAACTCAGAATGACTGCATAATTGCACGCCAAAGGCACAGAGTGCACAGAGCAGAGCAGCAATAAAGGCCACATGAGGTCCAGAAGGAACTTCCAGGAGGAGGCATGCTCAGCAGAATCGCTTATTTCCAAGAAAAGTGTCTGCACGTGGACCTGGCCCTTCCTTGACTTTCCCTCTACAGCGTTGCTTCCTCCTGGCTCAGGAGTGACTGGGGAACCAGGTGGAGCTGCCGTTGCCAAGCAGCGACACTGCTCTGTCCCCTTGGTGTTTGTGGCCATGCTGACCAGGACCCTCCCCAGCCCTGGTCAGGAATGGACTCTCCACATGGTTCATGTCTAGGGAGCAAATGTTTTGGGGAGCAAACAAGTTCTTTTGGTTCAGTGGCTGAGCCAGTGAGTCCATGACCCAAGTTCAGTGTCCTCAGACTTGTCCACAGCCCCATGGGGTCTGATACTGCCACTCCATTGACCTCGTTTCCTGCTCTTCTGCCACTTGTTCATTCTGATCCAGTCACTTCACCTTTGGCTGTTTCTCAAGCAGACCTGGCTCCTGCCCCAGGACCTTCTCTCTTGCTCTTCCCTCGGTCTGGGACTCTCGCCCCACTAGGTATCTTCCTGGCTCCCTACTCCTTCCTTCAGGTCTCTGCTGTAAGGCACCTTCTTTGACCAGCATTCCCTGGACATCTCTTGACCCTCCTTTCACGCAGGTGTCTCCCCCATCAAGATTTCTTGCATTTACTAATACATGAAACATTATGTTCACCTGCTTATTTATCTGTTGTCTGAAACCTGCCCTTAATGAAGCTCCAGGTGAGATAAGACATGCCAGAATTCAGCAGCATGATGGTTCCATAGTGGGTGCTCGAAAAAAATATTTGTTGAACTGAATTTGAATTCCAACTTCCGCATAGACCAATTTAGCTAGACCTCTTCTCAGGCTGCATTCCAGGTAGCTCCTGGTGACACGTGCTCTGGGGGATGTTTAAAAGGTCCAGGTATTTCTTTGCTACAATAAGAACATGTATCTGGACGGTCTTGAAAGGATGTGATTAAATACTAAAAGTGGAAGATACAGGTGAACAGACCTTGCCCTCCAGCAGCCAGCGAGTAGGGCCTTCAAAGTTTCCATGTGCGGGTCATTTTCACTTTTGATCTATTTTAGCAGAAAGTGGTTTCTATACTTTTTGCCAGATATCAATCAGTTCACTAGATTCCACTTGCCCAAGTTATCAGAGAAGGAGAAGGGATGCGGATCTGTTGTTCGAGGGGAGAAGTAGACTGGAACAGCAGCCTCAGCCCTAAACTTGGCGGCACCTCGCAGCTCCACCCCCCTGGCTTCCAACGCATGCAGGCGCAGTGGGGTCGACTGCATGGTTTATTCACAGATTTCCCCTCCCTCCTGCCCTTCCATTGCTCACTGTGAGTGGAGCGTGCGACCCCACTCCCCTGATGTCAGACGAGGCCTGGGGACTGACTTGTCCTGGTTGTCAGTCAGGGGCAGGACTGCTGGTGTGTCAGCGCAGGCCCTCAGAACCATCCCTGCTGGTTTCTACCTGCCCCTCTCCAGGTTCTGATATGCACTTTGAGAAAAGCATACCTACAGGCATCATCAGTTCGAGAGTGAGAGACAGAAGGAGGAGACTGGAGCAGACCCACAGCTTGAAGCAGAGATGCCGCAGGCCACCCACAATTCCATGATTGAGAAAGTAAATGTCCATGATGGAGGTTTGATATCACTTGTCACTCACCATTATTCAAGCAATGACTGACCATTACACTCAGTGTGAACTTTCTAACAATTCACACTTTCCAGGGTTTTGCTATACCTCTCTCTGCCTTGTCCTGCTAAGCGAACAGGCTTTAAAGGTATTGCTACCAAAGGTACATTTGTCAAATGTACATTTTCCAGTGCTAGACCAAGAAAAAGACTTTACTTAAGAGTAACTGGGAGGTAAAAAGAGAGACAAAGAAGCCTTATTGTTTGGATATGAGATGTCCCTCCCAGAAAGCTTGTGTTAATGCAGGAACGGTCATAGCTGAATGGATTAGATGGTACCAGCTGTGACCTAATCACTGGATCAATCCATTTGAAAGCTACTCTACTGGGTGGTAACTACAGGCAGGTAGGGTGTGGCTGGAGGCAGCAGGTCACTAGGGCATGCCCCTGGGGGTCATATGTCTTCACCCTGCTCCTTGCTTTCTTCCTCTCCTTCTCTGGGCTTCCCAGCTACCATGACTGACAGCTTTCCTCCGCCATGCCCTTCTGCCATGATGTCTGCCTCACCTCGGGCCCAGAGCAGAGGAGCCAGCCGCCCATGGACCGAAGGCTCTGAAACTGTGAGCCAAAATAAACTTTCCCTCCTCTAAGTTGTTCTTGTCAGGTATTTTGGTCAGAGTGACGAAAAGCTGACTAACACAGAAAGGATAACAAAGCATGCGGGAGATGGGAGAGAGGGTGACTGATACGTTTTGACTTTTGAGCTGTCATTGTGGCTTTGCTCGTCTTTTGTCCTATATTTCAAAAGCAGGTCTCTAAATTATTGACTACTTTGGCAAACTCCACACTTCCTAATTAATGATCGAAGTTTCCTTGGCTGAAGGAAAAAAAAGGCTTCAACACAGTAAAAACTCGATGTGGCTGTTTTTTCACTTAGTCATCCTCCTCTTGAAAAGGGCTTTGGGATGTCCTCACCATTGAGCAGCCAGGAACCCTTAAGGGAGGAGGGATGGGACGGAGCAGCCCACTCCAACCCTCAGGAGAGTCAATTGGGATCATGACTCCCTTTAGGAGTTTGGAAGACTCTCTTGGCACCTTTGGGCAGGGTGGAGCAGAGATTTCAAGATCAAGGTCCCAGGGTCTTATCACCACCCCCACCCCCATGAACATCGTGACACTTCCTCACACCCTTCCCTGGCTCCCTGGCTCCCTCCAGCAACTGCTCTAACTTACTTCCACTGAGTGCCTACTAAGAGCTGGTGACATTATAACCGCGTCACCTGTGCTACCTCTCTGAAGCCTCACACCGCCCCCTGTGAAGGGGTACGCTCATTTGCTCCTTTCATTTATCAGATTAGATACTGAAATATCAGTCCACCCAAAATCACGCACCTGGTGAGTTGGGTTGCTGGATTTGGACCCAGGCAATCAGCTCCTTGGTTGGTGCTCTGAATCACTAGGCTCCAGAAGCTTCCCTCTGAGTTCTTGATCAAAAGAATATTCCCCAATGCCAGCGTCCTCACTGACAACCAGAAACCCCGTGAGCACCTGAGGAAGCACAGCCCCTTCATTTGCTCACACCCTCCAAGCTTGTGCCCAAAGGAAGGAAGTGTGTTGGGACGTCAGAGAAGCATGGATCTGGGCCCTTCCTTATGACTTTACTAAACTGCCCCTGGGTGCAGTGGGCCATCAGCTGACACTGAGAATGTGATATGAAGTATCCATATCATTTTGTCACTTTGTCCAAGAAGGATGTCACCAAGGGCATTGTCCATGGCATGGGATTCACAGGAAAAGGTCCTCTTTGGTTTAATATCCAACCAATGGGTAGAGACGTACCTTATGGACACAGAGAATCAAATAACTTAGTCCTTCCTGCCTCACACTGACTCCAGGAATATAGAGACAAAGGTAGGGCTCGCATCTAGCATGTGGAGAAAATGTCACAGCCCCAAATTTGTGAGTTAGCCTCCCTCTGTGGGCACCAGATGACTCTGCTAGCTTCGGTTTCCTTTGCCTTGCTCTTCTTCACCTGTTTTTAACATTTTTTGTTATACGGTGTGTGTGTGTGTGTGTGTGTGTGCACATCTGTGTAATTATAGGCTTCTCCTGCTTAGGATACAAATATAGTCCCGCATCCTTTCTTTTCCCAGTTCATCGTCGGTGCACCATGTGCCTTCTACCAGAGGGATGTTCATTTTGAGGACTTCCTCTACCCCCATCCACTCCTGAGCACTTGTGTCTCTAAATGAAGTGAAACTTTTAGTCCTGCTTCTAATGGTTGGATGAACCAAAAGAGATGGGGTGGCTGAGGGGTGCTCTGAGATGTTGCTGTGGCCACTGCCACATTGTGTTCACCTGGTCCTTCACAGTCTGCTGCTGCTTTCAAGGTTCCTGCCGGGATTTCAGGGTGTTCCAGCATGTTGGGGCCTTCATTTCCCTATTCAAAGCATGACACAAGCCAGGGTACTGGCCCCATGCCATCTTGTGGGGTCAGCCTCTCTACTCTCGGCAAAACCTCTGGGACCTTGGGATGAGCCTGGACATCAGCCCAAGATGACACTCCCTCCCCTGATCTCCACCATCAAGGAGTCCTCGGAAGCCCTTGTCTTTTTTACTCCTGAAGAATTATGGTCAAACCCATCCTATCAGACTTGCCTGACCTTGAATCTCACAGAGCAGTGTTTGAAGTTCTAATTCCATCCCTCCCAGAAGGTCCCAGGCTCCTACTGCACATGAGTCCTCCCCTCTCCAGAGCTATGCACCCCACCAAGGACTGATGCAGCCCTCCAAAGTCAGGGCCTGGCTGACCTCACACCCACTGTATGTGGCCCTGAACTTTGAGCCACCTGGTCTTGTGTATTGTGACTGCCCAATAGGCACATTCTCCGTCATTCACACACATATCCATTCAAGTGCTCTAGGTTGCATGGGCTGGAGATACAAGCTGAAATGTGTCCCCTGTTTTTATGAAGTTTATGGCCTAGTGAGGGAAGATAGATAAGGTGTTAAAAAGATCAAGTACTTACAATGGTAGATGTGGTGATGAATGGAAGAAACACTTAGTGCCTCAACTCTGGGTCTCTGGTGAGCCCACTGCAGAGTCCTGGAGGAGCTGAGAAAAGAGGAAATGGAAAATGGGAAAAGTGTCCCAGATCTCTGCTACTGGGGGAGCCTTTCCTCAAAGGAATGGCCAGGAGGACTTTTGTATAGAATGAGCCAGAAGCCTCGTTGGTGAGGTTCATTCTTATCGCCTATGAAAAGGAATTTATAGAGGTAAACTCTGTATAGTCCTGGAGACTCCAAGACTGAAATAGTCTTGGAGACCTTCAAAAGAGGAAATACCCAGGCCAAAGCGCACAGCAAGTGATGGAAAAGTTAATCCCATCCTCCAACCAAAATAAGACCAGGTCTTCCATGGTTGCTAAGACTTGTGCCTTCAAGGAAGACAAGATCTTTCCAAGGGATTTTATCATGAACAGGGAAAAGTGGGCAGCCGTCCTCCTTGTCATGGCTGACTCTCAGAGAGAGAGAGAGAGAACATCCTGAGGGCCTTCCCCAGCCAGACGCTCCGTCCTGCTTGGTTGACCCCTGAGCAGCAACCAGCCTCAAGGGCCCCATCTGGTTCTCAGCAGGTCTCTGAGGTACACCAGCACAATCGCCATGGCTGCCAACAGGCCAAAGCACGTGGAGGACCACAGCGTGCTCAGAGCTGCCGTCTCTTCTTGGTTTCTAGCCTGGCCTGTTGGGTAAATACTTCCTGAGGGGAACAGCAGAATTGTTCCCCGCTCTGGGAAAATGTGGTTGGCATCCTGTGGTAGGTGGAGGAAAGCAGCCCTCAGACCTTCCCCTGCTCCGTGTACTCCACACTGGGCTGGCCCACCTGTGCGTTGGGCACTGCTGCTGTTGACCAATGCCCAGCTCTCTCCTTGTGGGAGAGAGCTTGCTCTTACCTTTCATGGAGCATATGACTCATCTGGTCCTGGGCTATGCCACTTTGGGGCCGGAGCATCAAACCGCTGGCCCAGGACTGCCAGTGTTCTCCTTAAAAACCAGCAGGGACCAGGAAGCACAGTGGCTGTCAATCTGAGGCCGTGGGCAAGGATGGCATGGAGCCAACTGGCCCGTACTAATGAGCAATGGGCATGTCATGTGAGCAAGCAATATGCCACTACTATTTACATCACCACTATGTGATGTACATGACCTATCCGATTCTGGACATTTTTATCATTCCAAAGAGAAACCCCACACCCAGTAAATAGTCACTTCCTATTTTATGGACCTAACTCCCTTTCACTAGGCCCCACTGCCTAAAGATTCCACCCCCTGCCAGGAGGACTACAGCCTGGCAAGCAAGCCTTTAGCATCCGGGTCTTTGGGGGATATTTACAATCCAAACCATAGCACCTACTAAGGGCAGCAGTTGGGGAGAGGGAAAGAGTCCTACTAAAACAGAGGTCAGATTTTGACTGAGGTTTACATCTTAGGGGAGAAAATGGTGCTTCCTGTATCCAAGCATTCAGGTGGTTATTGTGAATGTGCACACGTGTGTCAATGCTCAGGACAAAGGTCTGGACAGACACCCGCCTACTCGTGATGGGTGGTCACATCTGGGGAGGGGTGTGGGGTGGAAAAGGATGAAAGGGACATTCAATCTTTATTTTAAATACTTACATATCCCTTTACATTTTATACGGTGAGATGTTACTCAGAGATTATTATGTCACTCGTTAAGCTATAAGCATAATATGAGGTGCATCTTTTTCCAAAACAGGAATGATGCTACCCTGCAGGTGAATTAAACACTACAACTTTCCAATGTGCTTTACACTCATTCAATCTCATTTAATGTCTGCAATCTCACTTTCCAGTGGGAATGTTCTTCTGTTTAATCCTCAGTTTTCTTATCTCTAAAATAGGAATGATTTATTCCGAATTACCCAACCAATAAAAGTGGACAGAGACCAAAAACTCTAACTCTGATCTCAGATTCTAAATCCAAGATTCCTCCCTTTCAGTGTGGATTCCTCCAAGTACCATCTCCTTCCTGGAAGCCGTGTTGAAAAACTAAGAGGTGATATTGAGAGGAGAGATCAGGATGCACCCCACTTCTGGGAATCATTTTCCTTTGTTTCTAGTGCCAGAACAATATATAGCTCCACAAAGTCTTCCACCAAGAGAATTCTTGTGCACATAATGGTCTTACCATAATGCTCACTGCTGGATTCTCTTGTCAGGGACAACACTCCTATGACAAAGCTCATAAATATAAACCACACACACTGCCATTTTCCCTCTCTGTCCACTGGAGACATCAATAATCAATTAAGGCATTGAGTCTAGTATTGACCTGAGTTTTTCTCAACATAGTGTTCCAGACAGTCACTACTAATCAATCAGAGGCAGCATTCACAAGGAAACCTACTTCCTTCCCTATCCTAAGGGATATTTGGTCTCCCTGGCAGTCATTGTGATAGTGGAATACAATTGTCTTTTCTAATTCCACTTTCTGTGCCCTCCTCTGATAGATGTTGAAAAACCAAATCAGGTACTTGATTGCAATCTTCTTTGCAGTTAGGTGTGGCCATCTGACAGAGTGTTAACCAGTGGGAGGTACTGGGGACTGGAGAGGTACTGGGAGACTCTGCTTTCCTGATGGAAGGGACACATGCAAAAGGAGATCGGGCTAGTGACACACCCTTCCCTTCTCTGGCCTGGAACATAGACACACTCTTAAACACTAAGTTACTAGCTGATGACAGTGTCATGCTTCCAGACCTCTTTCCCAAAGCCACTTGCCTTCAGATTAGTTGTTCATTAAATGGTTAATGTCCTTACGACTGAGACACCACGTTCCTTACATGCAGCCAAAAGCATTCCTAACAGATAAGTCTCCTTTAGGTATATTTGTGTCCTCTTAAACTCTGACTCCATTAACTGTTACAGGACAGTAGGGACATTGTAGAAATTTGATCAGCAAATAGGTGAATATTTTAAAATAAAATTCACATAACAATGAATGCATATATTTACCATTTCAAAATGTATGATTATGTGATTTTCAGTGTATTCACAATGCTGTACGCTCATTACCACTCTCTAATTCCAGAACATTCGTACCATTTTAAGAAGAAATCTTAGACCCATTAGGCAGTCACGGCCTATATCCTCTCCTGCCTGTCCCTGGTGATCACTAATCTCCCTGTCTGTATGGATTTAACTTTCCTGGATATTACATATAAATGGAATCACATAATCTGTGGTCTTCTGTGTCTGGCTTCTTTCACACAGCATGTTTTTAAGGTTCATCCATGATGCAGTGTGTATCACTTCTTTATTATTTATTTTATGGCTGGTCTAGAGTAGAGATCTTCTATATCTGGTTTGTCAATTAGTCAGTTGATGGATATTTGGGTTGTTTCCACTTCAGGGATTCTATGAATAATACTGTGATTGAGCACTCGTGGACAAGTTTTTGCCTGAACAGATGTTTCCAATAGTCTTGAGAATATACCTAGGAGTGGAATTGTTGAATCAAATGGTAATTTTATTTTTAACTTTTTAGGAAACTGCCAAGTTACTTTTCACAGTGGCTATACCGTTAACATTCTCATCCCAAATCTGTGATAGTTCTAATCGTTTCACATCCTCACCAACTCTTCCTTTTCTTTTTTAATTTGGAATTTTAGCCATCTCACTGGATGTGAAGTGACATCTCACTGTGGTTTTCATTTGTATTTCCCTAATGACTGATGATATTGACCTTTTTTTCATATGCTCCTTGACCCTTTATGTATCATCTTTGGAGAAGTGCAATTTTTGTCCTTTGCCCATTTTTAAGTTGGGTTGTCTTTTTCTTGTTGAGTTTTAGGAGTTCTTTTTATATCATAGATACTAAACCCATATACAATATATGATTTGCCAATATTTTGTCTCATTTCATAGATTGTATTTGATTAAAAATGTCCTTTGATGCCACAAAATGTTTAATGAAGTACAAGTTTTTTTTCCTTTTGTGACTTGTGCTTTTGATGCCCCATTTAAGAAACTGTTGCCTAATTTAAGGTGATGAGTGTTTACACCTAAGTTTCTTTTAAGGGTTTTGTGATTTCAGCTCATATAGGTGTTGAGTTCATTTTGAGTTCTTTTTCTTTTTTTTTTTTAAATTTTATAACAAATTTTTTTTTAATTTTTTTCCATTTTTTTTATTAAAAATCATAAATTTACATGGGGCAATGTTGTTTGATTCATTCTGTTATTTTTTCCCTTCCCCCCACCCCTCCCACCCCTCTTTTCCCTCTATGCAGTCCTTCCTTCCTCCATTCTTACCACCCTCCTTATCCCTAACCCTAAACCTAACCCTAGCCCTAACGCTAACCCCTTCTACCCCCCATTATATGTCCTCATCTGCTTATCAGCGAAATCATTCGTCCTTTAGTTTTTTGAGATTGGCTTATCTCACTTAGCATGATATCCTCCAATTTCATCCATTTGCCTGCAAATGCCATAATTTTATCATTCTTCATGGCGGAGTAATATTCCATTGTATATATATGCCACAGTTTCTTTATCCATTCATCAACTGACGGGCATCTAGGTTGGTTCCACAATCTGGCTATGGTGAATTGAGCAGCTATGAACATTGATGCGGTTGTATCTCTGTAGTATGCTGATTTTAAGTCCTTTGGGTATAGGCCAAGGAGTGGGATAGCTGGGTCAAATGGTGGTTCCATTCCAAGCTTTCTGAGGAATCTCCATACTGCTTTCCAGAGTGGCTGCACTAATTTGCAACCCCACCAGCAATGTATGAGTGTACCTTGAGTTCTTTTTCTACGTGGTGAGAGGCGGGGGTCTGAATTCATCCTTTTCCATGTGGATGTCCAGTCCTCTCAGCATGACTGGTTGAAAACACTTTTCTCCCCCACTGAAGGGTCTTGGCACTCTTGTCACAAATCAGTCAATCAGAGAGAATGGGTTTCACCAGGACCCAGGCTCCATCCCACTTGTCTATAGGGCTGACATTATGCTGCTCGCCATTTTGATTGCCACAGCTTTGTAGTAATTTTGAAATCAGAAAGTGTGAGTCCCCAAACCTTTCTCTCTTCTCCCCTCCAAGACTGCTTTGGCTCTTTGGTGTCCCTCACAATTACATCTGAAATTTAGGATCAATTTGTTCATTTCTATTTAAAAAAAAAAAAAAAAAAAAAAAAAAAAAAAGGACCACCAAATTTGATAGTGCAGATTCTGAATATTTATGTCCCCTCCAAATTCATTGGTTGAAATCCTAATCTCAAAATAGTGCTATCTGGATATGCAACCTTTAGGAGGAGACTGGAACATTAGGGGAGAGCCCTCTTGACTGCAGTTAGCACCCCCATCCAAGAGGCCCAGGAAATTAGCTTTTCCCTTCCACCATGTCAGGACACAGCAAGATGGTGCCATCTGTAAGTCAGAAAATGGGTCACCACCAGACACTAAGCCTTCCTTGATTTTGGACTTCCCAACCTCCAGAACTCTGAGAAATAAACTTCTGTTGTTTATTAGCTGCCCAATTTATGATATTTGGTTATAGAAACCCAAATAGAACAAGACACTAGGCATCACTTCTTTAATTTCCTTTTGTAATGTTTTGTAATTTTAGTATATGTCTTATATTTCCTTAAATTTATTTCTAAGTATTTTTTCTTTTTAATATTGTTATAAGTAGAATAGTTTTCTTTTTATTTATTTATTATTCTAATTATTTATACATGACAGTAGAATGCACTTTGATACATCATATATAGATGGAATATAATTTCTCATTCTTCTGGTTGTATATGACATAGAATCCCACTGGCATCTAGTTATATATGTACACAGCATCATAATGTCTGATTCATTCTACTATCATTCCTATCCCCATGCCACCTTCCCTCCCTGCACTCCCCTCAACCTAATCTCAAGTAACTCTATTCTTCCCTAGCCCTCCCCATCCTTATTGTGAATTAGCATCCACATATCAGAGAAAATATTTGGCCTTTGGTTTTTTAGATTGGCTTATTTCACTTAGCATAATATTCTCCAGCTCTATCCATTGATGGGCAAATGCCATAATTTCATTCTTCCTTAAGGCTGAGTAATATTCCATTGTATATATAGACCACATTTTCTTTATCCATGCATCTGTTGAAAGGCACCTAGGTTGGTTCCATAGTTTAGCTGTTGTGAGTTGAGCTGCCATAAACATCGATGTAGCTCTGTCACTGTAGTATGCTGAGTTTAAGTCCTTTGGGTATATACTGGGGAGTTGGGTAGCTGGGTCAAATGGTGGTTTCATTCCAAGTTTTCTGAGGAATCTCCATTCCACTTTCCATAATGGTTGCATTGATTTGCAGCCCCACCAGCAATGTATGAATGTACCTTTGCCCCACATCCTCACCCACATTTATTGTTTTTTATATTCTTGATAGTTGACATTCTGACTGGGGTGAGATGACATCTTGGCGTAGTTTTGACTTGCATTTCTCTAATTGCTAAAGATGTTTTCCTAATCCCATCTTCAGATCATTCATTGTTAGCACAGTAAAATACCACCAATTTTTGAATATTAATCTTATATATATCCTGCAACTTTGCTGAACTTGTTTCTGAGCTCTAATAGTTAATTTTGAGCATGGGTTCTTCAAGGTTTTCTTTACATTATGATGATGTCATCTTTGAATTAGAGAAAGCATTATGTCTTCCTTTACTCTCTGTATAACTTTTCATTCTTTTTCTTATCTAATCACCCTGACTAGAGTTTCTAGTGTCTTGTGAAGTAGAAATGCTGAGAACTGGATTCTTAGCTTTCATGCTTTCCCCAGGGACTATGATGTTAGCTGTGGGTTCTCCTACTTGCCCTTCAGGCTAAGGAGGCTCTTCAGTCCCTAGTTCATTGATCCGTTTCCTCCTGCATTCTATTCTGTTGGTTTTGCTTTACATATTTTGGACATCTCTTGTTTGAAATACATTATTTATAACAGTTATAATCTTCTTGCCAGATCGACGCTCTTGTCATAATATAAACTCCATTGTCTCATCACGATTTTTGACCAAAATTCTATTTTATCAGCTATTTGAATAGTGACTCTAACACTCTTTGGTTACTATTTTCTAGAACACCTTTTGAAATCTTTCCTCTTTTTTAATCTATACGCCTCTTCACATCTAAAGTGAGTTCCTTGTAGGTAGCATATAGCTCACCCTGCCTTTTGAATGGACAATTTAAACCATTTTTGAAAGTGATTATTGATGAGGAAGGTTTTTCTTCTTTCCTTTTCCTGTTTGTTTATACCACATCAGTTTTTGTTCCTCAAATCTTCCACTTTTGACTTCTTTTATGTTAAGTAGCTTTTTCCCCGGATACCATTTTAATTCCTTTGTTTCTTTTGTAATACATTTTTTTCTTAGTGGTTTCCCTGAACATTACAATTAACATTATAATTTCTAATACACTGGTTCAGATTAATACCAGCTTAGTTTTAATAGTGTCCAACTATTTGAGCCATATTGCTCTGCTCCTCTTTATGTTGTTATGGTCACAAATTACACCATTATATATAGTGTGCCCATCAACAAAGGCTTATAATTTTATATCATTGTAGGCAGTTGGCCATCTTTGAAATTATGTAGGAAGAAAGCAGATACAAAAAAAAAATAGGTTAATACCGTATTTCATATTCATCTACATAGTTATCTCTACTGGCAATCTTTATTTCTTCAGGTGGATCTCAGTTACTGTCTGAGAAATTTTGACCCCAAAGTCTTCCTTTAACATTTCTTTTAGGGATGATATAATAGTGACTAATTCTCTCCATTTTTGTTTATCTGATAAAATATTAATTTCTCCTTTAGTTTTTGATGGTAGTTTTGGCAGATACAGAATTCTTTGTTGTTAGTTTTATTTTCTTTCAGCACTTTGAACATGTGGTCTCACTGCCTCTGGCCTCCATGGTGTATGAAAAGAAATCAGCTGTTCATCTATTAAGGATTATTAATTATACATGATGAGTTGATTCTCACTTGCTACTTTTAAGATTCCTTCTTGGTCTTTGATTATACAGTTTTATTTTACTGTGTATCACACTGGATCTCTTTGAGTTTCTCCTACTTGGATAAACTTGAGCTTCTTGAGTGTGTAGATTAATATTTTCATTGTAACTGGAAAGTTTTCAGCCATTATTTCTTCAAATAGTCCTTCTATCTCTTTCTCTCTCCCCCCGAGAGTCTCCTTACGTGTATGTTGGTATGTTTGATGGTGTTCCCTAGGCCTCTTCAGCTGCTATTTTCTCCATTCTTTTTCTTGCTGTGACTTCAACTGATTATCTCAATTACTCTACTTTCAAATTTCCTGAGCGTTTCTTACATCTGCTCAAATACGTTGTCAAGGGCATCTAGTGAATTTTTCATATCGCTTATTACACTTTTCAACTCCAGAATTTCGATTTGGTTCCTTTTTATAAGTTCTCTCTCTTTCCTCCTTTCTGTGTCTTTACATCATTCTTAATGGTTTCTTTTCACTTTTTTTACACATGGTTCCTTCCAGGTCATTCAGCATATTTAAAATAGTAGATACAGAATTTTGATCTAGTAAGTTGGATCTCTAAACTTCCTCGGGAACTACCGACTGCTCTTCATCCTATGTGTGGGCCGTACTTTCTTATTTCCTTGCATGTCTCACAGCTGGTTGTGGCCGTTGTTGAAAACCTGGACGTCTGGGATATCGTAATGTGGTAACTCTTGAAATCAGAATTTCCTCCTCACCAGGCTTTGTTTCTTCTATTTGTCATGGTGGTTGTTCACATAATATCTTCTCTGAACTAATTTTATGAAGTCTGTATTCCCTGTCATTTGTGACTACTAAAGTCTCTGTGCTATTAGTTTAGTTGTTACCTAGTGACTGAACAGAGATTGCTTTAAATGTCTGGAACAAGATCAAACAACCCCGAGTCTTTGAAGATGGGCTCTGTGGGTGTACTGAGGTGTCCTCGATATGCAGGCAGCCAGTGTTATGCCTCGCCCTTAACTTCCTGCCTGTGCAGCACCTGACTGCCAGAGGTGAGAGCTTAGGGCCTCCTTGGGTCTGTCCTGAGCAGGCAACCAGCTCTGGGCTGCCTCTTGCCTTCCAGATTCCCAGGAAATGCAAGCTTTCCAAAGCCCTTGTTTCCCAAAATGTCTCACTGCTCAGCCTCTCCTGGCAAATACCTTTGCCCCAACTGTTGGCAGGGACAAAATATAGAAGAATATGACCCTAAGGATATTGCAACCCTTAGGATGGTTGCAAACCCTTGGCCAAATACTCTAATTCTACACAACACCAAGATGCTCCCTGGAAAGTGCTCTTTGGTTCTCTAGCTGCCCCTTCCCTCCCTTCTCTCCCTCCTCTCCACTTTTTGCCCTCCTCTTCTTTCCTCTCCTCCTTCTTTCCTTCCTTCCACCAATATAAGAATGAGCTGGGCACTGCCTAAATGATAAAAATAAAGCACTAACGAAAACAGACGTGGTTTCTGCTCTTGTGGGCCTTTCAATCTGGTAGTTGCATCTGAAATTCAAGAGCGATCACAGATGATTAATCACCATGACTCTAGGTAGTAATAGAGGTTTGTGGCCTAATCTCAGGGGTCATGAGTTATGTGTCTGAAGAAGAGACATTTAATATAGGAAAGAGAAGAGGAAAATAAGAACGATCTCAGAAAAGAAGCAGGGGAACGTTCAGGAGGAAGGACCAGGAGACGTGCAGAGGCCCTGAGGCAGGCAGAAACCTGAGAGCGGGAATAGGAAGCAGCCCAGTGTGCTGGGCACTCTTAGAGGGAGGGGCGGCCCGGGCAGCAGGTGAGATGGGGAGGGGAACAGTGGGAGCTCGGCCATCTAGGGTCCTGTCATACCAAAAAGCCACGTGAGCTGTAGCAATGGCAGCCCACCGCGGGGGAGGGATGTCCATACTTAGACTCGCAGGTGTCCACAGAGTGCAACCTTCTTCCTGCACGTAATGCTGACCTGACCCTGCACCACCCCCACGGATAAGTTTAAAAAGAAAACCCTCAACATGAATATCTCAGTTGCTTCCATTTAAAACCGTCTCTTTAAGATCAACCCCTTGGTGCACATTTTTGGCCTTTTCAGAATATGATCAGGGTTACCTCTGGATTCCCTCACCCTTCTTTAAAACTCATTCCTGCAGAGACACAGTGTTCATTGGGACTGTGGGAGAGGTGCAGCCAATGGGTCCTCCTCCCTGGGTCACCTCAGGGTCCTCACTAGCCACCCCCCGCCAGGTGTGTTTCCACCCCTGGTCCCAGGTGACTGGTACCCGTGGAAGTGGGGCCAGGACCCTCGATTCCTGCCAAAGTCCTCACATTCTGCCTCCTTCCTCGCTTCCCTCCTTTCACTGATTGAGTGACCACGTGGCAATAAACTCAAAATCAAAGCTGACCCTCCAGACCCTGGTCCACGCATTCTGATCCAGTCGTCGGGAAGGGTTACCTGGATGCACCCAATACCATGCCCCGTGCCAGGTCAGCCACTTTATCCCAGCCTGTCCTGGCTTCCCTGGGTTTTAAAACTGACGGATCCAAGCCCAGAGAACTCCTCAGTCTCAGGCAGAGCAGGTCGACTGGTCTCCCTAGGCCGCTTCCTCCTTGGCAGGAAGTCAAGTGCCCAGGTTAGAGGTTCAGATAAGGAAACAAGAAGGTCCAACATCGAGAGAGCCACGAGGCTTCGACGGAACTTCGTTCCACCTTGGCGAGAATACAAAACGCCCTCCTCTCTTACGGACTTGCCCAGCAAGAGGTGATTCACAGCCTAAGTGGATTCGATGAAATAAATAAATATATAAATAAATAGCATGCTTAAAAGTGTAGGGATTAAGTAGCTAAGCCTTATGCTGAAGTCAGAAGAGAAACAAGAATCTGAGGTCACGCATCTGAGTTTAAACAAACATCATCTAATTCTTATTTATTTGGATAACACTTTGGAGCAGGGGAGAAAAGTCAAATGTTATAGTTTCGGCATCAAAAACATATGTAAAGAAGCTCTCGCTCACCCACGCGGTTGACGGGAACTGCCCTTTTGCAAGGGGTGTGCGCGAGAACGCTTTTGTGCTGCTGGGTTTTTATGTTCTTGACTTAGCGGATCAAGGACAGATGTGAATGCATTTTCCGACTTCATCACCAACTGGGACTACAGCAACCCAAGGCGGCTGGGGAAGCAGGCTGGCTGAGTGTGCAAGCTGGAAGGCGTCAGGTGTGTGTGGTTTGACGCACTGGGAGAAATATGATTTGAGGGTGCTGGGGGTGCTGAGGGTCTGGGGGGTGGTTTCTGGTGTTGCGGGAAGTCTCTTTTGCTCCCTTATGGAAAAGCTCAGCCATCTTCTGTCCGGAAAGCCACTTGGGGCTAGGATCTGGGCCCAGGATCACTTGCAAGGTGTGTGCTCTACATGTGTTACCTCATTTGATTTTCAGAACAATTCTTTGAGGAATCTATGGCAGGTCCCCAGGATTTATCCAGAAATGCTGGGCATCTGAGATGTTTTAAAATTGAGCCTTTTTTTTTTTTTTTTCCTTTCAGATTTTAGAAAAGGAATAATTTGGGGCACAGACTGTATATTACATAACTCCCACCACAGGATCGGCAATGGCAGCCTTTGATCAAACACATTAGTATTTTTGCATGAAAAACTATGCGTATTCCCATTTGGTGGAACACATAAAAATTATCATTTGCCTCACATCAATTCAGGTCAGATTTCACTGCTAAATGAGTTTCAGTGCCGAACTTATGGGGAAAGAGGACAGGTTTCTGTTTCACAGGCTTTTGGATTTCAGGAGAGCAGGTTGGGCCAGACGACTTTGGATAATGCCCACGTAGTGGATGACACTACTGAGGTCTGGCTTGTCCATCCTCTGCACCTCGGTCTCTTCTAATTTCAACAGTTGTTTCAAGATGGACTCCAGCTCGTTAGGCATTGCTCAGTCTC
Organism: Sciurus vulgaris; assembly: GCF_902686455.1. Taxonomy (NCBI): domain Eukaryota; kingdom Metazoa; phylum Chordata; class Mammalia; order Rodentia; family Sciuridae; genus Sciurus; species Sciurus vulgaris. The sequence continues at coordinate 16,819,089 of NC_136464.1, read as the reverse complement.
TTTGGAATCTGAGTCCAGCCAGTCCTGACTTCGCCTCTGCCACTCCCTCTCTCTAAGCTCACCAGCCAGCGACTGTGGCTGAGTGTCCAGCCCTTGCCCAGCTCCCCAGCTGCGTGGGACTTGCCTCCCTCCCACCCTGTGGCTCAGCCAGGTTCCTCCTCTTTGTCTTCTCAGGAAGGAAATCCAATGGGCAAGCCACAGGCAACCATACGGCTTATTGCTACAAAAATGGAACACCCATGGGCTCCTCTGTCTGGGACCACCATGACTTGGGAACTGAAATTGGTGGTTCCAGAGCATTCTGTGTCTGTTGGCCAATAAACATGTCCAGGGCAGCAGGGAATGGCCTCTGTCCATCTGCACACGTTTGGAATAAACACCTGCAGATAGATCTGAGGAGAACCATCAGCCCTGTTTGAAAGAAACTAAGCGGTGCCAGAAGAGGTGGCGGGCTTCACCCTGACCTAGAAGCACACACAGGTATACACAGGAGGCGGGTATCCATGGGCAAGATCCAGGGAGCTGTACAAGCCAAGAGCAGGGGTCAGATGGTGGCTGAGTCCTTTCACCAGGGAGCCCTGGAGCCACTGAGAGGCAGCGTCCCCGCAAAGCCCCAGTCAACCCTTCTCAAGCCCAGGGCCTTCTCGGAAGGCCTCCGCCCTCTCCCACCTCTCTGACATCTGGCTAAGGAGACGCAAGGGGTGCAGAGCCAGGGAGGCCGGGGAGGCCACAGAGAAATCCTGTGTGTGCACGCGGCTGGGCGCGGTGGCCCTGCCAGTACGCTGTTCTCCGGGGTGATGGATGATGGCTGGCTCCCCCATAAATCACCAATTACAGGCCACAGGGGCTCACAGGCTCTGGCTTGTTGCTCTGTAGGGCTGCAGCGAGTTGGAGAGCCACCAAGTTTGACAGTCCCGGGCAGCTCTAGACTGCTACTCAAGGAGAGACGGCCCCGCCATTCAGAGGGCGCCATTCAGAAGGCGGAGAGCCGGTGAGCCAAGCTCCGGCTGCCTCTGCCCCCGCGCAGGGCCTGCAGTGTGTTTGGCTCCCCGCTGGCCCAGCTAACGCTCTAACTTTCAAAGAACCAGGTAGGAGGCTGACAGGCTCGCCGGGGAAAAAGAGAGAAAATCAAATCTTCCCCCAGAACTTTTCAAGTTACTTTCTTCTCTCCATCTCTGAAGGGGCCTGGGTCCAAGTTCTTGCCGGGGGTAGAAAATACTCTGGAGACCCCAGGAGTGAGGGCAGAGATGCCTCCAAGGGCGAGGGAATTCCACAGGTACCTGCCCCTGGCACGAGGGGGATGCAGACAGTGAACCCCAACCTGGCTGGACGGTGGCTCTGTGCTGAGTGCTGTATGTGGGGACTGCTGTGTCATTGATCAACCACATTTCAATACCATCAAAATTCAGATGCAAATCGGTGCTACTCCATGTAACAGACGAGGACATTAAGCCCAGAGAGGCGACAAGACCTGCCCAAGACCACACATCCTCCACTTGTCTTGCTTCCAGTGGGGCAGGAGCTGGAAGACCCATCCCTGTAGGGCAGGGCAGTCCACTTCCAGAGAGGCCTGGGGAGGGGATCTGGCCCAGCCTGAGGGCCGTAGGTAGGATGGTGGGCAGGAGAAGAGGAAGACGCCAGGTTGGGATCTATTTTCTGCTCACAGCGAAGGTTCTGTTTGTCACCTCCTGAGCATCTGCTGGCTTTGGGAATCTGCCTCTGAGTTAGACTCACTTTGATTCAGAATAACAAATTGTCAAGGGAAAAAAGTCAGAGGGCCTTTTCCTTTCAGCTCAAGAGTGACTAATTCTTTCAGAGCAGCAGCTGGGAAATGGAAGGAGGCTGAACTTTGAAGTGAGAGGCAACTGGTTTTAATCTTGGCTCTTGCTTCTCTGAGCATGGGGAAAGTTCCTGAGACTCTCCCCTCGGTGGCTTCATCTGTAAAATGGGAATAGTAAAGATGCCTGCCTGGAAGGTCCGTGGTGGAGATTTCCCGTGTGGAATATGACGGGCCTGGCCCGAGCTCGGTAAATCAGTTATATTCCTCTATTGCGGTAAAGCCACCAGCATGATGAATGAACACAGCAGGACCTTCCCTAATCCCTCACGTGGCTTCTACTCCCTTCCCACGCGGCCCACTTACCCACACGCCCACCCACAGCTGCAAAGCTGGGGTTGAGGAGCCGGCCTCTGCCTCCGTGGGAATGTGCCCATTGGAGGCCTCCGAGGAGGCCATGGCTGTCCTCTAGCGCCCCCAGCGGCCAGCTCCTACATTGCACCCTTCCTTTGCTCCCCTCCGCCTTTTCTGCTCCAGCCACCTTGGGTTAAGGGACTTGATCCCAGGAGGCAACAGTTAACAGGTGTTGTTCCCCGATATGGGCTCCCCAAACCAAAGGAAAGAGGACACCTGATGCCCCCCAAGGTTTAGCTTAAGCTGAGGGGTTAAGTTATGGCCTTTGTCCAGGTGCTCCTCATACCCGGACCCCAGCACACCTGGTCCCCTCCTGCATGGCTCTCCAGCGTGCTAAATCCACAGCTTAGGCCCCTACCTGGATGCGAGGTCACAGACAGTTGCCTCTGACTTCTCACCACAGCCTGGGGAGAAAGACTATGGCACCCATTTCTCTGACAGAGAAACAGAGGCCAAGTGAATATAAAATGTCAAGTCCAAGTTCACGCAGCTAAGATGCTCACAGAGCCTAGAGTTGAACTCAGGACCACCACAGGAGCTCCTGCCCCTTGCTGATACCCAGAGCCTCAGATCAACTTCAGGGGCATCAGTTGGGGCTGCAGGATGTGGGCCAGGCTTGCCCAGGAGAAAAGGCGGAAGGGCCACTGGGGGAGGGAAAAAGCTCATTGGATAAAGCAAGGCAGGAAATCACATGCTCGGGGATGCAGGCTATTCTCCTGAGGAGATAGGGCTCCTCAGCTGTCAGAGCAGGAGGCGGGGGTAGAGTGTCCCCATGTTCCTGCCCAGCCTCAGCCTCAGCCCTTGGGGGCTTGACCAGAGGAAGATCCTCAGTGCCTTCACTGCGAATGCCCACGCATCTGCTCAGGAGACTACAATCACAAGAACTTTCTAGAAAATATGCTTCCCATTGCTCCTCTTTAGCCAGAGCCTTTAGCTGCACTGCCATGAGGATTATAAACCTGACCCCACCCCAAAAGATGGGAGAATTTCAGGAGCCTCCATTCGAAGATGGTCATCAGATTCCAGCCCAGAGCAAATAGTAAAAAGAATCATTTCTACGTCAGTGATGTCTGTGGCTGCCCCTCTCCTGTTGCCTTTACCTGGGATGCCCTACCTCTAGCCTGCATTATCTGGTGAACTCCAGACTTCTCCAGCCCAGACATCGCCTCCTCTGAGATGCCCTCCTGGCTTCTTTCAGACATGCTCAGGGCCTCCTCTGTTTCAAGTACCTTTAAGAATCTGCAGTAGAGTTGATTGTACAAGTCCATCATCCCCCTCCTCTCCCAGATAGCGTGGTGCTCTGCATATGCAGGTAGAACAAATGGATGCATGAATTAAATGCCCATTCTACCTTAACTTATGCCAGAAGTTGCAGGGAAGTCACCCATTAGATCTTTGCACCATCCTGTTGTGGTAAGATTCATCTGGAGATTAATCACAGTGGCCATAATAAACAATAATTGCTGCCAAGGACTCCACCAACTTGAGGCCTGGATGGACAGGCTGCCAGGATTTGGTCTTGGTAGCCTTGTCTTTACTTCCCTCTTGTGGCCAAAAATTGCTACTGCATCTGGGAAAAAAACATTTCATTGAGACCACAGATCTTGGATACTTCTGTTTCTTGGCATATTTTTTTTTTAGGATCCTCAGCCATTTTGAGCCCAGGACCTAGACCCTGAATGTATCTGTATCTTTATTCCAGTGCCTTGAAATTGTGTTGAGAGTAATAGATGAAAGAGTATCAATAAGTAGATATAAGTATTAAAGAGACACCACCAACTCTGGTGTAGGGCTGTTTTGGGTACCTGGGAGTGAAAGGGAAAGACAGAATAATATGTGACAATTTTCTGCTTAAAGGCCTTGCAGGCCATCTGTAGCACCTTCATCAAAGAGGAATCACCACCTACTAAGAAACCTAGAATACCTGCCAGTCTAATAGCCAAGGTCTGGGACTGTCATCCCTAGTGTGTGCCTTGGTCCCACACTTCTGCCTAGGTGTCCTTGAAAAAGTCATGTCATCTGCAAAATGGCCCAGTAGGAGTTCCTGCTTCACAGATCTTGGTGATTAGTGCAGATGATGTGCCCAGCCCCTCTGCCTGGTGCCGTGAGCAGTGAGTTCTCATGAGTGAACCACAAGTGTTATGAGTAAGGTTTTAAATTATCCAGCACAGATGGAGAAGAGGTGAGATGTGATAAGGAGCTAGACAGGTAGACTCCTGACCATGGCCTGCTTAGAGATAGAGCTCACTTTGTTTTAATCCTCAAAACCCATCGCAGTGTGTTTCCTGATATGATGCTCCATCTTGGGCAAGGAGATCCAGACGGCTGCCATTGCCACAGGCTGCATGGAAGAGGCCACCATCCACTGGCTCTAGCCAGTCTTTCTGCTTCCGTCTCCCCCGCTTCACCCATGGCAGACATGACTAATCAGTCATAGCTCTCTTTCATGCCGATCAGTTCTCATTATAGAGCTCCAGGCAGCTACCGCAACTGAGCAGAGTGGGAAAATGGAATATGATCTAATCTGCCTTCCCAGGTCTTGATACCTGAGTAGGTTAAAGATGTATAGAGGGAGGAGGAAGGTATTTTAGCCAGAGGCAGTAAAGAAAGTTGAATTATGAGTGAGAAGACAGATCTGAAAAGGAAAGGAAGTGAGCCAGATATGGGCCATATTACAGAGGTCCTCACATCAGGCTAAAAAGCCACGGGCAACAGGGAGTCATGGTTGTTGGGAGATGAGTATATGGAAAGATCTTTGGGGCAATAGCTTTCTGGCAGGGCCAGGGCCTGTGATGTGGGCTGAGCACAGAGGCTGGTTGAGGAGGCTGGGACTTGGGAAGCTGGGGAGGCCATGGTGGACTGCAGACTGACCACACTCCCACCTGGCACATCAGGAATGAAGGAAGTGGAGTCACCCACGTGGCTTCTCTGGCCTTGGGCTCCTTAGGCTGGGAGGATAACAGCACCTGCCACAGAGTGGGGCCTGGACATGGAAGAGAGAGAATGTGCTTTGTTTCAGGCTCGGTGAGCTGGAGGTGACTTTGGGACAGACGTCCAGTGGCGATTTCCTGTGGGCAGCTGGAAGCGGGAGATCGGAACCAGGACTGGAGCTACAGATAGGCGGGAAGAGAGAAGAGAGCTAATGCTTCCCGGGTCCAGCCTCGTTTCCACTCTGAACACTTTGGGTAGGAAAAGAGCAGACGGAGAAGACAGATGAACTGGGTAAAGGTCGCAGCTTAATTAAGAGGTGTTCGCTGCGATCCGGGTATTCCAAAGACACTGCGTATCTGGGTCAAGTGTCCTTTTCACAGTATCACCTAAAATGAGTAGGAAAAAGAATTTTTTGGTAATAGGGAACAATAAGTCTCATGCACAGACCCCTAACGTCCCTATTGCTAAGAAAGAAAGTGTATATTTAGCTGAAATGCCCAAGCAATCAGAAGAGGGGTCGCAGGGGTGATTCCTTTATCAGAAGGCTCCATTTCCTAGTGGTTAATAAAGTCACTTGGACTGGATGGTAAAATAGACCTGGATTTGAACCCCAACTTCACCACTTCCTAGCTGTGTGACCTTGAACATGATACTTAACCTCTCTGAACCTTGGTTCCCTTATCCATCAAGTGGAGATAATAGAGTGTCTAGTTCATAGGGCTGGGGTGGTAATCAAATGAAACGGTGCATATCGAGGTTTAGCTCAGTGCCTGACACATGATCGGCACTGAATGGATAAGAACTGTCTTTTCATCCAATCATCTAGTGTTTTTTTAGAAACAGATTAAAATCAGTATACAGCTTTTCATTGCTGCCACGGCTCCTTGCATGCCCTCTAAGGGACGTGGAGAAACAGTACACTATTAATCAGTAGGGTAAGTCTCCCTTGTCCTGGGACGTGGGTGAGTGGCTGAAAGTATCGCTCGGGGCTCTCCCACCCGCCTGGCACCCCCTGCTCTCCAGGAAAACCGCGACCGGAAGGCAAGAGTGGAGAAGCAGAACGAGCACTGTGCCCTCGGGTCCCAGCCTCAACGCGCACTGCGCCCTCGGGTCCCAGCCTCAGGACTAGGGCCCATATTCAAAGCAGGAAGACACAATGTCTGCGCAAGTAAATAAAGTCGTTGGTGTCTGATGACGGGTCCTAGGACAGATCTCAGGTAGAGAGAGTAGCGACCGGACCATGAAAAGGAACCTCAGGTCACAGGGGACTTTCAAGACTGGTCACCAGAGACCTCCAAGGTGCTGCCCTCCCTGGCTACCTCTGAGGCCAAGCCCAGGAACGTTATGGAGGGAGAGACCGACCGTGGCTGCTTACTCTGGGACTCGCCCTCTCCTTCTGTCCTCTGCGCCCAGAACCCGGCTCTAAGCTGCGGATGACAGTCCCTGAGGAGGGGGCAGCTCCCAAGTCATCACATGGAAGCTCAGAGGCCCCAGGACCCTTTGCTTTGCTCCCACTGGGAAAACACTGGCAAGGCCACCCCCTAGGGCCTGGAGGAGGTTGGCAGCAGTAGGCATTATGGGGGTCCCCCTGAGTGGTTTGCCCACTGACCCTGTGGTGGCAGTCAGCTAGTCCTCTCCTGCTCTCATCCTGGGGTTGGTGGGGCTCAGCTGAATGTGTGGAGACCCTCCTCCTGTCCTCTCTGTTCCCACTGTCACCGAACCCATTCGAACAGCTTTGGGTCTTGGGGACGTGGAGCACTGGCCTCCCCTGCTTTGAGTGGCAGGCAGAATGTCACCGAGGTCAGACATGCCGATTTGGAGCCAGATGCATCTCGATTCAATTCTAGCTTTGCCCAGGGGACAAGTGACTTCATCTTTCTGGGTTCCCACTTACCCAGCTGCAGAGAGAGATGACAAGAGGACTCCGTTCTAGGCCCCTGGTGACAGTGAAATGCAGTCTTGGCTTTGGGGCTCTCAGCATGACGCCGGGCACCTTGGCGCTCACAGCAAATGGTAGCCGCCCTTACCACGGCGTCAGGTGCATCCTTACCACGTTCTCACTCTCCCAGAATCAGAGCCACTTTAGAGCCAGAAGACCTGGCAGAGAACCCGGGTCCTGAACTACCTCGCTGCTCTTTACCTCCATAAGCAGCCCCAAGTCTCCGGGTCCTGGTCACTGCGGGGATGGATGTCCGCCCACTCTGTGGTGAGGATCAGATTAAACAAGGAAGGGCAGGAGCCTTGCACACCAATGCGGTGGGCGTGAGAGCACGAGAGCCGAAGGCTCCCGCAGCCTCTATCCCTCTGAGGCCAGCACAGCCAGGCACCCAGCGCTTCCTCCTCCGGCTCCTCCTTGGCGCTGGGCGTTCCCACCCTGCTCCCAGCCTTTACCTCTCCTGGTCTCTGAAGAGATCCCAAGTCCCTGAGGCCGTCCTGCGCCTCACCTCTTGCTCTGCACCCGACTCAGTCCATTGCGCTCAGGGGGCAGCAGGCCTTGCAGCCACCATGACAGGCTCTCCTTCCAGTGACCCTGGTTGGACAGCACGGTTGTCGTTCCCATTCTCTAGACGTGCAAACAGAGGCTTAGAGGAGCTGAACAACTTGCCAGCCCCTGACGTTCCCCAGGTTGCATGGCAGGAATTTGAACCACACCTGTCTGACCCCAGCCTAGTACTTAGCCCCATACAGAGTTGGGCCCCTTGGACGCCGATACATGCATTTTGATGGGTCACCTCTCATTCCTATTTTATGCCTATGAGAGGGGACACTGATAAGAAGTCATAAGTCATACCCTCAAACGGTCCCTTGAACCTCATGTGAGGCACACTGCTGAGCCGTGTAGACACCACCCGGGTCCTAACTCCAGCGGCACACTTATCAGCCCGTGATCAAGGAAGAGAGGTTCATATCATATTCACCTTGGTTTGTATTATCTTATGATGTTTGTGCATTTGGAGTGCATGCTGGGCCCCTGTACCAACTGCCCCTCCAGGGCTGGATAGCACCCGAAGATCAGGACAGCTTGCTGTGTATGTGTCCTGCATTAGCAAACCAACCAGGTTCAGCCCCAGACACCTCCTAACACACACACACACCAAGCTGGGGCTTCCCCTGCCTGACCACCCCAGGGGCAGGGACCAGGTCACAGGAAACCATCTCTGTAGCCAGAACCCACTATATTTCTTCAAATGAGTTCTTAGGTGTGGCCGTGGCCCTGCCTCACCTGTCCTGCAGAAACCCCGATAAAGTCTCTGGCCTGGTCTGTGTGCTGCCTCCGCCTCCCAACCCAACTGGAGCTTCTGCCTGCAGCGCGGCATCCCTCTTCTCTTGGGAAATGAATGTAATAACAATCTTCCTTCAATGGCATTGTTCTCTCCAATCATCTCCATAAATTAAAATCCTGCAGATATGTCTTCAGACACAATGTGGCAACGGACTGAGCAACTGTCCTGGTGAAGCTTGTGTTCTAGGGAGGAAGATGGGGCAGACGCACAGTGGCAGGCGGTGACTGAGACGTGGGGAGAACAGGTCAGAGGGCTTAGAGAGCCATGGGGGTGTGGAGGCTGATGCACTGGGGGGTCGAGGATGGTGCCTCCAAGAGACCGGCATTTGAGATGTTGGTTCAGGTCAGTGGAGACCTAAAGGCGTGAGAAGAGACCAACCTGGATGCTGGGGAGCAGAAGTGCCAAGAAGGTTCCAGGCCAAGGGAGCAAGCTGCGTGCATGTGGGGAACAGCCTGGGGGCCAGCGTGACTGGCACTGAGCCAGGCAGGGAAGGAGTGTAGGGATGAGACCCCAAGGGCACTGGGCGCCCTGGTGGATTTTGCCTTCCATCCTGACGGAGACAGGAAGCCGTTGGAGGTTTTGGTAATCAAACAGAGAAAACAAAATTCATCTTTGTCTTTCCTCGTGTAGGTCAGTGATTTTCACATGGGGACACGGGAGCCCCCTCCTCATCCCGGGACCATTTTGGATGGCCAAGTATGTGGGGATTTGCTGGAGGCATCGCGTGGGTAGAGGCAGGACGATGCTGGGCATCCTAAGATGCACAAGATAGGCCCTCCCCACCAAGCATCCTCGGCCTCCAGTGCCAACAGCGGGGAGGTTGAGAAACCCGGTGGAGACCCAAGGCCGGCAATAGCCATTCCCATGCACAGCGTCCAGTCCCTGGAGCCCCCGAGTCTGCCCAGGGTAAATCCCTGCCCGACTGTTGGCATTTCCTTCTCTACTCCAGGACTCCTTCACTGGGACACAGTCCAGGCCGCTTCCTGCTGCGCGGCGCCTGCTGTGTGTCAGCCGAGGATGATGGGTCTTCTGTGCTCAGGGCCGTCCACGTGCGTGTGCAGCCCTGACGGGTGTGTATCCTGCATCCTGAAGTGTAATTTATGAGGCCTGATCCCTGTCCAGGGGGACGGTAAGGCTTCCCTGTAGAAGTTCTAGGGAGGAGGCTACGCCCATTATTATTCCACCAGGACTCCGCTGGGAATTCCAGCATCCCCAGCAGGTATCACATGTCCCTTTGATGATTTAGAGTGGCTATCCTGGGACCTCACTCCTCCCAAAACTCAGGAAAAAATATCCACAGATTTCCATAAATATGTTCCAGCCTCTCTTCTGATTTCCAGACTCCTTCTTTCCACTTCATGCCAATCTTGGACTTCCACTAAGTCAAATCTACAAACATTGGCAAGGAAAGCCCTGGGCACCGACTTGTTTTCTCAAAAATGCAAGCGGGGGGTTTGAAAGCTACGGTTGGCAGCAAGGTTTCCAGCCCCACAACGGGGGTTTGCAGTGTCCCTCTAGAATTAGCATCGATGGAGGCTGCTGAGGCCTCCTCCAGCTGGGCCTGTCTGAACACGCAGCATCAGGGGCAGGCACAGAATGGCCAAGAGTCTTCAGCCTCTGTTTCCCCATGAAGAGTCAGCCCTCTCTCAATCGTTAGACCTTCCACCACTTCCCAAGGGCAAGGTCAGCTCGAAGGTACCCCAGGCGGTGTTGATGCCCTGGATTCCAACCCCCAATGTGCTAAGGTAAATGGCTCCTTCCACGTTCCTGATTGCGTTTGGGAATGAATCACAGAGCTTTCCTCTCTTGACATCTGAAAGTCTGCACCCTGCCCAGGGTCACCACCATCAAACTCAGCCTACTGCGACTTCGTTCTTCACTGTGGGAAGCAGTTGGTCCGGGAATGGGTCCCGGGAGAGCCGTGGAGTCAGGACCTGGAGTTCTAGTCCTATGGCTCCACCTTAGTAACTGAGATCCCTCTGGAAAGCCACTTCCCCTTTCCGAGCTTCCATCTGGTCTGGAAACGGGAGCCCTTGGTTCTCCTCATCACCCGTGAGCCGTCAACGCAATCAGGCAGGCGAAAGCAGTCTTCCAACTGCACGGTCAGCTCTGATGCCCCGGCTCTACCCTAGCGGGTTGTTATGCTGTAGACAGAACAAGGATGATGGGAAGGAACACAGTGCCGCCCCTAGGGGTGAGTTGAGAGCCCAGGGCTCAGGCTGAGCAGGGGGAGGCGGGGAGGAGGCAGGTGCCCCTCCTCACCCCCTGATCAGCTGAGAGGGTGAAGGGTGGGGCTGGCTCCTCATGGAGACCTGTGGTCCACCTTTGCTTGGAAAGAAAATAATCTGACCATGTAGGACAGTAGCAGGTCTCCCCTCCCCTCTGCGTGACATCCCACAGTGCAAGAAGGGAAGAAAGTTCTCACACTAAGTTTTGAAATCACTGCTGTTTAGCTCATCGATAGCTGCCTTATAAGAACGATTCTACGCCTAAGAAGCATCTTAAGCCTTTCTAAGCTGCAGAGATTAGAGAGGGGTGGGAGAAGGACAGACAGACAGCAGGCTGGAGAGCACGCTCCATGCAGAAGAGCAGACTGCTATACTCGGGTTAGATTAATCCCCAAATTGAAATGGGCCGGACATTGTTCTGAGAAAGGAGAGCGAGAGATGAGAGGAAGTCCCTAGGCAAAGCCAAAGCCCTGGCATTGAGCTGTTTGTGGAAATGCAGGCTGCGTCCTTTGTCTGCAGCTGAAGGACAGAAAGACCAGCCTGCGGAGGACAGGTAGAGGGTGAGAGTTTCCTGGAGCACAGTTGGAGAAAGCTGGAGAGGAGGAGGGAGAGGAGCAGCGGTTTCCTGGATGATGTCCTCGGGCTGCGTCACAGCGGCTTCCCTTCTCCGTGGGGACCGCTGACCTGCCTGGTGCCCACCATCCAAAGCACGAGCATGTGCTCTGCAAAGACCAGGAGGGAGACCGGGCCACCTTGCTTCCAGTCCCAGGCAGAGGGACCCTCACGGAGGGCCTCAGCACCCACCCTGATGTCACTTTCTGCTGTCAAGCCTGGTTTTCGTCTCCATAAGTGTGACCTTCTAGATGAAGGCTGGCTTTCCTGCCAAAGGACTCAAGTCCAGTCTGGAAGGCTGGAAATTGCATCTGAGAGGCTGTGGAGACATGGGCCCACCAAGTTCAAGGGTGGCTTGGCCAAAATCTGTACATCTTCCAAAAGACTGGAGAGTTTCTAAGAGGACAGCGCTCGTTTAGAGGTGTTGGTGGCTTAAAACAACAGTCCCATGATTTTATAGTCACCTCTATAAAGCCTGGACTACAGTCTCTGCAGACCTGACCTGTGAGCCCCAGCTGTCAGGAGCAGGGATGTGACAGAATCCAGGGCACAGGAAGGGTCCTGCAGAACAGGGCTGGCCAGGAAGTGGAGCTCCAAAGGCTGCCAGCACGAGGGACCCAGCTTGGCTGTGTAGAAAAATGAGAGAAGAGGGAAAGACGCTGGAGGACAGGGGGAGGGAGAGGAGGGGGAGAGAAGGTAAGGAGGGGAGGGGGAGGGGGAGGGAAGGGGGAGGGGAGGGGCCCCTTCCCTAGGGGCCCCTTCCCCTCTGCCCAGGGCCCTGGGGAGTGCTAGGCAGAAGTCAGAGGTGCCAGTGAGGGTGCAGGAGGCCCTCTGTGGGAAGGTGACCACCCGGAGGCCACTGCAGGCTGCCCAAGAGATGCTGAGCTCCTTCCTCTGCCCTCCAGGTCCAGCGGGCACTGCACCCAGGGATGGACGTCTTTAGTCCCGGACTGACCCCTCTCAGAACCATCTGGGCTTCTCTGCCATTAATTTTCTCTACCGACAAGTGTGTGTTGAGGGAAGATGGCAGCCGTGCTGCCCATCCAGGGTCCCAGATCCTCCCAGGAGCCAGGTGGGGCAGGACCGAGGAACAAGCCAGCCAGGGGGGTGGGGGGGGACATGGGACAGAACAGGGCGCCTGTGGAGATTTAGTCTGAACATGTTCTCTGGGTTCTTCCATGGCAGCCAGCCCATGCCTTCTTACCTGTTGTCATTTACCCTGTCCTTAAAAAAAAATTTAGTTCATCCTAATATTTTAGAAAACAAAATACTTTAAAATTTTATCCCAGCCACTGGACTATATACTTAAAAAGTAAAAAAATTTAACAATTGTATTAAATTTATATGAACATACGACTTAACACAAATGGGCTTATAATGAAAAACAACCCTGTCCTTGCAAACCCAACTTCTGTCGTTACCGTTCGCAGTTCTGGTGATCGCCTCCATGTCTGCGAGTGATCTGCTTCCGACTTTGTCAGTCACACACTTTTCTGTTGGACTTGGGCACATGAAGACTTAGCTCCCTCAGGAACCCACCTCTTCTCTCTCTTTCCTCCCTACATAGCTAAGTCCCGGTTCTTGGTTCCTCTTTCGATCACCTTTCTCTAAATACTTTAATGTGTTTATGTATGCATACATGATCATTATTATTTTATTTTTCAGGGCTGGGGATGGAACCCAGGGCCTGACAGCCACAGAGCCACATCCCCAGCCCTGTATGTGTCCATTTAAAATGCAGTCATGTGTCACTTCCCCGGATTGCTGAACCCGGTCCTTGGGCCTTGTCACCGTCATGGGAGCATCACAGAGCAGCCCGGCTGGCCAGGCCAGAGGCTCCCCGTGATGCACCCAGGGGCCACAGTAACGCAGGTGTGCAGGCCACGGCTGGCACCGCGCCCGCTGCTCTGCCCAAAGGGTCCAGGACGGCTGGACGGAGCCCTCTCCACAGTAACGGCAAAGAGCACAGCAAATGCTGAACCAGGGAGGCCACGCCCACCGCTCAGGTGTAAGGTGAGCGCTCCATTCCCTGCACCTGGCGGTGCCTCAGGATTAGGTCACCACCACGACGCCAGGCCAGTGTGGGGCTGGACGTCACGACGTCACTCCCGCATGGGGACTTTCAGCCCCACAACGCTTGCAGGACCAAGTGGCTACGCGGTGGTGGTCGTATAGGCTACGTGGACACACAGCTGTGCCCTGTGCTGTCCCTGCCACGCTCTGTCAGCTTTCCCGCCATGTCTTTGTCTTCATGACCCCAGGACGGTTGACAAAGGAGGAGGCCTGGGGACAGTCACCACTGGCAGCCCTGTTGCTGTGACAGGCAACCACAAGAAAGAGGGACACACAGAAGGAGCCGGTGGCCCCGGCCTGGAAACTGACTCCAATAAAATGAGGGCCGCAAAACCCACCGCCAGCCCACTTGGACCCAATGCAGGGTTTGTCCGCAGTAGAAGGGCTGGGCGCCCCTGCGCAGGCCTGGCTTCCCCATGCCTTCTAGAACTGTCGCCTCCCTCGGTTCCCACTGGTCTCGCGGCAGCTCTCCGCTCGGCTTCTCTTCCTGCACTCTGCCAGCCAGTCAAGGGTTTCAACGGGTGCTCCCTGAGCATGGCCTTGTGTTAGGACCTGAGGACACGGGCATGCGCGTGAAAGGCGGGGTGAATTAATTAGCTACATACCACAAGAGCTCCGTCCAGAATACCGAGAAGGAAAAAACAGACCTTTCCCTTGGAGAGGAATGCCACAAGGCCTGTAAACTGAGTCCAAGGAGGCAAAGGAGCCAAGCTTACAAAGGGCAGCCTTGAAGAAGGAAAATGAATGTGCAAAGGTCCTGTGGTAGTGATGAGGAGCAGGCAGCTCAGTTAAGCTTGGCAGGTGAAATAGAGAGTGGTCCAAGAAAGGAGAGGAGGCTAGAAGGCAAGGGCCTGGTTGGTCCCAAAAGGAGTGAGGATTTTTTTCTTTTTTTTCTCCTAAGCACAGTAGGAAGGCAAGTGAAGGATCTCAACAGGGAAGCAACATGACCCAACTTTTGCTTGGGAGGCATCCACCAGTCTCCTGGTTCCTACCCAGACATGACACCCTGTTGCTGTGGGAAGAGGGATCCATCTTTTCTCCAGATGCCATCACCTGTGGCTATCAAATGGCTATGGGATCTGAGAGAAGGAAGAGGCTGAACGAGAGAGCCACCCCAACCAGCATGCCTGCACGGCCACAGGCGGCAGGACTCTCCCCTCCCAAACCTGCAGGCGGTGCCCCTGGCGGTGCGCATCCTCTCCAGTGCCAGATCTGGCTGGGCGGGAAGACGCGGCCTGACTGCTCTGTCCCCAGGATTTCCACCTGGGGAATGAAGACTGGTTCCGGCAGATGCATTTCAGTCCTCTCTTAACTTTTTTTTTTTTTTATCACCTGAACTCTTTGCTGGGCTCCCTGGCTCCACAGCAGGGGTCCCCACGTGATTTCTGCCAGGATCCACCCCCACTTTCAGGGAGTGGGGTTTGAGACACTGCCCTCCACTTTTCAAAGACTTTCCTCTGGTCATCAGAGACTGTCTCCTCGGGGTTGGGCTCTGTGAAACTGGGGGCTCTCTCCCCACGCCCTCTCCTCTCTCCCTCCCTCCCTCCCTCCACCCCTCCACTTTCCCTTCCCTTTATGCCGAGCTATCTGTTCAAAGCCAGCCATCTCCTGGAACAGCCTGGGTGAAGCTTGTCTCCATCAAAGCTGCACGATCTTTCTCCAGCCCAGCTCCTTGCGTCTGTCAAAACTAACTGCCACCGACTTTAGGGGCCGCTTCTCCCTTTTTGGGACTTCAGGGAAGCTCTCCATGCCAGCCTGGGACGGTGTTTAGGGTCAGGGTTTGCCGATTAAAGCAGGTTTGAGCCAACCCGGGACAGCCTCGCTGGTGGTAAGAGGAGCGTAGACTGCAGGCTTCTCAGTCCGGCTAATCATGGGTTAGCAGCGGGACCAGCGCAGCCTAATAACCCTCTCGGAGACTCAATGTCCTCATTTGCAAAATGAGGCTAATGGTGGGCGTGTCCTCTTCCTAGGTTGTTGAGAGGATTAAATAGGATTAGATGCATGTAAAACACTTCATATGTGGAAGTAGTCACAGAAGTTCCCTGTCCTCGTCACTGGCAAGGGGACACCAGATTCTGGGGGTGTCGGGATGGCGGAGGAGATCCAGAAGTTTCCAGAGACGCCCGGCAGGCACCTGCATGAACAGCAAAGGGAGGGGCAGAGAGTCCCTTGTGTGGCACCTTCTGCAGTTCTCCAGTCTCTCGCTAGCGCCCCCCAGTGGCCAAACCCACCGGGAAGCTGAAGAGTAAGCGCAGTTCCCGCCAGTACAAAGCAAGCGGGGGAGGGAGGGGCCGGGAAGGGGTGGGGAAGGGCTGGGGAGGGGCGGGGAAGAGGGCAGGGCAGAGACCAGCGGGGAGGACAGGGGGGAGGACCGGGGAGGGGTGGGGGAGGGCAGGAGGAGGGCAGGGGCAGGGAGGGCAGTGAGCTGGTCTGAGAACAGTGAGCTCAGCCTGCACTGGACATGCGTCCCATAGCTTCACACGCTGTTGTGCAGTCTAGGTTGCATGTTCATAAATATAACGCATCAAGAAAGAACAGCAAAAGTACTTTGCATAATCCTCACAAAACCCTGCGAAGTAAGGAAACTGAGGCTCAGAGGGACTGATTTGTCCGAGGTTGCACAGCTTGAAATCCAGAGCCGCAGCCCGGCCCTCCTACCCGATGCCTGGCTAGGACACCATTCAGCCCGTGAATTAGCACGAGTGAGACTTTGGGTCAAAACTGTGATCTGGTCACCTAGTGCAGTGGCTGAAGGTGACCACACTCTTACTCAGGAACAGGGATCTGCTCCTTCAGGAGGACAAACCCTGGTGAGGGAAATATCCCAGGGCAACATCTCTGGCTTTGATTTTTTTCCTACGTGGACGCTTTACCACTTAGAACTGCTTCCTCAGCAACACTCTAGTGCTATAGGGAAAGTAAGAAGAATCAATGGCCCCAGATAGATAGATAGATAGTAGCTTTGGGGAAGGAAAATATCGAATTCTGTTCCGCTTAAGAAAGCAGAAATTAGTTTCTGACTTGCCATCCAAATAATTGCCCTCCCTTTTGCTTGGCCCTCCCGAAGGCTAGGAAGGTAAATCTGGCAAGGGCAAAGCGGGTGGCAGCAGGCTGGGGGTCGGCTGCACCCTGCTCGTCCCCTCCAGCATCAAAGACCAGGGCCAGGGGGAGTCTGCAGGTATTCGGCAAGCAGGGAGAGACCAGTGCAATTTGTTCTGCTTTCTTTTCCTTTTTTGGGGGGGAGGGGGAGGAGGGCAGAGAGCGTGGGAAGAGGAGGGATGATCTCATCTCTTGTTTTTATAATGGAGCACTGGGGCCAGCAGCTGGAGGCACAGGCTCTGCCCGCTGAGGCCTCCCACCTCTGCGCTGTCGTCACCCTGAGGACTGAGTCCAAAGGGAGAATCAACATGGAATCCAGAAAGCAGGCGAGAGAGCCAGGAACGGAAGGCAAAGGTCAGAAGCTGACCCACGCTGCGTTCCCAGAGGCATGTCTGATGTTGACCCACATGGACTAAAAATCAGTGCGTCAGTCACCCACTTTTAGATATCAGGGGGATTCTGGATTCCTGGCTCCCTTTGAGACGCTAACTCCGGCCACCTAGACCTGCGTTCCTGCAGGGCAGATTCTGAGGCCGGGTGGGCCCTCTGGCCTCATCTCTCACCACAGTCTCTACCACACCCTAGTGGATCCCCAGCCCAAGTTCACTCCATCCTCGACATCCTGACATCCTCCGCCTTTTCCTTCCTCCCTCATTCTGCTCATTTCAAAGGGCCTGCCTGGGCCCTGCAGTCATCTGCATCTGCTGCCCCAGCCTCAGTGGCCTGGGACTTGGCCGCTTCTGTCCCTGCCACTCTGCTTCCTCCTGCAGCCTCCCTGAGGACAGGGATCGCACTTCCTGTTCTTTGAAAACACTTGGCAGCTTCCTCCAGCTTTAGCCTAGGCCATGGCCCCTGACTGGCAGGTTTTCCTTGGGCTTCTTGTGGCTGTTTATTTCAGGCTCACTATTAGCATTTTTCTTTAATTGCTGACATAACAAATAACCACACTCTGTGTCTTAAGCACCACAAATGTCTTCTCGTATCGTTCCGTGGTCATGTGTCTAAGTGGGTCTCAGCAGATTAAACCAAGGTGTCAGCAGGACTATGCTCCTTGCTGACTCCTCTCTTCCTGCCAGCTATCAGCTGAGGGCCACCCACAGCCCTGACGCGTGGCCCCCTTTCTCCAGCTTCAAAGTCTGAGCTCTCATGCTTTGAATTTCTCCCTCTTTTCCTCCTGTCTCATCTCTCTGACCCAGTCAGGAAAGGCTTTCTGCTTTCTTTTAAGGACTCATGGCTTTAAATAATCCTAAATAATATTTTCATCCCAAGGTTCATATCCTTAATCCTGTTGACTAAGTCCCTTTTGCCAAGTGAAATTAGGTATTCAGAGGCTCTGAGGGCCTTACGCTCTTGAGGAGGGGTGGGGCATTATCTATCCATCTGCCCATCCATCTATCAATTATTCTGTCAATAACTTAGAAACCCAAATCTAGTCTTACATTTTCTTTAAAAAACTCTGCTTAGCCGTTTCTTTTCTAAACTCCTGTGCTGTGTGACTTTGAGAGAGTCACTTATCTTTCTGTCCCTCATGTCCAGGGGGTCAGTGGTGTCCTGATGAACTTTAAACAGCTTCCCTGAGAAGTCCTGATCCTGCAGTAATTGCCAGTTTATGTTTTAAATATTCCCACAAGGTTGATTTCAAGCTGCCCATGTGACATCCCCCAAGGGAGGGTTGGGAAGTGAGCGGTGGGATCTGGCAAGCCTGGCACTCCACCGCCTGTGTGCAGGACGGGGAACTCACTGCCTGGTCCGAGTACCATTGGTGAATGAATAATCTCCCCAAATCTGAAAAACTCCTGTCAGCTCTGCGTAAGTGTGTCCCTCTCTGGGGCCGGAGCCCTCTCCAGGGTAAATGTTCCAGATGCCTCTGTTAGCACATTTGCAAAGAGCTCCGCCTCCAGAAAAGAGATGTTTCTTTCTAGCGAAGACTCCAGGTGCGGGCCTAACGGGCTTGATTGTGATTTCTTCAGGTGCACTTGGGAGAATGGCAGGTCCTGCTTTCAGGCAACCCAGGAGAAGAGAAGCAGCCCCACTGGGTGCTGACCACCTGGGAGGCCCTGGGCCGAGACCCTCACATGTGTGACCCAGTTAGCTTGGCCTGTTATCGGAGGGTTGAACAACCAGTCCCAGATTATTGGACTAGAAAAAGGCGTCCCCCAAGACCCATGCTCCAAACATCCCAGCTGCATTGTTCCTGCCCTTGAACACCAGGCCTCTAGATGGGCTCTGGGTGGAGCCAGACCCGCAGGAACATGAGCAATCAAGGAAGGCTTCATCCTCCAAGGATCGTTCCCCTGACCAGGGCTCCCTCTGTGCATTGGCTGCTGCTGCCCCTTTGTTGACTTAGCTCCAGGGACAGCTGTCAGCACCAAATACCTGAATCCACTCGGACCCGACTAGGGACCCATCATCTCAGGGGTGCCCTGGCTTCCTACACCCTTTCTCTTTCCTCTTCCCCTCTGAGATCTCATGTAGCCCATTTCATTCAGCTGACAATTATTGAGCACCTACTGTGTGCCACAGGTTGGAGATTCAAAAAGGTGATAATCAGAGTCTCAGACCCCACGGGTCCCAAGGGGTGGCACACGAGGGTCTGAGCTGTACATGTGAAGATGCCATAGGAGACCTCAGGATGCAGAGCTGACTCTGGCTTCCAGGGAAAGAGCCTCAAGCCGAATGTTTAAGAGGAAAAGCAAAGCTCCCCAAGTCCCCCAAGTGGGGAGGACACTCCGGCTGGGGAACCAGGAGTGTAAACGATTGAAGGTACCAGACGGTGGGGGATGGAGGTAGGATGGGGAATGGTGGTAAGGAATGAGCCGGTGGGGACAGGGAAAACAAAAGCCACCAGGGACCAGTCAGCGCGGCCTCCCATGTCACACTAATTGGTCTGGACTTTGTCCCGAAGGCAATGAGGCACCGTGGGAGAGTTTTTAGCAGAAAAGTGTCACACCAGACTGGTGTTTCAGAAGAGGGCTCATCCGCTCAGCACAGGCTGGGTTTGTGGGCCAGGCTGAGACCGGAGGCTGCTGCCCGGTCCAGGAGAGGATGCTGAACACCTGAGCCACAGAGGTGGGGGGACAGGGGCTGAGGGGACCGAGGTGAGAGCCGGTAGGCGAGTGCACAGCGGGTGAGCTGATCCCTGCAGGGACTCCTGCCTGAGGCCCAGCTGGTCCCACCGAGCTGGAGGATTCAGCAGGTCAGGAGGCAAAGTGAACTCCAGAGCACAGGAACAATTCAGGACCAAAACCACCGGTGGGTGGCCACACACACGCTTGCAGAGGGGCTGCTGGGCACCGGGCAGGGCAACCACACACAGGTCCATGCTCTGCAGGTCAGGGAACTGGATGAGCAACCGCAGCCAGGAAACAGCGCAGCCGTCTGTCTCGGGCGGTGCGCTACCCGGCCCGTCCACTCTAGGCCTCGGCCACCGCCCTCCCCATTCTTTCCTTTTGCTTCGCCAGGTCAAAGGTGCCTGTCCATCACTTGAGTCAACGTGGATCTGAGCATTGCTCATATCGCCAATAAATCTTTCTAACATCCTTTATGCTAATTCACGAGCCCTTGTTCAGCCTCAGAGCGGGCCGGGAAGCCCTGCTTAGACACGGCAGGTGGACCACCTGGCAAACACTCTGAGAGCGCTTCTCTGTGCTGGCTCCGTTCCAAGCACCTTGACCTTGGCCCATCTTAACCCAGGCAGTGGCATCCCTTATCAGGTACAGACCAACATCATCCCCCTGTCACAGATGAGGAAACCAAGGCACAGAGGAGCATAAGTGGGGTCTGTCCTCTCATCTCCAGTCACAGACCCAAACCCTGTTCCGAGTGTGTAAGAAGCGTGTGTTGGTGGCAGGGGATATTGCCTGGGTGGCAGCTGGCTCTCCCGACCTGCTGCAGGCTGGCGTATGACCATGGATGGGTGAGTGGAGACCTGACCGTCATGACTGATGGCACCCGTTCCACACCTGTCACTCTTCCCTGGGCCTTCCTCCAGTTCCCAGTGCACCCCATGTGGCTGGGACTTGACCTTGGCAAGACCTGGTCTCGCAGGCGTCTGTGGATTTGCCCGTTTCGTTTTTTCTTCGCGGAGACAGTCTCCTGTGCGTCTTGGGAGGCCATGGCGCTCAGCGCACAGTGACTTCTAAAATAAGTGAGTGGCTGAATGCTGGAGCGAGAGGAGCCTCCTGCCTCTGTGAGGGGCCTTGCTGTTTCTCCACTGTTGTCCTCCTTCCTATAAACGTTATTGATTATCATGCCAGTTTGGAGAAAGATAGATAGTTTCCATAAGATATTAGAAATAAAACAAGCCATGAAAATGAAAGAGAGGAAAATAGATTAACACAAATCAGTTATTTACTATGTGCCATGCACCTGCGGCACATATCATCTCATTTAATGCACACAAAACTTACGTAAGACAGACTCGGAGAGGTTAAGCCACTTACCCTAGATCACACAGAAAATAAATGGCCTTTCTTTTGGTTCTCACGCCAGCCCAGGCTCTTGCTGGGCTCAGAGTGCAGAGGCAGCATGGAAATGTGCTTGGGAAAGACAGCAATACCTGGCAGTGACTAGAACTACATTTTAGAGAAGCCCTCAGAGGTCTCTCTTCCCTAAAAGCAAAAAGCCTTTTGAAAACATCACAGCATCCTGTATTCAGAGAGCAGACAAGTCTAGACAGAAAGAAAACACCCAAATCTCAAGATTCCTCCTGTTTCAGGTATTCCATTACGTCGGGTGGGGGCGGGCGCTTTCCAACATGCAAAACGTATGCAGAATTTTATTCAAAAATGTTTAATAAATCAAAGACGCACTTAGAACAAGAAGCGTCACACGCCCAGATGACGGCTCTTTGTGAGGCTGGAGATCCAAGGAGGCAGACTGTTGCCGCAGAACTGATTGATGGAATGGGAGAAACTGGGAAAACACGCTCTCTCTGCCATAGACAACCACGGAACAGAGGAAATTAAAACACCGGAGTGAAGATTGAAGGCCCACTGAAAGATTAAAGAAAAGCAGCAAGTACAAATGGGCAGATTAGTCATTGCGTGAAGGTTCCTGAGGTGTCTCAGCCACGTTGGGCTGGGAGGCACTGGGTTGGCAAGGTGTGCGGCATCGAGGGCTCTTCCAGCTCTCCAGGCTCTTGGGTGGCAGGAGTCAGAACTGCCGATGGTGGGAGCCAGGGTCCACGTGGTAAGAGGAGTCTGGAGTCCGAAGCTTGGTGTGGGCCCTTGCCAATGGAGGGGTGTCTGTCTTCTGATCCAACATGGCTGCCCCCTGTCCGTCCATCCATCCATCCGTCCATCCACCCATCCAACAAATATTTATTGCTGCTTACGTCATACAAGATCCTAAGCCAGGGACGAGGGTACACCAATGACGGCGACAGACACGGTCCCAGCCTTATGGAGAACAGTGCATGGGAGACAGAGTCACAGAGTGAATCTGGAGAAGTAAACAGAGGTCAGCTCCAACGGGGTCTCAGTAGGAACTTGGGAAGATGAAGACTGTGAAGCAGCGTGCGATGTATGTGATTAGGTTTTCCTAAGTTGTGTGCTACTGGATCTCCGAGAAGAGATGCGACAGGAGGCAGGAGCCAAAACGGGCAGAGCAGTGGGTGAGGCTGCTGCAGGAAGCCAGGCAGGAGATGGCAGCAGGAGTGGAAGGTGCTAGAAGGATTTGAGATGCATTCCGGAGACGGAAACGTGTCCATGATTTGGATTGGGGGAGGAGGAGGAAAGGAAAAGATCAATGATGGTTTCCAGGTTTCCCACCTGAAGACATGTGTGCCATTTTCTAAGGTGGAGAGATGCAGTGGAGCTTATTGGTTCCTTCTGTCCCCGGCCGGGGTTGGCAGAGCACCTGCTGGAGACACACACCTCGGGGAGAGTGGGCATCATGGGGTCAACCAGACTCCCGACTGCCCAGCAGAGGGCCACCCTTCCTCTGGCCATGCTGAGCAGTCACGTGGCTAAGATCAGATCTTCACTGTCTCTGAGGGATTCCGCACCCTGTTAACCAACTCCTATCCCTGCTCACCAGCTAAAAAAAAAAAAAAAAAAAAATCAAAATTGACCTGAACTTGACCAGGGAATGAACTCATTTTTTCCTGTGAAATGGACTGAGGTATGATGTAAATCATGCCAAATGATCTGATTCCTCTTTTTCCTTTGGCCAGCAAGGAGCCTGGCTATCAGCCTGAAGCTGGGTTTTATTACTGTGTGGGGTTTATGGTTTCCATAATGGCATTCTCGTTTTCTCTTGATATTGATTAATCTAACTAAATGTCTGTCGCCACTTGCAACATCTGTGGATCACCCTGGCCACGTTCGTCTTTCAGCCGTTGCTGATTAGACCGTGTAAGGGCTGGGGATGTTTACTCAAGATCCCTGGTGTCATTCAGGTTCCTGAATTGGCACTTGACCTGTGGGATGCTAGTGGTTGGGGTGGGTGCTGTGCTACTCTAAGGCTCCCCCTCTTTCTAGCGCCCCCTTTTATTCAGCTGCCAGCCATGGGTGGTGACCGACCCTTAGCACAGCCCCTCTCTACCTCTTGCCCTTAGAGACTTCCACGGGGGTAGCCCATGTCCAGTGAAGAGACCATCCCAGTACAAAGGCCAACCCCCTTGGCTCATGGTACCCCAGCTCCAGAACTTTCCAGAACTTTCTGTTGTGACTTATTGCAACCCACCTCCTCCTCTGCCCAGTCCTGCCTGCCTTCCTCCCCCCATGAGTATCCATGCGAAGAGCACCACATCTTCCCCAGCCCAGGAACTTCCTGCACACCGTCTCAGCAGCTCTGCCTGTTTCCCAGGAAACCCAACCTAGGACAATAGTGGCTGCCGTTGCTGGAAGGACGTGATTCCTTAATAGACACTGGCCACGTGCCACCCACCCCATAGGGAACAGTGAGGAGGAGGAGGAGGAGATGGCAGTGGCAATCCTGGGTTAGATGTTTTCTCCAATGAGAACTCGGGGGACTTGCCCTACGTCCCAGGAGTCCACTCGGGAGCATCAGAAGGCACTTGGCTTGCTGTCCGGAGACTTCAGATGCTGGCGTGCTTCAAGCCATATGACCACGGACAAGTTATTTAACCTCTCTGAGCTTCGCTTTAATTTAAAAATGGGCCAAATCACCTTGCAGAGTTGTTATGAAGACGTTATGAGCCCAGGATCACAATGGTGCCTGAATCTCAGAAGCTGCCCAATAAACACTGGCTTCCTTCACAGGCGCGGGGCTCACTGCTGTCCTCCAGGGCGGAGGACGGCTGTGCTGCACCGAGTCTCCAGTGCAGGTGAAGGCTGGGGGCCTGGGGCATGGTGGGCGGGGTTGCTGACAAGGTCTTTCCACTGCTCTTTTCTCCCCAGCAGTGGGGACCTAGGGGTTCATGGATCTGGTGGGGGCCCCAGGAACAAAGGGAAAGAGCAGAGACAATGTCTTCTCTGATCAGAGGTGGCTCTGGGAACTTACCAGCAGACCAGCCACATGTCCCAGTGAGGGTCATCGCGGAGATATCTGCCTGCAGCTGGAGCCTGGTCTATTGCTTTACCCACTAGAGCCCTGCTTGGCGTAGAGTAGGTGCTCAATAAACATGTACAGACTGAATGACTAAATGCTCTTTAGTCCCCCCTCTAGAGATGCCCAGAGGGGAGGGGTGCATGCTTTCCGGGTACTCTCCAAAGTGGCAGTGTCCCATCAGTCCAGAGCCCTGTGTTCTCTTGTCTAGTCCCCCCTCAACTCATGCAATGCTCTGCTGCATCCAGGTGACTTTCTCCGACAGCAGGAGTCTGCAAACTGCAGGCCTCTTTTTGTAAATACAGTTTTTTTGTGTGGTTGTTTTGGGTACCAGTGATTGAACCCAGAAGGGCTTTACCATGGAGCCACATCCCCAGCCAGCTCCTTTTTAATTTAATTCAATTTTTTTAATTTTAAGACAGGGTCTTACTAAGTTGCTTAGCATCTCGCTAAGTTGCTGAGGCTGGCCTTGAACTCACAATCCTCCTGCCCCAGCCTCCCTAGCTCCTGGGATTACAGGCATGCACCACTGTGTCCATCTGTCAATACAGTTTTAATGGACATAACCGTGCCCCTTGACAGAAGTACTTTCTGTGTCCGTTTCTGTGGTACCATGGCAAGATGTGTGAGGCTGCAACAGAAACGGTATGGCCAAGGAAAACCTGAAACACTTACTCTCTGCAACTTTCAGGAAAAAATTGCTGACCTTGGTTCTAAAAAGGCCAAATAAGGCAAGAGTCCTTGCCAAGAAGTGGCCATTCTTCCCTGGTTTGCAGACTGGACCCACTGGGCGCTTCTCCTCCCAAGGAGGCCCTGCAAGCACCATGCAGCGAAAGCCTTCCCTGATATCAAAGTCAGCATGTCTGCAAGCTTCTGCTCCCTGCCAGACACTGCATGAAGCACCCTGGCCTTCAGCCTCCCATGTACACCTCTGAGCATCACCGCAGAGCGGGAGCCCCATCGACCCTGCTTTACAGATGAGGAAACTGAGGCTCAGAGCTGGTAAATGACCCGAAGTCACACAGCAGGGATACAGCAGGGCTGGAGCCCAAGCCCAGGTCTGTTTGGAGTCCAGGCTGCTGCCCTTAGGCCCTTTCTGCTGCTTGCCCCACACAGAGGGAAGAAGACTGGACACACATTCTTTCAGGCCCAGCAGGGACTTGCTGTGATAACGATCCCCACCCAGCACATTGAAACGTGGGTCTCTGGCCGGGCACTGTGAGGATGCCGTCCCTCGGGTGGAGAGTAAGGCCACTGGAAAACCAGGTGGGACAGGAGCTCTGTTCAGCCACCTGTAACCCAACACGTGAGAAATGGCACCAGAGCACCCAGGGAACAGAGGATGGGCAACAGTCGAAACTCCCATGGGAGGAGCAGAAAGGCTCCCCGTTTGCATTTCAGCCCCAGAGATCCCAGGTAGGTTTGTTCCGACTCCCCAGATAAAGACGTATTGCCTGACGAGACGCCCCCTCTGTCCTTCTGAATGGAAAGGATCAAGTGTCTTTTAGAGACTTCTCCCCTTTAGGACTAAGTACTGAAGCTTCTTCAATTTCACATTGTCAAGATGACAAAACTTTGGGGAAATAAGAGACAATGGCAGAGTTACTACTAAAAGAGCAAAATTGTTCCCTTCTTGCTTGAAATAAAGGGAAGATTACATGTCAGGGAAACTCATCCGGATTACAAAGCTGAGCAGCACACCTGCCCGGGTCACTTCCTGTAGACACAGGAAGAAAAGCCTCTGGTCTGTTTTCTGGGAATCTCTCCACCGAGCCAGAAGGACATTAGTATGTGAGGTGGTGAGGGAAAAAGAGATCCTGGTCACACGAGGGGTTCAGTGGTGTGGCTTGCCTGAACATGGCCATTTGGGGTTTTGCTGTCTGTGTGGGTGCTGTGCAGGCTCTGGCAAGGATCTGGAAAGCAGCCAGGGCCTCCCATGTGCTGCCCCCTGGACCTCTCTCTTCTGTGATCAGATAACCACCAGCATCCTCCGGGCACATGAACGACCCTGGGCCACCTTCACCACCTCCCTGCCCACGGAAACCTCCCAGCTGTGAGGATTTCCGTCCCAACCTGGCTCCTTTCTTTTTCATACTTCTCACTAACTGAAATTAACTCATTTCCTCTTTCATCCTCAACCAGAACATGTGCTCCTAAGAGAGAAGTTCATGTCTGCTTCCTACATCCCCCTGTTTCCAATGCCCAGCTCACACTAGACCCTCAGTGAGTATTTGAGAATCTTCATGTAGTGATCACCAATAAGTGGAAGTGTGCCAGAAATTTTACAAATGCTTTTTTTTTTTTTCATCCCATTTTTCTTTTCACATTAGCTGGCTATGTTGTCTAAGGCATCCTGGTTATAAAATGACCAACTGTCACTTTAAAAAAGTGGTGTGTTGCTCATTTCATCCAACATCAATTCATTCAGCCTCTGTTAAGTGCCAGGCAAGTGCTCAGTGTCTACGCTGGGAATCCAATGCCTCATGAGATCTTGTGAACTTTGGGTCTGATGGGGCCCGTGTGCGAACAAATATTAATGAAGCAGCAATAGCAGTGCATCATTACGACCCAGATAAATGCTAAAGGAAAATCACAGGTATGGTTTCTGAGGAAGTAATGTTTGAGCTAATACCTGAAAGATGCATGAACTAGGTGAGTTAACTAAATTAAACTTCTCAGCAATGAATAGGAGCAGAATTAGGGTCGGAGAAAGGATTAGAGGGTGGGTATGATAAGCTAGAGAAGAACTCTCTAGAAAAAGGGACTAGCATGTACGTGTGTCATAGGGGTCAGGTGGATGTTGATCAGAAGGAGCTCATGGCTGCCCAAAATAGGAGAGAGACAAAATAAGGGGAGAAAAGAAGCAAATGGAGGGCTATTGAAGCAGTAAAGTGAACTTGGTTGGTCCTCCAGGCCCCCTTGGTGCCTGGGACATGGACTTTGGCCTTCTTCTGCACTGGGACTTGAAGGATCCTTATAGCTAGCAACCTGATTTCCCCACATGGGAGCAGCCACGGAGCAGTTGGCAAATGTGGAAGGGGAAGGGCACAGATGAGATGTGGCTCAGGTGGTGGCAGCATTTCAGAACCTGAATTTAGAACTCAGGTCTAGAGGATTCCTGGAGCCTGTGCTTAGATTCCTGCAGGTGGTCAGGAGTTTATAGGAGCTCAAGATCATGCCTATTAAGGAGACCAATTGTGTGCACATGATCCTATGCTGACTAGGTAATCGCTTCTTTATATAGTCCCACCTGCAACCAGTGTGTCTAAACAAGGGACAATAGTCCCCAAATCTGAGCACCATGTTTTCCCCTTCCCCTTGATGAAAGAATGACTCCAACAAAAGGGGGAAATGAGTCAAATAGTAAAAACCTTACATAATGAGATTTAAAAGAAAACTTTTGAAGCAACAAGCAACTGTGGGCAACACTTCAAAGGGTCCAGAATCAATGTTTGTCAATAGCAGTTTTGCATCTTTTAACTTATCTTTTATAAAGTGTGATGTTATTAGGAGCCCATCCAGGCCTTCATTCTGTTTGAGATTTGATAAATCAGAAATCTATCAACCTTCTCCCCAAGTCAGCAATGGAAGATACCTCGGCAGGTGCCTCACCTGGTCTGGAGTCTATTCATCCCGTGACTGAGATGCAAAGATACACCTTCAGCTGTCTGCACTGAACACTCAGTGGATCCCAGGTGCACCCAGGAGTTAGGGGTCCCTTTGTCGCAGCCCCTTTCTTTGGAGATTTTCTTCCCAGAAGAGAAATCATCCCATGACTCAGCCCAGCCCCAAAGTTACCATTTGTTTAATCAAGATAGTTGGTCTGCAAAACATTAAACAGTATTTGATGCCTAGTTAATAATTTGCATCCTCTTCATTTGTTCCTGAATCCTTGGAGACTGACATTTTCCCCCCTAAAGGCAAAGACAACAAAAGAAATGGCATTGAGAGCAAACCCCAGGCCTTCAACTGTGAGGATGTTGGCCAGGATGTCTGATCTCCACATTCTGCTGTTAACTGTTCTTGTGGGAAAGCCAGTCATGGG
This sequence comes from Sciurus vulgaris, assembly GCF_902686455.1. Taxonomy (NCBI): domain Eukaryota; kingdom Metazoa; phylum Chordata; class Mammalia; order Rodentia; family Sciuridae; genus Sciurus; species Sciurus vulgaris. The sequence continues at coordinate 16,791,114 of NC_136464.1, read as the reverse complement.
GGTAAGTGTCCTTTTCAAACATCTATGGCCGAGAGATCCTGAGGTTATTGGGAAGACAAAACCTGTTGTGCCAGGAGCACAGAGAGACTAGTTGGGAAAGGCAGACGTTGCCAAGTTGACTATGTCCGGAGTCCGAGGCTCCTGAAAGCCTGTAGCTTGGGCTGCTGTTGAGCAGCCGAGTCCAGGGTGACATGCGTCTGACTTGATCCTTCTTGGAACAGAGTGTCCCTGAAAGCATTCCAAGGAAGGAGACTGGGGGAAGAAAATCCTCTAGGGCACGGATTGTCATCTGGCATGGATCTCGAAGCCCTATTGAGAGGCCAGCCACCGAGAACCACAAACTGTCTCCCTAGAACAGTATGTGTATGTGCCGGAGATGACACACCCAGATCCAGCCTTTTGGAGCCAACACTGGGATAAGATCCACTGTGCTTTGGCCTTAGCAGGGAATCCTGCTGCCTGCAAATGGTCCTGGCAAAGAATTGGCTTAGATGGGTTAGATCTGGGGAGAGGCTTTGTGATTGGTATTTTCTTCTCCTTTTTTTCCATGACCGCAGCGGCTGGGGCAGAGAGGGTGATCAGGGACTGGAGGGAGGTTGAAGGCAGTTAGTCCCATCAGAGGATCTTGGACTGGGGACTCAAAACCTTTGGGACGAGAGGAGTGGTGGAGATGTTGGCTCCTGCTGTGTGCCATTGTGGTCCCAGTATCAGCAGGATCTCTGCAGGTAAGGGAAAGGGGGCCTTAAGCAGAAATCGAGCCTCCTGGGAGTTCGGTGCTGGACGTGGGCTGAGGCATGACTGTGGCCTTGGGGCCAGGGATGAATCTCAGCTTTGCCACTCTGTGGGTGTGGAACGTTGGACCAGGAACACCATCCCTGTGAGTCTCAGTGTTCTCGCCTGCAAACCAAGTGCTAATCTCTCACAGATTTGGGGAAGGTCACAATTAAATGAGGTCATACATGTGGCTTGCAATATATGTGAGCTCTTTTTACTTAAAATTTCCAAAATGAACACAGCTTCCCTATAAAAATCAGAGAATGTTTCCCTTTGTTGGGAAGTGGGTGGAAGAGAGTGGGCAAAGAGGATAAGAACTGAAAAAACAGCCTGAACCTCTGTATCTTATTAAGTACCTTTGCAGTTCATTTCCCATTTCATTCCAAAAAGTGTTTCCTGAAGGAAGCAGATTAAATTACAGGTTTTCTCATTGGCATGTTTTTAAGACAACAGCTTCGCCTCCCCCTCAGTAAGCTCTGCTCAGACACCTCTCTTAGCCACATAGTAAGCTGCCAAGTGACTCACTTTGGAAAGGGGTTTCTTTTCAAATTATGACTCGTGTATGTGCAGTGGCTGCAATTACAGATTGCTATCAAGCCCCCTGCATCGTTTGATTGCTTGTTGCCTGTCTGGGCCCAACACACAGCAGAAATCCCACATGTCTAAAGAAAGACTGTGGAAATTATCAGAGGCCCATGAGAGGCCCAGAGAAAGTAGCAGTCGGAAGGAATTAAGCCTAAAGTTTGCAGGCAAGGAGTAGGGTTGATGCAGTCTGTTTGAAGTTCACAAAAGGATAATGTTCCCGAAAAATCCCTTTTTTGCAAGCCCCAGTGAATTTTTAGGGTTAGCGATGAAATTATAAGTCAATAATGGATAAAAGAGAAAATATGAGAGATAGCCTTCGGGCAATGAGCTTAGTCAATTCCAAAGAGAGGATTCGGGGCTTTGGAATGTTTTCTTACCCAGATGTGTGCCAGACAGGTGGTCGGGAAGGCGGCTCAAATTCCACAGGCCAGTGCACGGGCATCCAGAGGAAAGTGGCCAAGTCACTCAGATGCTTTGGAGAGTTTGGGGCATCACTGGGGGACAGAAACCACAGAGCCAGATGGGCTGGGTGGCCTCTCCCACCCTTGGAGCTAAAAATAATAACCAACTGTCACCATGTAAAAAGGAGCCCCGAGTGCCAGGCCTGAGGTTTCTGCAGGTTGGTTCATCTCCCACAAGGATCCTAAGTGGTAGGTACCATCGCTGGTCCGAATATATATATGTGGAGCTGGATAACTTGGCCCCAAGTCATGGAGCCAGGAAGCAGAAGAGCTGAACTTTAGATGGTAGGCCCGGGGCCCTGGCTAAGCGTGACACCTCTTTGGTCACATCACAGAGGCACAGTCCTTCCCATAGGTACCGCGGCTCTTAGATCAGGGCCAGTTTCTGGGTGGAGTGTAATGGTTTCCACGTGCCTCTGAAATTCTGAAGCAAGGCATTTGCAGGTTGGGTGAAGACTATCCACTGGAAAGACCTTTGGTCGCTGTCCCATGAATTTGGATCACATGATAAACATGATGCCTACTTCTCTTTGGGATCGTCTTCAGCTTGGATTTCAATTTTGCTGTCTACTTGTCAAAGAGCTGTGGGTCTGATAGCATTGCTGTGAACTCCAGGGCATCCTTCCCATGCCTTCCTATTCTGGTCTAGACTGGTTTTTCCATAGTTATCAGTTTTGAGTACCTGAACCCAGGACAGATGAGTATGTGAGTCCTGTTCTCAGATTAGAAATAAGTCCCATGATGCTAAACTACCTCGCTGGCCAGGATTGGGACACAGGTCTGTCCAACTCCTTGTCCATCATAGGAGGCCCACTCAGTTGTCAGGAAGATGAGGACTGTCCAGAAATCTCATGCTACTGTGGTTCGTAGGGTGACTTCAGGCACACTGAACTGGCTGCAATGGAATTTGACTTCTTGCCGGATCAGAAGCAAGAGGACAGTTCTCGTGGGCCTGTACTGCTTATCTCAGCCCAGCCCAGAGAGGAGCCAAGACAATTACTTTTCCTGTCCCTGACAAAGCTGTCTTAAAATTAAAATGCTTGCTTGCTCACATTTATTTATTTATTTATTTATTTATTTTTTAAATCCTGGAATTCTAGAATCTTCCCAGGTAGAGAGCTGCAGAAACGGCTGCTCAGCCAAAGGTTGTGACTTGGCTGTTGGGAGTACATTCTGCTCACAGCCCAAGTTTGATTTGGCAGGTAGAAGGTCAGCCTGCTGAGTGTCCTAGTTTTCTTTTAGTTTCCAGGCAGCATTTGAAATCCACAACATCTCATACAGACACAGATCTCCAAGTGTGTTTGAAAATGCGATATTCTGGTGACACTGGACTCACATTTGTACACTTTACCAGGAAGGGGAGTAGCAGGCGGTCTGAAGCATGAGTCTCCAGGTCCTGTGGTCCCTCTGCCCTTCCCACACCACTGGTGCACATCAACCTGGTTCTGTCATGAAAGAGAGAGAGAATGAGAAAACACGCTTGTCTGGCTATCGCTCAGAGACGCTATGGATGTTGAAGCATTGGAATCAGCCTCCAACGGACAAACAACCGGTTCCAGCATCTGATTGATTCCAGCTCCCCAAACGGCATGGGTTTCAGGACCAAGGAAGACCTTTGACGGGCAGATGTGAACCCAAGCCTCAGCTCCCCAGGATGCCGGTCTCTTTCAGATCAAGAAGAAGCAGAAGAGATGTCCCTCTCTCGTATTCCACAGTCTTCTCGAAAAGGGAAGATTGAATTTCACTGCAACTTCTCATAGATCTTTTTTTAAAAAATGGATCCTAAGCGCGAGTCCAGCTCATTAGCTTTGGCAATGTGCACTGGTATTTAGGGAAATCAGGTCGCAGGAAATCACATGTGTGTATAGGCACAGATACATTTACATTCTGAACTCATTAGGGCTTCCTAAATGCACAAGCAATTTTGCTGCCACAGAGAAACAGCATGGCAGAATATTCGGCAGCCGGGATTTTAAATAAAACATGCTTTTTCTTCATAATTAATATAATAAGGTTTCCTGGCTTAGGGCTTGGCAAAGATCCCAGGGAAAATGGTGGGGGGAGGGAGCCAATGTGATGTGCCTGTGACCTGACAAACAAGTTCCAGGAAGACTTTGTGCTGAGTGAGCTCTCCTCAGTCTGCCCCTCCCCCAAGAGTGCACTCAGCAATTTGTGGAAAAAAAAATTCAAATTACTGACAACAAGGGCTGATAATAGTAATAATAATAGCAGCGATCAATTTTAAGTCTTGGCCCTATGCTAAATACTGTGTGTTTTATGTTTATTATCTTACTGAGGCTTTCCAGCAAGTCCAGGAGGTAGGAACCCGTGTCACTGTCACCTCACAGATAAGAAAGTAAGCCACAGAGAAGTTCAATAATCCATCCAAGATGGCGCCCTGGCAGGTCGCAGATTCAAACCCATCTGCCAAATGTCAGCATCCATGCTCTTAACCACTGTGGTATAGATCCTCATGCCAGGCCCTGCCAAGAACAGTGGGACCGTTCAATGTGGAACCAGGGATGTCAGGCTGGGCAGCGGCCTCAGACTGCTGCTTGCAGCAAGAGATCAAGCTGATCTCACCTGGAGGCTCCTCAGGGCCCCTGAAGCTTTACCTCTGACCCCAGAAGGATTGAGTTTTGTCAGCTAACCAACCAATTAGGTCACTGATTTGAGTTGTTTTGTCATGAATTAATCCCATCTTGGAAAATTTTGCCACAGCCTCAACAAGTTTCCAGGTACTTTTGTTAAACAGACTTACCTTTTCTCTATACTGATTTAAAGGACAGTGTCTCTACTATTAATGGAGAACCAAACAAAACAAAGTGACATGCTGAATGCTGGCTGGCTGTCCTCAGGCTGGATCCCTGCACTGAAGCTTGTTTCTCCTTGTTGGAGGCAGATCAGCAAGAAGTTGAGGACAAGATGCGCCAGCCACCCCAAGTCTCTCCCTGGGGTGGGACTGGGCTGGTTGACAGTAACTTGAGAAGACAATGACTTATTCAATGTTATTTCATACCTTGGCCAGGCACCACCTAAATCAACTCAGGGACCACCTGCGGGTCACCTTCCACAGAGTGGAAAATGCAAAAGGGAGGGCAGATTCGGTGGTGGACTGGTTCCCAGCAGTGGGCACTCACTCTGCTGAAGTTACCTGGCCAAGAAGGTTAATGTGAGGGCTCCTGCCCATGGAGGACTCAGACTTGGCCTACTCTTTTGTTTTATCTTTTTTTCAAAGGACCTCAGGTACATTATCACATCCAGAAACGAGGGTTTGTTTCTCTCCAGTCTCTATCCGGGGTGGGCTCACTTCCTCACCTCGAACCTCACCTCTTCCTGCCTAAGTCTATTTGACCCACGTCCCTGGGATGGTCCATTTGTACAGATATTTCTCATTGAGTGGCCACCTGAAGAGGGATCCATTGCAAATCCTTGTTCCTTGAGGAACCAAATGCCCTTAAATAAAACAACAGACTGGGTAAGGGAATTCTTACTTTTATAATTGAGGAAACTGAGGCGTGGAATGATTCGACAGCTGCACAGGAACAAAGATAACCCTCAACCTCCTTGGGTCACTTGGTCACTTGGTGGCCTTGCATCGGTTGCAAATGCACGTTCTGGGCCCAGCCAGGCCCATGAAGCACAGCATCTGCAGGTGGCCCAGGGTCTGTGCTGTTATCAAGCTCTCCAGACAATCCCTATACACACTGAGGCTGGAGACCCAGTGTCTTTAAATAGCGATCTCCCAGGTCCACAGGGGGGACACTCTTCCTCCCTGCCCTTGCCCATCCCTGCTGCTGCTGCCACATGAAGCTGCGGCCCAGCACCCAGGTAACTGGGTGGGGCCTGCACAGGCCAGCTCTGGAGCAGGGGAGCTACACAGGGTCCCTCTGGGCCAGGCTCAGAGATTGGTGTCAGAGCCAGGAGACCTGGGCTCCAGTCCCTCCCACCTGCCAACCCACTCAAGTCCCCATGCAAGCCGCCTCACTGGGCCTCGGCTCCCTCCTTTGTAGGCAAAGGGTCCTGGGTCAGTTCCTCTCTGTGAATGGCTAGCCCAGGCTCTGAAGAAGGAAACCACTGACAGGCACCACGGACCAGTGTCTTCTCCTGTGGTATCTGAATTTTCCCACCAAAGTTTCCCTCCAAACTCCCCTCCTGCCCTGAGATCTGGATGAAAAGATGGAAGCAAAGCCACAGTGGACCTGCCAACCCTGAGGCAGCACTGAGCGCCTTGTGTGCCAAGGTGGGAAGGGTGACTTCCTTGTGCATAGGAAGGATAGACTGGCACTGCCGCATTACCACCACATGGCGTAATGTTTAAAAATGGAAAAATAATACTTTCCATGTTCCTGGTTTCCATGTTGGTGGGCATGTGGAGAAATTGGAGCCCTCACTCACTGCTGGTGGTATTATAAAACACATCTGCCCTGGAAAACAGTATGGTGATTCCTGGAAAAAATGAAGCATAGAACTACTACGTGACCCAGCTGTTTCATGACTAGATGGACACCCAAAAGGATCGAAGGCAGAGACTCCAACAGATACCTGAACATCAACGTTCATAGCAGCATGAGAGCCAAAACGTGTGGACAACCCAAGAGTCCACAGTAAATAAATGCATAAAGAAAACGTGACAGAGATAGAGAATGAAATACTATTCAGCCATAAAAAGGAAAGAAAGTTTGATGCGTGCTACAACATGGACAGAACTTGAAAATATTATGCATGATGAGATAAAGCCAGTCCCAGAAAGAAAAATGCAGGATTCCTCTTACATGAGGCACCTAGAATAGGCAAATCCACAGGGACAGAAGAATAGAGGTTATCAAGGGATGTGGGGAGGGAGGAAGGGAGAGTTATTGCCTAGTGGGTAAAAGTCATGTTGGGGATAAGAAAACATTTTGGACATAGATAGTGGTGATGGGTATGTTGTGAGTGTAATTAGTGCCAAAGAATGCCACACTTAAACATGGTTAAAATCATATGTAATGCTACATACATTTTACCACACTTAATGAATAAAAGGACCGTGTGGCTAAACTGCTCTTTTCTTGATGTGGCTAAGCAGAAGCAGAGCAGGAGGGCGGTATGGGGACAGCACTTGGGCTAGTGATCTGGACACTCATACCTGCGTCCTTCTATTCACTTCACTTCCACTATTCACTCTGGTCTCAAGCTCTGCCTCCAGCAGTGGGGACCGGCCCCCTGAACTGTGTGCTCATGTCCCTGTCACCTCCCAGTCCAGTAGCTGCAGCCTCACTTGGCCACAGTGTGGAGTTCTCTCCTGCCCGACTGCCCTTGGGAGTAAAGCCACCCTTCCCTGGTGGTGGGTGACATCTGCTCCACCAGGTGCGTGGTAGAATATCCAAGGAGGAAGAGATGGCTGCGATCCGGGCTCCCACCTTTCACCTACAGGAGAAAGGTCTCTCTGCTGTTGGCTCTTTCTACGCTGGGCCTCTGGCCCCCAAGAGCAGATCTGGCTCCCTCGCCCCCCACTGCCTGCCAATCACCTGAGAACACTTCCATCGACTCCGTGCAATACCTGGAACACAGCCTTTCTGTCTTGCCTTCCAGAAGGTTTGAACTTCTGAAAGGCAGAGGGAGAACCTTGTCAAAATCATGACTAGATTCAAATAATCACCGGATGGGACAAAATAGACTAGATCTCAAAGCCCATTCCAAGAAAGTTGCACTGTCAATTCTACGCTAGACCTTGAGGCAAGCTTGCTGGTGCCTGGGGAGAGTTTCACACTGCCTCGGGCCTGTTCCTGACCTCTGGAAGGTCAAAGTCCTGAGCCCTGGAGCCACTGAGAAAGTCCAATTTTGGGGTGGAAGGACCTGTGACTGGATCCATTGCAAAGTTCCCACCGGCCTGTGTGCGAGCAGCATCCGAGCCCAGTCAAGAGGAGGAGCTGATCAGCTGCCAGTGTAGTTTCAGCCCCACTGAAACTAGGAAGGCAGGTGGCTGGAGAAGCGGGCAGTGGCTTGCGTGCCTTTCCATCAAGGCGGAGAGTTGGTTGAGATGTGTTTGCCACAGGGACCTCCTGAGGCTCACTGTGTGCTGCCCCCAGGGACCAAATGACCTTCTATGTAGTCTGCCAGGCCTGAGCCTCTAGAGATGGACCTTTGATAAATATAAAGCTTTCCAAGAACAGGGTTCTGACATTTTACCCTGGTTCCACATCTGCCCCTCCTAGGGTTCTGTCTCCTCCTCCACCCTTTCACGACGGCGCCTGCATGCCTGGGTTCCGTGGGCCCTTCCAGCAAGGGCCAATAAGAGCAAGGACACCATGTAAGACCGACTCTCCATATCCAGCTCCAGCATTTACTAGTTGGGTTATTTGGGGCAACTTAATCTCTGCAAACCTTAGTTTTCTGCCCTTTAAAATGGACATAATTACTGTACCTAAATTATCCAGCATCATGTGAGGCAAACGAGACAAAATACATAGCATGGTCCCCAGCTCACGGTCAGCTCTTCATAAATGTGAACCGAAATCCTTTTCCTGGTCTCTTCTCCTTGTTAGTTATCACAGCCTCCTCCTCTTCCTCCTCCTCCTCTTCCTCCATCAGTCTTCTGCTTTGGATTTGCAAGTCCAAGAGTAAGGGTTCTTCTATCCTCTTGTTGTCCCTGTGGAAAACTGAGCCGACTGATGGGGTGAACAGAGCGAGTACTGTGTCCATTCTTCCGCTTGGAGGCCTGTTCTGGTCAGTTTCAGGATGTGGCCCTGAAACCCTGTGGTCCCCTCCGAGGCCCAGCCTTCCACCTATGGTACCCAGATACGCAGCCTGGTGCAGGGGGTCTGGTTCCCACGTCCCTCACAGCCTCTCTGTGGGTGGACCCAGGGAGCCACAGACTGACGCGCCCCTGTTGCACAGTGGGCAGGGGCAGCCTCAGCCTCTGGAGAGGCCAGCTCTGCGCGGGCAGTCCCCGTGTCTTCTATCTTAGCGACTGCCAGGCCAAGCCTAGGAAGGGCACGCCTGCCACCTGCTGGCCGCAGGCAGCACGACACCTGGCGGTCCCTTCGGCTCCGGCTAGAGCCAAGATTCCGGGCTCTGGCCCACAGGTGCTGAAGGCCCTTCCCCACTGGGCCACCAAGAAGGGCCGTCCCCAGAGTTCTTCCTCCTGTCCTGCGCACTTCTCAGGGCTGGCGGTAGCCAGCGTGGCCCGCCCTCTTCAGTTCAGAGAGGAGAGTTCCTGAGGTGGAGAGGGAGGTGCTGCCCTCCGGACAAGTTCAACGGAGGGCAGGGGAAGCAGGGTACAGCGACCATGGCCAAGCACTGGCCACTGGCTGCCCTGAGGCGAGGTTGGAGGAGGGTAACACCTGTCCCCGGGCACGCTGACACCGGGTGTCCTCAGGTGCTCCCTGTACCCGCACCCCAGGCCTCCCTCTCTCGACCCAGCCCAGCCCCCCAAAAAACACCTGTCCTGTAGCAAACGGGCAGAGGCCCAGTCCAGACCGCATGGTCTCCCTTCTTTCCTTGGTTTTCTTCTTTGGCATTCCTTTCTCCTCCCTCGATTTTTAACTTGTGAGTTTTCAAACCTACAGAAGAATGGAAATAATAACCCCGTGAACATCCTTCACCCACAAGAATCAACTGTTAACACTTGGACACGTTTATGCTCTCATGCTTCAGTGTGTGTGTGTGCGTGTGTGTGTGTGTGTGTGTGTGTGTTTTCTTTTGTTTGCTGAATCATTTGCAAATAGAGAGCAGACGTCTCCCTAAATACTTGAGCAGGCACATCTTAAGTACATTCTCCTAAGAAATTATGGTACCACTAACCATCCCCAAGAAATTCAGCATCATATGATAGTGCCACGTAAATATTTACATTACCCAGTTGTCTCAGCAATGACCTTTATAGCATTTTTCTTGTCAATTCAGGATCCCATCAAAGATCACACAACAAATTCAGTTGCCACGTCTCTTAACAAAGGACAATCCTCCAAGTTTTTGGCCTCCTTTGTGGCTGACTTTTGTAGAGTGGAGGCTGGCCCTTTTGTAGAATACCCTCAGGGTTGGATCTCAGTTTGGACTGCGCCTGTTTTTCTGGAATGTTCTCTGCCAACTTTATGACCTGGGTACTGCACATCCGGAGGTGTTTCTCTTTCTGTCTCTCTCCCTCTCTCTCTCTCTCTCTCTCTCTCTCTTTCCTTTCTAATCTGTCATCTTCCTACTTCCCAAAGGTGTTTAAGGAAACCACAGCAAAACAGAAAATTAAAACTTCAGCAGAGGGTAGAAGAGGCAGATCTACTGAGCTGCCCACATCCCGCGGGTCCTGGGAGGATACACCCGCCACGCTGAGCTTTCCCACAGCCAAGACCTGAAGGGAAACCTGTCAAGGGATAAAGCTCTCATTTTCTGATCAGAGGTCAGCAGACTTTGTCTGTAAAGTGCCAGATAGTGATTTTTCTGAGCTGTTCTTTCTCTGTCACAAATATTCTGACAGTGTTAGCACAAAAGCAGCCATTGGAAAAAAAAATGTAAAAATGGTCATGGGGCTGCTTTCCAATAAAACTTTATTTACAAAAACACAGCGAAGGCACATTGCCCAAGGGCCTTAGTTGCTGCTTCCTGCTTTAAGTGAAAGAACATATTCCAGGTACAAGGTGAGTTCAGGTATCTTGTTCTGGTTAAGAACAGCATTCTAAGGGAACTGTTCATACCATTAGTCAGCAAAACCTTTGCGAGGAAAGCCACGTGCTGAGCACTGTGCTCGAGACTGAGTGGTGCATCTGTGACAAGACAGATAAGATCGCCACCTTTCTCATATCAGTCTGACATGAGAGACAGGTGACATGCAAAAATGAACAAAAATATGGTGCTATAATGAGGACCACAGTGGCAATAAACTGGTACAGTAGCAAAAGAAATAGAGTGAGGGATGGCAGACTGACAGGGTGTTTGGGGAAGGCCTTCTTAAGAGGACAACATTTAAACTGATATCCAGGTAGAGAAGACAGCCAGTGCAAAGGTCCTGAGGTGGGAGCAACTTAGCTTGTACCATTGACAGTCAGATGCGGCTGGAGCTTAGTAAAGGGCTGTGGGAGGGAGGAGTCTGGGAAGAGGGTTGAAGGCCATGGCAGGTGCTTGCAATTTATTCCAAGAACAACGGGAAATGTCTGGAGAGTTTTAAGCATTTGTCCATTCCCAATCCCCAAAGCCTGTCATCCAAGGAAACAGCTCGGACTTCAGCCTAAATTCAACCCCCACCAGAGCTGTGTGACTGAGTCTGAAGGCCTCAAAGGCCTCCTCGTAGCGTTGTTCTGAGAATGTAAGGGGCAACCAGGCAGAGTAGCAGATAATCGCTGCAACTGACGAGAGTCGGGACCTGGGCTGGGTGGGCCGGCAGGCGTGCAGCAGCGGAGCCCCTGCCGAGGCGGAAGGGCGACATCTTCCCACAGGTCCTGCCCACCCTGCAGACCACCCTGCTGCAGCCCAGGAAGCCCCCAGTGCTCCCATGTCCTGGGTTTGGTCCTCTCTGGCTTCCGGAAGCTTGGGGAGCACCCAGCTGGCTGGGCCGGGTCTGGCCTGGTCCAACATGCTCTTCTCTGTTGTTCTGTTTTCCAGTTGTCCCTGATGCCATTCCTGGATGACCTGGACCCAGGTGAGTGTGCTCAGAGCTGGAGGAAAGGGGCCCAAGCATGCAGGGACTGCGGGGCCCTAAGGTCCAGCTGGCTCAGAGGTATCACAGACCCTTTGAGAATTTGCCCAGAAACAATGCCTTCACATGGTGCTTTGAACAACTTCAAGTTGCCCCTGGATACCTCTGATGGCCAGTCCCAGAAGCCCCAGGGAAAATGGCTGATGTAGTTAAACTCCCTCATCTTTCAGAGAAAGAGACCGAGGCCCAGAGAGGGAGGTCAATTTCTTCTCATCACACAGCCCAAGTGAGATGCAAAGGCTAAGGAAAAACCAGGGTGTGCCTGAGCAGTGGCTGGCTCCAGGAAGGCCAACCACTCCCTGCCCCAGTGGGGAGCCAGGACCCCCGTCTCCTCCGTCTGGTCTGCACGGCCTGGCTGGCCGAGCAGGGCTGCCTCCTCATCTTCCTCCTGGGGTTGCTGGCTCCCTTGATCGCTCTGAGCCCTAGAGGAGGAACCTTCCATCTCGGCTGCGCCTGCCCAGAGGCCGACACTCCTCCTGGTAGGGACCTGGGCGTGCCACCCCCAGAGCAGGGACCGACTCGCGGAGGCCACGGTCGCGTCTGCTCTTCAGATGGAGGGCTGATTTGGAGCCAGGGGAAGAGTCGCCGGGTCAGATGCGCTTCAGCAGTGCCGCTGCCCAGCAGCCATGCCCAGAGGGGCAGACAGACGTGCGGAGCTCAGAGATCGTGGCTCCAGCCCCCGCGTGCTCAGGGAAGGCAGGAGAAACAGGCCTGGTGCCTGGGGTTCGGAGATTCTGCATCTTCCCCAAAGCAAAGCAGAGTGTTTGGTGGTGTGCAGTGCAGCTGCCCTTTGATGGCCATCCCTCACCCACATGCACAGCAGCGAGAGGCCAAAGCCGAGGGGCTGGAAGGGCTGCCTCTGTCCCAATCTGGAGCACAGATTGCTCAGGCACCATTAAAGGGCCTGGGTGTTAAAGAGACAGAGCTGCAGAGGCTGTGGAGTGACATCGGAGACAAGAGCTCGGAGGACTCAAGAGACCTCACTGACTTCAAGCATCTGAAATGCAGTCTATGAGGCAACTGTGGAAATTACAAAGTTTCTCTGCCACAAGTCACTTTACTGCCATCTGTCAAAAAGTTGTCAAGATGTCTACAATGAATTTAGACATACTGGAATTGTGCAGTGAACAACTTGAACAACTGTAAAGCAATGACCCTACCTAACAGAGATCATGGGAAAGGGCGTGGATTCGTTCTGTGTGTCCATAAGGTTCAGAGCTGTGATTCAATAGATTGGAAGCTCTCAGACAGGAAGAATTTCCTAACCAACAGAATTGTCCAAAAATCTGAATGGGAGTTAATAGGTTCCCCACCACGGGAGGTATTTAAGCACAGGATTGAGCGCCCTGCAAATCTGAGCTCTACAAGAATTCTGCCAATTGCCTGTGAGAATTTGCGGAGTGAGTGGAGGGACACTGGAGCAGGCTGCTCCTACGCCCCAGCGTCCAGCTCCAGGTGCTCCACCAGCCTCTGGCTCGGGGACAGGGGAGGTGTCATGGTTGGGCCTTCCTGCAAACAGTAGGTAGGGTTTTAAGCCATACCGGTCAGGTGTGTGATTTAAGGGCACAGGGATCTGTGCTTTGATGGACTCTGTCATCTCCCGCAGGCTCCAGACAGCAGTGTGGGGAGGGGACGCTTTGCTCAAGCCCACGGGCAAGCTGCTTCTTTGGTGAGTCTTGCTGGAGACAGTGCACGGTGAGGGCCTGGCTGGAGCAGAAGGTGCCTGGTCCCCAGTCCCCAGTGGGCGGCGAAGGAGGTGGTCATCAAACAGCACAGACTCTGCCCATGTCCCCAAAGCAGGTGACACAGCAGCCAGCAGGCCTGCGGAAATACCTCTTCAAAGCTGGCTGGCTCTGCCCTGCAACACAGGCCAAGCCCATCCATCAGCTGTCCCGCCGCCTGCCAGCGAGGCCTCTGCTGGGCTTGCCCCGTCAGCCAGAGTGGAAGCGTCAAATGCAGTCCGACAGGGCTGGGGCTGGGGGAGGCCCTCAGAGGAGCCGTCTGTGCCGCCGTGATGGATGCTGCCAACAGGGACGACATTCCGGGGATTTTTATTCCGTTCCACACATCTGGCAAGCTCTTTAACCAGAGCAGCTGCAAGGCCCCGTCGCGGGAACTCCGAGCTTTTTCCGAGAGATGCTAAACATGGACACGGTAGTCTTGGTGGAAGGACTCGGAGCCCGGGCTAAAGATTTCCCGGTGCGTGTTACTTCCTGAAAGCTGGAAGCCATGGGGTTTCTGAGACATAAACCTGTGAGGTTCGTAAAAGGCAAACGCGACGGAGTTGGGTAGGTCTGGGCTAGGATGCCGGGTCCTTCCGCTGTGGTTTTTGCTTATCTGCAGAACAGAGAGTGAGACACATGCCTCAGGATGTTTCAGGTTAAATAAGATCGTGCACAATCACACGACGTAGGGCAGTGTCTGACGCCTAGAAAGGACTCAACGTGCAATAACCTCTTACCAGGACTCTGGGCGACCGACTCCGCAGGACCTCGCCATTCTTCCTGGTAGCTCCTAGAAACAGACCCCGATACACAGACAGATCCACTAACTTTCTATTCGGACCTAATATAAAGTGCTTCTGGCAGTTACCCCTTTCTTCCCCAAGGCTTTGCCCTTTCCTACAGCCCGGGGAAGTCTCATGTGAATTGCATTTGAACCCAAAGTCCTTCTCTACAATCTGCCAAAAGAAGGAATCCACACCCGGCAGCGACCCTCTCTACCCACTTAAGCCATTTGGACAAGTTTTGAAATTCCTACAGAGCACATCAGTGCTCTAACTTCACTACCTACAACCCAGATCTCTTGCAGTTTCTCTCCTGAGCTCACCATTTGCTCTGCCTAAAGCAAGGGCCATCTTTGTGGGCAGAGCCATGTGCTGGCCCATCAGAAGGCAGGGAGGCTTGGAGGCCAAGGGGAAGTTGGTCTGCCCAACACAATTGCACACAGGGGTCTGCTGGGCACCCTGATGTGGAAAGCAGCCCTTGCTCTTCTTTAGTTGGAAGAAACAAATCAGACCAAGTTCACCCCCAGAGGGAGATGCCATCCCAAACCTAAATTCTGCAGCCAACTGGGCCAGTAAGGAAAGTTTCTGTATCTAAAATATCTAGAATTGTCATCCCACTAGCAACCCGATATCAATCAATCCTGTGTCTGTGGTTCTCGCATTATATACTATCCCAAACAGTGGCTTCCATCATTACCTGTGTTTTTGGATATTCATTCCTGGGTTTAGCCATTTAGATTGGGTTCAGCTGGGCGGTTCTGGTGTCTGTTGCCAGCTGGTAGGTGGGTTGGGCTCTGGCTCCGACGGCCTCTCAGCTCTGCACCACCCTTTGACCTCCCTCCGTGACTGACTTTCTTCCCCAGCCGACCCAGCCTAGAGCTTCCTCCAAGGACAAGGCCCCGTCCCACTCTTGTCTGTATAGCTGGGTAGCTCTCCACGGTCCCCTGTGCCTTTCATCACCTGGCATGATATTTGTCCCATTGCAGATGCACAACACGAGTTTCTTGTACAGGTAGTGGGATTAAGTACCAACAGGATAGAAGAAACAAAATAGGTTTTTGTAAGGAGGAGGAAGCCTCCCACATGATGCTCGCGCAAGACCTTCAAAGCACACTGCGGCTCCCCACGTGGGAAGGACCTCCCTGCCTTCCCCGCACGACCCTCCAGGGGGTGGCTTCTGCTCTAGTGATCAGGGGCCACTGAACTTCTCTCTGAGGTTCTTTCCCCTTTAACCAGGTACTCAGGACCCTAGCCAATAGGAGGCACTGTTTGTGTTGCTCAGCAGAAGTATGTTCTGGAACTTCTGTGGGTTATTCCTTGCAGTTTCATTGAGAGATGAGCAGGCCTTGCAAAGAGAACCGGATTCAAGTCCAATCCTCCCACAGACATCTCACCCATTCCCCTTCACCTGGGAAATCCACACGGTCCCACCCAGGTAAGACTCTCCCAAACGATTTCCATATATCCTTGCGGGAACAATCCCTGATAGTCTAGTCAAGGTTCACCAGTTTGACCCCCAACCTGTGGAAGTGATAGGAGAAATTACAGGAGCAACCTAAAGGCTCTTATCTGTGAACACCTGTTGGAAAACAAAAACAAATTTTCTGAAGAGCAAAGACACAAAGAAACGATGGAATCATCTCACTGTCTCTTCCAAATGTCAGTTTGAAATCTTTCGTGTCCAACTCAGAAAAACCCTTCATGCCCACACTGCTCAGTCTCTCTCTCTGCTGTTCTGTGCTAGAGGGAAGGAAACTTCATTTGCTCCAGGAAGACAATGGCCTTATCTTCAACCTGGATCCTCATCCCGGGAAAGGTGGCCTCCTCTGGGAACATTTTCATAGTGGGGAAAAGCAGCTCTGGAGAAATAATGAGCAAGCAAGGGGAGTCTTGACTTGACACTGTGAGAAATGATGTGAAACTTTGCCAAGGAGCCAGAGTTGGCGTATTCAAAAAAGAAATGAAAAGATAGTTCCATTTTAATGGGAAAGATAAAGCAGCCATTGTGCAAAAGTCGATTTTTCAAAAGCCAGGGAGATAAAGACTCTGACGGAATGACGGAGCGATGATGAGGTGAGGTGGCTGATTATCAGGCGTGGGTGGAGTGCCGTCTTCCACGCCATCGCGGCCGGCGCTGCCTGAGCCCTTTCAAGTCGCCTGTCTGCACTGACTGGCTCATTATCATATGCATCTCTGGACAGCTTCCTTCCAGCTTCCGCTCCTGACTCACGACACCCCCACTGGCTGGAAAGCACAAAACGAACCCAACTTTCTTCCAATTCCAAAGTCTTCTCCATGAGCCACAGAGCCACCAGCATCTTCCAAGGCCCTAGGCAACAAAGGACTCGACTTCAGCCTCGCGCCTGCTTTTCCCAAAGCCTCCTCTAGCGGGAGGTTTACGGTGGCGGCCGAGGCCCAGCATGGCCCTCCCTCTCGGTAGGCAAGGGCCCAGACCTTCTCGAGGTTGCGCCTGGTGAGTCCTCATTGGCAGGCGGGGTGTTGGGGCGGTGCTTGGAGAGCCTCTCCCTTGGGCACACGTGGGTGTGGCCAAGGCCGTGGAAGATGCCAGTCGAAGCCCTTGGGCACTGAGGTTGAGAGGTGAGAGTTAGTGGTTGGTTATATGGAGACGAGCGGCCCTAGCCAAGACCCTGCCATGGATTAGCTCTGTGACCTTGGGCAAGTGACTTAAGCTCGCTCCACTTTAGTTTCTCAACTCGAAGTCCAGCAAATAATGTACCTGCTAGACGTTTTTGAGAATGAAATGAGATGGTAACAGTAGGGCCAGGGAACACTCGCTGTTTCAATGACTCTGTGGACTCAGCTGGGGAGGAAGCTTGATGCTGGGACCTAAAGGGAAGCAACTTCAAGAGGTCAAGGTGACTCATAACGTCTCATGAGGAAATGTTGCTCCGAGAGTCACCCGACGGGGCGGTCCGGGGCGGCCTCTCGGAACCACGGAGTCCTCTCCCTGCTGTTCTCAGAGGGGAAATTGAGGCACAGAGGTGACAAGGTCACAGTTAGTGCACAGCCAGGGCTTGCCCTCCCCGCACTCAGCCCTGCCCAGTGCCACCCGGCCTTGCCGGATGGTGACAGCCCCTGACTGGAAAGCCACGAAGCCCGATCCCGGCTACCCACCCCCCGGGTGTGGAGAGCTGGAAAGACACGTGATTCCTACCCAAGGAGTCTGAACTCTTTCCGGAAAAGGTGCTCAACTACATAAGATGCTGGTGCGTTTAGGTCTCATGACTGGGGTGTCCTCTGTGCCATCCCTGCCCTGCAGATTGGACTCCCGACTACTACGACTACAGCTCGGAGCATCAGAAGCAGGAGGAGACCACCACCTCCTGGCAGGCCTATGCCGAGAATCCCGACTGGTACTACGCAGACGACGGTAGGTGCCAGATCTGTCTTGGGCCCTCCGGGAAGGAGGCCACAAGCCCAAGAGGAATTTATGGGTGACCAAATGCAAGGGCCTCTCTCAAGGGCCTCTCTCCCGTCCTCTCCGGTGAGCACCATAAGTAGGTTTTGAAGAATTCGTTTAGACTGGATCTTTTCAATTAGAGTCATGCACAAGGAGACTGGGGGGGGGGGGGCCCTGGAGACCACCTCCCCTGCTCTCAAGTGACCAATGAAGTCAGTGGGGCCAAGAGAAGAGCTGGCTTGGCCCAGGTCGTGTGGTGGTAATGCCTCACCGCCCAGGGCTCCTGGCTCCAGTCATGGTCAAAGTCGGTTCTGTAGTTTTGATCTCAGGTTGGATCCTAGTTATGCAGAAGGAGCTCAGTTACCCTGAGCCCTGGACCGTGGAGCCACAGTCTGGGTTTGAGTCTTACTGTCCACATTGGCTGCATTTTTCTCTCTCCTTCGCTCTTCAGGAGGTTTAGGGGTGTGTTTGTGTGTGTGTGTGTGTGTGTGTGTGTACTCACATGCATGTGCTTCTGCCACACTTGCCTTGAGGCTTCTTAACCAGAGCTATGGGAGCAGAAAGGAAAATAAGAAGCCAGGTCCAGGCAAAGTCACGTGACTGAGCCAGGAGAAGGCACGGAAAGCAGGTAGCAGCTGGAATAAAAGCTGTGAGACTGAGCAAAGTGGCCTGGAAGGCAGGGCCAAGATACAGGGCATCAGGGGAACATCAGAAGGGACCATCAAAACAAGAGCCAGGCCCAGGGATCCTAGTTCCTGAACCAAAGAACAATGTGCGTGAACAGAAGGATAAAGAATTCCCCAAGGGGAGGTCCATTCAGACAACCATGAAAAGCCAAAGGCACAGATGAAATATGACAAAATCTAACTGAACAAGTAGTTGAAGAAAGATGAAGGCCACTGGGTCATTTCCTCCTTGCCGTCAATCCTTCTGTCACCCTCCCGCCTTTGGTCTTCTCTCCTGATGTTCAGAAGCATTGCGTTTCATGAGGGGTGGGTTTTCTTCTCCCACTCCTGACCTCCACCCCTGGGCACTGGGAGTAGGGAGGTCTCGGGCTTGTGAAATGCCTTCAGCATCAGAGGCAGACCCCGCGGCACTCCCAGGGAGATGGGAGGAGAAGGACACTCTCGGGGAGACAGGGAGTTTCTCGATGAGAAAGGCCCCGTCCACAGCGGGCCCAGGGGGTGCGGTCACCATCCATCGCTGCCGTCTCCCTCTTCTAACCTGAATCCCGTCCCTGGTGGCGAGGCTGCAGTGCTTCTCGCTCTTTAAGGTTGACGCATGTCTCCCCGCTCTGCCCAATCACTGGCTCTGTTCTTACTCTCTCGTTTGGGGCAGGAGACTGGAGTCAGGTGAAAAGGGGGGCCTTCTTACTGGCTGCCTCTCACCGGCCTTGACTTCTGCCCACGTGTCTTAGATCCATGCCAGTCCAACCCCTGTGAACATGGCGGGGACTGCATCATCCGCGGGGACACCTTCACCTGCAGCTGCCCGGCCCCCTTTTCTGGGAACAGGTGTCAGAACGGTAAGCGCATCTTCTCCAGATTCACTCTTCCCTCAGAGCTGAAGGAGAAGCCGTTCCTCCTGCAGCCCCAGGTGGCGAGGAAGGGTCAAGGGACTGTTTGTTTGAGGCGTAAAAATTTATCAAGGTTTTTATTAAAAGAGAAAATCAAGGACTGTGAGCAGTGGAAGGAGCGTAGGAAGCAATGCCCCTCGGCCTGGGGATAGAGCAGCCTGCCCTGGGCAGCATGGTATTTCAGAACCATGGACAAGGCCACAGGCAGGTCTTCCACGCCCAGCCCACGCGTCGTTCTGTGCAGGTATCCCTGTAAATAAAATGTGTCCCCAACCGTGTTTTGTGTTTCTCCCTATTTCTGTGGCTCTCCTATAGCTCAAAACAAATGCAAGAACAACCCATGTGGCCGAGGGGAGTGTCTCATCACGCAGAGTCCCCCCTACTATCGCTGTGCCTGTAAATACCCTTACACAGGTCCCGACTGCTCCAGAGGTAGGTGGCGGAGCCCCGTTTTCTGCTGGGTTTTTCTCTGCCCTCGCTTGTGCCTGGGTCTCTGCCTCTCACTGTGTGCAAGTCCAGACATAACTGAAGTTTTCACGGCATCCAAGATGGCCTTCTGAACTAGAAGTTTTAAAGATTAATCCTCCCGGGGGAGCCCAGTGGGAATTGACTGATCTGTGTCTTTTCCCATCGGATAAGAATCATCTTGAAACTCACTCCCTCCAGGAAGTAGGCACTGAAAGATTCCTGAGATGGGCCATGTTGGGGGATGAGTCTCTCAAGTCGTTTTGCGAGTCAGGTGTTGTCTCAGGAGATTTTCAATCTCACATTCTCCCAAAAAATCTACAAAGAAAAGTTTTATAGATGAATAAAACTGAAATCAGAGAGGTTAACTAACTTGCTCATGGCCATACAGCTATCAAAGGCGGGAGCCAAGTCTCAACCTAGCCCAGACTCACCCCAGTTCCTGCTCAGTCTACACCTCCTGTTCCTTGCTGGCTGACCATCCACGTGTCCTCTGTTTTGCATGGCCTCCATTGGTACTCATCCCCATCCGCTTATGTTCCTAAGGTCCATGTGTGCATTTACTAGAGTGTCCTTGGGTCTGTCTCTCTCCTGTGCCACCAGCATCCCCCGGTCATCTCCTACGGAGGCCGCAGCTCCTCCTGAGGAGCCCTCCTGGCCCCGCTTCCTGTGTTCACAGTGGTTCCCGTGTGCAGGCCAAACCCCTGCCAGAACGGAGGCACCTGTTCAAAGCACAAGCGGAGATCCAGGTTTAGCTGCACCTGTCCTGAGCAGTACGGGGGGAGATTCTGCGAAATAGGTATGGGTCTCAGCCACCGCTTCCCCAGGAACCCAGGGCCACCAGGGAGGCCTCGGGAGTCCTTTTCTATTTGGGTTTTATTGCCAGAGTGTGGTTCAATCAGTTTCCCAAGCCCTACTCCTGCCTCGCCCTTCCCTCCTGAGGCTGTGTCTGGCTCCCAGTAAGGAAGGTATAACCCGGGATGTATTGCAGGCAAATGGATCACACCTGGGCATACCTGGGCTCTGACTCACCCTCCCCTTGTTCCTTTGTAACCCAAAGTTGAGAAATTAAGTTCCCACCCACCTCCCAACCTGTATGTTTCACGTTTTGAAGTCGGGTTGGATGTGGAACTTTCTGGAACTTGGTGATGAACTCTCCAAGTGATAGTAACTCAGGCCTCTTGAGGACACCACCACTTCCTGGGAGCAGCATGCTGGTTGTTCCCTGTCCTCACAGCCCTGTACCCCCTCTGAGGTCCTGAGGACTGCTACGTTGGGGACGGCTTCTCCTACCGTGGGAACGTGAGCAGGACGGTCAACCTGCACCCCTGCCTCCCCTGGAGCTCCCACCTCCTGCTGCAGGAGAATTACAACATGTTCATGGAGGACGCAGAGGCCCACGGGATCGGGGAGCATAACTTCTGCAGGTAAGACTCGCCATCTTCTCTGGGCTCAGTCTCAACTGATGGTTGAGACACACCGGTCTTTCTAGGGAGGTTTTCTACCAGGCAAGTGCTGGGCACCTCCCCTGGCGCTCCTTGAGCTGCTTCCGTCACGAAGCTGTCTTCGCAGGAGCCTCCTTGCCAACTGGTCGCAGAGGACCTGCCTGGAATTCAGGGGTTCGGGCTGAAGAAGCTGACCCTTGCCGTGTTTCTGTGACCGTTTTACCTCCCCACTGAAGAAGGGTCTTCCTTGGGGATCTCATTCTTTCCTGAGATCAACTGCTGTGTCCCACGGGCCTGGCACAGGCTTGTGGACTAACTTCCGGGTCCCTGGGATCCCCGGACACCAAGCTCTGCTAACCCGTCAGAGGGTTCACGTGCTCCATTTGTCCCAGGGGAAGCAGAGCTTGGGTTTCTCTTGTCTGAAGGGCCTTGGATGAGGTTGAGGTCTCCAAGCCTTGACTCCGAGTTAGCTTTTATAAAATTTTATTTTAGAAATCCAGATGGAGACAAAAAGCCCTGGTGTTTCATTAAAGCCAACAGCAACAAGGTGAAGTGGGAGTTCTGCAACGTCCCCGCCTGCTCAGCCCCAGGTAAGCAGGGCTGTCTGGAGGTCCCTCACTGACACCCCATCCCTTCCAACCCCAGCCCCCCTCCACAGCTGCTTTGCCAACCCCCTTTCACCGATCCTCGGCAGCCCTGGGATCCTCGACAGGCCCGGGCCCCTCCGTCAGCTCTGACCGGGTGGTCCGAACTCTAAGTTGGTGCTCTCAGCAGCTAGGTTTTGATTATCTGCCGTATTCCAGACACCAGGCCAGGCCTGGGGTCTACAATGGTGATCAGGCACTGCTGTCCCCGGCCCTTCAGGAAGCTCATGATCTGAATTCCAGCTTGAGGCCCCCCCGGGCCAACCATTGTGGCACATCTGAAACGCGTGCCCACCTACCCTGACCAGGGGGAGTTCCTCCTGACCAGAGCCACACCTGTGCCTTGCTCTCGGGTACCTGTGTTATAACACATCATCCCATACCTGCTCCTGGCCATTTCCCACCGTTCTTAGAACCAAGTCACGTGCACCCTCCTCCAGGAAGTCCTCCCTGATCTCCTGGGTAGAGTGTGCTCTCCTTCCTTACGCACCCTCAGGACCATTCATGTGGCACTCACCGCTCTCCCTCTGCTTCCCAGTTGTCTGTGCAGATATTGCTCCTATTCTACTTCATCTGGACACCGTCCCCTCTGCACTGAACAAGGCTCCAAAATGCAGCATGTGTTCCTTGGTGAATAAGTGATATATTTACATATCTGCACACGCTTCTCTGTGTGTGTACATGTAGATCCCAGGAGCAACACACATTGAAATAATAAGGAGAGAGCAGCATGTTCCATGCTGTTTCTGTTATAGACTTGTTTCATGTCAATCAAGATGTGCACGCTGTCGTGCACCATGTGCTGTCTCCTAGCTCCGAACATTAGCCCAGCTCTGGTCTTGGAGTCCTACCTCTGACTGGGTCCCTTTGATGAACTAGAAAGAGGCTGAGTCATGTGATTTGTTTTCTTGGGTCCCACAGATGTTGCCAACCTAGAGGGGAGCCCTGCAGAGCCCCCCACCAAGATTCCGGGGTTTGCCTCCTGTGGTAGGACCGAGGTAGCAGAGAGGAAGGTCAAGCGGATCTACGGAGGCTTCAAGAGCACAGCGGGCAAGCACCCGTGGCAGGTGTCCCTGCAGACTTCCCTGCCACTGACCACCTCCATGCCCCAAGGCCACTTCTGTGGGGGTGCCCTGATCCACCCCTGCTGGGTGCTCACTGCTGCCCACTGCACTGAGTAGGTCTCTCTGGGAGCAGGGACCAGGGTGACTTGGTGATGGTGTGTGTGGGGGGTCCCTTGTTCCCACTGGAGTGGCAACTTGGCAGAATTAGGGGTAAATGCTTTGGAGGCAAAGAGAGGCCCTTAGGACCAGAGGGAAAACCCCTGCCGGGTCTCCAGTGCTTGCCATGGGCATCGCGTGTGTTGTACTATATTTAACCCTCAAAACTGTCTCCTGGAAGGCAACTCGAGGGAGGCTGGGGCTTTCTACCTGCTGTATTAACTGTGGTGTTCTCAATGCCTACAACAGGGGTTCGTACATAGCAAGTGCTTAGTGAATATCTGGAGGTGAAGGGTACTTTTTATTCCCTTTCTCATAAATGAGGACCTGGGTCTTGGAGGAATTTAGCACCTTGGAGGGATGTGGGAAGAAGTGGGTAGATGGGACGTGAACTCGGATCTATTGGCTTCCTGAACTGCTCCGTCCTGCCCTGGACAGAGAAAAATAACCCACTCCATTATCAATGAGTCTCCAAGGTCCAGGGTCCTTGGCCAGCTCTCCTGTGTGCTTCCAGAAGGAAGTGACTTCTGGGAGCTGAAGAACATTCCCTCCTCCAAGTGCCTCAACCTGGTCAGGGCTGGTCCCACAAATCCCAGGTTTGGGGGAGACTTTGGGGGTTTCCAGTCTACCCTGTCATTAAATGGTTTATTGTGGGATTCTGGGAGGTGCCCCCAAGAAAGGCCAGAACAAGTGAACATTAGCACCTACCAATGAATTTCAGCAGATGTGTTCAAAACCCCAATGGCCGTCCTGCAGCAATGCCCAGGGAGCATGGGAAGTCTCCTGGGAAAAGCGGGATTAAAAATGTCACCTTGGATTTGGAGTTTGCTTCCATTAATAAAGCAGTCTCCTCACAATGTCGTCGGTCCTGTGAGGACTACAAGTGAGGCTGCTGAGGCTGCAGATCACGAGGTTGCTGAAGGTCACCCAGGACACCAGAGCAGAATTGAGATGTGCTTTCGCTTCCCACATCCGGAGGGCAACTTCCCAACTATCTTATTTTCCCTCCCAGCATGAAAGTCAAACATCTGAAAGTCGTGCTGGGGGACCAGGACCTGAAGACAACAGAATTCCATGAGCAGAGCTTCAGGGTGGAGAAGATATTCAAGTACAGCCACTATAATGAAAGAGACGACATTCCCCACAATGATATTGGCAAGTCCCCTCTGTCACGCATCTCCTGTGGGCCTTGACCTGGGTGGATTTCTCCATTGATGGAGAGCAGAGGTTTGGTCCTAGACAGTGCTCTTGATCATTTCAGGTCCCTTGTGGGTCCTATAAGGTAGAGAAATTATTCCAGAACTTTTTAGTTCTTAAGAGTGTGTGGTCGTGATGTTAAGAAATGGGCAAAGGCTCTTAAATTAAGTGGAAGAGATGGGGGACATTGTGCTGCGGAAAGCACTCAGTCCTGAACTCCAGATGCCCTGCTTACTGGGAGCTGACACCTCCCTGCACCTCAGTTTTCTCTTCTATAAAGTGTAGGCACTGTCGTACGACTCTTAACTTCCTGTGTTTAGTGACATGATGAACACGTGGCCGTACCTGGCACCTGGTGGGTGTTTGTGAGCAGAACAGCCTGCTTTTTCAAAGTGGATTAGAAATGGTTTCAAACTCAGTTATGATTCTTACTGTTACTCTCAGCCTGGGTCACTGCTCCCAGGTAGAAATGTTAAAAATGAAATGACTGAGGAAAAAAATCTTTCAAGTCACAGGGGCTGGGGCTTTGCTATGACCACCCTTCACCTGTGTCGAAGCTGACGTTTCTCAGACAAAGATGACTGGCGTGCACTTCCTCCTCTGTCTCTACCCAGCTCTGCTCAAGTTAAAGCCAGTTGATGGTCACTGTGCTGTGGAATCCAAATATGTGAAGACTGTATGTTTGCCTGACGATCCTTTTCCCTCTGGGACCGAGTGCCACATCTCTGGCTGGGGTGTGACAGAGACAGGTGAGTCTGGCAGGCACTCTCCTGAGACTCGGGAGAGCTACATCAACCAGCCAGCCTCTAGTGTCCTTCTGAACTTGAAATAAGTTTAAGATGCATTATCAAAGAAAGTGTTGCCCCTGTCATCCCAGATCTGGTTAAATCTCACCATTGATAAGGAAACTTCCCTGAACTTCCCTGATCTCCATGTCAGTCTCTGGCCCTGATCCTAGACACTTGGCTTCTCTCAAGCATTGATCCTGGACCTGTATGACTTCCCTCCTTCCCTCAGCGAAGTAGAAAATACATGGACTTTCTGATAAGACAGGCTTGTGGTAGAGTCTAACCTTTGTTGCTTGAACAACTCAGTTTTATTTAGTTATTTGTTTGTTTGTTTTCATTTTTATTTACTTCAAAATATTTTTAAAATTTTTGGTATATCTTCTTTGGCACATAGATATTATTTTTAAAAATCTGTATTTTTCCTTTTTAGTTATACATGACAATAGAGTCTATTTGGACAAAATACAACTCAGTTTCAATCTCCCGATAATCACATGTCTCTCCAAGGTCTGGAATCTGATCATAGCCAGATTATAGCCTCAAATACAAAGAAATTCAAAGGGGTAGTTCCATTCTTCCCCAAACACTCAAAATATACTTGTCATCTTTCCCAATCTTGTTCTTAATAATGGAAAGCAAGAATCATTTTAAATCGGTCTGCATTCATGAAGAAAGTGAAATGTAATATGCACATTTGTTGGAGGCTTTGAAAAAGGAGATTTCTGGCCCAAAGGATTTAGGGTCAATCAGAAAACTTTCTGTAGCCATTTTGTTGCAGACCACCTAACCCTGTCCACCTCTCTTCTGCTCACTGTGGTCTGGTGGGATAGTGATGTCTTAGTGGGGAATCTTATGGGGCCTTGGGTTACAATGATTTTATTTCTCCTAAAGAGTCCTCTAAGACTGCATGTTCAAAATCAAGGACATGTTTTAACTGATTTCATTAATTTAGGGGGGTCTCTGGGAAGGAGGTAATTTGATGCACAAGGGCCCTGTACATTTGTCCATCCATCCTGAATATACTATATGCCAGCCCTTCTGCTAGAGACAGGAAAGTTAAAAATGGTTACCACACCGTCTCTGCTCTCCCAGACCTCATGGTGCCGCCTGAAAGACGGGAGGGCACCTCCAAAGCTCTGCACGGGTGGTGACGGCTGAAGGCGAGGGAAGAAGGGGCTTTTACACCACTTCCTGAAAACCCCGGCCATCCTGAGCTGAGGGCTGGTGGCTTTTTCCTTACTCTCACCAGCTTCTGGTGTGGTGGGTGCCCCTCGGTCCCCGTGGTAGTGACTCTTGTCCCTGTCCCCCAGGAGAAGGGTCCCGACAGCTCCTGGATGCCAAGGTCAAGTTGATCTCCAACACCTTGTGCAACTCCCGCCGTCTCTACGACCACACCATCGACGACAGTATGATTTGTGCGGGAAACCTTCAGAAACCCGGGCAGGACACCTGCCAGGTCAGAGACTCAAGGTGGCACTTAGAGGAGAGGCTGGCAGGATATTACACTGGGCATAGAGGCCCCTAGAGCCCTGGAACGGGAGCTGGGGTCAGAGGGCCACCTGCACAAAGTGGAGGCCCGGGCAGGGAATCTGTCTGCTCTGGCGCATAGAAGCCACAGCCAGCCGTAGCGGGCCTGCATGTTCAAATTTAACTCTCACAACCTTCTGGCCAAGGAATGTCATTAGCACCATTTCACAGCTGCTTAGAGAAGCAACAGCGTAGTAGGTGGTGGGGCTAGAATTCCAGAGACCCACGTCTCCAGGGCAGCAGCCTTGCCACTTTGCTCCTCTGGGTTTCAGTGGGAAGATGGAACTTCTGCCCTCGGTATTGGGCTGTGTGTCTGAGGTGCCCAGTGAACGGGAACTACCCACAAGACCAGGGCTAATGGGAGAAAGAGATGTGGCCTGGAGATGTCACAGAGATACTAAATGATGTTAATGATCATTAGGGTTTAAGTGAGTGGGTCAGAGAGACAGAGACAGAGAGAGAGAGAGGAAGAGAGAAAAGGAGAGACAGAGAGATTTATTTAGTCCTGAGAAGCTAAGTGGCCCCAGGGCCTGATGACATTCCCCCTACTCTAGACTTTCAGGAGCCCCAAGCTGCTGGGCCTGTGGGGACTCAGAGACGCTGCTGCAGGGGGGCGGGGTGGAGGACCCATCAGCTGGTGCTGAAGAGACCTCGGGTCTCCAAGTCGAAGTCCCTCCCCACACCCCCTCTCCCCGAAGGGCTCATGTCAGACTCCCAGGTACACCTCAAGTTAGGATTCTCTCTGTTGTCTCATAAGCCACCCCACTGTCCTAGAAAACCCACGTTCAAATCCTGTCTCCTGGATAGAGATTCCCTACAAAGGAACCCAGCAAGGACCTGTCAACCTGGGCTCACTTGGGGATGGGAAACTGAGGTTTCTTCCTCCAAGGCTCATGGCTCTACTGCTACCCCATCACCGTTACCAATGGGTCATAGATACCCACCTACTCAGAGCAGGGACAAAGGCAGGTGGGTGTGATAGTCACAGAGCCCTTGGAAGATGAGGAAGAAAAGCAATTGCTCAACTCCCTAGAAGATTCAAGGGCTTTGGGAACCAATAGTCATGGGTTTGAAACCTGGTTTAGTCTCCCATTGTGTGACCCTTATCAGTCACCAAAGTAATTCTCCAATCTCAGATGCCTAAAGGGACGAGGGACCCTCAGATCCTAAGGTAGTAGCTCAGGTTAAGAGAGAGGAGTCACTGCTTAAACCCTGTTGGTGGCAAAGCCTTAGCAGTAGTGACAGTGAGGAACGCTTACCCCACTCCTCCCCCTCCTCTTCCGTCCCCTGGCTGCTTCCACCGAGGGCTAAATGTACACCAGGTACCATTCTATGTATTTTACAAAGAATCCTCACAAGAACCCTTGGGCAGGGTGTCCGTCACCACCAGTTTAGAACTGAGAAACCGAGGCCCAGTTTGCCAGATGATAAAGTCTGGTTTGGAACCCAGAAGATCCAACCCCACAGCCCAGGTTGAACCATGGGCTAGGCCACACTGCCTCAGAGTCCCTATCCTCCCCTGTGTGTGGCTCTGTCCACAGAGGGCTCATCTCCCTGGTCTCTGCCAGAGGAAGTAGAAAGCCCTGAGAACTGGCAGTGATAAGGTCCATATCAGGAGCAGGAGCAGGAAGTGGGGGTTTGGCCCAGCAGGGTGGCTGCATTCCTGGGCCTCTCTGCCAAGCTCTCTGACGTGAGGCACTGAGGATGGCGTTAGCTTCTCTCCCTTCATACCCTTGGATCATGCGAGACATGAGAAGAAGAGTCCCCAGTGGCTGGGAGGAGACTCTACCCCATCACCCCCCAACCCTGAGAGATGTGGGGGTGTTTCTGATGTATTCCAGCCCAGGAGACTGAACTCAGGCTGCTTTCCCCTCAGGGTGACTCGGGAGGCCCTCTGACTTGTGAGAAGGATGGAACCTACTACGTCTATGGCATCGTGAGTTGGGGCCTGGAATGTGGGAAGAAGCCAGGGGTCTACACCCAAGTCACCAGGTTCCTGAATTGGATCAAAACCACCATCCACGGGGAGACAGGCTTCTAAGGTGCTGTCCTCAGAACCCCAGAGCACATCCCTCTCGGCACCAAGGGGCCCTCCTGGACAGCAAGGGACATTGCGGGAGCCTCAAGAGGCCACACGCCAGAGTGTCCATGCTCTAAGCAGAGACTACCACTGCCCAGACTGGAACTTGCGGGACCAGCTTTTGCACCATCCCATGAGGCTCCCGGGATTGGTGGAATCGACGTGAAGTGCATTAGTTTGCTTCTGTTCCAACAACAGTGCCCTCTAGAAAATCAGCGTTCACAGAGTCTGCCTCCACTGGGGACATTTGCAAATGCGAGATTGCGGGATGCCCAGTGCCAGGGGCAATCGCCTGGACTCTCCTTGTTGCAGACAGAGAGGCACTCAACAGAACCAGCCACCTCCTGCAGGGACTAGAGAGAAGACCAAAAACACAAACTCCTCCGATTGCTTTTAGAGGTGTTATTTTAATAAAGGCAGATCTGGGGACGGGCCGGTGTGCTGTGTTTTACGGCTTGCCCAAACTGAAGCCATCTTGAGCATGTATGTCTCGGGCAACCAGACTTCCTCTGTGGCATCTCTCTCAAGAACGGGGGTGGAGGCTGCTCACTCACATCCACAGAGCCTTCTTCCTTTTGACATGCAGAATCTCGGTGGCATCTGGGTTCACGTTCCCCCTCAGATGACCTCCAGCCTCCATGGCCTCTGGCTCCCCCTGCAGAAATCAAACATACCTCCCTCAGTTGAAATGAAGCCTTTGCCCTGCTCCCAAAAGATGCACCAAGATGCTCCCAGAGCCTTTAACATGTTCACCCTCCCTTCCCCGGCCCTCCCCCACCCTGCCCAAGAAAAGTAATCCTCAGGGCAAGAATGAGAAAGAAGCAAAGCCAATCTCTCATTTAGCCATGGAATCTTTCTTCTGAACAAAGTAGGGTTCAAAACGCAGACTGTTGTAGCCAGAGAGTCCCTGACCCTTCCCGCGCCTGTAACGAGCAAGCAGTCAGCGCAGCCTGGGCTGCCCTGGCCCAGGATTGATGTTGCCCTGGTAGGTTTGCCTCTGCAGAACTAATGGCTGCAACTTCAGAGAAAACCCTGCAGGAAGTTTAACCCACAAGTCATCTGCCCGGTCATCTCAGACCCAGGAAATTAGGTGCCTCGCTCGAGCTGTGTTTCACACTTCTTTAGTGCCAGCTGACCTTTGGCCAAAAATAAACTTTGAAAAGAAACAATGAGTTTGTCCTTCCCGTGGTTTTGCAAGCCGGGATGGGTTTGCAGCTTGCTACTCACAGAAGATGCCTGGAGCCCCAGGCCCCTCATGTTGGCCAGTTCCGCAGCCCGCCGAGCCATTTCCACCTTGTAGGAGCCGGGAGGGGTCCAGCCGACACCCCTGGTCAGGTTTAAGTCTGATTTGTACTTGACCTTGGGGGAAGGAGGAAAATGTCAGCAGGGTTTGGGGTTCTTGGACCACCTGGTGGATAGGATTATTTTTAAAAAAGGAAGACACAAGAAGCCAGATATGTAGTTGTCAGCAAAGCCAGGACGAAGCAGCGACTGATGCTAAGCAGGAGCTCCCTGCATGGGGACCCCGTGTGCCATGAGCCGGGCCAGCCTGCAGCTTCCCTCACACCTTCCCACTCAAGTGATGGGGGCAGAAATGCCAGTGAGGCAGGACCCAGGGTCAAGTCCACTCTGGCCCTAACTTCTCTGCACTTCAGTTTCTTCCCAGAAGAAGTGCAGGGCTGGGTGGGATAACTACCAGGAGGCATCAGAGGCAGGATAGCAATCAAGAGCTTGGGCTCTCACATGGAGTCAAAGCGGGCTCATAACCCAGGTCTGCCACTTAATCGCTGTGTGATCTTGAGTAAGCTACTTAACCTCTCTGAGTCTTGGGTTGCTGATCTGTCAAATGAGGCAGCCCTGGGGTTGAGGACAACAGGGCACAATGCCTGAAAAGCATTTGGCACAGAACATGTTCCCCAGGAGAGATTTGAGAAATGGTAATTCCTGGTATATTCCTCCTGGTACTAAAGTGTCTCAGAAGCTGTCTCAGCCTGGCTCCCCCCCCCCCCCCCCCCCCCCCCGCCCCCGAGAGGTAACAGGGAACCTGTGAAGGTGCTCACATCACTCTGCAGCTGGTGGGCCTTCTGCGCATGCTTCAGGCCCAGCTGCTCGGGGTCACAGGTGGGCTGGGGCAGGGGCTGCCTGTAATGCACGTCGCTGGCCAATTGCTGGCTCCTCTTGGCCTGGAGGAAGCCAGGCTGGTCTGTGCGGCTGTGGAACTGAGACCGGCTCTTAGCAAAGTCCTTCTTGTACTCATTGTCACTCTGCAGCTTGCCGACGTTGAGGAAATGCTTCATCCTCGGGTCGTCGTTGATACTGCGGTACCCAATCTGCAGGCCCCGGTCCCGCAGGAAGGCCTCCTTGTATCGGAACTGAAAGTCAGAAGAGCAGAGGGTCAGGAGGCCAACCTCCCCTCCAGAGCAGGCTCCCTTCGGGCCGGCCCACAGGATTCTCAGCAGGAAGCTGGACAGTGGGTTAGACACAGGTTTTGGATTCAAGTAGCTCGACCTCTGTGGCCCTGGACCATTTGCTGGGCCTCTCAGCCAGTTTCCCTGATAAAATAGAAGGATGAATCTTCACCCCATGGGGGTTGAGAGAATTCAATGAGGTGGGGGTGGAGCTTCAAGTCCAGCACCAATCCATGCCCACTGATGGTGGCGGCTGGTACGATTGCTGCTGTAATGAGCACTCCAAGAGGACAAGAAGCTGCCCATTCCTCCTTTGATCCCTAGTACCAGACAGGTGCTTCTCAAGTCGTTCATGATGAGGGACCTGTTTCATTTTGTGTTGTTAAATTTCTACTCCATCAAAGACCAATATGTGGGTGGACCATGTTCTTAGTAATACCCAGATTGGCCATTACCCTGTTGAGTGAGAAGAGTCCACCAATCAATCACGTGCTTTGTTGTCTCGGTGTCTGATTGCTAAGAATGTTTCTGAGCGCCAGCTCTTGATTTCTGAACTCATCTCGCCATGGACTGGCAAGCAACCGGCCATGGGTGAGCATGACTCTCCTGTCTAGTCAAGGAAGCTCTCTCTTCACTAATAATGGCAGTTGGGTTTTGAAGACCTGCCATGAGCCAGACACCATAAACCATTCATTTTCATCCCTACATGAGTCCTAGGAGATGAGTATTTAATCTCCATTTTGTAGATGTAGGAACTTGAGTTCAGAGGATACTAGCAACCTACTCAAGAAAATAGCCAACCCCTATAGGGCTAAGCCAGGATCTGAACTCAAGCCAATCTAGGGCATAGATCCAAAGTCCTTCTCCTCTCCACAGATACTTCAGCTAGGAGAGGTCACTTCAGTGCACACCAAACAAGCAAGTCACATGTTCCCTGACTCCTGGGTGTTTGTCCGTCAACTCTTAAGAGTGCCTCTCTGTAAAGAGAAGTAGTAGGGATGCAACCAACCCTCCCCAACCCCACATTTCTGGCTAAGATCCTGGGAAACAGGCCTGATTTTTCTTTTCTTTGAAATACATGTTCAGTTTTGGTGTGGAGAGAGGGACACTCTTGACAGTCCTGGTGCCTGTCCTGTGCCTTTCAGCAGAGCTAGGAAAACCAGAGCAAACCCTATCAGTGACAGAGCATGCGTGGGGTCTTACGTCGCTGGCGATCTCCCTGGACGCCCGGGCAGTCTGGAACGGGATGGCATCCAGCCTGAAGTCATAGCCGCCAGCCCGGGTCTGCTCCCAAGAGTTTCTGTAGACTTTCTAGATGGAGAAAGCGAGAGCGTCAGGTTATGATTCTCAGCAAGAGGAGTTCCCGACGTGGTATGTTCCCAGGACAGCAGAGCTCGTGGCCCGCTTCCATCCTGGGGACTCCCCAGCTCTGGGATCTGTGGGGCTGGCCATGATGGGCTTCAGCGCTAAGTCCCCAACCCGACCATTGGCTCCTGCTCCTGTGGGGCCGGGGTCTGGCTCTCAGAGACCCCCTAGCTGCTACCTTCCCATGTCTGCATTTGCTCTCTGTGTCCAGTGTCTGCAGTCCTACATGCCGGAGCTCAATGTTCAAGAACCCAGTTTCTTGAACAGCTGACAGTGCTGTTCCTTGGGTCTTGGCACCCCCCAGATTTGTTAGCTCCAGTGACTCCTGGGGTGGGGCCTTGGCCTGGCTTTGATGCCACATCCCACACCTCTCCTGAGCACCCCAGGAGCCTGCTCCAAGGGAGGAGCCTTCACCTGGATTCAACGTATTGTCAAGGATCCGAGTTGGTGACCTATGTGCCTCACAGAATCTCTTTCATTTTTCCCTTTTCAGGTTGTCCCCGGGCCTCCCGGAGTCTGTAATCACAGCCTCTTAGTCCTCCTAGACCCACACCACCAACGGAGGTGTCAAAATCTCCAGCGCCTTCATGTAGCCGTATTTTTTTTTTCAAGGTAAGGGAACGACTCCATGAAAGGAGTCCTCGGGAGGTCCCAGCGGAGGGCTCGCTTTTATTCAGCCACAGAGAAGGGAGACAGCAGGAAAGCCACACATCACCAACAGACGACAAAGTGATGGCCCCAGGCCGCATCCATGACTCGCTTGTTTCATGAGCCGCAGCGGGGCAGGGCCCTTTAAGAATCTTACTCTTGTCACCTGGAAATGGAGGTCAAGGCTGGCCCTCTGTTCTACAGGGGGTCGGGGGAAGGGAGCAAAGGAGGAAGGGCAGATGAGAAGTGAAGTGGCCAACCCCTCCCACACTGGGCCTGGCCCAGAGGGAACCATGAAGCCACTGGGCCAGGTGGTGGGGGGCGGTCTGTCACCTGTGCGTGCCTGTGGCCATTACCCTCACTTTCATGCCGACTTCCACCTCCATAATTCAACAGCACAGACCAGGAGCCAAATATCTACAGTGTTCAAGGCCCTGGAAACACAGACCCAGCCACGCTGGGGTAATCGCCTCATGGATGAATGGCAGAGCCTAAGCAATTCAATTTCCTGGGTCACCCCTGAGTTAAGTGGCTCGTGCTGAAGGACAGAAGGGAGGAACCTTCAGATAACGGCAAACAGCAATCCCCTTTAGCATGACGCGTCCTGTCTTGGTGGCCTCACCCCATTAGAGTAGCAAATAGAGTCAAAAGCCCTATTTCCCTCTGTGATGGGGACACAGTGCCTTTCTGAGAAGACTCCATGCCAGGCCCAGGCTGGCTCATGACACCAAGCTTTGCACAGCCTCGAAGTCCAATGTCATTCCACGCTGGTGTCCAATGCACCCAGCTTCTGAGTCTCGGTGGCTCAGGGTCAGCCGCCCAGAGAGTGGCCTGAGCTCCTTCTCCTGTTCTTCCTCCGGTACACTCTTTGCCTGATTGTGATCACTTCCTCCGGAGTTTTTTATTCTGTTGAGGTTTTTGCCTTGCCACTGGGATCCTTAGATTCCGGAGGCCCTTTGATTTGGAACCCTGGGCGCTCCTCTTCTTGATCACAGTGGGCACAGTCTTGTCCTCGTCCTCACGCATTAGAGCCATTTGATTTTGAGTTATGCCGGCTGCCTTGCACATCTCAATGGCTTTCTTTACCCAGGAAGGTCACTTTGCCTCCACCTCCTCCTTACAGAGCACTTGATCCAATTGTGCACATTCCACACGCCCCTAAAGAAGCTTCTTTCAAATGAGGTGCACGAGCTTCACACCTGAACGCCCCAGCGGCTGATTTCAGCTCTGGGACTCTGTGGGCTGACCCCCCAGGAGAGGGAGGACGCTTCCCCCACCGACCTGGGGTGGCTTTCCTCCTTAAGCTGGGCCCCCAGCGGAGTGGCAGTTTGATACCAGCTTCCATAGCTGTGGGCCTCCAGAAGTCCCTCCAGGGGAGGCCTGCCTCCACATCCTTGGTGCTTAATGAGCTAGATGTTCTGTGCAGAGGGGGTGGTCCAGCTTCCCCAGATGGAGGTCAGCCCACCAGAGCTACTGTTCTAAAATTATCCCTCACGCATCCCTCAAAAGCATCAAATGGTCATAATAACTCATATTTACAAAGCACCAGCGCATTCACTGCGTGGGATCCCACAGGGCTTTACAAACGCAACAAACTAATACACACGCTAACTAGAAGGCGCCTCTTGCCAACCCCTGCGAGGCGGCCACCTCTGGGGTGAACGGCAGCAGCTGTCGATCCGCACGGAGCCCCAGGACACAATGGCCAGGCCAGGGAGGGAAGAATGGCCAGGCTCTGGGAGGCCGCGCGCTGCCCCAGGCCGACACACTCAGCCTGTGTTATTCCGATCTGAGAATGCCTTTTGATTCCAATGCCTCTCTACCTGTTATCCAGGGATCACAGCTTTGCTGGCTGCATGGCTATCTATTCTATTACAACTGGGGGGCTCCAACCCCTGCTAACAACAAGCCTGGGTTTAGGAAACAGCTTCTTGGTCATGCATGCAAAGGGCACATGTCCACATGGAGCATTGCTGGGCACAAACACATGCACAGAGGAGCAAGCCAAGTTTGGATGAGAGAGGCTATGGTGGAGTCTCCCCAGGCTGCAGGGTGAGGTGGAGCCACTTCACCTCCATGGCTGCGCTCCTCTGGAGGGCTAAGGAAAGGGAGCCAAGAAGCAGACACCTGCTGCGGCCAGGAGGACACGCTCCTGACCATTACCCAGCACACACCAAGATCCGTGGAGCCATGCCCAGGTCAGAATGTTAGAGCCAGAAGGAAGCTCAGTGTAGCTCAGCCTCATCCTGGGTTTGGAGGTGAGCAAACAGGCCCAGCAAGGAAAGTGACAAGAGTCACACAGTTTGTCCCACAATCAGTTCACTGTTCTTTCTCTTCCACACCCTCCTTCCCAGGACTTTTCTCTCCCTAATCAATAAAATCCACTTTGGGTATGAATCATTTTAGCAAAGAAGGCACACATGACAGGGACCACCAGTTCACTTACATCGCTCAGATGCAGGGCGTTGAGGCGGGCTCGGGTGAACTCGGGGTGATCAGGGATCACGGTGTATCTGTGTAATGACTCTGCGTCCCCCAACCTGTATAGGCGCTGTGGGTAAGACAGACTCATGGTCACAACTGAAGCCACAGGGGAAATGCAGCTGATTCTCTCTCCTTCCCTGCCCCACACAACTGCCCCCCAGATGGAGCGAAACTCAGCCCCACACACAGAGAGGTCCTTCTAGAATCCTCTGCCCGGAGGAGGTAGCCTATGTGACCAGCAACAGGTGGAGGTGGCTGGTTTCACATAGACTCTGTTAAAAATATTCACCAAGATCTGCTCCAAAGGGACCACAAACCAACCTACTGGCTGGCCATACCTGCAGTCTAAGATGTGTAGGTATCTCAGAGGGTCTCTGCAACTGAGCATTACGTGTGATTTCCACTGGTAATAAGATACAGCCTCAGGCCTTCATTGTTTAATAGCCATAGTAATAATGATAATACAGCTAAGAAGTTAATTTTATTATAAAATGTCAACATGTTCAAAAAATTAAGCTTTTTATACTTCACCCAGGTTCCAGGTAGACACAACTTTAAAACTCAAACTACATCAGATTCCTACTTCTAGAGTAGCATATTAAGACTTGTAGGCAGGCTTGGTGGTGCACACCTGTAATCCCAGAGACTAAAGAGGCTGAGGCAGGAGAATCACAAGTTCAAAGCCAGCCTTGGCAACTTAACAAGGCCTTGAGCAACTCAGAAAGACCCTGTCTCAAAACAAAATGTAAAAAGGACTGGGGTTGTGGCTTAGTGGTAAAGCATCCCTGGGTTCAATCTCCAGTACAAAAAAAAAAAAAAAAAAAAAAATGCAAACAATTTTAGAAAGTATTTGAATATCATGTGATTTTAAAAAGGAAAATACAACAGTTCAATCCAGTTCCAAATTCAGTGTGGACTTTACAAACGTGACTGTACCGGTCAGTATAGTATCTGGACTTCCTGTGTGAATGGGGCAGCTTTGTCCCTGTGCTTACAGGATCAAATTTCCTGATAATTCAGGAGAAAGAAAACATTTAACTTCCCTCTTGAAATAAATACAAGACAGAGGAAATGGGGCTAAATTATACAGGAAGCACAAGCAGAAAGAAGCTTTGAAGATAGCTGGTCTTCCTTTTTATTTTCTTTTTTCCTAATGGGATATATTAAGCTTTTAATTCCATTGCCATTCATCAGCTATTAAGATGTATCTGATCTCCAGCAGGGTAAGAGATCCTCAGTAATACTTGGCATTGTTATCATTATGATTATGGGTCAAGCCATAATGAGAAACATTTATAGAGTACTTGCTGTACTTGCTAAAAGCTTTATTTGCTTTCATTTATTTAATCCTCATTTAATTCACTTAATCTTGTGAAATCATTGCTATCATTCCCCTGCTCCACCCCATCCCCCAGACCCTTTCACATAAGAGACTGAGGTTAGAAGAGTGAAAGCAACTGACCCACGGTCACCTAGACAGAAGATTTGCAACCTCAGAAGGTTTGCATTCCAGCAGTCAAATCATGGGCCATGCATACCATACGAGAAGTCCCTACAAGCAGGATTTGAACCCAGAGCCTGTGTTCTTCAGCACTGACCACCGAGAAGCTGCACCCCACCGCATGTCGGAGATGAGTGAGGAGAAAGAACCCACCTCGTTGCAGTTCACATAGCTGTTCTTGGCGTGAACCAGATCTGGGGAGTCAACCACTGTGGTGAACTTGATAGTGTCTGGTTTTTTACGGTATTTGGTCTAGAAGAGAAAGACAAAGGTTCCCACAAAACACAGCCACACATCATGCATTCTCCTTTTCTAAAGGAGGCGATGGCTTCACCCCACCTCCTTTAGAATCGAATGTACCAGTGACGTTATTGGAGAACAAATTTCTCTTTTTGGTGGGTACCCAAATCAACAGCATGGGAAAGATCCAAGCTCTCCTTTGTGATAAGGCACATTTGACATGTATTGACTCTTTTGAAGAAAGAGAATAGGAATAGAGCAGAGGACAACATTCAGTATCAACGGGACCCCGCTTGGACCCTCACCAGACAAGTTCCATTATGAAGGACATGGAGAAGGTAGGACCACCCTCAAGGGGCTTCCAGGACCGGGATCTCCAGGCCACCAACCTGGAGGTGAGTTCAGGTGATGTCACTCTCTGTGTGCAACCTTTAGCACTATCTGAAATCAGACGGTCTCTGCACACTGCACACTAAGAGTCAACTCAATGGGTAGGTGCAAGCTCCTGTCCTCCCAATAGAAATAATGGGCCATTTGAGATCACAATTGTACGTACTGTATTTGCTGAGAACCGTCTCCTGTGTTTGCCTTTAGTTCCCCAATAGTGAATTCATTTGGTGGGAAATCTCATTCTGTTTTAGGATTTTGTTGCAAATGGTCCCAGAAAAACACTGGGAATCCAACTGCCCTGGATTTCTCTTGAAATCTCCACTCATAAACAGATTCTCTCTTCAAAGAAAAGTTATTCTGGTAGGGACAGGTTGATGGTACCTCGCTGATGAGTTCTCCAGCCTTCTTTGCACTCTCTATCTGTGGGGATCTCAGCGCCAGCCATCCTGTCCCCTTCATGCCCATCAGGTCTGACTTGTAGCGAAACTGTAGAAAGAAAATCGTGGGCTTCCTCAGAAGAGTACCCAAGACTATTAGGGCCTTTCCAGAAGGTCCTTGACTTGCAGTGGCA
This sequence comes from Sciurus vulgaris, assembly GCF_902686455.1. Taxonomy (NCBI): domain Eukaryota; kingdom Metazoa; phylum Chordata; class Mammalia; order Rodentia; family Sciuridae; genus Sciurus; species Sciurus vulgaris. The sequence goes on along the minus strand of NC_136464.1, from coordinate 16,753,151 downwards.
TTCGAAGTAAGGCTTCCTTAAAATGGGCCAGCCCCTTCATCGGGAGCCTGTGCTACATGTCCTCAAGTTCAGTCATTTGAATTGTACGTTCTGCCAGGAGTTAGATAATGGATCCTGCACATGATACAAGAAGCCCCACCAGCAGGGTCTTCAGCCAAAGATGATGGTTTCTGGGAACTCTCACCTAAAGCAAGAGCTGAGACATGTGCTCAAATCCAGGAATCAGCCAGGATACTTTTTTCCATTCTGCAAGGGAGAACGCTGACCACCTGCCCTACTAGAATTGCTCCCCACACTGCTGAGTTGATAAAAGCACCCTGAGTCCAGATCAGACCTGCTGTGACTCGGAGCAAATCACTTTACCAAAATGTGACTCAGTTTCTCTCTGTGACACTGGAAGGTCATGACAACCCCTCTGTTCTCATGGAGTACATGAGAGTACTTAGGGACAAGAACCAGTTAGATTTTTGTTCTGTGGTAGCAACAGCAAAGGGGACAGGAGTCAATTAAAGCAGGATTTTAAAAACTGAATCAAATTTAGATATGACTGGCTTAGAGTAAGCCATTTTAATTCTAAAGCCTCAGTTTACCTCCCCCCGCTGGGACTCAGTATGATTTGCTTATAGTGCAAGAATGGGCTAGGCTTTGTCCTCTTTCTTCATTTTAAGGACTCAGAAGATTAGGACCACAGCACCATTCCTGGGAGAAAAGAAGAGGTGCTTTTAAGACAATGGGTTGATTAGGAGCCCCCCAAAACATCAAACCTTATGACAATTCCTTGATCTGCCCACCATTACCTTCAATGAGACAGTCACCCGCACGCCTTTCTTCTTCCCTTTATGGAAATCAGGCATTTTTAAAGGTGGAAAAACCTCTCTAAGGAAATCTAAAATTTGGATCTAAACGAAGTTGATGGCATTTCTCTAATTTAGATATAAGCTCTGCCGTAACGCAAAATATCACTCCGGAAATCAGCCTCTCGGCCTTTTTAGTTTCCTTTCATTTCAGGATTCACAGCGCTCCTCACAGCTGGCCTCAAAGACAGTCCGTTTCTGATCTACTGTCTGCTGGCTAATGCCCCTGTGCCAATTCGACTCTGCTTTCCAACTGGCGGAGGGAGACATCACTCAGGCTGGGGAGCAGGTTTCAAAACCCCATGTCAGGAAGATTGCTTTTTATACCGCGATCTTTCAGTCTACACCGGCAAAGCTTTTGCCTTCTACTCTGATAAAGAACAGAGAAAATTGGATACATTTCTAAGTTGGAGAGAATAATCCTACAGGGCCTCTTCACAGCCAGGCCTTGCTCCTTTCATAAGCCAGATGAAGTGGGGAGCGCTCTTTCAACTCGCCTTTTGTTGAGCTGAACAGTAGGATCGCAGGTAAGTCAGAAAGCAAGATGCAGGTTCCCCAAAGATCTGACTGCACCTCAGACTCTCTTATAAATGGATCGTCTATTGAAATCTCAGCTCGCAGCCCAGCTTTGACTATTCACGCAGACCCTAAAAACAACACACCTGCCCCAGACTTCAGGATAAAAGAGGGGAGAGGGCAGGGAGTGGAGAAGAATCAGCTACCCAAAGAGGGTTTCAGAGAATGAGCCTAAGATAATAATAGACCTTCCCAAACTGTCCAACTGAATCTGGCTTCAGCCAACAGCAGACTAGCTCTTTTCCTTACATATGCTAAGAACTGGAAGCCACCTGCAGAGTCATAAGTGGGGCTGGGGTCACCCCCATTTTGGAGCATTATATTGCAAATATACTAGCTGCAACATTCAGTCTCTGAGTTGTGATGAACCTGTGAGTGAATGACGTAAGCGACTGCAGCCAGGAGGTGCCTACAGGAAGGGGTATATCGTACTAATTAGACATCGTCATTGTCCTGTCGTGTGTAGCAGGGCTTGCTCTAGACTCACTACCTCATTCCCCCTTACACCATCCTGCAAAGGAAGGGTTCTTGTTCTCATCTGCAGAACAAGTTGGGTGTGCACTCTGGGTAGGTATGATGGTTGGGATCTGGAATGTCCCCCCAAAAGCTCATGCATTGAAAGTATGGTCCCCAAATTCAGGGGTGGGGCTTTTAGGCAATGATTGAATCACAGGGGCTCTGATGTCATCAGTGAATTAATCCATTCGAAGGATTAATCCATTAATAGCCACATGTACTAGGGAGGTGGAACCTAGTTGGGGGAAATACGTCACTGGAGTGTCCCTGGAAAGGTTTCTCTTCTCCCTGGCCCCTTCCTCTCTGTTTTCTAGCTGCCATGTACTAAAAGTTTTCCTCTGCCATACCCTTCCGCCATGATGTTTCTGTAATGAAACCAGCTACCCATGGACTGAGACCCCTGAAACCACAAGCCAAAGTAAATCTTTCCTCCTCTAAGTTGTTCTTGTCAGGTATTTTGGTCACAGGAACAAAAATTTGACTAACTCAGTAGGCCACACTTGTAGTCAGGAGCACAGGCTCAGAAGCCAGAGAATGTGGGTTCATAGTCCAGCCTCATGGGGAAGCCAAACAGACTGAACCAGGGATCAAGAGAACAGAGCTGGACTCCTGTTCACCTCCTCCTAGCAGTATGGTCTTAAGCAAGTCACTTCCCTGCCAGCCTGTGACACGGGACATTAATGAGACTATGCGTGCTTTACTGCTGCATCTGTAAAGAGAGGAGTAATACTAGTACCTATCTAGATCTTAAGTAAGATTGTGCAAAATATTTATACTAATGCCAGCCCAGGGTAAGGGCTCCACACATCTTAGCTATTGTTAGTACTGTTGTTTCTGATGCGGAAGCTGAAACCTGGAGAGTTTTAGGAGTACTCCCAAGGACACACACCTGGAAAGGATGGGCCATGTGCTTTTCAGGACCTCCTCTGGTCCCAGCATGGGATCATGGAGGGAGTATGGGATAGCTGACTTGAAAAGGCCCAGGGAGGTGGTAGGACTAGCATGTGTCCATGATGGATGTTGCCAGGGCCAGCCTGGGTGTCTTGGGAGCTCCTGACAGGGGCAATCATGCCTTGGGGAGCTCAGCCCCAGCAGCAGGCACCTTAGCCCCCATGACCCCTTGCGATGCCTTCCTTCTGGCCTGGATGGGAGCAGGCAGGAGCAGCAGCTCAATGAGGAGAGTCCTTCCCAGACTGACAGGTCGTGGGACCTCCCATAGCACTGGCTTCCTTTTCTACATAATATAACTACATGAAATTGATTTTTTTTTTAATAACAACAACAATAAAGCTGAAGGCTCAAAAGCAGCTAGACATTTCAAGGTCTACTGTTCAAACTATCCTGGAATTGAGCCTCCCAAATGAACCCATTTATAGTCAAGAGACAATGCATATAAGCATAACATGGTAGTTCAAATTTTTAAGCAATAAATTCTCAGCCTTCAAAAATTTAATACAGACCTTGGTCTTAAAAGCCAGTATGAGATTGCCAACTCCTGTTTCTCCTGTTTCGATTATGTCCCATTATTTTAGTATTAAAGTTTCCTTTCTATTTAGAAAGAACAGTGACATAAATCATACCTTCAGGTAGCATTTAGGGTTTTTTTTTTTTTTTCCTTTTCCTTACTTAGTAAAACAAAATATGACATTATATTTGACCCTGACATTTAAAAAAATTTTTCTATGAATCCCAAAAATCTGAGGTCATGGATCAGATCAAACCTCTTTGCTTCTCCAGTGTGGAGATGGAGGCCTGGTAAGTGAAGTGGCTGCTCAAGGACAGCAAAGGACAAAGCAGCTTCCCACACACATCTTCTGCTCAGCCCGGCATCCTCGCCTCTCCCAGGCAGCCTGAGTCTTCCCTAAGTGCCTGTCCTGTCTCAGCAGTTTATTTTCTCCCAAGAAGTAAACCATTGACCAGAGTGTTCCTAGTTAGGCACTGGAGAGTCACACGTTAAGTTTTTCATGGGGGGAGGGGATGGTTCTCAGGGTCACCTGCAAGCAGTGGGAGGACCCTGGGAGTGGAAGTTGGCGGCAAGTAAAAATCCCCTTTGTGGGACCTGGTGGTTCTGCCGCTGCACACTCTCCCCAGTGATGAACGATGTGATACTGCAAATCATAATGACTAACACAATGAGTTAATAAGACTGTTACTCTAACAATTAATAACCAAGTATGTGTTCTTAACACCCCCTTATTACTATATCTAATTAAACTTAAGAGCAGGCATTATTGCCCTGAAGGCCCCTAGGATTGGAAGCACAGTGGAGGGAACATTTTAGAACAGCTACACTGTCCAGTGGCTACACGCACCATGCTAAGTGCTTCCCACCAACCAAGTCTCAACTGACAACCTGATTCTCAACTAGGGCTAATTTTGTCCCCCAGGAACATTTGGCAATATTTGGAGACCTTTTTGATTGGTGCTCTCAGCAACCAGATAGAACAAGGGATATTGCACACGAGACAGTCCCCACCACAGAGGACTATCTGGCCTGAAACGTCGCAAGTGTAAATGCTGGGAAACCTTGGTGCACATGGTAAGGGCTCTGTGCCAATGGACAGGGGTCACACTCTAAAGCAGGAGCCCCTTCCCGCTAGGGATGCAGTGAGACCTGGAGAGATGATGCGGGGCACCGTGCCTGTCACCCTGCACACCTGCATAAGCACAGGCCATGGTCACGTTGTCATCGTTACTAAGTTCCAAGTCATGGTTCCCACGTCCAAGGTTTGGCAAGGGGAGGGACTGTCCAAGCTCACACAGGCAGGGAAGAGGAGCTGGGATTTGCATCTCGGGAATCATGACATGGGAGGGACTGGTCCCCCGCCACCTGCTCAGTGTCCGTGCTCAGGGCAGGACCTCACCTTTCTGGGCTTCGGGGTCTACACTGTCCCATAAGGGGCATGACATGCTGTTTTGGGCTCCCTCCAAGGGAGCAAGAGGGCTCAGAAAGTGGGTTCTAGAGCCAGCCTTTCCTTAGCACCACCCTCATCCCCTCGTCTATAGGGTCGGAGTGACATCTGTCCCCACCTTGGAGCTGTGGCAATAATGAAAGCATGGGCAGCAGCCGGCAGGTGTCCGCTGAGCCTGCGTTATTCATGTATCCTTGCCTCCTTCCCTCCCGTGCTCAGCCTGGCCCCAGTGCTCTCTGACCCCAATGCCCATGACACTCTCTGCTTGCTTCCCTCTGGTCTCAAATATACCAAGGCTGCTCCTGCCAGGACGCCAGCCTTTGAACTTGCTGTTCCATTTGGCTAGAACTCTCTATTCCCGTCTCTCATCTCCTTTAGGCCTTTGTTCGAATGTCACCTGTCCAAGAACACACTGATGCCGTATTTTAAATTGCACGTGTGCAGGTACACACACATTCACGCCCCCTTGTGCACTCCCCGGACCCATTTGTCTCTGTAGCATGTGGCCATCTGACTTGCTATGGATTTTCCTTATCAGTCATGGTCTAGCTCCTTCCAGGAGAAGCCGAGTCCCATTAGCATGAGATATTTTTTCTTTCCGCTCTATTTCCAGGGCCTAGCAGAGTGCCTGGTATGTAGTAGGTGCTCAGCAATACTGGCTGAATGATTAAATGATGGATTTCAACAAAGATGAAGCAAGTCACTGGGACTGGAGGGTCCAAAAGGCCAAGGAGGGGCAGTGATTTATACCTGGGCATGATGGGAGGGTGAAGGAGGGGCTGGCTAGCACTCCACAAGGCGCCTACCTCACTCTGCAGGGCGTGGGCTTTCTTGGCCCAGGCCATCTTCAAGTCCTCAGGCAGCGCCGTGAACTCGTGGTACTGAGTCCTGTAGTCGTGGTCACTGGCCAGGGCCTGGGCCTTCCTGGCGTGGACCAAGTGAACCATGTCCATGGGTAGGTGGCACTGGGCTTGGCTGCCGGCCGCCTCCCTCTTGTACTGATGCTCACTTTGCAGCTGGCCCATGAGGCGGCAGTGCCGCAGCCGGGGGTCATCGCTTACGCTGCAGACCCCGATGAGCTTCCCTCGCTCCTTCACAAAGTCGTGTCTGTAGAGAAACTGGAAAGCAGCACCCGCCGGTCAGGCTCTGTACGCAGCTGCTTCAATTCCATCTGTGCTACGTGGCAGACCCTAGAAAAATCGCCTCTCAGGAGGCGGTGATGATTATAGAGCCACCAGGGTGGGGCTGGCCTGGGAGCATGCCTTCCTCCCTGGGGGAGGAACAATTAAAACACTGCTCCGTCTTTCCATCTAATTAGAATCAGATCCCCAGAACCAAAGCAAGGGCCCCACTCCCCTTACGTGTCCTGTGGCCAAACGGAATTTATCAAAAAGGGTAAAAGAGAAACTCGTGCTTCATCTGTTTGCACTTGGCAAAACATTAAACCCAAAAGACAGGATCCATGTATTTGAAGTCCACGTTTTCTGTGATTTGTTTGTGGGAAAGAGAAAGTCACCTTCATGTCCCAAAGCTATGGACGTTATCAACAGAGTGGCTGCAACACAGCTGGCAAACCCTAACACGGTGGCAGGAAACTTCAGGAAGCCAAGGGGAAGGCATTTTATGGCTGCCTGGCCCTCTCTGAGGAGTTCCAGTTCCAATTCTGGGTGGGGTTACAAAACAAGCAGGTCATACATGACAGGGGTCCCTAGACTGGCTGGACTTTGAAATCAGAAATAAATCGTGAGCGTCTTCCTGCTGGAGACCATTGCCTGCACATAGCTCCTGATTCGCAAAGCATCTCTTTCCCTCCCTCTGTCAAAGGATCTTATTCATAACTAATATATTCTGCAGGTGACATCCTGTCTCTCATGGTTATAGATTTGCTTTAATTCCAGGAAATCAGCCACAGACATTGTTTTACATGAAGTTAACAGAGATTAGGCAAGATGGAAGGTCAGAACATTCCACTCACATCGCTGGCGATGTCCCCAGAGGCCCGTGCAGCCTGGAAGGGGAGCGCATCTATTGTCAGCTTGTAGCCTTGAGCACGGAGATGACGCCAAGACTCCTTGTATTTTGCCTAAAGTGGGAACACATGTACATCTTAAAAAAAAAATTACATGAATCAGCGAACAAAGGCTACCCCTTTCATTTGTAGTACCTGGCTCCAGATTTCTGAGAAGTAAAGGCCCCCCCCTATTTGGCAAAGAAAAATCTCAACACATCCCATGGTAGGCTCTGAGCACCCCTGTGCACCCGATGCATTTGGGGAAGGCAGGTGGGTTGAACAGGGGCATCTAAAACATGCATTTAAAAGAACTCCCATGCGTGTCAGGAAGGTCGCTGTCAGAGCTCGCCACAGACGCAGGCACGTGTGGCTGGGAGCATGCTCGGGTGGAGCAGCAGGACAGGCTTACGTCGCTCAGGTTGGCCGCGTTTGTTTTTGCTCGGACGAACTCGGGCAGACCCAGGGTCATTGTGTACTGGTGTCTCGCATCCTCTCCAGCTGCTTTATAGAGACGCTGCCCCCAACAAAAAAAAAAAAAAAAGGAAAGGAAGATAAGTATTGTGTGCTTCTGAGGTGCTGGACACCCCTCATTTGTAATTGGACAAACCCAATATCAGAAGGTCATTCTCTGTGCCCTGGGTACACCTGCAGCTGAGGGGAGAAGTTCCCCCCAATAGAAGTCTTCATGGGTAAATCAGTGAAATGAGAGAAATGTATAAGGAGCTTCTATTTTCTTTGCTCAAAAATAGGCCAGGGAATGACATAAACCTGGGAATACTAAAGACATTCCTCATGACACAGACCTTGTCCTTGAGGACAAAGCAGAAGATGATCCTATGACCTGGGAAATTTAGAAGAATCCCTGCCTGCAGGGAGGGGGCGCCCAGTCCTGGTGTGCGTCCTTCCCTAACACCCCGGGGTGCTCCCCATGAGCAGACTCAGCCAGGGCTGCCTGGGCTGGCCTCACCCCCCACAGAAGCATCGATCCTCATGATTAGAAAGGGGCTGGGGTCGCTGAGTTCTCCGAGGCCAGAGGATGTCACAAAAGGCATCACTGTCCCATGGCACTCAGTTCACGAAGGAAGGAAGAAAGGTTCAATAAGAATTTTAAACTGATAACATCACTGTACAAGATCACGAAGCCTCTCCAGACTTCTTTTTCTCCTGTGCACTTTTACTTTTTGGCTTGGGGTGAAAGTGGAAAGGAACAGTATAAATCGTATTCAACAGTCAAATTTCATCTGACTTAAAAGTCAGAGTTGGGGGAATTTTAAAATCTAAAGAAGATTCGACACTTCTGTCTCTGCCCAGTTCGCCTGTGTCAAGCCCGTGAAAGAACAAGTAGAAACCAGAGGGCTGGAAAGACAACTTATGGAATGACTTTCTTATTCCCGCGCCTCCCCTTTGCTAGCGACAGTAAAATGTGAGCCAGGTAAGCGTGCGTGAGAAAGGACCGGAGGCGAGGATCGGGAGGCTGACGAACCCTGACCTTGGGACCATCCGAGCACAACCACCATGAGAAGGACAATATGAAATCGGCTAGTCGATATTTGCCTAGATAGAAGACAGGAATTACAGACCAGAACTCCTCAGACTTTAATGTGCAGAAGAATCATCTGAGGCTCTTGTGACATAACCTTGGGAGTCAGTTGCTCCAGGGTGAGGCTGAGCACGCTCAGGGGATGCTAAAGAGGCTGGTCCATGGAGCAAGGTTAAGGGAGCAAGACCACACACTAAACCAGGTTTCCGACCTGGGCCTTCTTCCCTCTGGAAACTATTTAGACTCTGTACATAATGCTCTTTGCTTTCTAGATCTCCATACGAACACATGCTCTTCTTCCTCCCTCAGCCCACAAACATATTTTTAACCATCCAGTAGTCTTTAAAAAGCCATCGGAGAGCTTACCTCATTGGTAATCTGGCTGCTGAACTTCGCATGAAGGAGGTTGGGGGTGTCCGTCACGGCTGTGTACTTGAACGACCCGGGATGCTGACGGTATTTACTCTAGATCCACACGTGACAAAGGAAGAAGAAGACTCCATGAGGTATAAACCCAGAGGAGAACCAGTTCTTTGAGTACTAGTTAAAGCTCTGTTTTGCAAAGGCTGCAAGACTGTCGCTCCAGAATCCAGTTGGTCACCTTCTCTTGTGACCTCCCTACTGACTGGGATGAAGAAGCAGAGAGGAGGCGAGGATGGTGGACTGAACCAGACACTCATGCGTGGGAAGGGTAGAGCTAGGACTTTGCAGTGGAAACGAACCTGACCATTTAAACTTGTTTGTTAGTTTGCTCCCAAGCAGAGATCTGGTGTCCCTGTGCTTGAGGTTACACCAATGCCCATTTAGCAGCCTCAAACCAGGCACCTGAGACACCTCCCAGGATACCAGTAATCCCAGCTACTTGGGAGCCTGAGGCAGGAGGATCAGAAAGTCACTAGTGGGGTCCACGTCTCTGGGCTTTTTTTTAAAGCTCCAAACAGGGTTCTGGTACATCCTGAGCTCAAGAAACCTTCATTTTAGTGACCTCCTCAAAGAAACGGGGCACAAACTGACTCCCCTGGGAAGCACGCTGAGAGCCCGCTGGAGCTCTGCGGCTGCATGCTGACACCCCCATGCCTCCATGATGCACTGGTCCTGACGTTGCATACACTGTGGAAAGAAGTCCTGTGGCCATCTCAGGGGTGAGCTAGATTGCCCAGGACTGCAGAAAGCTTAGAATTCTAGGAATTCCATTTTTTTTTTTTTAAACCAAGAAATTACCACCAATCTTGTAGTGATCTCTTCTAGTATAGCTGCCACACAAACAGTGCTTAGATTAGTGAGAGTCCTCACAAAAGCTAAATGGGGAGGAATGAGTATTCCCATTTGACTAAGAAACTGAGGCTCAGAGAGAGCTGGTCACTGGTCTGGGGATACACAGCAAATGAGCACTGGTCTGGAATTTCAATATCTTTATCTGTTGGTCTCCAAAGCCTGTTGGCTTTGCATTGTACCACAGGGTCACTCTTCAAAGGAGCAGTGAATAATTGTCACATGTTAATAGAGGAATTGACTCCATAGCCACAATGCCACCTTCAATGGCATCCAACTGGATGGAGAAATCAGTGAGGAGAGAAGCCAGGCAAGAGGCGAGGTGGTGGGCTGCCGCTCTGACAGCTTAAGCTCCCACTGGCCTGACAGACCAGATGCCTATCAGCCCCACCCTGGCCCCCTGGTCACCTCGCTGATGAGTTCAGAGGCCCTCTTTCTTCCTTCAATCTCTAATGTACCAGGAACAACACAGGCAACACCTCGCATGAAGTTCAGGTCTGAGCGGTACAAATTCTGCAAGGAACAACACAAGGAATCAGAAAAGCTGAACTCTCAGAACAAAAGCAAGGAGAAGCCAAAGGTCTTGTGACATAGCATCTGTCATAATTAGAACTCAGGGCCGCGTCCGTCTCTCAGATACACTATACTCGGTGATCGCACTGATGCTTCTTGGTAAATGCTCATTAGTGGAGGGAATGTAGGTCAGAAGAAGATAATCTGCTGTCACTTGTCTCTGAGTAGCTGTGGTAGCGACGCTAGACAGATTTTTAGTTTAATGTGGGCTATCAAAAAATAAACGCTGGGGTGGATTGCGGGCAGGAAGTCAATCGTTTTGGGGCGCGTGTGCAAACAGCTTAACAGGTCTTCTAAAACAAAACCCAGCAGCAGCGGGCATCATTAATTAATTATGGGTTAAGAAAGAACTAATAAACGAATCCAAAATACTCTGGCAAAGACCTGTCTGAGCCTGCCTGGATAGGGGCGAGTGTGTGCACCAGAGTGATTTGGGATGACAGTTTAAAGAGTCCCCAAAGTCACTCCCCTCAGCCAGCGAGGTGCCCCCTGGGCCTGCTGCCTTCCAATTGCCATCACAACAGGAGGCAGGGCAAGCGAGGGCTCTGTGTAAGTGACAGAGGCCCGGGATAAGCGTGGCAGCTCCCCCACACCTACAGCTGCTCTTGGGTTCCTGACAGTTGATGTCATTTAGTAAATACCGTACACAGACACAAGACTCCAAGGGACGACAGATACCAGACCGCTCAGCTGGCTGGCACTGCCAGACCAGGAACGGGGATCCACGCGGCGTTCTGCTCTCCTGCGTGGGCCCGTTACCTGCAACTCTCAGAGCACTCACGCCTAGCCACCTGGGAAAGAAGGTGTGAGCAGAACAGGTGGCTGCCTCTGCCTGGGGGCAGTGCCCGCTGCCTCTCCTCAGGAGCCAGCAAGTCCTCTGTCACTGCCCCTCCCGGGCCTGCTGCGCCAGAGGAGCCTGAAGGAGCTTGAAGGGACTCCTGGATCTCTGGGGCCCTGATTCCCCAGAACTTGCCCTGTGCTGGCTTCCCCTGGGTCAGAGTGATAGGTCAGGGCTCTGAGCAGTGTCTACCAACACACCTTAGCCCGCCCCAGAAGAGGGGACAGGGGCACACCCAGAGGAACCCTCCATCCAACGTGCGTCCAGGGGCAAAGCCACTGGCAACTCCTGAACTTGAAAGTACATGGACCTGGAGGGCATCTCCACCCCTGAACCTCCAGTACAAATCCAGCACCCCCACTTCTCAGGTGCAGCTGTGTGCTCTTGGGCAAACCATTTATCTTCCTCAGACCTCACAGTGGCTTCTTGACACCGTGGGGGTGAGGACTGTCGATGCAGGGTTATTGTGAGCATTACATGAGAGAATGTGTGAAAACACAGTGATTCAAATTCAGCAAAAACACTCAGTAAATGGTGGTGGTCCTCATTGATTCGTGTTATTGTGCAGGAACTCGCGGGTTGTGTTTCAGAAGAAGATGCATATTTAGGATTCCCAATGTCTGCAGCCTTCACTGACCCATCAGAAGCTGCAGGTCACTGCCTGGAAGTCAGACCTGCAAGGGGAAGGGCCCAGAGGGACAGGCCAGGCCTCCTTACCTCGCTCTGCAACTTGTGAGCTTTCTTGGCACAGCTCAGCCTCAGGTCTTCTGCCAAGGACGTGTGCTGGGGGAGTGGATGTCTGTAGTCCTGGTCGCTGGCCAGGGTCTGAGCCTTCTTGGCATGCACCAGGGTTACCATGTCCAATGGCAGATGGAAGTGCGCCTTTGAGTGTTCAAAGCCTTTCTTGTAATTCACCTGGAGGGGCAAAGAGATCAACAGCGGCTATTTCAAAGCCACTACTTGCAACAGGACCATCAGCAAGAGCAACTGCAGTGCAACTGTCCCAGGTCAGCCCGGGGATGTTTCCAGTAGGGCTTGTGCTCCTGCCTTGTGGGGAAAGGCCTAATAAGCAGGTTCTGCGTTCACCACCCCCTGGCTCCTGGGGGTCACTGATCTGGGTAAAGAGGCCCACGGTTCCACTGTTAGGGGAAAATACAAGGCCCAGATAGAATGTCAGTGACCCACTTGGCTCAATGCTTTAGATCTTCCCATTTTTTTCAGAAGCATGAAGATGTGTAGCCACCCTGGACCCTGTCCACCTTTTACTCTTTTCCACATCATCCACTCAGGTTTGGGGTTTAGACACCAAGGGGTCGTTCTCTCACAGTAGCTAAGGAACAGCTTCCTCGAAAGATTAGGTGACTTCTGAGTCAATCTGAGAGCCAGGAGCAGTAGGGTGGATGCTTAGAGAGCCAGCCCTGAGGGGTGGACATTCCCCAACCCAATGCACATCCTGAGAGAGGAAGGGAAGGTCATTCCAGACCACTGGCTGCACACCATCCTGGGAGGAGCTGCTGGACGTTCTGTGAAACTCACCCAGGGACTTCTTGGGAGTCAGGTGCATAAACACCACCTTTTTGTCCCCCTCCTCCGCCGCCGCCTCCTCCTCCTCCTCCTCTACCTTCCCATTGCCTCCTGAAGCACCAGCCACTCTACCCTAACTTTCCACTCCTACCTCCACTGGTCCTGCCATTACCCTGCACCACAGTCACAGTACAAAAAGCAGGGGGAGGTGTTAGAAGTGGGGAAACTGAGGCAGAGAATAAAATGGCAAAGAACATGTGAAGCTGTGGAAAGGGTACGAGACATAGAGTCGGCTCCACTTCCTGGTTTTGCCCCTCTCTAGTTGACCTTAAGCAAGGGACTGAACCACTCAGTCTCTAATTATGGTTTGGATATGAGGTGTCCCCCAAAAGCTCCTGTATTAATGCAGGAATATTCAGAGCAGAAATGACTGGATTGTGAGAGGTAAAAAGGTGAGATTATGGGAGTTATACCCTTATCCATTCATCTGAGTTTGGTCTAACTGGGTGGTAACTGTAGACAGGTGGGGCATGGCAGGAAGAGGCAGGTCACTGCAGGTGAGCCTGGAAGGGTGCATCTTCCCTGTGGTCCTGTTCCCCCTTCTCTCTTTCTGTTTCCTGGCTGCCATGAATGGAGCAGAGCTCGTCCATCAAGCCCCTCCGCCATGATGCTCTCCCTCATCTTTAGCTCAGAGCAACGGATTTGACCAACCATGGGCTGAACCTCTGAACTGTGAGCCAAAGTAAACTTTCCCTCCTCTAAGTTGTTCCTGTCAGGTATTTTGGTCACAGTGATGCAAACCAACACAGCTCCATCTCCTTATCAGGAAACCAGGGTGAATAACAAGACAGAGTTAGTTCCTACAGATGGTTTGAGGTTGAATGACACATTGCACATGACAGCATCTGGATCTTTTGGCACATTGGATGCAGATGCCACCACTGGCATTAGCCAGCTCACATGTGCAAGGAGACAGCATGTACACGCATGTGCCAATGCCCGGGGGTCAGGACCAACTCTGAGGGTGGTGGCAAGCTCAGATGCTCTATTTGTGCAGGTAGCACAAATGAGTGAAGAAAGGAGCAGGGGAAGGGGGGCAGCTGCTGGCCAGGATTGCACAGACCCCTTCCTCAGGGAGGGCCAGTGAGCTGTTGGTAAGCGACCACAACCCACCATGGCCTTCGGGAGTCCAATCTAGCTTCTCAAACTTTTATGTTAAATTTTCCATTTGCAGTTAATTCACTCTGCAGACCAAACAAAATGCTTCTGCAGGCCAGAGGCCACCATGTGTGGTCAGTGGTCAAAATCAAAGAATGTCCAGTCCAGAAGGGAACTCAGGGGTCAACTCATCCAACCTCACTTGATAGCGGAAGAAGCCGAAGCCCAAAGGCAATTTCACAACAGAACCAAGGCCCACTTCCACAAGGACAAGCGATGCTAGTCGGCTATGCCATGAGTGTGGTTAAGTGGGGGCCCCTGGCTCGGTCGCATTTTCTCCTACTTACATCACTCTGCAGTGAGGTCGCGTGCACTGAATGTGCAAGGCTGAGATCATCTTCCAAGCTCCGGGAGCCAAGCATCTGTCCTTTCATTTTCTCAAATGCCTCTTTGTATTTGTACTAAAGGGAAAGAGCGGGAGAGAGTAACAGCTCGGGGACAAGGGACACGGAATGGAAGAGGTGGGTATTGGGCAAAAATGTTTTGTTCTTTTGACAGTAACTGGGTGAGTTAAAAGAAAACGCGCGGGAGTTGTCAAAAGGTCTATTCTTTCATATGCAAGACTCCCAATGACTAAAGGGCTCAGCTATGAAATGGCAGGACACATTAGCACTTGGGCGGCCCAGGCTGGAAGAAGGTGCACGCATTGTTAACGCTCTCTTCACACAGACTCCCTTTATGAAAACTCTTGGTGGAGGGTACATTTCATCTGCCCGGGGTCCATGTTTACAGTCCAGCATTTGGCTTTGTACCCCAGGCTAGGGAACTTTTTTTGTTGTAAGATATGTTCTTTTGCACTGGTCATTATCTGATTGCCCTGACACAGTCAGTTCGGAGAGGAGAGGATATTATCCACAGGCAAAAGAAGGCAGGGGTTAGAGGCAAAAAGAGCGAAAGCTGGGTAGGATGAAACATTGTCATAGTGTCGGACGCTCACATCACTTATGATTTCACTGGAAGCCTTTGCTGCCTGGAATGGAATGGCGTCCAACCTCAGTTTATATCCACCGTCTCGAAGTTTACTCCAGGATTCCTTATAACGAGTCTGGCAGAAAGATGTGCACAAATAAAGACCTTCATGTGACCTGGTGGTTTCTAAACTCTGGTTTACCAAAGTGGGAATCTAATTTTTTATGGGGTGCTCTCCCCCGACCCTAACCCTGACTCCAGTTGGGTCTGGAGATCACTGGGGCTTAGAACCAATGTTCAGAGGGTGGGCGCCTGCCTCCCACCTGCCCTTGGCAGGTAAATCACAGAGGGGAGGGGTTAAAAGCAAGGAGTCAGACAGACCCAGATTTTTCTGACCAGCATAGTTGACTGGAGGAAGGGGACACAAATCTTTGTGTTATAGAAAAAAAAAAATTTATCCAAGAACAGGAGTGGCAGGCAGGAGTGCTGGTAGAGATTAGGGAGGGCAGGAGTTAAGCCCCCAGATGTCTCCTTGGCACAGACAGCCCCTGATGTACTCAGCTGTACTGGGACACTTCCATATTTCAGCTGCTTGGCACACATCCCTTTGTACTGAGGGAGGTAGGTAGTCTTCCCCAGCTCATTCTCTGCTATGAGTTGATTCTTCTGCACAATCAGCTACACAATTTGCAGGGCCCAATGCAAATGAAAGTGTGGCTCTCCTTGTTCAAAATGATCACAAATTTCAGGAGGGTGACATCAGAGCTTTAACCAGCACAGGCTCTTCTGAGCACAGGGCCTGGTGCATGCCCAGGAAGGTACCCTGACCTGCATTATGGAAACCAGCGTCCCTAGTGGTTCAGGTCAGTCTCACCTCACTGATGTTCATGGCATTCAACTTGGCCAGCAGGACCTCAGGCAGGTCTGCAGTCTGCGTGTAATGATGCTTTATATTTTCTCCTTGCTCCCTGTACAGCCTCTGTGGATGGAGAAAGGTTTTGCATTAAACCCAGGGCCTCCCCCATGCATTGGCCATGGTGCCTTCCAGGAGACTGAGGTGCCGCAGCAGCCATGTCCTCGTGGACACAGGATCGTGAGCACCCAGCCTGCACCCAGTTTTGCAGCTGACATGGCAACATGCACATCATTCTCTCGCCCGTTCTACTTTCCAGCTCAAAACACGACAGGCAAACGTTCCCCTCTGAACGCTCCACTCCCAGCACACCTCTGGGTGAATGTCAAACAAGAAAATGAGGTCTAGTTTCCATCCAGTAATTTGGTTATTAACTAAAGCAGGGAGAGGGCATGAGGATGCAAAAGCCTCTCTGTGAGGTTCCTCTTGCTCCGTCCCCGTCCTCTCCCCCATCTCAAGGATTCTCGCCCTAATAAACGTCCCCTGGGTGGGCGTGGGGCCCTTTTCACCCGGAACTCTGATATGGGCTTCTGACATCCTTGTAGTTTGCAATGACATGTGGAGTTGGCATCAGTCACCAGAGTAAGCTTCTGAGCCAGGCTTTTCCATCCCAAATCTTAACCGCTGTGACCAAGTTCCTACGCATCACAGCAGTGCCCCCTAGAGTTGGTTAGGGTAAGGACGAAGCAAGTATTGTTTTTCTCTGAAGAAATTCGTATTTGACCATCTGTATTTCTCAGAATTCAATTTGATTTTGATGGGCCGATTAACAAGAAATTATAAATTCCGAAGCCCATGAGTTTGGAAATCATCCCACTGCATATTCTGACAGGTGCCCAGCCCATTTCAGAAGGCTTGTCAAATAAGGCTCAGCCAGAATAACGTGCTGGGAGGCAAGGGAGAGAATTTTTAAACCCCTACCCGCGAGGTTTGGGAATTTTCCACACGGTGAGCTGAATGATTTGAAGATATTTAAAAGCTAGGGCTGCTGTACCCGAGGATCCATGGGCTTCTCTCAACTGAGTTGGCCAGAGTTGGTCCATGACCCAAAAAGAATTTTTATAGGACCTGGTCATTCTATTTAGTCTCCAGGGAACCCAGCACTGAGAGGGCAAAGGGTCAAACCTTGTTTTCACATTCATTATAAAGCGAATATGAGAAATGGCTTGAAAGCCAGGCTAAGGTCCCTAAATCAGACTCAAATTGTTTTCAAAGTCTGGGAAACTGAGAGAACAATTCCTGCCCTTGGGTCCCCCAGAGCCCTAAGCAAGGCTTCCATATTCTAATTAGCAAGAATTTCACTAAAATTCCCTTCTGAAAATAACACTTTCGAACAAAAGGAGGGGAGGGAAAGGCCTCCCCACAGACATTCTTCAAGACATGCAAATGGGCAGGAAGGAGAGCGTCTTGGGCAGTGGGGTGCGGAGCCCCACTTGGCATCCTAAGTGCAGGAACGCCCCGTTTGCATCCTAATGAGGAAGCACCCCCGCTAAGGGGAGCCTGGCAAAGGACAGGGAGCTCCTTCATCCTTAGGACGACAGAAGGAGCAGGCCCAAGATCCCCTCCGCTTCAATCGCACTGTTGAAAGGAGGGCCACTCTTAGAGTCATAATGTATATACATTATCACTTACATCCACTGCTTGGGTATAACTAATTCTGGCCTGGACCATCTCCGGAGTGTCTTTAATACTGGTAAACTTCAAAGCATCTGGATGCTGACGGTACTTCTTCTGTTGAGCAGGAAAAGATCAAAGCTGTGAATTTTGTGCTGCTCTTTCATGCCATTTGAAAGAGAAAATCATAGGTTGCTTGAGATTAGAGTGAATTTGTGAACATAATTATTATTCTGCTTCCTCCATCTTTATATCCTAGGTGCCTTCAGGTTAATATTTGTTTCAATTTAAGAATAACCTCATGTCAATTAACATTAAAGTATTTCTACCTGGTGCAAAGACAACATCTCAAAATTAGGTTATACCAGTAAAAAATTGTAGGATCCACACTTAGGAAAGGATTCCTTTCATAGGCTTCAAATACTATGTTGTAGTTGTTTACATATCTTAGTTTGGCTCTGAGAGTGTTCATAGTTACACTTATTGATTAAAGCTTCCTATTCTCTTTCCATAAAGGACTTGGCACATATTATCACAGTCAAAACCCTGGCATTTAACAGTCAGAGAATGCGCACTAGCCAATCACTTAAGAGGTTGGTTCAGTTAGCATATGTAACAATTCTTTAAATATTAAATAAGGGGTGCTGTGATTGAAAAGACCCACCACACAAATTGAGAGACTCTGAAACAAAAAAAAAAAAAAATTACAAAAAAATTCACATGCTGGCAAAGACCTTAGGTCCCAATTTTGAAGTGTTCTGAAAATCATGCTTAAATTAATTCCTTTTTCCTTTCATCAAAGTACACTTCCCAGGAACTGAAATGGTTGTTATTTTAATAGGATCATTTAGTTTGTTTTCCTAAAACAAACTACAGATTTATTTTATAAATATCCCTTTATTTATCTAGTTGGACTTTTGCATATAGGTGCTAAGTCATATTAGATGCAGTCAAATATGGCCTTCTGTTTTTGTAAATAAAGTTTTATTGGAACACAACCATGATCATTCACTTACATAGTGCATATGGTCATTTTCCAGCTAGTTGTGACAGAGTTCTTATAACTGGCTAGGCTAAAAATATTTACTATCTGATCCTCTCTGGTCCTTTGCAGAAAAGGTAGGCTGACTCCTGCTTTACACACCACAGGCATGGGGGGGGGGTATGTGTGTGGGTGTGGGCGTGTAGGTGTAGGGGTGTATATGCATGCATGCCCACCTGTGACTCTTTCAGCTGTGCCTGACACTATGACAGTTAAGAAGTCCACCCAAGTGAACAGTAACCTAGAAACATGGCAGCCTGAATGAGAGTTGGGAAAGGTTGCTGAGTGACGACTCGCCTTTCTCCCTGCAGTCTGGGGGCTTGTATGAGACAAGGACATTAAGAAAGACAACCAGATTTCTTGAGAAAGTTTCTAAAATGATGTGACAAATTAAATTACCACTGGATAAATGGTTCCCAAAAGATTTTTTGGCTGCCAGACTTAGACTTATACCAGAATCATCTTGAAGCCCAGTTATAGCTGTCTTTATTCTTCATTTCCTTTTATGAGTAGGCCCAAAAATTGAGAGTTATGGATCATGAATCCTCAAACCAAAATGTTTGTTCCTCTAAGTTTTTCAGGTTCATCTGCCTGAGAGGGTCTCTCCTTAATTATCCAGAACAACTTAGGGCAATACTGTCCCCACTGACACCTGGGAGTCTTCTGAGCCTCAGGTGTTGTTGATTGGGCTAATCAGAGTGGGGTCACTTTTGAAATCAACCCTGCCATGTGTCAGGTAACTAGAATGCTCTCCCCTGGGAAAGTATCAATGCAGAAAAGGTGCGCCTGGAAAACCACTGTGGGTGTCCTTCTGTGTCCCTCTGTGACTATTTCATATTCAGTAAGAAAGTCTCCTCAAAATGACATCCCAGGAAGTTCACTGCCAAAGTTGAAGTCCTCAGGGGCTATGACCATTCTGGTCTCCTCCATCCAGAAAAGTCCAGAAAGAACAGACTACTCTGAAGGCAATCAAATGCTCACTAGCCTTCTGATCAAGCCCTTCCCCAAACAGACGTGAAGAGGGCAGGTTTGTACGGTTTGATGGTGTTGGACCTCTGTGGGAGCAGGAGCCACCACCTCCCTGGGGTGCCCAGTGCAGTCACAATTCTGCCCCCTGGAGGACATTTGCCAATATTCGAGACCCCTGTGGTTGTCACAGCTAAGTAGAGGGCACTACTGGCATCTAGGGTCCAGGGATGCTGCTAAACACCTTTGGAGATACAGGCAGCTCCTCGCAGCACAGAATTAGCAAATCGTCAACAGTGCTAAGTCTCTAAAATTGCTGTTCAATGAACTGTCCTAAAAAGTGGGGAGATGGTTCTTTTTATAAGCAGAAATGCCTTAGGGTTCAGCCAGGGTGGCTATAAGTTGACAGGAGCGAGATTTAAATTCAGTAGAATTTAATCTACTCTCACAAGAAAGAATCAACCATGTCACCGTGTCTCGGACAGCACGTGAATATTCAAAAACTGTTTACACTGTCGCAGAAAGAGAGAAAGAAAATATGCATAAAGTCATAAAAAGAGCTTTCTGGGTGCAATAAATGTATCTTTTTATCATCTCTCCTGTGCTGCTTCATTAAAAAGGTAAGTTGGTGGGTAGCAATTGAGCTCCGTTTGATTGTCATTATTATTCATAATGTCATTTGTCACCCACTTTGTTTTTGCCGGGGCTCTATGGGCCCCTACTGGTGTGTGTTTGGTATGTGGTTTCCCTCTAATTACCAGCCCTAGTCCGGGTTCGGAGGCCTTTCATGTGGCTTTGCCTTCTTCTTTGCCTTTTGAGTGGAAATTATTTTAATTTTATACAGAAACGCCGCACGCCTAATGCAGCCAGGCCTGGTACACGCTGTCAGGAAATCTCACCTCGCTAATGAGTTCTCCTGCCTTCTTTGCCTGCTCCACATTTAATGACCCGGTGGCGACCCAGCCCGTGCCTTTCATCCACTTCACATCTGCCCTGTATTGGTTCTGACAAAGGAGAGAAAAAAAAAAAAAAAGAAAGAAAGAAAAAAAAAAAAGGCAAGCCATTGTTGGTGCACAGACATTTAAAGGGCTATTAACGGCTCCCGATGTACCCTTGGTGCCAGCTGAGTCAAATCATATGCCACTCTTGTCTTATCCATTTCTGCACAGTCACAGGTAGGGCTTCGAAATGTAAATTAATTTCCCCTTTAATTGGAGCCCTCCCCGTGGTGCAGGGCCTTAGGCCCCGCCCACACTCCTGGGGGTGCAGCAGGAGGGACCAAACCCACCTTGGCCCTCATTACGGACTCGGGTCTACCTCAGAAGAAGTGCATCCTCATTGTCTGCATTATCAGTTTTCTTGTTTAAAATGAGAATTCGTAACAGAACTCAGGCGGGAGCTATTGGAGGGACTTTCACAAGACATCATCCGAGGCTTCCCGTGGTGACAATTCCTTCCCACCACCGTGATGGGAGGAAAGTGTTCTCATTTCTTTACCTGCCTCTGAACGAGCAGTCTTAGTGGAAAGTTATTTAAATGGACACTTCTCCCAACTAGCCTACCATCTGTGGATCACGAAACAGCGGCGCCAGGAAAGGTGTGAGAACACACACTCACACACACAGGCACACGGGCACACATGTGTGTGGAACAGTCTGGCTGCCGCTGACCCGCCTGCTCCATTCACCCACATTCCTGCCCAAGAGTCCGCTGAAGACAGAAAGCAAACAGCACCAGGTAGTCATACGGAGGAGGGAGAAGAGTTGAAGACTGGCCAGCTGGTCATTCCAAAACTGGAAACAGTTGGAGCTGGAATGAGCTACGGGACCCTCTCCCCTAGCCAGCCACAGCTAAGAATGTCACAAATACCGTTTCCCAAGCCATAAAAAGAAACCTGGAAGACGTATGTAGATCAGAGCCCAAGAAGGAACAAATAGCTCTCTGATTTTCTGATAGTGCAGAATTTAAAATGGGCATCATTTAAACAAAAGTTAAAACAGTAGGTGTTTCCACTTAGGAAACCAGAAACAGGCATCCCATTGCATAAACTTGTCATGAAGTGTTTGGGGACACTCTTGTGGCACCGGCACACACATGCACACAGGCACACACACGGACACATACACACACACACACACACACACACACACACACACACACACACACACAGAGCGCTTACGTCACTCTGCAGGCCGTACGCCTTCTTGGCCCACTCCACCTTCATGTCCGTGGGCAACGCTGTGAAGTGATGGGACACCGTCCTGTAGCCTATGTCTGTGGCTAAGTGCTGAGCCTGGCGGGCATGCGCCAGGTGGATCATGTCCAGGGAGACGTGACACTGGGATTTGGTGTCCTCGAAGCCCTTTTTGTACTCCAGGTCGCTCTGCAGCTTGGACATCTGCAGCGAGTGGCTCATTTGAGAATCTCCCTGTGCACCCTGCGCCCCGATGAGCTTCCCTCTGGACTTCTCGTAGTCCTCCTTGTACTTCACCTAAGTAAGAGGAGCAGAGCGGCAGTGCATATGAATCTCCTGCAGGAGCTGTTCAGACTCTAACTGGAGGCATGTGAGTCACAACAAAGACTTTGACATAACCCTAAAAGAATTAGCATTTGGACAACTGATATATTTTCTTTCTTTCATCAAATGATGAGATAAAACATTACTACCCATTAATTCCTTTTTTTCACCTTGGCTGCCAGGAAGCTCTGGCAGCTTCCTGAATGCTGAATGCTCAGTTATTATCAGTCTTCCACCAATTTTCTCATGAAATTCCAATTCTTCTCTAATTTTTTCAGATCACTCTTTTGGGATTTATTATTAAATGGCCTGGGTTTTATTTTTCCATGAAAATCACCTTAAAATCTTTTTAAAACTTTTTCAGTGCTGTCGATGGAACCCAGGGCCACACAGAAGCTCAAGGAGTATGGGAGTTAAAGGGAGCTTGTTGCCTGAAAACAGAAGAGAACGCTAGGCCATCAGCAGAGAGAACCAGCAAGAGAATCAATGGGAAATGCTTTGGGAACTGTGGCACATACACTAGGCGGCACTTCTCAACATTTTGGCTACTCCATTAGGAGACTAGGCTCTACCCTGGTTTCTTCCCTGCAATAATATCAACAACTGCCACTATTTATTGCACACGCACTGAACCAGGCATGGAGTGACCACATGCCACTCAAAGTACATCCACAGACTGGTTTGCGAAATGTTGCTGGCTGACTATAAGGTAAGGAGCTCATATCAGAACGTAAATCAACCATGTCACCAAGCCACTGGCTCAACTGCTTTTTTTTTTCCCTCTCTTTTAAAAGTAAGACTTCCATGATGAAGGAAGCCGACTTTGACTTTGCTCTAGCCCAAACTGCTTGTCTCCCATCGGACTCATAACAGATTACATTGGACTATAAAACAATACACATTGCTGGACACAGCGGCACACGACTGTAATCTCAGCAGCTCAGGAGGCTGAGGCAGGAGGCTCATGAGTTCAAAGCCAGCCTCAGCAACTTAGCCAGGCCCAAAGCAACTTCAGGAGACCCTGTCTCAAAATAAAGTACTAAAAGGGCTGGGGATGTGGCTCCATGGCTAAGTGCCCCTGGGTAAAATCCCCAGTACCAAAAAGATAAATAAATAAATACAATATGCATCAATTCATTTTGCTTTCCCATAACCATTTTGCAGTTACCTGTTTATTAGCAAGTTAGTTACTGGAGGGTCAAACAATCTGCCCAAAATAACAACGCTGAGAGGTGACAGAGCTGGAGTGGTAGCCAAGGTCTGACATCAGAGCCTATATTCTTAACCATTTACAGGCTATAGCACTTTTAGAAACAGAACATTATAAATCACAAGTAGTCATTAGAAAGTCATGGACCATCTCTGGGCATCTGTAAAGTGAGGACCCTGAATTCTAGCACTTGCTACTATTGCTACTAAGTTACCACTTACCAAGGCAGATGCCCAACAAGTGCTTCCCTAGGCAACTGGCAAGAGTAGTCATGCCTGTTATCCCCCTTCACACATGAGAACTTTGGGGCTCAGGGGGACAAAGAACCTGCCCTGATGCCTCAAGACCCTCCTAGACATTAGGCAGCGGGACTCTGCATCTCCCACAGCTGCTGGGGGCTGACTCACCTCGCTTGCCAGGTCCCTCTTGGCTTTGGCTGCCAGGAAGGTCAAGGAGTCAAGACTCAGCTCAAACCCTTTTGCCTTCTGGTTTTCCCAGCTGCTCTTGTACAGTTTCTGGGGATTTAGGAGACAAGAGAGTATCCTCTGAGAGAGGGCTTCTCCAGACTCTGCAATGACCTTGCTAAGAAGCAAACAGCAATTACATTCCTCCCTGGAATGTGAAAGCCCCAGACTCACACAGCCTGAACAGGAGCAGGCCTCCTGGCCCGCAGCTGAAGACCCCTCGGCCACAGGGCTTCGATCAGAAGGAGAAATTAAAACTCTAAGCCTTACACGTACTAGGGATATGTGGAAGCCCCAAAGACAGGCCCAAAGCAGACTAGCAGTGCACAGGCCAGAATCTGGGGACCATCTGTTCTCTGTGTCTGTCCCCATGTCCCCAGCAGCAGGACCCTGGCTGTACCCTTCCTCCCTTCACTGGCTTTTCCTTCCTCCATGTCCTCTTCTACACCCACCTCCAGGTTTCCAGGTCTGTTTTTGGAAGGCCTCCCTCCCTTTCTGTGTGGGAAACAATTTAGCATTTGTTTCCCCTTCCAATTCCCACCCACCCACCCATTCCCAGATCAGGCCCACGAAGACCCGGGAGCTGAGCGGGAGAGCTGAGAGCAGGCCCTCCTTCGAAGACAGAGAGGCAGGAAGATGGGACTACAGACACCATCGCGTCTGAGAGCCACCTCGGCACAGGTGCCTCCGAGTGCCTGATGCCTGTCTCAGGAAAACCCAGCGAGGACAGTCTCGCCTCATTTCGCCCCTGGGACGATTCAAAGTAAAGAATGTTTCCAAAATATAGGGAAGGGGAGGTTATCGTGTTAAACAAGATCAGGTGGACACAGAAAGGTAAGCATTGCGTGTTTTCTCTCATATGTGGAAACTAAAAAACAAATAAACAAACAAACAATCAAAAAAAAAAAAAAAACCCACAGATGAACAGAAAATAGAAGGTGGGCTGTTAAGGAAGAAGTGGGCTTGCGGGGGCCAGAGAGGGTGACCACAATCAAAGCTGGACAGACACATGCATGGAAACGTCACAGTAAAACCCACTAATGGGACAATTAGTGTGACTGAATAATTATAATAAAGAACAACAAAAAAGAATTGTTGAAAGTCACACCCTGCGACAGTGGCAGATCAGGGAATCAAACCCAAGCAGTGTGGGGGACAACGTCTGAGCTCTTCCCCACTCCCTCTGCCACTACTCAGCTTCGACCCCTGGAATAACCACTCCCTGTGACCCAGGATCCACTCAGAGTCTCAAGTCCTCCACCAGCTCGTCACTGGGAAGGTCATCGTTCCTACCCTAAAACACTGCCCAGGAACATAGGTGTGCTGAGGGAGCAACGTTTAGAACCACCAGGTGTCAGTTACCTCTGTTGGCACAGACACTACCAATGTGGCTGGTGGGTTGCGTGGCTAAAGGCAGGAGGAACAGAGCCCACGGCTGCCCACATGCCCTGCGGTACCTCACTGAGGTGAGCAGCGTTGGCCCGGGCCTGTAGGAAGAGAGGCTCATCTTTGCTGATGGTGTACTGGTGGACAGACTGCTCGTTCCCTGCCTTGTAGGCCACCTGTTGGGAGAGAGCACCGGGTCAGGAGCAGGTGGGGCGTGACGGGAAGGGATCACAACTGCTGCAGCGGGGTGGGGGGCAGCTGGAGGACATCGTGCCCAGTGAAGCCAGACACAGACGAGTACACACGGTGTCACTCATCTGTAGGAACTAAGAACAGAGGATCACATAGACATAGAGAGTAGAACAGAGGTCACTGGAGGCCAGAGAGGGTAGAGGCTAGAAAGGGAAGATAGAGAGAGGATGGGTAATGGTTCTACAAGACAGATGAGGCAGGGGTAATTCTAATGTTCTATACACAAGGGCAAGAATGATCTGGAACAATTAATTAAATATTCCCAAATACCTAGAGAACAGTTTGAAAGTTCCCAACACGTGGAAATGATCATATTGAAGGAGATGAAAATGTTAATTATCCTGATTTGATCATTACACATTGTATGTGTTATGGTTGAAATATGAGGTATCCCCCAAAAGCTCATGTGTAGGATAATGGAAGAAAATTTAGAGGTTGAAATGATTTGGTTATCAGAGCTTTATCTAATCAGTGCATTAATCCACTTGAATGGATTAACTGGGTGGAAATCATAGGCAGTAGGGTGTGGCTGGAGGAGGTGGGTTGCTGGGAACATGTCTTTGGGGTATATGGTTTATCCCTGGTGAGGTGAGCTTAGTCTCTCTCCACTTCTTGGCCACCAAGTCCTGAGCTGCTTTCTTCCACCACACCCATCTGCCATAATTCTCTGCCTCATCTCCAGTCCAGAGCAACAGAGTTGGCCTTCTGTGGACAGATATCTCTGAAGCTGTGAGCCCCAAATAAACTTTTCGTCCTCTAAAATTATCCTTGTCAAGTCCGGTCACAGCAGCAAAAAGTTGATTAAAGCAGCCAAAAGCTGACTAAAACAGTATACATGCATCAAATTATAACACTGTACCCCATAAGTAGGTACAGATATTATACATTAATGAAAAACAAAACAATTTAAAAAGAAACAAACCACAGACCAGGCACTAGGTGGCAGAATAAAGTAAACTAGGTTTACTTTCAGGGGCCAACCCGAAAACCCCTCCAAGTCTGCTTTCATACATTTGCCCCCAAGATGCCACTGACCTCCCCAAGCTGTTGCCATTTACACTGTGCCTGGACACACAGAATACCCCACCAGGGGTTCAGATCAGCACAGACTCCCCTCTGTGCCTCCATAACCAACCTTGATGCGTGGGGAGGCACTGACGCCCGGAAGTGAACAGTGACCAAAAGGACAGCCAGAGTGAACTTCCCCATGGAAAGTTCTTTCTCTCTCCCTTCTCCCACCCTGGAACTGAGTTTCCAAACAGTGGCTTTCCACTGACTGAGTGATGTGGATACCATCCTTTCCAGCAGGGGGACCTGGACCTTTAGGAAGGAACACTAGAGAGGGTCTGGCCCAACTGCAGGGAAGAGGGCACTCACTCGGTGCTGGACGCTAACATGGCGCCTCACTGTTCCACCTCCCAGGCCAGAGGTCTAATGGGTGTGACCTGCACACATCCCACAGGCAAATGTCCTCCTCCAAGATAATTCTCTCCTGGCTTCAGAATTACAGTCTTTGATGAGAGCAGAATGAGAAGGAAGGAATACTGAAAGCAGAGAAGGGACACTGGGCTGTACCTATCTCTACCGCTTGGGGGAGAAGTGAGGTGAGCCGGGATGGGTGTCTCGTTCCCAGATGCAGCCTGGAAGCCTGGGGAAAACTGGGTCCAGCCTATTTAAGGAGAAGGTTCTTTGGTTCCTGGGTCGTGCCTGGGCAGCACCTGCTGTTGTCCCTGAAGGTTCCCATGCCCATGACACAGCAGCCTGGGGGAGAAAGGGCAGCCCAGGACTCACCCCGCTCTGCAGTCCCTGGCTCTTCTTGGCATGCTCCATCTGGGCACTGTCGGTGACACTGGTGAACTTCAGCTCGTCAACCCTCTGCCGGTAGTTTTTCTGAAAGGAAAAGGACTCGGTAGCATTGGAATTGGGCTGCCCCTACCAGCACACACACATGCATGTGTTCACGCACACTTTCTGTGGCTCGAGCACGTCCTTGGGGACAGTGTTCTAGTTGGTCCCGCAGCTGAAACAGGACCACATGCCCCCAGTCAGCCTGCTCTGGTGTCTCCATTGCGATTACTGGGTGGGAACTTTGGTTTTTCCTTCTGGCAGAGACTGTGATTCACTGTGTGCAGCTGTTTCCATTTTATAAACCTAGATCCGACACAGGAGGGGAAGTGGAGGAAACCTGGGCTTCAGAACCACAGGACTGAGGCTCAAACCCCGCCGCGCCTCTCTCACTCCACGGCAGAGGGCACGTCACTGAACGGGCCTGCGCCCCCCCGTGCGGTGGGACGACAGAGGCTCCCTCACTCCGGGTGTGCCATTCCTCCCATGTGAGCCAGTCCTTGGCACGTGTGTTTAGTACCTGGCCATTGCCACCATCGTGGTCGTCACCACGATTGTCCAGGAAGCGCTGGCCACGAGGAGGGAGGAGCACTAGGGGCCACCAGCAGAAGGCTGGTGCTCGGGCGGGATTCGCCCTCCAGCGTCTCATCTCCCAGATCGCTGAGGTCTGCTCTCATGGTGGCAAATTGTCAAATGTGCTAATTCTGTCCCCCTGTGGGGACTTCTTGTCTTTCCTGAAGATTAGTCCCTCTGGATTTTCCACTCGAGGTGCCAAAGTGGATGGGAAAGGCGGCTGCTGAGGATGGCGGGTCGTAGCAGGAGCTCCACGTGGTGGGGAGACCAGACATGAGCTCAGATCCTGAGACCGCCAAACTCTCAGCAAGAGCGTCGGAGAACAGCTGAACCCCACACAGTGGCTAGAACTCTGGGAACTCCAAATTTCCTCCTTTTTAGATAAAAGGGATCTGGAGGAAATATTCTAAAGAGTCTTCTAATTTCCCTTCCTTGTTGCACTGTGCTGAATAGGAGAACTCCCTCACCATGTGATGTCACATTGCCCTTCCGGTGTTGGCAATTCCCAGTCACCGCAGACTGCGTGGCTCAAATTTACCTACTAACAACTTACTAAAGAAACAAAAATCTGTTCTGGCACATAAAAAAGGTGAAGGAGATAAAATCTTTCTGGCCCAAGAGAGCTTAAAATTTTGTAGTCAGCACAGGAAGTAAGGTAGACACTGACATTCCTGAGGATGAAGGACCAACTGTCTGGACCCCCCTCCAGACTGCACCCCAATCCCAGAGTGGGCTTTCATTGTTCCACCTGGAGTTCAGTTAGTCTCAAGGAACCCCAAAGGATTATTCCTCTCTTTCTACCTTCCTTATTTATCTATACCGAGTCCAAATGCGTCTTTGTCTGAGAGAAGGGCAAGGCAGCGGAAAGGTAAGAATAAATGCCAAAACCTGTTTGGGGGAGGTAGTATTGCCTAGTGGTCAAAAGAGTTAGGGCACCGGGTCTCACAAACTGGGTACCAACCCCAGTCTGCTACCCACCTGGATGTTGACTTAAGTTTCTCTTTCCTCATGTATAAAATGGGAATTGTACTAGGCTCATCATCTCCACTCACATAGGACAGTGGCAACCTATAAACAGCAGTATGCATCAACACACTCAAAGTGGTCTACCGAATGCACCAGTGATTATGTAATTATCATCAGTCCATAATGGTGGCTATTTTATCACTATTATTATCATTTGCCAGAGATATGCCGACTCAGCCTTCCTGGCACTGAGATAAGAATCCCCTTTGAAAATCCCAAACAAAGTTCCTGAAATAGTCACACTTCCAAGTGAAATGTCCTTCCAAAGTCCTCTTCTGCCTGTTGCCATTCCATGGCATAAAGAGATGCACAGGCTTAGTGCTACAGGGCCCTTGGGGAGTATCCTGTTCAACCTTCTCATTTTAATACCAAGAGAAAAGGGTCAGGGTGGTGAGTGACATGTCCCAAGTCTACAAGGCAGTTAAGGCACAGGCATAAAGAGAACACTCACCTCCAATTATCAGACTCTGATTCCGAAGCAAGCACATCCTCTTCACGCAAGAAACACATTACTGGTTGTTTCCCTTATGTAAAATGCCCTTTTTGGATTTCAAATATTTTGGGATTTTGGAATATTCACATAGACAAAATAAGATATCAAGGGGATGGGACCCAGGTCTGGACCAAAAAATCATTTATTTATGTTTCATATACACCTTCTATATACATAAGGTAATTTTATATAATTGTGTGTGTGTGTGTGTGTGTGTGTGTAATTGGGGAATGAACCCAGGGGATTTTGATCACTGAGCTATATCCCCAGCCCTTTTTATTTTTTTTAATTTTGAGATAGGGTCTCACTAAGTTGCTGAGGCTGGCCTCCAACTTACGACTCTCCTGCTTCAGGCTCCTGAGTTGCTAGAGTTACAGGCATGCACCACTACACCCAGGGTATATAATATTTTAAATTTGTGCATGAAACAAAGTTTCATGGTGTGGAATTTACTACTTGGGGCATCATATCAGTGTTCAAAAAGTTTTGGATTTTAGAACACTTCTGATTTCAGGTTTTTAGCCTAAGGATGATCAACCTGTACGATCTTTCCATATGAAATTATTCTTTTAATGCAGCTGTTTTTTTTTTTTTTTTTTTTTTTTTTTTTTTTTTTTTGTAGTGCTGGGGATTGAACCCAGGGCCTTGTGCTTGCGAGGCAAGCACTCTACCAGCTGAGCTATTTCCCCAGCCCTGCAGCTGCTTCTTAACATAAATTGCAGGCTTCTTAAAAATCCTTCTCCAGGAAGTTTAAGGGTGTGGAAAGTTAGTTCAGGATGTACTGCAAATGCAAAATGAAGAAGTACTCTCTTGTGAATCACATCTAAAATAAAAGCTTGGTGTGGGGAGGAGGAATCAGAGGCTAAGGTCACTCTTGGTGACTTGGACTGAGAACCAGTGAAGGCCAGGGGTGCAAGCTCAGGTTACCTCGCTGACCAGTTGTCCAGCCTTCTTGGCCTGTTCCAGATTGACACTGCCCTCGGTCAGCCACCCGACTCCCTTCATCCAGGCCAGGTCGGCTCTGTACTGCAGCTGCAAGAGAAACCCCACCAGGCCCTCATCAGAGACACAGGTGCAGACAGGACGAAGTTGGTGGGAGAGTCAGGAAGCTCTCGATGCTGCATTTGTCCTCCCAGAAGAACTGCTTCCTCCTCCCTATGATCAGGCAGCTCTCTACTTGGGAGGTACAGCCACTGAGCCCATCTCATAACGAGAATATCATGTCCTACTTTAATATTCAAACACCACCACCTTAATAGAAAGGCCATTTATCAATCTTAATTAGAAAAAGATACATTCCATGATTGCATCAATAAATCAAAATAGATTCTACTGTCATGTAAAATAAAAAAGAACAAATAAAAATTTAAAAACTTTTAAGATCATTTCTCGTATATTTTGGCTAAGAACCTTCTTTTCCAACCTGCTAAATTTCCAAGATTTGTTTCCCTTTTGCTTAAGCCAACACATCTTAACTTTGCCCCTGGCTGTAAGCCCCACACCTCCATCCCTGAGTCTCCACTGTCTTGATTCTGCCTCCTCGTCTGTCCTCCCTGGGCCCAGCATCTCCAGCAGTTCCTCCTAGTCCTCTGAGTTATGTAATAGACTCATGCACAAGTTCAAAATCACACTGAGAGTATATCTAGTTCTGAGATGTGGGCAGAGCTGGCAGCAAGTGAGGGCTCACCTCGCTCTGGAGCCCGTAGGCTTTCTTGGCCCACTGAGTCTTCATGTCTTCAGGCAGCACAGTGTACTCATGCAGTTTCTTCCTGTAGTCCAGGTCACTGGCAAGAGCCTGGGCCTTCTTAGCATGCCTGATGTTTACCATATCCATGGGTAGGTGAAAGTGGGTCTTACTCTCTTCAAAGCCTTTCTTGTATTCAACCTGGAATATACCAAACAAGGCCCATTAGCTAAAGACTGCTCTTGCAGAAGTGCTGTGAAAACACAAGAAAGATTCCCAGGCTTTCAGGAGGAATGGATGCTTTCAATGCCACCATCTGTAAAAGGTCTGACCCAGGGCTTAGCTCTGTAAGGCAGCGTCGCGGGCTGCTGTGGCTCCCCTTGTCTCTGGGAGGCCTCTCTCTTATGGATCTTAGCTCTTTTTACCTGGCTGCTCTAGCAAGAGGGCACTTGATCTGTGGTTTCTGCAGAAGCAGAATAACAAAGCTTGGGCTTCAGAGCCAGACAAGCCTGAGCTCAGACCTGATCTGCCCTTTACCAGCTGGGACACCTCTGGCAAGGTATTTCACCTCCCTGAGGGCTCACTTTCCTTGAAACTGTTATAAGAAGTATAGGAAAGAGTAGAAGAAATGTGCTTAGTCCAGGGACTGTCACATAGCAAACACATGATACATGTGAGTGACGAGGATGATAGTGATGAGGTGGTATGGTGGTGGTGGCAGTAATGATGTGATCATGATGGTGATGATGGTGACTGATGGTGGTGGTGGTGATGGTGGTGGTGATGGTGGTAATGGTTGCCACAATGGTGAGGATGGTGATCCTGGTGGTGATGATGGTAATGGTTGCCATGATGGTAATAACGGTGGTCCTGGTGTTGATAATGGTTGCCATGATGGTGAGGATGGTGAGCCTGGTGGTAACGATGGTGATGATGGAGGTGATGATGGTAATTATGGTGGTGGTGATTGTAGTGATGGAGGTGAGAGATGATGATGGCATGTGGTGGGGATGGTAGGGTATTGCAGTAAAAGGAGTGTGGACCAGCTAGCAAGAGCTCTGGAGTCCAATTCTCTATCCTGACTACCTATGACTTTAGATAAAATACCATTCTATGACCCTCAGTTGCTCCAACTGCATATTTTAAAAAAATTCATTCTCTTTCTAAACCAAACCAAAATCTCACTGCCTCTTTATGCTTCATGACTATGCATTTCACCAGCTTGCCCAGTAGACAAATCCAAAATGGTAACCCAGATGCCAATTCACATATTCCATTCAAGTCACAGCATCTTAATAGTTTGGTCAGGTAATTATGTCCACCTGAACCTTCAGAGCTGCATAAGCTGGCTTTGCTACTTGGAGCAGTGGTCACAGAGCAGGAACTCAATGCTCACAGGCTTTCTGCCTGTCCGGCATGGCAGGGAAGACTTGATTAGAAACCAGCTGTGTCCCTTCTAGCCATGCTCTCTTTCCCCAAAGGAATATCTCCTACTTTGGTAAGTGATGTTTACCACAGTTAATCTCCAGCCACCATGGTTGTTTACAAGTAGCCTTTTTCTGATTCGTTGGAGCCTGGGATATCCCAGGTGTTTGGTAAACACTCCGAATACCAGTTGTCTTGTTATTGTACAATTCATCCAGAACACCACAATGACTGGAATGCTTACTGCCTAGTTCCCTATTAGATTTGGACATGGTTTCCCATCACCAAAATGTATCTGGAGGCTTAATTCCTCAACGAGGCAGTGGGGAGGTGGGGCCTAGTGGGAGATGTTTGGGTCATGGGGGTGAAGCCCACGTGAGTAGATAATACTGTGCCTCAGTAGGGAACTAGTTTTCCCTCTCGTGGGACTGGACCATGGGCTACTACATTGAGATACAAACCTCAGAGATTATTTTATGAAAAAGGAGGCTATAATCTGCAATTCATATTTTGTATTGATATTTATAAAATACCTACTGATACTTATAACAGTGCTCATCTGATTAACAGATTTTTGAGTACTTAAAAAAATAAAAAAGAATGTGCTCCAAAAAGCAAGGCCGCCACTTGGGTTCTCCCTGTTGCCCCCCACTTTTCCCACCATGGTGATGCTACAGGAGGCCTTCACCAGATGCAATTTTGGACTTCCAGCCTCCAGAACTGTATGCCCACATAAACCTCCTCCTTCTCTATAAGTGACCAGTCTCACATATTCTGTTATAGCAAAAGAAAATAGACTAAGTCACTCTCCCAGCAGAACTAATTTCCATGAGGGAGAAACTTGTTATATAAGACATTCATTCTTGTGACTCCCGTGTCTCATACAGCATTTTGCCCATAGTGATTGACTGGCAAATGTGTGGATTAAGTAACTTGGCCAAACACCTCTGTACCTCGATCAGTAGAGGCTATCACTGTTGGGGCTACACTCTTTCTCTATTTTCAAAGAAGAGC
Source organism: Sciurus vulgaris (assembly GCF_902686455.1). NCBI lineage: Eukaryota > Metazoa > Chordata > Mammalia > Rodentia > Sciuridae > Sciurus > Sciurus vulgaris. Next base: position 16,719,983 of record NC_136464.1, on the reverse strand, counting down.
ATACTTCAGTAAAATAAAGAAAGCGAGCACACTTCTTACACAAGCCAGGAAAGAAAGGAGTTGCAGGTAGAAGTCAATATAAGGCAATGGTCCCCGGCGAAGTTGCCAGGAAAAAGTTTTCAAGTAACATAACTTTAAGAGAAAGGCTCGGGGGTGGGAAAGGAGTCTACCTCACTGCTCATCTTGGCCACCTGCAGGGAGTGCAGAAGCTTCGAGTCCGTGGTTCCCATGGCTTTGCCTTTTGTTTTCTCATATTCTTCTTTGTATTTAATCTTGAGAGAAAAAGAAAGTCTCCTGTGAGTGAGAGAAACTTTGCCATCTAAGGGGCTCGGTTTAACAAGTGCTAGGAGAACAATTCTGAGAAACCACCTCCCAGTCTTGCGTGGATCCAGAAGAAGATTAAAGTATTGCGATGTTTACAATGTTAACAGTCAGTCATTATTTTTTTCAGCAGGACCACTGACACTTTATTGGAACCATTCCTTATCCATTTCTGAGTTAATGAGAGAAAACCTACATTGCTAGCAAGCTCCCCAGAGGCTTTGGCGGCCAACAGAGACATGGCATCCAGCTTCATCTCAAATCCTTTCCCCTTTGTCTTCTCCCAGCCTTCTTTGTACTTCACCTAACAAACAAAAACACAGGTGAGCAGGAATAGCTACCTAGAGTCCTTCCAAAAGTTGAAGAGAAATTTTCTTTAAAGAAAGAAAGTTGGTTTCTTTAACAACTTACAGGCCGGTCTTGGCTGCTATTATAAAAATAGTAATAATAACTATTAACACAGTTCATTGATTCCTTAGTCAGAGGCCCACGAGGAGCAATGGTAAGAGATCAGGACAAAACTTTGTTATTTCTTGGTCATGTGACTATGGTTAATTACATCTTTGAGCTTTGATTTTACCATTTACAAAAAGAAGATCATATCCTCTTTCTCAGAGTCGGCGTGCGAATAAATTAGATATGGTATATGGAAACAAATGGTAAACTGGCCAAGTGCCCTTGAGACAGAAGGTATTGATATCGCCATGGTAACAGCAGCTACGGCTTACTGGCCCTGTCCTAAATGCTTTAACTCACTGATTGCACATCTTCTTATCAGGCCTGTGCGGCTCAAAGAAATTAAAGAACTCACCTAGGGTCGCACAGGTAAAAGCTGGTGATGCCTACATCTGAACCCAGGTCTACCTGATCTCAAAGCCCATGCCACCAACTGTGTCCCTACAACAGTTCCCGAGGGTTATGCTGACTCTGTATCCTATCATGGCACGTCATATCAGCCATCCCAGTTCAGAAAATGTAAATTCTGGGGGTTTTCCTCCTGTCCCACAAATCCGATCTGGAACGAGAAGCCTAATCGCAGCTCACCAATGACTCTGGAAGACTCTCATAATCAGGATTGTTCTTGAAGTCTGTATTTTCCCCACACAGCAAGTCACCAGGTAGAAGTCACCAGGGTGATGACAATGACAGCACTGCTGATGGCTGTACAGAGTTCTCATAGGCCATACGTGTGCTCAGATAATGAGAAGCAAGTTGCTTTGACCAAGCCATCCCTAGTGAATGAGTGCCGTAAGATGGCCAAGTTCAGAATTAAAATGTGACGGATGCCTCGGAGGAACCTCTCTCAGGATTAGAAGGGTCCCTGCTTGTTGGACCATGCAGGCGTCTCCACGTGCACATCCACCCACGTCCCCCTCCGTGGCCTCCCGGTAGCCCGCTCACCTCGCTGAACAGTTTGGCGTTAGTTCTGGCCTTCACCAGCTGGGGCACATCCTGTGGCAGTGTGTAATTCAACTTGTTTTTCTCATAGTCAGCGCGGTAATTCACCTGATGGGTAGAAAATGCAGCTGCAGGGTTTTTATATGGGCAGAAGGGGAACTTTGAGGGGGAAACTCTCTTTCCCACTTTCTCCTGAGACCCATCACTAAGAAGGAGTTCATGGAAAATCCATTTTACACAGAAGCCTGTAATTTGGGGAATGTTTCAAATTAATAGATTGGAGGGGCCGATTGAAAACTTCAACAACTCAAAGGCACATTCAAAGTTGCGTGTTTGAAAAAGAATTCCCTGCGGCAACTTCACCAACTCCTCCTATGAGCCCTTGAAGGCATGAAACTTATTTTTGTAACTTGCTGTGGTGCTGAGTCTCTTGCTGTATGCAGGGTTGATTCTCAACAAGAAACCACCAAATACGTGTTTGAAGAAAGAGACATCTTAAAACACACACACACACACACACACACACACACACACACACACACACGAGAGCTAGTCAGATGCGTGATTCCTGATGGAAGGATACACATCATCTGAGACTTGACCAAAAATTGACCCTGAACTTTGGACACTGCTGACATTCAGAATTATTGTTAAGCATCGTTATTACCCTATGTACATGTATGATTACACAAATGGTGTGAATCTACATTGTGTACAACCATAGAAACGAAATGATGTACCCCATTTGTGTACAATGAATCAAAATGCAGTCTGTAAAAACTTAAAAGCTAAATAAAAAAAAAAGAATTATTGTTAGGGTGTCTTGTTTGTTTTGGTGTGATGTATTAAAATGGTATAAACAGGTTTAACCTTTTTCCATCTTTTAGAGATTCATACTGAAATATTTATAAAATATTTCTAGATTAAGTTATAAAATACCGGAATTTTCTTCAAAATAATAGGGGAAGGGGGTATGGGTAGGTATATAGATAAAGCAGGATAGGCCCTGAGTCGATACTTGCTGAAGCTGAGGGTCGGGTACCTGCAGATGCATTACATTATTCTCTTTACTTTTGAATGTGTTTGAAATTTTCCATAATAAAAAGTTTTTTGAAGGGGATCATTCCAAGATCATAATAAGACATTCTGTCAGTAATAAAGATCAACTCTTTGGGAGTTAGATGTCCAGAGGTCTCACAACGATGATGATACCCCCACATCTGGCCAGGCAGAGGCTGGTCACTTACGTGGCTCAGTTGCTGGGCATTGATTTTGGCTTGGACAATCTGCGGAGTATTGGTCACAGAGCTGTACTTCAACTTGTCAATGCTTTGCCTGTAGTTGACCTAGGTAAAAACAGACACAAGAAGATGTCACTTGGTTTTTTTCTCTAAGATTTGCTTGGGTTCCTTCCCCAACCCAACCAAGTGGTGATTCTCAAATTATTAGAAAAGGAACCAAAGATTTCAACTGGACACCACCAGACACCCTAAGCTGACAGACAGGAAAACAGCACACCAAGGAGTGGTACAGGCTACTCAAAAAAGAGGCCAACTCACTGGCCAGTGGACATAGTAAAAGATGCTTGTCCACATTATTAATCTGAGAAATGTACACTAAAATCATAATAGGATACACTTCCACACCACCTGAAGAGAGAAAATTAAAATTGCTGAAAGTATCAAGTGTTGGCAAGGACAGGGAGCTATGGAAGCTCCCATAATGCCACTGGAAAACATGCAGATCAGCACAACTGCTTTGGAAAACAGTATGGCATTTTGGCATATACACTACCCCATGTCCTGATAATGCTATTCCTGGACTTATTCTCAAGGAAAATCTGCACATGGCCACTTTATAAAAATTCAAGGTGAATATCTGCACTTACTACACTTTTCTATATATGTCTTATGCCTCACAAAAAATGGGGTGTTTTTTAAAAAGAGAAAGAAATGAAAGAGGGACAAAAAGTCTGCCAAAGCCCACACACGTCTTTGAGCACCAGCGGCCCCTCACAGGGATGGCCTAGGGTGACCACCTGTGCACCAGCCCCTGCCAGGTCTCACTTCCACTTGGTGAGAGTCCCCAAGCACTTCAACAGAAGCCATGAGTTCAGAAGGGGAGGAGGCAGAATTTCCAGCACAGCTTGATGCCTGGCTTCCTACTTCAAGATATTTGGGACTAGGGAATTTTCTCTTTTGGGAAAATGCAAATTGCTTTTTAGAGAGTGAAGGATGATTAGCCATTTGCACATGAAACCTTATTCATCCAATCATGTTTTCCTCCAAACACAACTGACCAAGATCCACTGTCCAGGCAAAGGGGAGCCAGGGAGTAAAGGTCAAGGTGTGCAGCTGGAAGCAGCTAATGGGGAGGGGCTGAGCTGAACTGAGCAGGAGCCCCCCACAGCCTATTGGCAGGAAGGGGATCTGGGGTAAATAAATGAGGGTAGGTCTGGATGGGTAAGGACCTTTGGGGTAATTTTGTACCAAGGCTAGCTGGAAATCCAGGTAAAAGAAGGAGCACACTCATTCCTAACCCTGACCTTCTTTCCTTAAGCCTTTCTGGTCCCTCCCACCCACCTACCCACCTGTTCATTCTTTCATTCCTTCAACAGTCTCAGAGACCTGGCTGTGCTCAGGGAGCAAACTCAGACGCGGCCTGCCCACATAGGTATCGCAGATGAGTCCTTTCTCCCAGGACCCCAGATGATTCAGTCCAGTCCCTCAGGACACTGGAGCCTCTCTGCCCACGGGTTCCAGGTCAGGCCCCTGAGCCTGTTGGGCCCTGGCTTGGCTTGTGGGGTTGATCACCACCATATGTCCCCCAGGCAGATTTCACATCTCTGGTTTATTCCCTGAAGCCCCCACCCCCACCCAGGATCCCACAGTGTGTGGCAGCTTCTGTAGAGCTGCGTCCTGCCTAAGAACCCCCCACCCCTTGCTGCACCCCACTCTCCACTGCCAACTCTACCTGGACCTCACTCATGGCCACCAACCTGCTCTTCAGGTGGCTGGCTCTGCCTTTCAAGGGGGCCCCACCCCAGCCATGCCCTTTCCTACATCTCCTATCTGTCTACACTGCAGCCCTGTGTCTGTGTCCTTCTGTCCACCTGCTGCTACCTCCTGGAGCTGCCTCCCTGAGATGACGGCCTGTGTTGGGGAGTCTGCAGCCTGAGGCCCCAATTGTCTGTGGGAACCAGGGACAAAGCTCAATGCCTGGTCTCACTGGGGGAAAGGAATGAGGGGTGATGGGGACAGTAGCAAGGGCGGCAGGTGCCACCCCGTTCTAGAGCACTGGCTATCATGCGTCACCGGAGTAGGACATAGAATGGCTATATTTTCTAATTATTCCAAAGAAATCAGAAATCTATATTATTATGGAAAAATCTTGCAATTTTTAAATACTGGAAAACAATTCTATATTTTTAAAATTCAGTGATGCAAATGAAGTAGACCTAATGGCCACTTTGGGCCCACTGGCTGCTGTACTCCCTTCATTCTTGCCTGTCCCAACACCAGCTCCTAGTAATCACGACCAACCTCAGGGCATGCACCTGGGTCCAGCAGTACTCCAAGTCTCTCACACATGACTTATTTAATTCTCCCAAACACCCTAACGGTGGGCACTACTATCATCCCTACCTTATAATGTGCAAGCTGAGGCTTGGAGACCTAAGGTGACTTGCTCAAGGTCACACAGCTAGTAAGTGTCAGAGCTTGGATTTGAATCCCAGGACCCTACCTCTCAAGGTGGCTCTTAATGTATGCATATTAACCTGGTTTGCCAAAACTAGTGTGCTTGGACTACTCACCTGGTATTTGGACAAGAGGTTCCCCATGACCAGAGCTAGTATTGCTTAGATAGGGAAATGTGTTCTGTGCACAAATGAATGACTTACAAGTTAACCTCTAGAACAGGACCTAGGGAAAATACACTGGGCCTTGGAGTGTTTTTGTTGGACTTGGAGTCAAGGACAGCATCCCTTTACCCTCCCTATGATTCAAGGAGAAAAGTTTGTCTGTGTCCTGAGAATATAGGGAAGACTAGGAAATATAAAGTCATTTCAAAGTCGACTATTAATGAGATTACAGTACTGTGACTTCCTAATGCATTAATTCAGAGCGAAAACTTATCAACTCATAATAGAGTCTATTAGAATTCAGAATTATGCATGATAAAATGTCACAAAAACTATATTTTTTAAATGGCATCTTCCTTCCTGATTATTCTGCATTAAGTATGTCACAGAGCACAATTACTTTTCTCTGCAGGACATAATTAACAGTCTCCATGATTAATCACATCTTTGCAACATCACAAATGCCTGGCTATTGCTTCAATCTACATTCTGAAGGGTTTCTTTGCTAAATATAGAGTCTCATTTTAATTCTATTAGTGTTTATAAAATCTGTCTAAAGGGAATGCTCTCTAATTGAGGGCCCATGCTTTATTTAATTTCATAGTTATTTCACCACTTTTAAGGCTATCAGACAGAGAAGACACAAATGCTCTTGCGAATGGATTCCCCCCAAATTTCCTGAACGCTAAAGTCCCTACATCAGGGACAGTAAACTCAAATTCACACCAGAGCCAGGAAGGAAAGGGAAAAGGAGATAAGTCACACTCAGGGAGCCGCCACCTCTCAGTCCCAGACAACTGCCACCATGCAGAAACTGGGGCCGCTTCTCCCAGGCTTTTCAGATTTTTCAAGAAAAGATGAAAATATTAATTCCACTGTCGAATTCACAGCTTCCACATGTTGGTTCAATTTATTTTTAGACATGTGTGGCCCAAAACCAAACCAAACAAAAAAGACTCCTATAGCCTGCATGTGGCTCATGCCCTGCCAGTTTAGAATGTATCTCGAAACTCAATACTCCTAATTCAGTCTAAGTTCATTCATGTATCAGACGTCCCCAAGTGGGCTAGCTATATTTCAGGTGTACAGTTTGATCCAGAGTCTTCTTTGGAAAAATGTTGTCTCAGGTCTTGTTATAATGGGAGAACAAAATTGTAGGAATCAATCTTGTTTTGTTTGTGCTATTTATTAGGCATGATTTCTAGAACTCTGCTGCACAAGCACACCCTGGAGTTTTAATGAAGTACTCTTAATTGGCAAGTGTCCCAGGTAACGTATGCAGCCAAAAGAGAAAGAAAGTAACTTTGATAATGGCCAAGTTTAACTTTGGTTTCATTAAGGTGAGATGAGTAAGTCAACCCAGTAAAACTTCCTGAGAAAAAACTTCCTGAAAATAAAGTAGAGGCATTCCTCTACTTCCCATCTCCTTTAAAAAACCCCTTTCACTATCCTTGCTATGTGTGTGCTCCAATGTCCTGGACACCATGTTAGACCCAACCAATCCTATTGCTCCTAATGTGAGCAAGAGAGAGAAAAGGGTGAAGCATTATATACCAAAGGGGAAGCTCAAGTCAAATATTGGAGTCAAGCTGATCCCAAAGGAAATGAAGGTAAGTAACACTGGGCATTCAATAAATATATGTAGTACTGTGTGTTGAACTGTTGATCAGAGACCACCTTCACTGACCAAGAACTATGGCACCCACTCACTTAGAGACCACCTTAAGAATGTTTTAAGATGTCAAATGACTTTTGTCTTTTTCTTTGTACTTTTCTGTATTTCCAGAATTTTCCATAGTAAACAGGTAGTAAAATTCTTATAATCAGAAAACAATAAATTGAATTGTACTATTTTGTTTGGGGCAAGCCAAACTATAAAAGGATTCAGTGTTGCAATAACAATAAATAAGGGATAAGCAGATAGATATGGCTATCTATATATGGATACACACACACACACACACACACACACACACACACACAGATATGTTTCTGATGTGTTCCTGAGAAAAAGTTCAGTCAACATTACCACTTACTTTCAACTGATATTCATCTATCCGTTTTATTTTACTTCCTTCAGTCCTTAACATACTATACTCCAAAGCTTAAAAAAAAAAAGTCAGCACTGCTAAGAAATAATGATCATTAATTCCCCCAGCAGTTCATTTCTAAAAGAAGAAAATGAACTTCAGGGTGTTTTTAAGACAAAACCAGAGTGGACCCCACTGTACATTGAAAACCTGAGTTTCCAGACATGCATGGATGGACTTCCCAGGGGAAAGAGTCCCCTTGCTCAAGTCCCTTCCACCTCCTGCCTTTGATCTATCTTGTTTCTTTCCCTCTTACTGCCTAAGAATAGCCCCACAGGGAAGAAGTGACAAGTAATAAACAAAAGGACCATCAGAAGAGGACTTACATCTTTCAAGGGAACCAGCTTCATGGTTGTTTGATAGGCGGGAGTAAGAGTGGCTGGGTAGTTGTAGTCCACAATATCGTGTTTATAATCAGCCTTGTAGGCAATCTGAAACCCAAAGACAAGAACAAGAAAAAAGAAATCAGTCCCTGTTCTCTTTTGACCTCATTTGAATGTCATAAGAAATACTTTTAAAATAGCCAAAAACAAAATTAATTCAGTTTCATCACCTCCAAGGAAAATTAAGTTATGTTCACACTTTTGTCTTTGATTAATTTGAATTTTTCTTAATTATCCAAGATTAGTTAACGTTCATCTGTAGTGTTATTTATCTTTCTTTTTAATGATGAGATTCCTTGTCGTTTCTGTTAACAAAGAGCGCATGCACTTGGGGCTTGGGCAAAAGGTGGAGTTACTTCTAGCTCACTCCAAGAAAATAAATGAAAAGTTGAGTCTTCAGAGTATTTATTTATTTTTTTTCCCCTAAAGGTCAAATTGGACAGTCTCAAGCAGAAGAAACTGACATTTGCATAATGAAAGTAGTTTCCTTTCAGTGTCCCTGACCTCCAAGATTTACAACCTGGCATTTGAAACTCCGTGAACTGGATTGATAAATCCAGAGAAATTAATAATTACATGCTACAAGGAAAACAGGGACCTGTTCTATTTTGTGATCCTATTACCTTGACCAATGCCTGGCCATAGCAGGTCTTCAATGAACACAAAGACTCAAATAGACAAACTCACCAACCATTGAATAAACGCCATATAAATCACAAAAGCTCTGGAATCCTGGGGGTTTTCAAATATGAATTGTGTTCATCCACTTCTCTTTACTACTCAGAAACCCAAAGTTCTTTTCACACTGGATCAATTATAAAAATCTCAGTACTCTTTAAACCAGAGAAAGCTAAGAAAAATACATTGAGTCTTGGAAAATTTCAAGGAATTGTAAGTATTTTTGGTTGTGTTAGTTAACATTTAGAAATTCTTATGGGTCTGTCTTTACCCAGGAGAACACAAATATTTTAGAGAGGTTGAAAAACAATGAGCTGAATTCCTGATGCTCCATCCACTCCACCCCTGGAGGCCCTTGCACAAAGCACTCACGTTGCTGGCCAGACTGCCAACTTTCAGAGCATGAAGTGTGCGTCTGTCCATGCCAACTCCTTCATAGTGGCCTCTCATGTGGTTCTGGTAGTTTTCTTTATATTTATTCTACATAGAAACACAAAACTTTCAGCAAAAACTTCCCCACAGGTTGAAGATAAACTATTTGTCTTAATTCACTAAATCCAAAATACAAATGATTAAATATAACCCATTTAAGTAGTCAGTGTACCACTGAGTAAAAAGTAAAGCAAACTTTTTTTCTAACCACTTAAATTTCAAGCAAGCACAAGAAGTTGAATCAAGACAGCAGACAAGCCCTCAGGAGCATGGGTATGACCAGCAATGGGAGCACAAAGCAGACTTGGCTTATTTGTTTATTGTTACGGTTTTGGTTTTAAATTTACCAGATTTTTCCAATGTGAAAACTTATCATGAGTGTGTAGAGCCCATCATTGGCAAGCACTGATTATGTGGACACTGTCTGCACAGTCCCAGACTGGGGACTGATGCAAGTCACTGCATGCAATTACCTCTACTTCCACATACAGTCAGCCCTCTGCCTCTGAAATTTACACCCATGTTTCAACCAATCACAGAATGAAAATATTAATTTAAGCATTGCATCTGTATTATACACATGCAGACTTTGTTGTCACAATTCCTTAAACTATATGGCATAACAACTATTTGCATGGCATTTACATTATATTAGGTAGTATAAGTAATTGAGAAATGATTTAAAGTATATGTGCAGATGTACAGAGGTTACATGCAATTACTAAGCTATTTTATATAAGGGACTTCAGCATCTGAGAATTTTGGTACCCACCAAGAGGATTCTGGAACCAATTTCCTATGGATGCAAAGTGATGACTGTATATGAAGACGACCTTAGTCAAATTCTGTGATGTAAAAATTGGTCACTGTGACCATGTTAAATAATGATGTTATATCTCTAATAACATCAAATAAATAGAAGATCCAAATGGAATGATGAGAAGTCATAAATAGGAAAATCTGGGTAGCTTCATGACACTGCGTTAAAATCATCTGCCCTGAGAGGTCAGTGAGTTTCCAGGCCTGGGCTGAGTAGAATACTATTCATAATAATAATAATAATAATAGAATACTATTGCTATAGATTAGACATACTATTGCTATAGATTAGACATGATTCTATTTATCTCAGTTAACCTTTGCCAGTCACTCTATGAAGAAAAAGAATTTATTATCATCTCTGTTGGCACTAATGGCATGTTAACTAGCTCAGGCTGACTCCTTACTTCCTGGCGGGTGAGCAAGATCAAGGCCTCAAAGGCGGTTTCAAAAGTTAATGACGATAAATCAGACCACCGTCAGGGATTGGTTAACAACAGTTCCACAAACGTGATCAGCTCGTGCTTGGCATATAGTCCTATGGGACTCTCACCTGTGTGAAAACACCCCCCCAACCCCCGCCACCCCGTGCCTTGCTGACCTTTAAGCTGATTGGTGATTCCTGCCTAGACTTCACCCTACATAAAAGCTGTGTGACTTCCTCAATAAACGAGTTCCTGCTGTGACTGGTCTCCCTGATGCGTCTGATTGTCCTCCACCCGGAGGGCTGGGTGCGGGCGGTCAGTCGGCCCTACCTTTCCGGGTCTGGCCTTGTTGGGGAGTGTCCCTTCCCTTGTCACTGGTTGAGAAGAGCAAGGGGGCCAAAGACCCCAACGCATCTCCATTTGAATGATTGGCAAAGTGGTTCAGAGAACTTAAATGATTTGCTCACTTGGCTAACTATATGGCACCAAGTATGTTAGCTCCAAAATTGATCCTCTTAACCAGAACTTTTATGCAAAATAAATTCCATACTGAGCCTAACAAGGTCACCTGTGATTGCAAATTCTACTATTATGTACAGCTGAACAGAAGTAATATCATACACTCTAGAACAGGTCCTTGATATTCTCAAGGACACATCACCAGACCTTCTCTGAGAATGTCCAAATTCACAAATGCCACTCCAGTATGTGTCTGCTCATCTCTGAGGTAGAGAGAGACTGTCTGGCTCCCAGATGACTATGAGAGTTAAGTGAGATCATGCATTCACTCAGAAGCACAAAGTCACATGGGGGGCGGATCGTGCTCAGCCAGGCTCCCTCACCAGCATTCGTCATTAGGAGCAGACACTGGGCTGCATGGAAGGGATGCAAATGGACAGAAAGGACAGGTCCTGCCCTGAGGACTCAAAGTCAAGCATAAGAAGGGACAGGGGGGATGTGACAGAATTTGACTCCACAATACCCAATCCCAGCAGGCAACCTTAACCAAATATCATAGGTACTCATGCCTAGGCATCCCTGCTTCTCCAAGACATAGGGACACATGCAACTCACATCGCTGGTGAATTTTGAGATCTTGCTCACGTTCCTGAATTGAGGCGTTTCACAGTAGTTGATACTGTGACCTTTACTACTTTCCAGATCCTTCTTATATTCCACCTTGGAAACCAAAACACCAGATGCACCATAGACCCAAACCCCAAGTCACTCTTCAAAACATTGCCAGAACTTGATTGAGATAGTTTTAGAAAATTTTCAACCCCAAATTTTAAAATACCAGGCATAGAATGTTGTAAGTATGTTTTTTTCTTGTTAAAAACAAATAATAAAGTAATAATCAATTTCATTCTGATAAATAAACACGTGGTTCTTTTTCAGAGCAAATACTATAAAAATATACAGCTAAAAAAATGGCAAAACTAGGGTTTGGGGTGTAGCTTAGTGGTAGAGCACTTACCAAGCACACACAAAGCCCTCAGTTTGATCCCCAGCATCACGAAATATTTTTTTAAAAAAACAAGGGCAAAATTTGTTTGAGAAATCAGGTGGTTACTCTTAAGAGGAAAACCAGACATCTGGTCAAGTTCCATTTCTTGATCTGACATCTAGCCATGTAACCATGTCCACCTGTGGAAATTCTTCCTACTATACACAGTTGGTATATGCACCTCTCTATATATATACTTCAATAAAATTTTACCCAAAAAAGGTACTTTATTAAGGAATTTAACAAGGGAGATCACCCTGATGAAGAGTGTCTTCAGTTTAAAATGGGCTGGCTACTTGAGCTTCCCTAAGTGCCTGGAAGAAGACATGAGGCTATAGTTATTAAATGGACTCTGAGTCATCCCAGGTAATTGCAGAACACAGCTGAGGGTGATCACTATTTATAGAGGCAGAGCTGGCTGGTCTTACTGCAGAAACATAAGGGCAAAAAAAGAAATCAAAGGTTCTCTTGTGTCCACTTACCAAAGGAAATATGACTTTCTTTGTTACCATGTATTATAAAACTATATAGTGGGGATATGTCCTTTAAAATATGCAAGATGCACTACAATGTTCACACTACGATTTTAAGTCAAAAAATATAAAACTGTATATATAGTTGAATTCCAACTCTAGACATATACTCATTATACTCATAGATTCTTTATACTCATATATTATACTCTTTGTACTCATATATTCAGTTATTTATATATTTACATAGAAAAAGGTCAACATGTTAACGTTGCTATTCCAGAGTGGCCACGCTATACAACAAGTGGTCTGGTTCCATTTTTGTCCCTTGAAAGCCTTTACGAATCAGAAACAGACGCTTAGCTTTTCCAGGCCTATGACAAAGTGACAGCCTAATCTAGAGCTAATAAAACAAGCAGACAGTAAATATTCCAGGCTTTGCCATCCGTGTGGCCTCTATGCCAAGTGCTCAACTCCCCCTAGGTGACTTGAGAGCAGCCACGGACAATATGTAAGCAAATTCGATGTGGCTGAGTTCCAATAAAACCTCACTTATAAAAACAGACTGATTTGACGCTGAGGTTGTTGTAGTCTGTCGATGGTCTCGAGCATCAGAATCATCTGGAACATTTGTTTAAGTGCAGATACCAAGGCCTCTGCACCTACCTACTGCTTCCAAGTGTCTGGGTCTCCTGATGAGGCTCAGGACGTGTCACTCCTGTGATCCAGAGCAGTCCCAAGTTGGAGGACCATGGGGTAACGAACAGTTTGGGAAAAGGACCAGCCTTTAGAGGTTAGAGAAGAGAACTATTCTAGGATATTTGCATCTCTGTCTCTGAGGTGCAGGTGACTCGTATGTGAGCCTTTTAATAGCTGTATCTCCCCGTGTTGCCAGAGGCGGCCAACTGGAGTCTCGAAGTGATGCGGACGGGAGGAGCTGCCGGCAGAGAGGAGGGTGCAGAGAGGACACGGGTGGGGCGTTTCCTTGCCAGGTGGTCCTAAGAATTCCCAAAGCCTAAGCACAGGGCACACCAACACCAGGCCCCCTCCAGCAGCCAGTTCTGCCTGAAAGGTGGGAAGTCACGGCCTCTCCAACTACCACTACAAGGACAGGAGAAGGAGGGAGGTCCCACATTTCAAACACTTTTTCTGACCTTGGATTTCCACTCTATAATGATGACATACTGTTTGCAAAGTCCTGCACTCTTTCTGCCAACCAGAAATCTACTGCCTGGCACTTTTGACTATGTGCCTGGTGAAGATATATTGGAGCCACCAGAGAAAAATTTAATTTGCTTGACTCCTGTTTTTTTTTTTTTTTTTTTTTTTTTTTTTTTTTTTTTTTTTTTATGTTTTAGCTGTAGATGGACACAGTACCTTTATTTATTTATTTTTATGTGGTGCTGAGGATGGAACCCAGGTCCTCACACGTGCGAGGTGAGTGCTCTATCACTAAACCCCAGCCCCAGGCCCGCTCCTGGGGTTTTTGTTAATTACCTTTTACTACGTATTCTTCAGAAACCAGAAACCCACAGGTTATGTGTGTGGTATCACTCTCGTAATGGTGCTCTTTATTATAGGTCACCCGTTCACTGTCTAGGAGGCAGAGGGTGACAGCATGGAAGTGTGACCCCCTCCCCCCACACCCACCTCGCTCACGAGCTTGTTCACACTCTGGGCCCGTTTGAGAACCAGGTTGTCTTGGGCTGGAAGAGAGTGATAATGGGCAGCACCCCTCATCTTGTGCAAGTCCTGCCTGTATTTTATCTGAAAGAAACACACAAAGAAGATCTGTGAGAGACCTGTCTCCGAAATTACCCCAGATTTAATGTCAAGGTTTACTGAATAGAATTTTCTGAAGGCAAAGAATTGATGTGGACTTCTTCTTCCATTATGTCTACAAATGACTCGGTCCTTCTTGTACTAAAATAGTACTGGCTCTTTTCACACTTCTTATACATTACACTATAATTGTGTATGATAAAAAAAAAAAAAAAAAAAAGTGGTACTAAAACAATCGTGTAATTCCAGCCTGGTTCTGCCCAGGTTCCAGTAGCCTGACTCTAGCCTGGTACTGAGGCCATGTCTTGCACGTCCCTTCTCAGGAAAAGGAGGCTCTGTTCTGGGCAAGTGGGTAATTGAACATTAGGAGAGTCCAGGAAAGGGCAGAGGGTCCTGAATGAATTCGAGAAACTGATTAGAAGCCAAGTTCAAGTTAGCCTGTTAAGATCTGCAGTGAGGTTTCACTTTACCATTTAATTATAGCCTATCTTTCAAGGACTGCCTGTTGCTAACATTCCGCAAATAAAAACCACTTTATCATTGGTTACACCCAGTCTGATAATCACATAACCTGTCTTAATCAACTCTTCCATTAAAATACTCCATTTCTAAATAGGTTTTGGTTGAGATTCTTGATCCCTGCTTATCTGGCTGGACCAGCATTTGTACTCGCTTCAAAAGACCTAAAATAATTTCTGCTTTTTGTCCACGTTGATCTCCTTGCAAAGTTGATAAATGTAAACAAAGACTTCACAGAAAAAAAGAAGACATCAGAAAATTTGGAGGGGAATGGAGGGCTAGGCTAACATTCCCCTTTGGCTCGGCTCTGAGAATGTGTCTGTGTGGAGGTTTCAGTAAGCACAGCTTTCAAAGCCTCATTTCTCCTCTCTCTCTGCCTTGCTTCCAGTCCACCCTGCTTGGTACTTACATCACTAGCAAGTTCATTGGCCTTCTTGGCATTCTGATAAGCTGGGGTGATCATGGCTGGGAAGCTGCCCTTTCCCCTGGGCTCCTCGTACTCCTCCAAGTCACCCTGCTGAGACAATCAAAACTTCGATTGGGTGGGGATCAGAAATGATTGGTCACAGAGCCTGTTCCCAAAGGCCCATCCACATTATCATTCCAGTGACCGCCCTAGGCGCTGTACCATGTGGTGATTAGGACGCCAGACCCTGGAGTCAGGCCTGCGTACTGGTGCGTGTACACAGCAGAAAATAAATGGTAACTAGTATCATAATCATTGTCTTTATTTCCACCCAATAAATCAAGATACTCTACTGGTCTCCCAGTGCCATGCTGCTCTGAAATATTCATGCTTTAATTCATAGCAGGGAAGTCCTTTGTCTTCTAAGAGACTCAAACACTACCTTACCTAGGCCCAACGGTAGAGCTATGCACAGAGATGCTTTGACATCCCCTAGACTATCTCCCTCAGTGTGTCTGTCATGAAACCAGAAAAGGAGTCTCTTACAATTTTTGTGATTTGCAAGGGGAAACTTCACATTGATTATCTGGAATGGGAGTAATTGTGTGCTGACACGAAGGATGGTAACTTACTCTAATTTCCCCTTTCCTTCCCATGCCCCCCGTTCACTCCCACAGAAACCTTCTCTTCCATGAAGCTCTCATCGTGTGACTGGGGCCACCCTTCCCTGGCAGCCCGAAGCACTTTGAGACCAGCTTAGATGCAACTTTCTCTTGGAAGTTCCAAAGTCCTGCCTCATCCCAGACCCCCTGGGCAGAACCAGCTGTGTCCTCCTCTGCATTCTTGCTACTCTTTGCCCATGATTGTGTCCCTTCAGCCCGTGACGCCATCTTCCTGGGTCTCATGGAAGGCAGGGGGCACCCTCTCCAGTACCAGGACTAGACTGGGGCACACACATTTTCTTCAGTACAAGAATTGGGTCAAATTTAAATGCCCAGGCTTCCTTTTGCCCAATCATCATAACTGTTTAGCTAGAGGGATCCTTTTGCGTGGCTGCTAGAATATTCTGGGCCAGATGTAATAGGCAAAACAAACAACAACAACGACCAAAAATCCCTCAAATTCTTTAGCAATCTGCTCTGTGGTTTTTCCCCAACCTGCTCCACAGTTTTGTGCTCGTAGCTTTATTTGTGTGTGTGTGTGTGTGTGTGTGAATCTTTTTGTGACACCTCATCCTATTGGGGAGTTGATTGTTACAAATGATAAACTGAATACATGGTAGAGCCATTTTAATGAGTCTAGTTCGATATTAAAAAGAAGAATGAATTGCTTGGCATTTCAGGCACTATGGATATTTATAGTTATCTGTCTGCCTCTCTCACTCCGTCCTACTCATGCCCTGGCAAGTCACGCTAAATCACACAGCGAAATGCCACAGCAGACTGAGTCCCTTCAACAGCTGCTAACGGTGCAATCAGATGACACCCACTTTGATTCTTGTATTTGTTATTATCAAGACTGGAAACTTCAAAGTGTCCTAAAAATCAAGAACCAACTACAGTCCCATGAAGTTATATTTCATCCATGTCTATGGGTGTGCCTAGAGGCACAGACTAAACTGAACACGTGTGTCATCACTAGGGGTAGACAGCACTGTCAAAATACAGAATAAAATACCTTTGCCAGCACAGAAGCCAGATGTTTCTTAATAAGACTCATTTTTAAAAGTTGTTCCAAGCCTTACTAGGCAACATTTTTAACATGTGAAACCAGCAGAACACATTTTTGTTGAATATAAAGCTCTGAGAGAGCATTTAATTAACCTGCAGAATTGGATAATATGGTCTTTTGAATTCAAAAGCAAGCATTGTTTTCCTCAGGCAGACATCTGCAAAGGGGTCACCACCAAATCCACACACATCTTAAGACACACATGAGTATGTGGCCACAACTGGTAACTTGTTTCTCTAAAGAAGAGGAATAAATTCTTTGTCCTTTTATTTTACAGGTCATGTACATTGAAGAGCCAACTAATTTGCTGCCAAATAAATCAAACTGTGCAGCTAAGAAATTTACTTATTCCCTCAAACTCATCGAATGCACCACTCCATGCTCACACTTATTCTTCCAGTGTTTTTTAGTTACAACTGTGAAAAAACAATGCTTCCTTTTTTCCCCATCCACCACCTGAGTAGGGCCAGAAAACACACGGGGACCGCCAAGTCCAGGTTGGCCTGTAACTGCTGCTGCGACCTGTTCACTCCCTGACAAGACATAGTTCGTTGGAGAAAAGAAACTGGGGAAAAGGTTTGTAACTTCCGGCTACTGCTTCACCTAGCAACCTACATAAGAAATTTACTTTCTAAGGAAACAGGCCCTGGTTACTCAGCAAAATGTTCAATATCCTCAAGATGTGCCTTTTGATTATTTTATTTTTATTCATTTATTTTGTTGTTGTTGTTTTGGTGGTGCTGGGGATCAAACCCGGGGCCTCACACGTGCTAGGCAAGTGCTCTACCACTGAGCCACAACACAGCCATATTTTGATCCTTTCCACATTGATGCACGATGAACTAAACATAACCACCCCCGATACTTGGGTCTGTTCTTCAATGAATAGATGAGAATGCCTTATTCTTGGCCACGCCACCATATTGGTATCGTTTCTTTACTTAAAAAAAAAGAAAAATAGTGTTCAAAATCTGATATCAAGTCAACCACACAGCCCTGTGTAATTGTTTGCTACTTCCTGGCTTGGAAAATCCACCCTCCATACACAGGACAAAGATGATTCACAGCCCAGCCTCTGGTTAAATGGACGTAAGCTGTGTCACAGCTAGTAGGAGCCAAGCAGAATTGGCCATGGTGAGGCCAGGCTCCCAGGAAGCCATGTATCTCATACCTGGCCACGCTGGTCTGCATATTCCTTTCGCAATGTGCCCTCAGCTCCAACTGGGCCAGCCATCCCTCTCATTTCTCTTTGATATTGTTGATGGTATCTCACCTGTTTGAAGGGAAAGGACAAACTAATTGAATTTAGCCTCCCAAGGACAGGAGCCAGAAAGGCAAAAATGAAGGTTTTATGGAATGTTCTTTTTCTGCTTGAGTCTAGGGAGTATGCCTTAGACATAGAAGTACCAGGTCATTGTCATGGCAAAAATGACTGAAAACTACCAGGGAAAGCTACTTCTTGGCTCCAGGGTGCATGCAAGAGTAGACAGGAAGTTGGACTCCGCAGGCCCAGGTTAGTTTCCTGCTTCCTTCCTAACATGACAACATTGCCTTGGCCACTTACATCACTCGCCAGCTCGTTGGCCCTTTTGGCTATCTGATAAGCAGGTGTGATCATAGCAGGGAAACTGCCTTTCCCTCTCTGCTCTTCATAGTCCTCTGTATATCTCACCTGGAAAAAAGAGAAAGAAAAGAGTGGCTCATATCCACAGTCCCACTGTCTACCAGGTGCTCTCAGGGAGGTATCTGGCTAAGGGCTTCTATGACGCTCTGTCCATCTCCAGTCACAGCTCCTATGGCACGTGAGTGGCTTCCAGCTCCACGTGCATCTCATTCACCTTTTCACTCCCAGACCCAGCACAGTGCCTGGTGCAGGGAGATGCTCATTGTAGCGCTCAGCACCTGCCCGTGTTGCACCTGCTGTGGGCCAGGTGCCGCGGCTGGACTGAGCAATGTCTCAGATCCCTGAGGAGCTGTGGTCAAGTGTGGGAGACCAAGAAGACTCCTCCATCCCAGATCCAGGCCAAGGCAAGTGGACACTGCCGAGGAGGGAAGCTGGACGTGTGCTTCAACCTCCCATTCAGAGCAACACTGCATTCTGGTGGGGCACTGAAGCTACGAAGGGGCAAGTGGTAGGAGTTCTTTAGAAATATGCTTCCTACTTTGCAGTGGCCAGGGAGAGTTCTTTCAAGTTAACTGGCTGTATCTGCTTCGGCACTGACGGGATCTCACGTTTTCATTTAAAGAGTCTAGGGAGGTCTATGCTGACTGACATCCTTGACCTTGGGAAGTTCTTGCTGGCGCTCCTGACTCCCCGCAGGACTGGGGTGCTTCCTGCATCCTCCCTCCCTCCCCATCCCGTCTTACATCACTTTGGAGCTGTCCCCCTGCCTTGGCCCGCAGCAGCTCAGGTGTGTCCGCCACCGTGGTGAACCTGGAGATGCGCTCTTCATGTCCTTTCCTGTATTCCACCTGGTGGGGAAATGGAGGAGTCAAGTTTACGCCCCCTCCCGGCCTCTGTGAGGACCTCTCCTTAGAGCTCTCCTGAATCTACAGCATTAGGCTATGCTCCGCACAGACCTGTGGCAAGTCTATTATGGTCACAAAGGTGTCTATGCATTATGCTAAATTCCAAAGAGTGCCAGGCACTGCTAAGTGTTAATCAAATAGTAACTTCACGTTCACAACTACACATCCACTGGGATTATTGTTTTCCTTGCTTTCCAAATAAGCAGGCAGAAGAAGAACAGAGAAGTTAAGTAATTAGCCCATGGCCACACAGGTAATATGTGAGAGAGCCAGGATTCAAATCCCAGCATGCTGGCTCCAAAATCTGAGCTCTTAACTAAAAACTACACCAATCTTCAGGAGCCTCTGCCATATAGTTGATAAAAATCAGCATCCTTAATGCTAAAGCAACTTCAAGAAATCACTGGGTCCATTCGGGGTGAGCCAAGTGGTTTTCTCTTCATTTTGGAGATGTGGCCAATCGAGGCACAGAGAATAAATGATAAGGAGAACATAAGAATGCTGTTTTTCCCTAGCACAATACTACTCATTCCTACTGTGCCAAAACACTCTCTTATATTATTTTTTTCTGAATAACCAAGTTTCATCAACGACAAAATTGAGTACAGTCAAAGGTGAATAAGCTCAAGACACCCACCTGGCTGGCCAGCTGATTGGCTTTCTTGGCCCTTTGATAAGCAGGAGTGATCATGGCCGGAAAGCTCCCCTTTCCTCTGGGCTGCTCGTAGTCTTCTGTATACGCCTGTTGGCCAGAAGCACGGGCAGCATGAGACTCAGTAAGAAGCAGATGAGAACCAACAGACCAACGGAGCTGCTTCCAATGAATCCTGGGAAGCATTTCAATCTCTTGGAATAAGTGTGAAAACAGTACTTGATAACACCATTGACACCAAGGAACTCAATGTTCCCTAGGTCAAAAGGAGTCCCCTTCAGGTTTACATCAAATTATGGGGAGCTTGGTCCAACCACGCAGGTGTCCTTCCCTCCAAGGCTTGCATGGCAGCACAGCCATTAATACACAGAGACTGCCAACTCGTCCACTCTGGAGAGTTCCACAGCCCCGGAGAGCATGGCTCACTGGCCCCTCTGCTCTTTCAGATCGGTTAGTTTCCTAATAAAACATCTCACCTTAGCATTTGTGTTTCCATTGCTTTCTGTCTTTTTTCTTTAAAGGAAAAGTCACAAAGACTAACAGTGTTTTCCAAAGTAGACTCTTGAATGGGTCGGTGTGTGGGAGGGCCCGGGGCACTGTGTGCAAATGGCCTAGGACTTCTGCACTCAGGACTGAAGCTGCCTTTCTACTGGAACACTTTCCAGGGTGTGACAGTTTGGTTTTTTTTTTTCCAATATTCTTGCATAGTTTTTATTTATTTATATATATATATATATATATATATATATATATATATATATATATATATTTTAGTTGTCAATGGACCTTTATTTATTTATATGTGGTGCTAAAGGTCGAACCCAGTGCCTCACACATGCTAGGCAAGTGCTCTATCACTGAGCCACAACCCCAGCCCCATGGGCCTGACAGTTTTAGGGCCCATGGCCAAACATGGGCCGAGAGGGCTGACCTCCCTGTGGTGGAACTAGGGAGAATCTGCTTCCTTTCCTTTTCCAGCTCCTAGAAGCTCTGGCTCCAGCTCCACAAGGCTTCGACCTCTCTCTGTCCTCAGCACCTTTCCTGGAAAGGCCCCTCCCGCCTCCCTGTCATAAAGACCTGTGGTTACCCTAGAATCCAGGCTCTTCCTGTCCCAAGACCCACAACTTAACCACACCTGCAACATCTCTTCCACATATAAGGTGACATACACAAAGACTCTGGGGATTAGAACACAGGACGGATTGGCGGGTACAGTATTCTGTCTGCTGCCTTTCTCAAAACAAAGGAAGGTGTCAACCAACTGCTAACTACTTGCTTGACCAATTGCTAAGGTCATTTCTAAGGCCCTTACCTCACCAAGAGACTGTCGGGCCTCCACCATCCTTACGATTTCAGGGTCTGGCAGAGCTCCCGGGCACCAGGCGCTGCCTTCCCCGTATCCAGTCCAATAGGCTCTCTATGGAGGAAACACAAGATGCTACGAACACACGCCTGGCACATTTGGTTGGCAAGATCCCCCCATCCAGCACACACCCCCAGCAATACTCACACACTGTCAAAATAAGACCTTTAAAAACCACAAGCTCCTATTGGTAAAGAACAAGTCTTAGGTAACTAGAATGTGCATTTCTTCAGACTAGAAAATGACCTAATAGCCTAGGTGATCGAACTTTCTGAAATACACTGATGTTATTGAAAATGTCCAAATATAACTTAACACCTTTATTCTTCTTTGCACTAAGACTGGGTGGTAGTGGGGAGGGAAGAGGGTCCTATAGACAGCTGATTATTGAGGTTAATCAGTGGCCTGGAGGGCAGGGCTGGGGCTGAGTAGAGGGCCAGGGGAAGAAAGGGCAGTGTTGGCTTCAAGCCTGGGGGGCTGTTTCCTGGGATGGGAACACAGTGGTGGGAAGGGACAAGACAATGAACTTGGGCTGAAGCAGACATGGTTGAAGTGCTGCCAGGCACTATGGAGGTCTCTTTCATAGGGGTTATAATTACAGACAGGACAAAAGAACACTACTGATTTTCTCTAGAAATAATATCACTATTACTCCTCCTCCTCCTCCTCCTCATCCATTTCATTTGTGCAAATGCCATTTTTCTTTTCCCAAAGCCCTTTATCATTTCTCTCACCTCGTTTGCCAGCGGTTGCCTGTGAGGTGCATCAGGTCCATCCTTGGATTTCATGTCCCAGTGAAAAACCGATTTAAACTGCTCACCGTCTTCTTGGTCACTGACCTGCACCGTGAAGATGTTGTCAGTAATGTTTCCATGAGAAGAGAAAGAAAATAAATAAATAATGCATAGCTAAATTGAGGGGGATCTTTCCCAAGTTTCAACCGTGAAGCACCTTCCCTGCACCACCAGGCACCCCACGCTGTCCATCTTGCTGTGGTTTTATCTGTGCCATCAGTGAGGTGGCACATGTCACACTCCTGCTCCATGCAAAGCTATATTGAGCAGGGCAATCAACAAGACTGAGATAAAGTCTCTAAGCGCTTAACACACAACACATGGTATGCAAGTTAGAGTGACCCCAGAAACTGTTGGACATCGAAGTAATGATCTTTGCTTCAGTCTGTGTCACTAACCCCTCGAGGGGTTCACCAAAACGCTGGTTCACCAGTTTCATGGGAGTATGTCCTCATGGGTAATTTTACTTTTAACATCTTGATCTATGATATACTTTGAGTTGATTTTTGTGCACAGGTGTGAGATAGGAGTCAAGGCTCATTTTTTTCCAAATACCCCATGTCTCCAGTCAACATTGAGTTGCAGTGGACCTGTGTTGTAATTTGATTGACCACATCTGAGCAGAGCAATTGCACCAATTCTCCACCAAGGGAATGAGTACTGCTTTTGTAGTAAGTCTTGAACTATGCTCACCTAAGTCCTTCAATTTTGTTCTTCAAGATTTCTTGGAATTCTAGAGCCTTTGTGTTTTCATTATCGACTTTAGAATCAGTCTGCCGGTGTCCACAAAACACACGATTCATGATTGAATCGGTATTGAAAGATGTAGTGGCACAGGTGGCGCAGATACAGGTTTGTCAGTTTGGGAAGAACTGACATGTCAACGTCTTCGTGACTTTGGGGTAGGCAAAGATTTCTTCAAGAAAGCATAGAAAACTAACCACGAAAGTAAAACTCAGGTCTTAAGTCCAAATGAAGATGACCCAATTTATGAGGTCTGAGATAGAACCAGAAATCTGCAATTTTTAAGAGCTGAAGTTTAAACCATTAATTTTACATATTATGAGGAAACAAACCTGGAGAAAAATACCAAACCCAGGGATCCTAGTTTCCTGTCAAGGGTGCTTTTCTTCCATGACTTTCCGGTAAGTTTTTGTTTACTGCTGCTTCATGCAGCTCCAATATGCATACTGTTAAATCTGTAAATGCAGACACCTTGACAAGGTGCTTTCCTAGTATTTTTTTATTTGATTTTTTTTAAAAAAATATTTTCGTTGTAGATACCTTTATTTTTACATGGTGCTGAGGATCAAACCCAGTGCCTCCTGTATGCTAGGCAAGCACTCTACCACTGAGCCACAACCCCAGTCTGCCTTCTTAGTATTTTAAGGAAGTACCATGAGCATCACATAGACTCAAGTCAGGGTTTCTAATATTTTGGGACCAGTTAAATCTTTTTTTGGGGGGGAACTTCTTGAGCATTGCAGGACATTCAACAGCACCCCTGGTCTCTACCCACCAGAGGTAATAATTGCCCTTCCCAGTTGTGACAATCACAAATGTCCCCAATTCCCCTGAGGATGGCCAAGGGGAGAGCCGTGTTGCTGATAATGTCCAGCATTACGGGCTAAAGTTCATTCTTTGAATAGATGAGAACCCAGATGCTTATTCTTCTAAAAATTCCATTCACGCCTATCAAACAGGACATTCTGTCTTAGTAAATATTTATTTATTTTTCAGAGAGCAGCAGGAATTTGGAAACAAAGAAATGTAAACTTGCTGCACGTGCCAACTTAGAATCTGTACCCTATTTTCTCCTTTGCCACCATCTCTGAAGCATCTCTTCCCTTCCTCTGTTGTCTTAGCACATGCACAATGATTTTTCTACAACTTTCATTAGCATAGTCTTTCAGAGAGGTAAGGGGGATAATAAGTAACCTGTCACATCCCCTAGAGTGGTTGCAAGATCTGGGGCCTTGAAGGGACATAGCTGTCCATTTTAATATATCCCTGGTGGGAAAGGAGAAAGGGATCTCAGTAGTCACTTGTACATACACATGCACACGTGTGCACACATACCATTTACACATGTGTACACACGCATACACGTGTACACGTGTACACACATACCATACACGCCTATACACAGCACGTGCACATATACATACATACCACATACACACAGAGACACGCACAGGTATACATATGGACATACGCACACATACACATACATACATAGCACACACACATATACATACGCACACACACACACCGTGTATACATATGCAATACACATTAATATGTAGACACACATATGCCCGTGCACATATCACATGCAGGTATATGTATGTGTGTGCCCGCATATTTGCACCTGCATACACACGTACATGCACTCCCCACACACACACATATGTCCATACACACACAGTCATACAGTCACATAAATGCAAACAAATAGACATGCTCAGGCCTCCTGGGATGCCCACATTACTGCCTGTGGCTGGAAGTAGAACCAGCGATAATCCTAGCCTCGAGCCAGGTTGGACCTGTCACACACAGTTAAAAGAAAGAGAATTCAGCATTGCTTCAAAGGAAAGGTAACTCCCTTGTGACCTGTTCCATGACTCTAAGGTGGACTTGCCAGCTGCGGCTTAGGTAGGGTTGGAAGATACGGACATGACGGACCTGTCTATAGCGAGTATGATACATGCAACAGCATTCTGTAAATACATCTCCCATTCACAACTGTAAAACATCTGGATATGTGCAAACATCAGTGAGTACTGTTTTGCTTCTGGAGAGTTTGTCACCCTCTATGAAGATCTGGAATTGGGCCAATGACATGAATTCTGCAGTCAGAAAGATCTGTATTCGTATCCAACGAGCTGGATGAACTTGGGCAGGTTACTTAACCTCTCTGAGCCTCAGCCTCAGCTTATTGTAACTGCAATATTACACTAGAACAGAGGGTTCTCGTGAAAATACATGAGAAAACAAAGAACTCTGGAGAATGTCTGGTACTCTGTTGAAATAAGAGCTAAATCACGTACTTATTGTAATTTTATATAGCTTCCTCCAGACAGCGAGACAAAATCAAAGTTCTTAAAGGCTTCATCTCCAATAACGTAGGACTGCTTGTGAATTCTTAAGGCTTGTGGATCTTTAGAAATCAATGATGGGTGACCTGGGCCTCAGCTTGTGGACCCCAGCTTCCGGACCCCAGCTTCCTCACCAGTAGAGTAGGATAATAACAGGATCTACTTCGTTGGGTTGTGATGTGTAGGAAGTGAATCAAGCAATTCTATATATGCTTGTTAAATAAACATAATGTAAACTGGCCAATAGAACAGAGCACTTAGTGACATAGTCTTACGGGAGCAGATGTACAGAGCCACAGGGCAAGGG
Organism: Sciurus vulgaris; assembly: GCF_902686455.1. Lineage (NCBI taxonomy): Eukaryota > Metazoa > Chordata > Mammalia > Rodentia > Sciuridae > Sciurus > Sciurus vulgaris. The sequence continues at coordinate 16,694,414 of NC_136464.1, read as the reverse complement.
CACCAGCTCTGCCTAATACAGGTTCTCCTGAGGATGAGGCCACAGTCAGTATGAGTGGGGTGACATCGGCAAGGGATGTTGGGTAAGGAGAGATTATTAGAGAGTCCTCCACATCACTGGTAACTTTCTAATTTTAGAAAGTTGCTAACTGCCATCCCACAAAGACACTTCTCACCCAGTCTTGGCCAGAGAAGTTCAATGACTCATCACTTTAATAGATGTAAGAGTTCAATCAGCAGCTGGTTATTTGATGAAACTTCACCGTTTACGTTTCAGAAGGGGTCAGGTGTATCAACACGGCTCCCTTGTCCACCCCACTTCCCTGCCCCCACCTCCCAAACCAAACTTCATTTACAAATCCAAGCATCTTACCCACAGGGGAAAGAGGCTGCATATAATCTTAAGCACTTAATGAATGCAGAGAGGTTTAAGAGTGTGGAACTGGAAGTTTTGAACGCTCTGTACCAAAATATTACAGAGGAAAGAAAAGAAGAGCCCTTGTAATATTTTCCAACCATGTAAATTTTGCTTTACGTATTAAGCACTAGCATATGCAAGGCCTAGTAAACTAACACCATGTGCCCAGCACTGGCCAGACAGAAAGACTATATTAGAATCAAGGATCAAATACAGAACCCAGATTATCCTGGGTATTGGTCCCAATTGTTGAGGGAGGACAATGAGCAACATGTGTTATTTAAATACACTTTGCATGTGTCTGTAGAGGAAATGAACCTCCACATACAGAGATCCACTTAGAAACCTAACAGGTGCTTAAGCAAAGGGATTTTCTTGAAAGGTTATTTTGAAATGCAAAAATTAAGTGACTTACCCCACCCATGGCTCCCGGAAGCTTCTTTGCATTTAGATTTAATGGTGTGTGATAGACACTAGTGAAAGTGTTGTTCTTGGGGTTATGGCTACAAAAATAAGATATAAATCAAAATCAGAAATGCCCCTTATCCAAGATGATCAAGTGACTCTTCTTGATGGTACAGCTATTTTTTAAAAGTCAGTAAACATAAAATTTAATAATTAAGCTCATAATATTCCAGGCAAGAAGTCTTAAAGAAAACAAAAAACGAAACCAATTAAATTCAAAGATAAACTTTAACTGATCACTTGAAAACTTTCTAAAAAAAATAGAAAAAGATTTGAAAGTTACTTAAAAGACTTTAAAGCACTCTATGCATATTTGCCGGCAGTTAAATTGCACACACAACAATTTGATGAGAATTTACTGTAAACAGATTTGATCTTTAAGAATTCGCAATTCGCCATCCATTGTATAACCCCCCACTTTAGATCTTTTTCCTGATTGGATGTGAGTGGACACTGCGGACATTGCTTGGATTTAATCGTGGGGTGCATGGTCTGTTCCTTTAGTAGGCTACTTGTTGAAGAATGAACAAAACTCAAGCGGCGGGGGAGGGGGGTATCAAGCACTTACGCGTGACAGTATGGCTTTTTCTGGTGACTCACGAAGTTATTCACCGACAGCATCATCTTGCACACTTCACAGTGAAAACAAGCTTTATGCCATATCTAGAAATCATAAAGTAGACTCAGTAATTATTTATTCACCTCCCAGGCTCAGGATTCTTATATATTCTAGGTTTTAAAAACTGAGATTTTGGAATAAAATGGTAATTAAAAAAAATTAAAAACATAGACAGGATTATTTTATGTTAAGTAAATGGATAACTTTTTTTTTTCTTTTAAAGACACGGAAGTGGGTAGAACTTAACAAAGGTATAAAAGTATATCTTTTTCTTGTGGTTCAGAAAACCCCACATATCTACATGTAAGAAGACAAATTTGCCGTGTTCGTTACGATTCCCAAAGGCCAGGAGATGTCTACTGACCTGGTCGATGCAGCTGATCTTCTCAGCAGGATACACCCCATAGCCACACCTGGAGCAGGCCTGCACATTCATCTTGGAGTCTGAAGACAAGAAGACAAGGACAGACAACAGGCGAGAAATCCAAGGAGAACCCCCAGGCTACTTGGTCAAGTCTCCAAACTCCTCTGGGCTCCTCAATCCAGCGTTCAGAATCCAACTTCCACTTTCCTTTACTGACCTTCTGGTTTGAGTCAGCAGTTGGTTGGTTTTTAAAGCTGCCACTTACTCAAAGGGCTATTTTGGCAACTTGCTCTCAGCACGCATGCGTCTGGGAAATAAGGTGGAGGTATTTCTAGCTGACGGGCTTCTCTAAATAGAAGAGTGAACTCAGAACAGCATCATGTTTATGTGGATAGCCAAACCCTGGTGTATGACCAGGCAGTGTGTAGTAGTTGAACAGGAGCTGTGATCACAACCCAAGAAAAGAATCTCAAGAATACACCATGCATCACCCAGTGATCAAATTAGAATAGCTGGCTGTAGGCATCCTACGACGAAGGCCAAGAGGCCAGCTTAAAAACTCAGGAAGTAAAGCTGGACTGATTCATTTCTGGGGAAGGGTAGAGTTCATGTGTGAATTTTAGCTTTATCTACTGAAAACATTTAGGACAGTAAAACTAAAAAATTAGTTTAGATAATTTGTGTTTAGCTTCTATTGGAACACAAAATGGCGAATGTTCAGGCCTTAGTATTCTGTCCTGGCAGGTCCCAAAGAGACCTTTCTGCTTATTCCCTTGTGTTGTGGACCTTCACAAGGACAGCTTGAGGACAAAAACCTCTCTCTCTGGTTTTGTGACTCTCATTGCTTTCCGTCTCTGCTTATACAAAAGGTCACCTCACCTGTCCCCACCCCAAGCTCATTACCTTCTAGTCCCCACTTCAGCTTTAGGATCTTCACAGTAGTTATCATTACCTGAAATATTAAATATTAATGCATTTATTTTCATTTTTATTACTTTTTGGGGGGTGGTCCTGGGTTTTGAACTCAGGGCACTTAACCACTGAGCCACATCCCCACCCCTATTTTGCATTTTATTTAGAGACAGGCTCTCACTGAGTTGCTTAGCACCTCGTCATTACTGAGGCTGGCTTTGAACTTGCGATCCTCCTGCCTCAGCCTCTGGAGCTGCTGGGATGACAGGCCTAGCATATTTATTTTTAGTTATATCATCCCCATCAAAATACAAGCTCCACCAACACAGGATGCTTGGTTCTTGTTGCCACGTCTATGTTCTGAGGGTCTGCAACAGGTCTGGCCTTAAAGGTTACACAATAGTTATTGAGTTAATGAAATAAGTTAATACTCATATCACTATGCTGGTAGAGGTCAGGCGTGAAGTCACAGTACGTGGTAGGACCTCCCCAAACAGAGAAGCACACACCCCATCCAAAAACCCAGCACTCCTCAGACTCAGCCATCTGTTGTCACAGGGAATTAGTACCCGTGTTGCCAAATATTCTGATTTATCCAAAGAAGCTGGAGATATGTGCTTACACACAAAATCCCCTCTTTGATAAAACACTGGGCATAAAACAATTAAACAAGGCCATAGGTAATATTTTTCTGGCAGGCTACCAATGAGCAACCTTTGACCTCAGTGCTGTGAGATTAGGCGGAGTGTCCCCAGGTCAGGTGGAGAGAAGGCAGTAGTTTTTTGGTGTGATGTTGGGACATCTGGCGGGAGAAAAAGAAGTGAAGAAGAGCAATGTTCCCATGAGAACAGGGGAGTCTCAAGTTGACCCATGTGGGCACAAAGCTGCTCTCTCTACCTGGGAAGGGGACCCATCAGGGACTCTAGGCTGTGCAGACTCTCATGCTGAAAGGCAGCCAGGGTAGCTGATGAGGCAGCAGGTTCCCCACCAGCCCGAGCAGATGGGAACTGCAATTCCAGATGTTTTGCTCTCCACCAGACTTACCAAGTCTTACCTGGCTATGAGCCCCCAGAATCACCGAGAATGAGCGTGTCCCCAGGGTGGGGGGCTGAGAAATCAGGGTCAGCTGCATTGAGGGAAGAAGTTGTGGAACATTTTTTCTTTGCCACAGGCAGTGATGCAGCCCACAGCTGTTACCACTTCTTGGTCCCACTGGAGAAAACAAGGATTGCTCAAAGAAAGCTGCTTAAGTGGACTTGGTCTGTCACTTCTGCTCTATCGTATGTCAGAAATCAAGAGGAAAAACAACCATGAGATTGGGATTGGGATGGTTTAAGGGACTGAGGTGAACACTCATTGCCAGGCAACGGAGACACAGTCCCACCTGTCGAGCTGATGCTGTGCTTTGGATGTGACCAGGTTTCGTTTGCTGCGAACTTCATCCTAGATGCCGCGGTAGTAGGAGGCGGGGCCTAATGAGAGGTGGCTGGAGGACTAACATCATGGGCTGAGTGAATGGTTGTAAAAATGAGTCTGGTCACCTCCTTCTTTCTTGCCCTTCGGCCTCTGCCATGAGATGACAGCAAGAAGACCCTCTGACTTCATGCCGTTGGACTTCCCAGCCTCCAGAACTGAAAGCCAAATACGTTTCTGTTCCTTACAAATTACTTAGTCTGAGGCATTCTGTTACAGAAGCAAAAACAAAACTAACAAGCAAACAAAAAGACTAAGACAATAGCCACTGCCCTTGTACTGTGTCCCCCTCCCATTCTACACAGACCCTCCCTTTCTTGGCCTCTATCCCTCCCCTTTGACACAGGGTTTACAGCAGGTCATTCAAGTTCCAGTTGGTGAGCACACCAAGGGTCCCTCTGGCCAGAGGAAATGGTTCAAACAACACGTAATCTTAGCCTGGATTCTCCAGGACACGGGACCCGAGGCAAAGGCTTACATGGTAAGGGCTTTGGCAGTGTAATTCAGAGAGCAGGAATAAGAGGACAGGAAATGAGGGAGGTGGTCAGTATTTGGTTTGGTTCTCAAGATGGCTACCACCTGCTTCAAGTTGAGTATTCCTTATCCAAAATGTCTGGGACCAAAGTGGGTTTGGATTTCAGAGGTTTTTGTTTTTGTTTTGTTTGCTTTTATTTGGGAGTGTTTGCATATATATAATGAGATATCTTGGGTGTGGGATGCAAATCTAAACATGAAATTCATTAATGCTTCATATACACTTATACCCGTGGCTGGAAGACAATTTTATACAATTTTTTAAAATTTATTTTTTGAACCCAAGACCTCATGCAAGTGCTCAGCAAGTTCTCTACCACTGAGCCACATCCTCAGCCCTATACAATATTTTTAATAATTTTGATCATGAAATAAAGTTTCATGGGGTAAAATTTTCTATTCAAGGCATCATCTTGGTGCACAAAAAGTTTCATATTTTGCAGTTTTGGATTAGGGATGCCCTACATGTATAAGCTCCATTCCAAGAGACCACATAAATGACTGTTACCCAGGAATATCTGCTAGAGGAAGGAGGAGGAAAAATTTGGAGCATTAACTCCCTTACACTTCCGTGCCATGTATGTGTCCAGGGAGTCCCAGAGCATGTCATGCCTCAGTGTCAACAGGAAAACCCCAAGGGCAGCAAAACACCAAACATACTGAGATTTGTGCCCATGTGAGATGGCTGGAGCCCTCACAGAGCTGGGTGCCGCTCATGCAGCTGGATTGGCATAAGTAGGCACAGGGCCATGACAGGTGAGGCCAAATGGGTCTGAAGGAGCAGCTGAGAGGCACGTGGTGCTGTCCAATCAGCAGAGTCCAGGGCCTGGCAGTGGACGGGGAGAGCTTTGTGGATCCTCCATCTGGATGCTTCTGCCAGCACCACCCCGTGTTGCTTTGGCTTTTTAGAGTCTTGATTCAGGGAGCTGGTGACCAATGAAAAGCTGAACAGCCTTTTGCTCCACGTGCATGAATGCTGTGTTCATGGGGCATGAACTTTGCTTTGCTTTCGAACTTAAATGTAGTGTTCCTTTTTTATCTCTTGATAAAGAAAAGGGTGGACCCCTTGTGTCAGCTGGTCAAAATCTTTTTGTGTCTCGATTGTGTCATCTGGAGCATGAGGCAATTCTTCCCGGCTCTGAATCACTTCCAGCACTCTCAGGGCTGCACATATGAACTGGTTTTGAAATTATAGAGGTGACAAGGGTCATGAAAGGGGACAGTTTTTGACTCCTCATTCTATCACTGTTGCTCAGGATAGCCTGGGGTTAGGAGTTCGTGCCTGCCTTGGTTCATGGCCCCTTGCAGGCAGAGCTGGAAGCCAGAACTTGGGTGCAAGTAGATTGGGAGGTGATTCCATGGGCTAGGGAAAGAAGAATCAATAAAGTGTATGTTCTGAGTTTATTACTGCTACCGGCAGCCAGGGCTCAGTCTTGCTGGGCACCCTCTGGGAAAGTGTATAAAATGAGTTCAGAATTGTCCCCCTAAAGAACGGGGGACTGGGAAACTTGCCCACTTGACACCGTCCAGTGGAGTCAATTTGGCACGGGAGACAAACGAGTAGCAAGACTCTTGAATTCGGAAGGGTTTATTGATGATTCAAGAACCTGGGAACCCCGGCGCTCCAGGAGAGCCGGCTTATATCCCCTCCAGGAGGCGAAGGGTAGGGCCAAAGCTAATTAAGCGAAGATCAGGTGAGGAGCTAGCTGTTCAATCACGGTAAAGGTCAAAACGAGTGGGCACGAGCAGGAGCACTCGGGAACACATGTGCACGCATTGCGTGCATGGACTTAATTGAATACGGCCAATGATAAAACACCTGGGTGTGCTTATGTTAACCGACTTTCTCACCGCCACAGATGTGATCAAAACAACTTCTGGCTGGCTGCCAGGCGCCATCTTGGCATAGTCCGTATGGCATAGCCCCCAACACCCACTCATGCCTTGTGGTCCCTTGGTTGAGTGCTACCCTGTACTTTAACTCCCCTACGCCTCTAGGGTAGACAGGTCTGCAGGAGCTGCAGGGACTTCTGGGCTGGGCAAACATGCATGGAAGGAGCTAACACTGATGATGGGTGTTCAAGAGTTGCTCACTCAAAGAAGCTGGCTGCGGGCTGGGGAAGGAGAGTTCTCATGTGAGATGCAGCGCGAACTCCCTGCACTGCTCTTCTGAGCTGATGGCGCTGACTCTGTTCCATCCTCCACTCCTCTGCACTGTACAGACAATGCTGTGTCCCCTCACTTGGGGTGGAGAATTCACAAAGCAGGGCCTTGTCTCGAGCTCTCGCACTTTCCCAGATCAGACATCCCACCCCACCCTCACCCCCATTCCTGGGGTTCAGAGGGCCAAGGCTGAATAATAATACCCAACACCCAAGGTAGCCTCTTCCTGGGCCAGAAGCTTCTGGGGCCTCTCTCGTAGATGGCAGTCTTTCCCCTGCGTCCTCTCATGGTCTCCCTCTGTGTGTTTCTGTGTCCAGATTTCTACTTCTTAGAAAGACAAAAGTCATATTGGATTGGAGTCCACCCTCATTTTACCTCTTTAAAGACTTTACCTCCAAATACAGTCATATTCTGAGGTATCAGGGATTAGTACTTCATATTTCACACGAATAACTCATACAAAGCATAACAGTATAACATAATATGCCGCTACCCCTGGAGCTGAAATGGGAACCCAAGAAAGGTTCCATCACCTCCCCTGTTTCCCCACCAGGGCTTAGGTCCAAACTTTGTTGGAGAGCATGGCTGTGGCTCACTAGATGGCAGAGAAGTCACTGTTCTGTCATGCCTGTGGAACTTGCTGGAATTGCTTTCTGGAACTTTCTGGAAGTCAGCCCTCTAGATGCAGAGAGAGCTGTCCTTGGAGAGGTGTCTCAATGGAGGCACTCTACTACAAAACCACCTGAGGAGGGTCCCAGATGGCTGTGGGGTGCTCTGACCACTAGGCACTCTACAGGAAGCTGGTGCTGAGAAGCCAGGCCCTCTGCAGGTGCACACCAGGCAGAGAACCAGGAAACAATGCTCTTTCCATCTGCAATGTCTCTCCAGCACTCCCTACAGACAAAGTTTAACAAAGGAAAACTAATTAAAGAGCTCAGATAAATTTTTGCAGAACAGACAAAAAGGACTTGGAAGTTGAGAGGCCAACGGTTGACAAGGTACAACATGAATTCTTCCTTTCAGGGAATAGCTTCTGCCTGAGCTTCCCATTCTCCCCAATGGGCAGAGGCCTGCTGGTGCAGAGTGAGTTTTGGGCCTGTTGGTGCCCGGCCTGGTATTTCTGAACATCTTGGGATATCCTTCAGTGGGGGGTCAAAAGTCAAAGCTTGGTCTGAGCTGTGGAGAAGAGCAGAAGGAATTGTTGGCATTCTTCCTTGGGGTGCTGTGCCCAGCAGGTGGAGGCGGAGAACTTGTGGCCGGCCTGGTGAGCAGAGCGGAGAGCTGGAGGGAAGGCCCAGAGGGACCTGCTTGGAGCCACTGCTAAGACAGCACTTGGGAAACCATCCAAATAGGAGGAGCTGGGGATGTTTTGAGAGGGAGGGGGGCAGGAGGATCATGCTATACTCCTGTCATTATAGAAAGAAGCATGGATCAATAACATGGCTAGACCTGGGGTGCAGCTCAGGGGAAGAGTGCTTCATGCCAAGACAAGGGTTCCATCCTTAGCACAGGAAAATAAAAATAAATAAATTGTTAAAAATTACGTGGTCCAACGTTGGAGACACAGAGGAGATATATTCAGAAGAGAGTATTGTTTGGATTCAAAATGTCTGTACAATTAAGGAAAAACTCAAAATGGTTTCTTTCCTTCCATATTTCTGTGACTTGACTTGTTGATACTGTGATAATTCAGCCTGGAACAATAACACTGGAGTTTCACACACCAGCCCACAATAAGAAAAGTTTTCCCTTCTAGCCACCTCTCCATTTGAACCAGTAACGAGTTCCTGGTGGACAAACCAACGCAACACTTGATGCCATGATTTATGGTGGACCTTTCCTGGGGGGTGGAAGATTCATTGTTTTTCTAGGCAACATACCTGGTTCTGCAAGTAGCAGGCTTGAGGTTGGGCAGCTTCTGCCTCAGATTCCTCATCATGGAATGAGCAGAGATTGCTGTGGTCCCTTCCCACGCCTAGCATTGATTCACTGTATTTCAGAAATAACCTCCAAAATTCTAGTTTTACAACTTACACAAATCAGAGTGAGTTATCTGCTTTATCAACAGATCCTTTACTTCTCAAATGATTCACAACTGAATTTTTTTTAAAAAAATAATCTTAGTATCTAAAATGGTTTACCTCCAATACTTCAGGAACACTGGTGTTAAATAAGAACTCGGGTACCTGTATTAGGAATCATACAATTGCCCATAAAAATATACCGGAATTCAGGATTATCACAGGAGTTCATCAATTATAATTACTCCCTTACATTTACCCCAGTTTTCTTGAAACCAAGTGATCTTATCTGGTGAAATTTTAGAGATAATACTGACGTTTCAGGCCCAAGGGAGAGAGAGCCAGTAAGCAAAATAAGCTGAGATTATTGCCTGATGTCAACCATGAAGCTTGTCCTCTCCAAGGGGAAACAGGGCGTGTGCTGGAGGGTCCCCGTGAAGTCAAATCTCTCCGCATTAGGCCAACTCACGGTCACACACCCAGGGCTGGCACAAGGGGGCGCTCGGCAAACACTTCTTGAATGATTCTGGCGCAACTTCGAGGCAGCTGCCTGGACTGCGAGGTGCTAACTCGAGAGGAAGCTTGAGTTAGCTCCAAGATCTCCGCGGGGAAGAGGGCGCCCTCGCGAGTGGAAGCGACGTCTGGGAGGCCCCAAGACCACAGCGACCTCACAGCAGGCCCGAGGGGCTCGGCCTTGGGGGAAGGTAACACATTCAATGAGGCGCAGAGCCCCGAGGGGATGCGAAGGTACAGGCCGGGGTCAAGGGTCTGGCCTTCTGGCTTTGGGAACTGAGCCTTCGAGTTGGTGCCAAGGCCCAGGTAGAGTCCAGACTGGAGGCAGGGTAAGAGGAGGTGACAAGGCAAGCTCCCCATCACTGCGAGTCAGTGTGACAAGTCTGCAGGGTCAATTGGAGCGCCGCTGATTTTGCAGAATGTGCTTTCCGGAGACGGCGCACGGCGGCGGGATCGTGTAGATCTCTGCAAACTTTGTCCAAGCCGCTGTCTCGTGCGCGCCGCCCAGTTGGCGGGAGACCGCGCGGGACCCCGATCGCAGAGCGTGCTCTCCCGGGGGGACGCGCGCGGCCAGCGTGGCCGAGGGCGCCCTCCGAGGGCAGTGCGCATGGTGGCTGCGGCCCCTCGGCGGGCGGCCGACTCTGCCCGAGGCGCTCCCCCAGCGCGGCAGGCGCGGCGGCCCGGGTCTCCCACTCTCCAGCTTCGCGCCGCGCACCGTCCCGGGGACGGCGCACGCTGCCCCGCCCGGTCCGCGTCCTGCTCGGGGCGGCTCCTCCCCCTGAAGCTTGGTTGGGACTTTTACTTTCGCTTTCGAGAAAGCGGCCCCAGACCCTGGCGGCAGACGGACGGAGACCGCAGCAGGTTCTGGCCTCCCGGCCGCCGTGGGAACGGTAACCTCGGCCCCTTCCGCCGCGCGCTTCCTGCCGCCGGGCCGCCCGCCCTCCCCGCCTCCCCGCCTCCCCGCCTCCCGCCGCGCGGTGGGAACCGGTTTGCGAGTGCGGAGCGGCCCCGACCGCGGGCGCGGAGTCAGGGAGGGATGCCCCACGCCCCCGCCACTGCTGGCTTCGCCGAGCTTCTCCCGAGCCTGGCGCTGAGAACACCCCGCGCCCTTCGGGATTGGCGAGGAAGGAGGGAGGGCCCCCTGGTCGGACTGCGCTGGGTTCCAGTCCCCACGCCGCTGCTTTCCGGCCGTGGGACCTCGGCCCTCTCGGTGCCTCGTCTGTTAGGTGGAATCGCAGTGACTCCGGGCGGACTGTCGCTGTGTGGAAGCAGGAGGGGATTATGGTGCCCAGCAGCGCTGGGTCAAGGCTAAGGATGCTGCGTTAGGCTGGTCATTGTTGGGCTACCCCTTGTTGCAGGGCTCTTGGAGGTATCTTGAGGGGGTGAAAAAGAGCCAGGTGACACCTGGCTCTGTGAACTCTTGGGCTGCTGGTCATTTTTGCAACCTTTCACCTTTGTATTCAGCTTTCCAGTTTATGAGGAAGTAAAATTACTTGTAGGTGGTTTGGATGGATTCTTCCCAAGCCTTTCCCGTGAACTCCTACCCCGGTTGACGTGGCCCTGATCTCTTTATTTCCAGACTGTTTCCTCCTTCGAAGTCTGGTCAGCCTGGCCTTCCTCCTCCATACTGCTATTACCTAGGTGTACCGTCCACTCTCTGCCACCTGCAAACTGCCTGACTTTGAGCAGCATACTCAGGGCCAAGTTTCCTGTCTTCTGGCTATGTGTGAATGTCCGGTGACATAGTGGACACTTGTGTGCCAAGCAGAGCCCGGCTTCCTCCCTCCAGAGACTTGGAGGTGAGGAGTGGAGGTCACCTGGACTTTTTCTCCTTTGAGACCTTTAGGAGGAATGTCTCAATTTGGGCAAGAAGTGGGATGCAGATTGTGTGATGTCACCTGGCAAGGGAAGCAACTGCCATTAGTCAGTTTCCCCCCTTCTGGGAACAAAAAACAGTTCCAGTAACAGCGGACAGTAATTCCCCTCCCAACTAGGTACCAGTTGCCCAAACTTGTGGGCACCTGTTAAGCATGTTTAGAAATCACTACAGGAATTTTTTTTTTCAGTCTCCACCAAAGCTGTTTAAACTGTGGATGGATGGTTTTAAAATATCAGCGGAGGCTGATAGTTGAATGTTCTCTTAGTCCTGGAGGCAGAGGCGACAGTAGAGAATATCTGTAAATATTCAGCATGTGCCACACCATTACTGGCACTCTGCACCCTTGTCTCAGTGGTCCTCACAGCTGCCTGAGACTTAGGCACTACCACTTTCCCATTTTACAGACCAGGATGCTGAACCTCAGAGGCTGAGTACTTTTTCCAAGGTTCTGTGGCAAATACGTGCAAGGGCTGATTGAACCCCCATTCCGCTGGTGGCCACACCTGGGCTCTTAACCATCCTCCTGGGTCCCTTTGCTTCTGTTGCTGGATATGCAGTTTATTTAATAACATTTATAAAGAAATATTTATTGGGGCTGGGGATATGGCTCAGTTGTGCTTGCAAGGCAAGCACTAGCCCCTGAGTTCAATCCCCAGCACTGCAAAAAAAAAAAAAAAAAAAAAAAGAAAGAAAGAAATATTTATTGGGTGTCTGCCAGGTACCTGACACTTTTCAGTGATTAAAAAAAAAATAATAGGTTAAGGTAAGCTCCCAATTTGCATACAGGTACAGTCCGAGTGAGTTATGGCAAAAATACTAATAACTAGCCAAGACTTCTTATTGCCTGGCATTGTTAGTGCTTTGGATGTGTATTAGTTTTATGTTACTATAATGGGATAACTGAGGTCTGTCCCTTAATAATGAAAAGAAGTGTATTTACCTCCTTAGCCTACAGGTTCAAGGGCACAATGCCAGCATCAGCTCACCTCTGGTGGAGGGCTCATGGTGAATGACATCACAGTGACAGGAGCACATGCCAGAGTAAGAAAGCTTGTTGCAAGACAGGAAGCCAGAGCAACCAGGGCATGGCCAGGCTCATTCTCCGTAGAATGAATGAAGGTTTCTACAGGAACTTCATTAGCCTCTTCCAAGGGCAGCTCCTCCAGCAAGACCTAATAACCTCCTGCAGGGTCCCATCTCTCAAAAGTTCTGTTGCCTCTTAATGTCCCCATTGCTAGGGACCAATCTTCCAACACATTTGTACCTTGTGGAACAAATGCCCATCCAGACCATTAGCAGTGGGTATTATATATCAAATTATTTAAAGTGACATTAGACATGTTTAACAAGGGGAAAAGCCCTGTTCCTTTAATGTCTGCTCTTTGCAGCCTGCACCCTGGGAAGGGGCCAGATAACAAGAAAATAGTGCCAGGTGCGCCCTCTCCAGGAAGCACGCAGAACTGTGACCCGCCTGGGTTTTCTTTGAAGGTGGTGAGAATGAAGGGAAACCAGGGGTCAAAACCAAGTGTTGGCATGGCTGAAAAACCCCCACCAAGGTCAGGACCACACCTTGGGCCCTTTGGGTGTTTCCTGCAATCAAGCCCAACCTGGTATAATAAGGAAGAGACTAATGTTTACCCTTGCAAATGTAAGCGTCAAGTCCACTGCTAACTGAAGTTGTTAGCAGGAAGGCCTGCCACCCTCAGCAGAGTTCAGAGTCAGCAGGGACGATGCTGAGGCCTCAGAAAGAAGATCTTGTGGCCCAGTGAGTGAAAGGAAAGCTCCCACCACTGAGCTGCAAAGATCAGCCTAATTTTACTTCTCTGTAGCTAAGTTCCAAGCCCTCTCCCTGTGGCTGGGAAGGCTGGGGACCTTAAGCAACGCTCCTCCTGGGATGGAAAGTACAGCAGTTGAAGGGCGCACAGCTCCCTTGGCCTGAGCTGCCCCTCCACCCTCTCTGCTTCCCCTTTCAGATCTCAATTCAGTGTTTCCTCTCTGGTGAACTTTCCCTCACTCCTCGATGGCTTATCAAGGTCCCCTGGTGTGGCCACTCATTGTTTGCCTTGGTGCACACACACAACTGGAATTCAACATTTGAGCCACACATCATCATCCATTCTGTCTCCCAACATGGCAGGACAGAGTCACCTGGCTCACAGGTATATCCCTGACTCCTAGACCAGGCCTGGGGCTTGGCCTCCCAGAGGTAGTCACTGAATGAGTGACAGGGAGTCTCTGGAATTCTCAGCTTTCCGGATAATATGAAAACAAATGTTTCATTTTTCTTAAAGACATGTTGACTTGGGGGATTTTCTTTAAAAACAACAACAACACTTTATTATGGTATAATTGACATTGAAAAACTGTGCGTATTTAACGTATACATCTTAAGTTTGGGGATGTGTATGTGTGCGCATGAAATCTCGCCACTGTCAACACCCCACCACCTTCTAAAGTCTCCTCCCACCCTCGCCACTACCCAGCTCTCCCTCAGGTCAGCCAGAAGTAGCACACGATGACACTCAGAGCTCGGGGCCATCAGGCTGTAACTCTGCCTCTGTGGACATCCCTCTCTGAGCTGGATTCTTGCTCCCACCTCCAGAAGTCATTACTTGGACTCTGGAGCAAAAACATTCTGCAAAATAGATGCCTTCTGGTTTTGTAGCCATTGCCAGCTGAGCCCTGGCAGGTAAACAGAACTGCCCCCAGCGACTGGGACCTGCTCAGTGACACTGGCCTGGAGGTTGAGAACAGGTAGCACTTGGAGTCTGGAGAGGTTTCCCTTTGTTGCTCAAAGTGGATCCCTGGTCCCTTCATAAGGAATGAAACAGAACTGGATTGTGAGACGTTATTCAGATAACTGGCTCTTCTTGGACCAGCTGTATCGTCTTCAGCTAATTCGTTTCCCTTGGGAATTCATTTCTTCCTGCCTTCCATTCAATATCTATTTAATGAGCACCTTCTGTGTGCCAGATGCCTTTGACAATGAATTGATATTGCCCTGCAGGAGCCAAGCTATTAGTAGAGTGCAAATCAGTGAGACCGAAAAGAGGGCTATGGAGGGAGTGACACCCAGTAAACGGGCAGGTCGTCAGTATTTTTGGCTCGGTGGACCATAATTACTCAACTCTGCCTGCGGAGAAAACAATCCTGGATAATATGCAAATGAACAGGCATGGCTGCTTTCACCAGAACTCTATTCACAAAAACAGGTGGCAGGCCATAGTTTGCGGACTCCTGTGCTAGATCAGGGAAGCCCTTAAAATCCCAGGAGGCAGGGTAAGAACTAAACTTTTGAACACTGCAGATCTGTTGACAGTTCTTGAACAGGAAAATAATTTGATGGAAGTTGATTTTGGTAGAGCCATGTAAAATCATCAGACACAGAGAGCTTGGTGGCTTCCAGGGGTGCTGCTGTTTTTGAACTATGTTCGAGCAATGCCAGGCAAAAGACCCAACGCCAGGCAAAAGACCTGCCAGGAATTTCGGGGAAGTTCCTAGTTGATACAAACCTGAACACAAATCGTGGGTGCTGGGTGAGAAGCTCCCTGAGGACCAGGGCTTTGACTCCTTTGCTGCTGTTTGCCCTGTCTCTGGCATGAAGCCTGGACTAGACTTGGCACTTGTGTATTGAATTGCTGGTGTAGTCATTCTGGAACTTAAATATGCAAACTGCTCACCCTTAGGCTTAATTAAAAACGGTGTCACCTAGTGAGTATCATTTAATAGTATCACAAGGCCAGCAGTGCCACTGCATTCCAATTGCCTGTTTGTGTTTTTTCTCTTCTCAGATGGCAGACGATCAGGACTATGTTGGGGAGCGGGGAGCCGGGGATTCTGCAAGTACAGACGCTGTTGATGCTAAGCCAGACCGATCCATGTTTGGCTCATCCATTTTCCGGTAAGTTTTCTTCCTTGCTGAGTTCATCAGGAACCCTCAACCACTCAAGCCTGCCACCTGTGCTGTCTCTACCCACCCATGGAGAGGGGACGTTTAGGGAAGGAAGCTCATGCCATGTGTTAGAGGTTTGCATAGGATCTTGCTGATTGCATGTAACCACCCCAGGGTTCCCCGTGCACTCTCCTGTCTCAGGAGTGGGAGGGCCAAGCTGTAGGGGTCTCCTGCTGCTCTGTAGCTGTGTGCCTGGAGGCAGTTCCCAGGAATAAGGGACTGTTCTCATCAGAGGTCATGTACAGGCACCTGCAGAACGGAGTCAGGGCTGCTGCTGCCAGTTCAGAGCTGACTCAAAGGCAGCGCCTAGGAGCCAAGGGACAGGCCCTGTTGGGGGCTTCTTCCCCCTGGTGTCCTCGGAGGAACTTCACTGTGGAGGACAGCGCATCCTTCCTACCCTTTCCACCTCTTCCTTCCTTGGGTCCACTTTTAAAATTCTAAATTGTACATTTAATGGTAATCATAGTTTCCTTCATTAAACTCTCGTGTGCCGGCTTGGTGTTGTTTTACCTAGTCCACTTAAACCCAGGGACAGTTCTGTTGTTCTCACCATTTAACAGATAAGAAACTGAGGCACTAGGAGGTTTAACAGCTTGCTTTTCTAATGACAACCAATCCGTGGTGCAGTTGAGATGAGACTCCAGAAGGTTCCAGAAGTTACCTCTGTGTGCTTCCATTTAGGAGTAGGGCTGCAGGGACATGGAGAAACCCCACACCCTCTTTGTCACCTTGACCATGGCTGGGCCCTGAGTGGAGCTTCCTGACAGGAAACAGGAGCCATCGTGGGTCAGAAGTGCCCTGCTTCTTTGTCCAGTAGCCACACCCGCTCCCTTATCCATGAATCATGGCCTGAAATATGAAGTGGGAAATTCCAGGAATCGACCATTCCTGGCTTTTAACCTGCACACTGCTCTGGGTAGTCCTGTGGAGTCCTTCCCTGTCCCGTCCTGGGTGTGACTCATCCCTTTCTCCAGAATCTACACACGTGATCTTCCTGTTAGTGACCTGGCAGACTGGTTGGTTATCGCCCTATGTCGAGGTATTGGGGTGCTGTGTTCAGGTGTATTTGATCAGGGCTCCAAAACACAAGAATAGTGATGCTGTCGAGGCAGAGATGCCAAAGAGAAGCCAGAAAGTGCTTCCTTTAAGTGCAAAGGTGAAAATTCTCAACTTGAGGAAGGAAAAGAGTTCTGTGCGAAGCCGCTCTGATCTGTGGTTAAACATGGATGGATCTTTGGCCATGAAATTGTAAAGAAGGAAGAAGTGTTCTTGCTAGGGAGTCTGTCACACCTCAGATGGCAAGTTTGGCTATGCAACGTGGTAAGTGCTTTGTTAAGAAGGAGAAGGCATGAAAAGATAGGGTTGAGAGTACTCCTGAGGTTCGGGGCACCCACTGTGGGCCCTGGAACGTGGACCCCACAGGTAAGAGGGACCAGTGTATGTTCTGAACAAGTCCCAGAGAGAGTGAAGGGTACACAGGTTGAGGTTAGGGTGTGCTTCCAGGCATTGCTCAGGAGGGGACAAGCTGATGGCAAGGGGCAGCCTGGCTCCCTGTAACCCCCAGAAAGAGCCTTGGGTCATGTTCCAGACAGGGCATGGGGAGGTGAGAAGGACCCCAACACTGCAGACCCGAATTCCACTGGTTGCCCTAGTCCACTTAAACCCAGGGACAGTTCAAGAATATCCAGTGGAATAACTGAAAAATACAGCCCTAAACCCTGGGAACTTTCAAAAGCCAGGAGTTAAATTGGTCTAGGCCCACCCACCCCTCAGGGAAGCTCCTTGGAGTAGTGACCATCAAGTGTTAAGTCGTGTGTTATAAAACCACCTACTCCCTTGTATATTTTAAAGTGACATACAGATTTTTTTTGTTAAGTTTGCTGTGAATGATATCCTTATATTCTACTTTTCCCACCCTTTTTTGAGTATTTGGGTCAAGCAGGTTGCCTCTAAATGCAAAAAGAAACTGGAATTGTGTGTCATTTCAAAAGTCTTTGTAAAGCTTTGCTGAACTCCCCAGAAATGATGGAAAAGATTGGTGTGTTGTAAAAATTGACATTTAAAAATTCCTTTAAATGTATCCAATGAAATCTAAATCTATAGTGAAAAAAAAATGGACAACTCTTCCTTAACAGCTAGTTTTTTGGTAATATATATTTTTAGTTGTCAATGGATCTTTTATTTTATTCCTTTTGATACAGTGCTAAGGATCGAATCCAGGGCCTCGCACATGCCTGGCAAGTGCTCTACCACTGAGCCACAACCCCAGCCCAACAGCTAGGTTTTATGTTGTTTCTTGTCCCCCCACGCCACAGAACTCAAGTGTTCATTTTTTAAAAATTCATTACCTCCCTACATTTTTTTCTGATATAATAAACTTAGTTGCTGGAAAGCCTTCTTGGTTACACCACATACATCCTAAAGTTTTTATGTGTGCATATGTGTGACTGTGTACATTTTAAGACATTTTCCAGATATCAGGAGTGTTCAAAGAAATTTATCCTAGACTGTTGTTATTTAGCCATTATTAATTCACAGTTGATCTAAACAAATAGATGTTAACAAATCATTAGTCTTTTTTAGTTGTTGTTTATCAAAATAATTATTAAGTAGAAATTGCAATGCAATTGCAACTTTTAATGGAGTGAGTGGACTTTTAAAATGTTTCTAAATAAATCTACAAGTAATACTAATTGATGGAGTAAGAACAAGTTCAATATCGCTTCTTTTTCCTGTTTTTCATTTTTAGAGCTATACACATTGTAAAATTATGAGTGGATTCATGGGATGTTAGGAATTTTGTTATAGTAATGTCACTTAATTCTTCCTTCTTAGTTCTGTGCCAAAAATGACAGCTTGGTCGGGTCCTTTCAATTATGTTGAAAATAAGAAATTAGAAATTACCTGACTTACAAAGGAATTGTCATTCAATCTTTACAGGTATTTTTCTCTTTTTGGCTTCTGGGAAGTTCCTCAAAAAGGATGCACTCAAACTTTCCAAATAATTTGGTTTATTAAACCCATTCCCCTTTTACTTAGAGACAAACCTGTTTAAGTCCAAGTGTTCAACCAAAGAAAGATTATTAAAGTTGCGTTAGTAAATACTCATCATTATCCTTTTAAAATAAATGTTTGTCAGATCTCGGGCTGCCAGCGGAACTTGTTCATTTATGGAACAGCCGTATCATGTAGTCAGCAAAGCCAGCTTCTCCACCCAAGTACCCTTACTAGACTTGTTTTCTATCAGTAAAGGTCTGATTCCATTTTTCACTCCAGGAAATGTTGATTAGGCATCCTGTGATGATCATCTTGTTTCTGAATTCTAAATTCTAATTCTTGGATGGATGGATGAATGGTTGGACGGATGGATAGATAGGGAGGGAGGGAGGAAGGAACAGATACAAAACCCAGCCCTGTGTTTACTGTCTGGAATCAATGTTTGCTTTGCTTTCACAGACTCTTGCCCAACAGTGATGAAATTTGGGGGAATAACCAGGGGTTGAATAAACAAGAACCAGCTTTGCTTTCACTCCATTCTAGGGGGTGCATGTGTGTGTGTCAATGTCAGTATAAGTGAATTTGGAACAGCTCAGAGTGGGGCCCTGAGCACCCCATGCTGCTGTGTGCACTTCACGCTTCTCAGACACGTATATAACAGGAAGCCCCACTATGGTGCCTGATTCTAGGAAACCACAGATAGGATATTTTACGTGTCCCTTCATTAGATGACTGGAGGTTTGGACAGCATGTAGATAAGGTTTAGGTGGGGGATAAAGTCTTTCCTTCTTTTATGCTATGGAGATGGGGGAATTTGAAAGGGTAGTGGTGTTTCAGACAGACCAGTTTTAGGAGAAAAACATACAAATGGAAACTGAGGATCTGGTCAGTGTCTGCAGCCCTTGAAGGGTCTCTGAGTGCCCTGTTTGAGGATGCTGGCCTAAACCCTTCTTTGCATAAGCGGCTGTGGTCTGTGTTGTGATTTCTGTCCCCCTTCAGTCCTTACCTTCTGGCCCACTGTACCTGCTTGGCATCAAATTTCATATTATCAAAATAAGCCCTGAGTGTCTTTGCAAAATATTTAAATTAAATGCCACCTTCTGAAATGCTTATTTTAGTTGCATGAAGCATAAGACGTGCTTATTAAATTATTAAAGAATATTGAACTGCAGTGGATGGTAATTCAATGTCTTATGCTTCCAGATTGTGAAATGTTAGTTGCTTGTTTACATTCTTTAGACATCTGTCTCCACCTATTAAGGATAACACTACCAGGAGGAAGTCAATTTGAATACAGTTCAATTAGGATTTATGACATACCCTGAAAATTCAGGGTTTTTCTTCGACTTTGTTTTTTACCTCACTAAGATATATATATATATGTTTTTTGTCTAGTACAATATCAGAACTTTAAAATTGATCAATCTCAATGCCCTCTTTGGTCGATAATTTATTACGTCATTCGTTCATGAACTATTTGGAGTGACAGAGAGTACGTAAGCCCCTTGAGCCAAGTCCCATTGTTCAGCAGCTGAGCCCATATTTGAACCTGCATTCACCTGCCTCTTGAACTGAGCTCTCACCCAGGGCCTCGGATGCCACCTTTAAGTCCCAGGTTGTGTTGGCCCCCGGGCTGCAGCAGGAAGCAGAGTCAGTGTGGCCTGGCCTTCCTTCCAACACGTGCATTTGTGGAGGAAAGGCGGCCTTGGGACAAGTAATTTAGAATCAATCCTCAGGACAGTGGAAGTCACTAAAGGGTTTAAGCGGTAGCACTCGACCGCTATCAGTTACATCTTTGTTATGTCCCCTAAAGGCTCCTGAGTTGAAGGACAAAATAAATCTTTTCCTTTCTTAGTTGATTTTCTCAGGTAGTTTGTCATAGCATCATAAAACTGACTAACACAGCCTTCTTAAAATGATGCAAGAACCCTGAGCTGCAGTGGAGAGGGGCAGCAAACCAGGGGACTGTGACAGTTGTCCAGGAGGAGTGGGACAGGCGAGTGGGGCAGGGCAGACTCCAGAGCTGCCTGGTAGGTAAAAGCAACAGGACTTTGTGACCAAACGGAAGGCGAGCCTGAAGAAGAGATGAGGAAAGAATAGTCAGGATAGTCGCACCCTCTAGTCACAGACATAGATGTGATTTGAAGCACAGTGTGGGTGTCCAGCGTCACCCCAGGCTCCTGGGTAACTTAAGGATTCTAACTGGGGTTGTTTATTCTGCTAAAACGTAACCACTGGAGCAACCTGAATGTGGTATTCAGGGATTGGTGGCTTCCTTCAGATCTAGGAGGTCCCCTGCTTCCCTGCCTCTGTCGTCTCTGCAGCCTCAGGGGCTCCAGGTATCCAGCACCAGCGCATGGTTGGCTCTTCCGGACACTGCTTGCAGCCAGGGGTAGATAGCTTCCCTCTCATTCCATCCCAGTCCCTGGCCCAGGATGCTCAACACCTCCTTCAGGTAACACAGCTGTCTCCCCTGGAAACCTTGAGGATTCTGGGAAATGGAAAAGGCCTCTTTTAAAGCCAGGGTAGGACTCTGGCTCTGTCTTGACTTTTTTTTTTCTCACAGCCACTAGATGGCAGGACAGCATCGTTTTATTTCCATTCCACCTGCCCTGACTGGTCCAGGCTGTTCTTTATTCTTCTTAAAATTTATATATATTAAAATGTTTTCCTAATCCTCTGGTTATTGAAGAATATTTAGAAGAAAACAGAAAGGCACAAAAGAAAAAAATTACCCAAGATAGTTTAAAATTAGTGTTCACATTTTTAAAAATACATTTAGGGGAAGTCGATATGGGTACAGTTTGCATTCATTATGAGCCATAATGAATGAGTTTCTAGCACAAGGCCTGTGTCATCAGTGCCCTTGAAGAGGGAACCTTTTTTTGACATATATTTATTTAGACATAGGGTCTCCCAAGTTGCTTAGGGCCTCACTAGATTGCTGAGGCTGGCTTTGAACTTGTGATCCTCCTGCCTCAGCCTCCCGAGCCACTGAGATTATAGGTGTGTACCACTGCTCCTTGCAAAGAGGGACATCTCTTGATGTAAAGGTGACCCTCAAGCACCCAGCACAGGTTACCTGCCACCCCCATGAGCCTTGTAGTCTCTGTCCTGGATATAATGTCAAGTGTGTAACTGCTTCTTTAGGATACAGCCTGGGAGCTGGGGGAGGCCTGGAGGAGAGGGTGAGGAAGGTCTGGAGCTGGAATTGGACCTTGACTTGTTAGAAACAGTGCTGGGGTCCCAGAAGATAGGCAGAGCCCCAAGGCCAGGGCAGAAATGGGGGTCAGGCCAGGCCACTGACACAGGCTCTGCTGGGGAAGGTGGGTGGAAGCCACAGGACGGGGGAGTTTGGTATTGTTAGCACAAGCCACCACGAGCCCTTGCAGTCCATGCCCCCAGCAGCCGCCTGGGAGATGGCCTCTCTCAGGGCACCTCAGCTGCGGGACCAGAGGCTCCGCTGTGGGCTCTGCTCAGGGTCAGAATTCAAGAAAATAAAAGCAAAGTAGCAAACAGATCTCCCATCTCAGGTTTCCTCGTGGGGCCCTGTGGGACCTGCGGAGAGGCTACGAGTTGATCTTTCCAGCTCCCCATGGGGAGAGGGCAGGAGAAAAGGCTCATTCTCAAAATTTGACGGGAGTCCCTGTTTTGGAGACACAGGCTGGGGTCGCAAGGGCTTCTTCTTTGGTGACGTCTTTGTTTTCCATTCGGTCCCCTGGAGAGTGTTTCATGAACGCCACTCAGTTATAACGCTTTCTCCTGACTACAGCTCCGGCTTCCCCACCACCAGTGTGTGTTGTACGTAAACAGATCCCTGTTTTAAAAACGTGTTATTTGTGTGATTATAAGAAAGATCAGGTGGCCAGCCCCCTTTTCATTCAGAGAGGAAGCAGTGTTTTGGAAAGAGGCCAGATCTTAACTTGTTCAAAGAATCCCTTCCAAATGAAGCAGGTGCTGCTCAGTGATATCCATCGATGGAAAGAGGCCAGGTCTGGCCCCCCTAAAAATGTAGGAACATTAAAATTCACCCGAAGCATCCACCTTTCCTTAAAGGAAGATGTCATATGCAGCCTTCAGAATACTAGGCATCTATTCCCAAATTTGGAGAGTAATAAAGCTTTAGTGCCATATTGGAAGCAGCAAATGGCATATTATCAAGTAAAATAATGGTAGAGGTGGAGTCAAATTGGACAGCCAGGGTTTGGATCCTGGCCTTGTCTGCCACTCACTAGTTGAGGGCCGACCGCAAATCGTGGCCTCTCTCAGTATCAGTTTCCTCATCTGCATCATGGGGATGTCTATTTTAACACCAGTGGCTTGGTGTGAGAATTCAATAAAATAACCATTAACTTCCTGAATTACCTGAATATCCCTAATGAGGAAGAAGTCACAGAATCATCACGTTAAACTGGAAGACTCCTTAAAAGTTCATTTATCTAACTCCCTTCTGTTATGAGCGAGGAAAGTAAGACCAGAGAGGCAAAGTACTTTATCTACAGTCGCCCAGCAGCACCAGGACCAAGACACAGGCTTACCCTTGGGTCTAGTGCTCCCACCCTGATGTCAAGTGCCACCCACAACTGTGGTGGCATCGAGCTGTTCAACCACATTAATCCACCTACAGAGCAGTTTTTTTCTTCCACCCAAGTGGGTCAGCAAATTCAATTCTTCATACACACTGCACACTTTCTGGTTCACTTCAGCTGTGGGGTGGTGCGGGGACAGCTGCAGCAGCAGGATAGCAGGGACCCTGTGGTTGACAGGGCCAAGGGCACGTTTCAGGAGCGGGGAAACCCGTGCTGCTAAAATGAAATGTGGTCAGCATCCAGGAACCATGAGGCTTGGCCTCTACGTGGGTGAAACACCTCCAGGTATTTGGGGTTCTAGCTCTTCCAAAAGGGAGAGAAGTTAAAGAGGAAAGAAATAGTGAGAAAAGGAGATAAATCATCAGGTTTTCATAGTGTCTGTGTGTACTTCCTGTTGCTATCACAGAATACCTGAGACTGGGTGATTTATAAAGAACAGAGATTTATTTTGGCCCACGGTTCTAGAGACTGGGAAGCCCAAGTGCCTGGAACCAGCTTCTGCTCAGCTTCTTGTGAGGGCTCTGTATCGCTTTGACTCATGGTGTTACACCGGCAATTCAGCTTCAACCTGAGTTTTGGTGGAGATCCACCAAATCCAACCCTTACTTGCTATTAGTATAGAATACTTAAGTCTAGGGCTAGAAAAGCAGGGTGAGAACCTAGCCTGTTGCCTCTCAGATGAGCCCGGCAGGTGATCCCAAGTCCTTGCGTCTGGCCTGTGCTGGCGAGTTTTCGTTCCACTCAGAAAGTTTGGGGTGGCCTCAGGGTGCGGACCCAGAAACCTTAGCTGTCGCACACCCTGGACCTGCATCCTCAGCACACAGACATCTCTTGAGTCTTCCACTCCATCTTCTAGGCTGTTTGAAAATACTTCGGCCTTTACTGCTTCTGGATTTTTAAAAAGTCCTTTGTCCATTTTTATCATCAGAGGCCTCATCATCCCTTTTTTTAGGGAGAGAGAAAGTGAATATTGACCACTTTGAAGGGAGAGGATCTCTTCTCCTCAGCCTCTTAACCTGGGTATCCCCCTGTGATGGTGTGTTTTTGCAAACTGAGTTTCAGACAAGAACGCAGAGCCCCCACATTCTCTCGTGCTCCCAGCGCGCAGGGCCCTGAGCTGCATTCCCATCGGGAGCGCTGCAGGGAGCAGAGCCGTCGCCCCCTTCACCAGCCTGGCAGTTAGCACTGACCGCGGCCTTCCATCCAGACTTGGGAGAAGCCCCCTGGAGCAGGTAGCTGAAGGAGTGTGTTTTGGTTGTCACACTTGGAGGGTTGAGATGGGAAGGTGCAGTAACTCCGGGGCTGTCCCCTCTACGCAGGACCCCGAGAAGTGTTTACGGTCTGCTTCTGAAGGTCAGGGAATTTGGCATGCCTCTGGAGCCTTCTATGACGATCCTGGTGTTCCTGGCCTGACTACCTTTAGAAGGAGGGAAAAAACCAGTCTGGTGAACTTGAACTGTCTGCTCTAATACCAGCGCACTTCCTGTTGTCCGTGCGTGTTTACGCATTGTGCCCCGCGTGTGCAGGCTGGGTGTCGACTGCACTCCAGTGTTGGGTCACGTGGCACTTCCGTCATCTCTCCGAGCTGCCGCGGGATGCTGTGTCCACTGGCCTCTTGCTCGGCCTTCCTCCTGCTGTTTCTGGTTTTTACTTTTAAAGATCCTGCTGCCGGCTGCGTGTGGATGGAAGGTGTTCCTCCCCCTCTGGACCCCACACTCCTAGAAAGTTGCTTTTCCCTGGGGAGCCGTCCGGGGGTGGGGGGTGCCGCGGTGTGGAGGCTGGCCAGTTTCTGCCGGTCAGCAGAGAAGGGAGAGGCCAGTGTGACCTTCCCAGCCCGAGTTTGAATGGTCCTATGGAAAACTCCAGTGTGCAGCTCACTGCTGATTCAGTCACAGGCCTTCAGGGCGGGCGGGCCTGTGCCAGTCTCCTGTCCCCTGCGGAGCTCCGAGCATGTTGAGTTTTTATTATTACAGAGAAGAGGGAAACTCGCTCCCTGTCGTCGCGGGGCGAAGCCTGCTTCTGCTGCAGAGGGGGCCCCTTCCTGATGGGGACGCCAGGTACTGCCCGCGCACCTCCTTTCCTCCCTGTTCCGCCCTGGCCTTGGTGTGTTAACACCCTGGGGATGCCCTCTGCGGAGTCCAGGAATGAATCATCCCCCAAATATTTAGACAGAGCAGCTATGAAAACCAGAGCCCCGCAGCGGTGCGTGGCCCCCAGGGCGCTCACTGTTGGCTGAAGGATGTCTGCAAACTCGCAGGCGGCTCCTGGGACTCCTGTCCACAGAGGCACTTTAGAAATCATCAGGAATCCGTTTGCAAGTTGCTCTTCCCTTCCAGACATAGAAAGGCATAATTCACATTGTGAGCAGCCCAGGGGACCTGTGAGAGGATAAAACCTGTATTTATCTCCTCCAGTGATGAGGAAAATGAAACTTGTACCCAGAGGAGATGGTGCAGACCCCGCTGCACGCCACCTCCTTGTCAAGTAGGCAGAATATTTTTATCCTGTAATGTTTTGGGGGGGCGAGTTGCTGTAGATTCTTCAAGGAGGCTCTTTCATATAAAAAAAAAAACCAGCAGAGCATGACTGTCATTTTTTGAGTCTTTGTTGTGGCGAAAATGACCTTGTTGGCCTCACGCTGAGATCTGAGGTTGCAGGAACTGGCTCTCGACCTGAGAAGTTAGGATAATCTGGTTCCTTCCTGGTCCTCAGTCAGACCCTGTCTGTGTTCCTGGCCGAGGTTTGCACTCACTTGAACACGCCCAGGAAACGAAGATAATGCGACTTGCCCACATGGGCCAGGAAGCAGCCCCAAGAAGCAGGGTGGCCGGGCTGGCCCTCTCTGGGACCTGTACTGGGAATGGCTGCCCAGTGCCTTTTAGGGCACAGGTCAGTGACTTGCTAATCACCCTACCAGGGTGTCGCCATCTGTTGTGATCTTGCCTGTCCAGCCCTAAGCACAGTGATTTGGTGGCCAGGTTTATCATTATTATTATTTTAAATCTGCAGCCAGTTGTGGGACTCAACGAGCTTTTGAGAGAATCTTGAACTTTTAATTCACTGGTCTGATTTATCATGGACTTTTTATTTAATAGCAGCTTCCAAAGCAAGAGCCCTGTGTTTCTTCTTCTCAGCAGAATAATCCTGGGGAAGAGAGTCTTCCAAATGTCAAAAAGGGCCAAGAAAAAGGCAAGGTTTATCTGCAGAAAGTTAGCCGAGGGAGAGAAGAGGGGGTGGCGGGT
Source organism: Sciurus vulgaris (assembly GCF_902686455.1). Taxonomy (NCBI): domain Eukaryota; kingdom Metazoa; phylum Chordata; class Mammalia; order Rodentia; family Sciuridae; genus Sciurus; species Sciurus vulgaris. The sequence goes on along the minus strand of NC_136464.1, from coordinate 16,668,274 downwards.
AGGATGGGAAGCAGTAGGATCTGGCTTTGGGAACCCCCGCCAGCTTTCTGCTCCGTCTTTCTTTGCCTGTCGTCCGTACTTTGCAGAATCAGGGGACAATGCACTTAAAAGCTTGATATCCATGATGCTGTACATGGTACCTAAGAAATCCCTGAGGAGGTCCCTCTGCCGGGTGTCCCATTTGTCCCATCCAGAAGGACTCCCATGTTCCAGCGTCTTCTGCAGGAAGGTCATAAAACCTAGGGCAACAAGAACATCCACTTTTAGGAAATCTTGTGTCTGGGGATGACGGCCAGGTGAAGAAGTTTCTAATCTGGATCTGTGAAAGCTTCTTATTTCCTGCCGGGGTCCCGCCTGGAGACCCCACTGAGCCAAGCTACCAAGCGCTGCCATCTTTCTGCAGTGGCTCATTAATTAGCACAGTTCCCCCAGCCCTGGAGGCCCTTGCTTCTGTCCCACCCAGTTGTTTATCTGAGGTGAGCATCTGCTTGGCTCCAGCCGCTGGTTTCCAGGCAGACACTAACTCTTTTTTAGCCACTAGAACTGGGACACAGAGCGTACCTCTGCTGACTGAGTCCAGAGGGAACTTCTGCTCACACCCAGGGGACCCCAAACGATGTGTTACACACAAAAAGCATCCTCTGATGACGTTGCCTGGAGTGGCATCCCCTGGGAGCCTTTTGTTGGTGGTGTTACAATAGCTGTGGCTCAGTGCTCGGCCCTGTTCTCTGTGCTGGGCAACCTTCGCAGGTTTCAGAATCGAAAATCTCACCCTGGGCCCTAAAGACACCTGCGCTGCTGCCCAGGGCTCCCCCGAGGAGGCCTGTGTCCTGCAGCATAGCACGTTTGATGTTCTGATCCAGAGCCAAGGGGCTGAAAGGCTGAATCCTCATGGAGAGGAGATGATACGGTGGAGCCAGCAGTGCTGTGCCCCGCACAGGTGTGGACAGCCGCCAGGAACATGGGGCCAGCACCTTCTCTGCTCCAATGGGCTCTGGAAATAGATGAGGGGAATAGAAAGATGAGAGGCCATACTGTGGGCAGCCTGTCTGTGCTGTGGGCCTCAAACTTCAGAGTCTCTGAGTATCTGCAGGACAGCTCCCCAGCCTGGTCCAACGCACCCTAGGTCTAGAGCAGGACCCGGGGATCTGAATCTTAGCGAGGCGAGCAACACTGGAATAGGAGACTTGGTGTTCTGCCTTGGGACACGTCTGGGCTCCAGCTTGTGATTACGGACAAGCTAATGTGATCTCTCTCTGTGGAGTGGGGCTGGTGCCTCAGAATCATTGCAGTGATTAAATGAGGTGATATGTGCAAAGTGGTAAAGTGATGAAAAAATTTACTGTATTAATTATTGTGTGACTGTTGACATGGAGGAATGAAACCCTTAAAGTATTAGGGAGAAGGATGAAATTGCTGTGGAAAACAGGAAAATAGGGTTTCTAGGGAGCCTTTAACAATGAACACAAAAATGTACGAATCCAATAATCTTTAAGACAGGCCAGATCTCAAAGTCCAGTTGTAGCAAGCAAATGACTTTTACCTCCTTAAATAGTAATTTTTAGATGTTTAAAATAACACATGTGATTTTAAAAGCTGTACAGTGAGGGCTCTTTCACTTTTTCCTGTTGTTCTGCTTCTAGCTGCCCCTAATACAGGTAACCACTGATGATGATGTACAATAACAGCATTAATAACCATGGTGACATTTATTGCCCACTTACTACTTGCCCCACGCTCTTATCGCTTTGTGAGTATTAACTTCTTTGTAAGCCGGAGGTAGCTGCCATTAGTTCATCTTCCTTACAAATGAGGAAAGTGAAACACAGAGAGGTTAAGCAACTTGGAATGTGATCACACAGCTTTGGTGGAGCAGGGATTCCAACCCAGAGGCAGTCCTACCCCAGAACCCAGGATTTATGTGCAGACCATCCTCCAAGAGACTCTTTGTGCACATAGGAGCCAATCTAAGCATATTTTTTCTTCTCAGCTTCCCCCGAAAGGCAGCCTGCCGTTCCCCCTGGTCTGTGCTTTAGTTTTGGTCCGTGCACGGCACCGCGTTCTGGAGCTCCTTCACAGACCACATCCCCCGTTCTTTATGGGACGTGTGATCACGACTTAAGACCCTGCCCCCTTTGTGGTCCAGCCACGGACCTGGACCTTCCAAGGGTCTCTTAAAGGAGTGAGTCAGGAGGCGAATAAATGGCTCCCCTGGTCCTCCAGGTCTTCCCCAGAGCTCGGTTAATCAAGGCCTGTGGTGCAGGTGTGGGATTGGGGATGGGGTGGGGTCAGCGCAGGAGGAAAACCTGGCCTTCTGAAAGCCCTTCCAGGTAGGACCGGACCTCACACGCAGAAGGACTCAAGTAAGAAATTCTCCTGTGTCCCTGCAGAACCCCCAGCCAGGGGCCACCCTGAAAAGCTTCCCTCTCAGAAGTCACTTCCTCCTGACACGGGACCTTGGAGCCTGAGGCGACACCTCGTTTGTGCCTCTGGAAGGTCCTGCTGGCCCACGGTCACAGGCTGCAGGCAGGCGTGGGCTGCTCTGCACCTGGGCCCAACTGGAGGTTGCCGGGGCCTTGGCTTGTCTTCGTTCATTCACAAAATACACTGAGTGCCTACTGTGTGCAGCGCTGATCTAGAAGCTGGGAAATGGCCGTGACAGGCAAGCCCGGCCTTCACGGAGTTTACCCTCTAGCAGGAGGGACGACCCTCTGGGATTCGAGGTCACAGGTGGGTGTGGCCAGGGTAGGAGGGCCTGTGCAGAGCTCGGAGAACTGAAGGAAGGACACCTGGGACAGGCACTCGCTCAACAGTGGTTTCTGGAGAGGGTGAGGCACAGTCCCTCACCTAGGGTGTCGCCAGCATCCCCTGGACAGCCCTGAGCAAGGAACTCATCTGATCGGATTGATGGAGTTTTAATTTATTTAGAAGCTCTCTTTGAAGAAGAGACTGTATGGGCGAGACTAGACTCTGGAGGCCAGTGAGGAGGTGACAGTGACATCAGGTCAGGAGGTGATGTCGTTTCAGGGTCCTGCCTGAGCCGACAGCATGAAGCCCTGTGAGCCAGGATCGTGGTGCTCAGGGAGCTCAGCAGCACACAAGCCCAGCAGGGCTTTCCTGGGTCCCCCTTTCCCTCTGAGGCTCCCAAGCTGTCACAGCAGGGCTGAACCGGCCGGGGAGCGCAGCCCCAGGGACGGTGTCAGAGACCAGACCTTGCCATGCCTGGTCTTTGCCAACCTGTCGCCTTGGCCCCCTCAGCCCACGTGGTGAAGCACGGCTACCAGCAATTCTCGTTTTAGCCACTTGAGAGAAGTTGGACCTTTTCTTCAATTCCAGTTTGAAATTCCCGGGTGAGAGGACTGATTGGCCGACCTAGAGATCAGGTGCCCCCGGGCCACTCAGCAGTGGCCATGGGGTCAGGGTGCCTCGATTGTCATTCACTTTCTGCCAACATGGTGGCTCCTGCCACAGTCTTGAGGGGAGAACTGGAGCGTTGGGGTGGCTCATCCCCAGGAGAGAAGGTGTCCCCACATCTCAGAGCTGTCAGGAGGTGGACTGCTCTCAGGGGCTCATTCCTCGGTTGGCAGAGGACTTTGGCCTCCCTCTTTGTTATCCTGGTTCTTCCTGTCACCCTCTCAGCAGGTGGGTCTCTCCAGGCATGTGCTGTGCTGTGGTGATCGCCCTGGCTGCTCCCCCAAAGCTGGCTCTTGTTGGGAAGACACATCCCAAAAGTCTGAACTGATAATCGCCCTCTAAGGCACGTCTGTGGTCCAGGAAGACATGGGTTTAATGAAAAGCTATTGGGGGTGAGAAGGAAACATGAATATTGACTGATTCAAATTCAGAAAGAGGAAGCAGACTTTGAATTCATTTTGAAAAATTAGAGTTCAGTTTGGGGGCAGGATGGGTAAGGGAATTTGTCCTTACCACCATTTTGAGGTATTTACCAGGGCTAAAAAAAATCACACTTTACATTTCATTTTAGATACGCATCATAACTATGTGTGTGTATCTTTGTTCCCCAACTTTAATTAAGAAATTAATTGATTTCCAATTTCTATTCTGATAGAAGCAGAGTTCTTTTATTTCCCATATAACTTGTATCCAGCCTGGTTTTTCTTGTAAAAGGTGTTTGCTGGATTTGGTTTGCTCATCACTGAGGATGAGCTAATGGCAGCTTTAAAAAAGTCAGAGCTTGTTTATGACTTGGATATTTTCCTAGAGATCTGAATCTCAGAATATAGAAGTAGAAATTCATCTCTTCAAGGGTCACAGTGCATGGTGTGTGACCTCCAGCTGTCCACGTTTGCTTCTCCCCTTAGGATCTTGAATGGCCTTCAGTTAGCCAGAGGGCGCAGGAATCTTGCTGTGAAATATAGTTGGTGTATTATAAGCCCTGCTTTTCCTGTTCAGTTTTCTCTCCTTTTATCTATTATGGTCTTTCCTTGAAAGGTTGCAGAGAATGCTGGATGAAACCCATCCTGAAGCTGCCTTTGTTGAAAGGTTAAGTGGGTCAGGGGCCAGGTTTAAGAAAAGCCACCGCTTAGGCACCAACTTCCCCAAAGTAACCTGGAAGATGAGTAAGTCCTATTCTGAATTTTAATATCAAAGACAAGGTTTGGTCAAAGAAGAAACACCGTCATAAAGCATGATCTGGGAGGCTGATTCCTGGGAATCTCATGCCAGCTCTGAATGTCAACTTTCCTGTCTGTGCAAATGTGGGAACAGGCAGCAGTTGGTTCAAGCACCGGCCCATAGGTGGCAGGTGCCAGTGAGGAACGGCTGTGCCCTCACACCCTGTTTGTTCTGGACTTTGTAGATTCCAAAATGCTTTCACACCCCTGTCCCATTTGATCCTTTGAGGGGCAACTGGGTCTGTTTTCATCCATGAGAAGCTCCAAACCCCTGGGGTAGAGTCTGGCTGGTGGACACACCTCCACGGTTCCTGAGCCAACTACTGACCCAGCCTGGAGGTGGCATGTTCGGGTTGGTTCCCGGGATGGATGGCTGAGTCCTGGTACCCAGAACACAGGCTGACCTCACTAGAGACAGGTGGCCTGTCACAGTGAAGCCCATCACCTGCCTCTCCCATCCGCAGGTCCCAGCACCCAATGCGAAGCGGGGGGGTTCTGAGGTTCCACTGCCCGGAGCTGGGCCTGCTGTGCCCACTCACCCCGAGCCAGCTCCTTAACCGCCCCAGGCCTCTCCCGCTCATCCTTGCAGTGGGGGTTATTAACATGACACCCACCTCTGACTTTGGGGTGCTACCAGGATTCAGTGAGAAAATGCAGTGGGAGTTCTAACCCGTGGTAGGCACCGACAGGTTGGTTGTTATCATTACTTCCTGTAAGGTGGGCCTCACCCTGCAGCCCACCCACCTCCAGGTCACCCAGGAGGCCCAGAGGCTGGGCGCGTGTAATAGACTGTTTTCACATGTACACCAGACACCGTCGGTTGTCATCAACGGGGTGGAAATGAGGAGGTAGATCCCGCTCCTGCCCACGAGCCTGTCCCTGCACAGAGCAGATCACTTTGCGGACACTCATGTTCTGAGGGGGAGACTCCCCAGGGAGAACCTACTGCCACCACACCTCCCGTCTAACTAAGAGCCACAGAAAGCTGCACCTGCCGCCTGCGACCTCTACAGGAGAGGATGTTGGTGCTCTGAAGGGCAGTGACTCACTGGCCCAGGTCACACAGGCGAGTGGACACAGCTCTGCCCATCCCAAGCCCAGCGCTCCTAGGTGCTGCGCGGCCTTCTGGGGACAGAGCGTGAAGCAAAACCGCTGCTGCTGAACACAGGGAGGGAGGAGCCCTGAGAGGCAGGACAGACTCGGGATGTTTCTCTTTAACAAACAGTGTCATCACGGGAGATGGGGGACCTCGTACCCGTGGGGGACAGGTCGTGACAGGGAACCTCATACCCATGGGGGACAGGTCATGACGGGGGACCTCGTACACATGGGGGACCAGGTCGTGATGGGGCACCTCGTACACATGGAGGACCAGGTCATGACGGGGGACCTTGAACACATGGGGGACAGGTCGTGACGGGGGACCTCGTACCCATGGGGGGCAGGACAGGTCGTGACGGGGAACCTCATACCCGTGGGGGACCAGGTCGTGACAGGGGACCTTGTACCCATGGGGACCAGGTCATGACAGGGGACCTTGTACACGTGTGGGACCAGGTCGTGACGGGACCTCGTACCCATGGGGGACAGGACAGGTCGTGATGGGGGACCTCATACCCGTGGGGGACCAGGTCGTGACAGGGGACCTTGTACCCATGGGGACCAGGTCATGACAGGGGACCTCGTACACGTGGGGGACAGGTCGTGACAGGGGACCTCGTACACGGGGACAGGTCGTGATGGGGGACCTCGTACACATGGGGGACAGGTCGTGACGGGGGACCTCGTACCATGGGGGACAGGACAGGTCGTGACTGGGAACCTTGTACACATGGGGGACAGGTCGTGACGGGGGACCTCATACACTTGAGGGACAGGTCGTGCCAAAGTGGAAAAACAGCAAGAAGGAATGGGAAGTCAGACGCAGCCCGTCCGTAAGCCAGACCAGGGCCAGAGGGCAGGGAGAAAGGCCTCGTCCTCGGGCTGGGCAGTGATCCCTGGAAAGTGGTGCCCTCGTGTGCAAGCTCAGCCCTTGCTTCGCCTCCTCTGCCTCTGGGTGAGAGCAGGGGAGGCGGGCGGGCGAGTCATCCTGACCGTGGTGACGGGCGCAGGCTTTGCAGCACCAGGAGCAAGTCTGAGGCCGGGGAGGGTCTGCTTCGCCCATCACGGCCAGATCCCAGCCTCCCCATGGACCTCAGTTTCCCTCCGTGCCGTGAGGCATCAGATGCCGCCAGTGGGCTCGTTCACGCAGGGAGTAGGTGCTGAGCACCCTTCATGCCCCTGGTTGTTCTGTGTGCTGGGAATTCAGCGATTTTCAGGACCGATGACCATCCCTCCCCTCCTGGCGCTCGTGTTGGCCTGGGGACTGGCCAGTCTGCTTCCTACTCGGTGGACGTTGGTCCTCTGCCCTCCTGGGAGGGCTTCTGCTCCCACCACGATACTGGTGTGCCGGGCTTTTGGCAGACTGGACCACCAGTCATTTGGAGATTGGAAGGGCCCTCCCTTCTTTTATAAATTGCTCTGTTCCTTTTTTCCTCTTTTACTGTGTGTCATTGAATTATAACATCCACGTGCAAAAGTGCACACACTTGGATTTTCTCTGACCCATGGGTGTGACCAGCACTAACACCAAGAACCAAAACATGACACGCACTTGGGACGGTCCTGGTATCCCTTGTGGTCACCTGCAGATTTCTGGTGCCAGTGTCAGTTCCAAGCCCAGCAGGTGCCCGTTACCTTTGGATCTTTGCTGTTGTGTTTGTGAGGCACCTTCTTGTCGCTGTAGGTCGTCACGCTTGGCTCCTTCTCGTGGTTCTGTTTCACGGCCTGTGTATTCAGCAGTTCTCACATTCTGCTATAAATGGGTGAAAGGATTATTTCCCGTTCGGGGGCTACTGCTGGGAACCTCTTGGTAAACCTGTCTGTGTTCCAGGGAGGCACTCTGCCCTCGGGTGTGTGTCAGCTCAGTTTTAGTGGAATCTGCCAGTTTTGCACAGTGGAGGTACAAAGTAGGTTCCCCTAGCAATGTGTGATCATTCCAGACGCTGAACACTCAGTTTCTTTCACACGGAAGCCGTTCTGGTGAGTGTGTCCTAATCACATTGTGATTTTAATTTGCATTTCTCTGACATGTAGCAGGATTTACCAGGAAACCCATTTAAACATGACGGTTAAACAGAGCCATCTGTCCTCTCCAGGTCGGCACCCTCTGACTTTCCTGGGCACAAGAGGCCATGACTCTTCCCCAGCCCCTAACTGGCTTTCTGTTTCCCCAGTAAGAAGAAGAAAAATGGTTCCACACAATCAGTCAGGACCCCCCGGGACCGAGTGCCCACGTATCAGTATAACATGAATTTTGAGAAGGTGGGCAAATGCATCATCATCAACAACAAGAACTTCGACAAAGTGACAGGTGGGTGTCGTGGGCTGGGTTCCCGCTGCCTCTCCCTTCAATTTTCTCTAGTTTGTGTCAGACATCCATCAGAGAAATGGTGCGCCTACGTCCTGTAGCAGGGAGCCCTCCTGCAAAGGTGATCTTCCCGTGTCCAGGGGAAAGAGACAGAGGAACCAGGAACTTGCAGTCTGAGGTCCCACCATGTAGATGAGCTGATAAGGGACTTTAACTAAGAACCTCCAAGGCTAAGAATCAAGGGGCCTATTTGGCTTTGAGTGGGGCTGAGGGCCCTGAGGGTCTCACCTGCTGTGGGCAGGATGAGTCCTCTCTCTGCATTTGCTTCTCATTTCATTGGCTTGTTGACCTCGGAAGGTGTTTCACATACTCAGAGGATTTGAGGACAGTAGGGCCCCTTGCCATGACCTGTCACGTGCTGTGCTGTGGATTAAACTCGCCCTCTATCCCCAAACTCATATGTTGAAATTCCAGCTCCTCATATAACTGTTTGGAGGCAGGACCTTTACAGAGGTTATTTGGGTTAAATGATGTCACAAGAGTGGGTCCCCTGATCCAAGAGAATTAGTGTCCTTATTGGAAGGGACTCCAGAGACCTCACTCACTCTTGCTCTCTCTCTCTCTGCCATGTGAGGACACGGTAAGAAGGCAGCCATTTACAAGCCAGGAAGGGAGCCCTCACCAGCAACCAAATTGTCCAGCACCTTGATTGTGGGCTTCCCAGTTTCCAAAACTGTTGTTTAAGCCATCCAGTCTGTGGCAGTTTGTTACAGCAGCCTGAGTTAACTGATACATCTTGATCTAATCCTCTGCTCTGGGCACCTGGCTCCATGATACTCTGCACCCAGCGTGGCTCATCCGTGGATCCACTTGATTCCCACAGGTATGGGTGTCCGAAATGGAACAGACAAAGATGCTGAGGCCCTCTTCAAGTGCTTCCGGAGCCTGGGTTTTGATGTGACTGTCTATAATGACTGTTCTTGTGCCAAGATGCAAGATCTGCTTAAACGAGGTGAGCGCTTACCCTCCTCTGCCTTCCTCCTGTGTGGAGAGGAGCAGTGTCTGACTGGACTTAGGGGACAGAGGGCTTGCAGCGTGGGGAGTCTTCTTCCTCTGGCCACTCTACCTATCCTGCAAGAGGCAGGTCTCTTTCAGAAAACTTGAGTCTCTATGAAAAAAAAAAGCTTAAGCTCTCATGAGTGAAATAGATTCTGAATATACAGAATGGTTACAGTTTCAAAAGGCCGATTCCTCGGGAGGTAACAAATCTATAGCCTCCTGTCCAGAATGGAGTTGAGATGTAAGCTTTTCCCAGTGACAGATGGAGGACAATAATCCCCATATACTTCAGAACTATAGCACATCCAGGATTTTCTTTCACTAAATCTTTAACACAAACCCTGTGATGTTGGCCGACAGTCTAGTACCATGCTCATTTTATAAATGTGGGGATAGAGACATACTGAAGAGGGAATCATGGACAGAACCAAACCCTAGCAGGTCTTCCATCGTGTTTTCTATATCCCACATCATCTAATGGATGTCACTTAGATTACTCTGGAACTTAGGGCAAGTGTTTGAAGGTCAGTTGTGCGGATTCAGAGGACAGGGACCCGGAGGCAGTAGACCATTCACTTCTGCTTTTCTTAGCAGTGCATCTAGAAAAAAAGACTCCACCTTCTTCTTCTTCTTCTTTTTTTTTTTAAATAGGCATCAGTTTTAGTTATGCATCTTTTTCTGATTTCTTCAAATTTGAATCTTATAAGCTGGACTCTTCTACCCTAGTAGGTCGTGTGGTAGAACATCCTGGGAATTAGGAGTTTGGTTGTGGGTCTGGTACCAGTGCCAACTGCTGGGCTCCCCAGGCCAGGCAACCATGCCTTTCTCATTTCTTTGCTTTCCTGAAATGTGGACCATGCCCCCAGCTCCGCTGTTTCCTAGGGTTGGAAGATTAGCTTTGCAAAAAAATAAATAAATAAAATAATGGCCTCCATAGGCACAAGGGCCAGTTGTAGTTTCTGTTCTCGGGGAAAGTGAATTCTACCCGAACCCAGAGCCTGTCAATCAGCGTTCTAGCGAAATAGCAAAGCAGTGATTTTTCTTGACTGTGTGTGTTATGGGTTCCAGGGAGGATAAAACTCTGGCTTTCCAACTCTGTCCAGATTCATCTTATCTTAAAATAAGCTAAGAATTCCAACATTCATCACCGTCAGCTTGTCCCTCTTATTATCAGAACTGACATGGAAGCCACTGGGCAGATCCCTGCACAGGTGCCTCAGGGATGAGCACGGTGGAGGCCACACCTGCTCTCCAGAACTGATGAAGCAGCAGGGGGTGGCAGCACCCACCGGAGCAACACTGGGCTGCCCGTGGACAGTGCTAGGGCACCACTCCGAGATTCCATGTTTCATCCATGAAATAAAGAAAAATAGGCCTTCTGCATGGGGTCCAGTAGGGACCAAATAAGACCATCCGTGTGACATACTTGGATAGGTGTCAGCACAGAGAGGTGCTCACGCAGTGTTAGATGTTATTCTTTGCCCCATCACTGATGGTAGAGAAGATTTTGTATTGTGAGAGAAGCTGCCTTTCTAATCATTTTTAGGTGTGAAGTGCAGTGACCTTAAGCAGGTCCACATTGTTTGCAAACATCGCCACCGTCCACCTCCATGATCATTTCCATCTCCCCTAAATGAAGCATCGACTCTGTTAAACACTAATTCCCTACATTCCCTTCCCCCGGCCTCTGGCAGCGGCCATTCTGATTCTCTCTCCACTTGACTACTCTCAGTACCTCATCAAAGTAGAATCCTACAGCATTCATCCCTTCGTGACTGGCTTATTTTTTGGCACAAGGTTTTATTTTCTTCAGCTAATGGCTGCCTGGGGCCCACTTGACAAATATTAGCTCATTAATCAGGGCCTGCCAACTCCACTTTCAGACAAGGAAACAAAGGTACAAATGGTTAACTAACCTGCCTGTTGTCATAGAAGTAGCCAATGGCAGGGCCCTGCCCTTCTGCTCCCCAGTATGCTGCCTCTAACAGCTGCTTGAACACCTCGGCCCTGGGGGTCGCTCCTCTCGAGGTTACCCCATCTAGGGTTCAGACCAAGTGGGAATTCCAGAATTCTCTCCAACTTCTCTTCCCTAGTCTTCATTCTCTTCAGAGGGGCATTGCAGACAAAGTCTAGAGCTTGAGCAGAGCCCTCTCCCTGACCATCCTCCAACCCTCGCTGGTCCCTCCCCAGCAGCCTGCGCGGCTGCCAGGCTGCCTCTGGGGTACTGCATCTGAGGTCCGCAGGACTTCAGTCTTCGTTTTCAGTGTTCACGTTGCTTGCCTGCAGCTTCTGAGGAGGACCACTCTGACTCAGCCTGCTTCGCCTGCATCTTATTAAGCCATGGAGAAGAAAATCTAATTTACGGTAAAGATGGCGTGACACCCATAAAGGATCTGACGGCCCATTTTAGGGGAGATCGATGCAAAACCCTTTTAGAGAAACCCAAGCTCTTCTTCATTCAGGTAATCACTTTTCAAAGTCAATACGATTGAAAATGGGAAAAGCCTGTAGGGTGACTGGGTTGGCGCTGTCTTTACGAATCTCCATCTCTTTGGGGTATGCAAATTCAGGTTTGGCTTTTCTGCTCTAAGTAGTTGGTTTATGTATTTGCCTTGGATTCTAAAGGAGGAAGGATTCTTTGAGACTTGCAATGTTTTGCCTTGCTGCGTAACTGGGATCACCATTCATTCACTTACTCATTCATCAGAGGACCACTGAGCTCCTCATCTATGTCATCCACTGTCCCTTGCATCTGGGCACAACAGTGAACAGCCTGTGCATTTCTGTTCCCAACTCCAGGAAGTGATCTCTCCTTTCATATTTAGGCTTGTCGAGGGACAGAGCTCGATGACGGGATCCAGGCTGACTCAGGGCCTATCAATGACACGGATGCTAATCCCAGATATAAGATCCCAGTGGAGGCCGACTTCCTCTTCGCTTATTCCACGGTCCCAGGTATCCAATCCGTTGTCTGCTCACCTTACCAGTCAGTTTCAGCATCAGTAAAGCCTCTAGGGCTGTCTTTGTTTCTTGTTGCTGGGTGAATTAATTGTAGTTTGAACATCCCTAATCCAAAATGATTTCAACCTGAAACTTTTTCAGCCCCAACATGCTCAGAAGTTTAGATTTTGGAGCATTTCAGATTTTGCATTTTCTTGTCAGGATGCTCCACCAATAAAGACTATGCAAATGTTCCAAAATCTAAAAGTCTCTGAAATCCAAAACACTTCCAAGCATTTTGGGTAAGGGATACTCAACCTGTACTGTAAGCACAGTGGCTTACATAACAAATGCATTGTCTTGCTGTTCTGGGGGTCAGAATCCCAAAATGAGTTGTCAGAGTCACATTCCTTCTGGTGACTCAGCAAGGAAACCCATTTCTTTGCCCTTTCCTGTCATGTCTGTGACCTTTCTTTCATTTAAAGACAGAAACCTCACATCTCTCTGTCCCTTCCTCTGTTCTCGAATCTCTCTCTCTTTCTGACCACAACTGGAAAGGGCTTCGGTGATTGGACGGGGCCCACTTGGGAACCCAGAATCATCTCCCATCTCAGTTCTATAACTTTAATCACATTGGCAAAGGCCTTTTTGCTATGTAAGGTAACATGGTCACAGGCTCCAGGGTAAGGGTGTGAACATCTTTGGGGACCATTATTCTGCTTGTTCAGTTTCTTTCCAGAAAAGCTGAATTCTCTCACTTTGTCTTACTATTATTAGGAATAATTATAAAACAAACATTTCTTCAGAGCTTTATCATTTACGGCGGGTTTTTGTGTCTTTTACGTTGTATCATCCTTATGATAAATTTGTAGTTAGTTATAGCAAAATATAAATACAAAATATAAAATAGCAAAAGTGTTATTGTGTCCTGATTTTACAAATGAAAAAAGTAAACTAAGCTCGGGTGAGTTTGAGAGATATGCCCAAGGTCAGATAGAGATTTCATGCACAAATTCTGGGCCAGGATTCCTTTACCCTCACAGTTCCAGAAAATGCCAGTCATGAGCAAGCCTCCTCATTATTTACCAAGAACCATGTTTGCCTGAGCCTGTTCCATGAAAGTCCTTCCTTTGTTTTGGGTGCACCCGTCACCAACTTAGAATTCTCTCAGTTTTGTCAAGTGCTTGGTGCACTGGTTTTGGTTGTAGTAAATAGGTTGGTATGTTTGACAAAAACCAGCTCAAGCAGGATCTGCAGATGGGATCCTAAGAAAGCGATAACTTCACAAGTTTTAAGTTTCATTAAGATAGAAAATAATTTGGCCTTCCTGATCTTAGGAAGGAGGCAGAGTAAGGGCAGTCATATCAATGTAAACAAACCTGGTGGAGTAATTGTAGTTACACTGAGCAAGGTCTTGAGGAACTCAGGAAGGAAAGACAAACTCTTCTAGGGAGGCAGATGAGAGAGATGTTCCTAAAAAGCTGTAACTGAGTCCTGAAAATTCAAACCACAGGGGAAAGAGGAGGATGGCTTGCCAAACAATGCCAAGTCAAATAGCCCAATGCATTCAGCCAAACTTAAGATTGGATGAGAATGTATCAGTTAACTCAGGCTGCTGTAACAAAATGCCACAGACTGGATGGCTTAAACAACAGTTTTGGAGGTTGGAAAGCCCACAATCAAGGTGCTGAACAATTTGGTTACTGGTGAGGGTCCCCTTCCTGGCTTGTAAATGGCTGCCTTCTTACTGTATCCTCACATGGCAGAGAGAGAGAGAGCAAGAGTGAATGATGTCTCCGGCGTCCCTTCCAATAAGGACACTAATTCTCTTGGATCAGGGGACCCACTCTTGTGACATCATTTAACCCAAATAACCTCTGTAAAGGTCCTGCCTCCAAAAACAGTTATATGAGGGGCTGGAATTTCAACATATGAGTTTGGGGATAGAGGGCAAGTTTAATCCACATCATGTGTCAGGGCATGGCAAGGGGCCCTACTGTCATGGGCCCTGTGTGCTATACTAAGCAGCCTGAACTTCATACTGATAAAGAGGTGCAAGGAAACCATTTTGGTGCAAGTCACAGGATGACATTTGCACTTTTGAATAATGACCTTGGAGCCCCTATAGGACAGAGGTCAGAGGTCACAAACCCAAGGAGAAGGTGGTCTTTGCCCAGCCTCACCAGAATACTGTATTGAATGAGGTAATGTATGTGCCCTACTAAGGCCATTGAGCTCACGCCTCATGCAGGTAGTTACCACTACCTTGTGCTGTGGGAAAGAATTCTAACTCACTTTACGTGATAGTTTACTATTGACTTACTACATATTATACATTTATTCCATAACTGGTTGTTATAAAAATGATGGTGACCTCAGTAGCATCAACTTGGGGTGACCCATTGGCAGTGAGAGGAAGAAGCACAGCTCATCGTGGAAACCAGAGACAACCTTATTGGTCTCACACTGTCTGTTTAAAGGCGGGTGGAGAAGTGGAGGGAGTGGGCCCTTCCCTGCCCCTGGAGGAAAGCCGCAGCAGCTCTGTAGGTGGGCTGCTATGCTGAGACATTAGACAATGTTGTAGAAACTTCTTAAAGTCACAGACAGTTGCCAAACTATAACGAGACTGTCCAGTCTGAGATAATAACTAAAACTCCAAACTCAACTTTACATTTCTCCCAGTTTCTCAGCCCTGCTACAGGGCTTAGTGGCTAATGGGGCCTTGATCTTTCAGCTTTCTCAACAGCTTTCCCATTTGAAAGATCTATTTTTAGATTCTCCCAGAGTCAAAGTTGGGACGGAGTCTGGGAAGGAAGGAGGCAAAGTCGGGGATAAGACGTGAGTCCCGTGCTCAGTCATCTGGCCTCTTAGGCCCTGGTCAGGTAGATGATTGCAGCTGCTGAGTGCTGCAGCACTGGGTTGCCTGGGCCCTGCTCCTCCTTGGCCCTCAGATGGGCACCTCTGTTCCTGGTTAGTCATTGTGGTCCCTTCCTCAACTCTTGGACATCCTCTGTGGTCCCTGTGTGTCTTCTCTCAGCTGGGGTCTTCTTGCCTTTTCAAGAGGACCTATTGATCAGGACCCAGGACAATCCAAGAGCCAATTTTCCCTCCCAGAGGCCATGTGTGATCCTTGAGGAACACACCCGTGCCCTGACAGTGCCAACCCTCCTGGGACAGCAGGCTCTCCTGCCTCAGCCCCTAAATACTCAGCATCCCTTGCCTTTGCATTTCTTTAGCAGGATACAATTCTCATTTTGTGTACCCCCAAAAAGCAACAGTCACAATTCTCTGAGATTCCTTGCCAATCTCTTTTCTAGGCTTGAATTAGAAAGTTGTACTCACCCCAATTGTCTGATGAGGAGTTGCAGGTTACAACCTTGGCCTCCAGCTTTCCTCTGGAAATCTCCAGAAGCGGATGTGTCTCACTGTCACTTAGGTATCTCATAGGTGTTACATGAACATCTCCATCAAAACAGACGCAAGAAAATTTTCTGGCAACATCCACCAGCACTGGCCTTGGGTGATATTATCTGTTATTGGATTTCCATGACAGAACACCCAAGGCATTCTTTAGCATCTTCATGAAGTTTTCTCCATTTAAGGTTTTTCCTCAGCACAGCAACATAATTCTCATTAGTGACTCGTGTGCAAATCAGAAGGGAGTCATTTCCATAAAGCCAGGCATGAAGACCCCAGACACTGACAGCTGAAGCTCATTGGCGAGTGGAGCAGCTACCAGGGTTGACTGATTCAGTTCTCATTTCTCTCCTGTCAAAGGATATTACTCCTGGAGGAACCCGGGCAAAGGCTCCTGGTTTGTGCAGGCCCTCTGCTCCATCCTGGATGAGCATGGCAAAGACCTGGAGATCATGCAGATCCTCACCAGAGTGAACGACAGGGTAGCCAGGCACTTTGAGTCCCAGTCTGAGGACCCCCGCTTCAATGAGAAAAAGCAGATCCCCTGCGTGGTCTCTATGCTCACCAAAGAACTCTACTTCTCCAAGTAACCATTTCTTCTAGCTGAGAAGCTATGGATCATTCATTGATGAGTCAGGTTATTATTGTTATTATTTTGAAGCTCTTGAAATATCCAGAAATGTTATGAGATTTTAATTTCAGGAAAATGTATTGATTCAACAGGGAAGAAACTTTCTGGTGCTGTCTTAATGTTCTCTGAATTTTCAGAGACTTTTTTTTTTTTTTTTACTTCAGAGACTTGTTTTTCATTTGATGACTTTGTAATTTTCTCTTAAGATTTATTTTCTGTTTGTATTTCTCTTACCTTGTTATTGCACTTAGTACATGCAACAAAAATGACCTCTTGGCTGTGTCCACTGTAATTGATGGTGATATTGGTGGAGAGTCAGGGTCATGTTTGCACTTGACAAAGAGAATTCCAGCTCTTGTCAGATAAAAGGCAAAGGGGATACTCATTGGCCTGTATTACAGAAAGTGGGTATTGTGTGGTTTGAGTGGATTTTTATTGGCTTAGGGCAGATTCTCATGCAAACATTCCCAGGTAAGTGAAAAGATGAAAGTTATTAATGATTCTAATATGTATCAGTTTGGATCTGGTCCAGAAAACAGAAGCCATTCTAGATGTTTCATTAGAGGGAATTTAATACAAGAAATTGATCTACATCGATGATGGAAGAGAAACCAAATAGCAAAAAGCTGTTTCTACACCTGGGACTGTGAGGACAATGGGAGATGTGTGGTTTCCAGAGTCCAGAAACCAGGATCAGTCACAGAAACTGGAGCCATGATGGGAACTGTCTCCTGGGAGCTGGGGCTACCAAGGAACTCTGGAAAATGGAGTCATGTCAAAGACAAAACCACCACCCAGGAATGGAGACAAGGCCAGAGCTGAGTCAGATACCTAGAAATACCGTGGCCTCATCTCTCTGGTCCTCGTGTCTCCCACTGGCACCCCACCGTTCCAGCCTCACCTGGCAGCCAGCTGGTGGCAGACCTGGGAAGGATGATTTCCCAAGACACAGCAGAACAAGGAAGGGATGGTGAGGTGGGGAGGAGAAACGAGTGTGAGCCGGGCCCATAATGTGAACATAAGTAATCCTGTTCCCTGATGTTCAACAGTTTATCCATTCAATCATTTATTCATTGAGTCGTCAGATAATCTACATATGTGCAAAATAATCTGTCTCTGCTTTATGTGCAAAATAATCTGTTTTAGTTTGAAAACACACCTGGAACTTTTTAGATTATTCCAGACCTTGTTCTGAGTAAATGTTTTTGTTATCTCTAATTCTATAAGTGAGGAAGTTTATAGCAAACAATTTTAGCACTTTGTGTTCAAGGTGGTATTATCTTCTGAACTCTTTATACATTACTTTATTCTCTCTACCTAATAACTGGTTAACAAACGTTCATATTTATTGATTAAAATGTGGTTTCTTAATTCCTAATGGACTCAGTTTGCTTTCCTTTTGAAGTTATTTATGGCAGTGGGAAAATGTTAAAACAAGATTAAGAACCAAACCTTCTGCCAGGCACAGTGTCCCACGCCTGTGATCCCAGCAACTCAGGAGGCTGAAGCAGGAGGATTGCAAGTTCAAAGCTAGCCTCAGCAATGTAGCAAGGCCCTAAGCAACTTAGCAGGACCCTAAGCAACTTAGTGAGACCCTGTCTCAAAAAAATAAAAGAAACTTGGGCTGTGGCTCAATGGTTAAGCACCCCCAGGTTCAATCTCTGGCACCAAAAAGAAAAAAAAAAAAGAATTGAGTCTCCTGACTTGATCTCAACACAAAATATAATGCATGATTGTATTCAGAAGCTGGAACACTAAGTAAGTATAATCACTTGAGAAGCCAAGACTTCACATAAAGGGTTAATCCACTTTGTAAAGCCATTTGGGATCAGCTGCCATCATTAATTTGGCCAGAAAAAGAAAAAGAAAATCAGATGGTGTAAAATTATCTTCTTTCAAATAAGAAAACTAGTTTCAGGGCTAGTTTATTGGACTTGTTCCTGGTCTTCTGCCATCTAAAATATACCAAATGTTCAAAATTTAAGTGGAGATCGTGAATCAAGAATCAACAAGCATCTACCCTACCATGCCCAGAATTCACAGGCTGTTCTTTGGAAAGTAGACTGTTTTTTAAAGGTCCTTAAGGCAGAAGTAGATGTGCTTAAGTGCATTGCAGTTTGAAGGAAAAACCATAGCCCTCTAATTTGCTTTATAAGCTTCAATGGAAGGGAAAGAAATCCCAAGTGTTAGAATTAATTTTTTTTAAGTTATCCAAGCAGTTATAGGCTGTAAACAATGAATAGTGTAAGTTCAGCATCAAGAAAGAATTCTATGAAATTTGGATTAGGCATAATCAACCAGTAAAACCAACACAAATATTTCAAAATCTGAAAAACTCTGAAACCTCAATCACTTCTAGTTGCAAATATTTTGTATAAGGATATAATTTGTCTTGTATTCCTTAGACCAGAAGTATAAATCACTGTTAAGAAAGAATCTTCACTGGTCTTGGTGGTGCATGCCTATAATCCCAGCAGCTTGGGAAGCTGAGGCAGGAGGATTGAGTTCGAAGCTAGCCTCAGCAAAAGTGAGGCGCTAAGCAACTCAGTGAGACCCTGTCTCTAAATAAAATACAAAACAGGACTGGGGATGTGACTCAGTGGTCAAGTGCTCCTGAGTTCAGTCCTTGGCACCCGCCCCCAACAACAACAAAAAAATGCTTCTTCAAGCTGGAGGTGGTGAGACATGCCTGTAATCCCAGCAGCTCTGGAGACTGAGGCAGAAGAAATCACGGGTTTGAAGCCAGCCTCAGCAACTTAGTGAGGCCCTAAGCAACTTAGTGAGACCCTCTCTCAAAATAAATGAAAAAGGGCTGGGAATGTGGCTTAGTGATTAAGCACCCTTGGGTTCCATCCTTGGTACCAAAAAGAAAAAAAAAAACATCTTCAGGAGCTGAGAGTGTAGCTCAGTGGTAGAGCATTTGCCTAAATTGTTTGAGGCCCTAGGTTTGATCCCCAGCACTGGCATAAATAGAGATAGATAGATGATAGATAGATAGATAGATAGATAGATAGATAGATAGATAGATAGATAGATAGAAAGAATCAATCTTTATCCTTGTATCCTTATATACTTATGCCCAGAGACTTGTTTATCAATATCAGAAAATCTCGTTTTAGCCATATACACATATTACCTATTAAATGTTTTCCATATTTTATTGGTGCATTATAATTACACATAAGTGAAATTTGTTGTTACATATTCATGCATACACATGATATAACAACAGTTTTTTTTCTGGACAGTACTGGGGATGGAACCTAGGGCCTTACAGTGCCAGGCAAGAGCTCTACACTGAACTACATCCTCAGCCCTTTGAGATCAGAATCTTAATCCAGGTTGGGCTCATGCTTGGTCACACCTCCCCGCTTCTAATTTCTGAACTTTTCATAGCCAGCTTGGCCCTAGGCGGAACTTAATCCAGGTGAGTGACCTTCCCAGTTCTCATTATTATAATGAGTCCAAAATTCCTGCTGGCAGGCGTCTCAGACAGAGCTCTCCTTCATCACATGAAAAAGACGTGTCATTCTTGGGCTCAGGGAACTCAATCTGTGTTTCGATATTTTTTCTCCAGGTGCCACTAACCTACTTAAAGTGTTAGCTATTGATACAGTCATATACTCTGTCCCTAGCTTTTTTCCTGAACAGATTTCCATAAACCATTGTAAGACCATTAAGTTTATGAATTGCTCAAAATAGATCTCAAAATACAAGTGCCGGGACTCATTGTATACACATGATTTAAAACCTTGAGGAAAATAAATCCTCTCTGTGAGAAAGAAAATGACCTTCACTGAAAAGTCATGGATACTGATTGACAAGTCTTTTGTTTTGTCCAGTTTTAGCAGTGCATCCATCAGCAGCTACTCTGGTCACCAAGTGTTGCCTTTGACTTCCTGGGAACACACCCTTCCCTCCATCTTTACATCTTTCAGGCCCTTTTCCAGGAAACATCTGGCTAGGTAAGAATGTCTGGCAATCACTAGTCTATAGCAGCAATTCCCATATTCCTCTGTATTACTGTGGTGCTTGGTGTCGGTGGGGAATTTTCCAGGAACTGCACCCCCACCCAGGATGCCAAGACCTGTGGGTGCTCAAGACCCTCATATAAAATGGCATCATGTTTGCATATAACCTATGCTTATCCTCCTGTATGAATCATCTCTAGACTACTTATAATATCTGATACAAAAAAAGTCACTATAAATATTTGTTCTATATTGTTTAGAAATAATGACAAGAAAAAAAAAAAGTCTACATGTTCAGTACAGATGCGATTTTTTTTCAAACATTTTCAATCCTTCGTTGGTCAAATATGCAAATGCCAAACCCATGGATAAGGATAGCTGACTGTGATGGGCCAGAGTCAAATAGCAGTTTCCCAGGGATCTCCAGAGATACTCCCTAGGTTGCCTTAGACCTACTGAACAAGAATCTGCACTTTAACCAGTTCTTCAGATGATCCATATGCTCATTAGGCTTTGAGAATTTCGGTGTTAAGGGCATGGACTATATTTTATGTGTTCCATAAAATGGAGAGAGCAAAACTCTTATGAAACTGCATGATACTCTGTTTCAGTCCATTTTCTACTACTGCAACTGAATATACCATGGACTGGGTAATTTATTTTTTTAGAAAAAGGTGTCATTTAACTCACAGTTTGGAGGCTTGGAAGTCCAAGAAAATGACACCAACATCTGATTAGCATGTGGTGAGGGCTTTCTTGCTACATCTTATCATGGTGGAGGGCATCCATGGTGAGACAGAGTGAGCATGCTAGCTCAGGTCTCTCACATGTGAGCCACTAATGCCCCACCCTCATGACCTTGTCTAATCCTAATTACTTCCATCAAAGTATGAATTTGGGGACTAAGTTAACACCACCTGGACTCTTGGGGAATATGTTCAAACCATAGCATACCCTTAAGGAACATGACATGCTTTGCACTTTGTCTATCTCCATTTTAAACAAGCCTTCACTGAGTGATATAATAAGATTGTTTATATGTTCTTAAAGTGACTGTGAATGTGAATTGCACTTGGGAGTTTTCTTTGGCAACAGGAGCTGCTGTGCCCTGGAGCCTCAGGGTTTGCCTTCCCCCACCTGCCCTTGGAGCCCACAGGGAGAATTATTACCTCTCCTTGCCAGGATGCCCTCAGGTCATTGATCACTTGGGGTTTTGTTTTGGATCAGATGGCAAGTCATTCTTTTGGATTCATAAATCATTAACACAAACACACCAAGGACATATTTGGAAAGCCCAGCCACCACTGCAGCCCTGATGTAGATGTGGAAACTCTATTAGCTTGTAGGTTCATGCATGAAGAGCCCTCTCAGAAGTACATGAACAACTGTTGAAAACCCAACAGCCATATATAAGTTGGCACTATAAATATTTATGGCACTGTAGTTTTCTAACAAATTTGTTTTAATCATTTAAAGCCAAACACTGTCAAGGGATTTAAATTTGGAAATTATGTCTGCAGACACCGAGGCTGAGCACCTGTTGAACTTCGCTGGTCCGACCCAAGCAAACAGCACAGGGTTTGTGAAAGATCTGGGAAACAGAGGGAAGTGTCAATGACAAAATAGGTTTGGTCTGTGCTGCTAGTTTCAGCTTCAGTTGTTTGAGACATACGCTCAATCGGCGAAGCATGGAACTCTTAGCAGAGGTGATTTTAACTCTCCATGTTTAAAAGTTAGGCTCTGTGTTGGATCCAAGTTCTGATTCCAGCTGTGCCGTTTGACCACTTGATTTTGGGCGGCCCTTCAGTTCCCTCCTCTGCACAGGCAGGTAGTAATGTGAGGGTTCAGTGGGAGGCCCAGAGCTCAGTGCCCTGGCTGCGCAGCAATCCATGAATGACAGATCTCAAAGATGCTGATGCTGTGAAGATGCTGGCAATGGTGACAGTGACGTCGAAGTCAGGAATGGGTGCTGGCCCCCTAGGCCCTCGCCTTGCTCTTTCCTCCTCCAGGGCTCCTTGATGGTGCTCTCTAATGTGTGCTTTCAGACAGGTCTCCCAGAGATGCAGGGATTGCCCCAGATTGAATTACAGTGAATAGTTATGAAGTCCTAGTAATTGCCAGATGGGATTGCCAGGTAAGGGATGGGACTGGAAAAATGACCCAAGAAATGATGCTCACCCTGAAGGAGGTGAACCAATCACTCCAGTAAACTAGCAGCTGAGACAGAGTGGTGTGGACCTTACTCTGGAATCCAGTCGAGGGGTGCCCTTCTGCCTGGGGACCCAGAGACAGTATCATTTTTCATTATTCCAACATCTTGACAAGACTAAGGGGAAGACAATGGAGAGGAAGCTATGACTGGTGGGTAGAAGTTAGTTCCTTTATGATTCTCAAGTTTTAGGTGCCTGAGAATCCCTGGAGGGTCCATTTGAGGCAGATTCCTACCCCACCTCACCCCATTACAATTCAGTAGGTCTGAAACCAGGAATTAGAGAGTCCGATGAAGGTGATTGTAGCACAATCAACAGATACCAAAGTCTCCCTTGTAGATCTGCACAAGTGACAGCAAAGCCTAAATTAAGCAGCTGGAAAGGACACCAAAGGGCCAGTGGAGCACTGACCGCCGACCCGCAGACTGATCCTTGCCCCACATCAAATAGCAAAGGATTTGGGGCGTAAGTGTGCTCAGAACTGGGACCCTCTTGCCCAGGAATTTCCAGAGTCTGCCTCGAAACTTCAAGCCCAGGACATCTTGTTAAGAAAGGCTGTAAGAGAGGGTCCAGCCAGCAGACAGCTGCCAACAGATGGTCCCGGTGCACTGGCTTCCCCAGCGGTGTCAGCGGGTGTACCTCCCCGCTTCCTCTCCAATAAATCACTTAGCCCGTCGTTTCTAGACACGGCAGGTCACTCACCCCCACAATGCAAAATGTTCCCTTTAACATTACTGACATTGTTCAGCAGGGAAAGGAACAGATAATTCTCAAGTGAATGTTTTTAACATTAGGGTATAGGACCAACTCATAAAAGCTTTGGCAAATCAGCTTTTGCAAATTATCTTTTCTGAAGCTTCCAGCTTTAAGCGCTGACGGTTTTGAAGCACGGAGATGAAAGAGACCAATTCTTTTTCTTTTGTGTTGCTAATTAGAATTTTGCTTGGCATTATGAAGCCTGCTTTTCTCTTGAGATATTTGCCAGCATACATTAATTGCACAAATATTTACAGAATGCTAAAGCTCAAAGAGCAGCTCATACCAAAAAAGATATGGAACACTTAGAAAATAGCCTCTATGATCCATCTCCGTGGCTTGTTACCCAGAATCAGCAAAAACCCTTTGCCCTGTTAGTTTCAGCAAAAGTGTTATTAAAGAACATCATCCCTGGGTTGATTTAGAGTTTACTGGGCTGGCTATGGTTGCTGATGTCTTTCTTCAAAAGCCTTTTGGTGACACTTCTTTTTTTTAGGGTTAAAAATAAGGTTTCCAAGAATATGTATATGTCTTATGGATTGCTATATTGCCAACATTTTTAATCTCTAAGCCACCCACTTGGAATAGAAAAGGTTTATCCAGTGGTTGTTCCAAATCCCAGGGGCTTCAGAAAGTCAAACTAAATAAGGTACAAACTTGACTAGCAAAGTCACAAGGTCTTAGGACTGTTGTCTTACTACTGTGCTAGTTAAGACAAAAAGACTCTGGTGTCAGACAGCACCAGGTTCAAATCCCACCTTTGGCATCTCCAAGTTGTACCAACTTAAGGAGTCTCTTAACCTTTTCAAAAGTCTGCTTTCCAAACGTCTGCTTCTATCTTCAAATAGAAATAGTCCTATGCAGGTACCCAGGAAATGGTACCTACCTCCAAGGATCTTGTAAAGAATGAATGAAATAATGAGCACTTAACACGATGTCTGCACACAGAACATACTCAGTGAACCTGGGGTTGTGTTTTTAAATCAGCCCGACTTCATAGAAATCAGGCCACAGACAGAAATTAGGAAGGTGGGAAAGGAGGTGCAATTGGATTCTTTTTCTTTTTAAAAAACTTGTTTAAATAATGTTATTGTATTTTTCATACCTTTATTTTATTTATTTGTAATGTGGTGCTGAGGATCAAACCAGTGCCTCCCATGTGCTAGGCAAGCGCTCTACCACTGAGCCACAACCACAGCCCCCTGCAATTGGATTCTAAAGTACAGAGGAGACTCTGCCTGAGGACAGTGATTACCTGTGCAAAGGAGGAGAAGAATGTGGACCCAGAGCTGAGGCAAAGCCCCTGGCTACTATAGGAAGGTAAAAGAATGGCCAAAACTCACCTGACCTGCAGAAGAGGAATGGGTACCGAGTCCAGAGTCGCCAGATAAAATACAAGGTACCAGTGTGAGAGTTGTCAGAATCATAATGGAGTCACTTATGCCAAGCCCTCACAAAATATAAATAAATAATAAATAGGGCCAGGAAGGAGGAATCTTCGCAGGCATGATGTAATCTCGTGTCTGATAACAAGTACTGTCATGCCAGAACCACAACTCTGCAGAAAGCCCACTGTGAGGACATCCGCCCAGCAACTGCCAATCCAGCCGTGGACTGATGCCACCCTTGTTACTGATGCTTGTCATCCAGATAATTATTTCAAAAATACTTATGTAACCCTCTCTATTTTAAAAACTCTTGTCTCCCTTGCCTCCCTAAATAAGCACACGTTCTCTTTACTGTGGCACGCATATTCCTATTGCACTCTTTATTCCCAAATAATTCCAGCATCTTTGGAGAAGCTCTTTCTGTTGTTACTTAAATTGACACCAACTAAATCTGCATTTCAGATAAAACAATTGCTCAAAATAAGTATATCCCAAATAGTGCATGGAACATACTTCCACCAAGAAACTACTCATTGTTTTTCTGAAATTTCAATTTTTGATTGGACCCCTTGTTTTGGTGGGATTCTTTTTTGTTGTGCTTGTTTGTTGTTTGCCAGAAATCTGGCAGTCATGTCATGCTGACTATTATACAGACCATTGCTGTAGCGCTGTGGCCTCCTCTTGGCCCTGAGGGCCCACCTCACAAAGATGTTGGGAAGAGTCAGAGAAATAACATGTAAAAAAGACTTTGAAAGCACCACAGAGCTCTCGGATCACGTGAGGAGACATCTCCTTTGGTGGGTATTATTTTAAAAATGCAGTCATCCAGCAAAACTCAAATCCTTATTGATTCCAGGAGATGTATGAAAATTTCAAAGAGGACTTCTGAAGATCTAGCAGAGTGACTCAATATGGCATTTCTAAACCCCAGACACCTTAGAGTCACTGGAGAACTTTTCTAGTGCCAATGCCCAAGCAGCATCCCAGTCAGGCCAAGTCAGGGTCTGTGAAGCTGGGACCCAGGAATCGCTGTTGCTAAACTCCTCCTGCAACGTTTCTTTTTCAGCCAAGCTTAACAACAAGAGGCCCAATGCCTAGGACAGGGTGAGATGAACAGTTGAGAAACTTTGGAGCCAGAGGAGGGTGCTGGGGGATAGCTATGGCCTTTGGTAAGACTGGCTGAAAGAAGGGGTTGAGGAAGAAAACAACAAAGAAATACCAGGAGGGAATTTGTAAAAATAAGTATATTCAATCAACTTTAAAAGACCTTCTTACAACTTTCACATTTTAAAATAACATTAGTAACTAAGGGCAAAACAGCATGGACATTTAAAGAACTAAGAGATTTGGATGCTAGAAATAGTGGGTTAGGTTAAGAATTCCAGGTAAGAATTTGCTGTAATTAACCAGCCAGCATCTAATAGCCACATATCACAATGGGAGCAACTGTCCTTCTCATATGAGAGTGCAAAAAGATCCATT
This sequence comes from Sciurus vulgaris, assembly GCF_902686455.1. Taxonomy (NCBI): domain Eukaryota; kingdom Metazoa; phylum Chordata; class Mammalia; order Rodentia; family Sciuridae; genus Sciurus; species Sciurus vulgaris. The sequence continues at coordinate 16,642,377 of NC_136464.1, read as the reverse complement.
TGTGATTGAAAAGGGCTGTGTTGGAGGATTTGTGCTTGCAAATCACAGTTGGTTCACAATTTCTCTTCTATTGGCAGGGCTTGTGGGAGCTGACGACCAATTTCTTTTTCAGGCATAAAGATATAGATGTGGGTGGTTATGTAAAAATGCACAGCTCCGTGTTCTCAGGAAACCACAGCTCTGCAGAAAGCCACCTCTTGTTCTTCACTGTCCCTGATACCTAAAAGGAAATAACCATATAAATAAAACATATGTCTCTTTGCAACAACAAATATTTATTGAGCTAGTGCCAAGTGCTGTTCCTGGCCTGGGGGAGAGGGCAGGTAACCAAGTAGTCTTAGTCTTCATAGAATTTATATTTTAGTCAAGAAACAACAGTTAATATCATTTCCTATAGTGAAAAGTCTTGAGAAGAAAAAGTAGGACATGGGGCACATAAACAACAAGGTAGGAAGGAGATGGGCTGTTGGAATGGCTGAGAAAGACCTCCGGGGAGAGTAACTTCTAGGCAGAAATCTGGGTGGAATGAGGGAGGCTGTGGGGATATGTGCAGAGAGTTCTAGGCAGAGCAAGCAGCAAGTGCAAAGGCCCTGAAGCAGATACCCAGCTGGACCTGTATGAGAAACATCAGGAACACAAGCGCTGCAGAGTAGGCTGGGAAACAGAGCGGAAAGGTAGGCAGGACAAGAGCATGATGGTGAGCCCGTGGATTTCACTCTGTCAAAATGGGAAAACACTGGGGAATTTGCGCAGGGAAGTGATGAACCTGTCGCATGTTGTAAAAGACACTCTAAAAAATGTATTAAGGAGAAAAAGAAAATGGAAACCCAAGTGAGAGGCTGTCGTAATGGCCCAGGTGAGAGATGATGGTATGATGGTAGGTTAGAGGATCTGACTCCCCTCCATGCTCAATGAGGGGAGGGGAGTCAGATATGGGCTCTTTTTTTTTTTTTTTTTTTTTTTTTTGACCACTTTCTGAAAGTTTGACTGACTTGTAAAATGCTGCACATATTTGGGCTTTATTTTGAAAATAGAGCCAGCCGGATTTGCAGACAGAAAAGGGTAGGAATTCAGGATGAATCCTAGGTTGATGTCTAAGCAGGTGGAGGAAATGATTGTTTCCTGCAACTGGCAATAGATTTGGTGGGAAGAGTTAGAACTGTGAAAATCAAGATTTCTGTTTTATGGAAGTTGTTTGAGATGCCCAACAGATACATAGAAGAGACTCTTCCATGGACTCTTTCATCTTCACTTTCTATATATTACTTTCCAATTGATGCTTTAACAAATTACAACAAATTTAGCACCTTAAAACAATGCAAATTTATTCCCTTCCAATTATGGAAGTCACAAATTTAAGACCAAGGTGTCTGCAGGACTGACTCCTTCCGTCAACTCTAGAGAAGAATCCATTTCCTTGCCTTTTCCCGTTTCTAGAAGCTACCCACATTCCCTGGCTTCCGGTCCCTTCCTTCCTCTTTAGAAGCATCACTGTAGCATCTCTCTCCCCTGACCTCCCACCTCTTCCTTATAAGTGCCCTTGTGACTACATCAGGTCCACCTGGTAAGCCAGGCTCATCTTCCCATCTCAAGACCCTTAACTTATGTCTGCAAAGTGCCTTTTGCCATGGTAGGTAGCATTCATGAATTCTGAAGATTAGGATGTAGATCTCTTTAGGGAGTGGCATTATTTAGTCTACAACACGTCCCTATTTCCTTACCCTCAGAACCCCGATGGAATTCAGGATAGTCATATGCCCAACTAAAAACTCCATTTTGAGGCCTATTTCCAGGTAACAGTGACACCGTAACTACCCATGTCCCCCATGCCAATTCCATCAGCCACTGGCCTCCTCCCAACTGCCAGAGTACACATGGTTTTATCTGGAGGATTCCTCTGACCTCCAAAGTCCACTTTGACACATGTCCAACAGGGTAGAAGTGCCAATAAATTAATGTCCCCTAACATTGGTAGGAGGTAGTATTTGAATATCAGAGTTCCCTCATCCCAAAATGGACTAACTCTGCGGCAGGTGTTTAACACCAATCCCCAGTTTCCCAGTGGGATTCAGCTGCTTTACTCTAGTGGTAACTTACTTAGCATAAACCTTTTAGCAGCTTACGTTTAGTCCATTTTTGTCACTGTGACCAACATACCTGACATAAACAACCTAAATGAGGAAAAGTTTTTTTGGCCCGCCATCTCAGAGGTCTCAGTCCATAGTCAGCTGACTCCAAGGCAGAAGCATCGTGATAGAAAGGTGTGATAGAGGAGAGCTTCTCAGCTCATGGTAGCCAGGAAGCACAGAGAGAAAGAGAGAGGGGGGCCAGGAACAGGATATAGCTCTCAAGAACACACCCCAGTGAACTTCCTCCAACCAGCTATAGTTCCCACCACCTCCCAGTAGTATATTCTAATTATTAATCCATACAATGGATTAATCTGCTAAAGAGGTTAGAGCCCTCACAATCCATCCATTTCCTAAAAGCCCTACCTCTCAACATTACTGCACTAGGGACAAATCCTTCAACACAAGAGACTTCGGGGAACATTCCAAATCCAAGCCTTGACATCTAGCTTTTCCTTCCTGGATATAAAACAGGGAGAATAATGTCTGTACAGTGCTTCTAATAAGGCTTATGTGTGAGCAGAAGAAGACCCTGTGCAAATGCTTTGTAAATGGTAAGCTGTAGACTCAATGAAGGTGGTGGTGTGAGACTCGGGGACTATCAGACATGTTAGGTCCCTGGAGATCATCTGGCCACCACCAGATCCCCCTAGAGGGAGAAAGGGGACAGGCCTGAGTCTCCCATGAGCTGAAGCAGAACAGAAGCATGAACTCCTGTCTCATTCTCGGTCTGCTGTGTTTCACTCCATCATGGCATTTACTGCTAGATTCCCCCCAGGTGATTTTGATCCTCCTAGGATCTTTATTTATGTATGTAGGGTGTAAAAAGAATGATGGACACCCCCAAAAGAATGACTTTGTCACCTTGTAAAATGCTTTGGAAAGTCTTCAGATTCCGAGGGGAGCCCAGCCCCATTCTTTAGAGGTGGAGTCAATAACAAATTACAGACACAATCCCTTGCTTATAAAGTGTCACTGTGTGCCAAGAAGTGTTCTAAGATCTTTCCAAATACCAGCTCATTTAACCCTCATAATGAGTCTATCAAGTAGGTACCATCATCGTTCCCATTTTAAAGATGAGGAAACTGATGCATAAAGAAGTTAAGGGACTTCTCCAAGATCACAGAGCACATCCATGACCCCTGGCAGTCTGACTCCATGCTAGTGAATACTATTCTGTTTTGAATCGCCTTCCTTTTCTATATTTTTTCTGAAGTCCACTTTGCTAAATGTATAACAGGCTAGATGTGCCAATAGATTAATGCCTCCCTGATGAACAGTTTAATTAAACAGGCAAGGAAATTTCAATTATTCACAGTGGAAAAGTGCAGAGAAAGAATGAATTCAAGCAGTTTGGTGAAAGTCGACCACACCATCAGGACTACTGCTGTGTGTGTGATTGTTTCAGTTTTGGCCTTTCTGGACATCATCAAGGTAGCTTCCCTCATGAAAGCAAATGCTCTCCTGTCCACAAAATACACTGCCCTGAAGAAAAGAATCAGCATCCTGGGCACAATGCAGTCAAGAGTGTGTCCAGCTTCCAAGAGCAACGTGGGTACCAGGGGCTATTGGGAAGTGGAAGGGAGCAGGGAGGTAAATGGAACCTCATCTACTCCAGCCCATGAGACCAGCAGAGATGTCACCTCCTCCCTGAGTCTCCCTGGCAACCTAGGCAAGGTCACACCATCAATCAGTAGCAGAGTCGGCTGAGAGCCCTGGGTAAGTGGTCCCAACTCAGGACTCACATTACGTAGAGTACAAAAGAACACATGCCAGCTTTGGAGTTAAACAGGTGAGTTCAATGTCTGTCACTTATGAGTTGCATGACTTATGAAACTAGTTCATCTCTTCAAATTTCAGTCTCTTCCTTTTGAAATTAAGGAATAGTACTTATCCTGCAAAATTGTTGTGATTAAATAAAACATGCTAGGTAAAATAAAAATTTGCAGTAAATAATGGGTATTTTCAGGTAATATAAATCGTTCAGTTGTGATTTTGTTAAGGGGCAGCAGAAAACTAGAGAGAAATTTCATGATAGGGAAGCATAATTAGCAGTCATGAAATAACTCATCTGCTATTTCAAGTAAATGGGCAATTGCTTATTTGCAGCAGATATTTGACCTCAGCCTTCTTACAGGTGGATGGAGACAACTAATAAGGAAAATTATGCTTGCATTTCATAAATGTGTTTAGATTTCACCAGTTTAGTATTTGATGTCTGAGCCACTTTTTGTTTGCTCCTAGTTCTTCTTTTACCTGTAGAACATATTAAATTCTTTCCCAAAGAGTTTCTATTGGAAAATAAGACCAAAAAAAAAAAAAAAAAAAAAAAAAAAAAGACTGGATCAGGGTGAGATGGATGAATGGACAGGTGGAACATCTATCTGTCTAACCTTTTATGAGCAACTTTTCCAAAGGAACACAATTGTTGAAATCACTTTCTCTCTTCCTTTTTTGGTCTCTGTACTATAATGACGGACTGTCTGTAGCATGGAAGTTCCCAAGTAAGTGGACATCAGCACAAGCTTCTTAAGAACTACTTAGAGCTACCACTAGTAATAGCTTTAACTAGACCAGATGTAAAGATATGAGACTATTTTGAGAGGGGCCAAAAGCTGCCCAAAGAAACATTCAGGAAATACATTGTGAGAAATTGTTTCTCCTAAACCAAGCAAAACCAGTCCTGTACAGGAGGTGAACAATAAATCAAGCATTTCTACATACCTGAGGGTCAATTAAGTTGGCCAAATAAAGAAACCAATAAGATCTATTCTCTCCATAGGGTGCAAAAGAGAAAAACAGAGGAATACCTTTATGGAATGCTAAGTATGTGCTTTAGCAACACTGTGCTAAGTGCTTTTTATATGGGAAATCTTCAATTTTTAAAAGATCCCATGAAGTCAGAATTATCCATCTCATTTTGTTGATGAGGAAGTAGAGAATCTAAGTAACTTTGAGATCCAGGCAATGAATGTAGAGCAGAGCTGACTGGATCCCAGCTCTTCTAATGAGAATGAAAAGGATTAAAATGAAAGATGAAGTATTTTCATTGAAAGGTGATTTAACAGGATAAAACTCATTAACATCCTTCCCTTTTCCCCAAAGAATATGTAAATATACGTAAGGCCCTTTGGTGGCCAAACACCACTCAGCAGGTCTCAGGGTGGCCATTGGTGCAACCTACGCACTGTTAGGAGCTGCCGATGGTCTGCACTACCATATTGATGAAACCCGTCAAGGGTGAGTGAGCAGCTCTTCCTGGAAACCATTGGCACGTATGAGTGTGTTAGAGGAGCCAGGCTTCTGTTTCCTCATCTGGTACAAAGGAATCCTTCCTACCCTCCCCAGGAGGATACAGGTAAGATATGGATGGGTGGGAAGCGAAGGAATTGTTTCAGTGGTAGTCACTGTAGAAGGTCAAGGCTGGGTTAGCATTGTCCTCAATAAGAGTTATTGTGACTGTGGTTCAAAGTCTCATAAGACTTTTTTTTTTTATGTTTGCTTTTATTTTTTGGTATTAGATACCTGGAACACCAAGGGCAGTTGTGTGCCAAGCCATAAGAAGAATGAAAGCCCAGGACTTCCCCTAGGGCACCAGCTTCCTTTTGAATTTGTGGCAGTAAACTCTTCTCAACAGTTAGAGTTTGAGAACTTCCTGCTGGTTCACATTTCAAACAGAGCTCACCCTTAATCCCACTCTGGCACCAGAGCTCACATTGAACTGGTGGAGTTCAGGAGACACAGAGGACAAGGCACTTCCCTGAGAGCTGGACCAACTTCCAGTAAGTACTTTCTAATGTGACTGGTTTGGATTCTCAAGACCGTGGTGCTCTGGAAGCTTTTTGCTATAGAGCAGTTGCAAAATTGAAAATGGAAAATTGCAAGTTTGGCAATTGAGAAATCTTGTTTTTATGGTCTTTTCTTCCTAATCTTCTTAAGCTATACAGAAAGGAAATAGGACCTCTTAGTATCATACTCCACAAACCACAAGTGACATTGTAATGAACAGCTGAGGCAGTGAATTGGAGAGATGCTCCTGAGTGAGACCAAAGAGATGAATGGAAAGGTTTTTCTGCTTGTTTGTTCGTTTGTTTATTTGGGGACAGCAACAAGAAATGCAGACACAACTCGGGAAAGATTTCATTCTTGTTCCTTAGATGGGAAGGGCAAAGTGAGGAAGACTGACTTTCAAGTTGGGATGCTGGCTCTGTTTCTTTTTAATTGTGTGCTCCAAGGCAAAGTGGTTTGATCTTTCTAATAACTGTCTCCTTGTCTGTCACTTGGTATTATATCATTGTAAAAATAATATAAGCATCATAGTAGTGTTATGAGGCTCTCTGTACATATCACTTACAAATTCCTGTTATACTCAATAAATGCTAGCCATTGTTAAACAATCATAGAATATCTGCACTGAAAGGACCTGAAAACTAGTATTTATTGAGTTCCTAATAAATACTGAGTGCTCTTCATCAGATGGTCTCAGATGAAGAAATGGAGGCATGCAGGGGTTCTGCCATGTATTCAAGATCACGTCTCTCATAACTGATGGGGATGCAATTAAAACCCAGACCCCACAGTTAACCCACTAAACTATCATACCCTGTGGCCTTATCTGTTGCCTCATTTTGTGGTTGGTGGAGAGAAGTGGGAAGAGTGGTCCCCACAGGTGACTTTGAAGCTCTTCACAGACGCTGGAAGCCAGAGATATCCTTCAGAGCACACTCTGCCACTCACGGTGCACAGGAGTGTGGAAGTCATCAGGAGTGCACTTAAGCATCAATCTGGTGCCCGGTGACACCAGGGGACCCAGGTCCAAGTCACCTAACTCCTCCTCTCTCAAATGCAGTTTTCCATTTGTAACACAGGCTACCTCCAAATGAAACACTTCTGAGACACAAAAGAAATAGCATATGCTGATGCGGGCAATGAGCACCCTTCCCCTGGCTTCCTGAACTCCACCTGTTCATTCTGAGCGCTGGTGCCAGGATGGGGATTAAGTACAAACTCTGAAATGTGAACCTGCAGGAAGTCCTCAAACTGCTATCCTTGGAAGGATTTTACTCTTGACCTTTATAAACAAGACAGGCGTTAAAAATAGTGATGTATTTTATCAGAAGAAATGACTTGGGGCTTAATGACAAATAACAGCCCCAAAACAGCTTGAAGTAAACACAGTGCTTTAAAATATGTTGGCCACAGCTCATCACCGCTTGTATAGTGCTCCAGCTGAGCTTGATCTCATTGCTCACGTGGGAGGGAGCATGGGTGACTTAGAAGGGTGATAACCGCTCGTTCCTAATACTTACTCAGGCATTAATAGCCTAGAATTGGAAGGAAGCTCATGAATTCAATACTAAATCTCAGGGATGATTTTTTTTAATATTGTCCCTGCTTTGAGGGGGATGGGCAAAGAGTTAAGTAATTTATATTATTCCTCTTCCTTGTACAGAATTGATCTTCAGGGAACAAAGGCCTTTGACCTCAAGAACGTGGCATTCTCGCCAGGCATTGCACAGAGCGTGACAAGGGACAAGGGCACTAGTTCTTGAACAAAGCCTTCACATGCCCCAGAAAGGCTGAAATTTGCTCAAATCATCACTACTGTTATTGCACAAGATACCTCAGGAAGGCAATTTCCCTAGGCAGGATAGGTGTGATTTTAGGATCCGGGAAATCTCCCCCACTGGTCTTCAAATAGCTCTTCCATGCCTCTGACAAAGCACCAAAAGGATGCTGTGAGGACATGTCTTAATCTTAACATGTTCCTTTCTGTCACTCAGAGATGAGTCATTTCTACTTTTGGAGGAATGAATAAGTTTATGCTGAAGAAAGGGCCATCAGGAGGGGGGCTCACGGCAGTGGGACGGTAAAGGCCCTGTGCCTTCTCCCCAGTTCACCCTGGCTGCCCTGGCCTTGCCTGTTCGTTTCCCTTGGGAGAAGGCCAGCCCCTGGCATGGAGGAGGGCTTCTCTCTTCTCTAGTCCTTCCTCTAGCCAGCAATGCTTCCTCGCCTGCATCCCATCTGTGGACTCCTGCCCTCTGCCCTGTCCTTATCTCTCCTGCTTGGTGTTGCCGTCACCCAGGGCTCTCTCGTCAGATCTGCTCTTGATGCAGGGACGGAGAAAGCCCTGGAAAGACGGCTCCTTCAGTCACCTTTACAACACACCCACAGACCACCCACTTGGTAAGCACAGCTGCTTGGACTTGTCCACCTCACCATGGCCACCGCCAGCCTCAGGGGCAGGGAAGAAAATACTAAAGAAGGAACGAAAAGGGGACACCCCAGAGCCCATCTCCCCAGCATTCACAAGCACCATCTTGATCCTCAGTACTTCAGTGGCTGATGGAAGAAGCATACAGTTGTTTGGAGACCAACTGACACTTAACCCTTCTTTTTGACAGGTGAGAACAGACGGCCATATGGACAGCAAATCTCCAGAGAGTCCAGGTACCCATGGGGCATAATCTCAAAAGGAAACATCTTTTTGTCAAAAATGAAAAACAAATCCCATCAAGCTGACCAGGACACACACACTGGTTTCAGTGGGGGATCAAGGGTGGACATTCTGGGACCATGATTCTTGGTTTGGAGAATGTAGCACAAATTTTGGATTCACTTCGTTATCTTGTAGGAGCTGACTTGTATAGAAAGTTCACATTTTCTGATTTTTGTGGGCCAAATGTTCCATTTGTGACTTGATAACAAGCAATGACCCAGCAAAGGTGGGGATGGATTTCCCTAACTTTGCATGAAATTCTCACTTAGAGGAACTGCCTAAATTGTTATGAAGGCTTGTGATGAGGGTAGCTTAGGTGTATTAGTCTATTATCATGGCTCGTGTTTACATAATTCATTATAGGTGACTGTTATAAGAGCAGAGTTTAGGATGAAGTAACTTGGAAACCAATTTATCCCATTCAACTAAAAAAATATTTACAAATACCCTGTAAGTCTGCGTAGTTCATATTGTGTGTGCAATGCAGATAGATTAATAGAGTCATTGCACTATTATCATTTCACTGGAACGTTAAGAGAAGCACGCACAAGTAGCTGTATTGAAAAATAAAGGCCAACTCGTGTAGTCAGGCTTTGTTGTAATCTGGAGATAGAGACAAAATGCTGTGGAATCTGAAGAAGAAAATCCTGTGAGGAGTTGTGGAAATGCAGAGAAGCTTTATGGAGAAGGTATTTGAACTGAACCTTACAGGATGAGCAGGGTCTTAAAAGAGACTGGAAAAGAAAATACATTTCAGCAGAAGAGCTGGCAGGAATAAAAACAGGAAGTTGTTCAGAGGCAGAATGTGTCAGACAAGAATGAGATCCTACGGTAGGAACGGGGAGCGTAGAGGATGAGGGTGCAGAAGGGCGTCACCACATGGGACCAGACCTTGACCCCATCTGATTGGGAACCCTCAAAGTATTTTGAGCACAGACATAGCCTGGTCATGAGTTTTAGATTGGTCATATTTTTAATAGCTTTATTATCATTTATTATAATTGTCATGCAATAAACTGTACATATTTGAAGTATACTCTCTGAACCCGGTGCGGTGGCACACACCCGCAACTGGAAGGGGGATCTCAAGTTCAAGGCCAGCCTGGGCAACTTCATGAGACCCTGTCTCAAAATAAAATATAAAGGGCTGGGGATGTCATTCAGTGGTGAAGTCCCTCTGGGTTCAATCCTTAGTACCACTAAATAAATAAACAAACAGAAGAATACTATGAAGTGTAATACCGTGATAAGTTTTGACAGATGCATTCACCTGGGAAACCACCCAATCAAGGTAGTGAACACAACCATCACCATCCAAAGTTTTCTTAGGCCTGTTGGGAGTTCTTCCCTCTAGCACTCAGTCCTGCTTCTCCCAGCTTTGCCTTCTGTCTTTGTATTTGCCTGAGTTTTACACAAACGGAATCTTATGGTACTTCTTATAGTCCATGTAGTCTGTCTTATTCCGCTCACCCTAACTCTTGAAGTTCACTCATGATGTTGTATTAATAGTTTGTCCTGTTTATTCAATAATATCCCTATTCTATGGATGTGCCATAATTTGTTACCTAGCGACAAAATGGTTAGCTTGTTTCCAGCCTTTGCCTATTACAAAGTAAGTTGATATGAACATCTGTATATAGATTTTTGCAAAATTATATATCCCTTTACTTTACCTAGTAGAATGGAAGAATGAGATGGTAGGAAGAGGTTTAATTTTTTTTCACATTAATTTGTTTGGTTTCTTTTTTCAAAAAGCTTTGTTGAGGTATAATTGACCTACAATAGACAGGTTTCAGTTTACAATCTGCTAAGTTTCTGACATAGGTATACACCGAGATGCCATCGCCCCATCAAGATAATGCACCTACCTGTCAATCCCACAAGATTTTTTATTCTTTGCCTCCCCATCTTCCATGCACACACATTTTCCCAGACAACCACTGCTCTGCTTTTTCTATATATAAATTGGAATAGTCTTGAATTTTATATAAATATCAAAAAATAAATAGTATGTAAATTTTATATAAATATCACCATAGAGTATCAACACTGTCTGGATCCTTTCACTCAGCACTATTCTTTTGAGCTTCATTTCTGCTGTTGCATGTATCAGTAGTTGGCTCCTTTTAATTCCCCAATAGTATTCCATTGTATGGGTGCAATACAGTTTGTTAACCCATCACCTGTTGATGGACAGATGGGTTGCTTCCAGTCTTTAGATATTACAAGTAAAACTGCCATGAACGTTCATGATAAATCTTTGCATGGTTGCTTATTCCTTTAGAGTGGAAAGTCTTTTAACTTTTTAAGACAGATTTTAGGAAAAATTAAATGGACCATTTTATTTTAGTTTTTGCAGCACTAGGGATTGAACCCAGGGCCTTGTGCATGTTAAGCAAGCAGCTCTACCATTGAGCCGCACATCCTGAGCCCTAAATTAACCCTTTTAAGGGACATGATTTGATGGCCGTTAGCATATTCACAATGTGGTACAGCCACCAGTTCTATTCAAATCTAAAGCGTGACCTCACTCCTGAATTAAAGCCTGCGCCCACTGAGCCGTTTCTTTCTGTTCTCCCTTCTCCTGAGCCCCTGTCAAGCACCAATCTGCATTCTTGCTCTAGGGATTTGTGTGTTCAGGACATGTCATAGAAATGGAATTATACAGTATGTGACCTTTAGTTTCTGGCTTCTCTGATTCTGCAGAATGTTTTTGATGTTCATCCATGTTAAAGCATTTATCACTACTTCATCCCTTTTATGACTTGATAATGTTCCAGTGTATGTATATTCCACAAATTGTTGATCCAGGCACTTCTTGATGGACATTTGAGCTGTTTCCGTGGTTAGCTCTTGTGACTCGCACTGATATTGTGCATGTGTCTGTGTCCTTATTTGAATTTCCATCTTAATTCTTTCAACTTTATGCTCGAGATTGGAATCAAGGGGCCATATGAAAATTCTGTGTTTAACTTTTTAAGGCGCCACCAAATTGTCTCCTATGGTGTGTGGACCATTTTGCATTCTACCAGCAGAGTCTGAGGGTTTGAATTTCTCCACACCTTCACTGGACACTTACTTTCCACGTCCATGATTATTAATGTAGCCCCCCAGAGAGCACAAAGTGGTTTCTCATTGTGACTTTAATTTCCCTTTTGTGTTGCACGACTTTTCGTGTGCCTTTTAGCATTTGTATATTTTCTTCAGAGAAAAGTCTATTCAAGTCCTTTGCCCATGTTTTAAAATTGGGTTGTTGTTTTTGTTATTGCATTTTAGGAGTTCTATATTAAGCCTCTATCAGATATGTGATTTGCAAATATTTTCCCACTGTTCTGTAGGTTGTCTTTTCACTTTTTTGATAATGTCCTTTGATGCAAGAAAGTGTGTAAATTTGACGAGATCCAATATATCTATTTTTTCTTTTGTTGCTGGTACTTTTGGTGTCATTTTTAAGAACTCACTGTTAAATCCAATGCTATGCAAATTTACCCTTATGTAGTCTACTGGAAATAGTATGCTTTTAGCTCTCAAATTAGGGTCATTGGGTTTTGGGGTTTTTGTTTGGTTTGTTTTGTTTTTGTTTTTGTTGTTTTTTTTTTGCTTGTTTATTTGTTTGCTTTTTGTTTTTCGGTACAAGGAATGAATTCAGGGGCACTTACCACTGAGCCATATCCCCAACCCTTTGTATTTTATTGTATTTGTATTTTATTTAGAAACAGGGTCTCACTGAGTTGCTTAGGGCCTCACTAAGTTGCTGGAGCTGGCTTTGAATTCGAGATTCTCCTGTCTCAGTCTCCTGAGCTGCTAGGATTATAAGCGCACAATACGACGCCCAGCTAGAGTCATTGGTTTTTGAGTGAACATTTTTGTTTGATAAGATGTATAAGTCCAACTTCACTTTTTTAAATGTGTAGATTCTCAGTTGTCCTAGCACAATTTGTTAAAGAGATTATCCTTTCCTCATCAAATGACCTTGACCAATAATGTGTGGGTTTTCTTCTGGATTCTCAACTCTATTACATTGCTCTGTGTTTTTATCTTTGCACCAGAACCATAATCTTGATTTCTATAGTGTTGTAGTAAGTTTTGAAATTGAGAAGCCTGAGTATTCTCTATTCATCTTCACGATTGTTTTGGCAATTCAAGTCTCCTTGGAATTCCATATGAATTTGAGAATTACCTTTTCCATTTCTGCAAAAAGTCACTAAAATTTTGATAGGGATAATGTTGAATCTGTAGATTGCTTTGGGATAGCATTAACATTTTAATGATAATAAGTCTTCCATTCCATTCACATGGGATATCTTTTTATTTATTTTTCTTTAATTTCTTTCTGCAACGTTTTGTAGTTCCCAGTGTACCAAACTTTCACCACCTTGGTTAAATTTATCCCTAGATTTTTTTTTTTTAATTCTACTGTAAATGGAATTACCTTCTTAATTTCATTTTTAGATTATTTATTGCTGGCTTTTATAAATAAGACTAATTTTTGTGTGTTAATTGTGTAAGCTGCTGAATTTGTTTATTAGCTCTAGTAGTTTTTTGTGGACTATTTGAGGGTTTTTATATAGATTCATGTCATCTGCTAATAGAGATAGTTTTACCTTTTCCTTTCCAATTTGGATGCATTTAATTCATTTTTCTTGCCTAATTGCTGAGGATAGAATTTCTTATACAATGTTAAATAGCAAAGCTGAAAATGAGCATTTTTTTCTTGCTTCTGATTTTACAGGAAAAGCCATCAATCTTTGATGTTATTTATAGTTTTTGTTTTATTTTTTAAATAGATGTCTTGTATTAGGTTGAGGAAATTTCCTTCCTTAAGTGTTTGGTGGAAGTTACAGTAGAGCCACTCAGACCTCAAGTTTTCCTTATGTGAAGGTTTTTAAATCTACAATTCCAAGCTTTAAAATAGGTATGGTGGCTATTCAGATTATCTATTTCTTCTTCAGCAATCTTTATCAGTAGATGTAACAAGAAATTTTTCAATTTCACCTAAGTTGTCAAATTTACTGAAATAAAGTTGATTATAATATTTCTTTATTATCATATTCCTATCAATAGAATCTGTAGTTAGGTTCCTTCTTTTCTCCTAATATTGATGATTTGTATTTTCTCTCTGTTTTTCCAGATGTGTCTTGCTAGATAGAGGTTTGTTGATGTTGATATTTTCAAAAAATCAACTTCTGGCTTCCTTAATTTTCTCTACTGTCAGTTTTCTATTTCACTGAATTTCACTTTGATCTTCAGTTCCTTTCCTTTACTTACATTTAATTAATTCATCTTTTTCATGTTTCTCAAGGTGGAAGCTGAGGTAATTGATTTGAGACCTTCATCTTTTTAACTGTAGGCATTTAGTGCAATAAATTTAGCCCTAAATACTCTCAAGTGGCATGCAAAAATTCTAATTTATTGTTTTAATTTTCATCAAATCCAAAGAACTTTCTAACTTATCCTAAAGTTTCTTCTTTGAGTTATTTATTTCAGGAAATTTTTAAAAATATCTTTCTTTTATTGATTTCTGATTTGATTAGAAATTTTACTCTGGGAATACAATTTTATGACTTGAATCTTTTTAAATTTACTGAGACTTGTTTTACAACCCAGATTACAGTCTCTCTTGGTAAACGCTGCCTGTACCTGTGAGAAAAATGCTGCCTGTACCTGTGTTGTTGAGTAGAATATTCTGTATTCTACAAATACCAATCAGGATAAGTTGGTTGATGATGTTGCTCAAGTCTACTATATCCTTGACCAGTTTTTACTTATTTGTCCTATCAGTTATAATAAGAGAACTATTTAAGTCTCTGACTGTATTTAAGTATGTCTATTTCTCCTTGTAGTTCTATTAGGTTTTCCTTCAGATATTTTGAAACTCTGTTTTTAGGTGCATATATGTTTAGGATTGTTATGTCCTCTTAGGATCAATTGACCCCTTTATTATTATGAAATGACCTTCTTTATCCCTGGTAGTATTCCTTACTTTGAAATATATATTGACATTAATATAGCCTTTGCAACTTTCTTTGGGCTGGTGTTAGCAGACTGTACCTTTTCTTTGTGATGCTCCTGCATCAGCCTTCCAAGTAGCTGGGATTACAAGTAAGCGACACCCACTCAGCTTTGTATTGCTATTTGTTTTATATTTGTCTCTTCTTTGTTTCCTCCCCTCATCTTTTCTCCCTTCTTTTGGGTTAACTGAGAATCTTAATAATTCTGTCGAATCTTCTTTATTGGCTTATTAGTTATCATTGGCTTATTAGTTATGTGTTTTACTATTTTAGTGATTACTTTAGGGCTTCTCTACATTTTAATATCATAATCTAACAAGTGATTTTATACCAATTCACAAATAATACAAGAACCTTACAAAATAGCATTTCCATTTTCCCCTGCTGACCTTTATGCTACTATTGGAGTGCATTTTATTTTTGTGTCTGTTATAATGTGCACAATCAGTGTTAGTTTTGTTTAAATAGCCAATGGGTTTTTTAATGTGTTAAATAATAAGAAAAAATCTCACATGTTTGCCCTGTAGTTACCATTTCAGTATTCTTCATTGCTTTCATAAATTCAGATTTCCATCTGGAAGATTTCCTTCTGCCTGAAGGACTTCCTTTAACATTTTCTATACTGCGAATCTCCTGAAGATGAATTCTTCTAGCATTGCTTATCTGAAAATGTCTTGAAATTACTTTTATTTTTAAAAGATATTTTTGCTGCATACAGAATTCTAGATGACAGTATTTCTTTCATAACTATAAATATATCGTTCCATTTTTTTCTTGTTTGCATTGTTTCTGACTTGAAATCAGTATCTTCGTTCCTAATTTTTGTTCTGTACACACCATGTCTTTTTTTCCACTGGTTGCTTTTAAAATTTTTTTTCTTTATCACTGTTTTGAGCAACTTGATTTTGATCTGCCTTAGTGTATTTTCGTGTATCTTGTGTTTCATATGTTTTGCACTCATGTCTTGTTTGGCTCTTGAGATTTATAACTTTAAGTTTGTAATATTTATAGCATTATTTCTTTGAATATTTTTTTCTGTCTTCCTCCCCCACTTTAAGAGATTCCAATTACTTGTATATTAGGTCACTTGAAATTGTCTGCAATATATTTGTGCTCTTTTTATGTTTTAAATTCTTTTTTTTTTTTACTTTTTATTTATTTTGATAGTCCTTATTGCTTTGCCTTCAGCTCATTAATCTTTTCTTCTACAATGTTCAATCTCTGTTACTCCCATCCAGTGTATTTTTTTCTAAGACATTCTAGTTTTCATCACAAAATGTTCACTTTGTGTCTTTTTAAGTTTTATTTCTCTACTTAACTTCTGGAAAATGCAGTGATGATAACTTCTTCACTGATCTTCTCTGCCAATTCCAACACCTGCGTCAGCTCTAAGTCTGTTTGGATTGGTTGATTGCGCTCTTCGTCATAGTCCTGTTTTCCTGCCATTTTTGTGTGCCTGGTAATCTTGGACTGATGGCCAAACTTTGCAAATTGTACCTTATTTGGTACTGGGTATTTTTTTTATAATTCCTATAAATCTTGATCTTTGTTCTGGGATGCAGCTAAGTTTCTTGGAAACAATTGGAACCTTTTGAGTCTTGCCTTTATGATTTGTTAGGTGTGTTTGGCACAGTCTTCAACCTAGGGCCAATTATTCCTCATGGCTAAGGCAAGACCTTCCTGAATACTCTACCTAATGCCCCATAAATTGTAAGTCTTTACTTTTGCTGGCCCTGTGTGAGCACTGAATACTGTTCCTTGTAATCTTTTCTGATGGTTTTTCCTCTGGCCTCAGGTAGATTCCGCATACCCATGTGCTGATCAGTATTCTTGAATACTTGAGGAAGACTCTGTGTGTTGCCCTTTGGTCAAGCAAACCAAAGCAAAGCCACTTGCTATTAAAATCAGGTGGTAAATATGATTAAATAAAGAAGGTACTCATACATTTACTATTCTCTGTAGTGTTGAAATTATAGACAGTTTTTATTTTATTTTTTTTTTGTATTTTCTAAGATGACTACAAGAAATATGTACTACTTTCATTATTTAGAAGAACAAAGTGTTGTTAAAATAGTTTTTTTTTGGGGGGGGGGTAGTGCTGGGGATCAAACCCAGGGCCTTGTGCTTACAAGGCAAGCACTCTACCAACTGAGCTATTTCCCCAGCCCCTAAAATAGTTTTTTTAAGAGATTGGTTTTACTTTCACATTCAGGATATAGGTCTAGTTTGAACCTGGCTTTGGAAAGGGCAGGTTTTGCTAAAGATTGACAGCGTCTTTATTGTGAAATCAAAATCAGGATTCTGGAATACAGATGTTGGGATCGGTATTCTAGTATCCAGTTATTCTGGTGGGACAGCTGTCCTGACTTTCCTTCTCTCCCCAACTTCTGCAGCCATCCCACTTGCCCCCCCACACACACACACACGTTCGCCACTTCTTTTTTAATAGTGGGTGATTTGACTTTTATTTGCAAACCGAAGGGCCTGCAGAATTATCTTGCTCCTGGGACAGGAATGGCGACAAACCTGTGCTGACACCTAGAGAGTCAGTGACCTGTTCCAGAAACAGAGCCAGACAGGGGCGAACTGAGCAAAGGTGCCGTGAAGCTTCTGGGAACGACAACCCTCGCTGTGGAAGAGGAAGAGTCACACATTTGCTCCTTCGTTTTCTTGGGCTGTCATGGGACAATCTTTTTTTTTTTTTTTTTAAATACTACTGATTTACCTGAGGACATGTAAAAAATAGACTAGCAGATGCAAAATTAAAGACTGGCAATAATGCTGTTTCGGTCATCCATGAAAGTGACAGCAAAGCTTACATTCAAGTTGGAGAAGAAGCAGTGGTTAAGAAGGGTGGACTTGAGATACCTGTGGATATATAACTGATAAAGTATATAGAAAAGGGGAACGCAGGCTGACTCCAAGTGTAATGATAAAGGAAAGGTTGCAGGAAAGCATACACTGTCTTAAATCACATGATAATCTTTATGTTTAAAGTCTAAGCTGCCCATTAGCCTTCTAATTAGATATATTAGGGAGACAGTTGCATAGTCTGAAGCTACAGGGAAATCTAAGATGAAGATAAAGGACAATCTTTTGAGTAACTGAATGATTTGAAGACCTTTCCAGAAATAGTGTTATCAGATTGAAGCAGTTCTCTTCTGAAATTTATGAGGGAACAAACTGAGTCTTGTTCACTTTCTTTTATTAGGCAAGCAACTTACATTTTATTATGAAAATGAAATCTATAAACAAGATTACTTTATTAAGTCACCACCTCCTCAACTTTTCTTCTCCGCAGTAAGTATTCACTACAGATTAACAAGCCACCCACCAGCATCATGAGCTTTTTTTTTTTTTAATCCTCTCTTCCTCTGAGATTTAACTGAGATGCAAAACTTTTTTTTTTTTTTTCACTCTTCAGACCTCGTGGAAAAAGCGTTTTTGCGTCCTGTCAAAAAATGGGGAAAAGGGCCTTACTCTTTCCTATTACAAAGACCATCACAAACGAGGTTCCCTTGAAATTGATCGGTTTGTATCCAAGCAAGAAAACTTATAACACATATTATCAAGTCAAATACTAACAAGTTGCATGTAAATTTAATCTTAAATCATTGACAGAAGAACTAAGGACTTCAACTCTATTATGGTATTTGTGGTTGAAAAGGAACTAAAATTATGAACACTTGGGTAAGAGTTAGTTAAGTGTTTATTCATATTAATAAGCATTTATTTGAGAAGGACTTTAATTAATAAGCATTTATTTGAGAAGGACTTTCACTTAGTTTATAGATGGGAAGGAGCAGATGAAATTGCTGTTTTAAAAAGCCAAGATGGGTCTTAAAAATATTTAGGTTAACCATTTTTGTCTTCTCTTTAAGATTGTATACAAAATAAAAATTGGAAAAGATGATTTGTGAAATCAAGAATCCAACTGAGCTGGGTGTGGTGGCACAGGCCTGTAATCCCAGTGATTTCGGAGACTGAAGCAGAAGGATTGCAAGTTCAAAGTCAGCCTCAGCAACTTAGCAAGGCCCTAAGCAACTTAGTGAGACCCTGTCTCAAAATAAAACATTAAAAGTAAAGGGCTGGAGTGTGTCTCAGTGGTTAAGCACCATGGGTTTAATCCCTAGTGCCAAAAAAAAAAAAGAAGAAGAAGAAGAATCCAATGGAAACAGGATCTTTTGAATTAAATTTCAGGTTGAACACAGTGTTTCAGTTAATGATGAACCAGATCCAAAGTCCACATTTATTTTCTAGAAAAAAATAATTCAAATAACAGCAATAATAATTCAAATTATTGGATGCTTTTCAAAACACGGATTAAGCGGATCTTAAGTTTTATTCAATATGCATTCTAATGTAAAATTTTAGTCAGTTTTCTTTCTCATTTGGTATGTACATTGGTTTAGTGCTTTGTGTCTATGTCTCACAGAAATGCCAGCGTCACCATTGGTATAAATAGCCAGGAAAAGCTGCAGTCTGTGCAGAAGATGTTTAAATGCCACCCAGAAGAGGTGATGTCCATCAGAACAACTAACAGAGATTACTTCCTCATCAGCCATGACAGGTAGGCTGTGAGGAGACAGAGTTGTCTCCTGTATGTGAAGCAAAGGCAAACTGAAAACTAGAACACTTTAAACCAACAACAGAAACCCATGGCCACAATCTCAAATGCCAGCTGGGCAGCCTTCATCACTTGTGAAAATATCTTTGAAACTCACAATAGGGGCTGGGGTTGTGACTCAGTGGTAGAGCGCTTACCTAGCACGCGTGATGCACCGGGTTCCGTTCTCAGCACCACATAAATAAAGGTTCATCAGCAACTAATTTGAAAAGAACTCACTGTACTAGTTTCCAAAGGCTTCTATAATGAGGTGCCACAAACCAAGTGGCTTCGAAGAACAGAAATGTATTGTCTCACTGTTCAGGGGGCTAGGCAATGGAAGTCAAGGTGTGGGCAGGGCTGTGTTCCCTCTGATGACTCCAGGGAAGGACCAGTCCTGGAGTCCCTTCTAACTTCCCTTGACTTGTGGCCGTGCGACTCTAGTCTTCACACGGTGTTCTCTGTGTGTACGTCTCTCTGTGTCTAAATTCCCCCGTATGTAAGGACACCGGTCATGTTGCGTTAGGAACCACCTCTACTCCACTATAACCTCATCTTAACTAATTATATCCACAACAAACCTATTTCCAGATAAGACCACAATCTGAAGAGTTAGAATTAGAATGAATGTATCCTGGGAGGGAGGGGGCACAATCCAACCCATAATAGTCATCACCACCCCGATACATCCCAATAAAAGAACCTAATACACGAATACCTGTACAAGCTACATTTATCAGGGAGGGCCCGTGCTCACCCTGAAGGCGTCCTCTCTTTGAAGAGCAGCTCCCAGTGCTAGTGAAGGTGCTCGCTGGATCTTTGCACATGCTTATCTGCTGGAGGGCGAGGCCATGGTGGGAGGAGGAGGCTATACATAAGAGGCCGGGAATACCAAAGCCCGAGGACACTGGTTTGCCCAAAGACCCAGAGCTTTCTTTTAAACTATTGTGAAGTCAACAGAGAAGAATATGGGGTTCACATGCGTTCATTCAAACACAGCTCTTCCTGAAGACACGCATTCCCTGAGCGGAGGCACACCAGGATAGCTGCCAAGTGGCGCTGAGAGGCTAGAAGGGCACTGGGCTCAAGAACGCCATGGAAATCAGAGCCCAAAGTCCCACGCCCTGTGATTAATACTCTTATTTTTTGTTTCCCTTCTCATTCTCTGAGCTTTCCTCACAGAGAAGGCATGAGGGTTCATTCTAGTGTGCAAATGTGGAGCAGGTGGGCCTCTGAAGCTACCTCAAAAAAAAAAAAAAATCTGTGTTTCCTGAGTAGCTGCTCCCACAGCCTGCTCTCTCCAGGATAAAAGAAGCCTCTGGTTCAAAATGAGTGCAGGTGCGCTTGTTCCCGCGTGTCAGCTCAAAGTTTACTGCCCTCCATAGGGAGAAGATTAAAGACTGGGTCTCGTTTATGTCATCATTTTGCCATGGTGGACGAGCAGCTCACCAGAACACCAAGGTGACTATCACTCATAAAATAACAGACACACCTGAACACCGCCCTCTCTTAACAGAGACGACGGTAGCTTTTTCTTTCCCCTTGGCAACAGGCATTAATACTGGGAATAAAGAAGTGAGGAAACAGACGTCCTTATTATGGTTTATGAGGAACAAAAGAAAAAAGTACTTTTGTGTTTTGCAAGAGAGCTAAAATACAGACATTTCAAATGTTTGTTATTTTGGTGGGGGGACTGAAAGGAAAGGAAACATTTTTTTATAGTAACTAGATCTCTACTATTGTACCTCATTGTTATTCTAGCTACACAAGAAGTTCTCTTTTGAATGACTACATCTAGGGCGGTTTCTATAAAAATGTTTTTCATCTATCTTGCATTTTAATATAATGCCAGTTGTGTAAAGCTGGTAGTTTAAAGTTTTTAGTTTGCTTCTTGCAGGCCCTTGTTGATCTGCCGAGTCCTGTGTGGGTGCAGGCCTTGACAGTGGGACTTTGCTCTCTAGGTGTCTTTATTCACGTGTTTTCGAGGTTGTTCCATGCTTACAGTAAAAGCCAAGGTGCAGGAGAATGCAAAACCTCTCTATAAGTAAAGTCGACTGATAGAGCAGAGAGGGCAGGGTGCAGAGGGAGATATGGCTGAGAAGATAAGGTGAGGAAGCTCAGGGCGTCCCTCAAGACCAGGCGGAGTGTCCTCAGGGTTGGGAACAGATGAAGAGCAAGCTGACAGGGTCAGCCCTGTCTTAGTGAGATAGCGCTTGCCCGTGGCAGCCCAAGGCTGAGACAGCCGAGGAGACCCTGAGGCAGGAACCCGTGGAGGTTCTTCCTTCGTTCCAAACAAGAGATCAGCTGTGTCCTGATAACGATTTCCTTTTTCCTACGCAGGAGGGACCCTCACTGGGTGATAAGAGACCCACTTCCTACCCCGGCCCTCTCGTTGGTCCTTCCAGCATGATGGAGGCTGTGAGCCCCACCTCCCCACGGAACAGCCTGCCAGACGTGGTAATCAGAATCACCTTCTTCTCTCTCGGGACCCTTGATCTGCTACCTCCATCTGTGTTCCATTTACATGCTCTGGACACACATCTGGTACGCTGGCCTGCGGCCCCTCTGCTAAGGCAAAACTTGCTGGCACCTCGCCTTCCCTTTACCCACAGGGCACAGATGCCGCTGGAGAAAGCTTCTCTGAGTGATTTCCTGCTCTCCCCTCTGGGCTTCTCAGGTGAGGGTGAAGTTTCTCACTAATTTCTTTCATTCACCTCTGTTGGTCTTGCTTCTCATTATAACTGCATGCTACCTCCTCTTCATTTCTAATGAAATCCAGCGGAGGGAGTGAAATACAACACACCGCCTGGCCTCTTGAAAGCAACTCGCCATTCGCCCTCGGCTGCCTTGCCTCCGCCATGTTTCCAGCTTGGATCTCGGTCATAAACAGGCTGTGTGGTTCTGTTGAATGCTGTTTCCTCCCTTAGAGCCTGACCCTCTCTCTGGATCCCAGCCATCCCTAGTGAAACAGCCTCCTCGTTTATCTAGTTGGGAGCTTTTCAGAGCATGTCACACTCACCAGGCCAAACCCCTTGTCCCAGTTATCCTTTTAGTGAGTGGAAATTATCCTGGGACCCTTTTGAGCCAATACCTCTTATTTTCACTCTTGAGGTCTCCTTTTCCCCCAGAGAAAACATTATTGATCACTTTGCCTTTTTACACTATTTAGATCCAGTGATTTTATAACCAGCCTGAGTTAAGCATACCATAGCTTATTGGGTTCTGCCATTGTTGTCTAACCCACTTTCCCATCATCCCAGGTAGAAAAACTTCAATATATTCTATTATATACAATTATATAACATAATTATATACTTATAATATTGCAATTATAATATAACCATGTTAATTAATATTAACTAATATAATAATATATATGCTCTAGATTATGATTTCTAACCTATTTGAATGCACCTGTGTCAATTTGGCTACAATATTCACAGTATTGAAAATTTTGGACTTAATGGATTAAGTGGGACCCTTTTCTATGAGTGTTTTAGTCAGCTTTCAGGTGCTATAACAGAATACACTGACTGGGTAGTTGATAAAGAAAAGGAGTTTATTTTTCACAGTTCTGGGGCTGAAGCCCAAGATCAAGGGGTTGTGTCTACTGGGGGTCTTCTTGCTGTGCCATAAACAAGCAAGGCAGCACATGCAAGAAATGGAGGAAGTCAGGACAAAATCATCTTTTCTGTCAGGAAACCATCCGTTACTGACATCAGTGCATTCAGGAGGTCAGAACCCAGGACCTGATCACCTCTTAAAGGCCCCACCTCTTAATACTGTCACAGTGGCAACTTGGTTCCAAAAGGACTTATGGAGGGCACATTTAAACCAATGAACTTAGAACTGGGAGATGCACACAACTCAAGTACAGATGCTCTTGGACTTACGATGGGGCTACATTCCAACACACCCTTCATGAACAGAAAATATCGTAAGTTGAAAATGCAGTTAATACAGCTAAACTCCTGGACATCAGAGCTGAGCAGCACAGTCCAGGAGCGATTGTTTTCCCTTGGAATTGTAGTGCTGCCTGGGAGCAGTGGCTCATGGCTGTTACCCAGACTTGCAGGAGAATATCATACCACAGATCGCTAACCCAGGGAAAGATCAAAATTCGAAATCTGAAGTGTGCTTTCTGCTGAATGTGTATCATTTTCACATCATCAGAGGGTCGAGAAATCACAAGTTGGACCATCCTAAGTTGGGATTACCTGTACACTTTTTTTTTTTTTTTTTAAATACCTTTCAAGGACTTCCCAGAGAACATTCAGGATCTTTTCAAAAACCCCTGCCCTAAGGCTTTGTTCTTGGAAGAATTAAGTTGTGCTTATAACAATTCTCCTGCCACACAAAGCAGCCACTTTAGTAGAGTATGTGGGCTCTACGGGGAAGAGAAGGCTATCATTGATTTGTTGAATCTACATCACCTTGACTCCTATAACCCATACCATCACGTGATCAATGCTGCCTAAGTGCATTGCTGTGGAAACAGAAGTAAGTGAGCAAAACACAAAAGAGGTCGAGTGAACAAGAGGAAGGGCGCAGTGCCCTGTCTCCGAGTTAATTACCAGCTCAGATGGCACCAGCTGATAACGAAAAAGGCAGGGGTGGGGACACCATGGCATTGCTTAGTAACTAAGAATGCCACTCCCAGGACAAAACCACTTGTTCTGAGTTATGCTTCGTGTAGTAGAGAAAGAAGTCTGAATGATGTGCTTATGTATTTCAAACATCGGAGGTGATGCAGACTCAAGAAGCCCATTCAAGGTGTGTGGACTTGTGGGTGGAAGCTTGGAAGGTCCTTTGATCTTCAAATCCAACTCATCTATCATGACTTTTCCAGAAAGCATGTGGCTTAAGTCTGTCTCTTGAAAATAAAATCATTAATTCCTTTTGCATCTCTTTTTTGCAGTATTTAATGGAAAAAAGTCCTCCAGGATTCAAGCAGACTCATCTTCCACATGATTTCTTGTCAGAGACCACTCAAGATACAGAAGAGAGTCATTATCTTAGTCCTCGAAGTGTTCTTTTAGAGGTAACCCCTCCCATCTATTAATGGCTCGTTTCTTTGGGAAATGTTTACTGAGCCCCTCCTGTCTTGCATTATTTGTGGGGAATCAGAGGAGAATCAGGACAGATGAGGAGCTCTTTTGGCTCTGACCCTGGCTTTGGACCTACCACAATACGTGACAGAGAAGGGCTCCCTGCTATAAAGGGATGTTTATACAATGTCCCAGGGTGCACCAGGGGTGGGAAGAACAGAACCTGATTTCCAAACAGAAAACCAGAGATGATTCTGAGGAGGAGGTGACAATTGACCTAACTGGATGGGTAAAATTTGGACCTGGGTGGCTTACTTGGGGAGCCTTTCATTATTCTAAACTGAAAAAAAAAATAAGAGCAAAAGGTAGATCCTTGGGTGATGAATTGTGTGGTGTGTTTCAGTCTGCCTGTTGGTAAATCGGAGCCCTTCTGAGTGCCAGGCACTGTCCTGTCCCAGGCATGGTGGCCTCAGTGATGAACCCTCCCTCCAAGCTCATGATCTAATCACTTGCCACATGATAATGCGACACAAAGAGGCAGCCAGTGGTTGGGAGCATCAGAAATGGGATGGATTTTCTCTCTACCGGAGTCGGGGAAGGTTTCAGGAATGAAATGGCATTTGATATGTGTATGGTGAATAGTTCAGTTAGGTGGCAATTCAGAGTATGTAGGGACAAAACAGAAAAAAGAATCAGTCCAGGATAGTCTCGAAAGCTGAGTTGGCTTCACTCTGTAAGCAGCATCGGGGCCATGCTGGCTTCTGAGTTGGGAAGTGGCAGAACTTGAATTCTTATCCAGCCATATGAACCTGGCCCCTCCATCTGTGCTGGATGCAGAGAGGAGAATGGGCGTGGGAGACAGGAAGGGCAAATGACTGGTGGGGGAGGGCAGGCATCATTTCCCGGACCTGGGGTTTTCTACTAGAGGGTGACATATGTTCCCTTAAAGAGGCATGCTGGGGTCAAATAAGTTATGGAAGTGCCAAGCTGAACAAGCTTCTTAGCAGCAGAGTCCTCGGATCCTCTAGTATGCAGTGGTGCATTATAAATAGGCGAGTGGTACACAACACAGCATTTCCCAAGCTCATCTGCGTGCTGAAGCCTTCCTTCATCAAGAATATTTTCATGCTAGGGGACAGTCTTTTATGATAGTTCAACCAACCAATCTAGTGTTTCTCAAACATCGGATATAATTCATGCCTGGCATTTGCTAGGTACCATAAGGAATGAAGAGTCCAGGAAGCAGATAAATCGGTGCAACAGAAATTCAGAGAGTCATCAGCGGTGGTAGGGCGATTAGGGCAGGCTGTGGGGCTTTGGCCAGGCTTGAACACAGTGTCAATGGCCAGAAGAGAAAAGGGACATCCCAGGTGAAGTAAACAGCATGAACATGAGGACTAGGAAGGCACCACTGGTAAGGGGCAGCCCTGGGAAGACGGGCTAGATTGAAAGCAGTCTTCCCGTGTGGGCTTAATGGTGAACAAGGGAGGTACATCTTGGGCTTTCCAGCAACTATTGCTGCCCCTGACTCTTAGTTCTAAGGGATTGGTTGAGCACCTCCCAAGGGCAGAATTTTCTAGAACCTTCAGGTCTCCTCCAGCAACTTGGGTGGCCTGTAAGCACAGTAGCCTATGACCAGCTCCACATTGAGTCTGGTCTTTGACCTTCCCACTTTCATGTTTCTGTGGTAGAATAGTCTGGGGACAAGGGTTCATGCCATTAAGTGCCTAGTGGTAAAATATGAAGGTAAACAGCAATTTAGTCCAATAGATCACTTGTATCAGGAAGCACGGGGCACCCAGGAAGAGAGAATGGACTTTGAATCTGCCAGGAACTTCATTGGGTCAGGCTTGTGGATGGTGAGTTTGATTGATATTCCCTAAATGAGGATCATTATTCATCCAATGGTAGAGATACTTACTAGTTCGGGGTCCAGGTCAGTGATGTTTGGAGTAAGAAGGTTCCTGGCTGATTGGCAGACTTGCATCTTTACATTTATTCCTCTTGTCTTTAGTTGGATAATGTTATTGATTCCAATGATTCTGGTGAATCCATTGAACCTGGTAGTGAAGATCAGGTCTCTAAGACAACTGAGTGCCATTACATGTCTATGAAATCCTGGTAAGTAAAAACGGCCATTTTAAAAATTGATTTTAGCTATCCTCAAACAATTACTGTCAATTCATTTTTTGGACACAATACCTTTATTTTATTTATCTATTTTTATCTTGGGCTGAAGATCAAACCGAGCGTCTCACATGTGCTAGGCAAGTGCTCTACCACTGAGCCACAACCCCAGCCGCCAATTCATTTTTAATAATTGGCAAATTGATAGAAATATTATCACAGACTCCATTCAATATAAGTAGAATATCTCTTATCTGAAATGCTTGGGTCTGGAGGTGTTCCAAATTTCAGTTTTGGGAATATTTGCATATACATAATAAGACGTCTCAGGGACGGAACTCAAGTCTAAACATGAAATTCATTTATGTTTTATAGACATCTTTTACACATAACCTGAAGATAACTTTATGTGGTATTTTTAATTTTGTGCCTGAAACCAAGTTTCACAGAGTTTTCCACTTACAGCATCTGGTCGGCACTGAACATTTCATATTTTGTAATGTAGCATTTCAGATTTCAGGTTCTTGGACGAGGGATGCGCAACCTGTACTCTCAAAAGCAGAAAAAATGGCAATGGTTTCGCCACCCACAGAAAACCGTTTGTGACAACCTCAGGACATTTTCTGTCTGGGGAAGTTGTTTCCTATTTTGCGTTTATGTCTCTCACACTCACTTGTCCTCCAAGCCCTGTAAAGGGTTATTTTGGTTCTACATCCATTTTTAGAAGGAAAGCTTGTTGGATATGATTCTAACTGTGGCTGTGATTCGGAGGGTTGGACGCGCTTCAAGACCTTGTTAGTTTTCACGTGGCTGTTGGCTACTTAAATCTGACACACACCGTGGAAAGTTGTAAATAGACATGCTAAAAAAGGGTTTGTTTTAACTTCTTCTACTCTAGTTTTTTCAAGGATCCACTCAATGCATCTGCTGAGTGCCCAAAGGAGGCCCAGACCTTTCCAGAACCCCAGCACGGGGGGCTTCACCTGCAAGAACCAGACTCAGAAAGTGACCCGTGCCTGTCACCTGCCAATCCAGAAACACAGACCACAGATGATAAGAAGGGGTCAACCTCACTAACTGTTGTGAAATTGTCGATATTACTCAAGTAAAGTTCTAATTTCGAAAAATTTTATGGGTTCTGGGAGCGAGACAGACCTCCTGTTTTTAGTTAGGATTCAAATTTTGAAGCGGTTCCTAAAAATCTCCAAGTCAGCCAAGAATCTGACCAGCCTCTCCTTGTCATTGATGTTGTGGCCAAGGACAGTGAATAACAGAGCTGGACAGAAAGCAGTCCCCTGGGCTGGGGGTGGCACTTTTGGCTACTTTTAAAAGTTCTTCTTTGGCTAGTCTTTCAGGTCCTGGGACTTTGGATCCACACTGACCAGAGTAGTATGCCATTGTTATTGCTACAGGCAGGCAGGTCACAGGAAGCTTGGTGATAGACAAGGAAGGGGATGCTCAGATTTGAAGTGTTGCCAAGAGCCGTTGACAAGATCATTGTCATTTTAAGAATGCTCTTATAACCAATTTATTGTGTCCTCCTCTTCTCTATCATTTCCCGCCCACTATCACGTCCAAAGAAGGGTGGGGAAGGGATATTAATGAGTAACTTTCACTAACTTAAATTCACATTTTCTCCAAATGTTTTGAACAACTTTTAGCTGGAAAATATCTCAGAAATAGGAGCCCAAAAATCTGCTTAGAGAGGACAGTTCAAGAGCCAGGGACAGTCGCCTGAAGTGACTTTTACAAATGTTTTCTCTCTCAGCAACATCCCTGATGACAGCCACTTGGAGAGGCTGAATATGTTCCTTTCTCCCCCAGATGTCATAAACTATCTTGCTCTTGTCGAAGCCGCAGGACGGATATGGTAGGTGGGAGACTGGCCTGTTGTGGACTAGACAGGAGATGCTAAGACAGGAAGAGAACTGTCATCTCGAAACACTGTATTTGACAAAACCGAGTGGGGACTTGGGCTGTCAAATTGTCACATAAAAGAATCAATGAGTCCTTGGCCAGGCTGTGGACTTACTGAGGCTGAGCTCACTCATTCGTGAATTTGCTAATTCATTCTTTAGCTGTGCGCTGTGTAACCTCTTGGGCTCACTGTCCACAAACACTTATAGATCATTCTTTGTTTACTTGAAACTGGGGGGTTATAAAAATTTTTAAACAAAACAAATAGAAAGGTGGCACTACCTTCCCAGGGTCACACAGCTTGGTGACAAAGCCACATAGACAAGCAAATGCAAAGTGCATTTTATTGAAAAGTATAATGAGTAAGGTGCTCTCACAATGCAGAAGTCCAGGAACAGGGGCAATTAACTGTAGAAAAGGAAGAAGTTCAGAGTCCATAGGGCTTTGCAAGGGCAAAATGATTTGTGCAGGACTTTGGGGGGAGGGCTAAGCTCCAACAGTAGTGACTGAGGAGAATTTACTCACACAGAAAAAGGAGGTGGTCAGCTTTAGCGGAGGCCCTGCACAGCTCCACGTGAGGAGTCTCTGCAGGCCCTGCCTTCCCTGTGAGCTCCGTCTCACACGCTGGTACTGAGCCCTGTCTTTCCCCTGCAGTGTGGCCCAGTGGGAAGGCCCCCCGCACCTGGGATGCTTATTTTGCCATGGAGATCACATCTTGGCTGTGAATGACCTGAAGCCCCAAAGCCTGGAGGAGGTCTCCCTGTTTCTCACCAGGTCCATACAGAGAGAGGTGAGTCCTACTGACCAGCCCCGGCCAGGGCAAGTCAGTGCCAGGAGGAGCAAGAGCGAGGTCTTACCAGGAGTCTGAAAAGTACCCGGGATACAAATGTAACTCTGCCTTTCACATAAGGTAGTATTTGCAAGAGTACTGGGCTGGGAGACAGAGCACCTGACTCTTGACCTCAGACACAGCACAGTGTAGGAAAAAGTGCTTGCATGGAATCAGACTGGCTCAGGGACTGCAAACCAGCTCCTGGAAGGAGCCTGTGCTTTCATTTTCTCTTCTGTGAAATCAGGGGTACTGATAGTACCCACCATGGCAGAATTAAATGAGATAATATGTTGTCACATGCTTAAATCAGTGACTGGCACTTACTAGGTGCTCATTGTAGGTACTATTCTTTTTACTTCTTTTATTGGCCATGCAACATTGGATAGGCTTGGTCTTGATATCACCATACCTTCCTCGTATAGTTATTGTAAGAATTAAACATAATATGTAGGTATGCACTGAGAATGTGTGGTTTTAAAAGGCCAACCTATCTTTAAATGGTCTCTCCTATTAGTATAATTTTCATATGGCTAATTCCTTCCTAGTTTATTTTATTTCTAACTTTTGACCCCATGACTTTGGGAAAGTCACTTCCTTCTCTGGGCTCTAGTTTTCTCTCTCTAAAGTGAGAGGTCTGTTTTCAAATTGTGCTTCTTGGACTTCTTGGGTGGCAATTAGGAGAGAGGAGAGGAGAGGAGGGGGGCAGTGTGCTGGGGCTTCAATTAGAGAGTCCATGGTTTTTCCTTATCTTTTATTAAACAGGCAAGTTCCCCAAATATTGGACTGTCTTATTAGCTTCCCTTGAAAACACAGTTTCATGACTTGAAATTTCTGAAAAACACACTGCTAGATAATTTTTCTTCCAGCTCTGAGAGTTTGTGATTATTCACCATATGTATATCAGGGACATTTCTTCTCTCTTCTGCATCATTCAATAACCCTGCTGGTTGGACAAACTGTCCTATCCCTGCTATCTAAATGGTAAACCCAAAAAGTTTGAGCAAGTTGCTAAGACACCTAACTAGTTAATGGCAGAGCAAGGACATATTCTTTCATTCATTCATTTCATTCCTTCGTTATTTATTGAACATCTGCTATATGCTGGAGACTGTGTTGTGTTCTAGGGCTGCAAAAATGGACTTAGCTTGAGCTTAAGGAGCACATAGATTAATGGATTTTAAAAAGCTTATTGTGGGCTACTCACCATACAGTGTGTCCCTGAGACATGAACAGTGTTTGAGTCAACTTTTTCACTGATGTGAATTAAAGACCCAACAAGAACAACTCTAGAGGAGGAGCAGTTTGTTTCGGGGGCTCACAGTTTCGGTGGTCTTGGTCCACAGAAGGCCAGCTCCATTCCTCTGGGCTCGTGGTGAGGCCGAATATCATGGAGGAAGAAGGTAGCAGAGGGAAGCAGTTCATTTGATGATCAGAGAGCAGACAAAGACTCCACTCTAGAGACACAAAATACATACCCCACAGCCACGCCCCAATTCCCACCTCCTCCAGCCACACCCCACCACTTCAGTTAATCCCATCAGGGATCAATCCACTGATTGGCTTAAGACTTTAACAACCCGATCATTTCTCCTCTGAATCTTCCTGCATTGTCTCATGTGATCTTTTGGGGAATACCTCACATCCAAACCATAACAAATAGGGAGCACATAGGAAGAATGGAATAAATTTATTGGAGGAGGGCCAGGAGGGTGTCTCAGAGTTGGTGGTGTTTAGCTCGGGTAATGAAGACTGGATTAGAGTTCATGTGGTGTCTTCCAACCATCCTTCCAGCCATCTGGTAACAAATGCACTGACTCTGCCAAAGATCCACACTGGTCAAGATAACTTTCTGTGCTGTTCTGGAAGTTCCAAACAGTGCTCCACCCCAGACATGGGCTCAGATGCCAAGTAAAGTTTCTGGCTGGGAGCAGATCCCCGAACCCCACCTGGCTGTCGCTGCCTGGCTTGCATCATGACTGTCCTTGGGGACAGGAGAGTCACTTGCACGGGCAGGCCCTCCAGCATTTCTCTAGGCTCAGTCTGTCTTCCCCATCCTGTTGATGACTCCTAGACGCTATGGAGAACTGTGGGGCGGCCAGCAGCATGATTATCTGGAAGATTGGAAGTCGCCCTCCTTCTCCACCATTCCTGACTTCTTTGCTTTATGTAAAAATGTAGATATGAGTCTCTTAAAATTCAAATACCTGGTCCCTGTAAGGAAATAGAATGTCGGAAAGGAAGACATGGAGTCAAAAGAGGAACAACCACAACCCCTGTTATCATAAAGCAACTGAGCCACTCAGATCTACCTTTCTTGTTAGGCTACAGTTGATGGGAGGTTGGGGTAGGGATCGTGAAAGGTGAGGGGAGAGAATGTAAGATTTTTTTTTTCTTTTGGTGCTGGGAATTGAACCCAGGGGCATTTAACTTCTGAGTCACATCCCCAGCCCTTTTTTATTTTTACTTTTTTAAAAAATTTTGAGACAGGGTGTCACTAAGTTGCTTAGGGCCTTGCTAAGTTTCTGAGGCTGGCTTTGAACTTAGCAATCCTCCTCCCTCAGCCTCCCACGCTGCTGGGATTACAAGCGTGTACCACCATGCCCAGCGGAGAATGTGAGATTTTTAAAGGTGGGGAAATGTGAGTTTCAAAGAGGAGGACCTTCTAGATTGCAGGAGACACCTATCAAACTTCAGTTTCCTCCCAGTTTTGTCTGAGGCTGGTCCTGTCTGGTGGTCTTATTTTGATTCTCTGATTTTAAGAGGTCCTTTTAATTCTTGGTACACTTGGACCCTTCTGCGCCCCCTTGAAGCTCTCTGGAATCTGCCCTAGAGGCTCAGGACAGTGGCTTCCAGAAAATGAAAGCCATCGTCCACCTCAGTAGACATGTCATCCGTGGCTTCCTCTGGCCCATCTTAGGTCATCCCAGGATGTTCTTCCGAAGCAGCTTTGAAGGGTGTGAAGGAAGAGAGTGAGGACCAGCAATCCTGACTCTTCTTCAGTCACTTAATTTTCTTCTTTCTTGTGATTTAGAAAATCAAGCTCTCCATTGGGCGGATCCCAAATTCAGAGAAATTCCATGCTGTGGCCTGTGGGTGCCTCTTAAAACACCAAGGCGTTGTGCTGGCCCAACCGGAGAAGTCTGGACTGCAGAGGGCGCCAAAGAGGAGTCCAGCCATTAGAAAGGGCCAGCAGAAAGGGACAGGGGAGTAGCCAGCCACCACCACCCTGCAGCAGAGGATGGAGCCCTGGACTGTGCCAGCCCGGCCACTCAGCCTGGTGATATGAGACAAGCCAGCACCTCTCTCAGTCGCTGCACCTGCACCTTACAGGGGGATAACTGTCCCCTCTCTGTCACATCAGGAATGTTGAGAGGGTCAAGAGGGATAATTACTAGGGAACACAGTGAAAATGGAATGCCTTGTTATCTGAGACTTTGTCCCAAACACCACAAGCACACACTGGGTAAGTCCCTCATCTCCTTAGCACACACTGTGTTCTGTGAGGTCGTTGTCACACAATTGCTTCTTTGTTCAGGAACGTCCATTTGGAACTACCCATTCCAGGAAGGCAAGATTCCCCAGAGACATGTGAGACCCTCTCAGCCTTCCCAAATACCTCCTATGACTCATCATTCCCAGAGTCCAAAGCGTGGACAGAGGGGCCACTTGGATTCAATGCATGTCTTGTTTGCTGAAAGACCCGGTAACAATTTTAGAAGTCAAAGCAGTTTGGGGTTCAATCCAGAAGTGACCTGCTTGCTCCACAAGGAAAAGGAGAAACTGCTTAGCACTTGCAATTTGCAAGCTCTTAACTCATTGGTGCAATAACAAATTGATCCTGGGAGGCCAAAAGAATCAAATGCTTTTGCATAAATAGAAAAGCCAAGACTGAGAGCTGAAGCACTCATCAGGTCAGGGAACTGAGAGCACAAGGGGTCTCGGGAAGTGAATCCTACCAAGCTGACACTGCACGTGGAGGAAATGAAGGCCCCCCACAGCGAGTGATGTGCCTTCTCCACAGCCCCGAGGCTCACAGCTGCTTAGTGGCAGAACCAGCGATCTACACCCAGCTCTGGAAAACAAATATCCTGACCTGTACTTTTGATTTGGATTAAGATAAGAAAAGACCTTCAGTGCTTAGAAGAGACATTCAAATACATTTCACTTTTTGATGTCCCGATTGTTCAGAAAGTAAAAATGTTCTCGTTTATATGCCCTATTTGACCTACTGTTTCTATTCCTAGAAAGGTATCCTACAGAAATGCACACACAAAGATATCAGTAAAAAATAGAAAGTTTATTGTCACACTGTAGTATTGCTTGTGATAATAAAAAAATTACATGGGGATTGCTTAGTTATGATTTCATGGAAGGTGTTCAAAAGGTTAGCATGCATAGTTATGAAAAAGGTGCACAAAATATTAAGAATCCAAGAAGTAAGTTGTAGCCAGGTGTGGTGGTACACACTGGTAATCCCAGTGACGCAGGAGGCTGAGGCAGGAGGATGGCAGGTTCAAGGCCAGACTCAGCAACTTAGTGAGGACCTAGGCAACTTAGCAAGACCCTGTCTAAAAATGAAAAAATAAAAAGAGCTAGGGATGAAGCTCAGTGGTAGAGCACTTACTAGGGGTGCTCAGAACTGAGGGGTGGCTGGGGAAAGGCAAGTTGCAGTGTGACAGATATAATATCCTGTGTCTGTAATAATGTTTTGGTGTTTGTACCTAAAAACTCCCCAGCCTGAGGAGGTGGCAGAGGGCTACCTCCCTTCCCTGCTGGGGAGGTCATGGGATTGACATTTAGGCATGTGACCTCCTTGTAAACACCCACCCCATCAGGTGCTGTGCTGCTGCCCCTCGGCCCTGCTTTTTGTTTTTATTTTTTACATTTAGAATAATGCCGGTTAAATTATCAGTAAGAATTATCCCTGAGAAGTATGATCAGGGTAGACCCTGGGGCAAGAGACATGTCTATGTTTCAGTTTGTTTATTTGTTTTCTTTTTGCCATAAGCGCAGGTTGCTTTTGTAATAAAAGAAATATATACCCTGCTGTGAGAAGTGAGAGTGTGTGTGTGTGTGTGTGTGTGTGTGTGTGTGTGTGTGTTAAGCCTTCTTAAGTGAGAAATCAAGCCACCTCAGTAAAGGAAACAAAAACCATCAAGGTAAAACCAGCTGGCAACCAACCACATGAAGCCCCAAGTTTCCCGCCCTGGTTTGCTCAGCAGGTCAATCTGCAATTCCTGTAAATGCCACGATGAGACAGAGGGGCAAATGTTGGCCCAAGTCCTTCCATCCCTTTACTGAGGCAAAGAAGGCAGAGGACTGCAGAGCTGATCATCTGCCCAGCTCACAGACCTGCTGGGACAACCCAGAACTCCTGGCCCTTTGCAGAGTGCCACAGGGAGAACAGCCAGCCTGCCGCCCCCTCCCAGTCCCTGAATTTCCCTCCGGCAGCGATCAGCTGGGGTTCTTGTCAGGTGCACATGGCTTCTCCCACAGGAGGGGCTTGTTCTCAGAAGGAAATCTCAGGATGGATTCCAAGGTCCCCCAACCCCAGCCTTCTGACATGGTGGGTCTACTGTGGGTCCTGAAATTAGCATTATCATACCCCCTGGGGGTTTGACTTCTGGTCCACCAAGAAACGTACATTTTGGCAAGGAATCTTTCCGGGGGGGTCCCAGGGGGAGGCCTGTGAGTCCCCGGTGAAGCTGCGGAACATGGAGTGTGAACACTGGCATTCCCTAGGGGCGAGGCTGAGTTGTCAGCAGTTCTGAAAGAGGCTAATCATCCCCCTCCCAGAGAAACCTGGATCCTGAAGAAGCAGATCGAGCTCACTCCTGCTCTCTGTCACCTGCAGGATGGTGTAAGGCCTTCTGGTCTGGGTGTGCCACTTGAGGTGGAGAAGAACCCTCGGCTCTGTCACTTCTGCCTGCCATTCCTCGTCCTATGTGCCTCCCCTGTCCCAGAGCAAGAGCAGCCATACATCCCCAGCTCAAAATCCAGGTTCTTTCTCCTAATGATGCCAGTGGTCCCCAAAAAGCTCTAACAAAACTGGGCATTGAGCCATTTGTCCCAGAGCATTTGTCCCTGGGCATCCAAGGTCTGGGCATTGAGCCATTTGTCCCAGAGCATGACTTTAGGGGTCCTTTTCTGTGACGCAGCTAAGAGCCCTGCTAGATGGGTTGCTGAGCTGTGGGGAGGTCCCTGACCATGGCTGAGGACAGTCTCGAGCCTCATGGTGCATACATTTTCCAGCTCTAAGAGACCTTCCTCACACTGCCTGTCCACGGTCACAAACACAGCCAGCCTTGGTGAAAACGCCATCTGTGACCTTTTTTCCTTCCAAAGTTGCCCTTGATGTTCATCCCAACCCCATTCCAGGTGGCCTGGGTACAGCCCAAAGACTGGCCCAGTCGTGCCTGTGGGGGATGGCCCTCTTTGGTGCCTATTTCTGGAAGAAAGGAGGGAACCAGAAAGGACCATAGCCATTCCTGGCCATGGCTTCTTTGGCCCAAATCTGGTGTGGCTTGGTCTTGGGAAAAGCCAGAGCCCAGAAATGTGAAGACACTCCTCTGGGCTCCCCCAGCTCCATGCCAGGCCTGCAGATCCTGAGCTGATACCTTTTCTGCTTTTGCACAACTTTTCTGCAGGGCATTTGGACGTGTCACTTCTCCAGCCTGCTCCTGGTTCCTGAGGGGTGCCTGACATCTCTAGAACAGGCCTCAGAGGGAGGCTGGGTGTTTCTGCTTTGTTCTCTCTGCTAAGGACGTGAACTCTTGAGAGTGAAATCTAGAGTGCAGTTGGTAAGGTAGGGACCAAATGCACTGGGCCAGGATGTCCACCCTCATTTGAAGCTGTCACCCGGCAGGAGATATGCATGGAAACTTCTAGAACACAGGCCACGTGCTCTTTCATGTTCCTGAATGGATGTAAGTATGCACATGCATACAATGAGGGGCTTAAGGAGACAGAGGGAGTCACAGTAATTCTTTAATGAACTGAGAAGCAGACACAGGGCAATGCCCCTCCCCTCTGAGTAGTGCCAAGTGCCTTCCCTTGGGATGATAAGAGGAACAGGCCCAAAGGAAGAGGTTTTTCAGATTCAGCTGGATTAAATCAGGGTTCTTTTGTGAAGCTGGACTTGTAGATATGTAAGTATATTTTATTGAGAAAACTTTTTTAAATGTCTGAGTTAAAGAAATATTTGTCTACAGATCAACAAGGTGGTAAGATCTTGGGGTCATTGTCCGTATCAACTCTGGCTAGATGGTTCTGGAAAACTTCGCATTCTCAGCAGTGGCCTCTAGAGTTGAGCGGCTCCAATGTGGGCATTGTGAACATGTGGCTATTTAAACCAGTTAAATAAAATTTGGAATTCCATTTCTCAGAGGCACAGTCTACATTTGAAGTGTCTAATAGCTTTGTATAGTAATTGACTACTGCATTGGGCAGCACAGATATAGACTATTTCCATCATCATAGAAAGTTCTAGTGGAACACACCAAGAGGAGAAATATTTATACCTGTTCATTCAACATGTTCTTATGTGTCTATTCCCAGCACATTAAGACAGTGCTCAGCTCACAGCAAGTGCCTAATAAATACATGTTAAAAGAAGAAATCGCTACGTTTTGTGTTAAATACTGATTCAGAAACATTATTCTGTATTGATAGTGTTTTTCAAATAAAGTATTTACAGTGGTGACTCTGGTAACATTTCTTTTTCTTTTTCTTTTCTTTTTCTTCTTCGTTTTTTCTCTTTTGGCCTGGGCTCAGATATAATTAACTTGAATAGCAAGCTATGGACCTTTTTAAAGGAAGCTGTTTTCTCAACAATTAGCAAGTTTCTGGATTAGAGCCAATAGACCTGGGGACTGTTGTGAGGACCCAGGAGAAATACAAGGTCTAAAACTCTCTAACAAATTGCTGAGCACACAGTGAGGAAGAGAAAATGAGCATATAATGAGCCTTGTTTTCCTGATGTCACTTGAGAAGGCTCTATTCTCCAGTCTGGTTTTCAAATTACCATAGGCTTTTCTTACATCCTCAGGTCTCTCCACTCTGGGACAAGATCGTGGGCATTCTAAGCGTATGCCACACTCTAAGCACAGGATGAGCATCCCTCATCCTATATGCTTGCCACCGGAAGTGTTTCAGATGTCCGCTGTGGGAATATTTGCACATGCATAATAGGGTATCTGGGGAATGGGGTCCGAATTCTAACCAAGGGATTCAATTATGTTACATATACACCTTGTATATGTCACCCGAAGGCAAATTTATACATTTTTGATCATTTGATGAGTGAACAAAGATTCAAGGTGAGGAATTTTGGTGACATCAGGTCAGCTCTCAAAATGTTCCATATTTTAGAGGACTTTGGGTTTTGGGTTTTCAATCTGTTTCCTAAGGGTAGAGAGACTCAGAGGACGTTTTCCCCTTTCTCCGACACCGGTGGGTTGCTTTTGTTTATGCTGTGGGCCGGGAAAGCAGATACTGTGGCTTTTTTGAAGCACGCCTGCACTCAGAGTCTGCAGGCCAGAGTGTGGGTGTAGGAGTGTTAGGAGAAAGGACATTGGTTTTTACCCAGGGGTTCTGGGACACCAACTGGGGGCTCAGTGGCCTTGGCGGGGTGGTGAGGGTGCTGTCTTCTACTGGCCTTGGTTCTCACATATGTTCTGAATAGGTGAGACCACCAGAGACATGACTGGGGTGGGTGGAGTAAAATTACTCTTCTAGAAAAAATAATAAACTATCAGCTACCAAAGTGAGTTCAGAAAGGACAGAGATTCACCAAATGAATCCAAATGGGACCGAATGCTAATGGTGATGTGCTCAGGGAAAACCCTCTGCTCACCACACTATTCGCTTTACTGGGTCCTGCAGCAGCCCTGGGGCACCAAGACTGTTACTGCCCCATTGGTGGGTGGGAAACCAAAGCACAGGGACGCTAGGAGCTTGCTCAGGAGGGTGGCTAGCTAGTACAAGGGGAATTCAACCAGGCGAGCTGGTGTGGGAGTTGGCAAACCTGAGTCTCCTCCGCCCTGGAAGCCCCCTGGAGGAGGAGGTGAAGCTGAGCTCTGGAGGAGGACGACCCAACCAGAGACAGCGGTGTAGACAGGAGCAACCAGGGGAGCACTTGGCAAGTAAAGCTACGGCTCGTGTGGCTGGCTCGGCGTTTTCACGCGTCTCTGGTTTCAGTAACATGCATTCACCACGGGCCTCCTGTCCAGGAGAGCCACTGACGCCCACGTCTTATATTCCAGGAACTGGGGGATTCTACCAGGTCTCCTATTAGGACCAGTTAAGAGGAGCTTGTTTTACAGTCCTCTGTTTAGATGGCCACCTGCTCTCTATGTCAACCAAGTTAACATACCATTAATGCCTATCTCTGGTGACAAAAGGACTAGGTTGGTCCTCTGGTTAGCAGATGAGCACTACTATCAAGCAAGGACTGACAGCTATGAGCCCCGTTACTCCAAATCCTTTGTTAAATTCAGTGTCACAAGCATAAAGGACTATCTGGGTGGTTTGGGAAAAGCTTCAAGGGAGGGGTAAATTGGGGGAATTATGGAAGGGATTTCATATCTCAAGGAGTGAACAGAACTTGCGAAACCTCCGGTGCACGGCCACCAGAAAGTACCTGGAGGGCCAGAGAATTTCTCAGGGGTCCTAGTGGACTCCTTAACCCCTTTCGGTTGTCTCCATCAGCACCCCCTGGTGCAGGGCACTGTGCCAAGCACTGGCAATATTAATAGGAATGAAATCTTTTCCTTGAGGGAAATGATAGCTTAAGGGACATGGGTATAAAAATTGTTTAGGGACAGACATGGCCCTTAGAGAATCAAAAAATATGTCTGCACATAAACTCGTACACAAATATTCATTCATCATTTTTCATCATAGCCCCAAAGTGGAAATGCCAATTAATTGATGGATGGATAAAAATAAAATATGATAAAGCCATATTACAAAATATTTATCCATGAAACGGAATGAAATACTGACACATTACAATATGGATGAACCTTGAAAACATTGTGTTAAGTCAGACATAAAAGGTCATATATCGTTTGATTCTATTTATACAAAATATCTAGACTAGACAAATCCATAGAGGCAGAAAGTAGATTAGTGGTTGCCAGGTATGAAGGTTGGGGAGAATGGGAAAAGATTGTCATTGAGGTTTCTCTTTGGGGTGATAAAGATGTTCTGAAATTAGATAGTTGTCCGACTCTGGGAATATACTAAAAAAAAAACTGAATTATACATTTCAAAAGGGTGCATTTTATATCTAAATAAAAAGTAAAAAAAAAAAAAAATCCATGTATACTCTGTAGCAGGGAAACTAGGTATTAAGGCATCCTCAACCTTGGAGATAAACTTCATGTGTAGTTAAAGACCAAAGGCAGAAGCACCTTGCCATGGTGCTTCTAAAACATGACTTCATGCAAAACTGTTAAGAGTATCCCTGTATGAGAGACAGTTGGCTACTTATGTAATAGGAATTGTGAACTCCTTTATAGGTAATAATTGTTATACTCATTGGATCTTAAAATTACCCCAACAATCAGGGACCCACTTAAGGATAAGTGCTACCTATGGTTTGGATAGAAGGTATCCCCCGCAAAAGTTCCTGTGTTAATGAAGAAGTGTTCAGAGGTGAATCGATTGGATTGTGAACTATAATCTAATCAGTTCGTCCTAGTTTGAATGGACTACCTGGGTGGTAACTGTGGGCAGGTGGGGCATGGCTGTAGGAGGCAGGTCACTGGGGGCATGCCCTGGAAGCTACATCTTCCCTGTGGTCCCTTCTGACCTCTCTCTCTGCTCCCTAGCCACCATGAGCAGAGAGAGTATTGCTCTGCCTTGCCTTTCTGCCATGCCCTTCTGCCATGATGTTCTGCCTCATCTGAGGCCCGGAGGAATGAAGTCAGCCGACCATGAACTGAGAACTCTGAAAGTGTGAGGCAAAATAAACTTTTCCTCCCCTAAGTTGTCCTTGTCCAGTATTTTGGTCACAGTGACAAAAAGCTGACCAACACACATGTCAACTCAGGCGAGAGGGCACACAGTGGCTAGCAGGATACACAGAGCTAGACTACAGCTAAAGAGGAGGATACCAATAAAAGCCCTGAAACAAACAATACACTTCTCGGCTCGCCAACAGCTAAGATGCTGGCACTTGTAAAAGTATCAATACTCTAATACTCTCCTCCAATGCCTTCTTCCAGGAAGGCTGAGCTAACATGGCTACTGGTTTTGCATATTCAGGACTCGCAGGATTTTCCTCTACTCCACGGAAAGCTAACTCCTTGATCAATTGTTTTTGTCTTATATGCTAATCCAACCTTGATTTCTCAGAGGCTGTCTTGCAATCCCATTATCTTGTCATACAAAATTAAAAAGCCTAAACAATAACCAGATCACGAGGTCCCCAGCTAGGAGACCAGATGCTCCAGCATGAGCTATGTGGGGAAGGCACAGGGCTCAAGCTCAGAAAGAGGGAGATTGGTCTTCATCACCGCAGGCAAGCTGCCAAGAAGCTGCCGGCTCAAATCAGGCTGGATGCTGTAATCCAGCTTTTCTTTAATTAATAACTCACACTTCCAAACAAAGTGTGTAAAACTCCAAAGGACTCTGCCAGGATTCCTCCTGGCTTACATAAACCCAACTTGAGCTGGGTTGCAGATTTATTAGGCAATGCTGTGAACATTTTTAATGCAGTATCTATTTACTGAGCTATATAAATAGACTTGATGCCAGTGTCACTGTCAGTTTAGGAAAGATGCTTCCCCTCACATGGGCTTATGTTGGCTGTTAGGCATCTGCCCACTTGTTATGATGTTCAAAGCTTTTCCATACCCAGGATCCCCCTCCCACTGTGATCTCTCCTAACTTACTAGATTTGAGCATAAACCATCCAGACCAATAAAACCACATCAGAATGTCCTGGTTAACTCTCTATGATGTGGGAATGAAAAGAAAAGTAAAGGGAAAGTAAATCCTGTTGCCGTGGACACTTTTAATGTAGTATGTATTTACATGGCAAACGATCAAACCAGGGGGTCCAACTGACATGTCACCTTTTTCTGTAGCTTTCTTCACTTCCCTTCTAGGTAGAATTGATGGCTCCATCTGTGTTTCCACATC
The DNA here is from genome assembly GCF_902686455.1 of Sciurus vulgaris. NCBI lineage: Eukaryota > Metazoa > Chordata > Mammalia > Rodentia > Sciuridae > Sciurus > Sciurus vulgaris. Next base: position 16,601,058 of record NC_136464.1, on the reverse strand, counting down.
ACTTTGTGTCCACTTCCTCAGTAGCATGCAGATCTGCAAATGTTTTTTTATAAATATGTAGCCATTTCTCAGTATCCTCTGGGGGATTGGTTCCAGGATTTCCAATGGACACCAACATCCCTCATATAAAATGGTGTTGTATTTGCATATAAACTATGCACACACCTCCATATAGTTGAAATCTTCTTTAGATGCCTTATAATACCCAATTCAATGTAAATGTATGGAAATAGTGGTTATATGATATTGTTTAAGGAATAACGACAAGGGGAAAAACCCATACAAGCACAATATTTTTTCAAATATTTTTAAGCTGCAATTGGTCAAATAGGCAAATGTGGAATGGGTGAATACAGAGAGTCAACTGTGTCTGTTATTCCTGCCCTGATTAACTTGGTGGATTCTTGATGGGAGAAACTGTATTTTGGTAATTTTTATATTTAATAGTTTTAAAGAGTGCTCAGACTGATAATAAATGTATGTCAAGTTAAATGAAATAGGAAGTCATAATCTCATAATGCAAAGGCTTCCATGAAGGGTCACCAGGGCTCCTCTTGGTTTTGGTCACATAGATAGATGAGTTCTTAAGCCACATGGGTCAGAGTCTCTAGGGAAAACAGGGCTCCAACACCCGTCACTAACAAAAGTCCATTTTGCTTTTCTGGGCTTTCTTTTTTATACTAGGAATTGAACCTAGGGGTACTCTACCACTGGGTTACATTTTCAGTTCTTTTTAATTTTGAGACAAGGCCTCACTAAGTTGCCCAGGCTGGCAACTTACTGTCCTCCTCACTCTGCCTTCTTTGTCACTGGGATTACAGGAGTACAGCACTACCTTGGGCCCCCACTGGGCTCTCCATTCTGTAAACCAGGTAGGTACTTAAGCTGTGTGCTCAATACAGGCTCAGAGTTAGAAGCTGTAGAAGATAACTTCTTTACTCCTGAAGACATAGAAAGGAACATGCTCAGCAACACTGGGCACTGTACTAAGAGCTTTACTCTTCAAGGTAAGTACTACCAGCCTCACTTTAACGGTAAGGGAAAAAAAACTCAGAGGTTAATGAACTGTCTCAAGGTCACAGATTCAGACCTAGGCTGACCTGCCTCCAAAGCCCATTCACCACTATCAAGCATGGTCTTTGAGGTCCTACTGACCTGCCACTCAACTGCTGCTTGACCTTGGGTCTGAAAAATTTGCAATTAGTCCTCCATTACCACATCAGTAAAATGGGAATACCATTACTTTTTGACAAGTGACAATGTACTCTTTTAAGGAAACCTTAGAACCTTAAGCCCTATCATTCTAAATCTGTTCAGGAAGACATGTCTAAGTATCATGAAAGAAGGATTATATAAGAAAGAGCGCCTTCAAGTGCCCAGAGCCACCATACACACCATTATAGAGGAATTCAGAGGAAGAGTACGTGTGTGACTACAGATTGGCCCTTTGCAACAGAAGGGCTTACTTTGGGACAAAAAGAATGAATGACAATTGGGAATGAATGGAAAGATGAGGGAGGCAGCAGATTGACCACAGTGTTGGGGCGTGGGGTGGGGATGAGTTTACAATGAGCACGACAGAGAAGAGAGCACGGGTTTCATGAGAACAAAATGGCCAAATGACCCCTCATCACAGGTGCACAGCAGGAATATGCCAGGCCCTTGTAAGGGTTGTTTCATTTAAGCCCCCTGATAATTTATATAAGGTTGAGTGTTAGATGATCTCCATTTTACTGAAGAGGAAACTAAGGCTCAAAAAAGTAAAATTATTTCCCTGGGTCACACAGTTAGTAAATTGCAGATCTAAGGTCTTATGATCTGGACTGGCTAGATTTATGAGAGGAATATGCAAAGCCAGGAGGCCTCTACAATCACTGGGAGCCTCTATGTTTGTCGTCAAATTTTCCCTACAAAATGTCAACTGGAGGACTCTCTTAAACTACCCTCCCCCAAATTCTTAAACCTTGCCCTACTCCTAGGTAGAACAAGTCCGACTCGTTTGATTTGATCTCTTCTGGATGTTCACCGCATCACTGCATTTTGGCCCATGTGGACAGATTTCCTGTTTAGTTTGTTATTTCTTGATACCAGCATAAAATCAAGGTGATTTCCTATCCTTTTTCTTCCCTTTTGAAAATTATAGCTTTCTTCCCCTTTTAAAGTTAATATCTAATGACTTTTTTAGAGTAATTATTTGTCTATTATTCCATGTGGAAAGATCAACAAGAGGCTGGCTGGGCAATGAATAAGGAATTAATTTCCTTAATTCCATCTGATAAATGGCAGCCATGTAAAATACTTTCAAGAGACACATTCCCAAGGATTCTTAGGAGGAAGATGGTTTGAGGTTTCTTTCTTTCTTTCTTTCTTTTTTTCTATCTTTCTATCTTTTTCTTTCTTTCTTATATGTGTGTGTTCTAAATTTCTTTTCATATCATTATGCTTAACAAAGAGTTCCAACGAATGTCAAGAGAGAGCCTACAGAGTGGGAGAAAATCTTTGCCACTCATACTACAGATACAGCGCTAATTTCCAGAATATATAAAGAACTCAAAAAACTACACCAAGAATACAAATAACCCAATCAACAAATGGGCTAAGGAAATGAACAGACACTTCACAGAAGATCTATAAGCAATCAACAGATATATGAAAAAATGTTCAACATTTCTAGTAATAAGAGAAATGCAAATCAAAACTACCCTAAGATTCCATCTCACCTCAATTAGAATGGCTATTATCAAGAACACAAGCAACAATAGGTGTTGGAGAGGATGTGGGGAAAAAGGTACACTCATACATTGCTGGGGGGGGGGGGGTTGCAAATTAGTGCAACCACTCTGGAAAGCAGTATGGAGATTCCTCAGAAAGCTTGGAATGGAACCACCATTTGACCCAGCTATCCCACTTCTTGGCCTATACCCAAAGGACTTAAAATCAGCATACTACAGAGATACAGCCACATCAATGTTCATTGCTACTCAATTCACCATAGCCAGATTGTGGAACCAACTTAGATGTCCTTCAGTTGATGAATGGATAAAGAAACTGTGGCATAGATATACAATGGAATATTACTCCGCCATAAAGAATGATAAAATTATGGCATTTGCAGGCAAATGGATGAAATTGGAGAATGTCATGCTAAGTGAGATAAGCCAATCTCAAAAAACCAAAGGACGAATGATCTCGCTGATAAGCGGATGATGACATATAATGGGGGGTGTGAGGGGTTAGGGTTAGGGTTAGGTTTAGGGTTAGGGTTAGGGAGGGGGGCAAGAATGGAGGAAGGAAGGACTGTATAGAGGGAAAAGAAAGGAGGGTGGGGTCGGGGGGGAAGGGGGAAAAATGGCAGAATGAATCAAACAACATTGCCCTGTGTAATTTTATGAGTACATGAATGGTATGCCTTTACTCCATGTACAGAGAATCAAAATGTATCCCATTTGTTTAAAATAAAAAACAAAGAGTTCCAACGTTGTTATTGTTATTATTTTAGGTTGATTTTCTCATGTGCTCCTTAATATTTTCCTCCCTCTCTTTCTTACTTTGAGGTTTTTAATCCTTTGCACATTTCTTTGAGCCACTCAACAAACACAACTTCTATATATTATTGTATTGGAGAGTTTCTAGGCTACGGACTTTGGTTCTCTCTTGTGGTCAGTCCTTTTGCCTCAAGCAATTCAAGAATTTAAAGCAAGAACTCTAGTATAGATATAATGTGATCTTAAAAAGTCTCTGACCTCCAGAAAATAGAACAATCCATGTTCTGTGACTTTGAGGGTCTGGAAGTGATCTGGCTTCAAATTAAGCTTTGGTCATTGGCTTCTTTAGGAGCAGAGAGAACTGATCTTTAGATAGCCACCAGTGGGGTCCATACCTGTTTCTGTTCATCTGTACATCAATATGTCGCCCAACTGCACTACATGAAGGTATCTTCAAGCTTTGGCCCCAGCACCCAGGAGGGAATCAGAGAAGGACTCAGGGACTTTCAGGTGAAGCTGCAATGGCCATATGCTGTGTTGACTTTCCTGGGATGCCAATGATTAAAGACCAAAATGAATACCCCACAAAAACACAAGTCTTTTCAGATGGGAAAATTCTGGGTCCCGTGACTGTACACACGAAGATTCCACTTGGAAAGGCAGTAAAGAGTGTTGAAAGTCAGCATTCCATACTAATCACCACTCCCACTCCTAAGAACACGGGCCCACAGAGGAAGGTGTGTGTGGAGGTGTCTAGTACACCACAGCACCCCCTCCCTGAGTGCCCAGTCCCACCTGGTGAAGATTCAGCCCTGTGGTCTCCCAGCTGTGCAACCTGAGTCCTGCTTAGTCAGGAACAGCATAGAGCAAGCTTAAGCCAGTAACCATCAACCCCCATGGCCCTTGAAGTATCCTTGTATTAAAATGCTTAGTAACCAAAGTGTCTTCATGCAAAGCAAATCCAGGGTAAAAGTAAACGGGAAAGTGTGCAGATCACATTTTCTCTGAAATGACCGGCAGGTGGAGAGGAACTGTCAGTATTTCTATATGTTAACTGCTTTTCATTTCAGGTCTGGAAATAAAACTGAACTTATTAACAATACATCTGATGTTGATTCTTGCCCAGGTTGACAGTTGCCAAGAAAAATAGAAAGCTACGCTTAACAGCTTAAGTCACCCAGTCCAATGTATCTCTATTAATAAATGCATTGAATTCCCACCATGTGAAAGACACCATGAAGACATAAAGGTTAAAGAGAACCCTTCTATCTTGTCATCTCTGGCATTACAAACTGTCAAGGTGAGCATGTGGCTGCAAATACATGGACTGAAGATTTGGAAAACACAAATCAATGTCAAAGCCAAAATTTCCTCCTGACTTCCAAATTGATAACCAGCCTCTGCCTGAGAGTGGGATTACGGTCTAAGATGTAAATGCTCTTTAACCTTGGGGAATCCTCCAAAATTTTAGTTTCAGTTACTTACTACCAACTTGTATCTGTTTAAGAGAAGTCGTTCATTCAACACATATTTTTAACACCTGATACCTTCCAGGTACTATTCACAGGACCAGAGCTATTAGCAATAAATAAACAAAAGAAGCAAAAAATTGCTACTTTCATGGAGTTTACATTTTGGTAAAATCATCGACTCCAGCATAGAAATTATAATAATAGATCTGTTTCCCATATAAAGTTGTTAGAGAATATATATTTTCTGCCAAATTTTAGGGAAGTTTTATTGACTGACATCTGAATTGAAAATAAACTCTTCTTAATAATATGCAAACTGGTTACCATGCAAGTTAATGATAGCCTTTTTTTTAGAAGTTAATATCATACTAACACTAAAATTAAGTATAACCATGCTATGGATTAAACATCGGTATTTTAAGTTAATCATCTAAAATTTTTAACTATGCTTCACATGCTGACAACATCAACACCCTTTTGTGAATTTGCTGTTATTCCTAAAGTCTTGAGTCTTGCCAGCTTGTCGTTCCCATTGCCAGCATCGTCTCGGCTTTCTTTTTCCGACAATGTCATTTCTTGAATACTTGTTTTTGTCCTGAGAAATAGCAATCCCACATGTGTACTCTTATAAAGGCCCCAAATATTTTTCACTTCGGAATTTTGTTGCATTGCCTGCAAGGTAATCGGAATGGATCAGACATTTCCTAGCAACATCTTTTGGCTATCTGAAGTTCTGGAATTTAACAAAGGATGAAGTACACTGTTTGGGAAAGGCAAGAAAATGGAAAAAACATAAACTTCAGAAGTTGCATTTATCAAAAGAACTAAAAAGAAGGCAACGTTACCAAGGAATTCAATTCTGGGGCTCCCAACACAGTGACTGATGACCAGAAAAACATTCGAAATGAGTCTGACCTTCATTACTGACTCCTTAGATAGTGGCAAATTCTCCAGGTCCCCATCCCCTCTCCATTTTAAGCCTAATCTTCAAGAATGTGCCTTCCCTCTCCAACAATTTGGTGATGTTTAAATTCAGTAGACTGTACCTCTGTGAGTAATCCTATTTAATTTTAGATAGAACCAGCCACAGTAATTCATTTTAGTGATAACGTTTTAGTTGATATCGACACTAATCTCAGGAATGTAGAACTGGCTGTTTACTGTTCAGTCTTAAGGGGCACCAAAATGACTTCCTTCCATGTACAAAATAATTTTAACACAAAGCTTTAAATCACATTGTCATCTCTAAATCTGTTTTGAATGATTGAAACTGGAATCTTGGCTGAATCCAAAATCATGTCAGGAAACTTGCAGGACAATAATTTCATCTTCTCCATAAAATAAGGGTGGTTTTCAAATTATTTCAAGATCCTATCTCCTTAGTTTTGTAACTCGTTTATTTAGCCATGAAGATAAATGATTGCGCAATTCTTTTCAGAACTTAAATCAGGTTGAAATCAGGCAATGAGGTTAAAAAACAACTGAATTTACTCTGCCTCTCTTCCACATTTCCTTCATTTTTGGAAAAGCTCTATTTTGGGGAAACCTTTTAAAGTTCAGTAAGAATTTCAGATCCATCAAGGAATAGGTTATTATTCCATAATTTCAAAAAAGACCTTATTGCCCAGGAGAAATTGTCCTTCAGACTAGGTAGCACATCTCCCTCATCAGACAGAAGAAATACTCCTTACCAAGCACGGGAGTTTGTTGTATATTCCTAAAATAGTTAAAGCTGAGAAAAGAGAAAGGTGGGCCTTTTGCTTGGTTAGTTGTTTCTGTTTTTGTGAAAACATTGCAACTACAGTTTCCTTAACACCAGCAGGTCCAGCAGGCCAGAGGGCCAGGCCCTCTCAGGAACAGCTGATGAAGAAAGGACTGTCATTCTGTGCCCACAAAATAGGAAGCATCGGAACAAAGAGGAGCATCCATGAGAACAAGCACATCGATTTCCACTGGGGCTGATGAGACCAGGGTCTGCCAGAGTAGAGAAGCTTCCTGACGTATGCAGTGCCTCCTGGGAGCACAGAATTGATGCTTGTTTATTTAAATGGATATTTTTTGGATCACTTGTTAAAATTCACTTCTAAGAAAATCAAACCCTCATTTGTAAGATGGTATGTGAAAACATATAGAATCTGTGTGTGTGTGTGTGTGTGTGTGTGTGTGTGTGTGTGTGTTTAAAGCTTATATTATTTCCTCCTGCAAATTTTTCTCTTCTCCTCCTGACCAGACAGAAAGTCAATCTCAAATAAATTGCCTTTTCAATTTACCTGGTTACAAAAGTAAGCAGGCCTCCGGTTTCTTAATCTAACATGAAACTCATGGTAAAGGAATGCTAAGTTTACAAGAACATTAATATGAAATGCAAGCCTACTCCTTTCTGTATTCTGCATTCTTCATAACTCATTTTATTTTTAGTATTTGTTTATATCATAGCTTATAATATGAAATGTGATCAAATAATAGAGCTGACTTATTTTGGGCTGGATTCCTGGTTAGTCATGAGGAAAATCCTGAAAGCTTGCAGAGAAAATAATTGATTTCAATTTTTCTTAATCCATAAAAATCACAGAGTTGAAATGAGTTGTACTAAGGGTATGAAATAAATTGAAGAACTGGTCTAGATATGACAAAATGGAATGCGGATTTTTTGCTCAGTTATATTAACCTTTTTGTTACATGTTTTAGTGAGATTTGATTCCTTAGGTCCATGGTTGTCAACCCTGGTTACACGTTGGAATTTTTTGGTGAGCTTTTCAAAACTCGCAATGACCCTTCCCAGACTCAACTGAATCAGAATCTCTGGGACTTGAGTATCAGTATATTTGCAAATGTCCCATTTGATCCTAATATGCAGCCAGAGTTGATAATCATTGATTTAAGTCCTACAGTCTGACTTCAGGAACATGAAAGATCGTATGGCCTGTGTTCTGGAAGTTGCCATGCCTATCTCCTACCAGGAGAGAGCGGTAGAGGGAAATAAAAAAACCAGGCCAGATGCCAGCCCCAGCTAAGCCCTGCCAATGCACAGTGAGCCCCAAAAGGAAACTTGAGAGATGGAAGGACTTGTTAAAAATCATTCTCAAGGCTGTGCTTTCTGGCTTTTGCTGAAATTTATAGTTGGGTTCTGAGAGCTCAACCCGTGGAACCCACGCAAGGTATTTAGAAGACTTAGAAAAAGCTAAGGAGGGAAAACCTCACAGAATAAAAGATTTTTCTTTCTCAATGATTTCTTTGCCTCCAAAGAGTTCAAAGTTATTGGGAGAAACACTTCTATGTAGCTCCTTTTATTTTATAGGGTGCCACATGATGTTTTGATCTATGCATACTCTGTGGAATGATTCAGTGCAGCTAATTAACATATGGGTGCTTACATTTTTGTGATGACGAAATTAAAAATCAACTCTTGGCAATTTTCAAGTCTACTATGCATTATTAATTACAGTCACTTGCTGTATAATAGATCTCCAAAATTTGTTCTTTCTAACTAAAACTGTACCCTTGAACCCACACCCATATCTACCTATATTGATGTCTGTATTTATCTCTGCTTCACATTATCATGACCTTAAAAGAACAATGGAATTTAAAGTTAAAAGCAGAGAAATATTTATGCCATGAAAATGCAGGGTTTTTTTCTTTTTTTAATATTTTTTCTTTTTAGTTACACATGACAAGATAATTATTTTGACATATTATACATACATGGAGTACAACTTACCTTTCCTCTGGTTGTACATGATGTAGAATTACATTGGTTGTGTATTCATATATGCACATAGGAAAGTCATGTCCAATTCATTCTACTATCTTTCCTATTCCCATTCCCCCTCCCCTCCCTTCATTCAGCTTTGTCTAATCCAAAGTACTTCTATTCTTCCCTACTTGCACCCGCCCCCTTATTGTGAGTTAGCATCCACATATCAGAGAAAACATTAGGCCTTTGGTTTTTTGGGATTGGCTTATTTCACTTAACAATATATTCTCCAGTTCCATTCATTTGCCAGCAAATGCCATAATTTCATTTCTCCTTATAGCTGAGTAATATTCCACTGTGTATATGTAACACATTTTCTTTATCCATTTATCTACTGAAGGGCACTTAGGCTGGTTCCATGGTTCAGCTATTGTGAATTCAGTTGCTATAAACATTGATGTGACTGTGTCACTGTAGTATGCTGATTTTAAGTCCTTTGGGACAACTGGGTCAAATGATGGTTCCATTCCGAGTTTTCTGAGGAATCTCCATACTGCTTTCCAGAGTGGCTGCACCAATTTGCAGTCCCACTAGCACTGTATGAGTGTACATTCCCCCCCCCCCATTCTCACTAACATTTATTGTCAATTGTATTCTTGATAATTACCATTCTGACTGGAGTGAGATGAAATTTCAGTGTAGTTTTAATTTGTATTTCTCTAATTGCTAGAGATGTTAAACATTTTTTCATACATTTGTTGATCATTTGTGTATCTCTTCTGTGAAGTGCCTGTTCAGTTCCTTTGCCCATGTATTGATTGGGTTATTTGGGTTTTTTTGTTATTAAGTTTTTTGAGTTCTTTATATAAGCTGGAGATTATATCCTATCTTAGGTATAGATGGGAAAGATTTTCTCCCATTCTGGAGGCTCTCTCTTCACCTCCTTGCTTGTTTCCTTTGCTGTGAAGAAGCTTTTTAGTTTGTCACCATCCCATTCGTTGATTCTCAATTTTACTTCCTTGTTAAGGAAGTTGGTTCCTAAGCCAACATAATATAGATTTGGGCCTACTTTTTCTTCTATTTGGCACAGGGTCTCTGGTCTAATGCCCACGTCTTTGATCCACTTTGAGTTGAGTTTTGTGCAGGGTGATTTCAGAAAACGTGCCCTTGGAAAAGTTAATCTCCATAGCCTCACTTCCCTCAATTATGAAATGGAGTTTAGATGGAAAAGTAATGGAAATGCAAACCACATTCAAAATTTTCAGATGCATGAGTGTTACTTTCTGCAAAGATGACTTTGAGGTATATTGGAATCTCAAGGTCAAAGCCTTAGCTATATTTTTTGAGGGCCTACTATGTGCAGAGCCCTAAACTAAGGGCTATTGTTTTATGAGAACCTTGTTCCATTCTCAGGTATGGTCAGAATATTCACTAAAAATATAGCCATTGTTCTAAATACCTGTATGCGCCTTAGTTTTCTTGGCGTTTCAAGCATTAGCTAATAAGGAGTTAATGGCTCACTTAAAGTTACTTAAATGTGACTCAAACAGGACATTATCTTTTCAGCAACCAGAAAGAGAAATGCTGCATTTTGGAGTGCTGGCCTTTGGAGAGCAGCCGAATTTTAAAATGTTTATATCTCCATGTCCTTCCACCCCAAAGGGCTTAATAAAGATTCTGGTTGGAATTAAATGTACAATATGGTGACTAGACATTTCATTTTTACTGAGATGCAGTATAATCCCCCTAGAGTATTGTATTACATCTTTGTAAATATCTACAATTTGCAGATGTCTGTCCCTACTCCAGCAAATTGCAAAAGACTGTTGATGATATTTAACCTCCCAAGAGCTCACAGATTTGTTTACTAACTATATTCAGTATTACTTTCGAGCTTTGTAATCAAAAGTGTCAGCCTCAGCAGACAGTTCCTTAGGCATTTCCTAACACATAGCCTTCTACCGATAAACCTAACTCCGGTGTGTTTGCCTTAACTCCTGACGGCACCAAAGTCACGGAAGAGCAAGCTCCAGCCACTCAGAGCAAAGACTCATAGATTCTCTATAATAATGGAGGACGGGGGATGGAAGGAGTGTGGGAGGCCATCTGATCTAACATTGCATCTACAGAGTGAGGCTTAAAGACTCCAGGAAGTTGAAACACTCGCCCAAAGTTGCTCCATAGCAAAATAAGATCTTGAACCCAGGACTCCCAAATCTCAGATCTGTTGGAAGTAAGAAACATTAAGAAGCTCTTAGGCATTTGGATGGTTTGAATGGCTGAAAGAAAAAAATAAAAGGTGTGAAACCCACCCCCCTCCTCCATACTCCTGTCCAGACCCCTGCATGTTCCCCATGATGGAAAGACACTAGGTTACAAGTCTGAGCAGAAAACATGGAAGCAGAAGTAGTGGCATTTGGGAAGATATAAGGACATGGGAAAAAACATGGAGGGGTCCTGCTTTCTGTTCTGCCTCCAGCAACTTCCCTTCTTGTCCAGACCTGGTTCTGGAAAGAGGACAAACTGGTTTACCACAGCTCTGAGAGGACTTTCAGGACATCTGCAGGTGTTGGTCTAAATCTGGTGAAGTGAACTGAGTGGGGGGAAAATACCAGACAAGCAAGGAGATGCCGTCCCTCATTCATTTTAATCCAAGAGAGACTTAGCTTTCTTGGCATTGTTGGAATTGAAGTCAGAACAAAACAATAAATAATATTAGACTTTGGTCTTGGCTTTCAAAATGCAGAATGGCCACACTTTGCTGTTTGTCATAGGAGAGAGCCAGCTTGCTCTAGGCGAAGGGCCCTTGCTGTTTCCTCATTCCAAGGCACATAGGAAACACGGAACTCTTACTGGATTTAAGTCCACACAGGTTACTATCTCAAAGGTTGACAAAACGCATTAACAGAAGGACAGCTTTGCTAGTGATCCTCATGCCGTATGGCGATTTGGAGGCATTCTGCACTTCGAAGTTTGCGAAGTTAAATGTCAGTTTCAGCTATGTTGCTTGATTTGTGACAAGAAATCTCTGGGGTAATAAAGACAGTAAAACAATTAGGATTGTAATTCATGTTTGTCTAGCACAAAATCCAGCCCATGTGTTGGCCCCAGGCCCAGCGTGAGGAGAGTGAACGCAACAGCTAATGGGTGTGAGCCGGGGGGTCAGAGAAGGCAGGTTCCCTAACTGGAGGACCCTGCTGATCCTTAGCACTGCGTCTCAGGAGCCACCAGCCAAATGTGCAAAAGCCAAATCTCAGCTACAGACAGAATGGCCAACTAAGACTAACATGCAAATTAGCTCAAACCAATGGATTACAAACCCACATCAAAGTCGATCCAGACCAGAAGAACTGAGAACTTGATCAAAGATAAGGGATAGATGGCTGATTCTTTTCTGAATGGGAAACTACAAATATTAATGGCCTCTCAAGCATTAATCCTAGATTTAGTTAAGTGATCTAGAATTGAAATCTTCAAGTTTGTACATCATGCTAGAAGTACACATTTTCCTAGAAGTGGAATGCCAGCCTAGTAAGAATAAGTGGCAGATGCTGGCATGGTGGCACACACCTGTATTTCCAGTGACCCGGAAGGCTGAGCCAGGATTGACACTTCAAGGTCAGCCTCATCAACTTAGTGAGGCCCTAAGCAACTTAGTGAGACCCTCTCTCAAAAGAGAAAAAAGGGGGTGGGGGGCTGGGAATGTGTCCCATGGTTAAGTGCCCTGGGCTCAATCCCTAGTACAAAAAAAAAAAAAAAAAAATCAGCATAGGTCCTCATGAGGTTTTCCAAAATTGTGAGCACAAAGTACTACAGCTAAGAACCAATGTCATCAAAATGTAAAGTATTCTCAGGAAGGATGTGCAAACCAAACTCAGCACAAACTGTAATGAGCCCAGGGTCTTTAAGGAATTTTGATTGTCATGCCCCATGACCTATTGGAGTGGGGTCAGAACTGCCAAATCAGGACTCCTGGGGATGAAACTCCTGGGGCTCAGAGCTGACATTCTTCTATAAAGCAAGAGGACGGCTTGGGAGGCAAGGAGCAAGCAGGCCGTCTGTGCCAAGCACCCAGCATGCATGAAGCTTCTTGTTTGTTATCCATAGTCACTCAGGAAACCAAGACTAACTATTAGCCCCGTTTACAGAAGGAACTGAGGTGTAGGGGGGTTCAATAACATGCTACTAAAGGGCAAGAGTTCCAACCAAAGCTATTTGACTCCTGAGCTTCTGATTATGCTAAACTGCTTTTCTTTAGTCTTTTTTTCTTTTCCTTTTTCTTTTTTTGGTACCAGGGATTGAACCCAGGGGCTCTTAACCACTGAGCCATATCCCCAGCCCTTTGATTGTTTTATTTTAAGACAGGATCTCCATAAGTTGCTTAGGGCCTTGCTAAGTTGCTGAGGCTGGCCTAGAACTTGTGATCCTCCTGCCTCAGCCTCCCAAGCTGCTGGATTACACATGTGCACCACCGCACCAGGCTAGGTTTTGTTTTGTTTTTTAAATAATGTTTTTGCTGGTCATTGTGTCACATGTTTGTAATCGCAGTGACTCATGGGGCTGAGGCAGGAGGGTGGCATGTTCAAGGCCAGCCTCTGCAATTTAGTGAGCCCCCATCTCATCTACATCCGAGTGTGTAGTTTGGAGGTAGAGCCCTCTGGGTTCAATCAAATAAATAAATAAAATTGCATTTTGCTCCCCTTTCTCCTGGGGAGTCTGGACTGCAGACTTTGTAATCAGTGAGTGGGTGGTGTTCCTCTCCAGCACCCCCCGACTCCTACCTGTCTTCTAGGAGAGCAGAAGTTATGCCATGCTGTTCTTCCCTCTCCCTACAGTGTCCCCCAGAAAGAGCAAGCACTAAGCCACCTAGCTTGGGAAGAGACTGAGAATAGAGAAGTAGTGAAATTTTTTAATAGTGTAATTTGAAAGAAATGACTTTAGAATAAACAAATTTCTGAAAGACTTATAAAATTAAGAAATTTCTCATCCCACTAGGAGGTACAGGTTAAACACATAAATGAATTCAGGAACGCTTTAAATGAGCTCCTGAATGATGTGTCCAAATGGCTTATTCAAGGACACTGGGAATGTCTGAGGGACATCTCTAATACTTCAGAAATTGGTAGAGCATTGGAATCAGATCCTTTGGTATTAAAATCCCAGGTCATTTTCACACTGAATGAATTATAGTCTCGTATGGTTGGGAAATTTTTATTTAACTATTTTAAAAAGGCTTCCGAGTGTCAACAATTAGGGGGGAATCTCAAAAATTATGTAGTTAACTCCTCTGAAACTCAGTAGTATTTTATGACATCATTTTCTGTCATGTCCATTCAGTGTAGTATTATTTTCCTCCACAGGTAACCCTTCAAACAACACTTTACAGACATTATTGGTTCCCATTCATTACCTGGGTCTCTTTCAAACTCACTAGTCCAAGCATCTAGTAGGACTTGGGATTCCATGCTAGTTGCTGGCTACATTTTTAGTCATCCCCAAAGTGTGGCAAGGTTCAAGTATTTATTAATTTCAAAATAATATAAGATCTACTCAATTAATTAGTAGCAGCAAATAATCAACCAAAGTATCAAGATAACAAAACAAAATATGGACTCTTCTATTTTCTTCTAATTCTATCTTTATTCATTGCAAATTTTGAGAAATAAGTTTATATCTTGAATATGTGGATCCAATCATTCCCAGAGTCCTCTGATGGCTTTCTCTCTTTCTGAGCATAAACCCCCTTACCCGGCCACAGTCTGCCAGTCATCCAAATGACAGCCCCTGTGCCAGCGTTGTCATTGTCCCTGAGCTCCCCACACTCTACCTACGCTGGTTTTTGTTTAGCACCCTGGGCTCCAAGCCTCGCCCACATTCTGTTCCCTCTTCCTAACCAGCTGTTTCTTCCTCTCCCTTTACCAGCTGGGTCTTTCTTATGTGCCACTCTTTAGAAAAATGAAAATGCAAAACCAACCTAAGTAGGAAGGGCCAATATTTGTCAAAATCTATCAGGATTGAATAAAAATGGGAAACTCTGTGTTACTCAACTTTGGGTCGCTGTGACCAAAAAAAAAACCAAGAGGAACAACCTATAGGAGGAAGTTTATTTTGGCTCACAGTTCCAGAGGTTTAGTCCATGGTCACCTGAGTCCATTGCTCTGGGCCCAAGGTGAGGCAGAGCATCATGGTGGAAGGGCATGGTGGAAGGAAGCTGCTCCATTCATGGCAGCCAGGAAGCAGAGAGAGGGCAAGGGGCTGCAGGGAAGACGCATGCTTGCAGGTCACATCCCCAGTGAGCCATCTGCCTAGTTACCACCCAGTCCGTCTGTTCAAACTAGAATGGACTGATTAGGTCACAGCTCTCACGATCCAATCATTTTACTTCTGAATATTCCTGCATTAACACAGGAATTTGGGGGGGACACCTCATATCCAAAGCATTAGCACACCCTTAATTTATCAACATAAATCTTTATTAATGAAAAAAAGATTTTTTTCTACCCAATTCATTTCTTCATGAAATGCTCATTTAATCTTCTCAGAGTTGATTATTGACCACTGGAATCTTTTAACTATCATTGACTTCTTAAGTTTTCAATTCTTCGTCTCAATTGCTTATTTAAAATGATTTTATTTTAAGTTTAAATAAGTATGAGGCTTCCTTTATTCTACTCCTGCCCATGAAAAACGAAGTTTAGTGATGGGTTATTAAGGAATATAAAATGGAGAGGCTGGGGGCTTTGGGGTGGTTGTTCAGCTGGTTGGATGGTTCGGTTTTGCCCTGAGCACACTCAAGGGTGGGTGCATTCAGTGATGCTCTCCCACACACCGTTCGCTGGATGATCCTCTTCCCACCACCCTTACTTCCCTCCCCTCTAGGGTGTTTCAATGATCATGTTCTGGAAACGTCTGCACATTAAGCCCATGCAGAGAAAACCCAGTGGCATGGGTCTGCATGGGTGGGAGTGAGCCAATGACCTGACCGGGCCCTGGACCCCAACCCTTTTCCAGTTCAGATTATGGTATAATCAGAAGTCGGCTGCAGTTCCTGGTCCCACAATATGCAGACTGCGGGTAGTGAATCGCTGCCCTACATGAGGCATGAGGGGCTTCCAGCGTGGACAGCAGGCAGCTAGAAATGCAATTTGGTACGGTGCACTGAGTCCTGACAGCCACTCTTACTCTCGGGTTGTCTTCAGGTATATTGTCTCTCTACTTATCCATACTCATTTTCTTAAGCAGATGAGCTTCCTAATCTTATTCTTAAGTGACCTACTTTTTAGGATGTCCAACCATGTGGCATAGCAATGCAGAAACTCCTTTATTTTTCAGTATTTGTGCACACGTGTTTCCTTAAAGTTTCAGGATGCTTAGAGTTAAGCAGCACCCTGCTCTGAGCAAAACAGTTGTTGAATCCTATGGATTAAAGTGATGAGTCACAAATTTTTGTTGGCATTAAGAACCATCTGGGGCCCTTCCCTTTTAAAAACAAAAGCAAAAAAAAAACCCTGTAGATTGCAAAGTCCCAGAACCCGTTCCTGCAAATACTGACTTAGGCCTATGAATTTGTCTTCTTTTTTAAAAGGCTAGAGCCCTAGTCTTTACAAAAGGAATTCTGAGAAAGGCGCATGGATCTGAGAAACCCTAGAATGAAGAAGAGCTGTCTCAGCTCTCCTCACCTACCGGTGGTCAAGCTGTGCTCAGAGGACAGGGGAAACCCAGGAGGAGTCAGAAAGCCCTTCTGGAGTGACTCTGCAGTGAGCGATTTCTGAATGTCTTGGGAACAGACAAAGGAAAATACTTGGTTGAAAAGCGTTTCCGCCTGCCCTGTTCTCCTCCTTCTCCTCCTCCTCACCCTTCTCTTCCTGTCTCCTTCTCTTTCTCCCCCTTCCTCTTCCCTGCTTCCTTCTTCTTCTCTCCTCGTTCATTCTGGCAGATATTCTCTTCTACTCTCACTATTCAGCCTTCTTTTGCAGAGGCTGATGCAGTCTGCCAGGACACTAGGTAACTGTTTTTGCAAGCTATTTTTTTCCCATTGCTGGGGATGGACCCAGAACCCTGTGCATGTGAGGAAAGTGCTCTTCCACTGAGCTACATCCCCCACATGCAAGGCAACTATTTTTAAGAAGAAGAAGAAGATACGGATCAACTGTGAGCACAACTTAGACATGGGCTTCCGAACTTCACAGAGCCAAGAGACCACTAGCTCCAGATTCCTCACATCAGGTGAGAATAAATGACCATTCTTATTTTTAAAGAATATGGTAGGCATGGTGTAAAATACTGGAGAAGTCCAGTGGCATACCACTGCTCAGATCCTAGCAAGAGCCATTCTTCCTTGTCCCGCTCCACTCACATGACTTGAACAGGCAGCCGTCCACAGAATTCCACCAAGTTCAAAGCCATCATACACAGGAGCTAGGAAAGAGGCTGCCACAAGGCTCCCAGGCAGCCACAGTAGAAATCTCCAGGAACTGAGGATCGAGATTGGTAACCAGGGTAACTCACAGGCTAGAAAAGGAGCAGAGTTTTTGAAGCAGCTGTTGAGAAACACAAGGATAGCAAGACTAATTTAAGAGGTCACAAACATAGTTGTGAATAGAGTCAAAGCTATTTACAAGCAAGGTCTTTCATTCTTTTATCAGTGAAGCAAACCAGCTGCCCTGTTAGTCTTGACACTGTCATCTGAGTGTGAGATGGCAGTTGGTTAACATCCTCTCTCACCAAGCCAGATGATGAAAAATGTCTCCATGAACCCTTAGGGATAAACAGAAGAAAATGTTCATTGTCCTTTGGACGCTTAGCTGTTGCAATGGGATGAAAGGAGCTTCAAAAATGGGTGAAGCATCCAGAGTGGAGTTTGAATCCTGGCAGCATTTGTATTCCCAGCCCTGCAGTGGAAAGGGAGTACTCTTACCCTGGGAGAGAAGAGAATGCACTCTAAAAAGCTATTCATTCTTCCAAAAGCAGGACAGCTCTTTCCTCTGCACCCTCCACCACGAGTCAGACCTCTACAGTGCCCCTCCATACAGGGACTAGCCCATTTCCACCTGGGAACCGGGCCCTGCCAAGCCCAGGGAGGGAATCCTGAGTAACGGCAGGGAATGGCAGGCAGAGTATCTCCTGTGAGGAGGAAATGGGCAGGTCTCACTCAGGGGCTCACGACTCCTGCAAGTTGCAGCCTCCAATTCTTCCCCCAAACCACCTGGAATTTTCAAATATCCTTTTTGTTGATGCCTCATAGATAACTGATTTGTTCAATGTGCCAGGGAGGGACAGATACTGCAGTGGATTGTCATCCAATAGGAATCACCAAAGAGGATCCATAGATCTGCCAAAATCTGTTAAGCTATTGTACCATTAAAATGAATCTGGAAATTACAGTTCTGAATGACAAATCAGTACTTGGCAATTGATGAAATATATAGAATTTACCAATTGTTTGTATCAACACATTATTTATCAAAATGAGTGATCTACATTTGGGGAATTTTTCTGCTCCTGGGTGCCCTCTATAGACTGAGGTACTGAGGAACCAATGTGCCATGCTTGCTCAGTCTTTGTTTCACTTACTGATAAGCTGCTCCATTGATATTGGCCCAGCGCATTATTTTATGGCTACTACAACCTTACTGCAGTTAATACCTCTGTAAGGTACAGATTCTTCTGTTATTCTACTTCTGAGGTCTAAGCAAGAGGAAGTTCAGCTGCTCACATACACACACACAAAAATAGATAAATATTAAGTAATAAAGAAAATAAATGGACTCAAAACATTTTCTCACCTGGCATATTTTAATATTAGAGAACATAATCATTGTGAAAATTAACTTGAACATTATGATCACAGCCAAGACCTATAAAGTAAGAAACAGCCTGAAAACCAAATAGCAACAGAGCTCACAGGCTCATAGAAGAGTTAGGACCCAGAGATCAGTTAGTTTTCTCCTTCTAGTGGAGAAAACTGAGACCAGGAAAGTGAATTCATTTTCCAAAGGTCACAAAGTTTGTGGAAGAACTCCACCTAAATTATAGTCTCTGGACACTAAGTCAAGAGCTTTCATTACTACATTTGTTGCCTCTTCAATATCTCTTTTCAACAAGTTCTAAATGTACAAGTTGTACAGTGATAATGCTAGGGTCTTTTTTCCAGAGCTAACCTCTGAATCCTCTGATCATCATGAAATGGTGTTAGCATCCTGCTATGGTTTGAATGTTGATGATTCCTCCAAAATTCATGCTGAAACTTAACCTCAATGTGAGAATATTGAGAGGTAGGGCCTTCTGGAGGCCATGAGAGCTCCTCCCTAGTGCATGGGATTAAGGCCCTTGTAACAGAGACCTCACACAGGTCTCTGTGGGTTCAGTCCTTCCTGAGCCCATCCCTGGCCCTTGTCAGACAGTGAACCTAATGGTGTCTTGATCTTGGACTTTCCCACCTCCAGAACTGTGGGAAACAATTTCCTGTTATTTATAAATTTCTCGGGTATTCTAGTATGGTGGCACCAATGGACTAAGATATGCTCCCAGTTCATTTGGTTAATGGTTAATGTCACCTTGTTTAATTGAAGCTGGCCAAATTCTCCTTTTCATGGGTTGGTGACTTCTCCCTCCAAGAGGGGTTCATCATCCAAAGAGCCTTGCTGGGGAGTGGGGGTGCTTTTCCTACTCAAGGGCCTCATTAGCAGGCCCTAGGACTCTCCATCCATCACTCATCTGGCTGTCTCGGCAGCTGTGCAGAGGCCACCACTTCCCTATGGAATGCTGTCATGGGTTTAGCTCTGGGTTTTTCATGTGGGGTCTACCCTGCTCTCATCCTCTCTCCCAAATTCAGAGACTGCTTGAGGTCTCTCATTCTTCCACAGACTAGTAGAGTAGCTGCTGGGGGCCAGCAGGCCCCATATCTGCCATTGGTACCTAAAGCACATACATGGTGACCACCACCCAGAAGGTACTTGGAAAGTGTTTCTAGAATAAATGTTTTGTAGTAGTGCAGGAAAAACCTTTTGTCTGAACCTGGTACATGCTGCCACAGAACAATTGTGCCCTTGGTATCCTAGGTAACTGGCCACATCACCAGAGAGCAAATCAAGAAACACAAGATGGGAAAGATGAGAGGGCCTTCTTGTTGCTCCAGTAGAAGAAAAGAACAGGCCTGTTCATTAGAAAGGAGAAGTGGTGATATCTTAGAGTCGTGATAAAAGAGGGAAGCAATGTCCTGAGGGAAAGAAGGAAGAGGGGAATAAAATCTGCACTCAGGAAATAACTATGTGCTGAGCATATCCTTGGCCCAGGAAATCTGGAAAAATACAAAATTAATTAGCAATGAGGAATATGATGGCAGCATGGTTTTTAATCTTTCAAAACTTCTTACCCTTTCCTGGAGTGTGTGTCATTATTCCAGGAAAGATTAGAAAGATACACAAGAACTGTGAATGGAATCATAAAGCAGGAAATCCAAGATTTGGAGGATGAGTGTCAGGGGACCCATGATTTGAACCAGCACAAACCAGTCTCTGTAGCTTACTGATAGTGAACTGATGACCAATGTGACCAAATGGAAAAAACTTCCCTGCTGCCAAACTGTTCCAAGGTCATTGGAACCTTGATAAGAAGGTGACACGTTAGTGGTAAAAATTAGAAAAAAAGAAATGAAAGAACAGATTGATCCCTCATCAGTCTCCTCTGTTTGCCTAGATATTCCAGAACCTCCCCACTGATCACCCCAACAGCTTCCTTCTTCTAAATGCAACCGGCATTTTCAGAGCTGGTCTCCATGCTGTTGGCAGTGTTTCTTATTGCTGATGTCCCTTCTACTGTGACAGCAGATTTTCCCTCCTGCCTCTCTGGTTGCTCTTTTTTGTTCTCCTCCCTGGGCTCCCTGCCCCTTATTTGGAAGTTACTTGGAGGTACTGTCCTGTCTTCTCCCCTCACCCTCCTGTTGTTCGCTGTCTGGCTTCAAGTATCCTGTACACAGATGACCCTCAGGCCTTTCTCTCGAAGTCTAGACCTGGACATCCACCTATTCACTGATGGCCTTTGTTTCAGTGAGCACCAGGCATCCATAACGCAATATGGCCACACTGAGCTTACCAGTCCTCTGCCCACTGTAGCCCTCCTGTCGCTGCCCAGAGAGCAGCCTGCAGTTTGTCGAGACAATCTAGTCAGACTTCCAGTCTCATCCTTCTCTTTTGTTTAAATCAGAAATACTGAGTGTCAACATGCCCTGGAAGTTTCAGGTGGGCCCCAGGATGGGGGAGTAAGAAGGTCAGAGCTGTCCTGCTCTCATGGAGCTTGTGGCCTTGGACACTTCCTAACTCTGACTGCTGTTCTTGAGACTGTCCCCTCTCTCTTATCCACCTGCTGTTTTCCTACACTAGGTGTTCCTAATTTCTCATCTCGAATGCCTTCCTAGCTTCCTACTTCATTTTCTCTGATTCTAATCATTTCCACCAACCTGCCTGAAGCCAATCTTGTCACACCATCTCTACTTAACAGACTTCAATGACTCCTCATGTTCTTAGGATAAGGGTACAACCCCTTAATAAGTGGATAAAAGGAAGAACTCACCCAAGGCCTAGAGAAACCCCGGGAAGAAGTCCCACCTGTGTCTCTTCAAGCCTAAAGTCTTCAAATATTCATTCAATATTATTAATCAGAAAACATGGCTTCCACTAATGAAAATGGAATACCCACTTATATCAAAGGCAGGAATTGTCATATGTAGTAACTGCAAAATAGCGTCTTTTATGCTTATGGGTTTTATATATGTATAAAAATGAAATCCTGTTCTATAAAATGTCATGTATCCTTCTCATTTTATTTTTATACTGTGAATGTCCTTTCATATCAATAAACATTCTTCTACCATATCATTTTCATGAACACACATTGTTATTTTAAAATTTGGTGTTTTCCAAAGTTATATGTACACAAGTTAAAGATCCAATAGTATCAAAGTAAATTACATTAAAATGCACGATAAAAAACAATTGTGTCCTGTGGCACCTATCCCCACTTTAGCCCTGGTCCCTAGAGTAGCCATTTAAGAATATTTTAGCTGTGTTTCTCCTAATTTCGCTCTGCATTTCTAAACACTGTGTGTAGGCTGCTTTCTAAAATCGATGTATCTATTTTGTATATTGACTTCCCAGAAGGATGCAATTGATCATTCAACAGATACATTCTGCTCACCTACTGTGTGCCAGGCACTATTCCAGGCATTAGGGATCAAGCAATGAGCAGAAGAGACAGGGCATTCCATTCATGAAACTTGGATTCCAGAAAAAGACAATTAAAAAGCAAATCGCTTATCAAAATAAATACCACCCTGCTACGAGCTATACAGACTGTTAGGCAGTGATAGAAATTTGAAAGATTGTCTTTCAGTAGAGGGATCAAGACATCTGCAGCGACATCTGAGTTGACCCTGAATCATGGGAAGGGCCTCAGCATGAACTTCTGGGAGAAGAGCTACATTCACTGCTGTACAGTTTGGAGGCACAAAACAGAAAGTCTGTAGCAATGGCTTAAGCAAATGGAGATTTTTTTTTTTTTTTTTTTTTTTTACCTGCCTGGCTCCTTTTATCTTCCCTCCAGGAAGGGCCCAGATGATTCCACCACATCTAAGTTCCAAACAGCAAGATGGAGGGAGGAGGAGCAGGGAAGGTACGCTACTCTGTAGGAGCAGGACTCAGCTACTTCCCATCTCTTTTGCTCACCTCTCTGGCCAAACCTTAGTCGTGGAGACACACCAAGCTGCAAGGGAAACTTGAAATGTGGCTTCTATTCTGGGTAGCCATGCACTGAGCTGAAATTCTCTTACTGTGAAAGAAGAGAAGAATGGGTATCAGGGACCAACATATTTTCTACCAAAAGAGCATTGTATGTGAAGGAAAGGTCAATCACAAGGACCTTGAGAAGGAAAGGAGTTGACTTGTTCAAAGAAGAGAAAGAAGTTCGGTGTCACTGAAGGGAGGTTAAAGAAGGGCAGAGTAGGAGGATATGAGACCAGGAAGGAGACTCAGAATAGGCAAAGACAGGATTTTAAAACCCAAGTAAGGCATCTCGCTTTTATTCTAATTGCAACTGGGAGCTGCAACTTGGAAGATTTTCTTTGGGAAACTGATCTGAACATTCCCCCATCTACTTTTTTCCCTACTTCTTAGGAGCAGTAGCTCACTCATTCTGATTAAATACTTTATCACTTTTAGACATGAGGTTGTAAATATCGTTTACTGCAGAAGTGGTGTACTATGTTACATGTCCTTTCTTGTACAGCTTTTAGTTTACTTCAATTAATAATATCCTTTGCTTTCCATATGTATAATTATGCACACACAGCTTCAGTTCATTCCAGATTCTCCAGAGTATCGTCTCTCAAATCATCTTTTCTGAATTTTTTGTCTTCCAAAATTGGTTAGCTCTCCCATCCCCTATTTTTTTCTGATCCTTGTAAATCTATTCCTTTTTGATATCTTTATCACCATGCTAATGAATTTTGGAATGGAGAGGGAGAAAGTTAACATGATCTATCCACCAATTTAATTGCAGTTCCATTAACATTTTTGCTAAAGAATTCTCTTCTTTCATAATAACTTTTAACCTTGTAATATACTTTGAAAATGAGACTTACCTTTTGACATTTTTGAAAGGCTACAGTAAAGATTAAAATGACTTTCAATAGGTCTTTGTCAAACTTTTTTTTTTATATATGCCTGAATGCCAGAAGGGGACGATAAGGTGGCTTTGCTTTAATGAGGTTATCTATGCTTCCTCCTCATTCAACTCCTGGCTGTGACATCACCTCTGTCCACACAGTTCTGCTGACCCTACGATGTGTCATGATTTATGACTTCCTGTCAACTTCTGTATATCCCACTAATCCCTTAAAGGCTGACATTGCTGTCTTTTTGGCTGACTTTTTTCTTTTTTCTCTCAGTACCAGGGATTGAACCCAGGGGTGCTCTATCCTTGAGCCACATCCCCAGCCCTTTTTGATCTTTTATTTTGAGGCAGGGTCTTGCTAAATTGCCCAGGTTAGCCTCCAACTTGCTATCCTCCCACCTCAGCCTCCCAAATTGCTGAGATTACAGGTGTGCTCTCCTGCAATCAACCTTTTTTGGGTTTTTAACTGCTCAACTTATTGCTTTAACTATGTTAGTGAACTCTATCTCAAATGCTACTTTGTCCCTGAAGATTTCCCTAAGGAATTCAAGTCCTCTGTCCAACACAGTGTCTTAACATAATTAGCAGTCAGAAAATACTTCTTGAATGAACATACAAAGTCACCCAAAGAGGATTCCAATGAGTTTTTTTTTATAGTATATATTAAAAATTTTTTCAGCTTCTATCACTAAATATGGAACAGCTGAAAAGGCTAGCACTGTTAATAGCAGGCATTCCTCGCCTAGAAGCATTTATGTAGCTAAGACATTTAATGTTTTCTCCAAGTGTTTATTTGGCACAGCAAAGATAATGTAACCAAATCCATGTGTTTCCTCTTGTCCAGGGATTGCAGATGATGACCAAGGAAATGTGCTGAACTTCTAATCACTCCTGACTTATCTCACCTGTCATTTGTCAGAACCCATTAAGTATTTTAATACGTAAAATAAATTACAAGGGCACAACCTGGAATAAGTATAGGACTCATATAAATGTTTCAGTCTTTTTTCCTGAAACAAAAGAGGTTTCTTAGCTGATTGTTCTCATGACGAGAATAGCGAGGTCGTTTAAAACAAGCTTTTACTACACATGTTTAAAAAACTTGGCCTTACCCAGGAATTATATTATAGGATTTAGAGCTATAAGGGACCCAGATAAGTTACCTATTTTATTAAAATCCAGCTTTCAGATATGATGGCATGCTACAATTTTAAAGTCTAAAAACTGGTTAAGGATTTGCCTTTTATATATTCACATCAACATGGTGGACCCGTCTTATAAATGGCCGCTTATTCAAAGTCGGCTAACGAAGTCTACCCTGAGAGTTAAAGCCCTCCACCTCCAGCCTTCTATTCCAATTTACAATGTTCACATTCACTTTCTTCCCTTCTGCAACCTGAAGCGGCAAATGTCTTAATGGTACTGCAGACAACCTGGAATGCTGCTATGCATTTTAAGTTTATCCTGTTATTAATTCAGATAATTCTATCATCATTTTCTAGCAAGTCAATGTTAAAGTCTGTAAAACTACTTTGCTTCGGTTTAAATACTATATTTTAGGACATCCATTGACTTGAGCTTCCTGAATATTATTCTTTTCCAAAACAGTTAGTGAAAAAGATGGTCAGTGTGGATCATTAGTTGTTAGGGAAATGCAAATAAAACTACAATGAGATCCCATTTCATGCCCACCAGGATGGCTACAATAAAAAACGTAGACAGGTGTTGGGGAAGACAGAGAGAAACTGGAACTTGTACATTGCTGTTGGGAATGTAAAATGGCACTGCATTTTAGAAAACACTTCGGCAGTTCTTCAAAAGGTTCAGACAGTTAGCATGTGACCCAGTGATCCTGCTTCTATGTATATTTCAAAGAGAAATGGAAATATATATCCATGCAAAGACTTCTACACAAATGTTCATAGCAGCATTATTCATGAGCTAAAAAGTAGAAATAACTCACATATCCCCAATAAATGAAGGAATAAACAAAATCTGGTATCTTTAAACAATGGGATTTTATTTGACCGTAAAAAGAATGAAGTATTGATACATGGCAAAACATGGATGAACCTTGAAAACACTACGCAAAGTTCAAAAGCCAGTCACAAAAGATCACACAGCATATGATTCTGTTTACAATAAACGTTCGGAATAGTAAATCCGTAGAGACAGAAAGATCAGTTGTCGCCTAGGGTTGGGGGGGGGGGCAAGTGAGAGAAAGTAGGAGCGACTGCTAACGGGCCTCAGGCTTCTTGGTGGATGATAAAGATGTTCTGGAATGGTGATGGGTACACAACTCTGAATACACTAAGAACCACTGAAATGTACACTTTGGGTGAATTTTATGATATGGGAATGATAACTTGATAAAGCTGTTTAAAAAAAAAAACATTTTACCCCCCGCCCCCCAGATTCTGGCACTCCTTCCATGGATAATAGACAAAATAAATAAATAAAGCCATGGCTGATTTAGCAAAACAAGGGCATTTGGCCTTTATTCCCCTTCCAGATACTGTTGCTTTTAGTTCATTTACAATTTTATCTGCTTATCCCATGTGATATGTAATCAGAGCTCAGAGCCTCAACAGGAAGTCCGTAATAATTCTTTGAAATGGACTTAAAAACAGTCTAATAACATTATCTAACAGCATATTAAAGCCTGGCTTTGATACCATTTTATGATCTTAAGTTCTTGCTTTCCATTTTGAAATAACAGAAGGGCTTACACAGATAATGCAACTTGTCTTTACTAATCTTTTTTTCCTGAAAAAAAGTCAAACATACTTGGGACGAAACACCTGATGTTCTCAGGTGTCTTTAAATTCTTATGCAAACTACTGTATTTCTACTGGAATTTAAAACCACAAAATTCAGTCCAAAACATTAAGAGTAGCACCTACAGAAAACCATGTTTGATTTAAAACAAGTCAGTTGTTTAAAGACAAGTCCAATTGATCACCATGAACTGGTGACATATTGTTGTTTCTAAGGGACTTCCTTGTGTGTTCTATTTCACCAAGTAGATCAGCAAGCTCAGTCCACCCAGGGTCCCCTTTCTCAGAAATTTGTCTCTCAAACACAGATGAAATTCTCAATTGTTCTTACACTGATTGGACTTATCTAATAGGTGCTGGAATGTACTAAAACAATTCACTGTGTGTTTAGTTTCAATGTATTTTTATTTCCAGTGGTTTTTCTGGAGTAAACTATTTTCACTGGAGGAACACACATAAAAGAAATTTGGAAGTCAAGTGTTAGAATGTAGAAGTCACTGTTTATTCAAGATGGGTTCAAACCTTTTTCATTTATGACAACTGTCCCTGGGGGAGACTTAAAAAGGCACTGGGTCATAAAATGGATAAGATACAGGTGCTGCCCTTGATGTATTTTGTATTTACAGAAGGGAAGGACCTCAAAGGAATCTGGGTTTTAAGCTTCAGAAAAACTGCTACTGATTAGCTTGATATTGATGACTCTGGAAATGCTTCAAAATGCGCTCTTAAATTCAGATTAAAATCTTGGCGTTGGGCTGGGGTTGTTGCTAGAGCACTTGCCTAGCATGCGTGTGGCCCTGGTTCGGTCCTCAGCACCACATAAAAATAAGATAAAGGTATTGTGTCCACCTACAACTAAAATAAGACAATTTTTTAAAAAAAATCTTTGCGTTTCCATGTATACTAAAGACAAAGCTAAAACAATTTTTTTTTTTTTTTTTTTTTACAAATCCATTTTTATTCACCCAAAAAGCAGAAGAATATAAGATGCTATGAAACAGGGTCACTCTGTGTCAAGTGTAGGGTCAGCCTTAAAAGGGAGTACCTCTTTAAATTTATGGCATCTCCTCTACCTCACCTTTGTTCTGGCCCAGCTATAAATCGTTAGGAAAATAATAATTTTGTGTCATACCTGGTGGTGTGTACTTGGGACACTACATCACAAATATTTTGTAAATTGTTTGTTTTATCAAAACTTGGACTGTGCGGGCTGGGGCTCGGGCTCAGTGGCAGAGCTTGCCAAGCAGGTACAAGGTCCTGGGTTCCATTCCCAGTACTGTAAAAAATAATTTAAAAATTAAGAAAAGAAAAAAAATCGAACTGTGAAATCAAGAGGGGAAGGTGTTCCTATGTAAAGTATGTTTTTGGGAGAAAGGGTAGACACTTCGGGGAGGAAAGGGAGAGATGAAATATAATTAGCAAATTAAAATGACTGCCAAATTAAAAGCTTTGAAGTATTCAAAGAAGTTCTCATACCTAAAGTATTCTATTATCCATAACCATTAATTTATGCTGTTGCTGATTTCACATACATTCTTTATTGGCATCTTTCTAAGATCAATACCAAATGAACTAAATGAACAGGAGTAAAATAATCAGGTAAGTTAGAAGCTGATACCAATTCTTTCAATAATAGAGATTAGCACCGGAAGATGATTCACTTCTTAGTCCCTTAGTTTAGTTATTAACGATTATTCAGGACCAAATAAATTCTGGATGCCTTTCATCCACAGGAATATAACTCAATAACTGAACAGCATTCATTTAAATTAGATGCTCCCAAAAAGAGTTTCCTATTTGGGTCCATTATTCAATAGGATAAGTGATAAATTAGATTAAAGAGGCATTGACATTAGGGAGAAAGGTTTTCCTATTAGCTCAAGATCATAAGAACTTGAAGCCATCTTTTCAGGTGTCTGGACTCCTGGTAATGCAACATTCAAGGTCAGGTAAGACTGCAAAGAAGCTTTCAGGAAAGTTCCAAGCAGAAAACAGTAAAGCATTTCCCCCTGTGTGGCTTTGGCTTCGTTCTACTTCCCCTTCTCTGTAGGTCATTTAGGATGTTAAGATCTGCCAAGCTGGGTGTAGTGGAGCACGCCTGTAATTCTATAGACTGAGGAGGCTGAGGCAGGAGGATGGCAAGTTCTAAGCCAGCCTCAGCAACTTAGTGAGACCCTGTTTCAAAACAAGGAAGGGTTGGAGATGAAGCTCAATGCTAGAAGCACCCCCTGGGTTCAATCCCTAGTACCTTAGAAAAATAAAAAAACAAAGTGGTCATTCATCTATTTGGGGTTGGTGGTAGATTTCTTCATCTTTCATTTCAGTATTATTATTATTTTTTACTTACCAAAGTGTAGGGTATTAGAACCAAGAATTCCATGAACAACTCTCAAGAGCACCTAGGAAAATTTGGTTGTGGTTGTGATTTATTTGTAAAATTATTTGGTATGTCCCCTAAATGAGGTTGTGCATGTTTTATAGTAATAGTAGCAAAAGAAAGTCATTCCAAGCTGCCATAAATCATGATGTTCGTGTGGAAAGGTGTCTTTGTATAGGATAAGAAAAAGCTGGTACTGCTTTTTAGACAACATGGCTACCACGTGCATCACAGGAATTCTGGAGTTCGAGGCAGGAGGATCACAAGTTCAAGGCCAGTCTTAGCAAGGTCTTAAGCAACATAACAAAATCCTGTCTCAAAATAAAAATAAATAAATAAAAAGGGAAAAAATGATGATTCTATGGAAGAAAACTACTAGTTAATACATTTAAATGACCCTGAATGACTTGATTAGCTCCCCTATGTTAAAAATACCTTCAACTATGGACTATATAAACTTTTTCTTATTACTCTTCATTAGGAACTTCAAAAAGTTTATAACATCTAGGCAAAACAAGTTAAAATATTTAAAGTTTGTAACTGAAGTAAATGAGGATAGTTAAACACTACCACTGTGCCTCCTAAAAGCTTTTTTTCCCACTAAATGTGATCCTTAGAAATCTTACCTCCATGAAGTAAAAGCCAAGCTTATAAAGTTTTCTTTTTTGTCTTTTTTTTAAATTTATTTTTATTGTAAACAAATGGAATACATGTTGTTTCTGTTTGTACATGGAGTAACAGAATACTATTTGCATATTCACAAATTTACATAGAGTAATGATGTTTGATTCATTCCATTATTTTCTTTCCTTCCCCCCCACCCCTCCCACCTCTCTTTTCCCTCTATACAGTCCCTCCTTCCTCCATTCTTGTCCCACTCCCACCCCCCATTGTGTCATCATCTGCTTATCAGTGAGATCATTCCTCTTTTCGATTTTTGAGATTGGCTTATCTCACTTAACATGATGTTCTCCAATTTCATCCATTTGCCTGCAAATGCCATAATTTTATCATACTTTATAGCTGAGTAATATTCCATTGTATATATATACCACAGTTTCTTTATCCATTCATCAATTGAAGGGCATCTAGGTTGGTTCCACAGTCTGGCTATTGTGAATTGAGCCGCTATGAACATTGATGTGGCTGTATCTCTGTAGTGTGCTGATTTTAAGTCCTTTGGGTATAGGCCGAAGAGTGGGATAGCTGGGTCAAATGGTAGGTCCATTCCAAGTTTTCTAAGGAATCTCCACACTGCTTTCCAGAGTGGTTGCACTAATTTGCAGTCCCACCAGCAATGTATGAGTGTACCTTTTTCCCCACATCCTCTCCAACACCTATTGTTGCTTGTGTTCTTGATAATCGCCATTCTAATTGGGGTGAGATGGAATCTTAGTGTAGTTTTGATTTGCATTTCTCTTATTACTAAAGATGTTGAACATTTTTTCATATATCTGTTGATTGCTTGTACATCTTCTTCTGTGAATTGTCTGTTCATTTCCTTAGCCCATTTGTTGATTGGGTTATTTGTATTCTTGGTGTAGTTTTTTGAGTTCTTTATATATTCTGGAAATTAGTGCTCTATCTGAAGTATGAGTGGCAAAGATTTTCTCCCACTCTGTAGGCTCTCTCTTCGCATTGCTGATAGTTTCCTTTGCTGAGAGAAAGCTATTTAGTTTGAATCTATCCCAGTTATTGATTCTTGCTTTTATTTCTTGCCCTGTTAAGGAAGTCTGATCCTAAGCCAACAAGGTGAAGATTTGGACCTACTTTTTCTTCTATAAGATGCAGTGTCTCTGGTCTGATTTCAAGGTCCTTGATCCATTGTGAGTTGAGTTTTGTGCAGGGTGAGAGATAGGGGTTTAGTTTCATTCTGTTGCATATGGATTTCCAGTTTTCCCAGCACCATTTGTTGAAGAGGCTATCTTTTCTCCATTGCATATTTTTGGCACCTTTGTCTAGATTAGAAAATTGTTTTTATTTGGGTTTGTGTCCGTGTCCTCTATTCTGTACCATTGATCTACCTGTCTATTTTGGTGCCAATACCATGCCGTTTTTTGTTACTAATTGCTTTGTAGTATAGTTGAAGTTCTGGTATTACGATACCCCCTGTTTCATTTTTCCTGCTAAGTATTGATTTAGCTATTCTGGGTTTCTTATTCTTCCAGATGAATTTCATGATTGCTTGCTCTATTTCTGTGAGGTACGTCATTGGGATTTTAATTGGAATTGCATTGAATCTGTATAGCACTTTTGGTAGTATGGCCATTTTGACAATATTAATTCTGCCTATCCAAGAACATGGGAGATCTTTCCATCTTCTAAGGTCTTCCTTAATTTCTTTCTTCAGTGTTTTGTAGTTTTCATTGTAGAGATCTTTTACCTCTTTGGTTAGATTGATACCCAAGTATTTTATTTTTTTGAGGCTATTGCAAATGGAGTTGTTTTCCTCATTTCCCTTTCAGCTGTTTCATCGCTTGCATATAAAAATGCTGTAGATTTATGCGTGTTGATTTTATAGCCTGCTATTTTGCTGAATTCATTGATGAGGTCTAGAAGTTTTCTGGAGGAGGTTTTTGGATCCTCTAAATATAGAATCATGTCATCAGCAAATAGTGACAGCTTAAGATCCTCTTTTCCTATTCATATCCCTTTAATTTCTTTAGTCTGCCTAATTGCTCTGGCTAGAGTTTTGAGGACAATGTTGAATAGAAGTGGTGAAAGAGGACATCCCTGTCTTGTTCCCGTTTTTAAAGGGAATGGTTTCAGTTTTTCTCCATTAAGAATGATGTTGGCCATGGGCTTAGCATAAATAGCCTTTACAATGTTCAGGTGTGTGCCTACTATCCCTATTTTTTCTAGTGTTTTCAGCATGAAGAGGTGTTGTATATTGTCAAATGCTTTTTCTGCGTCAATTGAAATAACCATATGATTCTTATCCTTAAGTCTATTGACATGATGGATTACGTTTATTGATTTACGGATGTTAAACCATCCTTGCATTCCAGGAATGAACCCCACTTGATCGTGGTGCACAATTTTCTTAATATGTTTTTGGATACGGTTTGCCAATATTTTGTTAAGGATCTTTGCATCTTATATTCATCAAGGATATTGGTCTAAAATTTTCTTTCCTTGATGTGTCTTTTCCTGGTTTGGGTATGAGGGTGATATTAGCTTCATAGAATGAGTTCGGTAGGGTACCCTCCTTTTCTATTTCCTGGAATACTTTGAGAAGTATTGGAATGAGTTCTTCTTTGAAGGTCTTGTAGAACTCGGCTGAGAATCGTCTGGTCCTGGGCTTTTCTTGGATGGTAGATTTTTAATGGCTTCTTCTATTTCATTGCTTGATATTGATCTGTTTAAATCGTGTATGTCCTCCTGGTTCAGTTTGGGAGGAGCATATGTCTCTAGAAATTTGTCAATGTCTTCAGTACTTTCTATTTTGTTGGAATACAGATTTTCAAAGTAGCTTCTTATTATGTTCTGTATCTCAGTGGTGTCTGTTGTGATATTTCCTTTTGCATCGTGTATTTTAGTAATTTGAGTCTTCTCTCTCCTTCTCTTTGTTAGTGTGGCTAAGGGTTTATCTATTTTGTTTACTTTCTCAAAGAACCAACTTTTTGTTATGTCAATTTTTTGAATAGTTTCTTTTGTTTCAATTTCATTGATTTCAGCTCTGATTTTAATTATTTCCTGTCTTCTACTACTTTTGCTGTTATTCTGTTCTTCTTTTTCTAGGGCTTTGAGCTGTAATGTTAGGTCATTTAATTGTTGACTTTTCATTCTTTTCTGGAATGCGCTCCATGCAATGAATTTTCCTCTTAGTACCGCTTTCATAGTGTCCCAGAGATTTTGATATGTTGTATCATCATTCTCATTGATCTCTAAGAATTTTTTAATCTCCTCCCTGATGTTTTTTGTTATCCATGTTTCATTCAATAGCATATTATTTAGTCTCCAAGTGTTGGAGTAATTTCCTTTTTTACTTTGTCATTGATTTCTACTCTCAGTCCATTATGATCTGATAGAACACAAGGCAGTATCTCTATTTTTTTGCATTTCCTAAGGGCTGCTTTGTGGCATAACATATGGTCTATTTTCGAGAAGGTTCCATGTGCTGCTGAGAAGAAAGTGAATCCACTCATTGATGGATGGAATATTCTATATATGTCTATTAAGTCTAGGTTATTGATTGTGTTATTGAGTTCTAAGGTTTCTTTGGTTGGATTTTGTTTGGAAGATCTATCTAGTGGTGACAGCGGTGCATTAAAGTCGCACAGAATTATTGTGTTGTGGTCTATGTGATTCTTGAAATTGAGAAGGATTTGTTTGATGTACAGGGATGCACCATTGTTTGGGGCATAAATATTTACTATTGTTATGTCTTCCTGATTTATGGTTCCCTTAAGCAGTATGAAATGTCCTTCTTTATCCCTTCTGACTAACTTTGGCTTGAAGTCCACTTTATCTGATATAAGGATGGAAACCCCCACTTTTTTACTGGGTCCATGTGCATGGTAGGTTTTTCCCCATCCTTTCACCTTTAGTCTGTCGATGTCTTTTTCTATGAGATGAGTCTCTTGCAGGCAGCATATTATTGGGTCTTTCTTTTTAATCCATTCTGCCAGTCTTTGTCTTTTGATTGATGAGTTTAGGCCATTAACGTTCAGGGTTTTATTGAGAAATGATTTGTATTCCCAGTCATTTGGCTTATTTTTGGTTTTTAAGTTGGCTTGGTTTCTCCTTTGAGTGGTTTTTCCTCTAAGGTAGTTCCTCTCTTTGCTGACCTACATTGTTGTTTTTCATTTCCTCCTCATGGAATATTTTGTTGAGAACATTCTGTACTGCAGGCTTTCTATTTGTAAATTCTTTTAACTTTTGTTTATCATGGAAGGATTTTATTTCATCTTCAAATCTGAAGGTTAGTTTTGCTGGGTATAGGATTCTTGGTTGGCAACCATGTTCTTTCAGAGTTTGAAATATGTTGGTCCAGGCCCTTCTAGCTTTTAGAGTCTGGGTTGAGAAGTCTGCTGCTATCCGTATTGGTCTCCCCCTATATGTAATCTGATGCTTTTCTCTCGCGGCCTTCAAAATCCTACCTTTATTTTGAATGTTAGGCATTTTCATTATAATGTGCCTTGGTGTGGATCTGTTGCGATTCTGTGCATTTGGTGTTCTGTAAGCCTCTTGTATTTGATTTTCCATTTCATTCTTCAGGTTTGGGAAATTTTCTGATATTATTTCATTGAATAGGTTGTTCATTCCCTTGGTTTGTATCTCTGTGCCTTCCTCAATCCCAATAATTCTTAAATTTGGTCTTTTCATGATGTCCCATAGTTCTTGGAGATTCTGTTCATGATTTCTTACCATCTTCTCTGTTTGGGCGACTTTATTTTCAAGATTAAATATTTTGTCTTCATTGTCTGAGGTTCTGTCTTCCAAGTGGTTTAGTCTGTTGGTGATGCTTTCCATTGAGTTTTTTATTTGGTTTATTGTCTCCTTCATTTCAAGGATTTCCATTTTTTTTTTTTTTTTTTTTTTTTTTTTGAGAATCTCTATTTCTTTGTTGAAATGATCTTTTGCTTCCTGCAGGTGCTCTTTCAGCTTATTGGTATTATCATTCATTGCCTGCATTTGCTCTCTTATCTCATTCTTTGCTTCATGAATCATCTTAATCATGTATAATCTGAAGTCCTTTTCTGACATTTCTTCTAACATACTGTCATTGGATTCTATTACTATAGAATCTAGATTTGTTTGGATCATTTTCTTCCCTTGTTTTTTCATGTTGTTCATGTATCTTCCCCACTAGCGCTGCAGATCTGGGGTATTGCAGATTTCCCCCATAGGCTTATAGTGGCCCTATAGATTTCCAAAACCCTTTCTTTAAGGGGAGATCAATATTAGCAGTGCCCAAACCAGACACTATGCAATCCTAGACCAAATAGCCCCTATGGGGACAATAACATCATGTAAATAAGGGAGAAAGCGACTCTGAGGGAACAGGTAAACAGAAGGAAAAGAAAGCAAGAAACGTAAAGAAATAAAAACTTAAATTTTTTTTTTAAAAAAGGAGAAAAAAGAAAATCTACTGTATAACAGTCATATGCTAATGAAACCTCCCAGTGTTCAGTAGCCTGATATATGAGAGGTACCTGACAATGAGCTTCAAGCCTCCAGCAGGCGTCTCGG
The DNA here is from genome assembly GCF_902686455.1 of Sciurus vulgaris. Lineage (NCBI taxonomy): Eukaryota > Metazoa > Chordata > Mammalia > Rodentia > Sciuridae > Sciurus > Sciurus vulgaris. The sequence goes on along the minus strand of NC_136464.1, from coordinate 16,566,388 downwards.
GATGGGATTTGCCCCACCCAAAGATAAGAGCTACGGCTTCCAAGATTATCCAAGATGGCTTCTGTGGTTTCCAAATGTGTTGGCAAATGGGGAGCTGCAGCTCAGGGGTGGACATGGTCAGCTGAAGGTCCTGGAGACAGGATGCAGTTGGTCCGGCAGTGGTCCCGGAGGTCGGGTGTGTTTGGTGTGGTTGTGGGATCCAGGAGGCTGGGTGCAATCAGTTGGTCTGGGTTCCCGGTGATAGGGCACAGTCAGTTGGTCTGGGGGTCCTGGCGGCAGGAGGATTGATGTGAGGGCCCCAGAGGCAGGGAGTGATCGGTTGGGCTGAGCGATCCTGGAGACGGGACTCGGTCAGTCTGGCCACGGGTCCTACAGGGCCTGGCTGTTGTCTCAAAATGGCGGCAGCCACGTGTAATCAAACCTGCAGGTACTGTAACAGTGAACTTCCAGGCAGCAGCAGGCAGCTGGTTCTCCACTGGTGGTCTGTGGTCAATCTGCTGGCAGCTGTCGGATGATCGGGAGGTGAACCTCGAGCGTTGGGTGATGGATAGGGGTAAGGCAGGCGATGGACAGGCGAGAGGCAGGCAAATGGCGGATGATAGACGCCTGACAGTGAGCAATCTTCTCTCAAAAAAGGCGTCGATATACTGGCAGATTGCAGGTGATCACAGCAGACAAATGGGGTAAAGAGCAGGGGATCGATAAGTAGCAAAAACTGTCTCGCTGAGAAACAGATATCCTCTGCTTTAATCCGGCATTGTGGAGCGACAAGGAACGCAGCCTCCCTCTAGACCGCCATCTTGGATCTCCCCCTATAAAGTTTAATTACTGAAAATTTTGTGAATGTTTCTATGAAAGCTTATCAAGAAATACCCAAATTAATATCATTGCTAGTTAATGCAATACACAGACACACATTCATTTTGCTCACCATTTCCATATTTAGGCCTTATAAAACCATTTTTTTTAACATGCACTGGCCCAAATTTTCACTTTGGATCAACTACTCAGTCTAAATTATAGAAAAAGAGATCCATAAATAAATTACATAATTCCACTTTAGAAAACAATAACACTGCAATCCAAACTTACAGTTAACTGATCTCTTGAATAAATAGTTCAGATAAACACCATTCATGCAAACTTTTCTGCATCCTTTATTGGATGACCATGTAGCCTCTTTGAATCATCTTCTTAAAGTCAAATGTTGAAATATTTCAATTGAGATTTTATAACGCTGCATTAATATTGCAACTGTAAATCCTAAAAGCCAAAAGAAATATGATAACCTAGATGAAACAGGCCTATTCCTTGATAGACACAATCTGTCAAAACTCACACAAGAGGAAAGAGACAATATGAATAGGCCCATATCCACTAAAGAAATTGAATCAATTATAACTTTTTAAAGACAAAAGTCCCAGGCTCAAACATGTTTTCTGATCAGAGTTCCACCAAATATTTAAAGGAAGAAATTATTGCCTAGCATGCATTAGGCAATCCCCAGCACTGGGGGGAAAAAAGGTGGGAGGAGTATATCTTCTCTTTCGGAATACAGAAACAGAAGAAATATTACCTCATTCCATGAAGTCAGTATTAACCTATTGCCAAAACTACACAGAGACATCATGGGAAAACTACAGACCAATATTTCTGGTACACACAGAACCAAAAATCCTTAACAAGGCTAGGCATGGTGGCACAGGCCTATAATTTCATGAATTGGGAGGCTGAGGCAGAAGGATTGCAAGTTTGAGGTCAGCCTCAGTGATTTAGTGAGACCTAAGCAACTTAGCAAGACCATGTCTCAAAAAATAAAAAATAAGCAGGGCTAGGGATACAGCTCAGTGGTAAAGCACCCCTGGGTTCAAACCCCAGTAGCCATTTCCCCACAACCCCCTGCCAATTTTTTCTACATATACATAAACAAAAAACTGTAAAATTCAGCAATAAGAAAACTAACAACCTAATTTAAAAATTGGGCAAAAGACCTCAACAGATACCTTAACAAAAAATCATACACAAAACAAACAAGCATATGAAAAAATGTTCCACACCATTTGGCATTAGGAAAATGTAAATTGAAACGAGAAACCACTATGTAGAAAGACCAAATGCTGACACCACCGAATGAGAGTGGGGTTGAGGAGCAGGAGGAACTTCACATGCTCATTGCTGGTGGGAATACAAAGTGGCAGAACCACTTCGGAAGACAATTTGGCAGTTTCCTACAAAACTAAACATACTCTTACCATGTGACCCAGCAATTTCAATTCTTTATATTTACCTAAAGGAGTTCAAAACTTGTGTACCCACAAAGACCTGCATATGGACGTTTATAGCAGCTTTATTCATAATTGTGAAAACTTGGGAGGCAGCCTAGACGTGCTTCAGTAGGCGAGTGGATTGGCAAATTGTGGTGTATCCAGACACTGCAGTAGTATTTAGTATGCAGGAAAAAAAAAAAAAAAAAGAGCTCTCCAGATAGGGAGGGACAGTCAATGTACTACTAAGTGAAAGGAGCCAGTCTGACACGTTGGAATGCTGTATGACACGTTGGAAAAGGTGAAACTGTGGAGACAGTGGAACCATCGGTGACTGCCAGGGCAGAAGAGGGAGAAAGAGATGAGCAGGAAGAGTGCAGAGAATTTCTAAGGCTGTAACAATTTTGTATGATGCTGTGATGGTATTGTGTCATCACAGGTTGTCAAAACCCACAGAATGTATGCAACCAACAGTGAGCCCGAGTTGTGTTGCTAATGTGTCAATATAAGTCCACTGACTGTAACACATGTAACTACCTCCCTGGTGGGGGACGCTGTTAATTGGAGAGGACGGGGGGTGGGGGAGGGGGGCTGTTAAGGAACTCTGAACTTTCTTCCCCATCTTGCTCTACATCTAAAATTGTTCTTAAAAAAAAAAAAAAAAGTCTATGAAAAGGAAAACAAAACAACAAAACACACCAAAAGACACAACAGCAAATTTTATATTAATTTTTATTTAAGAATACATATTATATAAAAGTTTTACCTCTTAATTTTAAAGACACATAATTACTTATATATAATACTTTCAACGATACATAATTACTTATATATAATATTTTCTGTCTAGTTTTTCTATCACCATGAATCCTTTTGGTCACCAAAATTGCCTTTTATTTTCTCCCCTAAGTCATGATGTAGAATATAAATGCCTCCAAGGAGGGACGGAGGAGAAGTTAAAAATATTCAGTTATCTTTGATGATTTTTTTTTTGGCTTGAGGGATGGAACCCAGGATGCTTAACCACTAAGCCACATCCCGGCCATTTTTGAGACAGGGTCTCTCAGTGGCTTAGGCTGGCCTCAAACTTATGATGCTCCTGCCTCAGCTTCCCGAGTCAATGGATTACAGGAATGCACCACCGTACCCAGCTATCTTTGATGATTCCGAGAGGCATTCAGCACCATGAATATCTTATTCAAACATAAATGAGAAAAATAAACTATATATGCAATCTTCATGAAGCAGTTCACATAAAATGTATTTCATACCACTATAGATTCAACTACTAACTACACCCAAGGTACCTAACTACTGCTGAATCCTCTATGGTATCATCAATATCCAGCTTCCAATTTCCACTCTTTAAAATATTTCTCCATTGTGCTCCGAGATTTCAAGGTGCCAACATTTACAGTAGGTATGATTTTCTGGGGCTTCAGCCACTGGACAAAACGCTTCATCTCTAGGTAGCTGCTGTGTTCACTGTAAGGAATTCCTGCAAGATCAACGTAAAGACATTGTCTACTAAATATCAAACTAATAAAAAAAAATGCTCTCTTTCCCCTTCCCTCTCCCACCCCCTGATCCCTTCCCCCTATTGATCTTTCTGCCATATACCCATCATTTTTTAAAATTTATTTATTTTGGATGTATGTGATGTTGAGATTCACTGTGGTATATTCATGTATGTACATAGGAGAGTTAAATAAATAAAAAAAAAAAAAACAAATAAAAAGTTCTCAAGTAAAAAATAAAGCAATCCTGAGTATTCTTGTCTAAATTTCTTGGTGCTTTAGTTCCAATAATAAAATTTTGTATTTTTTTTTTTTACAAATAATAAAGATTAAAACATTAAAATAATATAAAACAGAACATTTAAAAAATATTTTTCAGCCAGGTGCAGTGGCACAGCCATAATCCCAGCAGTTTGGGGGGCTGAGGCAGGGGGATTAAGAGTTCAAAACCAGCCTCAGCAAAAGTAAGGTACTAAGCAACTCAATGAAACCCTGTCTCTAACTAAAATACAAATAGGGCTGGGGATGTGGCTCAGTGATGAAGTGCGAGTTCAATCCCTGGTACCAAAAAATAAATAAATAAATAAAAATCACTTTCCTATGTATATACTTAATCATATGCATTTTTAGAAATTTCTATTTAATTGGAATTTCTTCTTTTCATTTCATTTTTTTATTTAAAACACTTTACTCAGCTATGGATCTGGGAAATCTTGAAGATATATAAGTCAAATGTGAAGAATGGCAAGCAGGAGACTTGATTTTTAGAATAAGCAAGCAGATTCTAGTCTTAAGCTTTACATACATAAACAATTAGAAAAAGATAAAATCCTGAAAATCCCTTTATTGAAGATCAAGTACCAGAGAGAAGGGTTAGAAGGACCTGTTTTGAGTCCACTGGAGTCTTCAGAGGCTGAAGGTTAAGTTGCTGGTCTAGTGACACCAGCCATCCATGGAACTAAGCCAGCTCTGAGGGCAATGGTGAACTCCCTCCAGGAGAGGACACCAAAGTCAAGTCTGTCCCTCCTGCTGTCACCGTCTAAGCCACACTCCTCCTGCTCACAACTCATGTATCCTCTAGACTTCCAGTAGAGAGACACAGAGTGCGTCCTTTCAGTAGCTCTGCAGTTTCCTCCAGATATTGACCACATAAATGAAATGATCTGTGCTAGTCAATACCTACCTACTGGTCAAGTTCCTCTGCATCAGTATACAATGGACTAGACAGATTTAGAGTTGAAGAGAGACTTAAAACTCATGAATTATTGCCAGATGCAGTGACACACACCTGTAATCCCAGGGGAAGCTGAGGCAGGAGGATTGCAAGTTCAAGATCAGATTCAGAAACTTAGTAAGATCTCATCTCAAAATAAAAAATTAAACAACAAAAAAGGGTTGCAGATGTAGTTCAATGGGAAAGCTCCTCTGGGTTCTAACCCTAGTACACCCCCCCAAAACAAGCAAACATACACAAAAAACCCCTCATGAAATGTTACATTATTTTGTGCCTGGTTTTGATTTTTAGATGTTGAATTTTAAGAAATGTAAAGTGATTATAAACATTACATGTGAAAAAATTTAATAATTATACCATATATTGAAATGTTTCCCTTGGTCTGAGGAGTAATATCTGCTATACTAGAGAACTTGCTTGAGTGCGTCCATCCTGTGGGTCGAAAGGCCAAAATTTGATCATATTTCCCACCATACTTCTTCAAATGATTTTGTAAACCCTGTTAAATAAAAACAGCACATTGATTCAGCAGTCAATAGAGATGGGTCACGTGGAATTCCACAGAATGATTGAAGATGGCACACTGGCACAGTCGTGAGAAGTTTTTACTTGCTGAGGCTGGCTAGCACCAACCGAACAGCTACATGCTAAAGAGCTGAAATCACTGACCAAACATCAACTCTTCTGTGCTCATCTAAACAAGCTCAGGTACTAAGGAAGCAACTTGAAACATGAAGTGATTAACTGTAAGCAAATTACAACTCAGAGAGTTAAAAAAACAAATAAGACAGAAACAAAGAAACACCTCTCCTTCAAATTCTGCTGCACAGAGAATCACTCTAGTATTACCAATCAGGGCACACGTGGCTGCATGACAGGATTGACAGAATTTCACAAGGATGGCCTTATACTCAACACAGACACACATTTTAAAGATGCACAATAGCATTATTCTTAGGCATCTACACCTTTCCAGCGTTTAAACATGAACTAGATTAGATCTCAAACTCTGGATGCCACTATGACTGGAAGTAATGTGCTCCTTTATAAATCCTGATTAGAGCCCACACATGCATAAACCCATGACTTGGGAGGCTGAGGCAGGAAGATCACAAGTGTGAGGCCAGCCTGGGCCACTTAATGAGTCTCTATCTCAAAGTTTAAAACAAAAAAGAAAGCTAGGAGTGTGGCTCAGTGGCAGAGGGTCTCTGGGTTCAACCCTTAGTATAGTATTGTAAAAAGTACATCCTGAATAGAACTCCAAACTGAAGTCACAATAAACGATGACGTTGATAAAATGCTTAGAAAATTGATGACCAAAGTTCAATCTTTGGTCACTAAGAGAAATCCAACTAAAGATAATAGTGGCAAAATAAATAAATAAATGAAGATAATAGTAGCATGAGAGATTTTTTAAAAATTCATAACACTTTTGGTTTTAAGACTAACATCCAGGGGCTTGGGCTGTAGCTCAGTGGTGAAGCGCTTGCCTCACACATGCAAGGCACAGGGTTCGAACCTCAGCACCACATAAAATAAATAAGTAAATAAATAAAGATATTGTGTCCATCTACAACTAAAAAAATATTTTAAAAAATAATAACAACCAGATGGGGCTGGGGTTGTGGCTCAGCAGTAGAGTGCTCACCTAGCATTTGTGAGGCCCTGGGTTTGAGCACCACATAAAAATAAATAAAATAAAGGTATTGTGTCCACCTATGACTTCAAAAAAAATTAAAAAAGAGTAACACCCAAAGTTTCAGTTATTCAATAATTCTTTAGAACAGATCAACAATAAAATTTACTTCACTGATAAAAATGAAAACACTCAGATTTTTCTTTTGTATCAATTACCTTTTTATTAATCTGAGGTCAACAAAAGAACATCTACCACAAAACAGCCCTATTTCCAACCAACTAGTAGAAACATCAAAAAAAAAAAGGCTGTATGGATGGATGCATAACTAAGCTTCCATTACAACATGCATGGCTCTGCAAGTTTCAAGCTGCTGCCTTGGTTGTCTAAGCCCAAGTGAACACAATGTCCTCTGCTTATCTGCTACTCTCCTTCCCTTGCCTTCACAGATAAAGGACATGACAGGAAACTGGGTTTTAGAGTAATTATACATGAAACACCATTAGCTCAGAGTCGGATTTTCAATATACGTCATCAAACCCAACCACTCCTATTTGTGCTTAAAAAACACCCAGGAGAATTAAAAAGGAGAAACAATATCTGCTTTCTAAGAAACAAATCAGTTACCACAAAAACATCATGTGGTATAGTCTAGTGCCACAAACAAAAACTTAGAACGTTATCATATAAGCCAAACCTTCGGAAGAGACTGCCAAGTCACCCGTTCTCCAGTTAGCACAATTTCAGAATGACTCTTATAAGGAAATTTATTATAAATATCTTAGTTGACACCAAATCCCTGACCTATGACTGTTTCTGTGTATTGAACCAGTTTGTGAGAAAAGTGCTTTTGGCAATGTCACTAGAACTATCTTTCAGCATGCAAACAATCATCTTTAGCACCACTGTTAAAATGTTTGGCCAATCAGGTTTACATTAGCAGTGGTAATCAACCATGTAGCACATATAGGACCCAGGGGTGATGTTATTTTTTATTGCTTTTCAGAGGCTTTCGGGAAGCCATATTAGGCTTATCTGTTCATAAAAAGTCATTACCTCTGATGCAATGGAACTATTTTTGGCTGTTAAAAAATTTAGCTAATTACTAACTAAAATATAACACCATGATAACCAACAGCTTCTGCTACATCTGTGTTTTGAGGATAAGAAATTTTCAAGAAGTATCATCAATACCAGGACACTTTAATGGAGGAATATCTGCTCCTATATTATAACAGGGACGTCAGGGAGGAGCAAAGAGGATACAGATGTCACCTTCTGGAGGTTGACGGCTCAGGGGCAGACGGTCAGTAAGCCCTGCCCTCTGGGTCTTGTTTAATGGAAATTCTCTGCCCTTTCTTAGCTTTCTCTAACTCTCATCATTAGGGAGTATCACAGATGGACCTTGTCACAAAGGACTCCTTTTTCTAGTAAAAACTCTAGGAAGTGGCAAAATAGACTTAATGAGAATTAAAAATATAGACTTAATGACACAAGATCATTCCCTTTTCAAGGATATTAGCCTAAAAAATTAGATGCAAAGGAACATTTCTGAATCCTTAAAACCAGTTTGAATTCTTACATAAAAATTCTTACTTGAGTTTGCAGCTGTCTGAAGATTTAATTCTTGTTCAAGTTTGGATTTATAAATACATGCTGTCTAAAAGAAGGCCACATGTATCAGGAAACAGCCTGTAAAGTTGGGCTGTCAGGGAACTGGCGAGGAAGAGGCAGCTTTTTCCCGAAAGGCCTATGAATCTACCTGCACTCTAAATCCCACTCGGAAACCCTGCTTCATCAATCGCTGCCTTCCTCAGTTATCGTCAATTTCTCCCTATTACTCACAATATGAAAATCTAATAATTAAACAAACCCCTTTCTGGGCACCTTTTTCTGGCCCTCAATGTTATCTGCCCCTTCTTCACAGCCATGTTCCGTGCTTCCTGTCTTCATTTCCTTGACCCTTGTCCTTTGCTTAATGCCCCTGGCTTGCAGGCAGATAACTGCCCCCCTCTTTCGGGGCTCAATTCAGCAGTTCTGGTGTATTCACAACGCTGTGCGACCTCACCACTACCACTTCCAGAACAGAAAGCTGAGCACTGCAGTCACTCTCCATTTTCTCTCCTCTCCCTGGGAACCACCGACCCACTTTTTGGCTCTGCAGATTAAATGTTCTGGACAACTCATATAAATGGAATCGCACAACGAGTAGCCTCGGCATCTGGTTCCTCGTCTGGCATAATGTTCTCAAGGTTCACTCACGTCACAGCCCGCATCAGGACTCCGCTCCTCTGTATAGTTGATAATATTCTGCTTTATGGATACATTGCATTTTATTTAATCATTAACTATTTGATGGGTATGGGGGTTGTTTCCACTTTTTGGCTACTATCAATGATGCTGCGATGAATGTTTCCACAGAAGTTTAGTGAAGATACGGGCTTTCAATGCTCTCGGGCATATTGCACTGGAGTGGCTGGGTCATAAGGTCACTCCACATTAGACTTTTTAAGGAATTACCAAACTGTTTTCCAAAGTACCTACACCAGTTCACAATCCCACCAGCAAAGAATCAGGGTTCCAATTCCCACAGTCTCATCAATTGTTCCATCTCTTACTACAGCTATCCCAGTGGTCGCTGACTGATGTCTCGGTGTGGGGCGCTGTGCGGGCTCCTGATGGCTGACCACACTGCGTCCTTCTCATGCGCTCAGATGCCGTCTACATCTTCTTTAGAGAATTGCCTTCTCATTCTCATTTGTCATTCCCTAGCTCTCCGCCTTCTGGCCCCTTCCAACATCACTTCACTGAAGCCACTCTTGTGCAGGTCACCAAAAACTGACAAAAAATTGCCAAATTGCCTTTCTTCCCTTATTTGCCCTCTCTGCAACATACAGCATTTTTGAAAATCTTTCTTAAAGAGTTCAAGGTCTTTCTTTTTCATACCCTGACACTCTCACCCTGATAACATGTTCAAATGGAACAAACTAGGAAATAAAACTGTAAAATAAAAATTAAAATATGCCATATGCTTCTCAGGATGTTAGTGGTCATTCTTATGACTAAACATCAGTTGCCAGGTCGAGTGGCACATGCCTGGGATCCCAGCAACTGTGGAGGCTGAGACAGGAAAATCCCAAATTTGAGAAAAGCCTCAGCAATTTAACAACTTTCAGCAATTTAGTGAGATCCTGTCTCAAAATAGAAAATAAAAAGGACTGGTGATGTGGCTCAGTAGTAAAGTGCCCCTGGGTTCAATCAAAAGACGAAAACAAAACCATCCATGGACAATGGACAGGCAGGCGCGGTGGCACAGGCCTGTAACTCCAGTAACAAGGCAGACTAAGCAAGGAGGCTCTCAAGTCTCCAGCCAGCTTGGGCAATTCAGTATCTCAAATTAAAAAAGAAAAAGGGCTGGGGATACAGCTCAGTCGTAGAGCACCCCTGGGTTTAATTCCCAGTACTGGGGCCAGGGGAGATCAATGGACAAAACTCTGGCTTGATTATGTCTGTTTTTTTTTTTTTTTTTGGGTACTAGGAATTTAACCCAGTGGCGCTTTATCAATAAGCCACATCCCTAGCCCTTTTTTATTTTCTATTTTGAGACAGGGTCTTGCTAAGTTGCTTAGAACCTCATTTAAACTGCTGAGGTTGGCCTCAAACTTGCAATCCTCTTGCCTCAGTCTCCCAAATCCCTGGGATTACAGACATGTGCCATGACACCAGGCATGCCTCAAGTTTTTATGGATTACATACTCATGAAACTAGGCCATAAATAGTTCATCTTAATCTCAGAGAACAAAGGAGTAGTTAGACCCTATCAAGAAGCATTCATTTTCTTTATACAATGTTATTATTTATAAGACAGAGATAGCAATAGTAATTACAATTCTATTTCAAAAAGTTACAAAAAAGCTACTTCTTGAATATTAAAGACATATTGCTTTGTGCATTATGTTCTGAATTGTGTTTAATATGCAATATTCAGTATTTTTTGAAATACTCCATTGCCAGGTATCAAAATGTGACTATACGGAATAAACCTTTGTATATAAATAAACATGACAGATAAGTCCCCAAATCATGGTAAGGTTGTATTATAAGTGTCTCAATTTATATCTGGACACTAATGCCAGAACGCCCTCTCAGGAACTTCCACTCTCTGATCTAATCCTCAACAAGTACATTTTCAACATATGCCAATGTTATAGAAGTTTAATATTAATAGAGAACAGAACAGAACTGAAATAAGAACTCAGAATTCTCCATTCACTTCCACCACTCACCCAGAAAGAAGTGGAAAATCATCTTGACATGGAAGTTTCAATGACCACGTCTGCATTCTTTTCTATTTCTGTTCCTTCCTGTATGCCAGTTCTCTAGTTTCTCAACACTCAGGCACACAAACAACGCTTTAGAGTTACATATTCAGAAAAACTAAAGACATTTAGAAGGCCCTTGAAAGACTTTCTAAGGCAAATTTTACTACAGGTGACTTCATTATAACTGAATGCCTTGAATTTAAATGCAAGTTAAATGGGATTCCAGTTTACAATCATTGGATCTTTTTCTGTTTCATCCTAAAGGATAATCTCGAGTGCTTACCTTAAAATTAATTTGCATCATTGGAAGAAGGTGAACCAATGAACTGCACATGTCCGTAGTGATGAGGGAATTAATTTCTGGTATATTGAGGCACCGTAATGTTTTATACTTTTCTTGGGACATGCCCACTTTTGAACCTAAAACATCGGCAATAGCTACAGGCAAAACAAAAGGTTACAGACAGAAAAATTATGGTTTATGAAAAAAATCATAAAATTGCAACTTAATCACATTTTAAAACAAGAGTTTACTATACAAAACCAAATTCAAGACATTTATATGTTTACTATAACATCTCTAAGTACCTGAATCATTCTATTGGTTAACTGTACTGAATAAATTGTGATAATGACAAAGAACTTACTTTTTATTTTTAATTTTGGTACTAGGGGTTGGGGTGCTCTACCACTAAGCTACATCCCTAGCCCTTTTTATTTTTTATTTTGAGACAGGGCCTCACTAAGTTGCTGAGACTGGCTTTGAACTTGCAATCCTCCTGCCTCAGCCTCCCAAGTCACCAGGACTACAGGTGTATTCCACCATGCTAGGCTACCACTTTATACCTTAATGTGATCATACTTAAGAAGAAATTGGAAGTATCCTACAAAAATAGTACAATATTACCTAGACAAACTAGGGGAATATATACAGAGATCAAGAAACAAAAGTAACTGGCAGGTATCCTCAAAGGACAATACAACTGTGTATTACTTATCCTTCAAAGTTAATGAAAATAGTAATATCACATGGGCATTTGTTTATGAACATCTTATAGATATAAGTGCTAAGATAAAAACATTCATCAAATGTTACAATAAAGTTAAGCCTTTCAAAGTTTAAATGTATCAAACATCATCAAAACTTCCTTCAACTTCAAAGGTAACATAGGATAATTTCAGGAAATACATGGCAAATACAAGAGTAGAGACTGATACCGTTTTATGCAAAAAAAGTATTTATAATGCATTGATGTAAATTAGATACAGCTACCACCCACCTAGGAAAACTTTCTCTTTTCCAATACAGTAAGTGCCACAGACGACCAGAGCATGGGGGTTTAGAGTTACAGCCTCAAAGGCGGTGTTGATGGCAAACTGGATGACCTCCTGCTGAGACGGAAAGGTGTACTCCGGGCTGCAATAGCTTCATACAAAAATACAGTACTTATTAAAAGAGCAGACGAAAGCGATGGTCTTAACATGGTGCTATTTTAGTAGATAAGCTGCAGCAAGTCACATATGACAACATATAACATTAAAACCACGACAGTTAGGTCACTTCGTGGAGTTAAAGTTATTTGCTACCAGTTAAGGCTAATTTATGATGGGATTGTGAGTTTTCATTTATCTTTAAGTATTTTTCCTTTCTTTTTGTTACCTCCTCCCCACAGTACTGGGAATTGAACACAGGAGTGCTTTACCACTCAGTTGTATCTCCAGCCTTTATTTTGTTTTATTTTTTTTTTATTTTGAGACAAGGTCTCACTAAAGCCAAGGCTGGCCTCAAACTTCAGTCTCCCAAACTGCTGGGATTACAGGTCTGTACCACTGTGCCTGGCTTTCATTTATTTTCTTAGTTTATCTATTACTTAAAGTAGATATAAAAGAATGGAAAAACATCAGTTACTGTAAGAAAACTGGATGCAGAAAAGCCATCTTTATTCAAATATCCCATTCAAACTTCTTCAAACAGGTTTAACTTGTTCATATAATTAATTTATGACAAATTGAAAATTGATGAGGTATTTTAGTATATAATATCACACTGTATACCAGAAATATATACAAATTTTATCTGTCAATTATACCTTGATAAATAGGTTGTATATATAATTAAAATGTAATGGATTTTACTACTATATTGAAATACAAAATTATCATTTATAAGTAACCTTTATAAGCAATTTTCAATACTCAGAATGGCATTTGGGCATCTGTTTTCTCTTCACAACTATATTTGATATGTATACAGACTTTGGAATGGTAACCTACAAGAGTATTTTTCTTCAGTTTTTCTTCCTCCTTTCAGTCACAGGATGCTCCTATAAACATTCAAAAATGGCCAGACCTGGTGGCACAGCCTGTAATCCCAGTGACTTGGGAGGCAGAGGCAGGAGGATCTCAAATTTGAGACCAGCCTCAGCAACTTAGCAAGACCACGTCTCAAAATAAAAAATAGAAAGGGCTGGGATATAGCTCAGTGATAAAGCACCCCTGGATTAAATCCTCAGTACCCAAAAAAATTTTCTTAATGAATTATGAAAAATTGAGCTACTGTCAATTAAGACAATAGTCCCAAATATGCCCTTTTTCAAGTATATTTTTTTCTAAACAGCATTCCTTCGATAAATAGCCTTAACATAATAATTGACATTTAGCCATCATTTTAATTGCCAAGCAAACTCATAAAACACACAGCGAATGCTATCAGCAGGAAAAGGAAGCACTCGATGAAAGCCCTCTTACGTGGTGTCCAGGTACAGCGTGTGGATTTTCTGGCCTGCAAGAAGAGACCGCTCCATGCTGGGGTCCGCTCTGAAGTCCCCAGTGTGTAAAACAGCAGCACCATTTGGAAGGTAAAAAAGGATCATGGCGGCACCTGGGCAGCTGGACACAAACATGCTTAGGAAAGACTCGCAACGGACACAGCATCTAAAGGGAGGGCACCTTCTGCAACACCCACAAGTCAGTACAGTGACACAGCACCGGCTCAGAGGAAACGCAACACTCAGAACTCAAGGAAACTTCACGGGAAAAAGAACGGCGTGCGGGAAAGGTCTGACTCCTCAGGCAGAAGATGCTCTAACCCCACACATTCCCAAGAAAGGCCTAACCTTAGGACTGGCCACTGGCCTGGGGAATGAGCCCCTGGAATATTTTGTCTGACAAGATAAATATTTGTACACTCGAGGCACAGGCTACACCATACTAGCTTCACTAGATAGTTTATGCTAATTATGTAATCCATGAAGAACACCTCAATAAAGTTGGCTCAGAGTCAGGACTCAAAAGGATGACTGAAAAACCAGACAGCAGCAGAGCAAGCAGAAAAAACCTCGAAGGAAAGCAACCCCAAGTAAACGCATTGGCCTGGATTTTGGGAAACCTCAGTTTAGTTGTACTTCTTTCCCTAAACTTCTATGCTCTCTACAGAACAGGAGCTAACTAACATCCTATTAAAGTTAAAAAAAAAAAAAAAAAAAGTAGAGTCAGTCAGGTAGGTTTGTTAGCCATGAACAGGTAGGTAGAGGGAAAGGACAACGAAGGACAGATGCACCAAGTAAAACCCAGGAGTCATAAAACGGGAACAGCAGGGAAACTTACCTCCACTGGCAGCGTTTGGGAATGAGAGCTGGACTGCCCAACCCCCAAAGCTCATATCCCTTGCGGGAAATGACTTAAAATCCTGGGACCTTTACCGAAACAGATGAGGATCAGAGGAGTGGGGTCTGGTATGTCAAGACCACCCCTCAGCTACTGTGAATGAACCCCTACAGGGGAACTAGGGTTTCTGGAAAATGTCACCATCATCCATTGCAAGCGAGTTACCGGACCCTCCCTTATCACCAAAAACTGTCACAGTCGCCCAATTACCCTGTCAACCAGAATATCAAGACCCCCTGAGAAAGTTTGCCAAGGGTAATGAACCAATTAAGGGGGACAGGAAAACCAAGGCAAACACAAGGGATTCAATTTCCTTAAAACGCCAACTCCGCAGCACCCCATGGCCCTCTGTGCAGTCCCCACGCTGCACACCACCCTGGCTTCACACTACCAAACCTTTGCTCCTCCTCTGCGTTTCACTCAAATTCTTTCCAGGGGAGTCATAGGAACTGGCACCCAAGGACTGGTGGCTGTTCTGGCTTAGCCGGCAGGCCCCCAGCCCCAACATTAGTGCTTGACATTTAATGGGGAGGGGTTTGAAATCATTTCCTAGAAAAAAAAATCTGAATCCTTATTTTTCGCCCCCCGTCCTGGGGATTGAACCCAGGGACTCGACTCAACACACTGGAGGCAAGTGCTCTTTGAGCTATATCCCAGGCCTTTTTACTTTTTATTTTCAGGTAGGGCCTGGCTAAGTAGTTGCCCAGGCTGACCTCACACCGCAATCCTCCTGCTTCAGCTTCTGGAGTGGCTGGTGTTACAGGAGTGCAGTACCACATCCAATTGACGCCTTTAGTATCTAAAACCCGGTGGATTCCTTAGTTTAAAAGTGGCAGTGGGGACACTGGGCATGGTGGTACAACTAATCCCCTAGTATCTAAGTGAAGTGCAAGCTCTTAGTTTACATAAATGATATTTAAAAAAATAGTAAAAGATTATTTATTTTTTATTTGTTACTGGGAATTGAACCCAGAGGTGCTTTATCACCGAGTTACATCCTCAGCTCTTTTACTTTTTTATTTTGAGACAGTCTTGCTAAGTTGCTTAGGGTCTCCCTAAATTGCTGAGGCTGGCCTCCTGCTTCAGTCTCCCCAGTTGCTGGGATTTTAGGAATGTGCCACTGCTCCTGGTCAAAAAGTTATCTTTTGAAGACCAACATGTGAAAGAATTTTAAAAAAATATGATGGAGTCTAAGTATGTCAAGTGTGGTGATTTGGGAATACAGTTCAGTGGTAGAGTGCTTGTCTGGCATGTTAAGGCCCTGGGTTCGATTCCTGATACTGAAAAGAAAAACCATTAAATTAAATAAGGGATATACAATATTTAGAGGATCTCTCTATATTTACTCTCTGACTCTGTGATTGGGCACATTTTTTAAAAATGTGGAACCATGTTTCACTCAAGTTTTAAGAAGCACAAGGCATACTAGTTATAACAAAAAAGGTTCTTAAATAACCATGCCAATGTGATTTCCTTTTGAATATTTTTTAAAATGGGCCATTATTAAGGTGATCCTAATACTCACTGATTGGCATCAAGTAGAACAACCCTGACCCCATCCACCACACACTCAGTGTCCATGGGCAACGGATGGACGTACTGTTCTTGCACGTGAAGCTTGCTCTTCAACAGGTTGCCAGTTATCTACAAAACAGGAAGTGCTTATTGCTGACACAGCAAAACGCTAAATATTTTGTTTCATATCTAATTCAGAACTACAGCCTCTTAAAAATCTCCGTTTTCCCCACTTTTATCCATGTAAACCCTCCGCGATGCCAGGAAGGCCTTCCTAAAATGACCAGTCACTTCTCTGCTTGAACATCCACATTGGCACCCCCTCACCTGTGAAAAGCCCATCATTCCCAGCACCACACACAGAACCCCTTATCTGGTCCCTGTCATCGCTGTGGGTTGTCTCCTGTGGTTCCCCATAGTGTATTCTAGCCTTTCTGAATTTTCTGAAGAGTCTGGAATAGGTATATTCCTGAGGTGTCTGCCTTTATACAAATTCTACTCTTCATCTAGAATATTCTCTTTTCTTTCCTCTGCCTCATTCTGTGATCAGACAGACCTACACTTAAATTTGGGCTCTGCCATTACTTGCTCTGTGACCTGGGCATGTCACTTAATCTCAGCAAACCTCAGGTGCTTCACTGAGAAAAACAGGATACTTAATAAATGCTGTGAAGACTAAATAAAATTCCAGCTAAAGCCCTTAGTGATAGGGATCAAAATCTTCACCTTTTAATAATTAGTTCAAGGCATCTCTTTCACATGAAATGTCATTCTCTAACCTCAGTCTGTGACAGAGTAAAAAACTTTCTTACCCTTAGTCCTAGGCAAATCACCTTTTTTTTTTTTTTTTTTTAAATTACTATACCAGTTCCATTTGGTATTAGCTGTGAATTTTTCCCCTGCAGGTTTAAGCTCTTTAAAGTTAGGTGTTTTGCCTTTTATACCTATTTAGGCACTCAAAGAAAATTCACTGAATGAAATTTGGGTTTTTTAGCACATCATGTCATGGTCTGTCTAGTCTCCTTATGCAATAAAACACATTTTTAAAAAATGGACTGTAACTGCTGATTTTAACTCATTTCATTTTAAAACCTTGGAATCTGTTTTTCACATCTTTCCTGCTACAATGATAGGTCTTAACCATTTTAACTATTCCTCTTTTAACCAAGCTGTTTAAAGAGCCACAGCATTCTACAAAGTTGGAATTTAGAATATGGAAAACTTACCTCACTACAATAGACCGGAAATGTGAAGTTTTTAGACAATCCGGCATAATGGTCAGAATGGAAATGGGTGAGAAAATAGGCTGTGCAGCCTTCAACCACCCCGTACTGAAAGGCGTCCACGGTGAAGCGGGTTCCTGCAGTGAAAACACGGCCAGGCAGGGTGAACCAACGACTGGGACCTCGGAGACAACTGATCTAATCACAGACACCGAACACCGATCCTCCTCACATCTCATTTCCCATTAGCTATAAATTATTTAAAAACTTATATTGCATAAATTTAGCAAAAGGTAAGAATAAGTCTTGGGGCTGGGGAGATAGCTCAGCTGGTAGAGTGCTTGCGTTGCAAGCCCAAGGCCCTGGGTTCAATCCCCAGCACCACAAAAAAAAAAAAAAATAATAAGTCTTGTAAGTTCTCCCAAATATTCCAGTATAGTGACTTGTGTGTGTGCAAAACTCCACTGAATACACTTTTAAACAATTTAAACCAATCACAATCCAATTAGTTCTTTGCTAATACTTTTATGATATTTACTGGGCACCTGAAATCCTTTACTTCTGCAAAGCAACAAAAAGAGGATGTTTTGGAACTTCTGAAAGGTTAATTTTTGGCAGGTGACGTTGATATGTTTCTAAGGGGGCAAAAATGGTTGAGGCCCCCAATAATCCCATAGTACCATAGAAAACAAAAAGTACATCTATAGTCTGAATCTCATTATGAGGATGGGGATGGAAAACAAGGGACAAAATGCCTAAAAATGTTCCTCGGAGGAGAAACAAAGAAAACAAAGCCCTCGAATGTGTTCACAAAAGCAGAACCAAGTGTCAGGACAGGCAACAAGCAAGTCAACAAGTTCACAATTCTGTCGAGGCTTTCGACACATGGCTTAGCAGTCCTGGCTCACTTTAAGTCCAAAAAAGTACTAATTATTACAAAAATGATTACAAACAAGGGGCTGTGGTTGTGGCTCAGTGGCAAAGTGCTTGCCTGGCATGTGTGGGGCACTGGGTTCAATTCTCAGCACCACATAAAAATAAAATAAAGATCTTAAAAAAAAATAAAAACAAAACTGGTGCTATTCTCTACACAAATATTTTGAACAAATTATAGATCTAAAACATCAATAAAGCACCATGACAGAAATCTTTTGAAATGAGAAATGCTTTTAGGCTGCTTTATTGTATATGCTTCTAAGAATAATACTTATGGATTTCTTTAATAATAAAATTCATAGCCAGGTGTGATGGAGCAGGTCTGGAATTCTGGAGACTTGGGAGGCTGAGGAGGAGGATGGCAAATTGGAGGTCAGCCTTGGTAACTCAGTGAGGCCTTAAGAAACTTAGTACCTTAGTGAGACCCTGTTTCAAAATACAGTAAAAATAAAAAGAGCTGAGGATGTGGATCAGTGGAAAAAGCACCCCTGGGTTCAGTCCCCAGGACCACACACGCAAAAACTGTTACACATTTTCCTATGAACTCATCTGTAAAGGCACAAAAAATTACAAAAATATGAAAAGGCAGGGAAAGTTCTAATATGGTTTTAGAATGTTTGGCATTTATTTTGATAGATACAACCTGTCACGTTTCTCTTCTTTGAAGCTATTTAGGACTTCATATTTCTCTAAAGTGCTTTGACACCGCCTCTTATCCACAAGAGTTACCTAGAGCCTTTTCTCCTGTAGTAAACTCAATCTCTGCTAGTATTTCTATAATCTGTGATATCTACCTAACTAGTAACTTGTATGCAGAATATATTCAATAAAAGTTTGCTGAATTAAATGGAACAACAATAAAAAGCAAACAAGAAAAAGAAAACTAGCCAGGTGCAAGGGCACGACCCTGTAATCCCAGAAACCAGGGAGGCCGAGGCAGGAGAATTGCAAGTTCAAGGCTAGTCTCAGCAACTTAGTGAGGCCTTACGTGACTTAGTGAGAAACTATCACAAAATAGAGAATAAAAAGGGCTGGGGATGTGGCTCAATGGTTAAGCACCCCTGGGTTTGATCCCAAGTACCGAAAAGAGAAAAAAAAGATTATGTTAGAGGCTCATGAAGTATCATGGAAAGCAAAGAAAACACAGAGTACAATAAATAATTTCATATATACACACACACAAGCGCAATGAATGTTAAGTTAAAAATGTTGGGTCTTTGATAAATTGAGCACTGATGTTCCAACTTACCAGGTACTTTCTTATAGAACGGACACGTCTTTTTGCTTAATTCCCCTGCATTAGATGACTCTGAAAACCTCATGTAACCTCTTCGCAGCCTTCCATGACCTGATCTTATGAAGGTATTTTCTTTACTTGAATTGGTTGATCCCCATTCTGTATTGTTAATAAGGTGACTGGACCTCTTGCGATGTGCTCCTTCCTGTGGTGAATTTGACTTTTTATGTCTTTTCCTTTGACGCTGTGACCTCTCAGCAGGCAGTTCCACAGAAAGCTGACTCGCATTTAAGTCCTTTGCATCAAATTCTAAATCACTTAAAGATTTTTCTGCTTTCCTCTTGCACTGCCGGGACCTCTTTCCATTAGGACTTACAACTGGATTTAAGTTCATCCCTTCTACTGCACTTTCCCCCAGTGATTTCTCTTCTTTTCTTTTCGGTGGTAGTCCAAAATACACACCTATATCCATTTGCTTCATTGCCTTGGTAGAAGGATGTCGTGCACTGCACTTAGGACCAGAGGGCAATATTTTCAAAGATGACTTAGTGGCAGTAGGTGTACTTGAAGTTTTTTCTGTATTTAAAACTGTGACTTCACCATACAATACCTTTCTGCAGGAATGTGCTGAGTTAGCATCATTTCTAGTACAGAAGTTCTCACTTGGTAGTTGTCTGATTTTACTTTGGGTCAGAGGAAAAGAAAGACACTCTCCTCCCTGGCTTTCAAAAGGTTTTGACATCTTACTCTGAAGTAGTGGCACAGTTGGATTTTCAATCACCTGTTTCTGTTTATTGGGTTGAGAGGAGTGGAAGTCTGGCTCATCAGACTTTGCTTTAGTGTTTTGACAATTAGAAGCAGCAGGCTCCCCTCTTAATGCAGGTGAAAATGATAAAACCCACCCATCAGCATATTCTGGATCATCATATGAAATGCTACTCTCGCTTTGGGAGTTCAGTTGAGCAGAATCTAGAGCACTGCATTTATATGATTCTTCAGTGTGCTTATCCTGGGTTAAGAAGCTGTTCACTTTGGGGCAGCTCTCCTCCAGATCCTTCAGGAAGGGGCCAGCGAGTTTTTTAAAATTGGTACAACTGTTGTCATCTTCTTCTAGGCTGCCATCTTTAGAGCTCTCAGTAAAAAATAGTTCCTGTTGTGAATCATCCAGCTTTTCATCTATATCATAAGTTTCTTCGTCACTCTGAAGTGGAGAATAGGAGATTTCACAGCTGCTAAAGTCATTTTCTGGCAATGGCAAATTTGTGCCTTGTGAGTTGTTGTGGCTGTCTAATTCTTCCCCAGGAAAAGGCAAACCAGTTCCTACCAGTTTGTCATTCTGAACAAATGCTGTAAAATGTAGAGCTTGTTGTGACGTCTGACTGTTTGCAGGAGAAATCTTTTTGTTGGTTTCAGTTGGAGGCTGAGACTTTTTTAGACACTGTGTCATCAACAAGGGATCATTTGAAACGATTTTTAAGTTCTCAGTTTGTTTCTGATGCACAGACCATCTTTCCTCCAGGCTACAAGAAAAGTCTGGCTGGGTCTCGCTGAAACTCCCACCTGCCACACGTGTCGGGAAGCTAAATGGATCAGTACTAGCCCTACTTTGAGCGAGCAGGAAGTGAGTGTATCTCTTATAATGGGAAGGAATTGTTGAGGTACACCGAAGGCCATCCGGACACTCTGAAAATTTCAATTAAAAAAAAAGCATTACAGGATAAGTTTGACAGTTTCAGTACTATAAATTAACCCTCCAGTGGAAAACCATCATCCTCCTTCGATGACTTATGACACCAGCTATTGTTAACTGCACAATCAAGAGATCAGCATAAAAATATTGATAAAATTCAGCATGCTTTTGTGAGCTGCTATTTATTTATTTTAAAATCAAATACTCTTTTAAATTGCTCTTCAAATAATCTTTCCTCAAAATAATTTGAGATGACTTTAAAATGTGTCAACCAACTCCTCCATATATCTCAAGTAGAATTTTTTTCATGTTAAATATGACCTTTACGTTTAAAGATAACGAAAATATAGCATCACTTCTGTTATTTGGCACATTTTTTGTTAATTACACCTAAATCAACTAAGACTCCTTCCTAGCTCCTCTTCCCATACACTAGCCTGATGAATACAACATAACCATGTTTAGAAACCAGGATGTATTTATCTTTTCTACAACAGTTCCAAAAAAGATAATAAATTTGCCAAGATATTTAACTTTTAAGAGCCTTTATCTATAAAATTTCAATATCAACTACCTTGTATGTTCATTGTGAGTCACATAAGAATGAAAGTACCTAGCACAGTAAGGATTCAGTTAACATTTATAAAAAATAATTGAGATGTTCAGGAACTGTTATGCAAAAATAAAACGCATTCAGGCTTGGTGTGGTGAGCACACCTACAATCCCAGTGACTTGGGAGGCTGAGGCAAGAGAATTCCAAGTTTGAGGTCAGTCTGGGCAATTTAATGAGAGTGTCTCAAAATAATAATAAAAAAGGGCTGGGTATATAGCTCAGTGGTAGATCTCCCTGAGTTCAATCCCCAGTATTACCTTCCCTGCATCCCTCTGACGATCACCACCCCCAAACACAGACACAGACACAGACACACACACATACAAGAAAAAAAAAAGAAAAAAAAAGTTGTTTTCAGGTTTGTAACTTTCTTTGCAATGATATGATCGACTGGGATAGTATCTCATCTTTCTTTTGGCTTATTGCTTGCCTTGTGCATTTCACTGGACAGATAACGTCTGAACCCATGCAGTCCTTTTAGCCTAGAATCTTTTTGTAACCTTACCTGTTTCAGACAGTGGTGGAGAATCTAAACATTCAAAAACATGCCATCGAGGTGTTTGGCCTAGCAGTGAGGAAAAAGGCATCTGGCAATATGGACAGTACCCATCATGAACTGGACGCGTCTTTGGGGACACTTGCTTGAGCTTGTGAGTACGGTGCCTTCTTGGAGTAGTCACCTGGTCTTGGGACTGGCCAATACCATCTCCGCAACTTGAATTCTGACTGGAAGATACAGAAGCCTGGCAATCCTTTTCTCCAAGGCACATTTCACAGTCCACTCTTCCTTTAGCTTCTATGTTTCTCTTTTTGTTTCTTTTCCGTTTTGACTGGTATTTGCCATCTGTTGCTTTTTCAACAGATTTTGGAATATTTTCAGAGCAATTATTTGAATGTACTAGTTTTGGTTTGCTTTTAGATTTGTATTCCCAGATGTCCTCTTCCAAAAACGTGTCTTCTAACATGGCAAAATGACTTTACCATTACAGAAGCATTAATCTTTAGTAAACTGAGTCCATATCTTGTTATAAATTTTTTAAACAATTATTTTTGCTGGAGAAATAAACCAAAAGTAATGAAAAAAATCTACGAACTCAATGGGAACCTTGAGCTTTTCCAACTTGTACATTGGCAAATTGCAAACCCTAGGCCCAGGAACACCTGCTGCTCCATTAATACCATGACAAAACCAAGAGAACCCACCATAGGAGTAGCACCTGTAAAGTTTCCCACTGCAGCTGCTATTTCATTCTGGTATTTTGGTCTTTTCCAGAACTTGGTTCATAAACATAAGAACTATACTTTGAAAAATTAAGCACTAATGGAAAGTATAGGTTCAAAAACTTTATCTTAAAGCAAGCTTTGTAAAACTATTATGAAGTTACTGTCAGTTCTCTCACGTGGACCAATGTCCAAATAACACAAGTTCAGGTACAATCCCTGGGCCATGAGCTCAGTAAGTGTTCGAAACACTACTTGGCCTCCTCGGTTTACTCGTGAAACTAGTCACACTATAATCAAATAAGTGTATGATCAGTGTCCATCATCCGAGACTTGAGGATATTCAATATCTGCAGTTTCCTGGGTCGGTCCAGTATCTTCCTCCTTCAGCAAGGGATGAACCCTGAACAGTGAACAAAGTGTAAATATGGGATATGATGCTTGTACTGCGGTCACACTCGGCACTCCGGACCACACAGGCTGTCTGTCCCGCACGGGGTCGGCCCTTTCTCCACCAGCCTCCTCTCGGGGGCCTTGCCAGACGCCTCCCACCCGCTTCTTTGGCCTCTGGAGGTTGCGAGGGCAGCGAGGGCGGCCTTAACTCTCCCCAGGTTAAGCGCAGCCAGCTCCCAAAGAGCCGTCAGAGCTCTCCCCTTCAGAAGACTCAGAGGCCGGTCCTCAAAGTCCCTCGTGGCCACCCACCTGCCACCGCACCCGCAAGCAGATGCAGCTGCGCCGGCAGCCCTCCGCGCCCCCACCGCCCGCTCCGG
The DNA here is from genome assembly GCF_902686455.1 of Sciurus vulgaris. Lineage (NCBI taxonomy): Eukaryota > Metazoa > Chordata > Mammalia > Rodentia > Sciuridae > Sciurus > Sciurus vulgaris. The sequence goes on along the minus strand of NC_136464.1, from coordinate 16,542,543 downwards.
TGACAGTCTATTCGCGCCCGCACTTTCAGCACTCCCAAGGTCATAAAAGGCAGCTTTTGGGTACAAGTCAAAGCCACTGGCCAGTCATTCCCGACTTAAAAAGCTTTCTCCCTCGAGGACATTCCTACCCCTTTACCTTGGGTGCTTGGCGGGAACTGCTTCTCGTTGCCAGAGCTGTGTCGAATCGGCTGACCCTGATCTAAAAGTGGAACTCTAAAGAGAATATTTTAAAAGTGTGCCCTTTTAACTCCTATGGATTTATTTATTTTATTTTTGCTTTTAAACCTCTCAGTTTCCAAAGCGGAGGGTTGGGGAGGGGTCCCTAGGCGATGCAGAAGGCGGCCCCGCAGGCCTCTCCCCTGTTGAATCTGGCGCTCTGAACGTCCAGACTCGGCCGCCGCGAGGGGACCTGGAAGGGGCGGGGTGGGCTGCGGCCGCAGCCTAGTTACGTGCCCGGGAGTTGCGGCTGTTTGGACTCTGGCATTGAAACGCATGCTGGAAAAAGAGAAACCGTGCCTGGCGCGCAGCGGGGCTGGCGGGGCTGGCGGGGCGGAGGCCGAGGCGCCGCTCTGAAGCCCGGGGCCGGGCCGCCTCCGGGCCGGCGGAACATGGCGGCGCCCGCGGCGCGGGGCAGCAGCCTCTCGGGCCTGCTGCCCGCGCAGACCTCGCTCGAGTACGCGCTGCTGGACGCCGTCACGCAGCAGGAGAAGGACGGCCTGGTCTACCAGTATCTGCAGAAGGTGGACGGCCGCGAGCAGGACCTGTTGGTGCCCGAGTTCCCGGAAGGTGAGGGGCTGGCCAGGGAGGGGGCCGCGCCCGGGACCTCCCCTTCCTCGGCGCGGCGCGCTCGCCGCAGCCCCGAGCCCCGAGCTCGCGCGCTCTGCGGCCCCGGGTGTCCCCGCGCGGCGCGCGGTGGGCTTCTGGAGGGCGGGGACCTGCCGCGGCCCCTCCGCCCCGGGTCCCGCCCGGGCCTGGTGGTCCCCAGCTCCACGTCCTGCTGGCTGACGTCTACTGACCGCCTCGTGCCACAGCCAGTGCCCGACTCTTAAGGGGACCTGATCTCGGCCCCTCCGCAGCCCAGTGAAGCGCCCTTGCAAGTCCTGCTTTGCAGCGGAGGAAACTGAGGCTTAGGAAGGCCCCGTAACTTGCGCTGAGAACCGCCAGAGTCGAGCTGCAGTCTGCAGACCCCGTGTTTACTTGTTGACAGCCTGGCCGTATTTCTCAGCCCAGAGTCGTGAAACTTCTCATTTTTAGAATCTGAAACTTTTTTAACCTGAATCCTGGTTGTGCACTTGTTTGGAACAAAAGGGGAATAGATACTCCCAGAAGTGCAGTTGGAAATGAAACCGTTCTTTGCCTTCTTTGGTTGGGAGTGGCATTGTTTTGTCTGGTGGTGTTGGCATGTGTCCGGGCATGACATTGAAACCACATGTATAGTTAATTGGTTGGTTGTGGCAGGGTTCGGTTAATCTCATGGGAGGTATATCCGAACCTCCTCTGACAACAGGCTTGGGTGTCTGCAGGCCTTTTGCACTCACCTCGAAAAGTGCTATCTTCTTTTTTTTTTGGTACTAGATATTGAACCCCCAGGGGTGCTTTACCAATGAGCCACATCCCCAGCCCTTTTTATTTTGGTATAGGGTCTTGCTAAATTGCTGAGGCTGGCCTTGAATTTGGGATTCTCCTGACTCAGCCTCCCAAGCCACTGAGATTACAGGCATGAGCCACCACCACCACTGCTTCTTTTATTAATCTTATACTGGATTTGAAATGTCGAGGAATACTTACAAAAGAATTGGGAGTCCAGGGACACTGTAGGCTGAGGCAGGAGAAGGACAACTTCAAAACTTGTCAGTACTGGCAATTTAGTGAGATCCCGTCTCAAAATAAAAAGGGCTGGAGATGGAGTTCAACAGTAAAGCTAAAGCCATACCTGGGTTCAGTTCCCAGGAATGCAAAAATTTTAAACAATAGAAAATTTATAGAAATTAATAAATTCTAAAAAAAGCTAGGGATGTACCTCAGAAACAGACTGCTCCTGGGTCCAGTACTTAAATGCTTATCCCATCAGAGAAACTTCCAAGTGTTTTATGCACACATATGCAAATGTATTTATATTTTGTAAAAACTTTGTTAAAGGATAGCCATATATTATACTGTTATAAACTAGCAAGACACCAGCTAGGATTTGGGAGTGTCTTTATTTTCTAGTCTTGTTTGTGTTTATAATAGTATATATGTATATGTATGTTTTATTATGATGAGGTTTGGCCTCTGACTCATAAGTAATACACATAATAAAGTATTCAGACTTTGTATTTGTCTAATTTTACTACTAGACCTGATTATTGAGGAGAGCATGCTAGAAATGAATATTTTCTTGGCTTATCAGTACACTATAATCAAGTCATAAACATAACTTACTCTCAAAAACTGAGTGCTTGGTTCATTTTTTTTTAGAAGAAACAATATTTATGGGAGGCCATGCAGTATAATGGATGGATTCAGGCAGGTCTGGGATTAAATCCCTATTACTCCATTTGTTAGCTGTACAATATTTGAGCAAGTTACTCAACTTCTCCAAGCCTGACTTTTCTCATTTGTGAAGTGGAACTAGTATTTATCTTCCAGGTTATTACATGGAGGCCATATATGTGAAGTTCTTAATTAACAGGAGAGCTTACTAAATGTTAGCAGCTTATTGTATTCATTTTTTATTATAAAATGCATTTGTTAATATCAAATACATTAGGCCATTATTATAAAGGATCTAGCACAACTAAAATATAATTCTACCCTCTCAACTTATCAATCTTGACAATGTATATAAAAAAAATCATGGAAGCAGATTTATAAATACCTTGGAGTAGGAAATTTATATTAGTTGGTAGGTATAAACTGAGTATGATGGTGCATACCTGTAAGTTCAGTGACTTGAGAGACTGAGGCAGGAGAATCACAAATTCAAAGCCAGCCTCAGCAACTTAATGAGCCGTATGCAACTTAGTGAGACCTCATCTTAAAATATAAAATAAAAAAGAAGGGGTTGGGGATGTCTCAGTCGTTAAGCGCACCTGGGTTCAACCTGGTACCACACACACGCACGCACAAAAAGCATCCCTGTGTTCAATTCCCAGCATTCCCTCTCAAAAAATAAATAATATAATTAGTAGGTATAATTAATAGTTCCGTATAATTGCTTGATCTGGCGTATAATTAACACTTTTATCAAAACGGATAATAGAACTTCCCTGACACCTCACTAGTTCAGCCTATTGGTAGAAATACTAGTTTGACTTGAAAATTTTCTTCTAGAATTTTATTTTAATTAAGTAATTCCAGTTATTAGTTGTTACTACATTAGGCCCCCTTTTTAAGAGGTTTTGGTTACATGTGGCAACTTTAGTCCAAAAATATTAAATGGAAAATTCCAAATTAAATAATTCATAAGTTCTAAATTGTGTGCTGTTCTGAGTAGCTGGATGAAATCTCGTGCCTTCCTGCTGTGTCCTGCCCAGGATGTGAATCATCCCTTTGTCTCTTGATGTGAAACACCCCCTTGTCTGTATCCCTGCTCTGTATTCTGCCCACTCTTGGACACTTAGTAGTTGTCCTGATTATCAGATTGAATGTAGCAGAGCCACAGTGCTGTGCTCAAGTAACCCCTACTTTACTGAATAATGGTCCCCGAGTACAGGAGTAGTGACGCTGGCAATTTGGATATGCTGCAGAGAAGCTATAAAGGGCTTTCTTAAGTGAGGGTGGAAGTTCTGAGTAAGAAAAAAATCCCATCCCGAGGTTGCTAAGTCCTATGGTGAGAATTAGTCTCTTATCTGTCAAATTGTGAAGAAGGAAAGTGGTGCTGGTTCTGCTGCCACACCTCAAACTGGAAATTACTCGGGCACAGAAGACTGTGTGGTTGCAATGGAAATGGCTTGAAATATTAAGGTTCAATGCTTTTGGTGGCTTCAAGCATCCACTGGGGGTCTTGGCACACAGCTCCTATGGATGAGGGGGAAATACATGTATTTATTCCACCTAGTTTGGGTTTTAAGTTTCTATAAAATATTTTTGAGTTCAATATGTAATTAATATTTTTAATAGCTACCTTTATTTACTTATATGCAATGAATTTATCTTTATTTTTTAAATTTGGTTAACTGGAGATGCTGTACTTTTAGTATTAAACTCTTCATGTACAGAGTTAAAATTTGAATCATAGTCAAGTAATTACAAATTCTGATTTACAAAAGTACAGATTAATGAGATCCTATTTTTCTTTGGAGGGAAGGGAACTCGTTCTTCATCAATATTAATGTTACTTCCAACTTTGTACTTAAAATATTTTATTTTGTATTTAGGGTCTCATATGACTATAGTACATTTCAGCTTCTCTTATGAAATTGGCTTAGACATTTTATGTTTATTTCATATGTTAAGCATTTTGCTCCTTTTCGATGTTTAGTCCTGTCTTACTGTTTTTAAGCTTGAGCTTCATTCTCACTACCTCATTTATACCTAATTGTGTATGCAATTAGGCCTTCTTAATGACTGATATTTCCTCATTTTTCCCTAAAGATATTTTTGCCCCTTTCATGCACAGACTGTTATACTGTGTCTGAAATAATGTAGTAGCTGCTTCTTGCTATATTTGCATACTGCCTTGTAAAAGCAGCTTTCCCACCTTCTGTGCCTCTTACTCCCCTACCCTGTCCCCATTCCTTCCTTTCCTTCTTTCTTCCCTCTTTGGGTCTTAACCTCTACAAACTTGCCTTTTTGATGTATCCTTAACATCATAGACACTTAATTTAGTTACAGTCTCAAAGATTCATCATGTCTTGTATTTCTTTTATTTATTGGTAGAAAACAGTGGTTCTTATAAACAAAATAATGTTTATTTCAACTGCCACAGACTTTGAATAGTGTCATCATCTTCTAAGGTGTTTGATTATCTGCACTGGTCTTAGAAAAAACAAGGGTTCACATTTGAATGGCAAGTTTCAGATAAATTATCTGTCTTTACCATCGTAATTGTTCTGTGTAAATTTCAGGGTTAGCATGGCTGAACACAGAAGAGCCTATTTCTGTCTACAAGGATCTGTGTGGGAAAGTGGTCATCCTTGATTTCTTCACCTACTGCTGCATAAACTGTATTCACCTATTGCCTGATCTCCATGCACTGGAGCACACGCACTCTGATAAAGGTACTTTTTACCCATGAGTTTCTAACAGACAGCCCTGGCATAGGCACTGGAGGAGTCGCTGGCTCATTTGCTCATAGGAGAAGGAGCATTTGAAAGACTTCAGTGACTCTAAGTACAGTCTCTAATCTATGGATTAAGAACTAACTCCTTGTGCCTTTTCATGAAGGGTTAAACTTAGTGATAATGGTTTGCCTAACTCAAGAACCTGAATTTAGATAAGCCTTATCTCAGAGGGTAAGCACATAACTTTCTTTTTTCATGATTGGGTATCTAAAAAGATCGTGTTGTATGTCTAAGTTTGTTCTTTGAAAAAAATTAAATATCTGGCCCTGATTTTATACTATTCTTATTAAGAAGTGCAAGTTCTAGGTCAATTCTCTAGAAATATGTGAATAGCAAATGACAAGAACTATAGAGGAATGCAAAATATTATAACAGATGCTCTTCCTTTGACTCTACTTCATTAAAAAGTGATTTATTACAATTTATGTTTTCCAGAGCACATTTACAGATTCTGAAAATGAATGAGATTATATTTAGTATTTACTGTAGAAGTTTGAAAAATTATCAGATTTTTTTTTCAAAAACCACATGGGAGTAAATGAAATTGATTAAAGGTTTCATTTAATTAGTTTTAAATAAATTGATAGTGATTTTTGGTGGAGATAAAAAAAGAGATAGGGTCATGGATCTTGTGAGACTAAAGATGGAATAGACATGTAAAAAATGAAGAATATCTTGAAATTTAGTTTTTTAAAAATGTGATTATCTAGATATAAAGTACAAATGAAACTTCAAATGCTTTTAAGTCATAACAGATTGCGTCTTAAAATTACCAAGCAAAAGATTTATTGAGAACTGAAATATTCCCAGTGGCTATATTCTGTTTTCAAAAATTCATCTCTCTGAAAAAATATATCATTATTCCTTAGGTTTTAGATGTTTGTGTTTCTTATTCAAACTGGCACACTTATAAAGCATGAATTATGTGCATTGTACTCTTCTAATGAGGAAATAATGTAACTAAGTTGAATAAAAAGCATTATTGAACTCATGAGAAAAAGGGTATCTGGCTTTGCTCACAGACATTGGGAAGGTCTTGTCAGAGAGGAGAGAACTGAGCTAGAACTTGAGAAGCAAGCAGGGGGCAGCTGAGAAGGAAAACAGGCAGAGGGTCATGCCGGCCCCACAAGAATCAGATTCTTGCTCCATGAACAGCTGAATCATTTAGTGTGGCAGGATCGTAAGAGCTTGTGAAAGTAAAAGGAGACTGAGGCAGTTTAGGACCACGTCGTGAAGTGCCGTATGTAACGCTCTTAACAGGTTAGACTTCTTCCCTTGAGGATCTGGAGATGTTGAAGGTTGTTTTTGATTTGTTTGGCTTTTAATAGGAGGGTGAGGTGATAAGTTTGTGTTTTAGAAGGGTACCACACACTGGGCTAAGAATCCCAGGGTTAACCATTTCCTTACCTAAGATCACTCCTGAATGGCATTTGGTTAACTTAATTGGTGAACCTCACACTTGGAGCAAGTTCAGTGACTTCCTCAAATAGAAACACCTTAATTACCTACCACTTTATTGGAAATGTTGTTTTTATGAATGCACATAATATTTTTACATGCAAGTACACTTCTGAAAAGTAAAATACATTTTAAGTATAAAAAACTCTGGGGAGATGGAGGAGTAAAAAGTAACAGGGATCTGTACCCACCTAGACAACACTTAACACTGGCAGAGTCTGTCTGATTTGGAATTCTGGAATCTATTAAAGGCTTCCGGCTTCTAGGAGAGGCCTGGGACTGTAAGGTACTTTCATTTTCATCAGTTTCAGCTCTGAACACAGTAGCAGCTACCCAGCCTTCAGCTCAGCACCATGGCAAATATCTGGATCTGTGCTCTGCTGATGCTCCTTCTGGTCATGGAGGTGCAGACAGAGAGGCAGTGCCCACTGTTGTTGAACCTTCCCACACTGTTGCAAGCCCCTCCCCATCTGACTCAGGTGACTTCCAAGGTATCGTAAGGGCTGGTGTCTATTTTTTCCCCCTTTATTTCTTGTCATGGGAGGCTGACATTGAGGGCTAAGCATCCTGTCACAACTGTACAATAAAGAAACTTAGAAAGTCATTGTTCTTGACCAAGGGAAGATACAGACTCAGAAAAGATCCAGAAAGACCTTAAGTTTATAATCAGGATGATCTTTGGCAGAAACACCGTAAACCAAATCAAAATAACAACAGACAAAAAAAAAAAAAAAAAAAAAAAATCCTCAAAAAACCAGCAAATCTTGGTGAGGGAGAGTTATCATGTTATTTGATGCAGCTATTCAGTTTTCAATAAAAAAAAAATTAAGTCATACAGAGAAACAGGGAAGTGTGAAGCTGGGTGCGGTATTGTACACCTGTAATCCCAGCAACTCAGGAGGCTGAGGCAGGAGAATTGCAAGTTCAAAGCCAGCCTCAGCAATTTAGTGAGGCGCTAAGCAACTTAGTGAGAACCTGTCTCAAAAAATAAAAAGGGCTGGGGATGTGGCTCAGTGTTTGAGTGCCTCTGGGTTCAAGCCCCAGTGCCAAAAAAAAAAAAAAGCAAGCCCTCCCAGTCTTACCACCGAAATGGTTTTGGATACACAGTGTTTAAAGATGAAATTTTGTGACCTCAACAACTGAAAGGGTCAGGCATGGAATTGTTAATGTTAAATGATACCTGTTTTTGTTATTGATGTTAACTTGGTATAAATTCAGATTGGAGTATGATAACTTTTGTATGTTAAATATAATTCCCATGGTAAGTGCACACACATACACAAAGCTAAAGAATATACACTATAGGAAACAAGAAGACAGTATAAACATTTAGTACAAAAAAAAAAAAAAAAAAACAACTGAACACTAAAAAGGTAATATAGGAAATAAGGGGCAAAAAGCTCAGCTCGTGTAGGACACATAGCCACATGACAGAGACATGACAGAGGTCAGTGTCCCCTGTCAGGGATTACTTTTTTTCTCCCCAATTATTACTTTATTTCTATTACTATGCTTAAGTTACATGGAAAAAGACAACCAATCAGTTCTGCCCCATTTCAGAAAAAGTTTCCAGTCAACACCAGTTATGTGGTGACAAGTAACTAGGAATGGTGACATCTCTGGGTCCAGACTGACAAGGAAGAATGGGTTCTGGTGCTACAGTGCATCTCCAACAGGGACATGGTGCGCGGGCCAGCATGAACCATGCCGACGCTGTGCCGTTAGTGCTGGGCACGGACTCGGAGCTCTTCTCTGAAGCTGACAAATCAAGTAAAATAACTGGGTTAAAAAAAAAAAAGTTTTAAAATGAAGCCCAAATAAGTTTAAAAACCATGCACTTGACATATTGTCCATTCAAAATTTGCATAAAACACTTTTATTCCACTCTAATAGCCCAGAGTTTTTCCTCACATAGCCCACCATATAGCTGCAGAGCCTCTTCTGCCTCAAGATGTAAACATAGGGAAAAAAAAAATAACAGCAACGGCATGATATTCTCTACACACTGCTGTTGGATGGAAAATACAAAATTAAAAAAAAAAGATTCCGTCTTGGACTCTCACAACCTCTCGTTCCACTGTTTGTGTATCTGACTCTGATACTGTGGTGACAGTGTATGTAAGTAGATTTTGTTTTCAGTGAAGGAGTCCTGGGAAAAGATGGATTTATCTCTTTTTCTTCAAGAGTTATTGGATGGTATGTGCTCCTCAAACCCCTCACTCTCTCAAACTAGAACATGTTCCAGGATCACACTGCCTTCTTTATAACGTTGACTGTCTTCAGGAGCAAACTCAGATCCATCCAGTTTGCTGTTGCAGTTTTTGCAACTCACATCCCAAATCGTGGCGGCCACTGAGCATGACCCGATCTTGAACTTCACTGTATTGTAGGTTAACTACCTTGTTAGAAAGAAATGCTCTAACCAAGTGCATCTGTGAACCAAGTGGATATGAGTTCTGAGTGGTTAGTCAGAATTGTGTCACAGTTTGCCCACGAAAGCAGATGGGTACCACCAATATGATCGAGGAAAATTCTGCCCATCTTGATAGCTAAAGTTCTAAAAAACCCTGAGCAGCAGTGAGATCCACACTGCCAGCGGCTCTTTGCTCTTCAGCTGGGACAAAGCCTGTAATTAATGTAAACATAAGTGGGTTAAACTCTAATCAAAAGGCAGAGGCTGGCAAAATGTAAAAACATAATCCACCTATATGTGGTTTATAAGAGGTTCATTTTAGATCCCAAATACAAGCAGGTGAAAGCAAAATGATGTAGAAGAGCAATCCATGCAAATAATCTCCCAAAGAGAACAGAGAGGACTGTTAATATTGGACAAAATGGACCAGAGGATGTTATATATTAATAAAAGATAAATAGAGTTAGATAAAAACCTATGCACTAATACTATCAAAATACGTGAAGCAAAAATCAAGGGGAGAAGTACATAGTTCTCTAGTGGTAGTTAGAGAAATCAGTACCCCATTCTCAGTAGAATGACCAGATAGAAGATAAGGAAATAAAAGACTCCAATAACACATTAAACCAATCAGATTTAACTGACACAGAATACTCCATCCCAATATCAAGATTACACAATTCTTTTCAAGTACACATGGGATATTTTCCAGGATGAATCATATGTGAGACCACAGAGTAAGTCTCAGAAGATTTAAAAAGATATTTTATGAAGTTTCTTCTCTGATCACAACAGAATGAAGTTAGAAATCAATAAAAAGTGAAATCGAAAAGTTAAAAAATTTATATAAATTAAATAAGATACTCTTAACAACCAGTGGACCAAACAGGAAATCACAATGGCAATTAGAAAATACTTAAGAGAAAACTTATGGCACATAGTAAAAGCAGGACTAAGAGGGGAGTTTGTAGTTATGAACACTTACTTTAAGAATCGGGCAGAAGGCGGATATCGAGGAGCGGCTGGGTGGGCACCATGGCCGGAATCACCACTGTCGAGGCGGTGAAGCGCAAGATCCAGGTTCTGCAGCAGCAAGCTGATGATGCTGAGGAGAGGGCTGAGCGCCTCCAACGGGAAGTTGAGGGAGAAAGGCGGGCCCGGGAACAGGCTGAGGCTGAGGTCGCCTCCTTGAACCGTAGGATCCAACTAGTTGAAGAGGAGCTGGACCGTGCTCAGGAGCGTCTAGCTACTGCCCTGCAAAAGCTGGAGGAAGCAGAAAAAGCTGCTGATGAGAGTGAGAGAGGTATGAAGGTTATTGAAAACTGGGCCCTAAAAGATGAAGAAAAGATGGAACTCCAGGAAATCCAACTCAAAGAAGCTAAGCACATTGCAGAAGAAGCAGATAGGAAGTATGAAGAGGTGGCTCCTAAGTTAGTGATTATTGAAGGAGACTTGGAACGCACAGAGGAACGAGCTGAGCTGGCAGAGTCCCGTTGCCGAGAGATGGATGAGCAGATCAGACTGATGGACCAGAACCTGAAGTGTCTGAATGCTGCTGAAGAAAAGTACTCTCAAAAAGAAGACAAATATGAGGAAGAAATAAAGATTCTTACTGATAAACTCAAGGAGGCAGAGACCCGTGCTGAGTTTGCTGAGAGATCAGTAGCCAAACTGGAAAAGACAATTGATGATTTGGAAGATAAGCTGAAATGCACCAAAGAGGAGCACCTCTGTACACAAAGGATGCTGGACCAGACTCTGCTTGACCTGAATGAGATGTAGAGCTCCCCAGTCCCGCCCTGCTGCTGCTCCTCCCTCTGACCCTTACTTCGCCTGAGGCCAGCCAGCCTGAAGCTGACCTTGAAACTGAGGGCTGATCTTTAACTGGAAGGCTGCTTTCTCCTTTCAACACCCCCTCTACCCCCACCCCCTTGTCTTTTTCACCAAACTGTCTCTGCCTCTTCCCAGAGATTCCAGCTGGGCTAAAGGCTGAGCACTTTTGGGAACAACATTTAAGGGAATGTGAGCACAACGCAAAGTGTCTTTAAAAGCATGTTGTGATGTACACATTTTGTAATTACTTTTTTTGTTGTTACAGTAACCATTTGTAAAACATTCCAAATAATTTCATAGCTCTGAAGCAGCAATCTAATTCCTTTCTCACTTTTGGAAGGTAACTTTCCAGCCTAATCCCTATTGCCCTCTCTGTAGAGAAGGAAAAGAGGAATGGGCCTGCCTTACTGAAAGCCAAACAGAGCCCAGGGAAAGACTGCACTATGGGAAACCTCATTGCTCTGTGCAAAGTACCAGCCAAACCAGAAAGGTGATTCCAAGAGGAGTTAGCCAAATAACAAAAACTGTGCTATTCAGGTTTTGTTTTGTTTTTAGCTTTAAGGTATCTTTAGACAACTTTATTCTTATTTTTTACTTATTATTATTTTTTTCATCAGAAATGACCAAATTAAGAAGGTGAGACCTCTGAGACCTTTTGTTTTTGTGGTGCTGGGGATTGAACCCAGGGCCTCTTGCATGTTCCTCAAATGCTCTACCATTGAGCCATACATATCCTTAGCCCTGAGACCAAATTTTTCTCCCATCTCTACCCCCTTGCAGGTGTTCACAGAATGGATCATGGGCCCCTTAATCTTGAGGTGACCACTTAATTGCTGTCCTGTCTCCTTGAAAAAAAAAGAAAGAAAGAAAAAAAGAAAATTATGTTTTTGCCACTGATTTAGCCATATGAAACTCATCTCATCACCCTTTTCTGGGTCTGAAGCTGCTGTCTCTAAAAGTGCCATCTCATTGTGCTTTGTATCAGTCAGTGCTAGAGAATCTTGAATAGCTCGTGTACAAAACTTTTTAAATTTTATATTATTTTGAAACTTTGCATCTTTGGGGCTGGGGTACCTGGCCACCCCATCTGGCTGTGAGAGTCCTGCAGTCTGGGCTGGCAGTGTGCTGATCTTTCAATGTTTCTTTCACAACCCAATCCCCACTTTTAGATGAGGTTTCTGTGAGGTCTGTTAGGTATACATCCTGCAGCTTATTGGCTTAAAATGTACTCTCCTTTGTTGTGGTCTCTTTGGGGCCAGTTGGGAGAAAGAGAAACCAATAGTGCAACTGTTTTGATACTGAATATTGACAAGTGTCTTTTTGAAATAAAGAACCAGTCCCTCCAAAAAAAAAAAAAGAATCAAGAAATATCTTAAATCAGTGACCTAACTTACAATGTTAAGGAATTAGAAGAATTAAACTTAAAGCTAGCAGAAGGAAATAATAAAGATTTGGGAAGAGAGAAACAGAACAAATATAGATAATTAGAAAAATAATAAAGGCCAGAAGTTGGTTCTTTGAAAATATCAACACATTTGACAAACTTAACTAGATGAACTAAGATAAGAAGAGAGGAGACTCAAATTGCTAAAATCAGAAATAAAAGTGGGGACAGTACTCCTGGTTTTATTATAAAAGAGATTATGCCAAACAAATTAGGTAATCCAGATGAAAAGATCAAACTGCAAAGAAAACAGAAGATCTGAATAGACCTACCAAGCAGCATCGTTCATCACAGCTAAGACTGGGAATGTGGGAGAGGCAGTGAGTATCATTCAGCCTTAGCTGAGTGTATGGTGAATGCCACATCACAGCTACCAGGGAGGCTGAGGCAGGAGGATGGCGAGTCAGGGCCAGCGTAGGCAACTCAGTGAGACCTTGTCTCAGTATAAAAACGGGATGGAGATGTGGTAAAGTGCTCCTGGGTTCAATCACCAGTACCAGGGGGAAAGGGATAGATACACATGCACACACACATACATAATTCAGTCTTAAAAAGTAAGCAAATTCTGACAACATAGATGATCCTTGAAAACATCATGCAAAATGAAATATGGCAGTGACAAAAAAAAAAAATTCTGCATGATTCTACTTACATAAAGTCCTAACAACAGTCAAAATCATAGAAAGTGGGGTGTGTTGTTGGGGGAGGGGGAATGAGGCGTTCTGTTTAATGGGCACAGCTTCTGTTTTGCAAGACGAAGAGTTCAGGAGACGGATGCTGGTGATGGTTGTACGATAGTACTCTGAATTATATACTTAAAATTAGTTAAAATGATACATTTTAATGGGGAAAAAAAAAACCATAATAACACAAATATGGAATTTTAACCCTATTTTAAAGGTGAGTATTTTAAGGGCAAGTTCATGCCCTCCAGGAGGGATGCAGGCAGTGCACTGGCACTGATCCCCACAGGCTCATGAAGGACATTTGATTATGTAAGTGGATGAGCCCGTTGTGAGCTTGAAATCTTCCATAGTGGGAGTATTTACATCACAGAAGCAATAAATGCTTCAAATCAGGTTTTGGTTCTTTTGAACTGTTCTTTTTGCTTTCATTCCACACCCCACCCCTTCAATGAGCTAGTTAATAGCATACCATCGAGTGATTTGTTACCCAGATAGCTCATTTGATAGAATGGGACAGTAGACTGACTGACTAATTTGTTTTTCTGCATTTGGCTGTTAGAATATTGTTTGTGAAATAAATTTTTAAGCATTTAAAAAAATGCTTTGTAAGTGGTCTCAACTTTGTAATTTCAAAGTAACATACTTCAACAATATGCTACTATATGGAAATCCTGGTAACTTAAAAGATTTTTATATTGTCAGAAGATAAGTTAATTCATATTCACAAAAGAAGGTGTACACAGAGATTACCACATGAAAGTTCAGTAAGCTGTCACTTAATTAGCTTTGCTTTCTTGTAGCTAAATGTCTTCTTCCATTACTACCTGATATGTTTCTGAACATATCTGCTACAGTGCTATTTATGTTCTTGAAGTGACATTCAACAGTGTATTTTAAATTCTGTGGAATGTTCTGTTCATTTTCTGAGTAAGCCAAAAATTCTCATCCTAATGAGGAAGTACTTTTTAATTCAAAACACCTTGAAAGAGGCCCAGTTTATAACCCAGTCTCTTTCCTCTGGAGAACAGCTTTTAAACTCAGGTTTGCCTGGACATGGTGGTGCATGCCTCTAATCTGTGCTGACCAGTCATGGTGGTGCAGACCTGTAATCCCAGCAACTCCCGAGGCTGAGTCAGGAGGATTGAAAGTTTGAGGCCAGGCTGATCAGTTTAGTGACACCTTGCCTCAAAATAAAAAGGTTGGCGAATATAGATAGCACAGTGCTTGCCTAGCCAGGTGGGAGGCTCGGAGTTCAATCCCCAGTACCACAAAATAAACAAACTCAGGTTTGCAATTTCTCATAGTACATGAGAAATTATAAATGCAAAGAGTTTTAAAGAAAAATGTAAATGATGCTTAATAGTGATGAGTCATTCTGATGTTTCAACATTGTTTAAGAATGTAACTGTTCTACGTTTGTCACTAATTCATAATAATTTAGCACATTATATATTAAACTTGCAAGTACTTCAGCAATTTCTTTTTCTTTACTACTAGAGAGTTTCTAAGTTTTTTAACTTTACACTGTACATGTTGGTATGTTATTCTATGGTACCCAGATTTAGCAGAGTGCCTCTTGTTTTATAAGAAAACATTTATCAGGAAAGCTTTGCATTTTTTAACATGTGATTGCTAGGTTTATGTTAGGGTATGACTGAATCAGACTGTTAAAAACCTGAATGTGAGGTTACTACTGAGTAAATACTAGCATCCTATCTTATAGCATATGCTTTTTTTTTGTTTAATATTTTACTAAAACTCAGAAGGAAGTACTTCTAATTTTATAGTAAAACTACGCCTTTAAGTGAGTCAGTGTAGTTTCACTTAGTCAGGGTTCCCCAAATCACCCTTGTTTATTTAGTAGTCGGGCTCACAGGATTCCACACAGGGTTGTGTCTGTGACTGTGACTGATTACAGTGAAAGGATGCAAAGCAAAATCAGGAAAGGGACAAGATGCCTGGGGCTGAGTCCAGAGGAGACCAGGCACAAGGCTCCCAAGTCCTCACAGGACACCCTTAGTTCCTCCAGCAAAGAAAATCGAGAAACATTTGAGATGATTGCCAGCCAAGGACATTTATGAACAGCTTAGCACCTAAGCTTTTCATTGGGGGCTGATCGTGTGGGCATCTTCTTGCCTCCATGTTCCAAAATTCCAGACTTGCAGAAGGAAAGCAGGTGTTCAGCTTAAACTGTATTGTTTGTACAAACAGCGTGGGCATCAAGGGCCATTCCTGCCAGTTCTGGGATGAGGAGACCGTCCCACAATCCACCCTCCCAGAACCAGGCTGGAGCTGCTCTCACAAGTAGGCCCTTCAGGTAGTCAGGCCGCTGGGTTTCCTCTTTTATGCACATACTTTATATTTGCATTTTTCAGCTGTCTGTTATTTTGTGTTCTTACATAGTTAAGGCCCCTGAAAATATTGGTCAATTTATGGCAAATTTTCAGGATTTTTAGTGAGAACAGTAGTTTCATATCAGCTTTTTTTTGTCTTTCAAATTTGCTTCTGTTCTGTTTCAGTCTAAATTGAAGTGATTTTGATCCCTTCATTTCCTGTTTCCAAAGCTCTTAGTATAGAAGTTAAAATCCTACCTCTGCAGCGTCTTCTCCAGGCCTTTTCCTTTTCCCTTAGGCTGTTCTAGCCTCCCACTCTTTCCTTCAGTTCCTCTGTGTCCTCTTACTTCAACACCGTGACCTGTAGGGTCCCCTGTGCCTGGCATGATCTTCCATGCCTGTTGTCTAGTAAAGTTGTGCTTCTCTTTTAGATACTAGAGTGTCTCAGTTTACCATCTTCAAAAATGCCCCACATATTCTCAGTGTTTGTATTTACCCAGGTTATTATATTGCCAATGATTAAATTGTACTTTCTACTATAGTATATATAGTTGCGATAGATTTTTATTCAATATATGTATATATATGTGAAAAATAAGACCCTCGAAGCTTTTAAAATGATTTATCTTAAAAAGTTATTGTATTACTAATATTTTAGAAGCAATTATAATTTTTGCTATTTCTTCTTGCCTCCTTCCCCTCCTACCTCCTTATTCTCTTTCCTCTCCTTCTTCCTCTCTTTTACTTTTCTTCTATATTTAAATGGAGTAGTTTTGATCCTTGTGTTGTAAGATTCCTAAAGGTAAGAAACTTTTACAACCTAATTTTTATATAAAATATGTGTGTGTGTAATATATGATAAACAGAAAAAGCTAAATAATTTTTTAAAAATCTCTCTACTTTAAAGTTCTTAACACTGAAAAAAATGGGAAGTATAGACACCTGGCAGTGCACTTTGCATATAGATCATTATAGATGTCCTATTTGGCTTATGTAGTGCGACATCCACAAATTTATAAATATGTATGTCTCTTCCATATTTAATCCTGCCTGTTATTTTATTTCTTATTTATGTACTATGCACTGTAGGGTGAATAATAAAACATGCATGAGCCCTATTTAATTAACAAAAATTACAGTCTAACGAGGAGGGCATATAATTGAATAATCACATTCATGTTTGTACAGTTTCTCATTTGTGCCAAAAGGGAAAATTACAGGATTCCATGAAGGCAATGGATGGAGTTTAATCTGGGGGAATTAAAGAAAGCTCGCTTATGAAAGTAAAAATTGAACCAGAGGTATACCAGACAGGCAGGGCTGTAGTAGGTGAGAGAGGGTAAGAACACTTCAGACAGAGGGAGCACCAGGCGTCGAGGCCTGAGAGCATGAGGAACACAGTCTTCCTTGACATGCGCCCCAGGAGTGCCCAGAACTGCTGCAAGCACTGAACCCCAGAACCTGCCACCCTCTTCCTTTGTTAACCACTTATCATACCTTCTGGCCATAAGTAACTTTAGCAGTTTAAGATTAGACAGCAAAACTGGCACCAATTTCTTTTTCCTTCTTCACAATTTGACTAGTAAAAAAACACATTCTTCCCATAGGTCTTAGCAACCTCAATTTTTTTTTCCTTATTAAGTCAAGAACTTTCATGTGTTCACCCAAAAGAAACATTTTTCTTTGGCAGATGTGATTACCAGTATCACAACTCCTGCACTTTGGGACCATGATTAAGTAATATAAGGGTGACAGGAACACTGTGTGATACTGTGACAGTTGGTCTGATAACTAAGACAGGTGGGTAGCGTATACACTGTGGATACCCTGGATAGAGGCGTGATTTACATCGCAGGTGGGATGGATTCATTACATACTCAGAAGAGCATACAATTTAAAACATTTGAATTGTTTATTTCTGTAATTTTCTATTTAAATTACAGATGGTGATCATACTGCAGGTGACTGAACCCAGGAAAAGAGGGTAATGGAGGACTACTGGTAGTGGTGATTCTTGAGGAACTAAAGGAAGGCTAGGCTGCTAGAATACCCCGGGGAAGAGAAAGTGTGGAGAAGCTGCTGGAGAGATGAGATTTGGTTGTTACACTAAGCACAGTGGAAAACCAGGGAAGGATTTTTCTACCAGAGGGGGACAGGGTCAGATTTGCATTCTTTTAGATCAGTTTGGCTCCTGGATAGATAAGTCAGTGGCGGACAAGAATGGATTAGGAGATCTGTGGTAGGCTGTGGAGTCCCTGTGAGGCATGACAATGGCTGGAGACTACTCTAGGTGATGTGATCTATAGGGCTCGGTACTAGTTTGAGTGTGAGTAATGCGGGAGGACTGACTGGTTATTTCAGAGACATTCTAGGTAAGTTTTTCCACGTAGATAAGTGGATGAATGATGGTGCTTCAGTTATAGGAAGCACTGTAGAAAGGACAGGTTGGAGGGGAAGGTCCTGGGTTTTGTTGGGAGAACCTTTGCGACTTGGATTTTATTCCCCAAATGACTTCCATCGCCATGAGGGTAAAGTTCTAACCCTTACCTCGACTCTAAGGCTGACCCGCTCGCGTTTGTTCTCATTCATCCCTTGCTCACCTTTTGTTTGCTGCTTGGTCACTGCTGTCTCTTCTGTCTTTCATGTGACCTCTTTGCATGTGCTGGTTTTCCTCCCTGGACTCTCCTTCACTCTCTTCACCTAGTGAACACCCTCTCGTCATTCAGATGCCATCTTGATCATCATCTTCAAGGAAACATTGAGGTATATTGAATAATAGGAAAGTATGTACAGTGTATTGTGATGTATGGTAAATGTTGCAGATATGTATAAAATATTTACAGATGTAAACTCATGGATTCTTATTTAATCCAATGAATGTCTATTTCATTACTATCCTTTATTTTAATACTCACATTACCCCAGATCTGTGGGGCCTTTTTTGTTTTGTTTTGTTTTTTCAGTGCCAGGGATTGAACCTAGAGGTACTTAACCACTGAGCCACATCCCCAGCCCCTTTTATATTTTGTTAGAGACTGTCTCACTTAGTTGCTTAGGGCCTCACTAGTTGCTGAGACTGGCTTCAAACTAGAGATCCTCCTGCCTCAGCCTCCTGAGTCGCTGGAATTACAGGTGAGCACCACTGTGCCAGGCTCCAGATCTGCCTTCTTTTGTCATAAGGTCATGACATTCATTTTTGAGCACTTCCTTATCACACCAAAATACCTCCCAATAACAACAAAAACTTAGGCTACCCTGTCCCTGAATCTGTGTTATTCGTTTGATGTATAGTTAGATTCATTTGTTTCTGTTTGTATTCCATTTTAGGCCTCCCTCCCCCTTTTGTTGATTTTGTTTGTTTGTGTGTAAAATAAATGGGAACTAAACAGAAAGGTGTACTTATTCCATCTACTCATTCCTTCCACCTATTCCTGCCTTCCCATTTCTGTCCTGTAATTTTTATTTCCTTTGACAACCTCCCTTAGATATTTTTGTGCATTTTGCTTTTTTCACCTAACTATCCTGGTAGTCATTCCATTCTGAGAGAACCTTCTGCCTTCCTAACACAGCTGCATAACACTCCGTGTACGTACTGTAATTTATTCAGTTACTCTCCTACATATTGGCCCTTAGAATTTTTTCAATATTTCACAGTTATAAACAATGACTGGTCTTGTATTGTTGGTGGCATATCTTAAGGGTCAATTCCTCGAGGCAGGGTGACTGAATCAAAGCTGCATGCACACATACTTTTGTTACATATTGCCGGATTCCCCAGGAGGGTCATACTAGTTTGCATTCCTTAGAGTAGTGTGTGAGTGTGCCTCTTTTTTCCACTGCTACTCCAGTGAAATGTTCTGACATACTTCTTAATTTTTACCCATCAAGTAGGTAGGAAGTGGTATCTTGTAATTTTAAATTGCATTTTAGAGTAGGGTTGAACATCTTTTTGTATGTTTAATATGGCTGTTTGTCATACATGGGGTTTGTCTACCATTATATCACTAACTGACTATTGTTTGGATATGTAAAGGCTATTGATTTCCATGTGTTGATTTTATATTCTACTACCTTCATGAATCTTGTATTATTTGATGTAGTGTTTTAATATCAGAATTTCCCTGATATGTTATTATATCATCTGTATATAGGAATTTTCAAATTCTTAGGCCTATAATTGATTTCTCTTGTCCTATTACACTGGCCAACTCCTCACCTCTACCCCAACTCGTTGTTAAGTGGTAGTGGAGATAGTAGGCATCTTTCCCTTGTTCCTCATCTTTTCAAAAATACTCCTAGCCAGGCTCAGTGACACATGCCTGTAATTCCAGTGACTTGGGAAGCTGAGGCAGGAGGATCCAGTGTTCAAAGCCAGCCTCAGCAACTTAAGGAGGTCCTAAGAGACTCAGTGAGAACCTGCCTCTAAATAAAATATTAAAGGAGAGCTGGGGACATGACTCAGTGGTTAAGTGTGCCTGAGTTCAATCCCTAGTACCAAAAGAAAGAAGAAAAAGAAAAAAAAAAAAAAATACTGCTTTCATTTCTCCATTAAGTAAAGGACTGATTTTAGAACTCAATTACATTTATTTAACCAATGAGCAACATATAAAAACTGAAATGTACTTTACATAAATTATAAACACAGTGTTAAAGAAGAATCTGTCAGCGCTACTTCCAGTTTTGGAGAATGGTGCCCACCTAATTTTAAACATCTCTTCTCTCCCTCCCTTCCCTCCCCAAACATAAAAACAACAAGGAGAGCAAATAAAACAGTATCTGACTTGCATTTCACAGGGTCAGAATATCATGGCCTTCACATCACAAGTATGTTGGGAAATAAACTAAACTCCAGTAAAGATCCTGCTTCTACAAGCCTATAGGTGCTAAGAACAGAGACAGAGGAAGCTTAAAAAACTACCCAAGAAAAAGTAAAGTAGCTTAGAGAACTCAGGTAAGAAATACACAAACAGAATAACCTCCTCACCCCCAGAAAGAGAAACTCCAGTACAAAATGCAAAACACTCTATGTAGATTTGGTTATATTACCGCTCTTAAAACATACAGGGCTAGGATGGAAGCATTTCTTCCATTTAAGAAGTATTGCTGTGGGTAGAGAATCCCATATATAAGCAAGGTGTGGTTTCCCCTTGGAGATGGGCAGCTGAAGGGGAAGAAGGAAATAGGAGGGAAAAGTTTAGGATCTAGCAGAAACAAAAGAGAACGATTCAGAGATGCTATCCACCAATAAAACCACTCAGAAAAAAAGGAACTGTCAGAAGAGGGCACTCTCAAACTGGGAACCCTGTACAGAAAACGAAGAGGAAAAGGAAAAGCAGCTCACATCCATATAGAACTGTGAAAATCTGAGAATGCAATTCAGAGTTGAAATGCTGCTGAAAAGTCTCACTTTTACAATCACAAAATGGACAAAAACTAACATTTGCTCCATACTGAATTAAATATCCTCAAACAGCATTTAGGAATAATGAAAAAAACATCCAGATTCAAAAATCGAAAAACTAAGAAATAGACAAAAAAGAAGAAATCTATGTTGATTGAACTCAGGAAAGAAAAGTAAGGAAAAGTTCAAAATTATATTATAATTGAAAACTAAATTATAAGACACTCAGGGGACAATAACTCATATAAAAATGTACTAAGGGATATTTAAGTAAAGCAGGGGAAAATGAAAATGAACTAAACAAGTAAAAAGATATAGAAAAAATGATTGAGTTGGAAGGTGGACAAAGGAGGTCCAACATGAGACTACTTGGAGAGCCTCGAGAAAATCAAAACAGCTGGCCAGAACCAATGTAATATCTAAAATTAGAATTAAGAAAACTTAGTGTAAATGAAAGAAAACTCAAATTTACATATTGAAAGGTCCTATTGGGTACAAGGTAAAATTGACCCAGAACTGTTCAAGCAGTATCCCAATAAAACCATTACACTTGAAAGATTGAAAGAAAAATCCTCGAGACCTGGGGCAAAAAGATAGCTTGCAGAGAAGACATGTAATTAGACTTGTCAGACTTTTCACATACTCAATACAAAGCAAGGCAACAATGGAGCAGCATTTCAGGAGTCAGCCAATGATACTGTGTGCAGCCATGTGTCCAAGCATCAGTCAAAGCTGTGGAAAACAGTTTGAGTGTCCAAGAACTCAGAATACTGTGCACATGTGCCCTTCCTGCTAAATGTACCAGAGGGCGATAGGAAAGCTGCCCTGGGGCGGCCAAAGATTTAACATATGTATTGGTAGAGACAGTACCCAAACAAGGAAGTAGGGTTTTGGTATTAGTTGTGGTTTGATACCAGAAGCAGAGCCACTAGGAGTAGTGAAAGAGGGATTTGTTATAGACACTGGAGCCTATGTAATTGTGGGCCATTGCTTCTGTGTGCAGCACCTCAACTCGAAGATACCAGGCAACTAAAAAGGAAGGCTGGATTTGAGGTAGGGAAGAACAAAGATAAATTGGAATCGGGTTATCCTACCCATGAATTTGATCATGTGTTTTTATACAGAAATAAAGACTCACTTAGGCTTTCGATTGATTTAATGAGGTGACTAGCAGAGTAAGGTCCCTTTGTCATGGAGTCAGAGAAGACGTAATGCTGTATTCCCCTGTATTCATTTTGCTGCTCTGCCTTTGCCTATCCTTTTATTTCTAGCCTTTCTGACTCACTTTATTTTGATGTATCTCATGTATATGGTGTGTATGCAACTCTTTTTCTTTTAATAGATGAGTTAAACCCATTCATATTGATGCATATGTAAATTCATAAAAGTATGGTGCAATTATGTGTATAACCCAATACACATACCATAGGCATGACCTAGTAAACATAATAGCACAGTACTGACATGTAAGTATTACTGTATTTCTCAACATCATGTATTATTTATTTCTTTTGATGGTTAGAGAAGTTTGTATTTTTCTGATTGATTATCTTTGTACTCACAACTTTAAAAAATAATAATAGCAAAGTTTTTGAGATTTTTATTGTATATTAGGTACTATGCTAAATGCCTTACCCAGATTATCTCTTTTAATCTGCCTGACCTAGGAGACAGTTAGTGATCATTTCCTCATTTGGAAAAACTGATCAACAGAGAGGTGAAGTAACTTACCCAAGGCAACAAGTATACAATCCTTCCCACTCCTTCCCTACCTCCAGTTCTCTGCCCACCACTCCTCACTGCATCATTATTCCGTAGATGCTTTTAAGATGTATTTAATCATTGGTTTTCAGCCATTTGTTTGTGATATATCTAGACATGGTTTTCTTGTAATTTGTCTTATTTGTTGTGTGCTGATCCTAAATTCAGTACCTTTGGCCAAATTTTAGAAGGGTAGGCATTATTTAGTTATATATTCTTCCCCAATCTCTTTACCCTCTTCTTCTGGGGTTCCAGTTACACTTTAGATCTTTTAAACTGTTGCATGAATCTCTGAGGTACTGTTCATTTTTATTCAGTCTTCTTTCTTTGTGTTCTTTAGATTGGATCACTCCTATTGAACTTAGATTCATTCACTTTTTTTTTTGTCATCTTTTTGCCATTCAGCCCATTTGATGAATTTATTTCAAATAGTATTTTCAGTACTACAATAAATAAATAAATATTAAAAAGCTTTTATCTAACTAATAGGCATGAAGAATTTTAATCCTGCAATAGCCCGTGAATTTAATCACACGTTTTTATATAGAAACATGAGATTTTTAAAAAATTAATGGGGGGCATTGGGGATTGACTCAGGGGTATTTTATTACTGAACTACATCCTTAGTCCTTCTTTATATTGAAACAGGCTCTTGCTAAGTCACTGAGGCTGGTCTTGAACTTGCAATCCTCCTGCTTCAGCCTCCCAATTCACTGGTATTACAGGCATGCATCACTATACCTGGTAAAATATGTTAACTTTTTATAGGTGTGTTTAAATGCCATCAAAGATTCTAATATAGGTCTTTAAAAAAAAAAAAAATCTATGGGCTGTTTATACCTATTCATGACCTGAAGTCTAATGTACAGATGATGCTGTTTAATACTTCATAATGTTTCTTGTATGCTTTTCCTCTTTCAGATGGTCTTCTGATTGTTGGTGTCCACTCAGCTAAGTTTCCAAATGAAAAAGTCTTGGACAACATTAAGAGTGCTGTTCTCCGATACAACATCACCCACCCTGTGGTCAATGATGCAGATGCCTTCCTATGGCAAGAGCTAGAAGTTTCCTGCTGGCCCACTCTTGTCATCCTTGGGCCCCGTGGAAATATGTTGTTTTCTTTGATTGGAGAGGGACACAAAGATAAATTATTTTTATATACTTCAATAGCTTTAAAATATTACAAAGACAGAGGACAGATCAGAGATAATAAAATTGGAATAAAGCTCTATAAAGATTCTTTGCCACCTTCACCATTGCTGTTTCCTGGCAAAGTAACAGTGGACCATGCTACTAATAGACTGGTAGTAGCAGATACTGGACATCATAGAATTTTGGTCATTTGGAAGAATGGACAAATTCAGTATAGTATTGGAGGTAAAGTTTCCTTTTAATTATGCTTTATAATATGTTTTATAATTAAAAACTCAGGTAAATATTAAAATTGAAAATTATAATTAAGAACAAACTGTAGAAAGACAGCATGCATTGGCTTTTTTAAATATTTTTTTTAATTGTAGATGGACATAATACCTGTATTTTATTTATTAATTTTTATGTGGTGCTGAGAATCAAACCCAGTGCCTCATGCATGCCAAGCAAACACTCTACCATTGAGCCACAACCCCAACCCAACATGCATTGACTTTAAACTTCATTACAAAATTATTGTTATTTAACATGTATGAATCAATCTTACTCCTTCAAAAAACAAACAAATAAAAATACCCAAAAAGCATCTTATCAGAGGAGGAAATCATTAAGTTATGTACATTTTCAGTGTAATTATATATCCTATCTTGGTTTTAATTAACTGCACACTTACTGTTTTATGAAAATACATATATTTTGGACTTCTAATATTTTAAACAGAAGTATTTTATTTTCCAACAAAATCTTTTTTAAGATCAAGACAGTGCTCCAAGGACTTGACATTTATATTATAAAATAAATAAACTAGGATTTGTACATAATTTTACTTTTCTCTCCTTTCTTTCATAAGAACTTGAGCATACTTCTGGATCCCTTTGAGTGTAGCAAAATAAAGAACCATGTAAGCATGAATCATTTTGTTCCATATCTTCCTGGCTTTAGGTTTAAAAAAAAAAAAAAGCCTCTCATTTACAATTACATAATTAATAAAATCTAAGTACATTCTTACTAATTCTGCTTATCCAGGGCTTAACTGACATGTAACAGCATATTATCAGAGAGGGGAGTGATTCATGTCTTTGGGTCGGTCTGGTTTGAGTAACACGTGTGGCATTAAGACATCGGGTAGGAGCACCTGGCTCCTGGTGCAGGCCCTACCCCTCGGCCATCGTGCTGTTCTAGGATGCCAAGATACTGCCTTACCTCTCCAAGTATTGCTATCTTTTGTTTAGTGTTTTTATTAGAGTATTTGTTGTGTTTGTTTTGGCTACTTAGTATTTTTATGTAAAACAAGCATTTATGAGAATTATTACTTAAAAAAGTTGTTTTTTGTTGTCACTTGAATTTAAATGATACGAAGGAGTTTTTAATAGATTCTACCATTTCCTTTGCTAACAAGAAAACCACCAGATAGCTATATTTCCCAAACATTTCTAAGAATAATGCTATCTCATGATATATTAATACTTACTCTTCAATATTTTAAAAAGAATTCTTTGGTCAAATACACTCAGGAAGCACTAATATATGATTTAACAGATTTTTGTGATGGAGTCAGCTGACCCCTTGTATCTTACTCTGATAACGTGTCTCATAATATACAAAAGGGGGCTGCAGTACACACTCTTTTCCAATCCAAAGTGACCAGAGAACTCCCCCACATACACTTTTTTCCCTGTGAACTCTTTATCAACATCATCAACAACAATAGTGTTATTAGTAAGAGTAATAAATGGCAAACAGGGTATGCCTGACATTATTCTAAGCATATTACCTGTATTAATTTATTTTTATTCTTGCAACGCAGTGGGTTAGGTAGTATTAGCTCCATTTTGTAGAAGAAAAGCTGAGACACAGAATTTGCCCAAACCATCAGCTAGGAAGGTGCAGAACTGGGATTGAAGCCATGTCTGTGGGCTCCTGAGGTCATTTCCTAGAGACGGTGTCTCCCTACCTGCCTTACTGACATCTAGCACAGTGGAGTTCTGCAGAGCAGTTTCTGGCTGTTGACTTAGAGGCTTTGAGTAGCTCCTCCCCGACCCCAGAAAAAGCAATTGTGTTTTTTGTCTTCTACTCCCCACCCTTGGAACTCTTCCATGCCTTGTAAAGGTTGAGTAGCCCTTTGAACCAGAATCTTCACGTATGGATGAGATATTATAGGCCTAAATCATGATGAAGCGCCATAGTATTGAGCAAGGGCTCAGCTGAGGCTGTTGCATTGTTTGAGGTAGTTTGGGGTATGTGTGTTTTTTCTAGGGAAGAGGTACATAATTTTCACTTTATTATCAAAGGAGTTTAACTTCTTAGTCTAGAAAGTTAACAGGTAATTAAAACACTTTTAAAATTGTTACTTCTGATGTATGTTGCTCAAGTTCTCTAGTAACTACTCTATGGAAAGCCCTGTCATTACCAAAACTCACTCTTGAGAAAAATAGATACTTTGTGAAACATTTTTATTTTGAAGGGAGAAGTATCATGTTTATTTTTAAATCCCAGCATTAAATGCAAATTTTTATTTTCACTTTTGTTTCTTGGTTTTACTTTGAAGTTACTTCCTAGTGGGAAAATTTAGTCTTAAGAGTTACATCTTGTCTTTTAGGACCTAACCCTGGAAGAAAAGATGGAACCTTTTCAGAGGCAACTTTTAACTCCCCACAGGGTGTCGCCATGAAGAATGATGTCATATACGTGGCAGACACCGAAAACCACCTCATAAGGAAGGTAATTTCTCATTTTAACTTTTAATACTTCTGATCAGAAAAGCTGGTATTTATTTGCTACATTAAATAGTCAAAGGGTGATGCTTAAGTATATCAGATCATCCTTTATTCAGTTTTTTCAGGGGTACTTGCTTTAGTTTTATTCTTAATATCTTTTTATTTGTGTCAGTTTATAGTTGCCATGGAAGAAAAACCCAATAAATTCTTTGCTTAGCCTTCATTTGAAAGTCATGTGACTGATTAGCCAAAAACTCCTCACTTTGTGGTATTCTTGTAGTTTACAAAGTGATCCTTTGTCCTTTCCAGTTAAATTTTCTCAAACCTAGAAAAAAAAATTATACCACTCCTACCGCTCTTCAGCTCTGAATTTGTTGGCTGGAAATACTGGTCAATTAGTCTTAAAATGTATTTAACGTATTGAATCTTTTAATAAGTAATGTGTGTTTTTGGTTTTTTAAAAAAATATTTAATACAGAAAACTTAAAAAGTTTCCTGACCATCAACTCCAGTTCCCCAGAGGTAACCAACCACAGTTAAAGCTTGTATCTTTTACTACTCATATACAAAAAAATTGATACTTTAGAGATTTCTAGAGAACCTTTTAAAACAATGAGAATCATACCATATACACATAATGTTTTGCAGGTGTTCTTTATTTTTTCAGATAATTCACATGAATGATGCAACTGTTGTATTCCATTTTAGACATACCCATTTTAAATGTTCCCTACCTATATCTATTTTAGCTATCATCCTTGGTCTTTAAGTTGCCATCTATTTGGAAGATAAGTAACTAAGTTCTTCTGACTCATCCTGTTGGATGAACACATTGCTTGAGGAACTTCCTTGCTTTTCTCACTGTTTCTTTCAGGATTGACATTTATCCACATTTATTTAATAATAATATAAAATAATATGCATGTAATAGCAGATACATATATAGAATATATATTATCTCCTGCAGTGTAAATCTCCATGGAGGCAAGAAATAGGTTTTTTAAAAAAAATATTTATTTATTTATTTGCGGGTAATCTAGGGATGGAACCTAAAATAAGTTTTCTTTCTGTTGAAATTCTAGCATGTAGAATAGAGCCTGGCTGTAGAAGGTGTTCAATAGACATTAATTTATGAACAAATAACATCTGCCTAATGAAACTTTCTCTAAAATATATATTCATATTAAGAAAAAGGGTAAGTGAAAAAAGGATTTTAAGGATTAATAAAATAGATGTAATTTTTGAAATTCCTGGAGATTGTCTTAAATATGTGAATATATTGTTGAGTGTGTTAGTGGGGGCATAATTGTGTAATGTTTCTACACTTAATGCACAAAGAACTCTTTTAGGCAGAGCTTCTCATGGGATTAATGTTTCCATGATAACTACTTTGTGGAAAAGTGATTTTTCTGTTATTGAGCCCTTAAAGAACAATATTTCTTCCTCCTGTTTGTGTTGGGGGTTGTACGTTTCTGTAATTCTCCTGAATGTCATAGACATCAGCCATCCACTGCAGTAGCAAGATAGCTAGCCCACAGCATTCAGAGGACATGTTCTTTCTGAAGTGTGCTCCTTCCTTCTGCTTTAGAATTTAGTGGGTTTTGGTGGATTGACCGTGGCACTACATTTCAAATGCTTATGCATTTAAGTAGCATAATCACAATAAAGTTAGGTTGTCTAAACTTTTTTCTATTATATGACTTTGTGTAGTTAGTGTCTGTAAAAATAGGAAGCAGAATTACTTCTTCCTTTCCTTTTTAGAATAATATTTACTGTATTTTTTTAAGACCTCATTTGCAGAAAATTGAGTTGATCATGGTCCTATTTTCACATGCATGAGCATCATTGTTCCAAGCAGAACCCTCTTGTCCAGAACAATATATTAATTTGAAAATTTCCTAGAACAATATATTAACTTGAACTTTTTCTGTGTTCCCTTCCCCGCTCCAACTGCCATTCCCTTACATGAACTAGCCTATAGGCAGCAGTTCTGATACATTTAGTCCATGCCTTTTGTACTTACATGTGACCTGGTAAAACAGTGTTTTTATGTACATAGTTATCTTAAATGACATTATTTTGGTATATATTATGTATCATGAAATTCACCCAGTTAAGCATATAATTCACTAATTTTTAGTAGATTTAACAGATTTTGCAGTCATAATTCATAAATTTTTAGGTCATCCCCCAAGTAAGAATTCTCTAACCAACTATAGATAATCTACATTCCAACCCCAGCCCCAGGCAAGCACTGATCTACTTTCTATCTCTAATAATTTGCCATTTCTGAACATTTCATACAAATAGAATCATATAGTTACATGGGTTCTCATGTTTGACTTTTTCCATTTTGCATGTTTTTGAGGTTCATCTGTCAAGTATTATGTTGCTAGAGAGCATTCCACTGTGTGGATTTACCACATTTCATCTGTCCCTTCACCAGTTGATGGACACTTAGGTGGTTTCCAACTTTTGGCTGTTAGAAGTAATACTGCTCTGAATATTCATATGCAAGTTTTACATAGAAATACATTTTCATTTCTTGAGTAGACAACTCATACTAGAATTACTGTCCTGTGTTTTGCATTTCATATTTTAAAAATCTACTAAAATATTTTCCATAGCACTTGCACCAATTTATACGCCCATCTGAAATATATGTGGACTCCAATTTTTCTGTATCTTCACTATCACTTGTTATTTTGTTTTTTTCTTTTTTAAGTCTAGCAATGGAACTGGATATGAAGGGGCAGCTCTCTCTGGTTTTTTTGTTTTGTTTTGTTTTGTCTTTGTGGTGCTGGGGATCGAACCCAGGGCCTTGTGCATGCAAGGCAAGCACTCTACCGACTGAGCTATCTCCCCAGCCCTCTCTCTGGTTTTGATATGCATTTCCTGATGATGGATGTCAAGTATCTTTTCCTGTGCTAATGGGCCATTCTTATCTCTTCCTTGAGAAGTGTTTATCAGATTCTTCACCAGTTTTTAATAGGGTTTATTTCCCCTTATTTTAATAATTGAGTTAAAAGAATTCTTTATAATATTCTAGATGCATGTTCTTTATCAGATGCAGATAACTTTTCATATTCTTTGAGTTGCCTTTTCACTTATTTAATCATATCCCTTGGTGCAAAAACATTTAAATTTTGATGATATTTATCTATTTTTCATTTTATAACTTATGCTTTTGCTGTCTTGAATCCATTAACAAATCCAAGGTTACAAAGATTTATTCCTGTTTTCTTCCAAAAGTTGTACGGTTATGCTTGTTATTTAAAATAATTGTTTCATCTATAAATAAGTCTTTCATTCATTTTGGGTTAAGTTTTGAATATGGCATGAGGTAGAAGTTCTCTCATTCTTTTTTGGGGATATAGTACTGGGAATCTAACCCAGGGCCTCACACATGCCAGGCAAATGCTCTACCCCTGATTTATGTTTCCAACCCCCACTTCATTGTTTTGTATATGGCTATCCAGTTACTTCAGAATCCTTTTTGGAAAGAATATTCTGCCTCCATTGATTGATCTTGGTAACCTTGTTGAAAATCAATTGATTATAGATGCCTGGGTTTATTTCTGAGCTTCCGCATCTATTCTGTTAACCTATGTGTCTGTCCTTTGGCCAGGACCACATCATTTTTATTGCTATAGCTTTAAGTATATTTTTATATCAGCAAATATGAGTCCTCCCACTTTCCTTTTCCAGGTTTGTTTTTGGCTGTCCTAGGTCATTTGCAGTTTCATATGAAGTCTTGGATCACCTTGTCCATTTGTGAAAAAAAAAAAATTATTTTTGGATATTTTGTATATAAATGTCTACATATAAACAAATTATTTCTGATTTTTAAACTTCCTCTTCCCTTTTATCGTATTGCTGGCTAGGACCTCCATTGTGTCTAATGATATTGGTATCCTGTCACGCTCATAATCTTAAAATGCATGTGTATTTTCTCCAAAAGTTTAATATTTGCAGTAACTTTAAAAATAAAATATCTATTAAGTTAGGAAATTTTCTGCTCCTAATTGCTGAGAATTGTTTTATTACTACATTTATTGAAGTAATTATATTATTTTTTTTGTCCATGGTCTGTAGATGTGATGAATTAGTAAATTCTTTTCATGTTGAGCCATCTTTTTATTCCTGGGATAAACCTTACTTAGTCATTATTTTTTTAGAAATCAAGTTAATTTTGATTATTCAAAATTATATGTAGTATTTTATAAAATTCATGTTCATAAAATAAATGTCTCCAAAACTTCATGTCCTCTGCTCATCTGGTTTTAGAACCAAGGTCACACTAATCTCATCAAATCAACTAGTTTCATTTCTTTTCTGTATTTTAGAACAACATAGGAATTACTGGTTTTTGAACATTTGTTAGGACTCTCTGTAACATTACCCAGGCCTGCTGTATTTTTATAAGATGAGTTATTTGACTTTCCTATCTATTTCTATGATATATTTCTTAAATCAAGATCTATATCAAGGACCCTTTCCAAACTACCTATTGCATTTTCACAGATCAGGTTCGGTAAAAATATAGGTAAGGTTAAATGGATGAATTTTCTATAATCTCAGGCCGCTATAGAGCAGACACTAGAGAAATAATGCAAAGAGATACTGCCAAAATACTGTAGTAACAGAAGAAAGGATAATGACCATAGTAGTGTTTCATTAGATTAAGAAAAAACATTTGAAACCATTTAATCTATATTCATGATGAAATTAACACACTGGAAATAAATAAATGCCTTTAATATGATAAAGGGCATCTACAAAAAGCCTCTAGCTTCACTTAATGCAAAATATTGAATGCTTAATGCAAAATATTGAATACTTTTCCCCCAGCATTGGGAACACACTTGTACTAGAAGGTCCAGCCATTGTAATAAGACAAAACAGAAATAAGAAGTATTAAAAGGTGAGGAATGATTGTCTTTATTTGCCAGTGATGTGTTGTATACATAGAAAATTCTAAGAGATGTTATGTAACTATTATAACTAAGATGTGAATTTAGCAAAGTTGCAGAATACAAAACCCATATAAAAAGAATCATCTCTCTCTCTCTCTCTCTCTCTCTCTCTCTCTCTCTCTCTCTCTTTTTAAACTGGGGGGATTGAACCCAGGGACACTTAACCACTGAACTACATCCCTAGCCTTTTTTTTGTATTTTATTTAGAGACAAGGTCTTGCTGAGTTACTTTGGGCCTCAGTAAATTGCTGTGGCTGACTTTGAACTCCTAATCCTCCTCCCTCAACCTCCTGAACTGCTGGAATTACAAGCATACACCACTGTGCCTGGCCTCTATTTTTATATACTAGTAACAATCAATTGGAAATTGGAATTTAAAAATCCTATCTACAGTAACAGCAAAAACATAAAATACTTAGAATAAATTTAACAAAATTTGTGCGAGATTTGTATATAGCCTGTCCTCTCTGTTCACAGGTTCTGCATCTGTGGTTTCTGCTAACCAGGGATTAAAAATACTCAGGAAGAAAAAAACGTCTTTACTGCATATGTACAACCTTTTTCCTTGTCATTCTCTAAACAATACTGTATAACTATTACATAGTATTTTTATTATGCTAGGTATTATAAATAATCTGGAGATGATTTAAAGTATATAGAAGAATATATGTAGGTTATATACAAATACTGTGTTATTTTATATAAGGAACTTGAGCATCCTGGCATTTTATTATACTGTGTGGGCCCTAGAAGCCATCCCCCATGGATACTGAGGTATTTCAAACTATAATACATTGCTGAGAAAAATTAATTCAATGTTAGATATTGGTATGAATGTATCTAATAGAATTAGTATTGAAGGCTCAATATTAGGATGTCCGTTCTCTCCAAATTGTTCTATGAATTCAGTACAATCTAAATCAGAACTCCATCAGGCTTTTTTTGTAGGGGTTGACAAGTTGATTCCAAAATTTACATGAAAACGCAGAAGAAAGGGTGTATAATGGTTAAACCAATCTTGAAAAAGAATAAAATTTAAAGACTTATGCTACTTGGATTTGAAGACTCCCTGTATTGCTGCATTCATCAGAAAAGGCAGGTACTTTCATGAGGGTAGACATAGATCAAGAAAAAAGAAGGAAGAGCCTCAAGTAGCCCCATATGTATACAGTTATTTCATTTTCTTTTTTTTTTTTTTTTTTTTTTCCCTGCCCCTGAGATTGAACCCAGGGGCACTTAACTACTGAGCTACATCTCCAGCCCTTTTTATTTTGAGATAAGGTCTCGCTAAGTTGCTGAGGACCTTGCTTAGTTACTGAGACTGACTTTGAACTTATGATCCTCCTGCATTAGCCTCCCAAGTTGCTGGGATTATAGGCATGCACCAATGTGCCTGGCCAGTTATTTGATTTTCAGAAAACATCAAAGTGCTCAAACACAGAAAGAAAGAAAG
Source organism: Sciurus vulgaris (assembly GCF_902686455.1). NCBI lineage: Eukaryota > Metazoa > Chordata > Mammalia > Rodentia > Sciuridae > Sciurus > Sciurus vulgaris. The sequence continues at coordinate 16,509,649 of NC_136464.1, read as the reverse complement.
ATTTTTCCAGCAAATGATACTAGAACAACTAGATAACCATATGGAATTTTAAAACAAAATATACTTATCTAAGACACCATAGACAAACATCGATTCAAGATGCCTCACAGACCTAAGTGCAAAAATAAAAACCATAGTTTTTTTTCTTCTTCTTTTTCTTTTTGTGATATTGAGAATAGGACCCAGGGGTGCTCCACCACTAAGCTACATCCCCAGCCCATTTTTACATTTTATTTTGAGACAGGGTCTCTCTTAGTTGCCCAGGCTGGCCTTAAACTTGTGATCCTCCTGCTTCATCTTCCCAAATTCCTGGGATTATGGGCATGTGCTACTGTGTCTGACACAAAATAAAATTTTTCAAAAACACTTCTCAAATGCTCCATAAACATCAGAAAAGATACTTGTCATCCTTAGTGAGCAAGAAATTGCATATCAAATTTGCAGTGTTTTGGAAGCCTGAAGCAGGAGGATCACCAGCCTCGTAAGAAGATGTGGCTCAGTGGTTAAGCACACCTGGTTCAATCCCAGTACCAAAAACAAACGAACAAACAAAACCCACAGTGAGAAACCACTTAATACTCCTTTGAGATTGTTGAGAATATCTTTGTGATTTACAGGAAGCCAAAGGTTTCTTAGGACAGGACACAGAAACAATGAGCATAAAAAATGATGTTAGGCTTTTTCAAAATTTAAAATCCTGCTCATTAAAATTTACCATTAAAAAATTAGAACAGTTTTGAAAATATTAACAAAAATGCACAAAACCTCTATCAAGGGCCTAGTATCCATGATAGAGGTTCCTACAACTGAAATATGAGAAGACAGCTCAATAAAAAATGGGCCAAAGATTTGAACAGAATCTAAGAAGATAAAGGAATGACCACAGGCACGCAAAAAAAGTATTCAACATTGTGAGTTTAGAAGGAAAAGTAAGTTTGGTCAGCCAGGCACAGTGGTACTTGACTATACTAGGAGGGCTGAGGCAGGAGGAGCACTTGAACCCAGGAGTTCCAGACCAGCCCCTATCTCAGAAAAAGAAAAACAGAAGTACATGGAGTGCTGGCCTTTTAGTAAGGACAGTATGCTGATGTTTGCAGTTGACTTTGAAATGCATCAAACAGTAGAAATGGATTGATGACTGGATAAAATATATGATAAAGCAAATAAGTGGAGTGTTGATACTAGAATCTAATTAAGTGGTGGGCAAATGGATGTTTGCTGAAAAATTCAGTTTTTATATGTGTTTGAAAATATTCATGGTAAAATGTTGGGAGAAGGTATCAGGAGTTGAAAGCAGGGATCTGTATCAGTGGAGTACATTCATTTTGGGGTGGAGTGTAGCTCAGTGGTAGAATGCTTGCCTCACACACAAGGCCCTGGGTTCAATCCCCAGTGCCTAATACTTTTGTTTTTGTTTCTACTTTGGTTTAGGAAGTAGAGTCATTGACTGCCTAGGTTCACATCCCAGATCTTTAACTTACTAGTTGTGAGATCTTAGAAAAGTTACTTAACATCTGTTTTCCAGTTTCCACTAAAATAATCTAAGTCACAGCCCCTTGGGTTTTTATGAAGGTGGCTGATTGACTGGCGCATTCTTGGATCAGTGCTGAACATGTATTGTGTTAATTACTAGCTGAGATTAATTGAAATGTGGACGTTTAATTTTAAGAAACATGCATTTTGCTAGGTTGTGTTTTAAAATTTCACTTTCTTTTAAAATATTTTAGAGGTAAGATGAAGTCAACACGCATTCTGTGGAGGCATGATGGGAATGGGAAGAAGAGGAAAGTGGGGGAATTGAAAGGGACCGATTATACTAAATAGCAAGTTCCTCATTATAAATTAGCCTTTTTAAAAACACTGTGTTGCAAATACTCTGAGTGTTCTGTTGGAAATCTTTACATAGCAGAAGAAAAAAGTAGCATGTAATGCATAACATACCCATTAAATATTTACAGATTGACCTAGAGGCTGAGCAGGTGAGCACCGTGGCTGGCGTTGGAATTCAGGGAACAGATAGAGAAGGAGGAGCAGCAGGGGAGCAGCAACCCATTAGCTCCCCATGGGATGTTGTTTTGGGAACATCAGGTATGTGTAGTTTCACTATTCAATGTGAGTAAACTTTGCTTAATATAAGTTAAGGTTTAAATATTCTTGAAATACTCATTTGAATTAATAGTATTGCTAGTTCTTTTATACTTTTATACTTATGACTTGAAGTTAATTGTATACAACAAAGGCAGCAGTAATATATACAGGTTAGCATATATGTTACATATGACAATTACATTTTATATAGAAGGGTATATATTCCTCTAATTTAAAGTTTAAAAATTTTATCTTAGTATTTTCCAGTTAACATGATTCTGAGTCTTCTTATACTGAATACTCAGAAAATTAAAAGGATTATAGTTTCAGAATTTTGAGACTATTTATGAACTACATACTGTCCTTATTTACTCCAGTTTAAAAAAGAAGTAAGAAAACAAAGAGGGAGTTATTTTTTCTTTATATTTTAAGGGTTGTACAGTATTGAAATGTGATAACTTCTTTTGAGCAATTAAAAGCATTTATCATACTGATTATGCAAATATTGATAATGAATGAGACTTAAACATTATTAATGTGATCTTTTCTACCTATATTCACTAAAAAAAATCCTGGAGTCCTCCTATTAAAAGTTATTTTTCATTGGCCCTCAGCAGTGTTGAGATGGTTATTTACATGTCTAAAATCAGATAAATGAATAAAGAAGTTAGCAGAATACATTAAAAATGGAATTTGAGAGACTAAATTGTTCATGTGATCTCTATGTATTTAAAGAGTCAATACATGCTAGCTTTGCTGAATTGCTTTACCTTTGAGATAATTTTCTATTATGTTGCCAATTTAGTTGTAGTTCAAAGGCCTTTTCCCATTGTGATTAGCTTTTTAAAGCTTTTAATATTAAATAAATGGATTTCTGGTACCACTTACATGTAATATATTTAACTTAGTGTGATACGTAAGATATTTTGAGGATTCTCATTCTAAACAGTAACGAGTTGTTTCATCGTCCTCCAAAGGAGACAGAGTAGTGGGAGCATCCTAGACCTGGGCCACAGGGGACATGTCATGTGTAAAGAATTTAAAATTATTATAATAAACTAATTAAAACTCAGGCTCCATTTTATTACAATGCATTCGTAATTCTAAATAATTTCATAGTTAAATCTTTGCCAGGATTTATCACGCCTGCCTCCTTGCCTTTGGTACAACACTGAGCATAAATCTTACAGATGGCAAAACAGAACATAAATCTTATAGATGGAAAAACAGTCTGAAATTGTAACTGTCAGTAACAAAGTGAATGAGGATTCCTGCTTTGGCACATAATGACCATCTCTCAGGGAGAAAAAAGTTCAGCACTTAATATATAACAACCCCCCACACCAGTGCTTTGCAGCCAGGAGTCCATATAGCAATTTAGCTACTGATGTTTGCATTTCACCGCTTTGTATCATCTGTATATTAGTAATTGCCACAATAATGCCACCCAAGAAATCATCAGGAGACTCATACAAACCAAAACAACCAACCTTCTTCCTTTCCTGTGTGCAGTGTTAGAAATTGAGCCCAAGGCCTCTCTTGTGCTAGGCAAGTGCTCTACCACTGAGTAACATCCCCAGCCCTTTTTATTTTATTTTGAGATAGGTTCTAACCCAGGCTGGCTACAAACTTGGGTGGGGGTTCTCCTGCCTCAGCCTCCCAAGTTGCTAAGATTGCAGGCATGTGCCACCACACCCAGCTTTAAACCTTTATTTCTTTCCCACATATGGGGGTGAGGTTCCACTGATCATCATGCTTGGGTACAAATCTGGTCCCTGTGGTACTTACCTTCCACGGACCGGTAGTTGTCTGAGGTATATTCTTCTATTAACAAAAGCAGAAGTGCAGTTATGCCCATTATGTACATATTGAGCCTCTGTTCATGTCACACCTACTTACCTACTACAGCAGCCTACTGTTGTTAAAACAAGTCACATAACCAAGTTCAAAGTCAGAGAACAAGAATATATACTTTGCTTATGAGTCCCATGGCAAGTGAAGCATTGAGAACTGTAATTCAGCTATCACTGCCTGTCATGTATTTTACATTGTTTAAAAACAGAAGGTGTTTTACTGCATGCTTTACTAAGTTGGATTTATTTAATAGCCAGAGTACTTAAAATCTTCTCTAGGCCAAAATTTTTCCAATCATACTTTATGGCATATGATTTCTGGTTGTCAGTCTCTATAGTGAGAAAACACCCAAATTGCTCTCCAAGGAAATGCCGACTCCACTGTAAAGTACTCCATCAGGTTCCACCTGTTTGAAACTTACACCTTTGTTTAGCTCAGTTTTCAAGAAAGGAGATCAGTTCCACCTTAGCTGGAAAACAGCATGGCTCTGTGTTTAACTTAGAGCTAGACATCTTCACTCAGGCACTTGGCAGGAGAAGCAGAACATAGGTGAGGTGAATGTGCTAAGCTCAACACCTTTCAGAATGCTGGCTCGGAGGCATCCGCTTCAAGCTCTGTGTGCCACCGCAATGACTCTGGTCCAAGAGACTGTAGTCTTGGGCTCTATACCAAGACATTGGTGGGTAGCCTTTATAAGATATTTGCACATTGCCTTGTATTCCCAGAAATTCTATTTAAGATTTGGAAGAATTGTTTAGATTCTCATCACATTTTTTGAAGTGGTACATCACTTAATACATTTTAAGAACCATGCTTTAAATTACCCTTAATTTAATTGTATTTAATTTAATCTAGTTCTGGATTAATATATATTGTTGGAATATGGAAAATTGGATTACAGGATATTTGCTGTACTTATTTTTACTTAATTGCATTTTACATGATGCCTTTATTTAAAAATATATCAACTCAAACATAATATTATGTTTTTATTTTATATGTTTATGTTCATAAATTTATAATGTGTATATATTTCATAGTATTTTTTTCACCCAGACACAGCCCTGTAGGACTGTACTGTTTCTACTATAAATATTTGCTGACATTTTGAGTTTTTGCCTTATAAATGACCTTTGTCTAGTGGAGAAAATTTTTCTGGTCTTTGTATTATGAATAACTATACTTCTTTTTCCTGAGTATCAGGTTGTTTATTTTTTCTCAGGTTTGTTTTTATGTTAAATCATAACTGTTTGCATTGTTATATTGATTGCTAGGAAGCTTAGAGACAAATTTATCCTCAGTAAAGTCTGATGAATAACATGGCATTTTTTAATATTAACGTGTCTGCGTGTTTCTTTTGTACTCCTATTCACCTTTGCTTCAAATTTTTTATTTTAAATTTTATTAATCTCATTAGAGTTTCTGTGTAAGCTACCAATGCTTTGTGAAATTAAATTAGAAGTACATAAATACGGTAGATGTGATTCAGTACGACAATTGGCCCATATAGGAAAAAAACTTAGGAATCATAAAAAAAAGTTTAAATACTATATTTTAAGACATAAATTTACATTATTAGTCATTATTTTGATGTAAGAGTAAAGTCTTTAAGCAGCACTTGACAGTCTTTCTTTTACTACCCAAAATGTATTGTTTTGATGTCCTTAAATTGTGATGAGAATTTAAAAACACATGCAGAGATCTGAGAGCTGAAATCTCAGTTTTCACGGAAAAAAACTTTAACTTATTCTTTCCAGGTTTTTTAGATACCTCATTCAAGAGTTTGACTTAACTACTGACTTTTATTGAATCTTTTTAAAGTATTCTACTTCTATTCAAAGTAGAAACAGTTTTTTGCATTCATATTGCAATGGTTCATATATATTTAAATTATATATTTTTACATCTAGATTAAACAGATGTAAGAACTAAACAACTTAAGGGACAGTACTGAGCAAAAGTGTTATTTTAAATGACACTTAGATTTTTTTAATATTTAAAATATTTTTATAGGATATTTGTTAAATTATACCATGGTTTTGTATGTGAGAAGGGACAGAATTGTTAGGAGGAAAACATGAAAAATAGCTTAGATTTTGTGATATCTTTATATATAATGGTCCACTCTCTAGTGCAAATAAACAGAACATAGCTGCACCTAGCATCAAGGACAAATATCAGAAGGAATTTCAGAGTTAAAAAAGCAAGTTACAAAGGAAACCTACAATATGATTTCTTTTAGAGAAGGTACAGTAGTAACTAAAAAAATAAATAAACGTTTAGAGATCCACCCAGGCATGGTAACATTGAATAGTGAAAGAAGAGAATTAAAAACACAAAGTTTGAGAGTAGTTCCTTTTGGAAAGAGGAGAAAGGCATATGACCACAGGGGAATGCATGAGGTTTTCAAATAACGTTCTTTCCTGAACTTAAACAGAGATGTGCACCTAGGTCTTTAGTTATTTAAATCTCATATATAATACGTATTCCTTTTTTCCTTTATTTTTTTCTTTGTGTGTGTAAGGAGGGCATTAGGGATTGAAACCTAGAAGGCACACCCTGCCACTGAGCCACATCCCCAGACTTTTTTGTTCATTTGTTTTTGAGATATAGTCTTGCTAAATTGCCAAAGCTAGCATCAAAGTTGTGATACTCCTGCCTCGGCCTCTGAGTTGGTGGGATTATAGGCGTGCCATCACTCAGCCTGGTTTATAACATGTATTTCTGTCTTTGCATGTTTAGTTAAAAAGTAAACAGTAGCCAGATGCAGTGCATCCACCTGTAATCCCAGGAGGCTTAGGCAGGAGTATCTGGAATTATAACTTAGCAGGGGACCCCTAGCAAGACCCTGTCTCAAAATTTCTTAAAAAAGAGGAAGGAGCTAGAGATGTAGCTTAGAGGTAGTGTATGCCTGGGTTCAATCTTCAGTGCTACAAATAAACAGTAAAAGAAAGAATAGATTAGGTAAAGAGAATGAAAAATAACAAGGACAAATCCACAGTTCAACATATGTACTCAACCAAGGGTCCCAGCTTAATAAACAATGTACTTCAAGGTGAGAATAGAGAAATGAACTTGAAATACTTCTGAGTATTTAAAATATATATGTAAGTTGTGAGAGTATGGGTGTATCTATTTTGCATAGTGCCTGCATATTTAACCTTATTATGTCGTCACTGTGATAAAAAATAAAAATGATTAACATAAAGTGATTTTTACAAAAGTGAGTTTCATCTTTTTTCTTTATTTGATTGTCACTCTAAATATGGCCATAACTATCATGCACTAAAAATTAGTACTGGCTACAATAAATGCATTTTTTAGTATCCAGATACTTTGCCCTATTTCTAAAATGTGATCAGGTCTGCGTTGACTCCACTGACGCCAGACAATAACCCAAAAAATGTTTTATCACCAAGGTGGGAACCCCTGCCAATCTCTAAGCACTTTAGAGTTTACCTGATTTAGAATCATTTATGAAAGTATAATGTGCCTGAATCCCATTGACCTTCCTTGGCCCTATAATCGGCATTTTCTCTTGATAGAAATTTTGCTTTTTTTATACAACCTTTAAATGATTGAAATCTATTTAGTATGCTGGTCTGATTATCTGTAGTGTTGGTACTTAGTGCTTAGATAATGTTTCTGTGACTTCCATGAATATTCTACAAAATACCATAAAACTGTTTTTGTTTTGTAAATAATCAAGTGATCAGAAATTTTCGCAGAATTGTTTTATGCAGGGTGACCAGTGAATTTTTATTTTGAAAAACAGTTGTTTTATCTTTATACCTTGTCACATTGACTTGCTGTTGGTAAGATTTTTTTCTTAGGTTAGCAAAGGTATAATTTGCATAAAGAAAATTTGCTAGGTATATAGTTCTATGAATTTTGGCAAAATGTGTACAGTGTTGTTAACCACAGTCAAGATAGAGTTGCCTCCATCACCACACAAAGTCCTCTCTTGCCCCTTCGCTCAGTCTCTCCACCATCACCAAGCCCCTCCCGCCACTGGCAGCCGCCATCTCTTTGCTGTTGCTCAGCAGTCTCTTCTGTCTGGTTTTTTCCATTTAGCTTAATGCTGTCAAGGTACCTCCGTTGTTTCCTGTATCAGAAGTTTGTCCTTTCTTTTTTTTTTTTTTTTTTTTTGCTTGCGGTGCTGGGGACAACTGTTCTTTACTGTTGAGGATAATACATTGCCTGGCTGTACCACAGTTCACTTGTTCATCAACTGATAGACATTTGCGATTCAGCAAAGCCTCCAGAAACATCTGTGTACAGGATTTTTTGTGGTAATACATATTTATTTCTCTTGGGCAAATGTGTAGGAATTAAATTGCCAAATGTCTTTCCAAAGTGACTGTTTTCTTTGAAGTCCAAGTGTCTGTCATCATTGCTTCTACCTGAAGAACTGCCTCTAAAATTGCCTCTCATCCCAGTCTGCTAACATGATTTCTTTTGCCTTTTGTCTGGCCTGAAAAAGTAGTTAGCCTGTATTTGTAGGTATTTTTATTCTATATAAAAATCTGGATTGACTTTTTTTTTCTTTTGCTATACGTTTAGGGTGTCCCTCCTTGGTCTTCTGGCTGGCATGGTCTAGAGGTCTACTCCAGTTATTCCTCTTGTTCCTTTACATGTAAAGTGTATTTTTTCTCTGATTCCTTCAGGCTTTTACCTTTGGTTCTCAGAGGTTTGATGTCTAGGAGCTGTCCCACCTGGAGTTCTTGGGTCTGTGGTTTGATATTCTTTATTTTAAACCAATTCTCTTGGGGCTGGGGTTGTGGCTCAGCGGTAATATGCTCACCTAGCATGTGTGAGGCACTGGGTTCAGTCCTCAGCACCACATAAAAAAATAAATAAATGAAATAAAGGCATTGTGTCCATCTACAACTAAAAAATATTATTTTAAAAAATATAGCAATTTTCAACCATTATTACCTCTTCAAATTTTTTTTTCTTCCTCCATCTCTCTCTTCTTTCTGGGACTAAGTTATTCTTATGTCAGACTCTTCAATATTGTTTCCAATAACTCTTGTGCATTGCGTTCTCTTTCTTTCACTCTTTTTTCATCTTGTGCACCTTTGGCAGTTCCTATTGATTTGTCTTCAGATTCACTAACTCTTTTCTCAGCTGTATCAAGTCAACTGATAAACTTGTTGGAGTAATTCTTTGTCTCCAATATTATTACTTCTTTTAAAAACAACTTACCCATTCTATTCTTTCTTAGAGATTCCATCTTTCTGATGAAGTTCCCAACTGTTTGGGTACCTTGACTACCTTTTTCTCTAAAATCTTTAACTCACTCAGTAAGCATTGTTATTTTTAAATCTGGGTCCCATAGTTCCAAATTTCACATACATTCTGAGTCTGTTCTGTTGGTTTCTTTATCACTCCAAAATGTGTCATTTTTTCTTACTTTCACGAGTGTCACCTTATTGTTTCTTATATGCTGGCCATCTTGTGTGCAACTGTACATTTATGTTGTATTACAGGAGGATGTCATTTTAGGGCAGCGGGCCTGGGTTTTATTGTTGCTATGGTTACCATCGATGCACCGTAGCTTTCTGTTTTCTGCTGCTGGGCAGCTGCTGCCTTGTGTGGCCCCAGCACAGGGAAGTGGGGTGCACATGCTGGAGGGTTTCTTAGTGGCCACACCCCACCCTCAGCTTCCAGCCTCCCAGCACAGCAAAGCCACGGGGTACTTCTGTCTGCACAGCTCCCCCAGAGACAGACTGCTGCTCTCCGTCACTGCACCAGGCTTGTGCTGGGGATGGAGTGCCCTCTGTTGTGCTGGTCCAGCCTCATTCATAGGAAGTTCCTGAGCTCCTGGACACTGTCCCTCCTCTTTAACAGCCAATTCTGTCTTGTGTCTGTGACTGGTCTCGGTGTCTGGCTTCTCTCCAGCACGAGACCTCCACCTGTGTGTGTAGGGGTCTTTGGCTGAAGACCAGATGCCTCTGGGGTGTGGCTTTCTCCTCTGCCCTCCTGTGGCTGTCAAGGGTCTCCTGTACTCCTGCTGCTTTTCCCTCAGGGCTCAAGGGAGTGCTTCACAGGAGCTGCACATAGTCTGTCTACACCAAGGAGGATTTCAGAGGCTACCAACAGGGTGCTAGTCGTAGTAGCTTGAAATAGCTGAATTTATAAACACTGAATTTCAGATAATTTTCACATTTGTTGGTTTCATTCCTGTGTTCTGAAACTATTTCTCTAATATTTATTTATGGTTATAAAAGGTTTCCAGTTTTTGGCATCATCTCTATTTTTACTTTTATACTTTTCATCATGGTTCCTTGAAAGTAAATATTACCAAGTGCACTCAATTTAAAATTGAAAGGTTCATGTTTACTGTGTTCTTAGAAGGAACAGAAGTAATACCCATACCTAGTGATGCAGCCATTTGTTTTAGATTCTAAACTAGAGGGAGAACCATCACTAACATGACGCTTACTACTTGGATAGTCATCAAGGGTGACATAGGCCACCTTTCTCTTCATTTTTTAAATGCAAGGCCAGGAGGATGGTCAGAATCAATGCATATTAGTCTACATGTGTTTGTGTTTGTGGTTGTCATTGTTTGCTACAAGAGTCTTTATTATAAATGTGAGAAAGAGATGCTGATACTACAAACCATACCAAAAGTGGGAAGGCAGGGAACTGGAAAAGGTGCCGTTAGGATATTATCCAACCATACGCCAGTTGTGGGGGCCACAGAGAGAGGGGCAGACGGGGTCAACCTAGCTGCGCTTCCTGCCATAGGAAACTGTGGTACATTTGATTATATCTGTCTGATCACACATGAAAACAGACATGGGTACCTTGTCCAGAGCCATCTGTGGGTCAGAGCAGAAGGGAGGGAGGAGGAAAGGGCCAAGCACAGAACTGAGCAGAAGAGTGCAAGGGCACCCTGTACTTCTCTTGTTCTTATCACAACACCGATAGTTCCATCAAACTCACTGATGAACTCATAGACCAGATTTAGTTATGTGAGTTTTAGCAACTTATTTAACCTCATTAAGTGTCAGTTTTTATAAAATGAAGATAAAGATAAGACTTTTCAAGGTTGTAAAATTGAAGTAAGTAAACCCTGTACAGCCCTTAGTGCTGCACATCACCCTCCTCCTCCTCACCAGTGTATAGAACTCTGAAGACCTGACAGCCCCACAGCCTTGCACTGCTACGTTTCTCATTGCTCTGCTCCTACAGGACCAAGGTTAAACAAGTGCCCACATTTCATTACTGCAGAGCTCTTGCTTGGTGTGTGAATAAGCTCAGCGGAGCCAGACTGACCTGCGTAGCGAGTAGATGAGGGAGCCCGGGCTTGGTCTCCCAGGTGTGCACCAGCGTCGTCCTTCTTTACCAAGATGGGGGCTCTGAAAACCTCTCAGGCTGAGAACCAGCTCTGCCTAACTCACCCTGCCCCTGTTTTCCTAGGGGAGGACATTCATGTGGGGACAAGGGGACAGAGCAGCTGAGAAGGACTCCTTGCAATACTCCCTAATGGTGGCTTAGAGCAGGTGGGAGCTGGTAAGGGGTGGTCAGATTCTGGATATATCTTACTGAGGAACCAACAGGGTTCGACGATGGATCCTGTGTGCCCTGTGAGAGAAAGGAGTACGGGTGACTCCAGGCTTTGACCTGAGAAGCTGCCAGGATAGAGTATCAGCAGCTTTGCCACCATGTTAGTGATTCTCGAGGAGGACATGCACATCCTTCATTAGATTTGCTCATAAGCGTTTGGTGTTTTCTGGTATCATTATAAAATTGTTTTATTTCTTTGATGGTATACAAATAGAATTTATTTTTATTTAGACTTTATATCTAATACCCTGATTAAATTCATTCATGGCTTCTAATGGTTCCTCTGTAAAATTTTAAAGGGTGATGGTCACCTATAATCCCAGAGGCTCAGGAGGCTGAGGCAGGAGGATGGCAAGTTTGAAACCAGCCATAGCAATTTAGCAAGGTCCTCAATGACTTAGTGAGACCCTGTCTCAAAGTAAAAAATGAAAAGGACTGGGGATGTGACTCAGTGGTAAAGTGCCCCAGGTTCAATCCCCAATGCCAAAATAAATATGTCCTCATTTGACAGATGAGGAAATTGAGGCACACAGGCTAGACAAATGATACAGCTGGAATTCAAAGTCAGAGCCACCTGGTTCCACAGGAAAGGAACTGGAGGAAGGGAGCTTCCAGGAACCCTCTTCTTTTAGTGGCCCATCACTCTGCAGAGTAATTTAGTACTATTCAGAAAAACGAGAGGACACAATCATTTATGATTCTTCACATAGTATTCTAAAAATGTTACTGAATAAATATGGGCTTTGGAAAATTAGGATTGGAAAACATTCCACATTAAGTTAAAATTCATAAGAATTGCTCATTTTGTGGACTTTGTGTGCCTTTTGTTTATGCCACTTAAACAAGTTTTTGTTTGTTTTAGCCATTTCCTTAGTTCATAGCACTGTCTTCTAAGCAGGAGCATAAACTCATTTTCATTGTTTAATGCTGAGAAGTTTCTAATCTTGGGTTCATGGTAGATCGAACACAAATAAGCAGTTGTAAGCTGAGTGCTTTGTGAGGTATCATGGTTGAGACACGTTTGTTAATGCTCACTGTAAAATTAACAAAGGCTCGTCCTGTCCTGCTTTTTACCCTCGATGCCGCCTTCTCAAGGGCTGGTCAGTCAGTAAACGCCTTCATACTCCCTGATACGAGGTGCTGTAAAATTGAGGTCAGATTCATAAAATAACGACCGACTGCGGCTGACGTTCCAGTGCCACTGCCTCTCAGTACTGTCCTAGTGCTCCCCATGCCTTGGACCTTTTATTTGAATGTCACTATAACTAAGGTAATGGAGTGTTTTATTAGCTAGGTGTCCCAGTCCCTCCAGCAGCCCCCGAGGGTAGCTCGAGAACACCTGAGGGAGCAATGTGGTATGTTAAAAATTAATTGTGGGAAGCTTTCCATCTAGTTTTAAGGTAGTAGAGGCTTGGTCTCCAGAATACATGGATACCAGTGTCAATTTTACTGTTACTTATGGGGACAGACATATTTGAGTATGAAAAAGTAAATTTAAATGAATTGCTTTTCTTTAGATGTTATTGGATAGCAATTAAGAGCACAGAGAAAGAAGCAGTGTGTGAAATGGTTAAGGGCATAGATGTCTCTCTGTGAGGCTGACGGGTCACCTAACCTCCCGAACCTGTTCACCCAGCTGTAATCAGCCCTCCTCACAGTAACTCTCTTGCGGGGCTTTGAGGAACTGTAATGAAGCTCTGGAAAGTGCTCAGCACATAGCAGCCCCAGTTATTGGAGGACAATCCTCAGCATTTTGTTTTTTGTTAAACTGGAAGAGATACTGGGCTGGGGCTGGGGCTCAGTGGTAGAGCGCTTGCCTAGCACGTGTGAGGCCCTGGGCTCGGTCCTCAGCACCATGTAAAAATACATAAATAAAATAAAGGTATTGTGTACCGCTAAAAAATATTTTTTAAAAAAGAAAGAGATACCGGTTAATGAAGAAAAATTTCTCCTGGATACAAACTACATAAAATTAAAGGAAATACAAATAACATAACCTTACTAAGACATTTCTTTTAGTATTAGATAATGTCTGAGCAAATTATTTCAGTTACAGTGCCTCAATTACTTTAGAATACATTTTAGATTAAAATAGTGAAGTATCTTAACGATAGAATTAATTTGAGAAGTAGACCTTTGTCCCATTGTAATAAGTTATGGTATCATTCACTTTCTAAAAAAGAAAATTAAGTTCAGTAAAAAGATATGTTGTCATATATTATAGTCTTCATCTTATTTTTTATTTTTTTGTATGTCAACTCTAAATTTTTTAAACGTTATAACCAATAGCCATGGATTTTTTAAGTAGCTATTTTGATTTATTTCTGAGTCACAGATCTAATATGGCGATGGAAATACACATTTCTTGAACTCTTAAAAGTTCTGTTTTCATGGAAATTGTTCAGAGAAGCTGTTATTAATGCATGTAACCTAGGGGGTTCCTTCTAGGTATTTGAAGATTTCTTTGATGATTTATCAGCCCATTTCTTCTGTCACATATGATAAGAAATCATGATGGTTAAAAACATTGTGCCAGAGGTGCAGAGAAGCATAAGGCTATTAAGAATACTTTAATTACCCTAATTTAATCATTACACATTGTATACATGTGTTGAATAATGACAGTGTACCCTGTTTTATTTTTTAAAGAACACTTTGGATTCTCATGAAACCTTAAAATTTCAGATAAAATTATAAGTCTGAGCTGGGTGTAATAGCGTATTCTTGTGATCCCAGCCACCCAGGAGGCTGGCGTGGGAGAATCATAGTGAAACTTAGTGAGACCCTGTCTCAAAATTAAAGTGGGAAACAGCGGGCAGGAATTAGCTTGGTGGTAGGATACCCCTGGATTCAATCCCAGTACTGAAATAAAAAGAAGAAAAAGAATTTATAAGTGAAGAAGTAAACCTCTCACAAAACAATTTCAAAACAACTTAAACACATTGCACATATTTTTTCTTTCATGATTTATAAACAATATTGTTATTGTCTGTGAATTTAAATTTATGAAACAATTGGAGTGTTCATATTAAACAGATGTGAATGTAGTAATCATTATTTTTTATAAAGGTTCAGAGGTCCAGAGAGATGACATCCTGTGGATAGCCATGGCAGGGACCCATCAGATATGGGCACTCCTTCTGGACTCTGGCAAACTGCCCAAGAAAAAGTAAGTGTCTGAGCCTTTCTTTGAGTGGACTGCACTCTTGGAGTTCAGAGTTTCCTGTCCCAGGGTCACCATGCTCACCAGGCCCTCTGGACTAGGCAGGACACGCTGGGTTATGCTACCAGAGCAAATCACCCAGTTCTTGCTGGCTCAGAGCACGGCTCTTTCCTTGCTACTTTTGTAGATTCTCTGGGGAGTACTGCTCTGCCACCCCGGCTGATGAAGCTGCTGCCTTTTGGAGTTTTGCCCATCATTATGGCAGATCAGAAAGTGGGGAGGTGGAGAGTCACTCAGTGGCTCCTAAACTTCTCCTACAAAGTGACTGACACACATCGCCTCTACTCATATTTTGCCTGCCAAGTAAATCTATGGCCACATCTAACTTCTAGGAGCCCAAGAAGAGCTGTCCTCCTGAGCATCCAGAAAAAAAACTAGAAATGTTTGGTGAGCCCTTTACTATTGACACATAGTTGGAGTAGCTGCTGTCAGTTCCTTCAGATGAAGGAGCATCGCATGGCAGAGTGGTCACCAAGCCCAGGTTTTGTAGTCAGTCATGAGTTGAACCCCCACTTTGCCATTGATTCTCTCTGAGCTTAGGAGAGCCTGTTTGTTTGACTTTCTAAGCCTCCGTTTCCTTACTCATTAATCTCATGCTTTCTCTGATAATTACTAATCTGTGTGAAGAGCTCAGTGTAATGCCTGGTGCGTGCCACAAATAGGTCAGTTTACTGCCACTGTTGGGCATATGAGAATGGAAAGGTAGTGTCCTCTGAGGTGTCTCCTGCCTTTTCCATAGAGCCTTTCTGCCTCTGCCTGACATTCCAGGTAGAGATGGCCACACCCTTCTCTGTGGCCTCACTATAATCCACGTACAGTCACATCTCTGTGCTGGTAAGTTTGCCCAGCCTTTCCCCTTCTTCCTCTCTCTCCCTTCTTTAACTGTGTCCTCATACTAGACCATCTCTAAAAGAAAGAAGCTCTGTCCCATTCCTTTTTGTGTTCCCTGTGCCTAATACAGTATCTGGTACATAATTGGAGCTCAGTAAAGTTTTGCAGAATAAATAAAGTATAAAAGTCAGTAGAGGGGCTGGGGAGATAGCTCAGTTGGTAGAGTGCTTGCCTTGTAAGCACAAGGCCCTGGGTTCGATCCCCAGCACCAAAAAAAAAAGTCAGTAGACCATAAAGGTCATCAAATCACCATAGAAAGTAGAGTCCTCTCAGTAATCTTATCAGTAGAAAGGAGCAGTTGTATAGAAACTCTAAAATATCAGGTATTCTAAATATTGTGTATATGTGTATATTGCTTTGGAACACATTTATGTGATGTTTTACAGCATTCAACTAAAAATATTTATTAAATGTACTCTATGTTAGGCACTGTGCTAGGTATTAGGAATGAAAGGATATGCTCACTAAGTTAAAGATAAAATGAAAACATGCAGTTGCTGTGCTTAGTGGGCCACAGAGGAAGAATCAGATCGCAAACAATTAAAAAATATGTATGTAAAAAGGAATCTCTGGAGCAGTCCTTCTTGTCGAAATTGTCCTGAATGTAAATAAGAGGAACATCCGTTATCAGTAAAATTTGAATGTCAAAGAAAGCTTCCTGGAAGAGGCATACTGGACTGAGACCCGATGGAGGGAGAGGGGAGGTTTCTGGGCAATAGCTGACCCTGGTGATGTCAGTGGCAGCTGGATCACACAGTGCCTTGTGAGTCCTCTAAGAGATTTGAACCTTCTGCAAGCCTTTATAGAAAGGGTTAGGCTACAAGTGACATGATCAAAGGGTTCAGACTCCTTATAGTAATTGCCTTTTGGTTTATTTGTTTTGAATATTACATATTACACATATTTCCCTGGATATCTTATTTTTATAAGTTCCTTGATTAAATGACCATATTTTATACACGTTATATCCCTTTGCATCCACCCCCTGCTTCCTGCCTAACTCCACATTGGGAGCCTGTCCACCAGCAAGTGATGGTTGCCTTAGACTCTGTTACTCTTACTTGGAAATGGTAGACATGTATTTTTGTTTTGCATTTTAAGTCAGCTTTTTCCCTGTGGCATGAATTTAGAAACTAAGATAAAAAACTTTCTCTGTATCACAAAAGGAATCATTTCAGTAGTCCTTTAAGTACACATGTCCTTAGTGTATATAAGAAATTGATTTTATATGACTAATTAGTTGATGCAGCAAAGTCATCCTGAATCCTTTTCCTAAAGTAGTAATGCCTGACCTGGCCATCTTTCAAAAACTATTCTCTAGTTCCTTTTGTTATTCTCTACTTATATCCGAGAACATAAAACATTTTTAATGAAATTGTAAACTTTAAACTATCAAGAACTAGGTAGTCTTTTTAGTTCCCTTTCAGGACCTAATATTTCATGGAGCTAAGTAGTCAGGACATTAAATGAGAATAAACTTTACCAACAATCTGACCATTCTTATAATTCCAGTCCTATCAGGGATTCCCTATTTGGCCTTTGAGAGGGCTTTCAGCTGTATGTATGTTCAAGAAAAGTAGGAAGGTCCCTGCCCAGTGGCTAAATAAGTAAGAATTTGGAAATTTACAGAGACGGCTGACTGGCACAGTTTCTCTAGACCAAGATCACTAATTTTAATTTCTTAATTAGATCATTTACATTAATTGGTTTAATGGCCGTATTGGCTCTTGATGCACCCATGTCCTTCTCTTTCAGTGAGTTAAAAAAAGGAACTTGCCTTCGGTTTGCTGGAAGTGGAAATGAAGAGAATCGAAACAATGCATACCCTCACAAGGCGGGTTTTGCCCAACCCTCAGGCCTCTCTCTGGCCTCTGAAGACCCCTGGAGCTGCCTGTTTGTAGCAGATAGTGAGAGCAGTACAGTAAGAACCGTCTCGCTGAGAGATGGAGCAGTGAAGCACCTCGTAGGAGGAGAAAGAGATCCCCTGGTAAGGAAAGTCGCTTTTGCATTGTGCCCAGCCACTGACCTCACTGGCACTTTCCTGAATTGTGGAGAGTTAATGAAATTCAAGGAGGAATCATTCTTGGCCTATTCATGAGATCAAATGGAGGTCAAGCCAAAGACAATATGAATATAAAGAAATACAAGTAAAGCCATCTAAGAAAAGTAACTCAATGCTTTAGAGAGAAAGAAGGGATAGACAGTTGCTTACTGGAGAAGAAGGTAATTGGCCATGGGTGGGAAAGGACCCCAGCCTTGCAGCCTTGACCTGTTCTGACCCCACATGGGACTCTTGCAATACAGTGGCAGTGCATCAAAACTAGCCCAGGGGGCTGGGGTTGTGGCTCAGCGGTAGAGTGTTTGCCTGAAGTGTGAGGCACTGGGTTCGATTCTCGGCACCACATTTAAATAAATGAAATAAAGGTCTATTAACACTAAAACAAATTTAAAAAAAAAAAAAAAAAAACTAGCCCAGGCCACAGTCCCGTGAGTTTCTGCCAGTCTGCAGCAAGTGCCCAGCCCTGATTGGGTGAAAACAGGCCTTTTCCCCTGTAACTGCAATAGCACATGCAGCCATATTAATTTTCACTTTATATTCTAACAAACACTATAAAAACTTTGATAACTGCTGTTTCTTTCTCTTTAAAAAAAAAAAGAATTTATTTGCTTTTGGCGATGTTGATGGAGTAGGCATCAGTGCAAAGCTTCAACACCCACTTGGAGTAGCGTGGGACAAGAAGAGAAATTTGCTTTATGTGGCAGACTCCTATAATCACAAGGTGAGTCTTGACAGAATTATATAATGCCTTGCTTTTGTCTGTGGTGTTTAAAATGCTGAAAGATCTATGCACCTCCTACAAGTGCCACTCCAAAATACAGAGGAACAACAGCCCTTGGCATCTATGTTCCAGCTCGTTCTGTGCTTCTCCTGGTCCTTTCTTTGGCAAGACATTATGAAGATGTCTGAACTAGGAAAAGCACTAAACTAGTCCCAGTGGCTATAATCAAAAGTTATGAATTTGTGCTGGCGCATTGGCACACACCTGGAATCCAGCTACTCAGGAGGCTGAGACAGGAGGATCTCAACTTTGAGACCAACCTGGGCAAAACAGCAAGATCCTGGCTCCAAATAAAAAATTAAAAGGGCTAGGGATGTCGCTCAGTGGTAGAGCACCCTGGCTTCAATCCCCATTCCTCCCCCCGCCAAAAAAAGTTTTAAATTGTGATCCATCAAAGCTGCTTAGTACCATATTCTGAAAATAAGGAGAGAGCAAATGGCAAGGAAGATAATGTGTCGCCTAACAGGCGAGAGCTTCTGAGCTGCCGCGGAGTCGCAATGCCTGCTGTCATGTAATTCCATCTCCAGCAGCGTTCCCACTTCCGCCAGTTCAGTGGCTTCAGTTCCCATTGCACGTTTTTTTTTTTGTTTGTTTTTTTTTTTACAAAACTTCCATAGATAATAAATGTTAATACTTTGTAATAAGAGAGCATAAATTTATAAGATTGAGACATGACTAACAGTCATTAAATTTAACAAAAGTTCAAATCCTCAGACAATGCTAGATGCTTGTGAGAAAAGAGTCAATTTAGCTGTGAAAGTATGTTCCACAATGCGGAAAAACAATAGAATTAATTATTTTAAATTATAGAAATAATTTTAACCAAGATTGCACTGAGAAAATACATAGTTTTTAAATTCTAGGGGTGGAATATCTCCCCTTAGATTGTAATACAAATGTTTGGCTTTTCAGGAAAATAGGGAAATATCTACTTTTTTAAGATTTATTGATAATTTAATGGCAATTAGGATCTTTCTTGTTTTCTGTATACTACACCTTTCCATAATACAAGCTTGAGATGAATTTTCAAATACATAAATTTTGTGTTTTCTTCTTTAGATTAAAGTTGTGGATCCCAAAACAAAAAACTGTACAACATTAGCAGGAACTGGAGACCTGAATGATGTTTTCAGTTCCAGTTTTACCGAGTCAACTTTTAATGAGCCAGGAGGCCTGTGTGTTGGAGAGAATGGTCAGTTGTTGTATGTTGCAGATACCAACAATCACCAAATAAAAGTGATGGATTTAGAAACAAGAACAGTTTCTGTGGTAAGTGAACTACAGCATAAGTTGAGTGTGTGGTTTTGAGAACAGTCCTCAGGTGCCCTGGCACTGACAGGTGCTTGGTCAGGCCGTCCCCGGTGGCTGAGATGACATGTGCAGCTGGTATAGTGAGGCATCCTCCACTGGGTTTTGTGGTAACAGACCAGCAGGACTACTTTGTGGATATCCTGTCATTCCTAAAATATAAGTTCCATCTGTGCTGAGAGTTTGAGAAAGAGACTGAGAGTTGGAGAGAATCTGATGAACCTTCAAGAAAAAAGGGAGGACTCAGATCTGGTTTTAAATATATAGTTACACCAGCACATACTATATACACATGGCACGTGGGTTGGGTGGTGTTACGCAGTGATCTGGAGATTATCGCGTAATCTTTGTTCCCTATAGTGACTCCAGTACCAGATTATCGGCCAGAGGAAGTTTTAGAGCCACATTTTAGACGTGGACATGGTCTATAATAGAATTTCCAGGGAAATGTCTATTATAAGCTACTCCTTGATGGATCACATTTACCTGAAAAAAAAAAAAAAACCAAGATTTTTTTTCTAAAATTCTAGAAATCTGCAAAGTATATGTTTAAAAAAAAAAACAGTTTACCATCAACTCTCTCATCTCTCTTCACATAGATCTCTATAGATATAAGATGAATAACATACTTGGCAGTAGAAATTATGAGGATGGATATTATATGTACTACATTTAAATTCATAAAATTTTGTTTTGATTTCCTGCCACCTATAAACATATTGGGCAATTACTCCTATAAGTATTGGTTCTCTTTTTGCTTATATGAACTGTTTCTCTCTACTCACAAAATATTCTGGAGGGCATCTGGACAAAGACCTAATTCAGACTAGAATGACAATTAGTTTCATTGATAGAAAAATTCATTTTTCTTCTGAAATCGAAAAATAAACTCACTCTTTAATTACTGTACAGTCCTGGTGCTTTAATAACAGGTTTTCTGATTTCCTAGCTCCCTGTCTTCAGATCTGAAAATGCTGTGGTAGATGGTCCCTTCCTAGTGGAGAAACAGAAGACAGTACCCAAACTGCCAAAATCTGCCCCGAGTGTTGAACTCTCCTCAGTAACTGCATGTCCTGGACAGACCCTGCAGTTCAAGCTCAGACTGACCCTCCCATCAGGAACAAAGCTTACTGAAGGAGTAGCCAGTTGCTGGTTTCTAACAGCTGAAGGTATGAAAATATTTAATAAATTCTTCATGTCTAATGCAATAATTTTGCTCATTTATTATGTGATATTTTGTACTCTGAGCAAGATTTGAGGAAGGTTATATGAAAAAAAAAAAATGAATTCAGATCTAACACATGCTGGTAGCTTTCTTTAGTCTCAGAGATCCTTTCCTCCAGTGTAACTCACTGTAAATTACCTGTCAGTTGTTAGCAGTTTCTTGGAGAATGGACTTGCCTATACTACTTCCCATATTCTAAGCTTGTTCTTCATTTTTTCTTCATTTTTGTTCCCAAAAAGAACATTTTAAAGTCTGAAGTAGATGAAGTGGCACCTCCTTATTTAATATCTTTTTCTGTAACTCATCTATCTAGTTACCTTAATGCAGTCCCTTTCTTTTGTGCATGTGAATCTCAGTGTGAACTAGCTTCTTATTTCATTAATGGATGATAAGGAAAAAGCATACCGCCGGCCTTCTGTTAGAGCTTTCCAGCATCCATAACCTATTGGACAGCAGTTCTGCGGTGGAATAGTAGTGGTCGAGAACTTGTCTCAGACGATCTTCCTCTGTCCTAGTCTCCCACGCTCTTTCACATGTTCTCACTCAATCTTTCATTTCCTCCCAAGCTCCTTTTCCCTCATACCCTCTCACACACTTTTTTTTTTTTTTCTTTTGGTTCATTACCCAAATCCTGGCTTTATCCCTCCTTACCTTCCTACATTCTCAGGACAGAAGCCACTGACCAAGTCAGTGTCTAAATCAAGCGGACAGAGAGAACTTGGTAGACCAGCTGTGTAGATTGCCAGTTAGAGTCTGGGAGGCTGGCTTGGCGGGTGACTGACTGAGCCTGTAGGGAAACCACCCCCTCCCACTCTCTACAAGGAATAGTGCTGGCCATGCACTACTCGGAGATTTTGAGCTCGCTCTGTGGACACAAGTCATCGCATAGCCTGCTGGGTTCACAGCACACCCTGCACTGCTGGCTTGGCTCTTGTGTACGTGCCCCAGGGTCTGACAGTGGTGCATCAGCTGGAGATCATTAGGCTCATTTCTCTCTGTGAAAATGGAGAGCAATGTATTGATTTTTAAAATAAGATGTTGACAAATTAACATTTTTTAACTCCACTTTGTTAAACAGAAGAATTACTGTCAAATCACCAGGATATAAAATACAAATGGTACTAAAGAGAAGTGTCTGGGGGGAAGTACTTAGCTACTCCATTGCTTGTCCAAGGTATTTGCTCCATTTTTAATTATATATAGAAAAATAAACTTTTAGGCAAGATTCTTAATAATTTTAAGGATTTTGAAAATTTTTTTGTGGAATACAGTTGTACACTTATGATTAAAAGATACTTCCTCCTTTTGGCTGCTTATTGAGAGATAGTTAAAGTGGTTAGCATATGTGAAAGTTTTAAGCCAAAGGAAAAAGCAACCAAAAAAAAAAAAAAAAAAAAAACCTCTGGCATATATTACAAATTCACAAATCCTTAATGTCATATATATGAAAATAGCTAAAGAAATATTTTGTTTTATTTCTTGATTTGAATATTAAAATAGAGCAGTTTATTATTTTCCCATCTGGATTTAAAATTTAAGAAGTTCTGTGTGAATTTTTTTATCTAGTAAAGTGAAGGATTAAGTAGACTATACTCCCAGTCCAAAACTAAGCAAAGAAAGCCAAAGAATTTTCAAGAGAATTGTGGAAGAACTGTTGAAAAGCTCCTGCGTAAATTCCCTGCACTTAACTCCAGTTCTTACCTTTCACCTTCTCCTTATTCTTACTTAGCATACTTTTCTCAAATTTGAAACAGTAAACCAAAGGGGAGATGAGAGGACTGATGGAGGCAGACACTCTTGAGTCTGTGGCTCTCAGGAGACAAAGAAAAGAGACAAACAGTCAAAAAGCATCTCATTGTAGTGTCTCATTGCAACTCAGTGGAGGACCTAGCTTTTGTACAAAGGTGAAGTTATTGATAAGTTCTGAGAGATGTTGAGCGTGCTCTTGAATGGCAGGAAGACGTTGCTCGAGTTTCCTGAATCTGATTCTTGATGACCGTCCCCCTCCTAAACTAAATGTCCATGCAGTTCTGCTTCCTCAGTAGGACACAGGCCTTCCTCAGAGAGAAGGCTCAAGATGAATAAGTTGTTAAAGAATTTTAATACTAGAAGGTTTAAAATTCTTTTAGTGGTTTATTGGACATTTATATAGATAATCTGTGTATCTAAGTCTAGGACAAATTTTATAAATTAAAATGGGGTAGAAAAAAATCTCTTAGTTTTTGTATTGTTTAGACTCAGATTGTATATGCAACATTATCTTTATTTTTATTATTAATACTCTAAGATATTCCAGAATTCATGATTATCTTAACTAAAAAGCCACCATAGAGTTGTACATGTATTTGTATTTCCCAGATAAAATTCTTTTTACACTACATCTTTGAAAGTGCTAATCTGCAGTAAAAATGATCTATTATCTCACCTACCTTATGTTTATTCATACCACCTAGGTTTCATTTTGAAATTTGTGCCTTAAGGATCTAGAGCCATATTTGCAATATTCAGCTTGATTTCAGTGGAAATAAGTTTATGATTTATTTTATGGTGTTCAAACAAAGGCACAATTGTAATAATTACATATGGAAATCACCAGACTGGGCTCATTGGTGGTCATTTTGTCTTATTTATATTTATGCCCTTGATCCAGGTTGTAATGCCCAGCATTAGAAGCCTTCAGCAATATTAGTTGATTGAATGTATCTTGTCTCCCTAGATTTTTCCAATTTCCTACTTGTCTTCTTATACAATCTTAATAATTTACTTCTTTTATTTTCTAGATAATGAGTGGCTTCTTCAAGGACAGATACTGTCTGGAGACATAGAGAACATTTCCAACCAACCAGCGATTTCACTGCAAATTCCTAGCAATTGCTTATCACTTACAGCAGTCATATCTATCAGTGTGTTTCTCTATTACTGTAGTGCAGACAGCAGTGCTTGCATGATGAAGGGAATTTTGTTCAGGCAGCCTTTACAAATAACTGATGTACAACCAGGGCGCATAGATCCAGTAGAGCTCAGGTATGTATTCTAGCAAGCCAGCTAGCAGCCCTTAGCCACAGGCCTTTTTCCATTTCTGTCATCACAGTAACTTACAGAAAAAAACTTTATTTATGCCTCTGGATTCCAAGACACCCATTGCTCGGTTCTAGCAACTAAATTAAAATAAAGCTATGCTTTCTTATTATTGTACACAAATTCATTCTAACTTTGTATTAGCTAAATCATTGACCATCATTTAAACCAAGATAATGAAATCTTTGTAGCTATTTGGCATAAGACTGAAGTGCTGATAATAATAATACCAAGTATTTTAACTAAGATTTTCTACCTTTATTAATAGCAATCAACACACTTGCGCATATAAATTTCACAGTAACTTTAGGTAGATCTAAGCTCTAATATATATGTTTGTGTAAGGACACCTGCCATTTAAGGCATAAGGTCTACTTTAAGCCAAAAAAGAAAAAAATGGTATTTTCTTTATAGTAGAAGCTTAGAGCATGTGGTGGTTACATATGATCTTTATTCTCTTCTTTGATTTTTCTCAGTTGAAATATTTTTAAAAGAGAGTTTTGATCTATTTTTATTATAAATTATTTGTTGTTTTAACACAGCATTATTAATGCCTTATAACTTTATATAGAAAAAGTTGAATGAACAGACCTGCTCCCTTAACTGTCTTGTTTTGTTTTGTTTTGTGAATGAATGCATTTTTACCAGATAATGAATGGGTCCTCAGAAATATTATGACTTTCTAAGAGAAGGGACTTAGGATACATTACTGTCTGTGATAAAAAATTTATTGTGACAGTTGAATCTGATATAAATGGGTATGTATGTTTTGGAAATTTATATTTTACTTGTAAGCTTTAAATGCAGATTTGTTGTGTTTGGGATTTTTGATTCCCATATTTAAAATTTTGATCTTTGATCGTAATGTTTTTTAAAATCACATTTAAGCCTTCGTATTGAAATTTTCAATGTGAAGTGCTTTTGTATAATTAGCAGATATAGTATATCTTAATATACTACTCTTTAAAGTATTAGGGCCAAAACATAGTGATTTGCAACACTGTTTTGTTGGTTTTGTTTTTTTAAAACCAAAAAGAAATAGCCACTGAGAATATTGGAGGTTTTTAGAAAAAAAAAAATTATTATCATAATTTATCTTATAACTATCTGAAAACTTGTTTTTCTGAATATGGAGTCAACATGTTTGCGATTTAATCAGCTTACAAGATTTTAAAAACCTCAGGTGAGCCATGTTTATTTATTCAATAAATATTTATGGACAATATGAAATAATATGCTTCCCCTCCTTATATTTATAGACAATATGATATAATATGCTCCCCCTCCTTCAAAAACAGTGCTAAATTTAAAAGTGTAATCTTTTAAACACCATTGTCTGCCCTTTTATTTATATTTTTTAGAAATATAGGCTTGAAACATAGTATTTATTTGTTTCATTCAGAAGGTTGGTGAAATCTCTGAAGAGAATATATAGATCATGACTGATTTGGTTAATAACCTTCAAAAACTACTTTTACAGAGAAATACAATATAAAATTAAAAAGAATCCTGTTTGAAATTGTATGTAATTACCTCATAAACATTTTCCCTCCACAAACAACCAAAAATAATGTTGTGTAATAAAAAGATGCATAACATTGATGTTCTTTTTTATGGAGAATAGACCTTATTACTTTTTAATCTCATTTGACTTATTGTACTTTTCATTTCCACTTGGACAGGATGAGAATATTTTGGCTGATTTCCTGTGTAGGGACATAAATAGTCTCACTCTCTAAAAGAAATAGATAAAGTTTTAACTTGCTAATGTAGAAATAACTGATGATTTATTTTTCAGCATAATACACACAGAGTATGTTTATATATTTTCATGTACATGAAAAGTCTAAAACTACTTTTTAAACTTTCCCTTTATTTGTCCAGGTAGAGTTTTAGGTTAGTCTTAGGCAAATATTTTTCTTGATTTTGAGAGTACTCTTTCATCAAACATTCTTATTCTTACCCACTGCCAGGCTGCATTGTTGTATACATTAAAAATGTTATTTATAATGGATTAGTATGATTTTGAATAAATCACACTAAAGCAATGTGAAAGTGATTCTAGAATTTATAACTAACAGAAACCTCTTATATAAGAGTAGGCCCTAGAAAGTTTTTTAATACTTCTTGATCTGTGTCTGCCTCCTGTTTTCTGTAAGAACTCTTATTTTTTTACTTTTGCTTTTCTTGTTACACAAGTTATGTCCAGTGAGTTTCAAAAGAGTTAAGATTTCAGTTATGTCACCTTAATTATAATGCTAGTAAGATAGCATTACACAAATTTTAACATAATGCCTGGAATCTTTATTCTAAATTATATTTTTTTCTCTTTGCTGTGATATCGTTTTACAGATAGCAAGATTTTAAGAAAATTTATACTCAGGATTACTATGATCCCTGGAAAGAACTTTGCTTATCTTGAATATTCTATCTCAAGCAAATATTTAACCTATTCACAAAAGAAAACCTTGTGTTTAATTACCCATAAGTGTAACTTTGGCAAAGTTCAATGACTATGAAAAACAATTTTCTCCCTAACTGTTCTAATAATGTATTTAGTTATAGTATCATCAGGTCTTCAAAAAGCTATAGTAAACTTAAAATGTAAGTATTAATGTAGCACAAAACAGCATATGTGTGGATGAGTGTATGTATATGTGTATATAGATATGAAGATCAATTCAAGAAGTTCTCACATTTCTTTCATGACCAGTCTACTTTTGAGCTAATAACCACTGAGATAAGTTATTCTCTGCTTGCTTTTCCAAAGTTGGAAAATTGGAGAAGATAATAAAAATATGAATCTATAATATAATATTTTTTTTCTTTAGCGTTTAGTAACTAATGAAACTTTTACTTGTAGGCTTAGTTAATAATAATGATAAGTTGACCACAGACACACATGCCTTCACATTTTCTTTGCAACTGCAAATTATAAAGGAAAATCTTTATCTACCAACTATTTGATATGTTAGTATTCTCCATAGAGTGGGGTTCAAGAAGAGAATGAGTCTTATAATAAAGCATATCGCTGTTTTACAAACAATACTGTAGTTGTAAAGATGCATGCCTACGATCCTATTAAAATTTTTAAAGATCTGGACCCACACAACTTGCTTCAAAGAGGGTCCAGACACCCTGGACCATACTCCAACACATGTGCCCAGCAACTTGCACCAGGATGCCTGTGTCTTAGCCAGAAGTTTCACAGGATCTTCAAAGTGCTTTCATAAATACTGCCTTAATTGAGCTTCAGAATAACCTTTTAAACCGGACAGGAAGATATCGTTTCCCTTGTGCAGATGAGGAAACAGCTTTGAGATCAGAAAGCCCCAGAATGATGGGACACCTAGAACAGGGCCGGGTGTCAGTCAGCAGGTGCCAGGTGTTGTCAGGAGACACAGGGGAGGAGAATGAAGGGTAGATACTTTGGAGACCGCCCCACAGGTCTCCTGATTCCTGGCTCTGCTACAGGATGTAGTGTAAAAAGGCGGGGGTGGTGAAATGCAGAACACATACTCCTGTGGACACTTTCCCACGCCTCCAGCTAAGTACAAAGCAGAGTACGAAGCACTTCCCAGTGCTTCTGCAAAGCTTCAGGCAATAATTTGGGAACCCTCACAACCAGCTCAAAAGGAGGGACAGCAAGCTGAGGCAGCTTTGAGCAGTTACACCAGCAGAGTCAAGTTCACGCCTTTAGGAAGTGGCAGAGCCTGGATGGGAGTGTGCTCAGCCCCCTGCTGTACTGCCTCTCACACACAGATCTTTCCAGGCTCTATCTAGTGATTTGTCCATCCAAAGAAACCAATGCCCTTAGTGATTATTTTTGAAATTTAAATTCATTTAAGTGCATGACTTCTATGTATGTATATATATATATATATATATATATATATATATGTTATCATTCAGACCTTGGAATGGTCTGTATAATTGTTGTTTCTCAAAAGATTTTATGCACTACCCTTCTTTGATCTATTTATCCACAGATTTTCTTGGCAGATGCAGGTATTAAAGAAGTTCCAGTGTTCGTCCCACCTGTGCTGTTTGAGTTGGTCTTCCAACAGTAGCGAAGACCTTGGCATAGAGACTAACTGAATTCACAGGACGGTTTCAAACCCTGATAAGCTCATTTGTATTTAAGAAAATTTTGTTAGGCAAATGAAATCTAGAAATAGAAAGTCGTCTGTTTTCTTGCTTTGTAAATACTGGTATATAAACCATTCCACAATGACACAAGTACATGCAGTTTAAGTACAGTAAAGTTTTTGCCAGGACCAGCCTATGGTTTCAGCATTAGATACTATTAAAAGGAATGAAGCAACATGCTAGCAGTGGTTACGGTTCATGGATCATTCTTGTGTAGAAGGCAGGCATCTTTTCACTTTAAATGGTTTGCTTGTTAAGTAGCAGTAGCATGCAATAAAGAATTTTAAAATTTTGTTATAAAATCCCACCTGGAATCTATAGGGAGATGTACGTCCACATAAGAAAGTGATGATGGTGACATACTTTAAAAGTACAATTTACCATTAATCATCAAGATTGCTTTTTCCACCTGTGGCACATAGTTTATTTAAATAAAGAATTAGCACTAATCCTAAGTCACTGTTTTGTTCTGAATAATTAAAAGTTTGCTTTTCTTTCATTTCTTTGCAATAGGTTAATATAAAGAATAAGAGCTGAAGTTAGAGGTTTGAGTCTTCTATGTATATGCCGTAGCCCACAAACCCTAGCCCACAAACCCTAGCCCCGGCACATACTGACTGGAGTAGCCTGCCACCTCTGGCAGAGTCTGCATAAAGAAAAATGGAGGTGGCCCTACTCGGCTTTTGGACAGCCCTTCCTTTTCTTAGTGTGCAGGTCTGGTTTGATCACTTTCAAAGGTTAGAGTTGAAAAGTTAAAATCCTAGCCACTTGTTGTGGAATGTTTGCCTATAAAGTTATTTGTCGTTTGGGTGTCCTTCTTCCCTGGCATGCCACTCTCACGCGTACCAAAGGATGTTTTGTTCTGTTGAAAGCCTCCGGACCAGAGGCAGAGTATTGCAGGCATCTCCAAATATCCCTCCCCTGGGCCATCCATCTTACATTAAAAAGCTCTGACTGAGCACAAATGAGCTCTCAACAGCCTTGCACCAGAAAGCATCCTGGTAGCTGTCCGCGTGTGGTAAGGATTCCTTCCTCCAAAGCAGGTTTGGTTAAGAAACAGGGTTAGGCAAATTGTCAGATTTTTAATGTTAAATACTTGAACATTCACACAATGTTTGGGTACATGTTTCCTTTTGAAATAAAGTGAAAGGAGAACTCAGTGTTAAGAAGTAGAGAGAAAAAAAAATTAGCCCTTAGATTTAAGCAGACCTGTTTAAGTGAAATTTTTGTTATTCCTTCTTTACCTAGTTTGTGCAGTGCTCATGAAAAATATGTTGAGATAAATAGGACAAAACATTAGTCAATAAATTATGCTTCTTAAGGGTAAAGATAGTCAAGTTCCTAACTCTGTCACATAGCTATCTTCTGCTTTTAAAATTTGTAGTCATTATTCTTAGTCCCACCAGAAACACGGGCCAGTTTCTGTTGGTTTAGAGTTGCAGTGGGCCGTGCGTAGGTCTGAATAGTCATCATCGGCATTATCTGGAAAACAGTAAACCACCAGTTCCCCTGTACACCTTGGCCTCCCACTCTTTAGGAACAGCAGAAGTTCGTGTAGAAGTTTCATTGAGGAACTGTGGTGATGTCAGCGACCGTAGATGTGCAAGAAGGAGCTCATGTTGCTGGGATTTTTTTTCCTCCCCTTAAATTCCTAATATCTCAGTTTTAAAAGTAGGGGAACAATACCCTTTGCAACTTCAAATTAATTTCTCTCCGGTTTGATCTCTATGTTCCCAATTGTCCTTCACATAGGTTAAATTTAAAAAAAAAAAAAATCAAAATCTCCCTCTTAGGATACATTGAGAGGCATTTTAGAAATCTAATAGTCACTATCATTACTTTACGTGTGGTTTGCAGAGAAATTAAATTTGCTGTGTAGTTGAGATTTACATATATTTATCACTGCTTCAGATTTTAACATTTTGTAAATACATTTAATTGTAAAAACAGATTCTTTCCTGTCTTTTATGTATGTGCTTTTATTTCTGAGATTAGAGTTGGTCTGCTCTGCTGACTTCATCCTTACAATTCCAAAGTATAATGTATTTATTTTTTCTTAATTGATTGAAACTGCAATGAAAAATCTAACTTACAAGTTCAGATATTGATATTTCTAGGCATGGTCTAGTTCTAAAAAAATTTACATGTGCATTTTTAAAGTATTTAATGTAGACAGATTAATATATTTTTATACAACACTATTTCTACTTTTATTGCAAGACTGCATTCTTCAGTGACTTTTTTCAAGTGCACATATTGTTTGCAGTGAGCACAGTGGCCTTTACCAGTGCAGAAGAGGTGTGATACATGTGATCGTAGAAAGCAAGATTGTGTTTATACTGCACATGGAAACTTAATGCCTCTCTTTCTAAAGCTGTGTACTTTTTTTTCATGAAATAGATTAAATATTTTCTCTCAAATCATGTTTCTGGGTTTTTTTTTAATATACCTTCTGTTTTAAGTATATGTCATAAGATAATTTTACTACTTAGAAACCTATAAGCCATGATTTATTTAAACTGGGGAAATAAAGTTTAAAAATAAACTGAACAAACACTTCAAAGTCAAATCATGCTGTCATAATTATATACAGATTTAAAAAAAAAAAAACATTGGGAAGGAGTGACCTGTTTGGTAAATGGTATTAGGAATATTCAAAAAGAATAACAAAAATTAAATCTCTACCCGATACTGTGCAGATAGATTGGAAAGGAATTAATGATTTAACATAAAAATAAAACGACAGAAATGCCAGAAAAGGATAAAGGAGAGTGTTGTGTTGAAGGTTGGAATGCTTTTCCTGAGAAACCTAAAGGAATGATCGGGATCATTGACATGTATGACCACATAAAAAATGGTAAGCATCTGGAGAACAAAAAAGAACAGAAATGAAAAAGGAAATGACAAACTCAAAATATTTTCAAAACAAAATAGACATAGAATTACTGTGTTTAATATGTGAAGAGCTCCTATAAGCAATAAGCGATTTCCAGTTGGAAAATTGCCAAGGAATGTGCGGTTCCCAGAAGAGACCGTAATGAAAAGATGTGCAGTCCCCCTAAATCAGGAGGTGCAGATTCACTCATCCAGCTACTCATTGAGCGATGTTTTATGTTGGTCTGGTCCAGTGATGGGCAAGTTAGAGTCTCTGCTCTAAAGCTTGTGTTGTTGTCTGGAGGAAAGACAAGAAAATAAGTAAACAAAAAGGCTAATGACTAACAAGGTCTGCAGGAGAGACCAGGCCTCAGTCGCATGGGCATGATTAGAACCCAGTTCCTGCATGTGCCTGTGTGAAGTGTAGGGCCCATGTTGGGCAGTTTCCCAAAGAGGCTCTCAGAATTATACCAACCCTGGCAAAATACCTGAGAGCCAGTGGACCCATGTTCTCTCCAGCTTGGTACTGTCAGACTTGAATTTGGTCCATTCAAATGTAAAATGTTATTGTGGTGTTGCTTTATATTGCCATGATCATTAGTGAAGGTAAATAGTTTTCTTATTTTAATGACCCAGTAGTTTCACTTGTAGAAATTGCCTCCCTAAAATATTTGCATATGTGCACAAAAGTGAGTCATCATTGTAATAGTGGAAAACTAAAAACAGTGTATATGTCCATCGGCAGGAGATATTCAGCATATAACTGTCTGTGCAGTGGAATACAATGCAGGCATTAAAAAGAATCACAAACATCTAATTGTACTTACATATGCAAAGAACACAAGTTTCATAATGAACATGAGTATGCTTTTATCTTTTAAGACTAGTTCTATGCATACACATACCTATTCATATATACATTCATATTTGGCCCTTGTTTTGCAGTTAGGCAGGACCGTAAAAATGACCAGACAAGCTGAAATTGCAAAACAATCAATGGGGAAAAATGATTTTTCCAAGAACTTTAAAAACATTAGTTAACATAATAATTCTTGAAATTTCAATTATCAATGTAGAGAAATGAAAAAATAGTAAATTTAATACATCATAACTTAAGGCATTTCATATATTGAGAATTCAGGGTTTTATTTGTCCAAAACTTACTAAGTTTTTCAGCAGTGTCTGCTTTCTAATTAGGATAGAAGTTGTGATACAGAGCAAGTATCCTTTTCCATACCTTGGCAAATTGTCACATTCCTTTATTTTGCTCTCAGTGTTGTGAAATAGCTCCCAGAACTTTCTAAGGTGAAAGTCTATGCCAGCATCACTTCCTCTGGGACAGCTTTTCATTGCGTTCCCTTGGCTGAGTTTCGCCCCCGTGGCCCATCAAGCTGCAGCAGTACCAGCATGCCCACGATCCTCTCAGCTTCACTTCCGTGGTTGCCACTTAATTTCTTTGCTGTGCCCTTTGTCCTTGTTGGCCAGTGCCCTCTGCCAACTCATCATCTTTGTAAAATGTCACGTGGCTGTATCACCAGGAAATGAAGCAGCGTCGCTGCACACTGCACTCTGTGCAGGAACCGAAGGAATTGCAGATGCACAGTGACCAGCCACTAACAGGCTTCAAAAGAAGTGACCTTAGTTTCTAGTCACGGGGCACATACGATACTACATTCGTGATTTGTGGACTGAAGAACAACAGTCAATTTTCTAACTGGAATTTGAACCATGGTCTTGGGGGACTGGTGATACTTGAACCATAGTGACTGAAATTGTTCATATTGGATTTGTTCAAAGCAAAGAAGGAAGGACTATGTACATACATCCTGTACATACACACGTGTGTGTGTGTGAATACACACACGTAAATGGAAAAACTGTGCATATATGGACACGTGTATATGGGTGCACATGAATAGGAAAAAAGGAATTAGAAAATAGGACACCACAAACTCCTAGTAGCTATATAGAGTTGGATTTGGGGAAGGAGATAAGGGGGAAGTAGTATTTATCAACCATATGCATTTTTGTACGGCATGAAAATTTACAGGTTAACAGAATTTTTTAGAGCAAACTTAAGGGGGAAAATCTTATTTTTGTTTCCCTTAATCACGTGGCTGGTTGTATACACCCTGGAAAAGGTAAACAGAAAGGTAATGAATGAAGTGAGAAAGAATGGTGAATAAATAAGGGTTCGTTGGGAGCCGGGGCTGTGATAGTTATGGTGAGTATGTGCAAAAAATAAATTGCTGAATGAGAGTAAACTTGTCCCATGGCATAGCATCACATTCAGAATGTGCCAGATGACCTGACGCTGTCACTTGACAACAGAATGGCCTTGAGCAAAGTATTTCATCTTCATCGATGTGCAGTTTCCCATCACTGGTTACTATGAACCTCACAGAATGGTGACCATGTCAGAGAAGCGCTTATCACAGTGACTAGAAACGTAAATGCTCAAAACAGTGAATGATCTGTGCCGTAGAGAACTGAGTTTTTGGCCAGTGAATGTCTTAGGCAGTCTGTAAGGTGGTCTGTAAGCACTTATCACAAGTGGGTGGAACGGCTATGCGCCATTCTAAGGGCATGTTTTGCAATATATAAGGACGAATCTTTTAGTTTCATTCCAAAATAAAATGTTATTTATGCCTTAGGACTTTATAAGAAAGATTTTTTTGAATAATTCATATGCTACAAACTAACTCAAGTAGTACACTTACACAGAATTTTTAGAAGACTCAGAGAATTATTTAAAATGCTTTTAGTTGACCAGATACAACCTTATTGTGGAAATAATTTTGTGTAACTCCAATCTAGCTAATTCAACTTACATTTTGAACTCCTAAGTAGGTCAGAACCTTCAGACTTAGAAGAAATTTTAAAAGAAATAAATACGATATTCATTTCCCCCTCTCCCTCTTTTATATGAATAGTCCATGAAAATCTTTGAGATAACCTTTATAGATATAAAACCTTACTTAGGCCAGGCACAGTGGTGCATGCCTGTAATCCCAGCAGCTCAGGAGGCTGAGGTAGGAGGATCATGAGTTCAAGGCCAGCCTCAGCAACTTAGCAAGACCTTAGGCAACTCAGTGAGACCCTGTCTCTAAATAAAGTATTTAAAAGGACTGGAGGTGTGACTCAGCGGTTAAGCATCCCTGAGTTCTGTCCCCCTGCCCCGTATGTATGTATGTATGTATAAATAAATAAATAAATAAAATCTCAGACTATTTAAAAACTCCATGAAAATAAGCTTTGTAAAAAATTATGGAATATCTAACAATAATCATTTTATAGATTTGTAACTTCAATCTTTTTTTTTTTTTTTTAAGATTGTTTTTTGTAACTTCAATCTTAACAATTTTCCAAAAAATGCCTTGCTGTTTATCTTGAGCTACATCCAGACATTTACAGTGGTTCGTGCTGGTTCTCATCTGGTCAGTTGTCAGGGGCAGATGCTGTCAGGGAGGCCACTGGAGTCCCAGGTCCTCCGGCCTCTGCCTCTCACCCGGTGAGCAGCCTTCAGCAGCATCCGTACATGATTGTGTCCCAAGAGGGGATAAACCCCTCAAAATAAAAACTGGGATTGCTTTGAGTGAGCTTTTGAGTCAAGTTTTAGTAAAAATGGGAACTGTCTGTCACATGAAGCAATATGGTATTTCATCTTGCTCTTCACCAAGGCACTTTTAGTTCCAACAGGGTTTAGCTTTTAGTTTGAAGACAACCCTATAATTCAAACAATACTTATATCTCTTGTGAGATACACATACATACACAAATTGCATGAACATGCCCAAATTTTATATAGGTATAGTGTGTGTGTGTGTGTGTGTGTGTGTGTGCGTGTGTGACCAGCCACATTTTCTAGTCCCCCCTCGTGCCTCTGAAGTCAAATTCTAGTCATTCTTGGGATGTAATTTTAATAAGTAGTAACTAGTCAAACTTTGTAAATGATTTCAAAGCAGGTTGAGCACATTTTAATTTCAGTTGCTAAGAGGAGCCAGTGGATAATAGGACCGTGGTACGCGTCTGCTCTTATTTGCCCTTACTGAAGCCATCACTGAGCTGCCTGCCCTTAGCAAAGTGGGAAAATCCCTCAGAAAGGCTCAGTTCTCTATTCCTGCCAACGCACAAGAAGCTTTCATTTCCTCTAATAGGTTTAGGATTTTAATTTGAGTCATCCCATTGAATAATATCTCTCTAATTCTATATTTAGCATTTCATTTGAAATGTCACCACAATCAAGTCCCTTATTAGAGTAGACAAGATAAGAAGGACAAATATTTGAAGTATGGTTTATCTTCCCATCCTGGAAAGGGAAGAACAATGGCTTGCCCGTGTTCAGGAAGCTGACATGACCTCAGAACCCAAGCATTGCCAGGGGGCTGATCAGGTTGTTTACCCCGTCCCCCTGTCTTGGGGCAGCTTTATGCCCAAGTCAGCCTTGCAGAAAGTCCCAGAGGAAAAAACAGCTGCCTGTATTTGTTTAACTTTCAGGAGGAAGAACAGAATGATCACCCACATGACCAACAGCCTTATTTGATTTCCTTGCACCTTGCTATTACAAGCTTTAAGATATGCTCGGGTGTTTTTGCTGTGGGTGTTGTGGGTGAAAGGTTCAACACTGAAGTCATTTTAGTAATTCGTATTAATAAAGTGCCTCTGTCAAATTCTACCTCAGTGAAAGAGGGGAGAGACAAGCGGTGGTTTAGCACTCATGAGATTAGCCATGGGAAGATAAGGATCTACCCTGTTTTAAAATGCTGTTGTGCAAACTCTATGGGAAGTACATTCAATTATCTGCCAACCCTGCCAGGAGATTAGTCCCTGTGTCTAGTCTGTACCTTGCTCTGCATCTGTTCTTTTTATAACTTGAGACTTCTGATTTCAAAGTTGAACCACTTCAGTTTTCAATATTTTCTTCAATTCAATATTAATTCCCCACATTTATGCCTGCAGTGTCCCCTCCCCCGTTGTCCATTTGGTCAGTCCTATTCAATCTGTTCACAGCCAGCTGAAGTTATAAAGTCAAGAGTTAAACAACATATTCTGTAAAAAGGATGATGAGAGATGGAGAACAAGTCATGCTTGATGTCACACGGATGGCACACGAGGGCCTGTGAGGTCCCGCTTTCCAGTAAGTGATCATAACTTGTGAAATATATTTTAAGATAACCATTTAAAGTCTCTGGATATTGTCCCAAAAGGTTACAGCAAATGGAACATTTATTCAAGAAAATCTAAATCTCAGTAAGAGTTGTGGGAGCCGTGACCCACGGCCTCTCTCCCGTCCAATGTAATAGAAACTCCATTCAAGAGTGGCCCGGAAGGTGGGACTCCCTCCCGCTGAGTTCCCAGGAAAGGACTAGTTCTCCAGGAACCTGCCCCTCCTGGAGAAGTAGTCCTTCCCATAAAAACATAAATGACTAAAAATGACTCAAGAAGAAATAGAAAATCTGCATAGACCTATAAAAATAAACAGAATTAGCAATTGTAAAACATCATATAAAAATTCCCCAAAATGAATGACTTCACTGGCAAATTCTGCTAAACATTTAAATAAGTAATTCTCCATAAAATACTTTCAAAAAATAGCATAGAATACTTCCGATTCATTCTATGAGCTTGATACCAAAATAAAACAAAACATCACAAGAAAATTAAAAACCAGTGTCTCATGAATATAGATGCAAAATATCTCAATAAAAGTAGTAAAATTATATTTAGCAGCCTATAAAAAGAATTATGATTATTGTATAATAAAGACTTTGGTCTTTTCCAGTGTTCCTGGCATGAAAACTTAAAAAAAAAAAAAAAACCCTTGGAATTCCTTGAGTGTTAGAGATGTATTTGTTCTTTATGGGTTTCTTAGATCACACCTGAATTTATACTAATGAAGTGATTCACTGTATGTCCCTAGAGAGTTTCAGGTTGGGAGCTGGGAAGACCAACTATTGATTAGAAGGTTGGGACTTTGAGATGTGCTATCACCCTGACCTCCTAAACTCCAGAGAGGAGAGGAAGGATCTAGAGGTTGAGATCAATCACATGGACAGTAGTCAATAAATCATTGCATGCTATGGAATCCCACTATAAACCCTGGATGCAATCAATAGAGCTGCCTGCTTGGTGACAACATGGATGTGCAAGGGTGGCACTCCCTAATTCCATGAGGAGAAGGCACAGAAGCTGCGTTCTAGACCCTTCCAGATCTTGCACTACCTGACTCTTTGGCTATAATCATTGGTATAGTATTTTCCTGAGCCCCGTGAATTGTTCTAATAAATTATCTAACCCAAGAGGCTGCGGGGGATACCCCATATTTGTAGCAAGTTATTCGGAAGTGAGGGCAGTCTTTTGTGGAACATGCCCTTTAACTCGTAGGATGTGAATTAACTTTGGTTGGTTAGTGCCAGAGTTGATTTGCAGCACACCAGTTGATCTGAGGATCACGTCCAACTGGGATTAATTCTAGGTAGACAGAGTTGACTGAATATCCAAAAATCAATTAATAATATACTATGTCAATGAAGATGAATTTCTCCCTGGAACCTCAGAGGCAGAATGGCCCTACCCACACCTCAATTTTGGACTTGCAGCCTCCAGAACTGTGAGAGACAAAAAGAAAAAAAAAATGGGGTACAGCTCCATGATGAAGTGTCACCCATCGTACACAGGACAATGCCCTGGGTTTCATCCCCAGCACTGAAAAAATTTAAATCACCAAAGTCAAAGTACCTCTGTTTGTGGTCCTGCATTGAAGCACCCCTAAAAAACTAATATGATAACTGTAAGCTCAGGGGGCAGGGCTGGTGGCCAATCAAAAGCGGACAGAAGTGGCCAAAGCAAAGCTTTATATTATATATTATATATATTATAATAATATAGTATATTATTTATATAATAATATATTATATTATTTGGCTCTTGGGCAAAATTCCCAGCCCCGTACAGGTCAGGGTACAGGTCAGGGTGGAGAGCAGGAAAAAATCGCACGTGGCCCCGGCTGCCCACGGTCTTTATAGCCCGGAATGGGCAGGGGGCCTGCTGAGTGTTAGGGTCAGTGGGGTTTATCTGTCCGCGTTGGATTAGTCGCTCTTTGGCACGCTGCCCGCTGCCTCAGTCATTCTGTTCCCTCCCATGCAGCCGCTTAAGTCCTGACCTAACAATAACTACTTTAGTCTATGCAAATATTTACTATAGTTTAAAATACACACTCCAATATTAAATTCTAATTTATTTGTACTAGAGTTTAAATTTTGCTTCAAAATTGTTCGAGATGTTCCAAACCCATAACCATTGTTAATATCAGTGAATTATATCATACTCCTTTTTTATACCATATTCTCTAAATAATAATTGTATTTGTTTCTTGTTGTAAAATGCTTATGAATTTAGAATAAAATCTGTATTCTATTTCCAGTCACCTTACATTTTTTAAATTTTAAGCATGCTGAATTCACTTATTAGTTCTAGCAATTTTTTGATATGATCTTTAGGGGTTTCTCTATATAAGATCATACCATCTACAGAGACAATTGTACTTCTTTCCTTAAAATTAGGATGCCTTTTATTTCTTTTTCTTTCCTAATTGCTCTGGCTAGGACTTCTAGTACTTCATTAAGTAGAAATGGTGAAAAGTGTGTTTTTGCCTTTTTCTGATCTTAGAAAAAACATTCAGCTTTTCACCACTAAATTTATTATCTGTGTACTTTATTATGTTGAGATTCATTCCTTTGATAGTTTGTTGAGATTTTTTTATCATGAAAGGTTGTTGAATTTTGCTATAGACAAGATATAGAAATAATCTAAATGCCAATGACAGATAAGTGGAGTTTAAAATGTGTATGTTCATACAATGGAATATTATTCAGCCTTCAAAAGAGAAGGAAATCCTGGCATTTGCAACAAAATCAATGGACCCATAGGACATCATGCTAATTGAAATAAGCCTGATACCAAAAAATCAATACTTTATGATCTCACTTAAATGCGAAATCATTTATAGCCAAACTCACAGAAGCAGAGTAGAATGGTAGTTACCAAAGGTTAGTGGGAGGGAGAATGGGAGACAGTGGTCAGGGGCATAACTTCAGTTATGTAAGATGAGCAAATTCTGGAAACGTAGCAAACAGCATGGCGATGGCAGGCAGCACGGCTGTACCGTCCCCTGAAATTTGCGGAGAGTAGATTCTAAGTGTTTTCACCACCAAAAACAGGGGGAGTAACTGTGTAAGGTCAAGGATAGATTAATTAGTTGATGTGTGGGTGCTTATCTAATCCATCAAATCCACTTGGGTACCTTAAATATGTGCAATAAAAAAGATATTGAAGTTCAAAACAATGTAAAAATTTATTAGACAAAAGGTGTTGTTTTCAGATGTTTATGTCGTTGACACATTTACTTATTTTTTCTCATTTTCTGGCACTGTCTGTGCTGGTCAAGCCAGTTCTGCAAATAAGTCTTCTAATCAACTAATCCTTCAGAAACAACAGATGGTAACCAGATTAAAGATTAAGACGGTGACAGAAACTTGCTCTTTGTCAAAGGACGACTAGCTTGCTGTTCCCTAACCTCAAGCTTTATTCCAAATGAAACTTTATCCGAACGAACAGGTTGTTGGCCCTCCAAAAGTTAAAAAAAAAAAAAAAAAAAAAAAAGGCCTACAGGAAATTCATGAGCCTTTTCCCAATCTAAACATTTCTGTAGACATCATAATTCTGTGGGGGGCCGGGTAGAAGGAAGAAAGTTTTTAAAGGCACACTTAGGCCACTGAAAGAAAATATTTCCTCTAAAAATATGGATTGTCCCGAAGGCATGGGACTGTCCCTGCTGCTCTTGTGGTGGTATGGGGGAGGGGACAGGCTGCATTTTATGAAGGGAAATCCAACAATGGTCTGTGTTTCGGGAAACTCTTGATTTTATTTACTGTAGGCAAAGAATAGGTGAAAACAATGGTAAATAAGGGCAGGGCCAGAGTCAATTCAATAGCTTGGGGAAAACTCCCTTCACTCGGGTTAAGCTTGGTCTGGGAGTAGAGCTCAGTGGGAGAGTGTGGTATGTGCCCAGCACACCGAGTACTGGGTCTGATCCCCAGCACGCGCACACACACACACACACACACACACACACAGAATTCTCTTGGATTTTTCGTGTCTCTACAACAGGCACCAGCTCCTGCCCTAAACTCTTACCTAAACGATTCAGAATCTTGCCTAAAACTGTGAAGAATAAGGGCTAACCGAAATTAATTGAAAGGTATTCAACAAAAATACCTTTTCCTTTTGTTTCCTGAGTGCCTTAAGCTTTAAAAAAATGTGATAGATGAACCACTCAAGAGGCTGAGGCAGGAGGATCACAAGTTCAAGGGCACAAATTCAATAATTTATCGAGACCCTGTCTCAAAATTTAAAAAATAAATGCAAAGACTGGGATGTAACTCAGTGACAAGGCACCCCTGGGTTCAATCCCTAGTACCCAAAATAAATAAATAAAGTAAAATATGACAGATGGTTTATATACACATATACATATTTATATACACTTGTCACTGTAATGGCAGTTGAATTAATGTTTTGGTAAAATACACAATGAACTGTGTGGTTTTGCGAAAAGAACCCATAATGATGGCGTTTGTCCAAACCCAGTCCGGAGCTCTGGACTCCCAGCTCACTCATGAAAGTCAGAGTCAGAGCTGAGCCTCGCTTCCACAGTCACTTCCCAGTACCCACTTGCCGTGCCCCCAGCAGCCTCAGCAATTCTGCTCGCATGGTGGGCAGAATAATGCCCCCCACCCCCGAGATGTCTGCGCCCAGTTAGCCTCTGAAGATGCCACCATATGTGGTGAAAGAGACGGCAGATGTTATTAAAGAGGTGGAAGAGCATCCCGGGTAACCCGGGGTCCCGCTGTGATCGCAAGGGTTCTCAGAAGAATGAGAGAGATGGGACCAGAGAAGCAGAGGCTGGAGGATGGCTATTGCTGGAAAGGACCCCCAGCCATGGAACGAGGGGTGGCCTCTCGAAGCTAGAAGCCAGGCAGCTGCCCCCGGAGACTGCTTGGCTTCTGACCTCCAGAATTAAGACAATAAATCTCTGTTGCTTTCAGGCACCACGTCTGTGCAGATTTTCTGTAGCCACAAAGAAAACTGATATGGATGGAAAGTTCTGGTTTAAAAGAGGAAGGGAGGGAGGGAGAGAGGGGAGAAGAGGAAGGAAAGCAGGCTTGGAGCCTCTCTTGTCTCAGCCCAGCAAATGTGTGTGGTATCTGGCGTCGTCCTAATTAATAGAACTGCTGTCCTGAACAAGGCTGGCAAGGTGAACCCCAAAGCCAGCCCCAGCCCCGGGCAGATGGCACCCCTTGGCTCATGGATGGCTTGTCAGTTTCCTAAAGTCTGTTTTCTTTTATTCCACCAGCCTTC
The DNA here is from genome assembly GCF_902686455.1 of Sciurus vulgaris. Classification (NCBI taxonomy): domain Eukaryota; kingdom Metazoa; phylum Chordata; class Mammalia; order Rodentia; family Sciuridae; genus Sciurus; species Sciurus vulgaris. Next base: position 16,468,122 of record NC_136464.1, on the reverse strand, counting down.
CATTCAACTCCAGCTCTAAGCCCACCCTTTACTTTTTAAAAATGATGCATTAAATAAAGCCTCCTTTCTTTTAAACTTGAGTCTTTTATGAAGAGAGTAAATATAAGAACGATCAGAACAGAAGGAGGAGCCCTCATGTGGGGTGGGGGTAGGGGGCGAGCATATCACAGCAACAAAGCCCGGGGGGCTTCCTGGTCCCTTCCTCCAGGTGTCCTGAGAGCTGGTGAGTAGCAGGAAGCAAGAGAGCTTGTCTGGGGAGTGAATCATGGGGTGGGGGCATTTTCCAAGTTGATTCTTGTGGTTTGCTCCCCAGCTCTTAATCTCCTTACATGGCACCTGAAGATACTATCTATACCTTGACAAATAAGCAATTCTACCAAACTCACTGCTTAATGGTGGCCCATTTTCTAGCTGCACAAAGCAGCTCCTTCATCTGAAAGGGACAGAGAAGGGCATTTGATTTTTAAGAGCTTCTTGTTGGGGCAGGTGGACTTGGTGTGAGAGGGTCCTCAAGAAGAAGGAGTAGCCTGTGCTCTCACTGAGACGCCCGAGAGAACCAGCCTGCCACATGCAGATGGGGATGCTCCAGTTGGAACTAAATATGGAAAGTTCCAGAACTCCATGTCAAAGACCTTCCATCACTCTGATCAAACATTAGGTAAGTTTTGTTGGCCATCTGTATAAAAACCAGACGTATGAAAATCTGTATAAAAACTTGAATTTGTTTTTCCAAACAAAAGAAACCCTCCCCACCCCTCCCCATTTAACCACCTGCCCATCAGCCTGGTGTTGGGCAGCAGCACTGAAAGACACATGCCCAGTGAATACCTGTGGCGTGAAGGTGGGCATCTGTGTCACCCCAGTGCTCAGCTGGGAGGGTCTTTCCCAGAGGCATAAATATCTGGGAGGAATGGCGCATCTTGCATGGGGCTTCTTTGCAAGGTAGGTCTCATTAGATGGCCTAGCACTGTCACCTACAGCTTTGTTAACTCCCAAAGAGAAATCACAGCCTGAGGGAACTGGTTGTGGACTCAGGATCCCAAGCACTGTGGGGACCAACTAGTTGAGCCATCACCCCTTGAGGGATGATAGGTCCCTGGAGTCTCACTTATCCTTGGTGCAGGGCCGTTGATGTGGCCAGAGTTCACATGTGGGTGACTAAATCCCTCATGCAGTGGTGTTTAGAGGTGGCACTTCAGGAGGTGAGTCATGGGGTTGGGGTCCTTATAAAAGCGGCTGAAGGAGCTCCTGTGCCCCCGTGAGGATGCCATAAGAAGTCACCACCTATAAACAACAAGCCTCTCCTGACACAAAATCTGCTGGCACTTTGATCTTGGCCTCTCAAATTTTGTTAATAAATGGCCCAGCCTGAGGTATTTGTTACAGCGGTCTGAACAGACTGAGACGGACTTTGAATCCAGGTGTCCAGAAAACCCAGTCCAGGACACCCACATGGACACCAGTGTGGTCTTATTTATTGTACCACAGGTGCCTCGAAGGCTGCTCAGAAACTCACCCTGCCATTTTCTCACCCTACACATCAGAAAAATTGGAAAAAATGACATCCTTTCATCTACTGTTGACTTTGCCTGAAGACCGATAAAATGTTTCTGTACCCATAACAAAATGCACTAGCTTCCCATGAGGTTCAATCTCTTGTTTACTTAGGGTTTAAACCTGGGGCACAGCAGGAGGTGTCCCTGTCATCTAGGCTTCCTCTTAGGAAGGGTGGAATAGAGCACAGAACTTCTCAGGTTCTGGTGTTGGGCCTGGTGGATCAGAACTGCTCTCTGCCCCTCTTCTCAGAAATCCCTGGATGGCAGCGGATGCTCTTTCCAGCACGTGCCCAGCCCTGTGATAAGTGGCCACCTGCATTCTGTCCTCTTATCATCACAACATCTCCCAGGAGTGAAGACTGTCATTATTCCCATTCAGTGAGGAAACAGAACCCAGGAGAGGTCAATGACGTGCCCCAAGTCACCCCACCAGTGCTGTCAAGTCAGCAGGGCTCAAACCCAAGTCTGGCTGAGTCTAGAGCTGCTACTACTGCTTCGTCGAGGATGACCAAGCCCTCTTCATTAAAGTGTCATCAGGGTAGCATCTGACCTATCTTGGATAGAGATAAACTATAAAAAGATCATAGAAGATAGTGTTAAAATTACATATAAGAATAAACTCAAAAACACTTCAAAGTCCTTGAAAAGACAAACGACATATTAATTACAAATGTTATTTTTCCATTTGGGCAAATCCCAAAGAGACTGTCCTCTCCAAGCAATTTACTATTCCTCTGGGTTGAAAGAAAGATGAAACCACAATTCCTTTAAAATAGTCCAATTCTGACCTTGCGTGCATTCAGGTCAACTCTGACTTCTTACCGAAAAGACTGCTTTTTGTTTATTAAAATGCAAAAAGAATTCAATCCCCAGCACCGCAAAAAGAAAAAAAAATGCAAGAAGAAATTGTAAAGAGCCAGGAATTAGCACATCAAGAAGCCTTCAGATATAGACTCACGATAGGGTTAGAAGACGGCATAAGAAAACCACATTCAGGTCTCATTAAAGTCTCTAATTGTCGCCTCCTAACAAACATCAGCCTCCAAAAAAAAAAAAAAAAAGAAAAACAAAAACAAAAACAAAAAGCCAGATGTCTTCAATGCCCAGGCCAGGCATTTATTTCTGTCCGTCATCCAAATGGGTCCCTTCTTTGATGTCCCTTTCAGCTGCACGTGCAGGTACAATGTAACTTAATTTGGGGCGTCATCGGCCTGGCTTTTAATACCAGCTCCAGTAACACTGTGGCCGTATTCTGCGGTTAGGATGAGGCGCTTGAAAGGGTTTTCGCATTTCATTTGAAAATTGAGCTCTGGTGCTCTCTCATGATCCCCATTATGACCACTGGGGAGGACAAAGGTGGGACTGCTTTGGGTGTGAAGGAGAGGGCAGGCTGCTTTGTGTGGCTGTGTTTCCAGGCCATGCGTGCTAGCTGTCTCTGAACGCACGGGATAAGGGGAAGGGAAGGCGACATTCACTGGAGAACTAGAGGATAGAAGTACGCCATTCGGGCAGTTCAGGGTCCTGAGCTCTGTCTGCTGATGTGCTTCTAATTCAGGGCAGGAAGTGGGCTCACCAGACGTGGGCTGGTGAGAACACGAAAAGCACATTGTAAGCCAGGAAGAGTTCCGAGATCTTATTTATGCTCAGCGGTTGCAGAAGCTTAAAAATCGCTACAGCGCTTGGAAGAGTGAGCCATGTCCTAGGGACTCCAGGACTTGCAATACTGCCTGGGACCCTAGGACTGCCCACAGTAAGTAAGGACCCATGGGCACCAGGCTCAGATGTCTTCCAACGCTGGGGATGCAGGGTGGGGGCCGTGGGGCATGGGGGCCCTTGAAGCATCCAGATGCTTAGGCCAGGGAGGAATCCTTTTAGGACCCAGAGGTTCAGGCTGGTGTCAGCAGGACACTGAAGAGGCCAGCCTGAAAGACAAAGCAAACCAGAACACCCCCATGGCCCCATCAACAGAGCTCAGAGGGCTCTGATTTTTTTCTCCTTTATACTAATCCAAATATCTTTAAAAAGAGCATTTTTGATAAAAATGCCTGAGAATGCATAACCCCTCTGGAGTGGTGGTGTGGAAGGTGACTGAGTGACCGCCATCATTTAAGCAGGTTGTCCCTGAAGAAACTTCTTCAGAATGATGAACTGGAATCTGGAACTGAAAATGAGTATTTGCACCTCCTGCATCTTACTAGGTCAAGAGAATTAAAAGTTCATCGAATGGAAACGTCCAGCTCCTTACTATGCGTACAGCTCCAAATTTTATTTCCCTTTTTTTTCAGGAATCCTCTGCAGCATCATTAATCAAGGCAAAGTTTGCGATATGGTAGTTATGCAAAACTTTCATAAAATCACTTAGTCCTTGATTTTTCCTCTTTGTTCCTTTTGGATTAACTTTTTAAATTTTTTTTTTCCCAAATGTCTCCCACTTCAGGAAAAAATGTGACAACCCCTCATAAGCCTGCATATTTTGTGACAGATCTATGATTATATTTAAGCAGCCTTGTCAAGAGACACACACTCAAGCTTTTTCCATTGCCTTGCTTTTAAAAAGGGCAGTGAACTCACCAATGTTCTAATGAGAGCTTTCTGCACCTCAGTAAAGGGGGACGGGAATGGGTGGGACTTAGAACAGGTGGTGGTTATCATTAATAAATAAAAGCAAAATAAATAAGCATACCAAGCTAGCCACGTCACCAACGGTCAGCACGGACCTCACTCTCCAGGGAACTAACGCAGGGGGAATAAATGGTCCAGATGGGTAGAAGCCATGGTGGGGTGGGAACTCTGCTCCTGGGATCCAGAGGACACCAAGTTTTGTTCTGGAAGCTCTGGAATGCAGCTGTCAGTGGATGCGACAGGAAGGCAGATTTTGTCTGATTATAGAGAAGAGCTTCACAACAATTAGACATGTCTGTAAATGGATGGACAGAAAAAAAAAACCATTGTATTCTCCATCACCGGAAGTGTGCAAGCCCAGGCCTGGTGATCATCTGGCAGCCAGTGCGTGGGAAGTGCTTCTCCTTTGGGTTGGTGGTAAAACTAAATAACGAAAGGCTTGGAGAGACTTCCAGCTCTAAAAATCCATGATCCCAAGCTTTATGGATCAACAACCCACTCTGGGCCTTAGTTTCTCTGAGATGTAAGGTCCTTGGCACAAAATAGGCTCTCCTGGGTCCTTCCCAGCCTGAGACGGTGTGAACTGTGACTTGCTCTGCTGGAGGTGATGATCCAGAAAGGGTGTTGGAGCGCCTCATTCCTGCTCCAAGCCTTTCCTGTCATCCACAGGCAACACGGGAGCCAAAGTGCTTAACCCACCACCACACAAGGCAAGTGTAGGTGAAATGCCTGAGGTCAAGACATTTTTAAGACAGAAGATCTCCTGAGCATTATTTCAGCTTCTGTCCCCTAAGGAGAGAACGGGGCAGGGCCTTGGAGTTCTTGTGGTGGAATCGAAGGGAGCTCACTTTGAGGGTTATGTTGATTAATTCACTTGCCAAGTAGGTTTCGGGTCCGAAGGGCTTGTTTCAAAAGAGGATGTGCCCCCAGCAGGAGGAGGCACGGTACCAGCTCCGTTCCCAGAAGGCAGTCATGCCAGGGACTTCCAGGGACTTCCGCCTTTCAGCCCCAGCAAATGCTTGCTGTACAGTTGCCACCCCAAATGTGTTTGAAAACGTCTGTCTATAACAAATCTATTCTGAACTTGTACATCCCCTTCAAATATGCATATAACATAAAATATTTTTGAAATTTCCTTGACAATTCAATTTGAGACGCCAATGAGGCAAAATCTTTGGGGAAATCGGGACATCTGTGACAGCACAGGGCTGTCACACAGCTCCACATACATAGGGCTGGCAGGCTGGACCAGGGCCCAGGTAATTTGGGGCCATTCCTGACACGCTTCCTAATTTCTGGTTAAATTTGTTAACAATCAATTGGACACTTGTCTCTCAGGGAGCCGTGAGTTTCCATGTATAGAGAAGATGTGTTTTCACTAAAGAAAGATGTTGACTTATTTTTTCCTTCAAGCTGTTAGAGTACTGGTCCCTCTACCTATGAAACCGAAATGTGAAGACTATAAGGCTCTTCTTGCTTATAGAGCTCTGAGTCTTCAGACCCCAGCCATCGGTCCAGCAGAGTTCATGCCGGGTCAAGTAATGGATGAAAGAATCACTCTGATTCTCTCCCACCTCCTGAGGATCTTCCCCAAACTTTCCCCAACTCTTCCCCAACACTCCCTCCAGGTTGCCGCGAGAATTTCCTGGAAGCATGTGTTGGTGCCTGTTTCAAGATCTCCAGCACATTCTCCCATTCAGCCCACAGCCCAGTGGGCTCTCTGATGCAGCTTGTGCCACCTGTGCCGTCTCCCATCTGAAGCTCGCTTCCAGTCATTAATGTGCTACTGCATGACTCAGGTTGTCACTGGTATAGATACAGGGTAATGGGAGATTCTGGAACTGAAATCCTACCATCCAATCCATCTGAGGCAGAGAAGGAAGGTGCTCGGAAGAATGTCTGGATTCAGAAAATCCTGGCAGCATGGCACCCAGCGTTTCCTGACTGACAGTCAGAACACATGAACTAAAAAGAAAATAGAATCTTTTGCCGCAGAGCTATTTTGAAAAATTCAGGATACGTGGTTGCCAAGGTTCACTAAGTTTTCAAATTGTACAGACCAATAAATGATTCCTACTTATAAGACTGGGCATGTCCTCTCCTAATGTCCTTTTCTCCAATTCTTCAAATGCTTTGCTAGATGGGGAACTACTCCATTGAAGGAGGTTAGTTTGTGGCTAGTTTGTTACTTGCATACTAGTTTTATATCTCTGATTAGATTTTAAGCAAATATCTTGCCCTAATAGTCTCTACATCCATGGTACATAGTGGTGGACCCATAGGAATTTACTCATTAAGTATGGGATGGATGGATGGATGTGTGGGTGGGTGGTTATATCCCACTGGAGCCCACGAACGAGGTAGGGTCCGAGACAGTGCAGACAGAGGTGAATTTAAGAAGATGGCAAAGGCAAATAAAAGAGAGAAACAGAAGTCATAGTCCTTTGTCCACCTGGTTCAGATGGGACGGGAGGATGGGGAAGGAACAGGAGAGGGTATCTCTGCCTACTCTTCTCTGTCTGCCAGAGTGTATTCGGATCAACTCTGAGGTCTCTCCCAGCTTGAGCGTCCATTGGACCACAAATAGTGAGTTCCTGGTTACTGGCCCTTGGTGGGAGTAACACAGCCGCTTTCATCAGGTCAGCCAGACAGTGCAAGGCATTTCCAAGCACTATTGTAAAGAAAACTCGGAAACTTTCATCATGATTTACGTGCTAATCCATTTTTCCTCCCACCAGAGGAAAGTCTTGCATTTCAAAAACTCTACAAAGTTGAGCATGCACCTCTTGCAGAGCGTGGGTCCGAAGAACTTCCTTCTAGGCTCCCTCTTCTTCTGTACGACATTGCAGATTTCTCTGTGAGAACATCCCGACTTGGATGTACAGAGCAAGTCCCACTGCCATCACGCAGCTCCCATTCCCGCGTCCAGCTGGATTGTGACCTCTGTTTCTTACTACAAGCCGGCACAGTTACAGGTAGCAGAGACCACCAAAGCCCTACACGCGCCTACATGGAGTTGCTCTGAACAACTTGCTCAAGTGCATTCTGAGTTCAAGAGCTTGAGTAGAAGGGCAGGGAGCTGTAACTCCAGCCTATCACAAGGAAGAAGACGGTCTCATGTCCCAGTGCTCGTGTCCTGGCGGGCAATGGAGTCACCGCCTCCCTTTCCCTCCCCTGCTCCTGGGTTAGGGCTGTTGCTCTGAATTAAAGAAGACAGGCGGGGAACGGGGAAGACTGAATTCTAGGTGGAGCCTCTGGGAGCGGGGAGTGGGGGCCTAACCTGGGGTGGCTAGGCATCTCAACTCACTAGCAGATGCCACTTCATCATCCCATGGACATCGGGAAAGTCAGTGCTGGACTCCTTTGCAAGAGAGATAGTACCTGTTTTGGTTTCCAGGGCTCCTGAAGGGAACTGGGCAGCTTGAAACAACGCCAATTTCTTCTCCTGTTGTGGAGGTTTCAAGTCCAACTCAGGTTGCTGGCGGGGCTGAGCTCCCTTTGAAGGCAGCAAGAAACGTCCTTCCATGACACCACCTTGCTTCTGGCGGGTGCTGGCCATCCTTGGCCTTTCTTGGTTTGCTTTGGCTCTACTCCAATTGCTATCTCCCTCTCCACGTGGACTCACCCTGTGTACATCCCCATGTCTCTGCGTGTTCTTCTGCCTTCTTTTAAGGTCATCAGATTTAAGTCTAACATGACCTCATCTTTACCTAACTAATGACATCTGCAAATTCACTAGATCTAAATAATTTCATGTGTGCAGGGGTGGTGGGTGGTACTGTTCCACTCACTATAATACAGCCAAGGGCCACAACCACAGCCCAGAAGTCAGGAGACCTGATTCATATCAAGCGATATGGAGTTAGAGAAATCAAACTCTCCATGGTTCAGTCTGCTCGGCTATAAAATGAGAGTGACAGTAACATCTGCATCTTGAGTTTGTTGTGAGAAAGACTGACAGCTGTGGGGGCATCTAAGGTGGCCAGATGCAGAGAAACTGAAAGTATTATGTGGTGGCCAGAGTCTGGGGAGGAGCCGATGGGGAGCTGCTCTTGTTCCATGGGTAGAGAGGTTCAGATTTGCAAGTTGAAAATGTTCTAGAGATTTCTTGTACCGTAATGTACCATAATAATACTGCAGTGTGCACTTAAAATTGATAAGAGGGTAAATTTGTGTCATATGGTTTTATCATAGTTTTTTGAAAAAGAGAGCAGAACTGACTAATCTTCTCAATCAAAAAATGTGATTCTACAATGGGATTCTAGAAATAATACCAGACAATCATCTGTATGCCTGATATAAAGTATTCTTGAACAAGTAGTAGGTTGAAGATATCTAAGTCCCTCCACACCACCATCACTATGGGGAAGTAGGAGGTACATTTAATGTGGTGCCAAGTGTCTCCCAAGGCCCTTTTAGCCCTGGGGCATTTTGTACACTGTATATCTTTTTTTACAGATGGAAAAATTATTTTCTTGTGTCATAAATGTGCATGCACATGGTTGACAAGGCAAAGGGATGGACTCACATGGAGCATGTTGGAAAGATCTGGTCACCTCTTATCCCCACCCATGGCTGGCCAGCATCCACTGCTACCTAATCACCCTCTGCATGTCTCAAATCCAGACATCTGCCCCTCCCAGATTCATTCCAAAAGATTGGGCTTCTTTTCTGACTGTGAGTCCCACCTCACATACATGAACTTAAGAATTCTTTAGAGGAGTGAAGAATTCCTTTTCCCCTTCACACTTAATTTGTGAATTAAATATTTTGTGAACTGTGTTTTCATAAGGCAGTATTCCCTCTACAATCACGTGACATAGTCTGAAACTCATGTGTAAGTAAAGCTGTTCGTTGTTACTGCTGCTTTGACACCTCCTACCTGCAAGAAAATCCGTTTTCACTTTACCCCTCATTTTGAAAAAGGAGAGCTGCAAATGTTTGAGATGGGGTCAAATGCTGCCATGACCAGATTTCCTGCAAGAACTCTCTCCTGTTTCTCTCCCCAGTGTCTACAAATCAGGGTCTCCGAGTCTCTTCTGACAGCTGAACTCAGGCCTACACCATTATGGTTCCTGGTCTGGAGCATCCCTTAATGGAGTTTTAATGTTCTCAAGAGACTGTCAGTTGAGGTACTTGGGTCCTCATTTGGAGTTTCCGGCTCTGTTTGATCTGAGCCGCATTCAGCTAAAAAAGAGGAAGAAAATATTTGATGTGCTTTTTACTGCAGGATCCAGCCAGATATGGACCAACCTTTATTGTCAATGGCACCAAATTCTGTACCATCTGTCCATCCTGGAGACTCCAAGCAGTTCTCCAAGTCACGAGCTTGCGTAGGCTTGGGGTTTAGAAGAGGCCAATTTGGATCCCACAGGCGCACTCAGGCTACCTCCTAAGGCTGAAAACATTTATCAGAATGGTTTTAAGTCCAAATTAATATCAGATGATTTTAGCCACGGTGCCCCCATTTATGTCATAAGATCACGTGTTTTTAGAGCTGGAAAAGATCTAACCCAGCCTCCTCATCCTACGAATGTGGAAATGGGAGGCAGTGAGTCAAAGAAGGTCATCAAAGGACACACTGCTGGTTGGTAACAGAGACCGGGCCAGAACCCAGCCCCATCTCCTGACTCCTCAGGATCCATTCTCTCCACTACAGCCCGTCAGAGTTTCCAGATAACCAAAACATTGACAAGACCCAGCCAGTGGCCCACCAACTTCGGTCAATATTTGCTATAACAAAATTCCAGCAGAACCTAGAGATTTTGAAATCTGTGCTCATGTGAGCGGATGTGTCCAACTGGATAAAGATGGGTTTTGACTTCCCTGTAAGTGATTAAGGATATCTGTCGATTTAGTTTGCCCATGTTGAGTGTTTGTATTCCTTTTCCAGATTCACACCCCACCAATGTTCCAGAAACATCCATTCCCCAAAGAGGACCCAAACACCAAACATTTTCTGGTCCCTTGAGGCAGGCTGACCAGCAGGTAAAGAATGAGGACAAATGAGAATTTTCTGCCATTTGGTCGCAGGGGGAACCACTTAGTGCAGACATTGAACCACAAGTCAGGGCACCTGGGAGTGAGTTTGGGCTGACTCCTTTGGAAAGACTCCTTCTTGCAGAAGCTGGAGGGATTTACTGGGCTCTAGAGCTGGGCTCTCCATTTCAAGTGGGGCTCAGCGTTCCTTTCCTAAGTTTGTATCTGTGCTTTGTCCTGGGCGGGAGTGATCACCTGCCTTGGCATTGTCTGCTGGGTTCTGTGCTTTGCTTTCTCCAAACTCCCTCACTCTGCCCTGCAACCCTGTGAAAGACTTCCTAGTGCTTAGATCTGGATGCCCCATACCTCCCTGCCTACCCTTGGGGCTATGACAGTCTTGGGCCAGGCTCTCCAGTGCCGAAGGCTCACTGAGGTTGGGGCAAAGTACCTAGTGTTTTTGATTCTGGATGTCTGTCCATGCAGATCCCCATGCTGATGTCCCTCCAGGACTGGGTACCACTAGACTAAGTGGCTTTCTGGCTTTCTTCCCAGTCTTAGATGGGTCTGCCTCCCTCCACATACATGCCACCCCTCCTGGAGTCCTTGATTGGCCCAGTTCCAGAGTAAAACTACCCTGTCTTAATGAAATCAAGGGGGCCATGTTGGACATACATGATTTCTAGAAATGCTGTGCATACACGCACATGCATACACAAGCATTGTTTTTCAGGTTGTTGGCATATAGGACAGGGTAACGAATGTCACCATGAGAAAAGCAAGGCTGCCGAAGCTCTGATATCTTTAAAGCCATCTGACTTTGAAAGGGAGTTGAAATGTACTCACTAAATGAGAAAGATAAACACTCTGAGGATCTGAACATGGTGACTATCCTATCCCCACGTTCATGTGGATGTTACTAAAATGTGGAGATTCATCAGCCATAGTAGAGATCAAAAGACTGAATTTTGAGGACCTGTTTTTCAAGCATGTGTGTGTTTCTTGTTAAAAGCACTAAATCCGGTAGCATAATGAATGGCCTCCGTTTCTATTTAAGTCTTGTTGATCAAAAATCTGTGTTTATGATTTGTCCCCTTGACAATTACCCCTAATAAGGAAGGCATGTGCCTCCCTCATACGGCTCTCAGATGAATCTCGCCGGGGCCTTGTCCCACACCCGGGACTTGGTCTCTCTCCCAGAACCCTGAGAAAGGTCAAGCAGGGAGCGTAGTGGAAATTAGCTGACGACCCCTGGGTGGGGTGGAAAACAGTGCGGGGAGGCTCAGGCCCCCAGAGGCCCGGGAGATGAAAGTTCCCCACTGAGCCAGCAGGCACAAAGCTGGGCGTGGTAAACATTCACAAGCAAGTGATTTACAGTGGAAGTGCCCCATGAGGAGCCAGTGAGAAACAGGACCAGGACCGGGAGGTGGGAAGAGGGGAAGCAAAGGTGAGTTCCCCCAAGAGAGTACAAATGGCGGGCCTTGGGGCAGGGGCTGGGGGCGGGGAATCGTGAGCTTCCAGGCTTTTATGGACCAGCAGCCCAGGTGGGTACCGTGGGAAGCAAGTGCCAGATCTGGGGGACGGGCAGGCAGAACCGGCAGTGGGCTCCATGAGCTTGGCAGAGCACCCATTGGGTCCACCCGTTCCATCTTCATCCCAAAATGCAGGGCAGGGGATAGCTACACCCTTCGTTTGCAGAATGGGAAAGCCAGGAGAAAGAGAAGGTGTCCCCCAGTCCCCACTCGGTATAAGTAACAGGTGACAGTCACTGTGTCTCAGGCCTGCCAGCTCTTCCCTCTCTGTCACATAGGTGACTTTTCTTCTGTCCACCACGGTTTCCCACTGGCCCAAGAGCACCTGTGCCATGGGGCTTCTGGGACTAGGTCGTTTGATGCATGTAAAGAACGTAGAAGGGTTGTAGGAGAAGCACTCCTAAATAGACTTACCTGTATCGTTACTATTGCTATTTTATTTTACGAGAGTCAGAAGTTTAAGGACTTCGCCTGGACAGTCCCCATCTAGGAAGACTGCGCTCAGATGACATCTTGTCAGTGAGGTCTTCACAGGCCACCCTGTTCTAAATGGCAGCCCTTCCCCGTCTCCACACGCCTCACCCATCTCCTCCGCTTGTGCTTTCTAACCTACTCTGCATTTATTTGTCATCTGTTTCTCCCACGAGGAGGGCCGGCAAGGGCAGGGGGTTAGTATTTTGCTTCCTGCTATATCCCCTAGTAAGTAGCTGGAGCAGTGCTTGGTATGCAGTAGGGACACAATAAAGATCTAAAGTGATGAAGTGGCAAATCTGGCACCCAATGGTGCCCTTCGAAACGAGTACCACCCACTCACTGGCTGGTGGCAGCTGTGAGTGTGGGCGTGGCTCCCAATACACAGCCCGCCCCCCAGGCCCTCTCCCAACACCCAAAATGCAAAGGGACATTTCAGCAGCGAATCCCACTGCTGGGGGGCATGAGTTACAAGGAAGACAGGCTATTGGCCCGTCAGGGACACTTCCAGTTCCAGCTTGGCCTTTTCTTGCTCTGTGGCTTCAGGCAAGGCCCTCTGCCTTTTTGTATCCTCCCTCCTGGACATAGAGGTCGCTAGGCCTCTCCATCTTCCTCCGCTCTGCCTCCAGTCTCCTCACTCACAGAGCCCGGAAGTGCCATGTTCCTGGCCTTCCCTGTTGCTCTGATCTAAACCTGCAAGGGCCACTGTGGTCTCTACAGCTCTCAGGGCAGCGCTTGCCAAAGGGAAGGGAAACAGAGAGAGCAGGCCTTTCTGGAAACTCTGTGGCTGTCCCCAGGACTGGAACTGTTCCTCAGGCAGCTTCCAAGCAGGAGGGGCTCTGGACATTGCTGAAGCCTTTGAAGCTGGGATAGTCCCTTGGGCAGGGCATATATGGATGGGGAAAGTTTTTTTTTCTTATTAGCAAGAATTTCCGCTTCCAATGTATTCATCTTTTCAAGGACTCCCTCAGCTAAAAGAGAAAAGAAAAAGCAACAAAAGCCACCCTCCCTGAAACAAGGAGACTTTCTTTCTCTCGACTGTGAGTCCCTGATAAGAAAGACTCTCTGCCAATTGGTGGCAGCCTGTTTCCAGGGCTGAGCCTGCGGCCTCTTCCCTGGCAGGTCCCTCTATGGGCTTGATTGGACGCTGTGGGGGGCAGGCAGCCTTCAGGTGGCTGCCACAGGTCAGCAGTAGGTGAGGCCCTTGGCACTGGGGACATGAATTCAAGCTGTTTGCCAAGTGCACAAAATTGCCCAGCTGTGAATGATTTACATCTCTCTTCCGCTTCCTCCTCCCCCATCTTCTCTCCTTCTCTCTGACTCTTGTGCCCAATTCTTAATTTTTTTTTTTTTTTAAACTGGGATTGAATCCCAGGGGTGATTTACCACTGAGTTACATCCCCAAACCCTTTTATTTTTCATTTTGAAACAGGGTGTCACTAAGCTGCCAAGGTTGATCTCAAAACTGTGATCCTCCTGCCTCAGCCTCCAAAGTTGCTGGAATTATGGGCTTGCGTCACCAGGCCTGGTTCTAGTTTTTTACTTTTACTAAAGTGACTATTAGAAAATTGGAAATTCCATAATTCTCACATTATATTCTGTTAGACAGTGCTGGTATAACATTTTGGTTTTTTTTAGAATTCTAAGTTTTTAAATCCAAACCAGGAGACCAACATTTTACCTTGCCCACCTTCCTTGCAGATGAAACCCACAATTCTGTCCTTCTCCGCTGACGGTTTCTTCAAATCCCGAGTGGGAAAGTGAAAGCAGAGCTTCCACCAGTCCATCAAAACCTCCAAAAGGTATTAATTTTCATTTTCCTCTGAAGGAAATCAATTAATGGACGGTGCTGGGAAAGCCACTTGTTAGTCAGGGATATCCTTGGAGGGAATGTTTACAAAGCAGTCATATCACTATCGCTATGCACTGTCCTAACTTGAACAGGAGCCGTGGAGACCAATGTCAGCTCTGATTAGCCATGCGACCTAGGGAATCCACCTCAGCCTCATTTTTTATACTTCATAAAGTTGGCCAGTGGTGCCTAAGATTCCTTATATCTTTTATACTAGATTTACAAGTCTCCAGTCTTAATCAACTTTGTAGTATTGGGTCTTGATTAGGGCAAGCTTGATGATTTGTATCATAATTCAGATGCCGTAGCAAATAGTTGAATGTTTGTAGGCAGCTTTCCAAAGGCGTTTTCTGACCATCTCATGAGACTTTTCATTCTTTTCAGTTTGGAGTTATCAATTCTAAGCAGTAGAATCTCCTTTAGCATACACCTGATTATTACATGGTAAAAACTATATCTAGTTTGTACAGTTACTCCATGGTGGCAGCTTCGTGATCTCTCAAGAACTACAAAGATCCTCTCCATGATCCTGTAGTTTCTTTCTTGGAACTTACCACAAGGACAGTTTTCAGAAAATTGAACAAAGATTTATATGAAGAATTAGTGAGCCAGGCTACTTAGCACAGCAAAACAATACTAATTTGAAAGAGTCCCGTTATCCAGTAATAGGTGAATGGTTTGATAGATGGATGATAGAGAAAGTAAATCCACATGAGAGAATGTTGCTACAGCCTTAGTAATTGCTTTAAAAATCTGCTTCACAACATGAGAAAATTCTCCCAATATCTGTTTATCCAATCAAATTGAAGGAAATTTTTTTAAAATTTTTTTTCATACATGTTTATAGGGTAATAATGTCTGTCTCATTCTACTGTCCTTCCCATCCCCACCACCCCATAACTCCCCTCACTCCCCTCTGAATAAACCAAAATTCCTTCATTCTTCCCTCTCACCCTTCACTATGGATCAGCATCCGCTTATCAGAGAAAACATTCAGCTTTTGGTTTGGGGGGATTGGCTTATTTCACTTAGCATGATATTCTCTAGTTCCATCCATTTACCTGCAAATGTCATAATTTCATTCTTCTTTAAGGCTAATATTCCATTGTGTATATGTACCACATTTTCTTTATCTATTCATCTCTTGAAGGGCATCTAGGTTGGTTCCATTGTTTAGCTATTGTGAATTGAGCTGCTATAAACATTGATGTGGCTGCATCACTGTAGTGTGCTGATTTTAAGTCCTTTGGGTATAAACCGAGGAGTGGGACAGCTGGGTCAAATGGTGATTCCATTCCAAGTTTTCTTAGGAATCTTCTGCTTTTAGAGTGGCTGCACCAATTTGCAGTCCCACCAGCAATGTATGAGTGTACCTTTCTCCACACATCCTCACCAACACTTATTATTGCTTGTGTTCTTGATAATTGCTGTTATGACTGAAGTGAGATGAATTTTAGTTTTAATTTGTATTTCTCTAATTGCAAGAGATGAACATTTTTTCATATGTTTGTTGATCAATTGCATTTCTTCTTCTGTGAAGTGCCTATTCAGTTCCTTAGCCCATTTATTGATTGGGTTATTTGGTTTTTTGTGTTAAGTTTTTTGAGTTCTTTATATATCCTGGAAATTAGTACTCTACCTGAGGTATGTGTGGCAGATTTTTTTCCCCTTTCTGTAGGCTCTCTCATCACATTGATTGTTTCCTTTGCAGAGAAGAAGCATTTCAGATTAAATCCATCCCATTTATTGATTCTTAATTTTACTTCTTGCACCTTAGGAGTCTTGTTAAGGAGTCAGGTCCTAAGCCAACATGATGAAGATTTGGCCCTACTTTTTCTTCTATTACGTTCATGGTTTCTATTCTAGTGCCTAAGTCTTTGATCCACTTTGAGTTGATTTTTGTGCAGGATGAGAGATAGAGGTTTAATTTCATTTTGTTACATATGGATTTCCAGTTTTCCCAGCACCATTTGTTGAACAGGCTATCTTTTCTCCAATGTATATTTTTGGCGCATTTGTCTAGTATGAGATAACCATATATATGTGGGTTTGTCTCTTTGTCTTCTATTTTGTACCATTGGTCTACATGTCTATTTTGGTGCCAATACCATGCTGTTTTTGTTACTATTGCTCTGTAGTATAGCTTAAAGTTAGTGATGCCTCTTGCTTCACTTTCCTGTCAAGGATTGCATTAGCTATTCTGGGTCTCTTATTTTTCCAAATGAATTTCATGATTGCTTTTTCTAGTTCTATGAAGGATATCATTGGAATTTTAATAGGAATTGCATTGAATCTGTATAACACTTTTGATAATATGGCCATTTTGACAATATTAATTCTACCTATCCAAGAGCATAGGAGATCTTTCCGTCTTCTAAGGTCTTCTTCAATTTCTTTCTTTAGTATTCTGTAGTTTCCATGGTAGAGGTATTTCACCTTTTTTGTTAGGCTGATTCCCAAGTATTTTTTTTTTTTTTTTTTAGTCTATTGTGAATGGGGTAGTTTTCCTAATTTCTCT
Source organism: Sciurus vulgaris (assembly GCF_902686455.1). Taxonomy (NCBI): domain Eukaryota; kingdom Metazoa; phylum Chordata; class Mammalia; order Rodentia; family Sciuridae; genus Sciurus; species Sciurus vulgaris. The sequence goes on along the minus strand of NC_136464.1, from coordinate 16,451,595 downwards.
TTCAATGGATTTGTCACTTATGTATAGAAATGCATTTGATTTTTGAGTATTAATTTTGTATCCTACTACTCTGCTGAATTCATTTATGAATTCTAGAAGTTTTCTGCTGGAATTTTTTGGATCTTCTAAATATAGAATCATGTCATCAGCAAATAGTGATATTTTGAGTTATTCTTTTCCTGTTTGTATCCCTTGAATTTATTTCTTTCATCTGTCTGATTACTCTGGCTAGATTTTCAAGGATAATGTTGAATAGAGGTGGTGAAAGAGGGCATCCCTGTCTTGTTCCAGTTTTTAGAAGGATGCTTTCAATTTTTCTCCATTTAGAATAATGTTGGCCTTGGGCTTAGCATAGATAGCTTTTACAATGTTGAGGTATGTTCCAACTATCTCTAGTTTTTTCAAATGAATATGAAGAGTTACTGTTGGAGGAAAAGTCTTTAAACCTTCATAGCTAACCTTTTCTGGAAGAAGTACTTATGGGTGATTTTAATTTTTTTAGTCACATTTATACTTTTTTTTTTTCAAAATTCCTTAATATCCCAATTACTTCAATAATTAGAAAAATAATGACTTTAAAGAATAAAACTCAGGCTTTTCTCAGCACACAGCGTTGGAGGCTTTGTCAACATCTCTGTTGGATTTGTGACGAGTCAGCCAGCAACCTGGGGACCTGGACTTCTCTAGAACAGCATCTCACATGTAGTTGTGTTCAATGAAGATTTGGTTAGTGATGGATCAAAAACTTGAAGAGAAAAACAATAAGGCATGAAGAGCAAGCAAAATAATTTTAAAATTTCAGGTTCCTTTTCACATGAATAGGAGAGAAAATAACTGGGATGGTTGAGAGAGGTGGGGTCACAATGAACTTCAACTGAAAAGACAAGAAGACTCCTTAGCTTCACCTGGGGACTAATCAGCTTGGGCTGTGATCATAAGACCACAGATGGCATGGCGGAAGTAACAGAAATCTAATTTCTCACAATTCTAAAGGCTGAAAGTCCAAGTTCAGGGTGTTGGCAGGTTTGGTTTCTTCTGAGGTCTTGTTCTTTGCCGTTGTTCTGACAGCCACCTTTGAGCCTAGCTGCATGTTCACATGGTCCTCCCTCAGTTTTTTTGTTTTTTGGTTTTTTTTGCGGTACTGGGGATCGAACTCGGGGCCTTGCGCTTGTGAGGCAAGCACTCTAACCACCTGAGCTATCTCCCCAGCCCCCTCCCTCAGTTTTTATCTGTGTTCAAATCTGTTCTTTTAAGGATGCCAGTCACTGGATTAGAACCTGCCCCAGTGACCCCATTTTAAACCCCAATTATTCTCTAAAGGTCCTGTCTCAGATACAGTCACATGCTGAGGTACTGGGCTTGAGCTTCAATGTGTGAATTGGCAGGCCCAATTCAGCTCATAATGCCACCTATCCCAGTGATTCCACGTGTGAGACTGGCAGGCGAGGAGGCTGGATAGGCATTTATACATCACCTGCCATCAACAGTTGGTTGAAGGTGGATGGGGATGAATGTGGTTGGAGAGACATTAATTTCTCTCACTTTCAGCCAAAGGTCCCAGACTGTGTACCTGAGGTGGCAGGTATGGGTACCTGGATCTGAGACACCAGTTCAAGATGGTTCCTTTAGGAAGCTTTTCTCCCTGGGGAAGTGAGGTGCCAAGTTACACAAGTTAGGAAGCAACAAATCCTTTTATTCTTGCCTAAGAAATTGGACTTGACCCTGTAGATAACAGGGCCAATCATTAGAAAGTATTAATGTGATACTTTTGTGGTTTTCCTCTTAACTTCCCTCTTTTGTTGTTGTTGTTGTATTTTTTTCTTTTTCAACTCTACTTAAGCAGAATAGACTGAATTTGCTTCTATTTTAAGGTTTGGCCCATATTTTGTCCCTTCCTTTGTTTCCCTGATACCTCATTTCTCTAAAAATGACTCTTGTACGTGAGACTGTAGAGGTGTTGCTTATAAATACAGAGCATTGCAATAAAGATAACCTTGGCAAACATTCTGGAGTTGAAAGAAAGATAGCCTTGTTCCCCCAAATAAAAATATCACAGAACTGAATAAACACTGCTCTGTTTCACTGTGCTTACACAGCCAAAGCAAAAAGTCAAGTCCATTATCCAGATAATTCTGCTTTGTTTATGGAGCTTTATCTTTAGTGAAGGATGCCTACCTAGTTTTATTCCCATCTAGAAAATAATTAAATCCTGAGGCAAAAAGAATTATTTTATCCAGAGTTTTCTTTTTCAAAATATGGAGTTCCTGTATAGAACAGGCTGTCCGATTCGCTCTTAACCTTTGACTTCCTCTACCACCCCTACAAAGTTGCCAAGTTCCCCAGGAAAAGAACCCAAGAGGAAGGAGTTACAAGAAAACTGTCAATGGCTTGTGAGGGAGCCCACTTTCCTTATTGAAATGGAAATTTTAGGGTCAGGGAACCAAATAAAAAAATGAAAGGAAACAAAACAAACTCATCAAAATGCAGGCCCCTAAATTGAGAGGAACACGACTTAACTCTAATTTAAAAGAGAGACGGACAGCACACCATTGGCCTCCCCAGAAAGCATGGCAACTGTTCCCTACTTAAGCGGAATAGACTGAATTTGCTTCATTTTAGGGTTGGCCCATATTTTGTCCCTTCCTTTGTTTCCCTGATACCTCATTTCTCTTACCAACTGTTAACTTCTTTATCATTGCAAGGCACCTAAATCCTTTTTGGAACAGGATAAACTTGCCCCAACAAATACCGTTGAAGGGCCTCATTGATCACACCATGGCTAAAGCTCCCTTGACATCCCCCCTGCCTGGTGTCCTGAAGGCTGGAGTGTGGGAAAGGAAACAGCCTGGTAGCCTGGGCTGATTCTTAACTGGGTGCTGGCGGAGGTGAGAACATACAGCAAGAGACAGTGCTGTGTGTTAAACTGAATGTTCCTAGTTTATCCGTTAAAGGCACTAACCCCCATGTGACAGTAATTAGGAGGTGAGGTAATTAGGTTTAGAAGAGGTCATGAGGGTGGGGTCCCCGTGATGGGATTAGTGCCCTTGTAAGAAGAGAGGCCAGAGCTTCCTATTTGCCTTGTGATGACACAATGAGAAGATGGTTGTCTACAAGCCAGGAAGAGCCTTCGCCAGGAGCCAGATCTGCGAGCACCTTTATTTTGGACTTTAGCCTCCAGAATTGTGAGAAATAACTGTTGTTTAAGCCGCCCAGTCCGGGTGCATGACCATGGCAGCCTGAGCTGATGCGCAGACTGTGGCTGTCCTGGCCCAGCCTTCAAGATAGGGCAGTGAACTCCACCACAACCCTCTGAGCCGCCTGGCCAGTCCTGCTTGAGGACCACACGCATGCTGGTTTCCATCAGCTCTTTGCTGAGTACCCGGGACTGAGGTAGCCCTCTCACCCCTGAAGAAACCAGAGTCTCCACTGAACCCTTTCTCTCTCCCTTAGAAAAACTGGGAGTCTGATCCTGATCCACCTGAAGCTCACACCAGCTTTGTATGCTCCTGACGTTTGGTGGAGCTCCACAGGAAGCAAACCATCCCTCCTGACTGTCCTCTTGGGAGCTGGCTTTTTCTCTTGCTGCTAATGTTGCCACATGTGCCTTCTCTCTAAATTTATGGCTAATTTATTTTTTTTTTCTGTTCCATTCAATAAAAACCGGTCACAATCAATTACATGTTATGTTTTTTGAGCCAGGCAGACATTCCAAGTTGAGGACAATATGTTAATTACAGAAGCTTGTCCTGTTCATCTAAATGAAGACCGATAAGGCCTAATTGCCTGATGGGGGAGGGGGATGGGGACGACTATAAAACCTGTACCCTTGCCAAGATTTTTTTGCTGCCTACTCAGCAAGCTGATCACGTTTCCCTGAAGCAGTTTACGCAGCACAGTGGAGTGAAGTTAGGATAATTACTCTGAAATTAATCTATATGAAAACCTCCATCAACTAGCGTGACATTTGGATTGTGATCAAAACACTTCAACTGTTCCTCTCTCTTTGCGTCTTCATATTTTATCCAGTAAGGGTAATATTCACCTGCATCTGGGTCACTCAGGCCTTTTGGCATTAAGTGCAAGAGGTAAAAAGACCCAAGCACAGTTTTGATTTAAATGAAATGTTCTCCCTCCTTTCCCAGCTTTGGAGCAATTTTTGAGTGGAAAACCTGCTTGCTGGCTTCTTTCTGATCTTCAATCTCTCCTCAATCACCTCTCCTGTGTAAGACCAAGAAAAGAAAAGCAGAGGCAGAAGACAATCCCTTTTACACACGGGGACTCCTAAGCTGGGCCCTGCTCCTGAACCTGGCATATGGGTAAGGATGGGCTTCTCCCAGGGCCCTTTCTGAGATTTCCAGTTGACCCTCTCTCCTGTAGCTTTGTGGCAAATACTCTCTGTTCCCAGTGGCCCTCATCAGCTCAGGACATCCTCAGGAGTGTACCTCCAGTCTCTCTTGCTGGAGCCTCCGGGTCCTAGCAGGCTATCATTTGGACAAGACCCATAATGGCCCCTGTCTCGGTTTGTTCCTACCACTGTAGTAAAATATGACAGACTGGATAACTAATAAACAATAGGATTTATTCTCATGGTTCTGCAGGCTGGGAAATCCAAGACCAAGGTGCCAGCAGGTTCAGTAGCTGGTGAGGGCTGCTCCCTGCTTCCAAGATGGCGGTGTTGCTTGCCAGAGGGGATGGACTACTATGTCCTTACATGGCATAAGGGACTGAGGGCAAAGAGGGCCTGGCCAGTTTCCTCCATCCCTTTTATAAGACCTAATCCCACCCGTAAGGTTAGCCCCATGGTGGCCTAATGACCTCCTAAAGGCCCCACCTCTTAACATAGTTGCATTAGGGAGGGATTAAGTTTCAACATAACTATTAGAGCGAACACAAGCTTTCAAACCCTAGCAGTCCCACAAATGTGGGGATCAAGGAACCCCAGTCCAGCAGCAATCTGGAACCTCTTAAGCAGTCCTCTCCGTCCTTCTTGGAGTGCTTAGAAAACCACAGTTCATGGAGTCAGAGGCCAGCCCTGCATGTCCCCAATAGCATCAATACATTGTCACAGCTCTGGAAACCTCTGGGCTCCTCTGGAAACCTTGCTGGGTTAGATCCATATCTGAATCCCACTTTGTCATCTTGTTCTGGCTTTGGAGTTATGGGGCAGTTCCCAGGGTCACATCCTTTGGGAAACTATAAATGGGGAGGGACCTATATCTACACCACAGTCCAGAAATTTCCTCTGGGAAACACAAGGAAATGTGAAGGGACTTTTTGGAGGATTGCTGAAACAATAGACTAGAGATTCTTCTACATTTAGTGCGTAAGGCAGGATTGTTAACTATCGTGAAAGTCATGGGACACCCCTACACACTGAGGAATGGTCCTGCCCCAAATGTCAGTAGAGACAACTCTCCCCCACACCCCACCCCCGCCATACCAAGGAAACACTGGTCAGGGAAAGGAACTCCATCCTAACAACTAATCTGTCTGCAGGCCTAAGCGCTCTGTGAGATCTACTGAGCCTGAAGGGGACATGTGCTGAGGTGGAAGAATGCCTCTGCTCACTCTCTGTGGTTTCTTTCCCCCAGACCACAAGCACCTCGAGGGCAGATGCCATTTCTAATCCTTCGAATGCCACCTGTACACAGCGGGTTTCAATAAGTCCCATGGCATTTAGTGAACTGAATCGTGTTGCACCGCCTCATGAGAGTGTGGACAAGGACCCAAACAAATGAAATCAGAAAAACAAAGGATGAAAGACCTGAATTTGACAGGGGAAAAATGACTGCGTAGGAAGGTGTTTCACTGCCCTGTGGAAAGGGTGTTCACTCTTCCTTTCCTGATTGCCCCTATGTCTGTCCTCCCCGCCTCCACCCCCCCTAGGCTGGTCAAGAAGCATTCAGTAAATACCCCCCAAATCAGTCTCTGAGCCTCATGATGAATGCAAGTCACACCAATGAGAACAATGAAAGAGAACGGCAACCAAGAAGGGTGTGCTGTGGCCAGAGCAGGCAGACGCCCTAGAAGAGACGTGGAGTCTGACAGGAGGGAGGCGGCCAGAGAGACTGAGGGAGAGCAGAGCATGATGGGGGAGTTTGGAATCAAGGCCGAGGCTGGTTTAAGAATGGCTCCATGTTGGGAAAATTCTCAATACTGGAAAATTATGGAATATGGGTGAATTTAGAAACAGTTTGCTCTATATATTTTTTTTCCTTTTTTCTTTTTAACTTTCCTCTTAAGTTTGGGAGATTGCCAAAGGAATGAGCTCTGCAAATGAGTCAGACGAATAGTTCCTGAGAATTGACTCTATGAAAAACTCAAATTATCTTTGAAGATCATGCATTTAAAAGTATTTTTAATCATGGTAAAATACACAGAACATAAAACTTACCATCAATCATTTTTCAGTGTTCAGTTCAGTAGTGTTAAGTATATCCACATTGTTGAACAACAGATCTCCAGAACCTTCCTGACCCCTGGCAAACACCATTCTACTTTCTGTTTGCATGAATTGGACTACACTAGGTACCTCATATCGGTTGACGCGTACAATATTTGTCTTTGTGTCGAAGAGCAAGCAAGTTCAAATCCTATGTACCCATCATTGCCTGTGACTCTGAAAGAGGAAAGAGAAGGTTAAAAATGACTGCTGTCACCATGCTATGGTTTGAGTCTGGAGCGTCCCTCGAAAAGCTCTTGTTTTGAAAGCATGATCCCCAATGCAGCAAGGCTCAGAGATGGGGGTTTTAGGCAATGATGAGGGCTCCGACCTCATCAGTGGATTAATCCAGTAAATGGATTAATCCATCGATAACTGAATGAACTACGGAGAGGTAACTGTAGGCAGGTGGGCATGCCTGGAAGAAGTAGGTCACTGGGACTATATCTGTCCCTGCCCCTTCTCTCTCTCTGCTTCTCAGTGACCATGTACTGAGCAGCTCTCCTCTGCCACACCCTTCTGCCATGATGTTCTGTCTTACCTTGGGCCCAGAGCAATGTAGTTGGCCAACCATGGAATGAGACCTCTGAAACTACAAGCCCAAATAAAGTTTTCCTCCTCTAGTTGTTCTTGTCAGGTATTTTGCTCACAGTGACAAAAGCTAACTAACATATCACTAACAACATCATTGTCAAACTGGGAAGAAGCCAGACCTTGGCAATGTCCCCTTGCATCACCCCAACCCATGGCAGAGGTGCCTTCACCCAGATTTCTATTCTGGTCCTAACCTTCCTCCCTGCTCCAGCCAATGCTGCCTGAACTAATCATCACATTGGACTCTGGGACAAACTAATTCACACGAAACTGCTTACAGCTGACAACATAATAAGTGACATTGTGTTTGACACAGGGCTGAATCTCTAACAGTAAATTTCAGTTGACAGCTGTGTAAGGGGGAGTCTACTCACATAGGCTTTTACACATCTGCACAAAGCAAATGGGTTCTCTGCCCTAAGCCCATGGTCTTCAGGTCTGGAACATGTTGCCTTGAGGTGCATCCTAGGAGGAATTTGTCTCCTGAAGCTGAGGTCCATTGGCAGAACTCCTTCTAGGGATGTGACCTGCTGTCTCCCTGTTCTATGCTGGAGGGGAACCTTCATAACTTGCACCTGCCGCCCAATCAAAGTTATGAAGGAAACTAGAGGCACATGGCTGGCATGAGAAAGCCATCAACCACACCAGGTAAAAGACATTGCGGTGCCAAGCTCTCCAGGGACCTTGATATAGGGATCTATGTACCATCTGTGCAAGTTCAGAAGCAGAGTCTGAGATGTGCACTGTGAGGTAGTGCCCTTCAGGAGAACCCTCGATGGGAGTCAGAGGAGAGGCTGAGACAGCATCAATCTCTCAGGTAAAGCCGAGCTGTGAACTGAGGCACAGGGGCCACTGGAGCATTTCCAAATGGCTGTCATGTTGTCCTTTGAGGCAAGGGGCCTTGCCTTTGAGTCTTCTCATCAATAGCCTGCTGCTTGGAGTGGAGGGGCCAACTTCCCAGGCCGCAGCATCTTGGGACGACGGCTCCGTCTGGTAAGGATCTGGCTGGATCTTCTGGAGAATGCAACATCTGCATGAGTCATGCATGAGAACCACCCACATGCTAACCATCTGAAGTGGTTGTTCCTAGAAACAGAAATAAACTACAGTCCCATGGTGAAGGGCTTCCCCTGACTTCAGGAAGAACTTTCCAGTTTGAGAAGTGAGACTGAGGTTTAAGGTAATGATTTACAAGAAAGCAACTTAGGTATTATCTGCCACATGGTAAAATATGGGCATAGCACTTTCAAGGAATTAGAGAAAAATAACTCCGTATCCCAGCTAGCGACGGCCTATAAAACCCTACACCATAAAATTCCCTCTGATAAAAATCGGCACCAGGCAGGCATTTAAATATTTAGCATCTTCTTCTGCAATGTAATTACTACTCTGCTTTGTACATCTGTGTTTGCTATACCCTTCGACTAGAAGAGGATGCAATTTTACTGACTTGACAGATTTATCCACCTGGCTTTTAGGCAGTTGGTCATTTCTCAGTCTGGTGGCGAATGCCTTCCCCTAACCCTTCAGCACACCAGCAGTTGCCCCTCACCCCAACCCCATAGCTCCCACAACAAGAGAAAAACTCAAAGAGAACCCAACCAAAGATAGTTGGTTTCTGTTAGTTGTCCAATTTCTGACCCTTCCAGAACATGCAATGGCCAGTCTATTGTGACTTTAGGGGAAGCTCAAGAATCCAGAAATGACTTATGTCTAAGAAGCTGAGGGACAACAGCTGCTTGTTGACAAAGTGGGTGGCTCACAGTGAAGTGTGGAAGGAGAGGACTGGCTTGGACCAGCTGGGAGGCCTTGGCACACAAAACTGAGCCAGAAGGAAGGCAGGCATGACCACTTGACCACAGAGCTTATCTCTGATCTTCTAAGCCAAAGAGCCATCTCATCTAGGTTTCTCTTTGGTTTCTTGCAGAATTATAACCAACAAGGTAGCATGAATTTCAAGGAGATAGCTTGAAATCCATAGTTTATTTATGGCCAAATAATGTCAACTAATGGTTTGCCCAATCCAGATAAGATAGTGCCCTTTGGTATTGGGTGTAGCTTTAACCCCCTTCAGCTTGTGCTGTTTGGGCCTCAGTCCTAGGATTCAGCCTTTTTGGGTGAATTTTCAGTCCTGCCACTGGCCAAAGGATCTAGATGCCCTAGTCACATGAAGAAAGAAAGAAAGAAAGAAAGAAAGAAAGAAAGAAAGAAAGAAAGAAAGAAAGAAAGAAAGAAAGAAAGAAAGAGAAAGAGAAAGAAAGAAAAAAGCAGCCTCCCCTTCAAAGTTTACTGTCTCTGGGTCCCAGAGACACTGCCCCTCCCTACTTTGTGTAAGATCTTGAAGTGCTGGGACTGGCAGGAACATGGGGATCATGCAGCTCAGAGGGCTTCACCCTTTCTTCAGCTCAAGATCTTCATACAAAGGCAGCTCAGGTTGATGCACAGGGAGACCTGATTCCTGGATCCCTCCCCTGGCCCCATCCACAGTCCCTGATAGAATCTGATGGATCCCTCTGGAATCCCCAAACACTTCAGAATCCACTGATCCAGTGCAACGCTTTTCTGCGTATGAAGAGGCCCAGACCCAGAAATAGGAAAGTCCTGTTGGTAAGTGGCACAGCAGGTCCATGGGGGAGCTGGCCTGAGTCCTTCCTGTAGCACAGGCAGGTGGTCCCTGGTCCTCCCGCTAGAGCAGCATCCTCTCCCAGGGCACCTCTCCCTGGTCACTGCTCAGCACCAAATTCCAGATGTAGTTTTTAACTGTCCTTGGACTCAGGCCCTGCCCCTTCAGCCCTGCACCCCAAACTCCTGAGAGACCTCTGACCTCTATCCCATGCATGTCCTGGGATGGAGGTACCAGGCTGGGCAGTGACTGTTGACCTTGTCGAGTCAGTGGACAAGAGTGACTTCTTCTGTTTGATGTTGCTAAGTTAGACAACAATAAAGCCATAGGTCTGACAAGGAGGTTGGAGGTCAGTGGCACAGCACCACTCCCAGGGCCAGGCCGTCGGAGGCAGGGCTGAGGCACGGTGATTGGAAGCATGAGGGCATGGAGACAGCCAGCCGCCACAGCCTCTCTATGGCAACGAGACGGAAAGTGGCAAGGGGTGGCATTTCCCCTTTCTCTGTTTCTCCTTTGGCTCCATTCACGAGCAAACACTGGTGGGCACGTACAGATACCGTGTACACAATCCATACGCGTCCCCTCTCAGAGACACACACAGAAACATGTACAGACACAGGATTATCAACCATGCACATAAACAGTCCCACGCAGCTCACACTCCACAGACACAGAAACACACCACACACACACACACACACATACACACACACAGCTTTCCATCCTAGACCAAGCTAAGTGAACTCAGAAGGGACTAGCTCTGTACTCACAGACCTGTTGACATCTCTTTGCCTTACGAATGATTAGCAACCGCAGAGTTATCTCAGGTGACCAAGTAAGTCTAATGCTCAGGACCAGTGAACTGGAACTCTTGGGAATAAAACTGGATCCAGGCATTACAGCTTCTGAAAAGGAGCCTCCTGTCTCTGCCATTCAAGCAGGTGGTGACCTTAGCAGCTGCCACCAGACTGCTAGGAAATAGAATTCTTAAATGCCTTCCGAAGGAGGCTATGGTTGGAGTTGGGAGAAGTGTGTTGGTCAGATCTTCTGAGACTGGGTGGAAAGGAATATTATTTGGAGGAGGGAGATGGTGATTGTGTGTGTGTTTGGTTGGTTTAAAGGGTCCTTGGAAAGAGACTCAGGGTTTGCTGCTCAATCTGAAGCAGGATGCTAGGTACACCAGGTCCAAGAACAGGAACTAAGGGATTCTGTGTATCCACTGTGGTCCTGCCACAGATCAGCTGCTGGACTCAGAAGTCAGTTAACTTCTTGTGGCTTCATTGCCTAATCTCACCCTGCTGGTAGTTCAAGAGTTCGTTAACTAGAAAATGTGTGTACAAAACACTATCAGGACTGAAGACAGCAAGCAGGGAGTTGAAAAACATGTTTTTAATATATTCGAGGTAAACACATGATTTGGGTTCCCTGTTTAATGGTAGTTTGGGGACATTTATTGTGAAAGCGGTAGGCTTGCAACTAATGTCCACAGAGCCTGAGCCAAATTTCGGGAAAGGTAGTCTGATAAAAATCAGGAAAGAAGGACAGAATATTTCAAATTGGGATCTTTAAAAAAAAAAAAAAAATTGGCCACATACAGTAGTTTTCTGACCGTAATCCCCAATGGCAATGCTTTAATATTAGATAAAAATTAATACTCAAAATAAGTTCTCCCACATATTATGAAAATGTTAAGTAAAGTTTAATATATTCCACTCAAGCAGAAAGAAATATGAATCTATATGCATTATATATATGTATGCATATGTATATCTGAATAAATATATGTGTGGAAGTAAGGGACATATTATATGGGAAGATATGTATTATATCTGGAAGAATAATATTCATATTACATTTCTATCCGTCTATATGATTTAAGAAAGGATTTAATCTTCCTGAAGGTTAAAAATGTTCATCTTACAGAATGTTTAAAATTAAAAAGATGCTTTGAGTCTTTAACAGGTAAACTCTCAGCTATATGGAAAAACTCAGATATCACCACAACACATTTTGCAACAGTTCCAAATTTCTCCATGCATAATTTATAAACAGCTCCCTAGAGCCTAGTCATTTTGAGAAATCGGTTGCTTTTAGATCTTTTGAGGGCCTGCCAATCTGGACGAGGGCCGTGAATTAGATATCTAATGTATTAGTTGTCAAATTACAAGAAATTTAATGGCTGAAAACAACACACATTTATTATCTCATAGTTCTGTAGATCAGAGGTCTAAAATGGGTCACACTGGGCTAAAATCATAGCAGGCAGTACTGTGTTCCTTTTGCGGAGGAATCACGGTCCTGCCTCTTCCATCTCCTAGACGCCCACCTACGTTCTTGGCAAATGTCCCTGGCCTCCATCTTCAAAGCCAGCAATGGCACTTGAGTCTCACATAGTATCACTTTGACTCCATTCTTCCATAGTCATGACTCCCTCTGTCCAGAGTTGGACAAGTTTCTCTCTTTTCAATGCTCATGGGTCATTTAATCCAGTATAATATCTCCATTTTAAGTACTTAATCACATCTGCAGAGTCCCTTTTGCCATGGAAAGTGGCATATCCATAGGTTCTTGGGATTAGAAGGTGGACATCATATGGGGGATATTATTCTGTCCACCACTAGCAGGAAGAGGTCAAGAATTAATTATTGGAATTTGCAAATCAATTCAAGTTTAATTAAGCTATTGCAGCAATAATTGCACAGCTAGAATAAGGCATGGAATGTCTCTGAACTTGTGCTTTCTCCCCTGATCAAATAAAAATAGGAAAGGCTCTCTACTTGCTTTGCCAACTTACTTTGACAGCAATTTGAGACTGTCACACTGCTAAAGCATTATATGAAATCCTGGGATGAGGCTGCTTGCAGGATTCTGGGAGAAGCAGGGCAGAGAGAGCTCAGTGCAGGGCACAGCACGCCACAAACATCCAGTTTCTGAACCAGATGCTCCTTTAATCCCAACTGCTTGAGGGACTGAAGTGGAAGGATCAGGAGTTTGAGCACAGCCTAGGCAATATATAAGGACCCATTTCAAACAAACAAACAAGTAACAATAACCATCACAACAATGAAATGACCAGTCTCTGAGAAAACCACTACCAGATTAGTACTCAGGGTTTGGTAACTTGGAGCAAGGTTGTGGAGTGAACTGCCTGTCCTTCAGAAGCCTTGGGCTCTGGCAGGGACACATTAGGGAATGGGGATTAGCGGGAGGAGAAAACAATGACTGAAAACCTTGAGTCCCTGGATCCAAGTTTAGTGACATCATTAAGCCCATGCAGGACTTGGATGCATGGCAGGATGAAATGGATGTCACCTCAGAAGAGTGTGCCTCAGGCTTCATGCCTATGGTCCATCCAAGTCATCCAGGATACAAAGGAATAGTTTGGAACAGCTCCACCAACTGAGAAAGTCAAGGCCATCCCCTAAATGTATCTGATTTTCCTCTAATCATCCCTATGGTTCTATCTCACATTAATTTCTTTAATCTCACTTTTAAACATCTAGTGCAGTTTCTACAGGCCTTTCAGATTCTAAAAGGGTACAGAGTAGATGTGGTGCTTTAAAAAATTTTTAATAACATAGAAGTTTATGAAATGCCTCTTCTCTTTTTTTCACTTAAGAACATGATGAAATGGACATTTGCAGGGGTAAGGAGGCCAGGGTGAGACCCCTGTTTTTTGAGCTTGGCCAACATGACTATTTCCCAGTTAGCCAGGTATTTATAAGGGACCTACTATATGCTTAGCATTGTGCTTGTTTACCATACTGGGATGAAACTTTTCAACATGTAATTGTAAGTTTCTTTGTTTGTTTGGCATATTCAAGTAGATGTAGTAATATAAAGGCAAGTCAAAGATGATGAACAGTTGGAAGGGTGAAAAGTGAATTGAGGGAGAGGTTAGGGGAGGATGAAGGTAGATCAAAACCCTCACCATACTAACAGAATCAGGAGATGATAGAGATGGTTGATGATTCAAAAACTGGGGACAGAGGTATACACTGGAAAAGTTGCAGAGCTAACTGGTGGACAAACCCAGGATAGTGTATTTAGCAGGGAGGACGGGGAAGAGGAAGGCAGCCGGGAGGGGAGAGGATGGTGGGTCGCAATAATGTGTGGGAGTCAGATCCACAGGGACAGAAAGTCAACAGACGATGTCAAAAGCTGAAAAAATGAGTGGTATAATCATTTTAGTGAAGGCAGAGGATTAACCACCAGAAACAAAGAAACGGAAGTGATCAGGTACAATGAGCTCTGGGGAGCAGGATTGGAGCCGCAGAAAATCGAGAAGAGGTTAGTTGCTATTTACTTATGAGCTTTTCTAGATTTTCTAAACACTGGTGCATGTGTTAGCTGATGGGCAAATGTTGAGTAAAGCAATGCAAAGAAGAGTCTTTATTTTTATAATATTTCATGTAGGAAGTCATCCATGTTTAGCAGAATCAGGCTTGGTTGAGCCATGACACACAGAGGTCTGACTCCCAGGAACTGGCAGCCATGAATGACTGTTTCAGACAGCTGGGGAATAGGTGGCCCTGTACAGAGTTGGCTCACCCCTGAGGAAATGCTAATTCTCTCAGCAAAGGGCTTCCCTAACTCCACCCCAGCCTGTTCCTCACAGAGGAAGCCCCTCCCGGTCTAGGCCCCTTTACCTGTGAGACTATAAATAAAGGTGAAGGTGGGCTTCTCCATCTTGTTGGAGGCCAGACCTGGCATGGCCCAGGTTGTCACACCCCCTTCCATTTGAAAGATTATTGACTCTTGTGTTTATTTGATTAGATACATTTCTTGGTGATTAATCAATAGCCGGCACTGTCCTCATCCGACAGAAACTCTCCCTCATCCACGCAGGACATGGCAGGAAAACTCCCCTTTCTCCCACAATTTTACTCATTCAAAGGGGTTTAACTCTTTTTAAGAAAAATGAGTTATAAGCTGAGTGCAGTGGTGCTCGCCTACTGTCCCAGGACTCAGTAGGCTGAGGCAGGAGGATGGCCGAAGCACAAATGTTTGAGACCAACCTTTGCGATGCAGTGAGATCCAATCTCAAAAAACAAACCAATAAAACAGAAAAATGAGTTCTATTAGCTACAGATGCAGTATAGGTATATATATGGTGCATAAATATAAATCCTAATTACTATATGATTTTTTCATTCTTTGTCAATATTTTATTGTGAATTTTTTAAGCACACAAAAAAATTAAAAGACTTTTAGTAAAGACACACATACATATATACTGCCTTGATCCTACAATGAACATTTTAATTGTTTTATTTCCAATCTGTCTACCCATTCCTCCATCTATGAAGCAGCTTAGCTTTTTGAAACAGTTATTATATTGTTTTTCTTTTTTTTTTTATTGTGGCAAAAAGCATGTGACAAAATGTACCATCTTGACCATTTTTAAATGACAGCTCAGTAGTGTTCAGTATATTCACATTGTTGTAAAACAGATCTCCAGAAGTTTTTCATTTGATAAATCTGAAATTCTCTATTCATTAAACAAGTCCTTTTGCCCCCTGCCCCCCCGCAGGCCCTGGAAACCACCATCCTACTTTCCATTTGTTTAACTACTTTGGATTCCCCATGTAAAGGGAATCACACAATATTTGTCTTTTTGTCACAGGCTTATCTCCTAAAGCTTCATCATGTTGTAGAATGACAGAATTTCCTCCATTTTCAAGGTTGAATAATATTTCATCGTGTGTGTACCACATTGTTTTTCTTTTTTACTTTACTTTTTTTTTCGGTACTGGGATCAAACCCAAGGATGTTTTACCACAGAGCTACATCCCCAGTCCTTTTTATTTGAAGACACTTGCTGAGGCTGGCCTTGAACTTCTGCATTTTCTTTATCCACTCATGCAGTAGACATTGGGCCTGCTAGCACATCTTGGCTGAGGGGAATAATGCTGCTGTGAACATGGGTGTGCAGACATCTCTTTGGGATCCTGCTTTCAACTCTTTTGGCTGCAGACCCAGAAGTGGGAGTGCTGAATCACGTGACGCTTGGCCTCTCAGTTTTTTGAGGAGCCTGTATACTGTTTTCCATTTACAATCCCGTGAACAGCGCCCGAGGGTTCCAGCCTCTCCACACTCTTGCTGATCCTTATGCGGTTCTGTTTTGTTGTTTTGAAATAGTCTCCATCCTAGTGGGTGTGAAGTGGGTATAAAATGGATTTTTTTGAAAGTTCTTATCAACCTTGTTCTAGATACTGAGAAAATTCCAGAAGACCCAGGGCAGATTGCAAGCTAAACTTTTCTACATGGGAAACTTTCCCTTAGAAGGGAGTGACCACTCCAGGCAAGTCCAGAGAGGAGGGAATTTCTCCTCAGCATAAATTTCTTCCTAATTTCCCATCTTAAATCAGTGTCCCGTCATAGTCAATTTATAAGAGCACAGGTTTTGCAGGTAACAAAATAACTGCAAATTCTTCCTGTGTGTTAATAGAATATGGACTGTGTTTATCTCCTGATTGTTCCAGTTGATTCAAGCTGTGGGGCCCCCTACAGAGCCTCCACTAGGTTAAGGCTTTGTTTCCTACTGAACACATACTGGCTTTTGAGCCACAGTTACCTTTCAGGCCTCTGGAACCTCATCTCCATTTGCCTTATACGGAAATGTTTGTCCCTCTGCTGGACAGACAGGCAGTCTCTCTCTGGTTCCGTTCCTATGTGGTAGCCTGGTGATCACCTTTTTAATTAACCCATGAAGAACTCGGGCGCAGGAATGCATTCTGGCCTCCGAACACTACCACCCTGGAGTTGCATTACAGTAGCCTGACCCACGCTACCCATGACCTTGGGTGTTTGCGAAGCGAGTGAGGAGATTAGCAAACAGAACCCTTGAGAACAATTAATCCTTCTCTGCATAGCAGCACGCAGTGGCTCTCTGCGAAGACAACTCTGCAAACGGATTTCTGAGTCATTTTTAGCAGCCGGCTTGCATTTTGGCAGAGGGAAAGGCTGAGGCTGAGGAAGTGTGTGGGAAAGCAGGTGATCACTGCTCCCCAGATACTGAGTGCCGCTCAGTCACCCCCGACAAATCAGTGGCAGAGTAATCCCCCCATAATTGCCTGACCCTTGGCTAATCCTGTTTCTGCATCATATTTCCTTGGCAGGTCACTTCAATCATTTAATTAGCATTCTTCAAGGTTATTCCACCCCCCACCATGGAGCCCTTTGGGACATCATATGCACGGTGACGTTCGACAAGAAGCGAGGTGAATATGCTGATGGTAACCCTCTCCTCTGTGATTACTAATGTATTAGCTGATTAATGTGAGTTAGCCAATGGAGCACTTGCCTCCTTGCTCGTCAGCAGGCAGCTCTTCGTTCTCACCAACCTATGATGGAGGTCTTGTTGTGGATTTCCATTTAAATGAAAGGCAAAGTGAGGCTTAGAAAGGTTTCGAGACTTATCTAAGGAGCGCGAGGATGTGAGCCAGGTTGGTCTGAATCTGCGCCTGAATTACCCTTCTCTGTGCGCCTAAGTTCTTAGAGCTGCTCACACTGCAATGGGCTAGTTCAGTACTAGTTTCCATGTTGGTTGGAAGTTAGTTGTAAATCCCCAGTCAGGTAGTCAGCTCTCTGGAAAGGAAACCCGCTCTCTCTTCTCACCTGGCTCCCTGAAGCACAGTCCTGGCCTGTTTTGTGACCGACTCACAGACCTCCTTCAGATTCTGCACTTAAATTTGCTGTACAAGTCTTCCTTGAACAGTCAGCCTCGCTGCACAAAGCAGCCCAGATGTGGTGGGCAATTCGGGTTGCAGTTACTCCCTGTCCAGCACATACAGATTGGCTTTGGTGAGTGGCTCAGCTTCCCTGGGCCTCTTTGTCCTTTCCTGCAATTGTAAATGTAAATTGTGACAAGGAGCTGGCAGCATTTATGACCCCAATTGGTAACAGGGGCTCGCAGCTGCATACCGAGTTGCTATGTACCTCATCTTCTGGAAAGAGTCATCAGGAATGGGGTGAGCACCCACTCCAACATTTACTAAGGCATGGTAAAACTCTTCCTCCTTCCTCCCACCCTTAATCCACAAAGGGTACATAAAAGACAATGCCACTGTGGCCTTTGATCTTTGGGGAGGTGCAGTGTTTGGGAAAGGCAATTTTCTTCCCTCCTTGTTGGAGAGGAGAGAGAGTATTTTTCTCTGTGGTGGTCTGATCTAAGCGAGTTGGTGGTTCATAATTACTTAGTCATTCTTTCAAGTGTTAGTAGCCTTTAAGTTTGAGGTAGGGAAGGGTTAAAGGTCTCTCACCCACAATCCAGAAGTCCCAGTCAAATCCTGACACATGTAAACTTTTACATGTAAGTGGACACAAAACACAATAAACAAATCAGTTCATCCAGGCCACCTACTAACTTGAAACAATTCCAACAATCCTTCCTTGGATTCCATGAATACCTGGCATAGGATTCTCTTGACATGATTGCAAGAGTGTTCACCTGGGAAGTTTCAGTGAATCATCTAGTCATGGCCACCCTTCCTAAACAGGTGGCTATTTGACCCAAAATGTCAGTTCGGCATGAATCATCTGGTGGGATAGATTCTTCTACTCTATTCTGGCAAGAGCAGAGGTGCTGTCAACTACTTCTAGCCAATTAATTCTACTATCTTGAACATCACTTATCAATACAAAAATTGTTTTAAAAATGCTGGTTAATAAAACCTCTAGAGTTGACTCAAGATAAAAATATTTGTGTTTGTCAAAATCCTTGCAGAAAACAGACAACACACCCAGACAAGGTCATGGAAGAAACTGCCATGAAGAGACCATTGCAGAGGTGTGGTCAGGGTCAGTGGGCACTAGCAAAGGACAGTGGGCACCCTGGGGCCAAGAACTGTGAGGGGTTTTGCTACTCTTGCAGATCTGGAGGGATACAGGAAGAAGTGGTCTTCAGAACCTGCAGGGAGCCGTACCCGAAACAGGGGTGGCCAGGTAGAGTTGCAGCCTCAGGGAGAGGAATGGAGTCACTGTCAACCTGGAGCCTGAAAAGGACTGTGTAGCTTTGGGGGTTGGGGATAAATCCCCAGCCGCCCTCTCCCTCCACCCTAGTCACCTGCGGGCACCTTCCTACAGAAAGCCAGAGTAGAAAGGCTGGATGGACGCAGCGTGTAAAGGCCAGTTCGTAGGGTGCACATGCAGCACGTGGAGCAGCACAGACCATCTAGAGGTCATTTGGCGTATTTCTTGAAAGCCTGAATGGACCGCACAGTTTTCAAATGCAAACTCACCATTCCTGGAGTGTGAGTTTCTACCTGGAGTAGCCCAAATATTCACTAATTTCCTGAGCCTGCAGTGTGACACCAACATACATGTGTATATCCTATTGTGATGGGAGAGGGTTGTGAAGAAAATTACAGATGATAGAAGCCCGTCCCTGAAGCCAAACACATCATGCTTGAAAACCGGGAGTCCCTGCAAAGGGCAGGCTCTGGTGTCTCATTCTCCAAGAGGACATCTGGTTGGGCGGTTGACGTGGTGACCCGCACTGGAGCAGCAAGGCCAGGACAGCCTGTCAATGCCAGAGCCGAGGTGCCAGCTGCAAGGCACTCCCTGGAAGGGTGGGGAGCATCCTTCAGGATGCCGTGCGTTTATTAGCCCAGAGACGACTCTGTGGGGTTGTGTCTTGGGGAGGAAGGACACATGAGTTCAGAGACAAAAGGGTGGAAGAGGAGGGGTCCATTTACTGTCATTCCTGAAGATCTCCTGGGGGATTTTATGCTTTCTGTCCTTGAAACTCTGGACTCTGCCTGGTTGAAGGTCCTGTTCAATCCCAAAGGGGCAACTGTCATCAAGGGACCCAGCAAGGGGCTCATTAAACTCCAGTGTACAGTTCCATTCTGCTCCTACTTTAACTGAGCTAGAAGCTGGCCCGGAAAGACTTTCAAGTTGGGGCTAAGCCTGGCCCGCTGGACTATCTGACCCTCTCAGGCTTCTTCCTGAGGATTCCAGACCCTGAACTCCGTCAGAGAAGGCGCACAGAGCCCTGTTGTCTTGTAAGATCTGGGCAGACAACCTGGCTCTTTTCTAAATCAACTCCTGCACTCTTTTAAACGTGTCCATTTAGCAACCATGAGACCACAAGTTAACCCACAGCCACCAAAGGTCATTGCAAGTTTCTAGAAAACTCTGAGTAAAGCCTACAAGTTCCATTCCTGGAGGCACCTTCACCCTTACAAACTCACCTTCCAGCTCAAGGTCTGATGTCCTCCATGACCCAAGATAAAGAACCACACTGTGGGAAAACTGTGATTTTTGTTCAGTTGGGGACTTCTTTGTTTTCGCTATGGGAAATGTAAACCATTTCTTCGACTTCCAGAGCAGAGGGTAACTGGTTTTTTGGAGGAGAAAAGACTTATGTTCAGCTCTATGTCAAAATGTCTCTGAATCTTGAGATACTATCTAGGACAGTCTATATTTTCAAACTGTAGTTCAAGTTCATGTCCTTTGGTTGCCTTAAACTCAGCATTTGCCTGGCTTGCTGACGCAGGGGGAAACATGTGCTTTGCTCTCAAAAATAAAAAGGAAAAAAAGAGGAAGAAGAAGAAAAAAAAAAAGGTTCACATCTCAGTGGTTGGGTTTGTTCTAGGCTAGGTACTAAATTCAGAAATGTTTTGCTTCACTTAACAAAGGTAATTTGGATTTTCTTTACCTTGCAGTCTGTCTGTCTCTCTTTCTCCCCCAGCTTAATCAATTGATTTTACCTGCATTTCATTGACTTCTGTCCCTGTAATTGTTGGTCTCATACCAATGGGATCCAGAGAATTGGTAGAAAGCAGGCATTTTTATTGAATTGAGGTATAGCTCAGTTCAGTGAAGTTGATTTCAGGACTCCTAGTCCCACGTGGGCTATCAAGCTATGTAGCAGATGGTGAAATGCTCAGCAGAAACAGGAGTGAACAGCTGCCTAGTCCAGAGACCCTCACGTGTGGAAACAACAAATACAAACAGATCACAGGCGGGGCCTGAGGTGGGTTTGCTTGAAACCGGCCTCCTTCTGCTTCAACTTAAACCTTGAGTTGGGCACTGGCCACTGCCAACCCATAGGTGGGAATGTGCTGTCAGGTAGAGAAATGGCCCTAGCACAGCTTTCGTTCTTATTTGTCCCTTGTCTTCTTTCTTGCCTGAATTCTCCCTCACAGCTTAGTGCTGGCGGACTTTCAGTAAATAAGAGAAAGAATTAGAACAGCATACTTGCCGTTGAACCCTCACACTGAGCCCTAGATACAAATAAGTCAGGCCTCCTTCAAAGTAGACACCCTGTGGGAGGTTGTGCTTTTGAACAATGCTATGCCTCCCCCAAATAGTTTGAGAATTCCTCTTTTGGAAGTACTTTGAAAGGCTGCTCAAAGAGCCTTGCAGGGCGATGGATTTTAATAACTTGCAGCAAATCTCTTAGTAGTCTGCAAAACACCCATCAGCACCCCGCTTGAAGCCTACACATTTCTGTCATTGCATTTTCTCTGCAGAATCATTCTATATTCATGTTTCTGATGCTGTTGCCTCCCTCCGGGCAGGTTTGCATGAGCTCCTAGTTCATTTTCCGGTAGAGGGAAGGTAAGTTTAACTAGCAATCAATAACTGATAAACCTTCAGAGTTAGAGTGAATCAATCCTTCCCACACCCTCTGTTGGGAGACCACTCTCTTCAAGGGTCTCTGATATTTCTGCACATTCTACAAGCAGCAGCACTGACCACCATCCTTCTGAGCTATTTTTTTCCTAGGATGTTTGTAAATGAGCAGTCTTTTTTTTTTTTTTTTTTTTTTTTTGCAGTACCGGGGATTGAACTCAGGGCCTTGTGCTTGCGAGGCAAGCACTCTACCAGCTGAGCTATCTCCCCAGCCCAAATGAGCAGTCTTAAAAGATAGTTTTCCCGCTAGAGCAAAGAACAGATTTCTTAGTCTTGGAAAACAGAAATAGTGTCTCCCTTCAGAGCAAAAGGCAAGCAGGCCTACTGTCCAGTATAACAAAGATGGCGGCTCCTTGTGGCACCACAGGAAGGCAGGTTCAACTGACTGATATGAAAGATTTTATTCACTAAACCCCAGATTTATTTCCTAGTAAAACCTATTTGTGTGCATTATTTGAATTCCTTCAAGTCACTCTATGGGAACTAGGGGTTGGGAACTGACACATGTTGATATTCTGGCTACTGCTATTGCTGTGAGTAATAAGCTGTCCTTTGTTTCTGACCTGGGAATCTTAAATCTTCCTCCAGCATCCATAAAAGTGTGGCAGACTAACTTGTAGTAAAATGTCCTTCCCTGTTTTTGACGTTTTTCTGCCCCAGGGGATGGCAAGGAATTTTGTCTTGGAGCTGAGCAGGGAAGGACTGGGGGAAGGTCCTGGAGGGGTTGTAATAACAGGTCAACACTGTGTGGATCTGGAGCCTATGCTGACTTCCTATAGCTGCTATAACAATTGACGCCAAACTCAGGCTCAAATTAACAGAGGTTTATTCTCTGATAGTTCTGGAGACCAGAAATCTAAAATCCAGGTGTTAGCAGGGCTTGGTTCCCTCCAGAGATTCTAGGGGAGGGTCCATTCCTTGTCTCTTCCACCTCTGGGTGGCCGTTGGCAGCCCTTGTGGCTTCTTCCCTCTGACCTCTGCTTCTTCTACTTCACGAGTTTCTCCTGTTTGTCCTTCATAACAACACTTGTCATTGGATTTAATATTCACCCAGATTATCCAGCATAGCCTCATCTCCAGATCCTTTACCTTAATCATATGGGCAAACCTCTTTTTCCAAATAAGGTAACATTCCTAGATTCAGGGAGCAGGAGGTGAGTAAATCTCATGGGCCTACTATTCAGTCTATCGCAAGGTCCCCAACTCATAGAATCTGGGAAGTCAAAATAACCCCAAGCTTTTCAATTAATCTAAAGGAGAGTCTCTAAGTACTTGGCAGAAGCCAGCACAAATTCTTTCTGAGGGGTAAGAAAGGGGAGTGTAACTCCAAGCTAGGCCTCAGACAAGTTCTGAAAATAATTTCCCAAGGAAAATGAGCAGGTCATGATAAAAAGAAATTTAAAAACACACAAGAAAACAAGGCTTTAGGGGAGAAAACCAGTAGAAAAAGATGTCTGTGAGCAGTTCAAGGCATACAGTTGTTGTGATGTAACTAAAATACTAAATCCAGGGCTGGGTTGTGGCTCAGTAGTAATGCACCCGCCTCATGGGATGGATGCTCAGCACCACATAAAAAAAATAAATAAGTAAAATAAAGGCATTGTGTCCATCTATAACTTAAAAAGAATTTTTTTTAAATGCTAAATTCTATAACTATTGGAGTTTTTATCCAGACCCTAGAGGTCTCAGGGATGGCTGGAAATCCCCTGAAGTTTTATGCAGAAGTTTCATGTGTACATTTTCCTTGAGAGAACCCATAGATTTCATCAGATTTTTAAAAAATAATACCTAACACAAAAAGAATCTTAAAACTATTCTAGGCCTATCATGCACCAGTAAAAGCTAAAAGAATTTTGGAAGCTGTTAAAAATTGTTGGGCTACTGCATTATAGGAAGAGCTTTTAAAGCATGGAAAATAAGATGTTATGAAGATTTAAATTATGACTACTCTTATTCCGATGATTCTCTACTCACAATGGGTTTCTCAGGACTGTGGAAATAATAAGAATATGTCTGGGTATTTTCAGAACACTCACACTATGCTTTACATGAATTTACATGAAACTGTTGTAGAGACTGTTGGTTATAGAAAGGATGCAAAAGAAACAGTTCACATGCGAAAAGAATTCCCATTTAAAAACTGTTAGATAAAATCAACCTTTGAAAAGATGCTAAAATAATGCTGTCCATTTACACCAAGTTCACTCCCTTGTCTTCTTTCTTGCTTGCTGTTTACTTCACCTGGGTAGGCTCTCTCTCGGCCTTCCCTCCTTGTATCATCTTATCTTCTGTTGCTCCTCAGAGTCAAGCTCAAGCTTTACCAAGTCTTTCCTAGATTCCTGAGCCAGTGTACCCTTCCCTTACCCCTTTGAACATCTATGACTTTGAGAATTTTATGATAGCTCAGTTGGTAGAGTGCTTGCCTTACAAGCACAAAGCCCTGGGTTCGATCCCCAGCACTGCAAAAAAAAAAAAAAAAAAAAAAAAAAAAAAAAAGAATTATTATGAATAATGAATAATATAGCAAATATTTGGTTAGCCTAAATGACCAAAGTCAGCATTTGTTTTAATTCAGAACTCCCTTGGTAGTAAGAAAAAGTCCACTTAAATTAATTTAAGCAAAGAAAGGAAAGGAGGAAAAGAAAGAGAGAGGGTGAGAGAGTTTATCAAATCTCCGAACCAAACACCACACCAGGAAGAGCAAAACAAGGGTAGACTTGACCTTCAGGCCATCAGGAGTTAAGACCAGCAAGATGCTCTCTGAGCCCATCATTCCCACTTCTGACTCATGGCTCATTCCTTCCAGCACATGGTGGAGGAAATGTCTGTTGCAGCAGCTCCATGGCCTCAGGAGAAAAGGATCGCTGTCTTCCAGATTCATTGTTAAAATCACAAGGAAGGACTCTTACTGACTTGGTTTGGCTCACCCTTCACCCAATCACTGTGTCTGGGGAGCTGAAGTTCACTGACTAGTCCACCCTGAATCACGTGTACTCTTCTGGGGCCAGGAAAGATGTCTCTTCTAGGAAGAAGGGGAAAAGGAGGCTAGATCATGCAGCAGGTCAGACACCCAGGGAAGCACCAGGGTCTATACTGATCGGTACTGACCAGCCTTTGGACTTTCTCTCTCGGTTACAGTAGCTCTCAAGAGAGAATGCCTTATTTTATAAGAGAAGTCAAAAAATGCCCGCCACACACGTACTTTTCTCTAAGAAATTTCCATGCCTGTGCTGACCAGGAACCTATGTTCCGAACCCATTAATAGTGACCTTTTACCTCCAGTTCAGCTGATGATCAAGGTGGACATCAGTCAGACATAAGGGTAATCAATCTTCTGGTTGGCTCATGACCTAAGACCTGTGGCAAATAGATGACCTGGTTAATTGGTCATCTATCTATCCATCTGTCTATCTATCATCTTCCTCCATCACCTCACTCAAGAATTTGATCCAATAAAATAGAATAGTCAGTGGTGGAAGCTAACCCCAGATCTCATGATGTATAAAGAGCATGATGGTCAGGCACGATCCAGAGTTATAGGAGAAAAAACAAGTAATCAGAGAAACCAAATGAGGTAAGACTCGATAGAAGCAGGTAGAGTTAGCTGGTCTTTCCTACAGTGGTGCTTAAAGTGAATATCCATGAACTCATTGAAAACACAAGGAGAACTTCTTTTGTGCTGGGTGTTGGGGACACAGCTGGGAACATGAGTAATGCTTTTCTTGCAGCCTAACCAGAGTGTAGAGCTAAGTAAATAAACATTCAAACATGCACATTTCCAGCAAATGGCTTGAAGAGGAAGGTACCTACTAGTGACGTGCCTGGCGTGAATCAAGAATCACCTCCTGTTTCCATTTTCTGAGCTCCTGTGCCCTAATTCTTGAATCTCCATCAAAGTGTCCATATGATTCCTTATCTGAGCTCACTTGCAGGCAAAAGTCAAACCAAAATGCTTCGTCTCTCCTATTTCTTAGCACACCTGCAGTCAATACTGGCTTTGAGATGATCTGAAGCAGTGCAGGTTGAATATTGTCAAGTGCTCACTCCTTGGAATCTTGGGAATAGGTGATTTACTGAGATGGAAAGGGAAGCATTTTTAATTACGTATCTTTGCTGCATCAACCTTAACCCCACTGTAAGATTCAAAGACAGCAGGATCCTTTTCATCCTACACTCTATTTAGTGGGCCTTGCTCTTCCTAGTCTAGGCGTTAGATCAGGACTTTCACTGGGATGCAGGCCATGTGCCCAAGGTGGGAAAAGATGAGTTGAGAGCAAAGAAGAGGTCCTGAGTGGGAGGTGGCCCAGTGGCAGCAGAAGATCTGGGAGAGGAAGGAGAGGGAAGAGTGCCCAGGCACAGGCTGCAGTAGACAGCTGGTATTTCTCCTTGCTCCTGTTCCCCATTCTTCTGAAAACATTTTTTTTTTCTTTCCTTTTGGGGGTTGCCTCTTCCTAGCTACATGACCCATTCAATTCAACTCCCATCCTTTCTCTATGCTCAGAAAGTGCTTCAAATGGGCTTTTGGTCACTTACTGCCAAAAGAATGAGGAAGGTTCCTCTTGGTTCTGTCTCTGCCTTCAGGACCCATGCACTTAAGCTTAGGAAGCCTAGCCCTGTAAATGCATTGTCCCCATGGGGTTAATAAGGGATTGGCTGCTTTGTGGACAGCATCCACCCAGACTCTTACACCCTAGGTGTGAACGTGAGGCCTGTGTAGGCGACGTGTTGACATAAGAGATTAAGTTGCCAAGGGATACTCTACTTAAGAGCCACCTTGATTGAAAGAACAAACTCAAAAAAAATACTAATAATAGTAATTATGAGTCATTTCTCTCGCTAAGTTTTATCTTTTTATGAAGGTGACTTGAAAGCAAGAATCCCCCCTTTGTGTGTGATGGAAACGAGATGCCGAATGCGCCACTGTGGGTCACAGCTCTGGCATTTCCCTGTTTGCCGTCCTTACTGCTCTCAAAAGAACAGGGCGCTTACATTTTTCCTTGCTTATGTCACAATTCCTTTATCAGTAATTTCCTTTAAAAAATGTATTTGATTCTCTATCTGTTCTTAAAGATGTCAGTAAACATCAACTTTGCTGACCTCTCAGTGTCCACTCTTGCCAGCGCGGTTCCACCTGGCGTTGGTTTCTAGGCATCTTTCTTTCTCTGGCCTTACCCAGCATTTTCATGTGGGCAGGCTGGGAAGGCCTCTGACATTCTGTTTTGCAAAATCTCTCAGTGACCCTGTGGAGTACAAAGTCCAACCTTCATTCCAGCTGGCGTGAAAGAGCCCACTGGTCAGGGATGGCCACCTGCTGTGTCCTGGACAGTCCTGCTGTGACCAGTAATGGCTCCCTTCTGTAAAAGTGGTGGAGTGGCCAGGGGAAATGCTTGTCTGGCCTCCCGGGTAACTCACAGACAGAGTCCCTCACCCACTCCTGGGTTGAGTCGGAAGTCCAAGAGGGAGTCTTTTCCAATTCTGGCCGCCAGGCCACACAGGCCTGCAAAGGCATTCCAATGCTCCTGAAAGAACATAGAGCAGCCATTGTCATGGAAAATTAGCCTGGGCAAAGCCCCAGAGAACATACCCTTGGACGCCATCCTGCTCTCCCTGCACAAGGGCAGGTGACAGATAAAGACTGTTCCAGCTCCTGCTTTTGGTCAGCAACATGTTCCAGTTCTCTCTCATCCGTCTGCCATCTTCATGTCCCTCCTGTGCTGGATTCACTGATCACTACATGTCTTCCCAGTGGATGCCCAGGAGATAGAGTTCTCTGGAGAACTCAGAGCTTCCCCTAGAGAATTGTTTGGGCCCACTAGAGACAGCTCACACCAGGACAGCTTTTTTTCTAGACCTCTCGTCCAGTTCTTTGTATTTTCCAGGCAGGGGGCTGAACCATGCCCAGGGAAGGCCCTGGCAGTGAAAATACCAGAGTGCTAAATGAAAAATCCATTCTCCCCCCACCAACTTCTCCAAGAGTGGCTCCCACAGGCCAGAGCAAGGATCAATTTGAACACTGTCATTTCTTGGCAGGCTCAGGCTGGATCTTCCAGGACACACAGGCACAAGGAGTTTCATCACCTTGCCCATTTTTATGGCCTGTGGGGAGGTAGAAGGGACAAGTAATCAACTGCACAATTTATGGAACAAATGATCATGTCCTGGTTCAAAGTGACTGGTTCTTAGATATGCAAGAAATTTGGTCTTCCTCAAAATAAGAAACGAGAGTGGAGCCTCCAGATGTGGGTCTAAACTGAGTCTTGCACAGGTTTGAAGAAGCACACAGTGTTTTTCAAGTACCATCCAACATTCCAGAAAAGCATCACCTAAGAAATTGATACATTGGAAGGAAATGGATCAAAATAAGCATGTGGGTTGTGCTCAAATAATGGGATACCTGTGTACTTCTCTTTAGTTTCCCAACTTCCTGTGTACCATAAAGGTTTATAACATATTTTTTAGTGTTTTTTAAAAGCACACCCACTTTTTTTAAGCCATGCTAGTCACTCAAACGCCCAGTTCAAAGATTAAGCCCTCATTCAGGACTCCTTTATTTGCTTCCCCTTGAGCATCTTGATTCCTGCATCCTCTAGTTCCTATCTCTACTTTCCCCAGCTTCCCGCAGGCACTTGGTGTGGCTTAACTGCTCTTTCTGGTCACTGACATCCTCCCTAATCGGCTTCACGTTGTTGGTCTCACGAATCATCCAGTTCATCATCCAACAGCAGCCGGAGTGAACTTTCTAAAATAGAAACCTGGTCACGTCACATTCCTGCTTAACCTCTTCAGTAGCTCCTCGCTGCCTCCAGGAGACAACATAAATTCCTTCCCATACACACAGGACTCTCCAAAAGCCACCCTGGCTCCCACCTCCCCGTCGCCTCTCCCTCCCACTACCCCATGACCCTTCTTTCCCTCAGGGTCCCTCTCTCAGCTTCTTGCAGTCAATGTTGTATCCTCCTCCAGCCACTGGTCTTCAGGATGGCAAGCCTTTTCACCTGAAGTCCCTCCTCCCCACCCGGCCTCCAAAAACTGCCTCCAGGCTTCCCTGAAGCTCAAGAATCCCACACATTCCACCCAAGGAAAAGCCAATGGCCATCGCTGTCCTGCGATGGGTCATGATTTTGGAGCTGAACATCCATATATTTATCTGTCTTGCTAGACTGTAGGCTCCAGGAGGAACACCTGTATTTTTTGCGCCTGGTTTCTATATTGCCCAGCATAAGAAGAAACTGGTGAACATGTGTTGACTTAATGCAAAGGTGAGGGTAAATTAAGGAATTAAAATGTGACTTCCTGCCTTACTTTTAGTTGTATTTGAAACAGTATTGTTTAAAGTACTCAAGAAAAAACAAATGACATCAGAAGCCTATTGGTTCCTGAACTTTCCATCCTAGAAATGTCTCCTCCTGTGCCCCATTCTAGATCCCAGATCCTGGATTTTTAACTCTCTCTCATTGGTTACTACCACCACCCTCAGCCTCAGACAAGTGTCTATCTGTAAGAAAATTTAAATAAGTACTCAGCAAAATTTTGTGGCATCTGAACATTGATAGGACTTAGATGGCAAAGGATTATGGGTGACAGAAGAGGGTGTAGCCAATGGGTATTTCAATGGGTATTTCCTGCACTAGATAACAGAAAGAGTCACTTCCAGAAGTGTTCTTACAGAAGTATCTTTTGTAGTGACAATAGCCAGCCTCGATTACCTCTTTGGGACGTCATTAACTACTTGACAGAAGATGAAATAAACAGATAGAGAAACCTAAAGCCAAAGTGGTGGAAACCACTGCCTAGTGCAGACCAACTGGAAATGAAGATAAGACATCCCTGAAATCATGTAAGTCCACAGGAGACAAGTTTGCTAATGCTCTGCAGAAGAGTCCAGAGTCTGGGTTCTATTCCGTGAAGCCATTAGCTGCACTATGACCCTGGGTCAGGGGCCTAACTTTTTAAAACCTGTTCCCTCATGTAAAATGAGGAAGAGATTGAAGCAGGTGTCCTGGGAGTCTATGAAATTGCTTCAGAAACTTCAAAATCTGCACAATTTGAAGACAAGGATCCTGCCATGGG
The DNA here is from genome assembly GCF_902686455.1 of Sciurus vulgaris. Classification (NCBI taxonomy): domain Eukaryota; kingdom Metazoa; phylum Chordata; class Mammalia; order Rodentia; family Sciuridae; genus Sciurus; species Sciurus vulgaris. The sequence continues at coordinate 16,422,223 of NC_136464.1, read as the reverse complement.
TTCTCTCCTAGTACTGCTGTATATAATTTGGATACCCTTGAATGTCCTTAGGCAGAGTTCTTAAGCTCTTTGAGTTTCAGTTTCCTAATCTGAAAAATGGGGCTTCTGCAGTGGAACTTCCAGAGCTGTTGGAGGAACAGAAAGTGGCATATGTAAGCAAAGGGTCGCTTTGACTGGATTTTGAGCCCACATAACATATGATAGAAGCACAGACACCTGTTTTCAAATCTCAGCTGTGCTGTGTGACTGTGGGCAAACTAGTTACTTTCTCTGAGCCTGTTTCATCCTGTGACAAATGGAGACATTAGTCCTAAAAGGGTAGCTGAGAGGATTACATAGAATAAATATAACAAATACATTTAAGGAAAGTGCTCAGGATCTGGCTGACAATGTTTCTGCCCATTCTTCTATTTAAACCAAGTCCTCAGGACCAGACGACCCTCCCCCTCAGACTCCCTCTCTAAGGTCAGAGGCCCTTCCTCCCCATCTAAAGGGAAGAGGGAAGAAAGAAGTAAACTCACAGAGATAGGGGAAGGACCCAAGGTGACCTTGGAGGAACAGAGAAAGCTGGCCTGGAACTCATCTGCCCAGGAGCCCACTGGTTCACCCCGCCTCACCTCCCTTGGTTTCCGAAGCTTAAAATAGCCCGAACCGGTGTGGCTGCATTTCGCTGGGCCACTGGAGAGCACCCCTAGGGTGTTTTCAAAGCCAGCTGGGAGCTGCTCACCGGCCAGGCTCGGTGCTGCTGATTCACACACGCCCAGGCTCCGCCCGGTCGGCTACAAAAATGTGCTCTGAGTGCCTCTCTGCCAAGGCCACATCTCCAACCGTGCTGCTGCTCCTTGGGCTCAGACCAACCACCACTTCACAGGCAGACAAATAGGCATTATGTGACCCGTCCAGAGGGGGTGGGAGGGACCGCAGGTTCTAATGAAGGCCAGGGGCCAGGTGGTGGGGAAAGGCCTGGACTGGGAGTTCTAGACCCACCTCCAACCTCACCACGATATGACCTTGAATAAGTCACCTCCCCTGCCTGACCCTTTAAGTGGTGTTGTCAACACGAGGCGTCCGTAGGTCTCTCCTTGGTTCTGTTCTCACTTTGCGATGGCCTTACCATCGGTCCTTACAGGTCATGAAGGCGGCTTTCCGCAGAAACCAGCTGGCTTCTCATTTCCACACCCTGCCAGAAACTGAGAGCCCCCATCCTCCCAGGGACCAAGCCAAGTCCTGCCCTGACTCTTGTCACTTGAGTTGGGCTATGTGCTCGTCCAAGGTGGGGACTGGCCCACACAGCCCATTCTGACCCCTTGTACAGCCAAGACTAGAAAACTGAAATCTCAGCTATGATTCTGCAAGCAAGTTAGGTCCTGCCCATCACATGCTCCAGCAAGAGGTGTGGAAGCCAGCAGCAAGGGAGTCCCCTTTTCTGGCTGCTTTGGCTATGGCTCCTGGCCAAGGACAGTTGTTTCAGTGTCCAGTCTCAGCCTCACATGCATCAGGAAGCTTTGGAACCCTGGATGGCAGCAACCAGGTATGTTCTTGAACCCGGGAGTTCCCCTGGGCGCCTCCTGGCTCCCCACCTTCCTCCTGCCGACTGCCTGGGAAATGAGCATCTTTCCTGGGAACCAGAGTGTGCTCCTTCAGCCCTTTCTGGGATTTCAGGAGCACCTGTTGTCCTGCATGGAATACCTTTCTGTTTAAAAACTGCAGGAGTAGCTTCTGCTCCTGTACCCGACTGCCAGCCAAGATGCTATCCCTGGGCCAGTCGCTGGCCAGAGGGAGGGAACTATTTTGATTACCTAGACCTCACACATCCACCCACTCATGGTTTTTGGGCTAGCCATCTCTGTCAAGAGACGCAGTAAGCAGGAGAAGAATCATTTCCTAATATTGCTATTACTTTGGTATTACTAAATTACTTTAATCATTAAGTTACAACAATGAAAGAAGAATAGAAATTGGGCAACCTGAAATGCCCACTACCATCTCAACGCAGATCTCAGGGTAAGGAACCCTGGGAGTCAGAGAAATAGAATCATGGAAGATGTCAAGGGTCTGTCCAGCCAATAGAGCAAGGAAGGGGGTGGGGGAATGAAAGGGGGGAATGGGGAAGTAATGGGGAATGAAATCTACCAAATCATGCTTTACCCATTTATACCACAATAAATCCCATATACCAAAATAACAATAATAATAATATTAGAAAGGGGAGCAGTAGAATAGAGCAAGCAGATGGGGGAGGGAGGAGGGAAGGGAAGGGAAGGTACTGGGGAATGAGATTGATCAAATGATGTTAAGTGCATGTATGGATACAGCCTAATGAATCCACCATTATGTATAATTATAATGCACCGATTAAAAAGAAGATTCTATCCAGGTCCAAATTATGGTGAGCAGACTCTGATGGTGCCACACCCAGACCCCTAGTGTCTAGCCCAGACTGGAGCTCACCTTGCCCAGACTGAGCCTTGTCCAGGGACTGGCCTCAGGGAGATGAAGGGCAAGTCTCCCTGCCTCCGGTGAAGACTGACTCTGCAGAATAACACATTCCAGAGTGGGGTCAGGCTGAGGCTGGGACTTGGCCAGAGACTGGACCTGCACTTGGCTTTGTCCTCTTCCCTGTCTTGCTCCCCTAGTCCCTGGAGGATTTCTGAACCAGTCACAACAATTCCTAATCCCAGGGTCTGCTCTGAGGAACTCAGTCACATTGAAATGACCAAAGTGGTCAGCAGCCAATGGGAACCCTCGACTCTGGCTCACTTATGAATACCTTCAATATTGAGGTGAGTCCGACCTCTGAGCTAGGATTCTGGATGCAAACTAGAGTCCTGCTGTTTAGAAGAGAGATCATTACATGAGGCCCTTCTGTAGTTCCTTCTTGCCCTTCAGCTAGATTAAGGCATTGCAAACTAAGACCGCACCAGTTAATCTTGTATTTACTTTCACTGCACCTTGATTAGAAAATGCTAACTGGTTACCAGAGGTATCCACTTAAACCTCAAGTTTCTAAATAAATACTTGAGGAAGAAACCACTTGCGTTAACACGGAAAAAAAAAAAAAGAAAAGAAAAAAAAAAAAAAACCCACTCTGGTGAAAAGGGGCCCCTGCTACTCACAGAGATTCCTGGGGAGAGAGGCAGACAAGAGAGGGGAGAGCAGGCTGTGGGGAGTGGATGGCAGGATACATAAGAGGCCTCTTTGTGACTCTGCTGCTGAAGGACAAAATGAACAATTCCTGGGCTACACGAAAGCTCAGAGTCCGTCTCCTCGTCTGTAGAAATGACCGCTGCCTGGGTCCTTGCTGGTGCCCAAGTTCTCTCCCTCCTCCAGGAAGGCTGCCTACACAGCTACGCTGCATTCTATTCTATTTTATTTTTTTTTTTTTTATAAAAATCAAAGGGCAGTCGAAACAACTTTTTAAATGTCCTTTAATTTTTCTCAAAAGTGAGCAAATTCACAGCACAAATACCAGCAGATAAATAAAGGCTCACTGCCGACTTCACACTGTCCAAGAACAATTCCTGGCCCCAGCCAAGATGAACATTGGGAATTTCCTTCTTAAGCAGCAGTTCAAGTGTCCAAATCAGTAACTTCTTTGTCTTGGACCCATGCAGCCCACGGTCTTGCTCCCTCCTACAGGGTGGGACCATTATTTGGAAGATGGTTATATTGTAAGGAAACTTCTGCTGGCCCGATTGTAGGGTTGGGTAATTGCAATTCCAGGACTTCTCGTAGGTGGTTTCTTCAAAGGTCTTCATTTATTTGCTGCTTAATGTAGAGGAAACCTCATTTATGCAGTTTCTCTTTCTCCCAGGGAGGATAAGAGCTTGGTACAGCTAATGGACTGCATATCACTGACTTTAATATAGTTCCAGGAAATTAATGCTAAAGCGATTTGATGATTTGATATGAAAAGCATTTATTTTTATTGAGGACAGAGGATTAACTACTTGAGTATCCATTCGGAAAACAAAGTAACTACTAAAAGAGGGAGTGGGAAGAAGAAGGGAGAAAGACAGAAGGAGGGAGAGAGGAAGAAAGAAGCTAATATGTATATATGCTAGTAACTCTTAACCCTTGGCCAACAAGCCTAGCTCTGTCCAATAGAAATGTGATTTGGGTCACATGTGCAATTTTAAAGTTTCAAGTGATCACATGAAAAAAGTAAAAAAATCCCCAAACAGCAAAACTACTTTTTAATAACATTTTATTTAACCTAAGGTATCTTAATTTCACCTAACCTATGTGACATAAAATTATCATTTTTAATGTGATAAGTATAAAAATTGTTGAGATACGTCTCATGGGTTCTTCTCTGACTTTTCAAAGTTTTCGGAGTCCAGTGCGGTGTTTTTTGCTCAGGGCGCCCGCCACCCAGTGCCCCAGCGTGCCCCAGCGTGAGCGCTCAGCAGATACAGGTGGCCGCCACATGTACAACACAGGTCTAGTGTCTCGGGCACGTGATTAAACTCCTCTCCAAAAGGACACCAGTGATCCCCAAATGACCTCTTCTCATACCCAAGCCTCCCTCACATGGCCTTTTCTGCCTCTGCAATTTGATCACCTCCTCCCTGGTATGTTCTCCTCCCTCCATTTGCAGAACCTGACTTTCCAGGTTCCTGCCCTGCACTCCAGCCCTGCCTCAGTGCTGCGCTGTCCTCCAAACACAAGAGTCCCCCCCACCCCTCTTGACCCCTCATTTCCAGCTACTTTCCCAGTTGCCTGGGATCCCACTACGCCTGCGACAAAACATCCTGACCAGTCCTATTTTCTCCTCCTACCCAGGCCAGCTCTCTTCCCTGACATCCCGGTTTTATCCATGTCACCATTATCAGATAGACCACTGAGGGAATATTTAGTGAGCACTTACTATGTGCCAGCTGCAGGAATACCACAGGGGACAGACAGAAGTCCTTGCCCTCATGGAGGTGACAGCAAGTGAGGACAGTCCAACGATAAACCCTAACAAACCAGTGCAATGACCTGGTGTGCTGGGAAGCCATAGTGACAACGGAGACGAGGTGGGAAGAGGAGGAGAATGGGGAACGCAGGGAAGCCTGCTGAGATGGGCCTCAGTGAGAACACAGATGGCCAGGACTTGAAGGAGGCAAGAGCGGACATGTCAGAGGCCAGCAAGGGGCTGCAAGCCAGGAAGACCCCAGGTGCAAAGATCGCCGGCTGAGTTTGTCCAGTGTTTGAAGTTTGAAGAAATCACTGTGCCTGGAGCCTTGTGAGCAAGGGGGAGAAAAGCAAGAGAGGAGGTCGGAAGGCCATGGGAGCTGGAGAGTGGCAAGCCACCTGTGCCATTGCCAAGGCTGTGATCCCCCAGGCCGGGCCTGCCGAGCTGGTCTCTCCTGTGCCTCTCATTCACTCTGTCTGTGGGGCTTGCCCTCCGGGCTTCTCTTGGTCCATGTCCCACTCTCCATTGTATCCAGTCCTGCCACCACCCTGGCATGTGACTCTCCCCCAAGCCCAGCAGCCTCGCATGCCCCTTTGGCACCTACTGCATAAGGTTTAACGCCTGGAGGGACCCCTTAGGGCCCCTGCGCAGGCCCTTCCCCTCACCTGGGCTGCGCCTCTCGGCTCTCCCCAAGCCTGGCGCTTCCTTCTCCTGGAATACACCACGTCACCTCTGGTTTAAGTGGATACACACGGTCCCTCCCGCGAAGGCTTCCCTCCATCAGTCGCAGCTCCCAGATGTAGTGGCTTCTTGGCTGCCTCTGAGCGTTTCCCATCTGCCTCTGTTGGCTCCTTTCCCATATTCAACCCGTATCGTAGTTACCTTTGTCTTATTTCCTCTCCTGAGTTTGTCCAGAAAATCTTTTTGGTGTGGGTGGACTTCAGAGTTCCAGAGCGAGGCTGCCCTCCCGTGTGGGGCACCATGTGTTCACTGAATGTCTTAGTGAGTGAATGAATGAATCGCAGTAATACAGTGGGCTGCTGTTATGTGGCTGTGTGAGGGCGGTGGAACCCGGCGCTTCCTGTCACTCATCTCACCTCCCAAAGTGGTGGCATCTGTTTCATTAATATTTATAATCATCATTCATCAAGTGGACAATGAAATCTCTCTGAGCTTTTCTCCATCACTATAAGAAAGGGACAAGGATGCTCACCTCAGAGAGTTGTAGTAAGAATTAATATGAGGTTGTGCATGGAAGGTGTTCTGTACCAGTCTGGCACAAAATAGGTGCTCAGTAAGACAGATCTGGTGGTGGTGGTGGTGGTGGTGAAGGTAGTGATAATGGTAATTATGGGTTAATGAAGATCCCACCTAGGTGGTCCAGTGACCGTAGCTCTCATGTAAGGTAATTGACTGTTCCTTTCATCTATTGCTATTCGCAAAAGCAGAGGGCTCTTGACATCATCATAGAAGTTTCCAGATAAGTCCATTATACATCAGTTATTTATTCCCACATTTGAGACTTTGAAATAGATTGATTTCATGCTAGGACTACAGATGATTAAAATGGGAAAAATCTAGTTCACATGACCATTTGGTGTGATGAACTGTGTAAATCTGGTTTGTTGGATATATGTGTAGTTTTTTAAAAGGAGCAATTTTTTTTTCTGTAATAATTGTATAGTTTTTGTTTTTATAAAATAAAACAATGCAAGTTTATTATTTAAAATTTAGAAAACACAAAAAAGTAAAAACAGGAAAATAAATCACAATTTCACAATTCAGGAGCAAAGACTGTGTATCATGAGGTGTATTTTTCTGATCTTCCTTATTTTTTTCACTTATAATAATTTACAAACACCTACAATGTATCCTCTTGATTGTAGTCCTGTTTAACATTAATTTGAATTTGTTTTTCTCTAATTATCAATGGCAAGAATTAAATTGTACCTATTGCCTTTATCTTATAGAAGGTACAAAATTTAGTTTATTTAATATGGAATCTTGGAATTAAATTATTAATACTATGTTATTACTTATTATCATGTATCTTCTCTTTCAATAATTATTTTAATATCTAAATATTTAACATTAAGTTTTATACCCATATTAGCAATAATTATTTAGATGTATTTAACTGGTTTCACAGTTTAACAATCATACGCTTACACTGTATCTCATTTTTTAAATGGTTCTTGTTAGTTATACATAACAGTAGAATTCATTTTGGTATAATTACATATGCATGGAATATATCTTATTCTAATTCAGACCCCAGTACCTCTGTTTCTCCTTTCCTTCCCCACCCCCTGCTTCCTTCCCTCTATTGATCTTTCTGCCATTTACCCATTAAAAAATTAATATTTTAAATTAATTTTCTGTGGAGGTACATGGTGGAGAGATTCACTTTTGGTGTATTCATATGCGTATCTGGGGAAGTTATGTCAAATTCATTTCACTGTCTTTCCTTTTCCTGTCCCTTCATTCCCCTCTGTCTAGTCCACTGAATTAATATTCTCCCCCCACATATCAGAGAAAATATTCAACCTTTGATTTTGGGGGATTGGTTTATTTCACTTAATGTGGTAGTCTCCAGATCCATCCATTTACCTGCAAATGTCATAAAGTCATTCTTTATAACTAAGTAATGCTATATCTATCTACAATATGTATAGTATGTATTAATATATGTTATAGTATATAATTTGTTGAAGGGCACCAAGGTTAACTCCATAGCTTAGCTATTGTGATCCTGGCGAGGAGGTAGGAAAAAAGGGACACTCAGACATTGCTGGTGGGACTGCAAACTGGTGCAACCACTCTGGAAAGTGGTATGGAGATTCCTCAAAACACTAGGAATGGAACCACCATTTGACCAGTAAGCCCACTCCTCGGTATATAGGCAGATGAGTTAAAATCAGTATACCATAGTGATGCAGTCACATCAAGTACCTATCTCATTCTTAAGTTGTTTCTCTAACTTTACTGGTGCTCCTCTTTGGGTAATATTTTTTTCAGACGGGACATGTTGGTAGTTGACTTTCTCAGATCTAAAATGTTGTGTGATTTTTTGTGGCTGAATGCAGAATTAGTGGTTCATAAACATTTTCCCTTCAAATTGTCAGTGTTCCTTAACTTTGCTTCTGAAGTCATACTGAGATTAATTCACCTGTTATTATTTGCCTGGATGCTTACATGTGTTTTTCTTTATTCTTGAAATTCAAAAATTTAATTAGGGTTAATCCATTGATCTATTTAATAAATTTTGCCTGGTAGTTAATTATTCCCTTTTATTCTCTTGTGTATAAGTAATTTAAGGTCACCTTGTTTGGTAGCAGTGTCAGAAATAATGGATTTAAGGGTGTGGGAAATGTAGTGGAGTTCTTGTCTTATTTATTTATTTATTTATTTATTTATTTATTTGTTTGTTTATTTTGGGTAGTGAGTGTTCAACCACTGAACCACATCCCCAGCCCTTTTAATTTTTTGAGACAGGATCTCACTAAGTTGCTTAGTATGTTGCTAAGTTGCTAAGGCTGGCCTTGAACTTGGGATCCTCCTGCCTCAGCCTCCCAAATTGCTGGGATTATAGGCATGCAAACAAGTTCCCTACAAGCTCTGAGCTTTCTGAATAGCCATGTAATCACAAGACAGTGAGACATGGTGGAAGGAACTCAGCCTGTTGAGTTACTTCTGCAAACTGTCACAGCATGACCTTGAACATGTTACCTGATTCTGAGGCTCAGTTTCCTCATCTGAACATGGGATAGGAAACTCTTTGGAGACTTGTAGTTTGAGATCTACAAGGTACCATGCAGGCCCTCCAGAAATCATATTGCTCTTCTCAAGATGAAGAGAGCAATTCCTCTCCTAGACCAAGTCCAGGGAACTTTGACTCTAGAAAAAGTCAGATTCTGTCTTGGGATTCTGAGATGCTCTTGCTACCAACTGGAAGGGTCTTGGAGAAGTTGTTTTATCCCTGAAGGGTGAGAATACTCTAGGGGGCAAGGTGTCTGCCAAGGGAGAGAATGACCATCAGCTGCTCAGACCCAGTTGTAGGAGCATGAACTCCAGCCTTGGAAAGAGCAGAGGGAAAAGAAATGCTACTTCCTTCTGGTCACAGATGGCTGTCTTTTGTCCTTGTCTCAAGTGTTCCTGTTGTCCTTGTCCCTCACGTCATGACTCAGAAGTGTGGGTGTGTGTTGATAGATCCCATTGTCCTGGAGCCTCACCAGAGTGGTTCCCAGGGCATCACCCAGGAGCTTGTCAGAAATACAGACTCTCAGGCCCCAACCTGGAGACACTGAGTCAGAATCTGCATTTGAACAGATCCCCTAGGGACTCACATGAGGTCAAAGTTCGAGAAGCTCTCTCCTCCAGACCGTGTGTTGGTCAGAACTGAGGTTTTAGGTGGCTCCTTTGTTGCTAACCAATAATTAAAGTTTCATGCCTTTAAAAATAGAAATGAAAGCACAGTGGAGTGTCCTGGAAGAAACGAAAGTAAAACATACAGAATTTAAAAACTCAGGATAAAAGTCCAGTGGCTTCTCACACAGTCAATTTCAGAGGAGCAGAGGTAGGGCCTGCCTCTCCTCCCTGAGTTCTCAGCCTCCCTTCTTGACAACAGTAATGGTGACACAACAGCTGGAGCCCTGTCACGCAGCCATGGCTTTTGTGGTTCCACCTTGTAACCCTGGGGGATCCCACAGTGTCCACAGAGGTGGTCACAAAACACACGGGCACCCAAGCTGCTGCTTCTGTGTGTGTTCTGTGGTTCCAGCCTTGACTTCTCTCTGGGCCCCAGGTTCTCTCTCATCTCTTCTCCAGCCATCACCCATGAATACGTGTCCCCAGAACTGGTCACCAACTCCTGGCCAGAGGCAGAAGCAGAGCCAGACTAGACACTGGGTGACAACTCCTAGACTTTACGTGACTTCTGGGACTCCAGGATCCTTTAGGATGGACGGTGCTCCTGGTCTCTAAGGTTGGGGGGAACCAGCTCTTCTCTAGGCCTAATTTGTGCATCCAGCTTAAATTTCCATAGAAGTCAAAAGAGGTGTGTTTGTACTGGAGGGCCTAAACACATTTTAAGGTTCTTCACACTCCTCACCTTTCTTCCTCAGCTGCACAAGTCCAGGTAACATGTCTGTCTTGTCCACTCTTCTAACTGTAGAACACTGGAATGTCTGTTACTTAATAGGCACTTAATGCATATTTGAATCTAAATCACTATTCAGCAAAGAACCTGCCTGGCCTTAGGCTGGAAGATTGTGATTGGCTTAGTGAGAAATAAAGCTAATACCCAAACCATTGTTAGTGTCTGCTGATCCCTTACAGAATGATGCAGTTCCTCTCTGCTGCAGACTGCGACTTCTTTTATCCTTGATGAAGATATCCTCATTGGTTTGATGGAACATTTAGTGGAGGAAGGAGAGGATCCCTTGGCATAGTCTATGGGAAAAGTGAGGTTAGAAAGCTCAGAAGCAAAACAAAGTGGTAGGAATGTAATTTCAGAGCAGCCTGGCTAACACGGATGGGATGTCTGTGTGGAGGAGTGGTAAGACCAACACCTGGAGACGAGAGGACTCAGCAACACATTGGAGCTGAGAACCTGAAAGAAAATTCTCACATAGACCACTGCTCTGTAAATATAGTCCTTCAGGACACCACCCATCAGCCACGCCTTCAAGATTTGGCCAAGTGTTGTGGTCTTGTGATGGGTGCCTTTGGAAATGTGGCTGTGTTCAATATGTGGGTGGGTGGGCGAGAGAAAAGGTCATAGGGAAGAGCAGGGCCCAAGAAAGCAGACTGTTGATCAAGGGAGCTCTGTTGCTACAAAGTCGCAGGGGCTTGGACTGCAAGCAGAACCAAGGTTCCATCTGGAATCCACAGAGCCCTTGGAGCAGATTCAAGATGGCGCCTAAATAGGGATGGGCCCTGAGTCAGGGAGCCCCACACAGACAGGAAGGGGGACCCCAAAGACTGGGAGATTGAGACACCCTGTGGCTGTTTCAGGGCTACATGAGACCCTCCCCAATTCAAAGAGCCACCTCTGTCTTCTGGGGAAGTAAATCTTTTGTCTGTGGAAGCAGCCAGCCCATGACTGAGTTTTAGTCACAGTGTTGTAAAATCTCTCTGGAGACTTCTGGACGAAAGTGAGAATTGTCACTGTAAAAATGACAAATGAACCAGGATAACCAGGGTTGGATGACCTCGCTGCTTTCCATGATAGCTAAGCCCTCCCTACTTAAAGGGACAGAGGTGCTGGTTACCAGAAGCCCACTCACTTTGGGCAAGAGGGTTTTCCAAGAAACCCACCTGAGATGGGCTCGATGGCACTATGGAAAAATAGAAATATTCACAGAGGTGCTGGGATGGAAAATAAACAATCTTTTTACTTGGAGAGAACTATTTCAGAGAAAAAAAATATACTTAAAAAACCAGATGGTTCCTTTGTTTCCAATAGCTGCCTATAAATTCTCTATTTTTCTGTTCTGTGGAATTGAAATTGATTGAAATTGACATTTTTTTGTCATGAGTCAGTTGACAAGAAAATTGAGAAAACAAAAAAACCCAGTGCCAGCAGAATTTTTTTCTCTTTATTTCTTTCCCAAACAAGTAACTAGAGGTTTAGATAAGCTTTAAGGAAAAAAAAAAAAAAAAAAAGAGAGAGAGAGAGAGAGAGAGAGAGAGAGGGAAAAAGAAAGCGAAGGAAGTCAACGATCTGTTTTCAGAAGCCTCCAACTGATCCCTTTCTGAAGGTGCTATGCAGATTGGCGGACACACATTTTATCCAGCTGCTGTACATCTGGAATCCTGGCGTGGTCTTTCTGGTTCTCCATGCAAAAATAGGGAAAAACCACTTTGGTTATTCTGCTCCATGTGGTTTCATAGCCCTTTCCAGGAGGCGAAATCCAGACTTGAGCTGTGGAAAATTGCTGCTCTTGGCTTGGAAGTCACCATTTAGCAAGTGGGGTGTTTCAGGGGACCCTGAGGATTAATTTGTGTCTGCTGTCTCCTGAGACTCCCAATCAGCCACTTGGCTCCAGAGCCTTGGGTCTCTGTGTTGCAAGCCTGACCAGGGGCAAGGAAGAATGCAGCACAAATGTCACCAATAAGAACCGCCTCCGTGTCTGGATGGCTGTCTTTTGGCTTGAGAATTTCCCCCCAGATCACTATCCCTGTCCTTTAATGATCACAGATTGCCTCCTGTCCAGGCGCCTTGCAAGTGATGGCGCTTAGATGCAGCTGCGTCTGGCTGCTTCTCCCAGCCACGTGACCCACCTGAGCTGCTTCCTGCCAGCTCTGCTGATGAATCTGCACATGGAGGCTGCAGAGACTCAAAGGGAGCCCACTGAAGAGTAGTAAGTTTCTCCAAACGCATGAGAGAAAGGCTACTGGACTGTAAATGTGATAAATCATTCTAGCGAAGAGCCCCTTTCCCATCCCTGAGTAGAAATGAGTCCCAAAGGGTGATGCATTTCTTGTATAACTTTTAGAAAGGGATGGAAGTTTGGGTGGTGTGCAGGGAGATTACTACATAGATTTACATAAATAAATATATAGGGTCTGTCTTTGTTTTAAAGCACAGTCCTGAGGTCCACTGCCTTTTGCTGACCATTAAAATGCTTTGGAGAATGGTGTCTCCTTTAATGCAAAGTGGCAAAAGAAAATGAGAAAAGCAAGTGGAATTCTAGCTCCAAACTTTGCAGGGTGCTCAGCTCATACATAAACACAGATTCCAATCCCACATCCCCTGTGCAAACCTGTCTAACTTTGTCTATTGTGGACTCCTGTAGCATCCACCATTTGTCTCTCATTTTGCATGGAAAATTTGGAAATATGGAATAATAAAAACCTTCCTAGGTATTCTTTCTATTTATTTCAATTCATAAATCTCTGGAGGGAAGATTTGTGTCCTTTGTATCATCAGCATCAAGTTCAGGGATCTCCCATAAAAGGGCCCTAAATAATTTCATGTTCAGAGTCTCATGTATCTCATATATAAGTGGGTAGATATTTGGCCCACCCTAAATGAGCACAATAACCCTACAGTAGGAAATGACAAGGACGGCAGTCCAAGTCAGAGAACACTTGCTGATATCTTCTTAGGGTCATGGCTAAAAAAGTATGTAACAGAGGAAAAGCTCCTAACACCAGAGATAAATGTCATTGTGCCTGGCATCCGGCCGTCTTCAATGTGAACTGTAGGTAGAGAAGCAGGAATGGAGAAAATCTGAGAAGCCACAGGATCAGGGCTTTGAAAGAGTATCCAGGCCATCATCATGGAGAGAAAGAGGCTGTTGGGCTGGAGCCACTATTAAATATTCAAGAAAATTACAGAAATTTTGAGAGCCAGTTATTAAACCATTGATAATTTGAAATCAACCATGGAGGAAGTATTTACACTATGAAAATTGGTGAACACTATAAATCGGGGCTCCTCTCCCACCTCATCCCACCCAGAGAACTGGCTAATATTTGACCATCTGTGGACAGGCAAGAGTAATTTTGAAGCACAAGCCTGAAGCTATGACCTTAAGTGGTTTTATTACACAAAGCAGTAGCCTCTGCCAACAATGGCCTGTGATTCCAGGAACAAACTTGGACTTCACCTGTTGCTAAGTGTGCCGAGAATCTCTGATCACTTCTAGGTCTCCTCGGCTATATCTGCACAAACTGAGACTGCTTACAGTCACAGCTTTGCTTACAAAGGGCTACCCTATGCACACTTATGCAAGGTGATTTTTGAATGTGCAAATTTATCTCCTGATGGACCCCCAGAAGCACTACTCCCAACAGGGGTCCCCCAACGTGAAGGAAGAACCAGGAAGCATTCCCATGTCTGGAGCCTCTGTGCATGACACCATCTTGGATTCTTGCTGCCTTCATTTGCTCTTCTATATAATGTTTCTTTGGCTGATCTTATCTAGTCCCTGGCATTCAAACACTGTTGTCCACAGGTCCAGCTATGATGTCCTTGCCTGAGCTCCAGACTCACATCCAGCTTCCTCCTAGATGTCTCCACTAGGATGTCCAATGGCATCTCAGAGGCATAAGTTGGCTCATGTCATGCTTTTTCCACTGGCTCCCTACCTCACACCAAATACAACTCCCTGAAACGGTCTGATCTGCATCCCCAGCATGTTGTTTCTCTGTCCTCACTCCCTCGGCCCTCCCCCTTGCCACGTTGGTCTCCCTGCTGCTTCTCACAGATGGCAGACAGCCTCCTCCTCAGAACTTGCTATTCCATCTGCCTGAAAAAGTTTTTACCAGGTGTCCTCATGGCTTCTTGTCTCACCTACCCCTTTACTACCTATTTTAAATGAAAACTTCCCTTTAGCCTCCTCCTCTTTCCTCACCCCCTACCTTCTGTCACTTTGTAACTAAGTGTCTTGACTTTCTGACTCTAGTGTATTATTTTTTTCCTCCCCTAGAATATAAGCTCCCTGAAGGCAAGGATTTTAGTCCAGCTTGTTCCCTGATGCGTCCTCAAGACCCAGCTCAGTTCCTAGCACATAGTAGGAACTAGTAAATACTAGATGAATGAATACATTAAAATCTTGACTTCTGTTTTCGAACTCATTCTTCTTCCAGTTTTTTATCTCCACTAATGAGTCCACCATTCACTCAGTAGCTCTGGATGAAACACAGAGATATCTTCATCCCCTCCATCCAACCCACCGGCAAGGTATAGAGCTCCACCCTCAAAGCAGATCATGGGTCTGCCCAGTGGCCTCCACTTCTCTGCAATCACCAAATCCCAAACTGCTCTCATCCTGGCTGGACAACTGCAATAGATCTCTACCTGGTTTCCTGCTTCTGGGCTCACCCCTTTACCATATTGCCACCCCAACCCCCTCACACACACTGCCAGAGTCATCTTTAAAAGTATCAAATGCACTTGTGTCCTCTACTGAAAACCTACCTCCCAGAGGCTTCTCACTACACTTAAGTCCTCATGCCAAGAGACCTGGTTACTGCTGACTTCCCCAGACTCACCTCTGGCACTTTCCCCTATTCTCTCTGCTTCGGCCAAGTTCATCCTTCCATCCCACAGTATGTATTAAAGGTCTGTTACGCCGCAGGATAGTTCCAGGTGTTTGGGACATATCATGGAGCTAAATGGAAACGGTTTCTTTTCTGTGGAAGGGAAACAAACAGTAAGCAATAGCGTAATAATAATTATACAGCACATAGGAAGGTGATGGGTGCAGAGGAAATCGCAGAGGACCCGGAGGGGCTGAGTCGGGCTGTGCAGGGAAGGCGCCAGTCATAAGCCGTGCACACTGAGGAGGCAGGACCTGAGCAAAGGTGAGGGAGGTGGGTTGGCCTGGCACCCTGCTGCTCCTGGGACAGGGTGAGCTCCTCTTTCATCCACCCAGCTAAACTTGGAACTCCATTTCTCAGAATTCCCCTCAGTGCATGTTTCCAGATTTCTGTGGCTCCCAAGAGACACTGCACAAGATTTGGAAGGAGGAATCAAAGCAGCAGCATTTATTTATTTATTTTTTCAAGAACGACTGGAGCAGGGCCGCAGCCTGCTCCTGTTGGTGCTTATCTGAGGGCTCTTTTGCTGAACAGCAACTGGGCCATGACTCCAGTGGTTCTCAGGGGTCCTCTCTTTCAACTTCTCCAGCTCCTGGTAGGGTGCACACTGAGCCGGGCAATGAGCAACACCCAGGCCAAAGGCTGGAAGGTGCAGGGAGACCAAACGGGTTACAGTCCATCCTTGTCCTGGTGGGCCTCACTTCCCATCCATCTTCCCTGCTCCACCGCCTGCCCTGAGGACT
Organism: Sciurus vulgaris; assembly: GCF_902686455.1. Classification (NCBI taxonomy): domain Eukaryota; kingdom Metazoa; phylum Chordata; class Mammalia; order Rodentia; family Sciuridae; genus Sciurus; species Sciurus vulgaris. Next base: position 16,406,530 of record NC_136464.1, on the reverse strand, counting down.
TGGGACGCAGGAACGGCAGCTTCATGCGGACAAGTTAACCAGTTCCTGCTGTCCTGGTACAACAGCTAACTCGTGAACTGACAAACTAACCATGTCCGAATGTTTGCTTAACCTTCCCCTGGAGTCCTACCTTGAAAGCCAAGGGAACGGTATTAGGGGGTGGGGCTTATGGGAGGTGATTGGGGCAGCAGGTCTCCACCCTCACCAACAGAATTAGTGCCTTACAAAAGAGGCGCAAGGGAACCCCTTCTCCCCTTCCACCACCTGAGGCACAGAGAGAAGGTGCCATCTATGAACCAGGAAGCAGACCCTCATCAGACACTGAATCAGCTGGCACCTTGACCTTGGACTTCCAGCATCCACAACTGTGCAAAATACATTTCTTTTGTTTAAAAGCCACCCTATTCATGGCATTTTGTTATATCTGCTGGAACAGATTAAGACCTACACATATAAATGAATTTTTATTGGGATTTGTGATAGGGAAAATATATTTATTATACTTACTATATATGTAATGGCTCCTCTTCATTTAATCTATGGCTAAATGCCACTACATGTAAAATCTTAACTAAACATCTAAAATAGAAGCCTTTTCAATTACTTGTATCACCTTGGTTTGCTTTTTTTTTTTTTTTTAAATAGCGTATTGTTTTCTTTAGTTCTGTTTTTTTTATTTACTTGACTAGTTGTTTACCAGGGCTTATACTTTTCATTGCTTCTTTCCCAGTGCCTAGAACACAGACTAGACACAGTAAGAAGTCAAAGCTAACAAACAAATAAATATGTTTGATGTATTTTTTTGTGACTGTCAATAGGTTGCTGAATACTAAAATAAGCTGAAATGATTTCATCTTAGACATTTTGCACCAGAGCTTAATAGAAACCCCCGGTATTTGTTCATAAAGTCTATAAATGACAAACCATTTTTAACTGATCATGCTAGTCAAAATTATTTTTATCAATAGATTGTAAAGCACAACCAAATGAACTGCAAACCATTTATTTATTGTGGCATGCTATTCATTTTGAAAGAAAAGTTTCTTTGTTTTTCTTAGGTTAAATATTGAAACAATTACAAGATAGCGTTTTCTGATAGTAAGTTACACTCAATGCTAAGGAGATTCTGAGTAAAATTTAATAGTTGATACTAAAAATCTAGCTGGAAATTGAACTGAAGGTTTATTCCTAGCAAAAAATGTATAGGGTTAGGAGAGTTTTTAAATTGGACTAAAGCAAAACACTCTAAAATCATGTCTTTGTTTTATATTTTAACTATTTTAAACAAAAGAGATCTCTAACTTCTTTTGCCAATTCTGCAATGGAATAAGGTTCCTAATTTTTGCCAAGTGACTCATTGCAATTGTCATTAATTACTCCTCTGGACACGAGGCTGCTATTTGCTCCCCTTACCTTTCTTTTCTTTATGGTCTGTGCTCTGAGCATCCTACCTGGCTGCAGATATTCTGCACTAGCAGAACTCAAGGCTTTCTTACTAGGGACTCTCTTGAAATCATCTACAGTTTCCTTTTGAACTAATGTGTTTATTCGTTCATGCATTTGACCAATGTATTGATCCTCTCCTGGGTTCCAAAGGCTGGTTTAGTTTCAAGGTCATTCTCTTTGAAAAACGCCTTTCTTCTCTGAACCATAAATGTTGCATCAACCTGAAGCAGCAAATCTAGCCCTTCCCTGGTTTCCTGAACATTCTCCTTTAGATTTTGGGGGGCGTCAACTCTTCCTGCTGCAATTCCTACAATTCTCAGTCACTGACCTCTATTTGTCCTTGGTTAAGTACTCTTCCTTCCCAGTTTTGTTTCTGCCCTTATAAAATCTGAGAGCTTCAGAGAATTTCCTGTGCAGCCTCTGGTTTTATTAGTTCCCTTCCCCCTTTCCTTCTGCAGTAGGACACTTGCAACTGCAGATGCTGAGTGACATTTCTGAGAGCATCCCAACCCTCTTGAGACACCATTCATTTCAAAGTCCCTGACCATGACATCTGGCCTATCTCTTCTCTGATCTTTGGGAAATCTGCTTCCCTGAAATCTCAAATGCATGTTTAACTATAAAATTTTCCTCATCTTTGGTTATCACAAGTTTAGAAATGAATTTGGGATTCGGGTGGCCATGGATTTAAATACTGGCTTTATCACTTATTGGCAATATCACCTCACCGAATCATTTGTACCTAAGTTTCCTCGTTTGTTACAAAAGATTGTATCTCCCAAAGATGACCATACCAATAAGTAAACAAACAAATGAATAAATAAGTATTCCATTCCATATGCTTTTCTTACAATGTGACGTTGACAGTCCCCTGTCTAGGCAGGCGGAAGAATGCACTTCAACTTCTGAGATTAAACCATAAAAGGCAACACAGCTGCTGCCTGGCTCTCTCAGGACATGTGCCTTTGGAATCGGGTCTCCAGATTTAGCAAAATACAGGACACACTGCCAGCTTTCTCCAAACCTACTTCTTCTTCTCCTGGGCACCAGCAGTCACATGTGGCCTGAGACAAATGTGGATGATGTGTGTCACCATTAAGTTGCCCTCTACCCCCGGCCCCCTCCATGCATGTGGCTCCTTTCCATTGGCCTGATGCAGATCATCTTGACAACCTAGGAGCTCCGTGTTAAGGATACCACACAATGGAAAGACTCTGGGTCCCTGAGTCTCTGGTTAGAAAGGAATTACCAACAACAGATCAGGAGTATCTGTTTTGGACTTTATGTCAGTGGGAAGTTAACTTCCGTTTCCTTGAGCGATCATGCATTTAGGAGGTATTTATCAGAGTGGCTAGCATTACTGTAAGGCTACACACCATGTAAATCCAAATATTTGGGGTAAGCACAGACTGTTTTGTAGACCGGAGCACCACAGGATGCAAGCCACCTGTGAGAAGTGACTCCAGCTAAGGTTTCACCATGGACACAGCAGGTTCTATAAACAGGCTTAGAAGAATGGTTCTTTGCAGGTTTCCCTGGCTCAGAACAATTAACCACTACTGATGCAACAAGCCCTTCTCTCCATGCATTACATAACTTCCATTAACAAAAACAGCATGGTTTTAATATTTTCACTGCGGTCTAAATCTGAATGAGGAAATCGTTTAGAACACTTTTTGGATCTGTCCAAACACAGCTCTCTGGACACAGGCATGCAAACACTCCTTCGTGTCCAAGAGAAACACCACTCTGAAGTGTACTTGGACCTGAGATTAGACAACTGACCAGCCCAGTCTGCCCAAGACTGAGGGGGTTCCTGGAATGTGAGGCTTTCGGTTTTAAAACAGGGACAGTCCCAGGCAAACTGGGGAGAGTCTGTCGTCCCATAATGTACTCGGTCTGCATACATGGCGGGAAACTCAGGAGAGAACAAAAAGGGAATCCCCCGCCCACCCCTCTCGCGGGAAGGTCATTCTCGAAGTTTGGGAAATGATGTTCCTTTTGGGCATCAACCAGAAAATCCCAGAGTCCTGAATCCCAGTGGTTGTGCCCAAACCCTCACAAAGGCCAAAGGCCAATGCTGGAGTTAAACTGAGATGTGTCCCCAACACTCTCTCCTGCACAGCAGGACTTCCGATAGCCCTGGATACTGAGACCCGAATGCCACAGAGGGAAGGTGGGTGCAGGCAGCAGCAGGGACTGTCACAGGAGGCACAGCTGGGGTGGGAGGGAGGGGCCAGTGCAGCCCTGCAGAGCGTGGCCATCTGCTCTCCTGCAGGGGGTCTCTGTCACCCTGCAGCTCACAAACACTCGTCATCAGCCTGGGCCATCAGAGGACTCCTGGGACGTGGAGCTATTAATTCAACACGGTGGCTCCTACCCCGTGTGCTGCCTGCCCCCCGAACAGCTGAGACCAACTTACAGGAGCGAAAGAAGCTAACCGCTCTCACCCCAGTGAAAATCAGGACAGGCAACATAAGGACCTGCGCTTCTATCTAATCCCGTTTTTCTACGTTGCTGTCACCGTCCTGGTCGTAGCCCCATGCTCCCTGCATAGGGTTCACCATGGGTTTCTCTCTATATTGCCTCACTTTTTAAACTCAAGTCTTTCTATTTTTTTAAACAAATTGCATATCACCAACATAAATGGAAAACCAGTGTCACTTCACAGAAATATGACAATCATAAAAAATTACAAGTATGATGAAAACCAAGCAGTGTTATTAAATTCCTGAGGGATGCAATTTCAGAAGGAAAGCTCTGGGTCTGAGCCTGCTGTACTGTGATTAAAAAGGGACATTAGCATCCCGCCTGTAATCCCCACGGCTTGGGAGGCTAAGGCAGGAGGATCACAAGTTCAAAGTCAGCCTCAGCAACTGCGAGGCACTAAGCAACTCAGTGAGACCCTGGATAAAATACAAAATAGGGCTGGAGATGTACCTCAGTGAATAAGTGCCCCTGAGTTCAATACCCAGTACCTAAAAAAAAAAAAAAAAAAAGGATATGCTCATGTCTGACCTCAGCCAAGAGGTTAGAGAGATGCTGTGGACATACTCACACTCATTGATGCTTTCTTTCTAGTTAAGTGAAGGAGAATTGGAAAAGAATAAGGTGCTCTTGCTCTGACATTCACTGTTGTCTAGCCCTGTGTCTTGCACCACTGAAAATCATCCCACAGTCAGTGGGTAATCGAATTTCACCTTAAATGAGTGAACTCAACTAGTCTCCAGCAGAGCCTGATATTTCAGTTCTTTCTCTTCCTCGTCAATACTTTTGCCCCCAGAACAACGTAATATTCCCCAACCTTTTCCTCTCTGTTTTTTCTACACAACACTCAACTGTTAACCTTCCCTCCAACGTACTTTATTTCATTTTTTTTTATTCATTGTACACAAATGGGGTACGACTTTTCATTTCTCTAGTTGTACACAAAGTAGAGTCACACCATTTGTGTAATCAGAATGTACATAGGGTAATGATGTTTGTCTCATTCCATTATCTTTCCTTCCCCTCCCCCCTCCCCACTCCTCATTTCCCTCTACACAATCCCTCCTTCCTCCATTCTTCCCCTACCCCCTCCCCGCCCCCATTATGTATCATCATCCACTTATCAGAGAAAACATTCAGCCTTTGGTTTTTTGGGATTGGCTTATTTCACTTAGCATGATATTCTCCAACTCCATCCATTTACCTGCCAAGCCATAATTTTATTCTTCTTTATGGCTGAGTAATATTCCATTGTGTGTATATACCAGTTTCTTTATCCCTTCATCAATTGAAGGGCATCTAGGTTGGTTCCACAATCTAGCTATTGTGAATTGAGCTGCTATAAACATTGATGTGGCTGTATCTCTGTAGTATGCTGATTTTAAGTCATTTGGATATATGCTAAGGAGTGTGATAACTGGGTCAAATGGTGGTTCCATTCCAAGTTTTCTAAGGAATCTCCATACTGCTTTCCAGAGTGGCTGCACCAATTTGCAGTCCCACCAGCAATGTACGAGTGTACCTTTTCCCCCACATCCTCACCAACACCTGTTGTTGCTTGTATTCTTGATAATCGCCATTCTAATTGGGGTGAGATGGAATCTTAGGGTAGTTTTGATTTGCATTTCTCTTATTACTAGAGATGCTGACATTTTACAATTAGCCAGAGATGTCTTCGTGTCTCCACTCTCAAATCTTTGCTCCTATTGGCACCAGTCTGAACCTTCTCCTCCCTCTTTGCCCTTACCCCTGAGCAAGTGTCCATCCGCCTATCAACACCAGCCCTGACATCAGTCTGCAGGTTTTCAGACTCCAGTTCCTCCTGCTTCTCCTCTCTGTCTTCCCCCCTCTCTCTCCTGTTTCATCCCCATTAACCACGCAGGGACTGCTCATGACTCTTACAGGAAACCTTCCCTTTCATCCTCCAGCTATGTCCCCATTTTTCTGCTGCAGCCCCACCCAAACTTCTCAGAGGAATTGTCCACACACCCACCGTCTCCACCTCCCTTCGTTCCCTTAACCCGCCACAACCCAGCTTCCACTCTCACTCCACTGAAATCGCCCTGGTCGAGGACTCCAGACTCTTACCCCCATGTCAGTCAGCCTTCCATCCCTGTAACAAATTACCTGAAACAATCCACTTATAAAGAAAGAAGGTGCATTTGGGTTTATGGTGTTAGAGGCTCCAGTCCCTGATCGGTATACAGGTAATTTCCAGGCCTCTGATGGGGGTGCCAGACGGCGAAGGAGCATATGGTAAAGCAAAACTTTCACTTCACGACCAGGGAATAAAGGAGAGGCAGAGGACACACTGGGGTCCACCATCCAGTGACCAGAAGCCCCCACCTGCTAAAGGTCCCTGCCTCTCCCAGGTCGCACCAGGCCCTGTGGAGGACAGCCAGAATCCAAGCTGAAGCTCGTCCTCTCAGGACACGCGTCTTTCCTGGCTCCTCTGCCACACACATTCTTGACTTTGCTTCTGTTTTCTTTCCGCCCCCCTGAGGTTCCTTTGGGACACTCTCTTCCTACATCTGACCTCTAACTGTGAGTCCACCAGGGCTTGGCCTGGAGCCCTCTCCTCCCCTCCCCGCTCCCAGGTGATCTCAGTGTCCCCAGGTGTCTTCCAAAGACCAGAAATGCCCACATTTGCCTCTTCCGCCTGAGCCACACCTTTTGAGTAACGCACAACGCCCATTCGGGATGTCTTGCAGGCGTCTTATGTTCCATGTGGCCGAAAATGAACTCGTGATTCCTCCCTCTGCACCTGTTACCGTCCAGGTTCCTCGTTTCGGTGAAGGGCACCGTTGTCCACCCTCAGCCTGAACCAGAACCTCAGAGTAGTGCTTGATTCTCTCCCTCTCCTCCTGTCTCGTATCTTACGGTTTCCCCCAAATGTATCCCCAATCCATCCTCTTCCCTCCATCCGCACTGTTGCCTTCTGAATCTAAGCCACCATCATCCTCTCTAAAAACTAAACGTGGAATTTTTATTGGTGCATTATAATTCACCTAAGAGTGGGCTTCATTACACCATGTTTGCACACTCACATCAAACTCAGTCTCATTCCCAGCACCTTCTTCCCTTTCCCTGTCTTCCTCCCTCCCCCAAATGCTTGTTCTACTCTACTGATCTCCCTTCTTTTATTATCAGCAGTAATAGCACTTTAATTAGTGTTTATGTATGTGTATATATGATTCATTGTGGTGTGGCTGTACAGGACATGACATGTCTGGCATATTTCCCTCCACAGTATTTCCCCAGGCCATCTTGATTTGTTTCCTATACTCTAGCGACCTTCCTTCTACTTTTGTGAGATCTTTTTTTAAAATTCCTTTTTCTGTTATTGTTTTCTCTTGCTTCCACCTGAGAGAACACATTCAGCTCTTGACCTTATAGATCTGACTTATTTCACTTAGCATGATGTTCTTCAGTTCTAACCATTTATGATTAGTTCTAACCAGCAAATGACATAATCTCATTCTTTTTCAGAACCAAATAAGACATCATCGTGTGCCAGGGCTGGTGATGCACACCTGTAATCCCAATGGCTCAGGAGGCTGAGGCAGGAGGATTGAAATGTGATGACAGCCTCAGCAACTTAGTGAGGCCCTAAGCAACTTAACAAGACCTCGTCCCAAAATTTAAAAAAAAAAAATAGAAAGGCGTAGCTCAGTGGTAAAATGCCTTTGGGTTAAATTCCCAGTGCCAAAAGCAGAAGAAAAAAATGCAAATACTCCGTTGTCTACATATACCATACTTTATCCATAGGTCTGTTGCCGGCAGCTAGGCTGGTTCCATAACTTGGCTATTGTGAATTGTGCTGCTGTAAACATTGGTATGCATATATCACCATAGTATGATAATTTTAATTCTTTTGAATAAACACCGAGGAGTGGAGTAACTGGGTCACCTATTGGTTTCGTTCTTACTTTTGAGGAATCTCCATACTGCTTTCCATAGTGGCTGTACCATTTTGCAGTCCCACCAACAATGTGTAAATTTGCCTTTTGCCCCACATGCTTACCAGTGGTTATTGTTGTTTGTACTCCTGATGACTGTGATTCTAACTGAAGTTTGAGCTGCATTTCCCTGTTTGCCAAAAATGTTGAACATTTTTTCATGTATTTGTTGGTCATTTGTATTTATTCTTTTGAGAAATGTTTGTTTACCTCATTTGCCCTTTTATCGACCGGATTGTGTGTGTGTGTGTGTGTGTGTGTGGTTTTTTGAGTTCTTTATGTATTCTGGATATTGATCACCAGTTGGAAAAACAGCTGGCACAGCTCTCCTCCTCTTCTGTAGGCCCTCTCTTCCTGCTCTTAGTCATTTCCTTTGCTGTGAGAAGCTTTTTGATTTGATGTCATCCACTTACTGATGCTTGGCTGTATTTCTTGAGCTGTGGGGTCTTGTTAAGGAAGCTGGCACCTGGGTCACTACGTTGGAGTGTTGACTCTGTTTTCTTCTAGTAGCTACAGTGTTCCTGGTATAATTCCTAGGTCTTTGATGCACTTTATGTTGACTTTTGTGCAGGGTGAGAGATGGGGCTCTAGTTTCATTCTTCTACATATGAATATTCAGTTTTCCCAGCACTGTTTGTTTAAAAGGCTGCTTTTACTCCAATGTAAATTTTTGGCACCTTTGTCAAGGATCAGATGTCTGTATCTATGTGGATTTGTCTCTGTGTCTTCTATTCCATTGGTCTTTGTGTCTGTTTTTATGCCAATATCATACTGTTTTATCACTATAACTCTGTAGTATAATTAAGATTGGGTATTCGGATACCTCCAGCTTCACTCTTATTGCTCAGGATTACTTTGTCTATTCTGGCTCTTCTTTTGACAATGTTATTTCTGCTTATCCAAGAGCATGGGCGGTCTTTCCAACTTCTAAGGTCCTCGATTTCTTTCTTCTGCGTTCTATAATTTTCACTGTAAAGGTATTTCAGATCATTTCTTTTCTAGATTGTTACAATAGCTCCAATATCTTCAACATTCTAGAGGTGTCTTTTTTAACATATTCTGTCACCTCCTTCCTTGATACCCATCTTTGGCTTCCCACTGAACACAGAATAAACATCCCTTATTACCAGGCATACAAAGCCCTACAAAATCCACCTCTGTCTATTTTACATCATTAAAGATTTCTCTTTTGATCGCTTTGCTACTACTTTGCAACCCATTGGCTTTCAATAAATAAATCGCTTTGAAAGAAAGAATACAACAACAACAAAAAAATGAATGAAAAAAATGTCAAGACTTACAGGAGAGTAACCTTGACACAGGGTTTTCAGAAACATTAAAACTTATACAGGGAAAGATACATATAAAAATAAGAGGGTGATCCTAGAACGAATAAAAAGTATCTATTTCAGAATTCCCCAAAGGTACTTGGATAACATATATACCCATTCCTGAAAACTGCAGAACTCCTTAGTTCGAAAGTATTCACACCTACTTACTTGACAGAATACATACCTAAGTGGTACACACACACACACACACACACACACACACACACACATACACACACACACATACACACACAGAGGGGTTGGGGGAGAGCACTGTCAATATTTCTAGGAAGGATAATGTGAAAGTGATTTCTCATGGTAAGTTAGAAGGTATTTGTGTACTGTGTCTTTTGGGTACAGGCTTGGCAGTCAGGCAGGATAATGTCTTATCCAGGACACTGCAAACTCACTGTGACTCTGTATAAGCAGGTCAACATCTTGGTGTCTCTATTTGCCTACATCTCTCCTCCCCTCAGAGTTGCTATTACAAGAAGCAAAATCATTTCCAAGATGTTACATTATTTTAAAAAGAAGCATCGCACACATATATCCAAATCAATTTAGAAAAATTCTGGTACTTGGCAATGAGTGATTTGTTATGTGCCAGGAGGTCTGAACTGGTTGCCTTAGTAGGGTGAACTACAACTATGATAAGCGTTCTGAGGATTACCTGCATGACTTATACATACACTGGATCACACCTAAGAAAACCTCATAATTAGAAGCTAAACATAGAATTACTATGTAACCTAAGAATTACATTTCTGGATATATACCAGGAGAAATGGAAACACGTCAATACAAAGATTTATATGCAAATGTCGTCAGCAATATTATCGATGAAGGCCAAAATGTGGCAAAAACCCAAGTATCTATCAACTGATGAATGAAAAATGGTATGTGATGTGTTCACATAATGGAATATTATTTATCAATTAAAAGAAAGGGAGTACTAATATGTGGCACAATATGAATGAATCTTAAAAATATGTTAACTGCAATAAGCCAGTCATGTATCTTAATTCAATTTATATGAGATGTCCAGAATAGGCAAATCTATAGACAGAAAGTAGATCAGTGACTGAAAGTTAAGGCTGAAAGTAGTGGGATGAGGGGGAAGGGGCAGATTAAGGCATGACAGCCAAGGGGGATGGGGTTCCTTTTGTGGGGTGGTGAAAATGTTCTATAATTGATTCTGGTGATGGTTGCAGAACTCTGTGAATATACTAAAAATCATTAAATTGTACATTTTAAATGGGTAACTTATAAGGCATGCAAATTATATCTCAGTACAATTGTTAAAAATCATATGTCATTTTCCCTGAATTGTTTTTTCTCTTCATTTTTAGAGGATTCATTGTGTTAATCAATGCTGTGTCATAAAATGCCATAGTAAATATTTAGACTTTTTTAATAACATGAAAATCCATGAAGAGAAATTGATTAAACAGTTGACCTTTATACGCTATGGGTTACATTCCTGAGACTTTTATGCACATGCTCATTTGTATTTACCTTCCTTGGCCCGGCTCCAGGATTGACCTTCAACATGAGACAAGACCTTTGTCATCTCAAGGCTGTCCGAGTCAGCTTGGTCGGCTATAACAAAGAATTGGGTGGGTTATAAATCACAGAAAAGTACTTCTGACAGTTGCAGAGTCCGGAAGTCAGAGGTCAGGTGCCAGTGTCTGCCAGGTGGCAGCTGCCACTTCCCATTTGTATTCTCACACTGAGGAAAGAGAGTCAGAGAGTTTTCCCAGCTCCCTCCTGTAAGGGCAAAAATCCTAATCATAAAGGCTCCACCCTTACAGCCCAATCACCTCCTGAAACTCCTGACTCCTAGTACCACCATCCTGGGGGGTTCACCTTCCACACGTGAACTTGGGGACCACAAACATCCAGCACCTACCCAAAGCTAGACATGTGCAGGGCCTTTGGGACATTACCTGACTCCAGAAGATAGATATTTCTCCTGCTCAGGGATTTTCACTGACTCTCCCCACTGAGTATCCTTTTCTTCTACATTTTTAAATATTTAGATTTACTTATGGACAAGAGGTCACTTTGATTAAAAATTGTGCCTTGCAGCAGAGGTATTCCGTCACCACGTCCAAGGGGTCTTAACCTGTACTTGTTTCTTGTTACCTACTCAGCTGTAGCTAAGTAGTGATCTGAACTTGACCTTGGACAATGACAGCCCAAGAATGTTGTTGGCTTAATGTCATGTCCGAGCTGTGACCAACAATAGCCATACGTGTGTCCAAACAGTCTTCATATGCGACAGTGTCAAACAAGACTGTTCATTCCAGCAAGCGTTCTAGATCCATCTTCATTTCGAGGGTTTGTTCCTCTCACTGTGGCTGTAGGAGTGCTTTAAATTTCAAACTTGTAGAATCTCTGTATTTAAGGTAGACAATCATTTTAATGGCCTGGTGGCTCCCATTTTAGCAAAGAAAGTGACTTGTTTCCGAAGTCTTCAAAGAATACGATCCTTTCTACCTAGAAATGGTGGCCTTTTGAAAGACCGGAAGAACATACTGTAAGGCAGCTAAAAAAAATGCTCAGCTTGGGACCCGCAGTGACTCCAGCCGCGGCTGCGCACTCCTGCTGAACTGCCGCGTGCTCACTGGTCTCAGTTGCGGCTCGCCAATAGCTACCAGAAAAATGCACCGAGGACACGAGGTCTCACGCAAGAGACTTTATTATGCGGACGACTAACACGTCTGCTTCAGGGGGAAAAGAAAGGAAAAAAGAGAAGATGGCGTGTGCGCTTCTCCCAGATATTGGAATCTCCCGGGCTGGAAGGAACCAGTAGCGGAGGAGAATACTTGCAAGCTGACTGATGAACCAATAGCTATCCAACATGTTAGGACAAAACGTGGGAAGCAGGAAAATGGCGGCAGCATAAGCCGGAAATTCCTGTAAAGTAAGAGGCGGGCAGAGCGCAGATTGACAGGTGGTTGGGAGGCAGGAAATTCCTCTAAGGTAAGAGGCGGGCAGAGCGCAGATTGACAGGTGGTTGGGGGCGGAGTATCGGCTTTATATTACACATACTACCATTACTGTTAAACGCAAACAATGAAGCAGTGTTCCTTAAGGAATAAATACATTGCAAGTGTGTATTTTACATCATGGTTACAGATTTTAATAACTTTGAGTTCAGTCATTGTTGCCCAATCCCACATTGACCCATGCCATGCCAAAGACCCATAAGCAATGCTTCCTATTCTAGATATTCCAAAAGAGAAGATGCTGAGGCCAATGTTGGCTTGCATTTACGAAACACGCCTGGGCCATTCCTGCAGAATCTTAAGTGTGTGTCCATCAACGAAATGGCCCAAGTCCATGGCATAATACGCCACTTGTTCTGAACTGCTGATCTAATCTTGCCTTTGTCCTGGCGCCTGTGATGTTAGCTCCCGGAAGTAGGTGGCCAGCTTCATTTTCTTGGAGGGTAACCAGTCCGTACAATAGTAAGCTGGGAACATATTTTATTGGGGGGAAAGAGTAATCTATTCCTTTCGGCAAAACTCAAACCACGATGAATTCAAAGAGTCCCCAAAATAACTGTTATGTGGATTGTAAACAAGCCCTGGAATTCCTGGGCCAGAACCACAGCGGGCCCTGGAGGGGAGCTCGGGTCTACCCCACTTCCAGGACCCAGTAGCAGGTGGGTGGGCTCTGCAGTGTAGGAGGAACATGCGACAGGTATGGGAAACCTTTGTGATGACAAAAAATGTAAGTGACAGCGAGGAAGGGAACTCAGAGGCTGTGTTCCCACCTCAAATCAGTGGCGAGCAAAACCCTGAGGCAGCAGCTTGGGACTCTGAAGGAGTCCTGGGCTGGAAACTGTCACTGAGGTCACTCCCAGCTCAAGCGACAGCTCAGACGTGGGCCAAGGTCAAGGGCCAAGGGTCAAGGGCCTCCGTCCCAAAAGTGCTAGGCTGGACTTGCTCTGTGCCTTTTAAAACCAGCCCACCTCACTTTCTTTAAAAAAAAAAAAAAAAGTTAGTAGCAAACATTTCATTTTCCTGAATATAAGAATAACAGTCGTTATAGAAAAAAACAAAATATAAGGAAAAAAACCAAATTACTTATCTTCTTTCTGTTCTGAAATAATTACCATTATCATTTTAGCATTTTCCTCACAAGAACTTTACACACCGATATGGTTATGGCAAAAGTGGAACCATGATGAATTTCCAGCTTTGTATCCTGTTTTGTTTTGTTTTGTTTTTTCTCTTATTGAAAAGTCACTTAATATTATGATGTATTTCCTTGCATCATTAAATATTCTTAGAAACTTTTTTTTTCCTTTTTTGATGTTGGGAATTGAACCCAGAGGCACTCTACCACTGAGCCATATCCCCAGCCCTTTTTATTTTTTTATTTAGAGAAAAGATTTCACTTCGTTGTTTAGGGCCTCACTAAGTTGCTGAGTCTGACCTCAAACTTGCAATCCTCCTGCCTCAGCCTCCTGAGTCATTGGGATTACAGGTGTTCACCATATCTCTCATCAAAATATAATTTTTAATGGTCGGATAATATCTAAGAGGGATGCATTGTGACTAACTATATCCCTACTTCAGGCATTTAGTTGGTTTTCAACTTTTCTTTATGACAAATGTCTCTGGGACAGACTTTGTTGGGGGAAACCTTTGTGTGGGTAGAATTGCTAAGTGGTAAGAAAAGCCCCAGGATCACAAGCTTGGGGTAGGAGTCTCAGGAGTGCGTCGACGGAGGATCAAGGAGGCTCCACTGGACAAGCACAAAATCAGCCTCCGCCCTGCGCTGCTACTGGACGTGGTTCCACCGAGGCTTGAGAAACACTCTGGCTGCACACAGGTCTGTCCGCAGCTAGCTTCCTCGAAAGGAGCTGCTGAATATCACCTGCATGCAGTGGCCCAGGCCTCCTGGTGAGGCGTGGCATCATGGGCCAGGCGTTCGGAGTTAATGGCCATGACAAGGGGAAGAAGGGAACCTTCCTTATCACCCTTCTTTATTTAGTTATTTAGTGATAAAAAACACAACATAAAATTTGCTATTCTATCTTTAAGTGTACAGCGCAGTGACAATAAGAACATTCGCGGTGTTGTGCAACTGTCTCCAGAACTTTCTCATGACCCCAAACCGAAACTCTGCTCCTATTAAACAACAACTCCCCATATCCCCCATTTCCCGCTCCTGGTGACCATCATTCCACCTTCTGTCTCTGTGACTTTTTCTTACTCCAGCACTCATGAGTGGAAGCATATAACGTTTGTCCCTCTGTGTCTGACTTATTTCACTAATTTCACAAGGAGTCCACGCTGTAGTATGTATTAGAATCTCTTTCCTTTTTTAAGGTTGAATAATATTCCATTGTATCTTATTTTGTTCATCCATTCTTCTGTGGATGTATATTTGGACTTGAGAACCTGCTTTTTCTCTTTTTGGGATATATACCTAGGGATGAGATTGCTGGATCATGTTATCAACCTATGTTCAGTTTTCTGAGGAATCATCGAACTGTTCTCCACGGTGGCTGCATCCAGCGATGCTGGAGGGCGCCAATTTCCCCACATGCTTTGATAATCCTGGTTGCTCTCCTTATTAAACATAGCCATCCTAGTGAATGTGAAGAGGCGTCTCCTTGCGGTTTTCATTTCCATTTTTTCCTAATGGCTAAATAGATATTTGGCCTCTTTTCATGTGCTGTTGACCATTTGCACATCTTCTTTGAAGAAGTGTCTATTCAAATCCTTCGCCCATGTTTGAATTGGTGGCTTGGGGAACTTGCTTTGACTAGCCAGACAGACCACAGCATCGGAGTACGATCCACACTGAACACTCAGTGGAAATGAATATTGATTCCCTGAACAAGCGTGGATGGGAAAGGGGTTACTATGGGGCAACGGGGTCTCCTGCTGGGATCCTGATGCAGGAAGCTCTGTGGGCCTCCTGGGACCTGGAAAGGCTTCAGGCTACTGTCCTGTCCCTGACCCTCGCTCTCAGGGGCAGTGTGGTCCTGCCTCCGTCTCTCCATGCACGTCTGCCCCTGTCTCCAGGCCTGACCTCTGCTCCCCGCCCACCCCAAGCTGCTAGCTTCCCAGGATACAAGCCCAGGACTCATCTTCACATGACCTGAGGGCCCCAGGGGCCCCTGCTAGACTTGAGCTTCTGTCCCCTCACTCAAGATTTGCCCTCTGAGGTCAAGAGCCTGCCCTGCCCTGATCAGCTGCGGCCAGAGGGCCAGTGACCCAAGGCGAATGCTGATAAATGGGCTCCAGCTCCAGCAAGGGCTGTCGCGGAAGGTGGGGGGACCCCAGGCAGAGCAGAGCATCCTGGGGTTGGGGTGACAGCAGAGTCTCTGCTTAGCACATGGAGGAAAGGGCAAAGCTTTCCAGCACTTTAGCACTGCGTTATTTATCATGCCCATTTCCCAAGCACCCACGAGCACCCTTCGCTTGACCGCCTTTGCCTTTAGCTGGATGAGCTTGTTCGCAGGGCGTGTGGCCGCAGCGGGCAGAGGGCACTGTCCACTGACGCGATCCTGGCGTGTCACGGCCAAGAAGGATCGCCAGGCTTGCGACTGCCCTTCCATCCCAGAGGGGGAATCTACCCGGGCAAGGCGCGCTGCTCTCTCCAGAACGTTTCTATACGAACACGCTGTCCGGGCTCTCCCCGGGGTTCAAGGAAGACCGTGTCTCCCCGTCTTCTCATTTGTTCAAAGGGAACCGGGCCATCATCTCAGAGGAGGGCGGTCGGCTTGCAGAAAGAAGCCTCCGGCTCCGCGTGTGCGCCTCTACCACCAGCCTCCGCCGGACTCAGGCCTCAATTCTCCTCCGCACTGCAGGTTCCCGAGGGCCCGAGGTGAAGACGATCCTCCTAACCAGGATCAGAACCTACGCGTTTGCTCGACGTGTAAATCAGGGATGAGCCATGAACCCTCCCGCGGCGCATCCCAGCCCCTCGACGTTTGGGTGAAACTTCTGCTTACACACTGTCCACCTTCGTTCCCCTGAAAGGAGGGGTGGGAAGTGACCAGATGCCAGTTCTCCACTCTCCAAGGGGCGGACCCTGCTGTCCTCTGTCAGATGACGATGGATCTGACAGAACCCCCTTCCCGTTATGTGGAGCTTCGGAGGAAAATCTTGGGAAGGATAAAGTGGAGGGCACAATGGGAGGGAAATTAGGCACCTCTTGTCTACACTTGGAGGGCTTGTCTGCTGCCGACTGGGGACCCAAGGTGGGTGGTGGGTGGGGGGCACTTTGCACTCAGTTTGGTATCAAGCTTTTTTTTTTTTTTTTAAGAAATAGACTTTAGTTTTTAGAGTGGTGATAGGTTTACAGAAAGACTGGGCAGATGGTACAGAGAATTCCCTCAAACCCATCTGCACCACACTCGCCCCTATGATTAACATCCTGCAGCGTGGTGCATTTGTGACAAGGAGGAACCACGATTAAACGTCACTGCTGGCCAGCACGCATAGCCGGGGATTTCTCTTGGAGGTGGTCATCCTGTGGGTCTTGACAAGCACAGTGTCCTGTACCCACCTTATCACACAGAAGAGTTTCACTGCCCCAAAGGCCCTGGTGCTCCAGCCGTTGATCCCCCTACCCATCTGTGTGACCACTGGGGACCATGGATCCTTGCACTCTCTGCAGTTTCTGCCACCACGCCTTTTCAGTGAAAACCTCTGGGGTAGGAGTCAACATTGGTCAGGATGGTATTTCAGTTGTCTCTCGGTATCCAGGGGTTCTAGGACCCTGAGGATACCAAATCCGAGGACGCTCAAGCCCTTTTATAACATGGGGTACTACTCACAGGCAGCCTGCACTATCCTCCTGCATACTCTCAGTCATCTCTAGAGTGCTTACTATCCCTAAAACAATGTAGACAGTTGTTACACTATTTACTTGTTTAGGGATTGAAACGCCAAAAATACATACCTGTTTGGTACAGAAGCAGTATTCTATCTAGTGTCTCCCATCTGAGACTGGCTGAGTCCATGGAGGTGGGACCTGCAGACACAGAGCGTGGCCCTGACTTACTGAGCACATCCTTACCTTGCAGGTACTCTCTCAAGCTCTCGATAGGCATTACCTCACTGGATTCACATCATGAGATAAAAGCTGTTGTTGTCCCATTTCAGAGATGAGGAATTAAGGCCTCGAGAGTAGGGTAGGCTGTTCGCGGTACACGATTAGGAGGGGAGGACCTGGATCAGAGCCCAGACAGGGTGGAGTCTGTCCTTACCCTGCACTGCTCCGCCCCCCCCATATCTGTATATTTGGAATGAACATCAAAACCATTGTTCCTCTTGAATCAAATGAATGGGTAAGAAGATGTCATGACTTACTATGATTAGCAGAGATTTGTTCCACAGGTCTTCAAATCTAAATGTTTATTTAGAATATAATGTGTACATTGGAAGAAATAACAGTACTTTGTTTTAAAATAAAATTACCTACCAAAAATAGATAAATGGGAACCCATCAAATTTAAAATCTTTTGTGTGTCAAAGGACACAATCAGGGGAGTGAAAAGGTAACTTATGGAATGGGAGGAAACATTCACAAATCATATATCTGATAAGGGATTAATATCTAGAATATATAAAGAACGCCTACAACTCAACAACAAAAGGCAAATAACCCAATTAAACACTGGTGAAAGACTGGAACATATTTCTCAAAAGATAATATACATACGTCCAATGAGCATATGAAAAGATACCCAACGTCAGTAACCATGGAGAACTACAAATCAAAACACGATCAGTTATGACCTCACACGTTAGGATGGCTGTCATTTAAAAACAAATAGAACGTAAGCGTCCATGAGGACATGCAGAAATTGAAACCCTGTGCATTGTTGGTGGGATTGTAAAAATGGTTGGTCCCTGTGGAAAACAGTATGCAGGTTCCTCAAAACACTAAAAATACAACCATCACATGATCAAGACACCTACTTTGGAGTCTGCAGGGTACACATGCAAAAAAATTGAAAGCAAAGTCCCCGAAACATATTTGTCCATTCATGTTTACAGCAGCATCTTGATGATAAGCAGGAAGGAAAAGCAGCCCATATGTTCATCAAGTGGAGGATGAGATTAACAGAATGTGGTATTCATACATTGGAATATTATTCAGTCTTAAAAATGAAGGAAATCCTGTCACGGCTACAGTGCGGATGGACCTTGAGGACGTTTTGCTATGTGAAATAAACCAGTCACGAAAAGATAAATATGAGTGAGATTCCTCATTTCCACGGGGAATCAAAAATAGTCTAAATTTATGAGAAGACAAAGGAAAACAGTGTTTACGAGGGGTTGGGGTGGGAAGAGGGGAAAGAGGGGTCGTTGTTTAATGGATGCACAGGTCAGATTTGTAAGATAAAAAACATTCAGAGGTAGGTTTACAACAGTGTGGAAATGTATTCACACTGCTGAGCTGTATTCTTAAAGAGAATTGTAATGGTAACTTATGTCACCTATTTTTACCACCATTAAAACCTTGAGGACATTGTGGCATTATTCACAGTAGCCAAAGGTGGCAACAACTCAAAAGTCCATCAGCTGAAAAGAGGGTGAACCAAATGTGATCTGCATATCCAACAGGACACTCTTCTACCTTTAAAAGTATCAAAATTTCGCCACATGCTGTCACATGGACAAACCATCGTGCTGAGTGAAATAAGTCAGTCACAGAAGGACAAATACCGGCTGGCCCCACTTACTTGAGGTACTGAGAGTGGTCAGGTTCAGGAGAGAAAGTAGACAGCAGTACCAGAGGCTGAGAGGAGGAGGAAGGGAGTTTGTGTCTAGTGAGCACAGAATTTCAGTTTGGGAAGATGGAAAGGTCTGGAGATGGGTGATGATAAGGACTGAGTATACTTATTGCCACTTGGTACTGAATGGACTTAACATACCGAATGAAAACTTGAATATGCCTAAAACGGTACATTTTATGTTGTGTATATTTTACTATGATTTTTTTTTTTTTAAAGTTACTCAACGTTTTTCTTTTCTTCTTTCTCGGAAGCCACATATAGAAACAAGATTGAGGGTTGCAGGTCTCCCCGTCAATGGATTCCAAGTGGTGTGAGATATTTGGTCTGAAAGAAGGAATAAGCAACTGGAAGAATATGGACCATGAGCAAAGGTCTGCTTCCTTGACCCACGGGTGGCCCCTAAGGTTCCTAGGATTCCAGGAGTTGTAAATGTCGCCTCCCTCAGTGCTCAAAACAGCCCCATGGACAGACCGAGGCAGCGGCACTGAGAGGGTAACTTGCCCTGTGTCCATCACAGACCTGTGAGTAGAGCCAGGAGTCAAACCCTTGAGAGTCTGATTCCAGAGGCCACATTCTCCTCCACTGGACTGTCCTGCCTCCAAGGAGGTGAGGGCCCAGTCAGCTGAAGATGCAAATGCAAATTAGAGAAAGGAAGGACGCGCCCAGCCTGAGCCAGCTGCAAACATCAACTCACTCGACCTCGGCACCCACTCCAGGAGCAGCTACGTTTCTGTCCCCATTTTTATGGACAAGGAACCTAAGCCCCAGAGAGTGTTAAATCAGCTTCCCCAAATTCCACAGCCCATGAATTCCATCCCAACTCCCCAGACCTATCTCCTGGTTTGCCTATCAAAGTTGCAAAATCCACAGAAGGCTGTCTGCACAATACCATTTCTCAGAGGTAGAACTGGTCCAGATTCTAGAGCTGTTTCCGAATTTTTTTTTTTTTCAACTTTAAAATCCCCATCATTCCTAATTGCGGAGGATTTTAACTTGCCAGAAAACTTGGAGGCCACTCAATGATGGTAGCTGGGAAGTGGGGCAACCCCGCCCACAACCCACCAAGGTCAAACTAATGGGCAGTGCTAGTCGGAACCCCACGTTTTTGGAGCACAAGGCTCCATCTCGGGTGAAGGAAGTTGTGAAGCTAGGGGAAATGTTGAAAATGGGAAGCCACCACTGTGGAAGGCTTTTCTCAAGATTTTAAAAGCTAAATAGCGTGGGAAACGGTGGCAGATGGGCGAACATACTGCAGGGATTGGACCACACCACTGCCAGCACCGTGGGACTTGGACCAGAAGCGAGGAAAATCACAGGCTCCAAAATAGCTTCGGTGCAACGGGGGAATGTGAAATGCTGTGTTGTGGTGGAGAGCAGTTCAACTTGTCACACACGCTAATGAGTTCAGGACACCCAAGGAAGTAGACCTCCAGCCCAGGCGGGCAGCCTGGGGTGAGAGGCAGAGGGGAGTCTTCCAGTCACAGAATGAAGCGGGCACTTCGGCTTGGGGACTTTTCTGAAAGGGTTATTTTGCATCCAAAATCTCCGAAGGGGTTGCTTTTGTCAGCCACCATGGTGAAAGAATAAATATGATGCTTTCTTTGATGCCTGGACAGAATCAGCCACCAAGTCTGGTCTTGCTTCCTCCCACATTCTCAGCATTCCTCTCTCCCTTCCCACCACCGCCTTCCTGAGCCAGATGCTCCGCACCTCTAGGCTGTTGCCAGATGGAACGGACATCTGCTGGCCAGAGCCTCCCCTGCTCACAAACCTCCGTGGGCTCCCAACTTCCTACAGAATAGACCTCGGATAAGAATAGCTTAGCTCCCCTGATCAGCTTTGCCTAGCTGTCCGTCATGCTCTGTGATTCCATGAGCCCCTCAGGACAGGCACGATGCCACTGTCGTCTTTATGTCCACAGTTGCTCTGCACGTTAGCTCCTCAATTCATGTGGCTGAATCAGTACCACCAGCTTCACATGCTTTAGAGACAGAAGCCTTGAGTAGAGCTGCAACTCCACCAATTAATAGCTTTGTGCTCCTGGGTAAGTTACTGAACCTCTCTGAGCCCTATTTTCCATATGGGTTGGGTATCCCTTATCTAAAATGCTGGGAACCAGAAATGTTTGGGATTTCAGATTTTTTTTTTTTTTCCAGATTTTGGGATATGTAAGGAGATGTGCCAGGGTTGGGACGCAGGACGCTTATTTCCTTCATTTATGTTTCCTATGCACACGATACACAGAGCCTAAAGGCGATTTTATAGAGTATTTTTAGTGCATCTGCGTGTGGACTGCCAGCCATCGTGTGAGATTGGGTGTGGAGTTTTCCACTTGTGGTGTCAGGCTGGTGCTCCAAAAGTTGGACTTCAAAGCATTTTGCATTTTAGATTTTCAGATTAGGAATACTGAGCCTGTATCAGAAAATGGGGATGAGAGTATCTACTTCACTGGGTCACTTTGAGAAATAAATAGGACACACTATGTAAAATGTTTAGTCAATGACAAAACTCTCAATAAAGGCTTTTTGAAAACCTGCCCTACCTATGGAAAAGTTGCCTATGCCCCAAGACCCTGCTGCAGGCTGGCCATCCTAAGCCAAGGGGAAAGAGAAGAGTGCCCCAAAGAGGATTTCGTGGCGTTTACTGGAAGAAGCTCTTTGCTACAGTGCCTAGTTTTAGTTATTTCTTAAGAAAGACAGCTGAGAAAAAACAGGCTACAGAAGAATATTTAAAGGACTGGATTAAGGAGGCGGGGGCGGGGGTAGTGGGTGATGGACCAATGAAAGTTATTGATGCAGAAAGAGAAGGACATTCAGCAGAAGTTTCCAGTCTTCCAGGGAACGTCAGTTCCTGTGAGTTTCCACCACTTGAAAAGAATCATCAATCCAAGGACAGTAAATTTAAACTAAATGAGGACACATTTACTTTAAGAAGTTGGACCGCTTCTATTGGCTGGGACGAGGAAGGAAAATTCCTCCCCAGCGTTACTGAGGTGATTGCCACCTCTTCAGTCACCTGGCTCTGCTGAGGCACAGAGGCCTGGCTTCTTACACACACAGGATTTCCAAGGGGCAACAGGTCCAAGATTGGTGAACACCAGACTAACAAGTGCTTTGGAGCAATCATCTGTCACTAAGAAGACCTTCATGCCACCTCTGTATTCTGCACACACACACAGCCCCCATGCTGTTTTCCCATTCTCTGACTGCTTACGTGGTCAGCATTGCCCTCTCTTCTTTACCCTTAAGAGAGTAATATTTTAGTGAAACTCTTAAATTGCAAGATGCAGCCTATTTATGATTGGCAATATCAGTTCAGTGGGTTGCAATTAACTATTTTAAAAAAAATGCAATAGAAAGGTAGGCACAGTGGTGCATGGTATAATACCGTGACTTGGGAAGCTGAAGCAGGAGGGTAACCAGTTGGAGGCCAGCCTTAGCAACGTATTGAGACCCTGTCTTAAAAATAAAAAATTAAAACAAGTGGGGACTAGGGATGTAGCTCAGTGACAGTGTGTCCGTGGGTTCAATCCCCAGTACCACAATAAAAAAAGAAAAAAGAAAAAGGAAGGAAGGAAGGAAGAGAGAGCGAGAAAAAGAAATAGAAATAGAAAATAACACTGCATCATGTGGTAATGTTAAGTTTCACTTAATGAAACTTTTATCGTGGCTATATATGCAGAGATGATACTGACTTTTTACTGTGAATCTCAGTTGAAAATATTCCAAAAACTGACTTAGAGACCCATGTTGAACCAGTTATAATCTTTGCATCTGATTTTTTAAAATTTCTATCTTAGCAACTGGTGTCACGACAGAGGCAATGTCCACTACATACTGGCAGCAAGGACAGGAGTGAACGAACATGCTTGAACGAATGCGGTTCGTGGCAGCTGAAGTGAGGAAGGCCTTCAAGAACGATGAGTCCAAAATGCTAAAGGGAAAAATGTAAGAGTGTCATTGGGTAAATTCCTCTTACTTTGAGAAGAGCTTGCTCATTCGAGGCTCTTAGATCTGGTTCATGTGGCATAAATGAAGTCTTCAAAGAACAAAATATCCACTTGAAAACTTCCTCCTGTCCGACGTATTTTATGTTGCATGAATGCACACAAGAATCCTTTCCAACTGGCACGATGATGAAACAACCTGAAGACAGAAATGGATGAACTGTCATTTGAACATCATTGTCACGTCTTAAAATTATCAGTGACAGTGGATGTTATAGCAAGAACTAGAAACTTCTAAACATCCATCGACTGATGAGCGGCTTAACAAAATGGTCTATGCCTACAATGGAACTCCTCAGCAATAAAAAGAATGAAGTGCACACACGGGAAGCAGCCTGAATGAACCGAGAAACATGCTAAACGAAGAAGACAATGCGTCATATGATCCCATTTGCGTGAAATTCCTAGACAAAAACCAGAACAATGGTTGCCTGGGCCTGAGGGTGGGAGTAGGGTTTGAATTCAAATGAGCTAAGGGAGGAAACTTTTGGGGGTATTGGAGGTGTTCTCAAACCGGATTGTAATGATGGATGCACAACTGTACAAGTTTCTAAAACTTCTCGAACCGTAAGCTTGCAACCGGTGAACTTTATGCTAACAACCTCAACGAGCTGTTGCTTAGAAAACTGTTGTTAAAGAAAATTACAGATGCTTTGAAATGCATCCCAGGCCTGGCAGGAGAGGAGAAAACTTCCCATATACTTCTCAGTTGCGGCTTTATTTATAGGAAAAGGAGCTGGACTTGTTATCCAGTCAGACTATTATATAATCTGGACACCTCCCCCTTTTCCAGGAATATGGACAGAACTTCTGGGTCTATCTGTCTGCCTGCTGGTCAGCCTCGTGGGCCTTAAGAGGTGGCATGATACCAATTGGCAAGCCTGGCCTTGCTGGTCCTTTGCCCACCCACTCAGCCTCAAAGATGCCTGGGAGGAAACGATTCCCCTGGAGCTCTTTCTATACTGCTGTACTTTTCAGAAGACAGGATATAGAGACTTTCTGTGCTGCCCAAATCAGCAGCGATTGTAAAAAGAAAACTCCAGACCAGTATAATAAATCTGTGGG
Organism: Sciurus vulgaris; assembly: GCF_902686455.1. Lineage (NCBI taxonomy): Eukaryota > Metazoa > Chordata > Mammalia > Rodentia > Sciuridae > Sciurus > Sciurus vulgaris. The sequence continues at coordinate 16,382,461 of NC_136464.1, read as the reverse complement.
CTTTTTCTCCCCAAAGAACTCATTTTGTACTTTGAAAGTACAAAGCAGTTGTAATATCTCCAACCTTGTAGCCTAAAATCATGAAGTTATTCAAAGCTAACAATCAAGGCAGACAGAATTTGAAGGAGACAATTGCCATTAGCTTCCTTACTAATTCACATAGCAAAGGAATGTGTCTTAGACCACCCCTCCCTCTCCCACTTCCCCTTCCAACAGTCCCCTGGAGCTGTGCTAAGTGCATACTAAGCTCTGGATAAATACTTGTTGATTTGATTGATTCTTTGTCTACCCCACTGACAATGGCTAGATTAGAATTGATGGGATGATTCCCGCAAGCCTGGACGGAACGCCCTGTACGCCACGGTCTTGGTAATTTGATTAATGATGAGTGTTTTACAATGATTACTTTCCAATCTCAAACCTCCAGAACCTCTTCAATCCAAACCAGGGGAAGAAAGGGGGAAAAAAAAAAAAAAAAGCCTAGCAATATTGTAGCGCTCATCAGTTCAGGTCAAAACTACACACCAAATCCAAGTAGGTGAAAGTTATTATAACTCACAATTATAAGAAAACCAATTTTAGTTTTGTCGATGTTAAAAACGGAGAGATACCACACTCGATTTTTTTTTTTAATGACACTAGCGTTTTCATGTTGTTTATAATCCTAACTCCCAAGTGTTCATGGCTAAATCCTTGTTGAAATGCACAAAACGCAAACTAAAATGAACGATAAGTAGCAACTTGATATTGAATTGCACAATTATATTTGTATTTTTTTAAATTTCTTTTTAAAATATACTCCTGGCCAGCTGCCCCCTTCCCACCAACACACACACACACACACACACACACACACACACACACACACACACACACAGAAGAAGGAAGACACAGATGGCCCCTGTCCAACCCACTCAGTGGCTGAAAGTGAATGGGATTCCTGCTCTCTCCGCGGAATCAGGAGGGGATCGTCACTGGTGAGGCATGCAGTAAATAACCCTCCCTCACTTGAAGTGAAGACAGCCTTTGAGGGAGAACTGGCTCATTAAAGGCTCCAAGCCACAGAAGTCGTTTTCTTTGGAGATAGAGAAAGGGGCAAGAGAAAGGGGCAAGAGCCACCTACATTGTGCAGCCATTTCCCCCTGACAGCCCAGCCCAAATTCATCCCTATCCTCGAATTAGAAAGAGGAATGTAGAGTGGCATCTCTTGCCACACACCTGTGGTTGATTTTATCACTTTCATGCAGTATTTACTAAAAGTCTGCCATCTGCCCAACCCCGGTGTAACTCACTGCATTTTGAACACCCCTTCTTTTTTACTGTGTCCACCTCCCTGATGCTTTGTTTGACCCTTCGGGAGTGGATTGAGCCTTTCCATCTTTGTGGCTTTGGCCTCTAGCCAAAGACCTGGCAAAAAGTACATTCAATTAACGTCGGCCGAATGGATGGATGAATGGATGGATGGACAGAAATAGATGGATGTCAGATGGGGTGGCGAGCAGGTAAGTAGGAAGACGGATGGGTGGAGAGATGGTCCAATCAGTAAATAGTGCAATGCGTGTAAGTCAATATATGTGAAGGTGTCCTGGCATTATGATTATTATATAAATGTATGACATTATCATTATGTTCCTGTCAGCCATCTGTTTTTATGATAAGCCTGGTGAGGATACACGGAGAAAGAGTTCCTTGCTTCGCTGATACAACATGTGGAAAGCTCTGTGCCAAATGCACTATTTGTCACCTGAAAGCTACTCTTCCTCATATCTCGTTCCATTTATAGATTCTGGCTCTAGAGTGTACGGTTTTATTTTTTGAATTAAAATGTGATAAGAGACGTCTTGGTTCCCAGAGTTTCTTCTCTTGTTTCTTCTGTAGGTCAGAAGTTATTGGCTGGATTCCCAGCATCTCCCTGGAGCTACCGCAGACTTCGCTGACCAAATCTCCTTAGCCTTAGCCAATGATGTCATATTCTTCATGGCGCATTTTTCCTAACGGGAGACTTTTTGACATATGCGCACTTAACTTTTGATTTCCCACTGCTTACAGAACTCTCCAGCAGGTGAATGTCACAGCTTCACAGAAGTTTTTTTGTTCATCATGCTTAAGATAATGTGCTGGCTTTTGTTGAACTGACCCCTGGTAGCTGTATGGTTTTGTGGCATATTATCTAATGGCATGTGTAATAATCGTTGGAAAGATGTCTCTTAGAGATGTGTACTTCTAACACAAAACATTTATGATGATAAATAGCTAATAGTATTTATTAAGCACCCACCAAATGCAAGGTACAATGCAGGGGTCTCGGAACCACTAGCTCATTCTATGCACATTGTCATCCCAGGAAGTAAGGAATATGGCTTCCATTCTGTTGATGAAATACTTAAATCTCAAAAAATAAAGTGTACTGCTCAAGGACTTACAACTAGCATGTGACAAGTTAGGATCTAAACCCAATAAGTCAGGGTTCTTTCTACTCCACCACACGGGTAAGATTATTCTAGGAAAAACACATTTCTCTTGCATATTACACAGGACATTGTGTCACTACACCTGTACTGCAAGACATGCTCAGAATGAATGTGGCTTTAAGGAAAAAGACGAAACAAAACAAGGTCAGATTTTCTTCAATTTCGATGTAATGAAACCTCCAAAAATAATCACCCTTGAACTTCAAGTCCTGATTTCCACCACATGCATATTCACACGCACTCCGAGATGATTGAGTAGCAGATTCTAGCTGATTGCTCCCAGAGCAATAAGGCCTGTCCCGAATGACAAGGAAACCACACGATGACATTGTACACGGCTGGAGGGACAGTGGGACGGGACATGGCAACACTTGGTCAGCTTTGCCAACGCATGTCTAGACGGAGAATGCAGGGCACGGCATCTCCACTTGGTTTTTGCTTTATGGGGTTTTTAACACAGCAGCAAACAGGAGGAGGCTGCCAGCTGGCTGGAATCTGCAGTCGCTCTGAAGGTCACAGCCGCCTTTGACATATGCTCCCCTCTTCACTCCTTTTCAATGCGTGCAGCATGATTCTGCAAAGAACGCACCTGTTCTCGTGCTTGGTGGGCTGGTGCTGCTGAGGTGATAATGTGGCTGTGGGGCTCAGCCTCAGTTCAGCCTTGTCCCTGGTTATCTCAAGGCCCAATGGGCACTGGGCTTGCGGTTCCCGCTCGTCTACCCCTGTGAGCACTCGAGGCTGAGGCAGGCTGCCCAGGACCGAGGACTAAAAAGCACTCAGTGGCCCGACGGTCCAGCCAACCTGGACGACCACCTCCATCCAGGTGCATTCAGGGACCTCCCTCCCACCCAGGTTCCTTCCTCCCCGTCTCCCGCCTCCACCCTCTCCCCTCTGCCCCACATTCCCTTGGTTGTTCAGAAATTGTAGTCCTCAAGTCCAGAAGCCATTTCTTCCTTCTCCACCCCACCTATAACCTGCTGTTGAGGTCATTTCCTAGTTCTCTTTGACAAGACGGTTGACTCTTGATGGGGATTAGAGGTTATTTTTAACCTGAACCACACACAAGGAAATGAGGCAAGAAGGTCTCTGAGCCAGCTGAGTGTTTCCTCTTTTTCGGCCTTTGAGTTAATATGCCTCTGAACTTTAAGTTGTTTCTGGCCTTCATGAGTAATTTCGTAATCACAGCGCAAAGTCCACGTCTTTCAATTTAAAGGGCTAGCTAGGAGTGATTGTCGTCTAAGTTGCGCGTGTTTTTATCAGACATAGACCCTGACATCAAAAATCAGAATGTTTTTAATTCATCATCTGCAGGATGGAAGATCTTTTGGATGGATCCCAAGGGATTCTGGAGATCCTCTTTATCCCTTTTAGAAAATCTGCTCTGACATTGAAGAAAGATAATAACTCTGTCACCTGGGGCCATCAACTGTCTGCTGTCCCTCCAGTCTCTCATCTGGACTTTCTATGTAGCAAGTAGACATTTCTAAAATGCACCGTTATCATTTTTTTGAACTCTTTGTGCACTTAAGTCTAGGTTCATATTGGGATTTCCCAACCTCAACATTGTGGACATTTGGGGCCAGATACCTATTTGTCGTGGGAGACCATGCATGATTGGATGTTAGCATCCCTGACCTCTACTCCCTGGATGCCAGTAGCACCCTCTTCCTCCCCAATTTGGACAACCAAAAATGCCTCCTGACATCAGCAAAACTTCTCCAGGGATGCGGAATTGCTCCGGTTGAGAACTTCTGGCCTGTGTACTGTTTCCAATAGGAGTTTCTGCTAAACAGGGATTCATCTCATTTGTAACGGCCTCAGCACACTAGGAAGGTGCTTAGAGAAGGCTGCTTAATGGTGATCACAATCTCTAAAAATGTCACAAGAATTTTTGGCTCGTGTCTAAAGAAAATGGAAAATTCAAACGGATGCTCAAGTAAATAGAGGCTCATTTGTCTTCTGCAGTCTTCCGTTCCTATCAAGGAGATTAAAACAAAGCAGCGATACAAAGCTCTCCCTCACTCACCTCATGGGGGAACTGGAAGTTTGTGATCATAATTAATTAATCTGTCCCCACAAAACAAGATAAGAAGCAGGTGAGCTGAAACGTCTCCTGGCAGTGCAAACGATTGCAACCCTCCCAGGATACGGCTGCCCGGGACAGACATTCCTTTGCCATTACTGTTCTGGGAGACCAGGAATGCGGGGCAGCACACACCCCTGCAGGATCTGCCCCTTGTGAGGTATTTCAAGTATCTTTGTGGGTGAAAAGGGCAAAAGAGAGATATGAACTGATACGTCGTTATAACGGCTGCTGTTCTTCATCCATTCTAATGGCATGAAGCTGCTGGAAAGGAATAACTGCTACATGATTTCTTTGGAGCCCTAAGAAAAGGAACCAGGGGTTGGGGAGATAGCTCGGTCGGTAGAGTGCTTGCCTTGCAAGGCCCTGGGTTCAATCCCCAGCACCCCAAAAAAAAAAAAAAGAAAAGAAAAGAAAAGGAACGAGACCTTTATCAGTTAATCTGATGAATTACATGGGTTATTTTTATTCTATTCATATGAGACAAGGCATGTAGACCCTTCTTGCCCTTACACGCATTGGCTAACAATGCAATTTACCAAATGTTTATTTAAACCAGGGGGAAGGCAGTGTGATAGTTATCAGTCATCAAAATGAAAATACCCGGATGAGTAGAACATTAATTAGGCTCTGCCCTCAGACAGTTCTGATTTCTAGAGAAATTGGTTGTATATTTATATTATGTCCTCAGATATATGTGCTTTTGAATACCTCAAAGCCCAGAACTCTAAGTTCTAGGTGGAATTAAAAAAAAAAAATCTGGAGGTCTTTCAAAGTCCTGAGTCACTGCAGCTGATGGCGTGGCCATCGTAGAGTCCTTGAAGGCAGGGTGAAGTGGGGTGGGTGTCCAACACATTAATGGTGAGGGTTTTTTTTTTTTTTTTCCTGATTTTAAAATTAATGCAGTTTTCCTGTGTTTAAGAAAATACAGGGGGAAAAAAAGAGAAACGCCTAAGGAGAATGGATTTCCCAAATGCTGTGGAAGGCGTGACCTGGCCTTTGGAGGTCGGCAGAACCAGTCGGGGAGCCTGAGGAGCTAGGGGAGGCCACGGGCAGGGTCCTGCAGGCCAGCCCTAATGAGGAGAGCAGAGGGGAGTTATTGATGGCTGAGTTTTCCGAGCATGGCCTGATTGCACCCTCGACCACAACTCTGTGAGGTCGTTGGTTTCAAATACAGAGCTAGAAGATTTCAGGTGGGTAAGAACTTGCCCAAGGCCATGCAGTTAGTAGATGGGAAAGGTGGGCACTCCAACAGCCCGTGGTCCTCATGCGGAGTAGGGATCGAGTGGGCAAGCCAAGGATTGCAATGGTCTAGCGGCAAAAAGCAGGCCTTTGACGCAATGGGACGGCAATGTCACGGATCAAAAGATTTCATAAGCCCCGGACAAGGATCTGACTGACTCTAGATAAAAGACCACTTTACCACCCGGAGACAGCTACACAAGCAGGTGCCCAGCAGTGCTGTTGGTGGAAGGCGCCTTCTTTTGCCTTTGGGCACCTGGCTTGCAGGCCACTGCCAGGGCCCTGTGCGGTGGAGACCCCTGCAGGTGCTCAGAGCAGCTCCCTCTGCACATTTCCTGGGGGGCTCCTCTCCTGGCCTAGCCCAGCTCTTCTGGGCTGTTGGGCAAAAGCCAGACTGCTGTCCAGGGGCGAGTGGCTGGAAAGCCTCAGACCACTCCCCAGCACTATCTGGGATTCCAGGATGCGTTCCCAAGCTTGCTGCGACCCTGGTGGATCCGGGCCTCGGGCCAAGGCAGGAGAAGCTTTCTAAAGAAGATCCGTGGGTGTGAGGAGGGTCAGTTGTGTCGCTGCTACTGAGAGGGCAGTGAACAGTGCAAGCGGGTTTGATTTTTCAGGAAGTTCCTGGGCATCTTTGAGGAAGCATTTCTGAATGGGAGTAGTGGCAGGATTGTTCAGGGTTACACGGGAAAGGAACTCTGAATAAATGCATGAGCTATCACATACTCTTTCTAGAAGTAGGTTGGTAAGAGGAGGAGAGACCTTAGAGGTGCCAGTACGGTTGAGAGGACTTTGTTTAAGGCCAGGTGAGAAGCGAACTTTTCTCTTTCAATAGCAACCAACAAATAGTTTTTGGTGCTCTATATAAGCCAGGCACTGCCCGAGGCTCTGGAGATTACAACCACAAATACAATGGATGAAATTCCCACCCTTATGCAGCGTGTGTTTGGGGGAAAGATACAGATATGAAAATAAATACCTTGAAGACTATGAAGAAAGGAGAATTCCTACACACCGTCAAGGGGAATGTGAATCAGTACTGTCACTTTAGAAAACTGTATGGCAGTTCCTCAAAAAAAATTAAAAATAGAACCACTATATGATCTAGCAATCTCACTACTGGATATATAGCCAAAGGAAATGAACTCAGTGGGCCAAAGAGACAACCATATTCCCGTGTTTACTGTGGTGTTATTCAACAGTGTCCATTAGCTGATGAATGGATACAGAAAATGTGGCATACATACACCATGGAATATTATTCAGTCATAAAAAAGATGAAATCCTGCCATTTGCAATCACATGGATGGGCCTGGATATCACAATGTTAAGTGAACTAAGTCAGGCACAGAAAGACAAACACCACATGATTTCACTCATGTGTGGAATCTAAAAAGGATGAACTCACGGCAGAGAGTAGAATCAAGTTTACCAGAGACCAGGTAGAATAGGGAATGTCAGGGGATGGGGAGAGATAGGTACAAAGTCACAGCTACAAGGTAAAAACAAGTTCTGGTGTTCTATTGCAAGGAAGGGTGATTATGGTTAATAGTATCCCATTGTATAATTCAAAATAGCCAGAAAGTCCAGGCACAGTGGTGCACACCTGTAATTACAGAGGTTTGGTAGGCTGGGGCAGGAGGATGGCAAATGCAAGGCCAGTCTCAGCAACTTAACTGGACTCAGTCTCAATAAAAAATAAAAAGGGCTGGGGATGTAGCTCGGTAGCAAGTTGATTAGCTGAGCACAGAGGTGCACGCCTGTAATCCCAGGCTGAGGCAGGAGGATTGCAAGTTCAAAGCTAGACTCAGCAACTTAGCAGGACCCTGTCTCAAAATAAAAAATAAAAAAGGACTGAGATTCAGTGATTAAGTATCCCTGAGTTCAATTCCCAGTACCAAAAATAAATAAATAAATAAATAAGCACTAGGAGCGGGGCTCTGTGGACACATCTGTGATTCCAGCCACTCAGGAGCTAAGGCAGGAGGACCAGATGTTCTAGGTCAGCCTAGGAACCTTGTTTTAGGGGAAAAAAATTTCAAAAAGCAGTTGGGGTGAAACACACTGTCTGGTCTGAATGTTGGTATCCCCAAACCCATATGCTGGAACTTCATTCCCAATGTGATAGCATTAAGATGTAGCCCCTTTAGGAGGGGAGTAGGCCATAAAGGAGCAGCTCTCGTGAGCAGGATTTATGATACAGGCTTGAGAGCCTTTTTCTGCCAAGTGAGGATGTAGCCCTTTAGCAGGCACCGTCCTTGAAGCAGAGACAAGCCTCACCGGACATGTAATCTGTGGCACCTTGATATTGGACTTCCCAGCCTCCAGAACTGTATGATATTTTTAAAAAAATAAAATTTTATTATTTATAAATTAACCCAGTCACAAGTATTTTATTATAGCAGCCTAAATGGACTAAGGCAATATAGAATTTCTACATGGCTCACAAATTCTACAACCAAGTATCAAACTGAACTATTGAAAACAGGTTTTCAAACAAAAAACTGCATGTTTGGGTCAGCATAATTCTCAACAGTTTGGTGGAAACAAACCCTAGTGTCCATCAACTGATGAATGGTTAAACAAAATGTGGTATGTCCATACAATGAAACATTATATAACCATAAAGAAGAGGGAAGCACTGACTAGCTATGACATGAATGAGCCTTGAAAATATTATAAGTGAATGATTCCATTTATAAGGCACATTCAGAATAAGCACATCTGTAGGGACAGAAAGCAGAGGGGTCATTGCAGACGGAAAGGTGAAGGAGGAGTGGGAGTGATCAATGAGAGTCAGATTTTTCTTTTGGGGCCATGCAAATGTTCTGGAACTAGATAGTGACCATGGTCATATGACACTGGATTTGCTAAACGCTGATGAATTATACACTTTAAAATGGTGAGATTTATGTTATTTTTAATTTACCACACCAAAAAAAAAAAAAAAGAAAGAAAGAAATAGGCAATGGGATGGGATAAGACACTGTAAAGAGAGTGGACAGGTAGAGAAACGAGCCTCGTGCACTCCAATATTTGGAGGCCAGGCAGAGGTGAGAGAGCCAGAGCAGAGGGTTCGAAAGGAGCAACCCTAGGGAGGAAAGCCAGAGAAGCGGCTCTCCCGGAATCAGAATGAGAAGCAGTTTCAAGAAGCGCAGTGACCAGCTGCGCAGTGGTCAGAGTGCGAGTGCGTGGTTCAGGTGGACGTCGAGTGACTCCTCCACACAGGGCTGGGACCACCTTGCGCCCCCATCAGTGATGCATGAATGTCCTCCTCCATCCCCCACCCCCATCGTGCCAGCACAGTGGTTAATCCAAGCCTTCGCTGATCTCAAAGGTGACAAATGGATCTCGATGCTGCTCTTAGCTGCAATTCCCTTGGAGGGTGAGCTTGAGCATCGTTTCAGGTGTCGAAGGCCATTTCTTTTTCTTTTGTCGAGAGCTACCCGTCCATGCTCTCTGCCTGGTTTCTGTTGCACTGTTAGACTTCATGCTCTTGATTTTTAGGAACCCTCTAAGGAGCAGGGAGTGGGTCTCAGGTGATCTGTCACCCCCTTCTTGAAACTCTCTCCTACTTGTTTCTTTTAATAGTCCTCTCTCCTGGTTCTTCTCACCTTTCAGGATCTTGTCTCTGTATTTGGTTTTTCCTTCTTTATTCTGTGTGGGTCTTCTTCCTTTTGTACCTTTCAAATGAAAGCATTGCCTGTCTCTGGCCGGCTGCCTCCCTTCCCTGAACGCTCTTCTCTAGAGTCCCTGCCCTTCATCCCCCAGCCCCCGCCGGCCCAGCAATTCCAGTTACATCTCGTGCTCAGCCACCAAATCTGCATGTAACAGGATGTTAAAGTAGGACTTTCTGATGTCGGTCCAGGCTGGGACCCAAAGCTGAGCAGGAGCCTTAGGTGGTGCCCACACATTCACAAGAAAGCAGACACTGCAAAGGTTGCCCCTAAAGAAACTCCCCAGGGCCCCTTGGCCTCCTCCTAGGGTCTTGAGAATGGAGCCTGCCATCTTGCAGCGTTGAGGCAATGCCCATGGCTCTTGTCCCCCTCGAACCAAGCTTTAAGAGAATCTTTGGGCGAGACTCTCCTGTGTCTTATGGAGTTGAGGGGACCAAGAGCTTGGTACCTGGCTCGTGCTGGAAAACTGCAGGCGAGAGGCTGGCTGGCTTCTGTGCAGCAGGGAGAGGACAGGGCCCCCGGGGAGTGGGCGCGGCTCTACACTGACCGTGTTCTCACTCTCGGCCATAGAAAGTCGGAGCAAAACCCCGGAGGTATTAAAAGGGCAAAACTGATTCTGCAGGAAGTTGGGAAAAATATGACGCGACAAGAGCGGAAAAGAGGGAATGGCAGACAGTCTGATAACTCCTGAGGAGTCCGTCTCGACGTTCACGGACAGCGTCCTCACAAATGATGAGCATCAACAAAAATTCAAATGGCAATGCTGCACAGTGCTCACTGGAGATGTGTGTGTGTGTGTGTGTGTGTGTGTGTGTGTGCGCGCACGCACGCGCACGCACAGCGTTTAAAACCAAACCCAGGGCCACATGCATGCTGGGAAAGTGCCTTACCACTGGGCTATAACCTCAGTCCTTCACTTAGATTTGTAATGTCAACTGAACTTTTAAATTTTTTTTTTAAATTTTATTTGTTCTAATTAGTTGTACATACAGTGAATGCATTTATACATACATAAAAGGAGTGTAATCTCTCATTTTCCTGATTGTACATATTGCACATGGGTCATGCAGTCATACATGTACGTGAGGTAATGATGTCTGTTTCACTCTACTATCCTTCCTACCCCCACGCCCCTTCCCCTCCCTGCACTGCTCTCTACCTAATCTAAAGTAACTCTATTCTTCCATATCCACCCCTTATTGTGAATTAGCTTCTGCATATCAGAAAACATTTGGTCTTTGGATTTTGGAGTTTGACTTATTTCACTTAGCATGATATTCTCTAACTTCATCCATTTACCAGCAAATGCCAGAATTTCATTCTTCTTTAAAGCTGAGTAATAGCTCATCATGTATATATACATTTTCTTTATCCATTCATCTGTTGAAGGGCATCTAGTTTGGTTCCCTAGTTTAGCTCTTGTGAGTTGAGCTGCTATATACATTGATGTGGCTGTGTCACTGTAGTGTGTTGATTTTAAGTCCTTTAGATATAAACCGAGAAGTGGGATAGCTGGGTCAAAAAATATTTGGGAATCAATCTAACAAAAGAGGTCAATTGAACTTTGATCTTATAGTCTAATAAATAAACTGTTTCAAAAAGAGGGAAAATAAAATGAGGACTTTTCTTTGGCAAAGAGCTTTGGCCCTGAAATCACAGAGACCCGGGGTGGAGATCCAACTCGATCATTTACTACTTGCAAAACTTTGGGTGAATCGACTTCTCTAAGCTTCAGTTCCTGCCTTCGTAAAGTAAAAATAATGACTCAACTATTACAAGAATTAAATGAGATATTGTAGATGACATGCTTTACTCAGTGTCTCATGCTTGGCCATTGGTTTTGAAGAAGAATGTCACAGAACTATGTTCCTATTAAGCATTGGAAACATAGCATTGGATGATTCTAATTGGAGTCTTCTTATTTTGGTCCTTAGATTTGCTGATTTCTGAGGGATGTTACCTACCTTCATGGAAAGCATTAGGAAGTTTCCAGAGAAAGTCAGTTGTAATGTGTGCTGAAGGAAATTGAGAGGAAAATAAACCAAACTGAAGTATGGAAACACAGCTTGAGCATTCAGAAAAACTATTTGCTCATCATAAATTAAGTTAAAAATACAGTGGCACAAACAGATGACTAAATAATTCTCAGATCCTCAGATTTGAGCTTTTAAGTGCCATCTTATATAAGATTGTTCAACCGAACTAGCCCAGTCATTTAAAAAAAAAAAAAAAAAACTAGATATGACATCTTCAAAAATAGAATTCATATATATCTAAATCCGTGCTGTTTATGTAACGCAGAAATAGCAGCTCTATCTGAGAGGAGGAGCTGGCCTCGTGCGTGCAGAATGGCGTACTATGTGAGCGTGATCCCTGTATTCCTCCCGTGCGGTAAATGGGCTGCTGCTGGCACATTCAGCTCCTGCAGAGGAGGGATCCAGGGCAGCCTGAGCCATACATAGTATCAAGTGGTGAAAAACGTCAACAGTGTGACTTCTCCCACCACAGTCCGAGTTCTGGTCTTTGGCATAAAAGTCAGGTTCACTTGGCCCGTGGCCACACACAGGTTAAAACATCCTCAGCCCTGTCCGCACACAAAGGGCCACTAGGTAGGCGATTTAGGACCACGTTAGATGAGCATGTCCACGGGGTTCCAGGTGCCACAGTAAATCCAGATCAACGTCTTAGGATGGGAAGCCCTTTCTCAGTCAAAGTCAGAACCTCAAGGTCACGAAGGTCCTGTGTTTCAATGGACTCTGAGAGTACCTGGTTTCTCTTGCCTCAAAGGCCAGCTTTGTTCGTCGGTTATAAAGGTTTGTTGTATCTCTCCTATGCAGTTATTTGCTGTCTGTTACACTAAGTCTCGCTTGGGAAAAATAACAGTCATGTGGTCACGGGGGTGGGGGCGGGAGGGGTTCCGACAGTGTCTACACCATGTCAAAACAACCCACTGCAAAGTGGTCTACACCCTTGGCCAACCAGATGTATGAATTTTTTTTCCCCACGCATCTGAATTACTAAAGTGAAACTGAAGTTTTCTACTCCATTCGCAAGAAAACAGTTGAGTGTCAAGGTGTGTAATGAAAGCTATAAAAGTGCCATGCATCCACCCCACATGCCTGGGAGGGTTCCGCCTTCCCTCTCCTTATTGCCAAGTGTCCCTACACGCAGCACACATGGGAACCTGGACAGACAGCAATCTGCTTGTGGTATTAACAACTTTATAGTAGAGTCTAGCCCTCTAAGAAAGGGACGGTTTTCACCAGGATTTGGGGAGCTACCCTTAGGGTGATACAGAAGTCATTAGGTGTGCCTTCTGTCCCAGGAGACATAAAAAATATGGCATGTATGAGCTACAGATGTGCATAAGCTTTCTTACATATAGCAACGCCTTGTTATGGATTGAAATGGGTTCCCCCAAAAGGACATGTTGGAGTCTTGACCTCCTAGTAGTTCCGAATGTGACCTTATTTGGAGATAGGGTTTAACAGAGGTAGTTAAGTTCGAATGAGGTCAATAGGATGGATCCTGATTCAGTATGACAGGTGTCCTTATGAAAAAGAGAAATTTGGGCACTGAGACAGATAAACAGAGAGGGAGAGCTAGCCCTAAGCAACACAAGGAAAGAGATCTAGGACAGATCTTTCCCTCAGCCCTGAAGGAACCAAGTCTGTGGCCCCTGGGGTGTAGAATTCCCGCACACGAGTGCATTCTCCAGGAGAGTGAAGAGTCCCTGTACCTTCACTTTCTAGACAGCAGAAGTCTGCTGGGAAATAAGTCTCAAACCTTCATTCTTTTTTTTTTTTTTTTTTTTAAATAAAACATTGCTAAAATGCACAGTCCACGTTCTCAAAACTCGGGCGGTTGGACTGAATCTAAACCTCTCTTAGAGATGCAGGTTGGTCCAGGCTGCGGGGGCACAGAACTCTCTTTGTTTCTGGGTAAATGGCGTCACTGGTTCCCTGTTTTCCGCTCTGATGTGGAGTTCCCAGCTGGCCTCCCTGCCCCCGGCATCGTCCGTCATTCCTTCACCCCAATTTGCTTCTCCTAATCTATTGTGAAAGAACAGAAACCGGACAAACAAGATATTAAAAGTTTTTCTGGTATAAAACTAATAGCTCCAAGTTAGAGTCTGAAAGACTCTCCTAGGGATTAAACCACACGGAGTTGGAGAAAACTCCTTTCTTTGGTTGTCTCCTTGTTCTCAGGGGTGAGGGTGTCGGATTCCTGGCATGTTGTGCTAACGCAGAGCAGGTCACAAGAGTTCTGTCTCCTTGACATTTTATACATTTATATGGCAAAGGGAGAAGCAGCTTGGATCAATTAGCGTTCGGGAGAGAAACTTCCCCACTAAGCCCAGCAGTGGTTTGTTTTGTCCTTCTTGTTAGTTCATTTATTTGGAATATGGTTATACCATAGGGTGGAACTCTCTGGAATGACCTTTCCATGATGCAAAATTAGTTTGGGAAATTGTAATTCCCCAAAGGGAACAATAATCAGAGGAAATAACCACAAAGGAGTAAACTTGCCTTTGAAATCAAAAAACTACTTACCAAATTAGATTGTTTATTACATCCTCTCACTTTTTAAAAGATCACATTTATTTGGTTCTTCAATTTCTGCTGATTGAACGCTGACTCCTTTGTCACCATTGGTTTGGAAGAGAGTGAAGACTTTCCTAGTTCATGACACAATTTTGTTGTTGACAACAAACCAGGGAGATAAAAGCTAGCATTTATGAAGTACATTTGATGAGTCAAGAGCCAGGCCAAATGCCTCATATGCCATAGCTTATCAAATGTACCAAGATGGATGTTATTGTTTCCATTTAACAGATGACAAAACGGAGGCCAGAGATATGCAAGGCAGTCTTACTCCAGAGTCTGCGTTCTTCACCATTAAGGTATATACAGAAAGGTAGATGTCAAAACTAATTACTAAAATTAGGGTAATCTTGCTAAAATGCCATCAAACGAAATTATGTAATACAAAAAAAAAAAAAAAATCTAAAACAAGAATGTGTGGGCCCGGAATGTTTTCAGAATATCCCATCAAGACCGATTATGCTCTAACGTACTGATGGTTTCCTTGCAGGGCTAATTGTGGGTTTTCAACTTGCTTAGTAAGTAACTTTTATTCTAAGTTGTCTCCCAGACGAGTATGGGTGAAAACAATACATGGGAGTGTAGACGTGCGGGCACTTTTTAAGCCAAGATCATTCTCCTTAAGAGAAAGCTGTGAATCCTCTCCATGAGTTGGTGATGGGGGAAGGTCAAAGCCCTCAGCTGCAGAAACAGGGATTGACTGGCAGCAGGAGAGAGGGAAGGTGGGCAGAGGAAATGGTGGCAAGTCAGAGTCACTGGAATAAGAAAAAAGAAGCCAGGACATGCCAACCCCTGTTGGTATCACCAAGGAGCATGCCAATGCTGAGCCTACTCGAGGTCTTTTTAGGGTTTGCAGTCTTTTCAAGAGCTCAGTTCTCCTGGCACCTAATTACCTGGTTTGGGACAATACTTATTAGGATGCAGAAAATGACAAAGTAGAGTTTGCTTTTTAGTTTTCTGTTCCAAACTCCCAACAGTGCTATTTCAGCTCTTAAGTAAACCCCACAAGGTTGTCACAATGTTTGCGCCTGTGATTCTCAGTAAGAGTTTTCTGTGAAGTCTCTTTCCCGTTACAGACTAAAAAGCAAAACAAAAAACAAAATTACTTAATTGCATGGCTTTTCTTTGGTATTCTTTTGTCTTCAGAGTTTGTATTCATGTGGCACTTCTGGAAATTCATGCTCACATGTATAAACAATGAGAATTTCATTTGTGCAGATAAATATGATTGTTGTTCCAGATTTACTGCATTTAAACCAACTGAAAAATACAAATAAACATTGCCTGATGGAAACTCTTCACTTGCTCTGACACAATTTTATTTTTAAAAAATTAGTCCAAGACTTGCTCCAAGTCCCAACATATATCATACCATTAAATTATGCTGATAAATAGCAATAGGTGGGCCAATATCTGTTAAGGATGCAGGTTCTGATAATTAAAGATTATCTCAAAAGGTAAGAAAGTTGTTCTCTTTCCTTGAAATCTTACATGTGTCTCCTTATGCTTCAGTTTCTCCATATTAAAATGAGAAGAAAAATAATACATGTATCCACCAGTGTGAAAATTATATTTAGATATCTGCAAAGAAGGACATTGCCCCCTTAACATTTAATTAAGGGATAATATTCTGGAAATAAAAAGCTATCACTGGTTAAAGGTCTCCCACAGGTTTTATTCAAGGAAAGGCAGGGCTGAGACATTATGGAAAATAAATGTCATGTCAAAGGTTTGATATTTATTTTCAAAGCAAGATGCCTGACCAGAGTGATTATAAAAACCAAAGTCATCTTCAGACTCTGCCATTCTGAGGTGACGAAGGGCTTGGCATGCCTCAATTTACTAAGAAGGGTGGATGAGCATGGTTACAATATGTAGATAATGAGCAAGTTAACCGCAAAAATATCTATACACTACAAAGGAGTGGAAGACCTTATCAAAGAAGATACTGGTTTGATTTACTCAAAGTAGTGATTGAAAAGAAAGAAATGTAAATGATTCATTTCTGTCACCCAGAGGCAAAGTAGAAACCCAGCTTCTCCCACTGGCTTCTTTGGCAAGTCCATTCAGTTGGATGGCCCAGGTGCCATCTTCCATGCCTGAATGGAAAACACAATGTCTTCTTTCATCCTAGAGAATCGACTGGACATAACCTTTCAAGTATTTCCTCTAGTCCACGGGAATTTAGTAAGTACTTAGCCAGGACGAAGGGAGAGGCAAAATGTTTAAGAGGGATCATTCCTAAGCTGCTGAGACTTAAAGCAGAAAGCTTGGGAATTCTTGTGGCTATAAACCCCTCAGCTTCTTACAACATGATTGTTTTATCTGGAACAAACCAAGGCTGTTAAAGTAAAAGCTCGAGTTTTCAATAATTAGCAGAGCGTGCTGTCATGGCAAGCTGTGGACTTGAGCAAACTGCAGGACAACTCAGCCAAAACGCTCATCAACTCCAAGCCAAAAGTGGCAACAGGAATATTGTAATATGAATATTACTTCAAGGTAAGATTTTAGCTGCTCAATCAATTTTTATTTATTACACAACTAAATAAGAACAGAATTTTTGAAAGTTGGTTTAAGTTTTATTTTATATTGCCTTCCTTTCCTCTCCCCCTTTAAGTTACTGTCATGGCACTAAATAGTGGATTGAAGGGGGAAAAAAAATCCTTTCTTTAATGCTAATATTCTACTACTGAAATACTGAAAATGGAATTTATTTCAGAGAATCACATAAACAAATACTTCTTTAAGAGGATAGGACACATACTAAGTGTGTAAAAGAGAAAGAAAATTTTCTTTAAAAAAAATGATTTGCCAATGGTAAGAACATTTAAAAACAGTTCACTGTTATCTAGCCTCTGAGTCATAATTAATATCTAGTATGAGAAAGAAAGGGGTCCAATGGAGCAAGTGAAGCTTATCCAAGTGAATTGCCTCTTCTCACACAAGCCTGTCCCTACACTTCTCATGGTTGGACTCAGGAGGCTGAGGCAGGAGAATCACAAGTTCAAAACCAGCCTCATCAACTTAGTGAAGCCCTAAGCAACTTAGCGAGACTCTGTCTCACAATAAAAAGATAAAAAGGGCTGGGGATGTAGCTCAGTGGTTAAGTGCCCCTGGGTCCAAGGTCCAAACCCTAGTACCAAAAAATTTAAAAAAAAAGTCACCATGGTTGGATAAGAAGAAGCATGTGATGCTTTCCAAATATATAGGGGCTCTCTGAGGTCTTGAGAAACTTTTGCACACATTATCTATTTAATTCACACATAATCCCTTGAGGGAGACAAAAGTGAAGCCATTTTAAAGGTGAAGCCACTACCAAAGGTCAAACAGGAAAATAGTAAAGCCAGGGCACACACCTGGATCTTCTGCCTCCTGGGTCTGAACACTTTCCAGTCAGCCAAATTTTCAAAAATATTATTATTGGCTCCAGCATTGTTCAATGTACCTGTTAGACACACAGGGAATGAGAGAGGACAGAGGTGGTGGGGGAGAAACTCTTGAATTTTCCACTCTGCTACAGTGACTGTGTACCTCCTCTTGCTTGTTGTGATTATCACAGCTGGAGTTGCTTGTCTTGGTGTAAATTGTGGCTACAAAAGCAGATTATGACCTTTAGTACCAGTACTGGTGCGGGCTGTTTTTTCGTTAGTTAGCTCTGAGTGATTCTTGCAGTAATTTCATTGCTTTATGTGAAAAGGTGTGTATCTTTCCTCCAGAACAGCCATTTGAGTTCAGAGTAACAGATGCTTTGATTTGCGATAACTTGATTTCAAATAGTTTGAGGCTATTATCAGGTTCAATGCAAACTTTATTAACAAAATTCTTGGGGTTTTATTTGGGAAATTCCTCCCAGATCTCCTCTGGCCTACCTTCCAACCACTGTCTGGTTAGGACGCTCACTTTTATTTTTAACTCATTCTCTAGCAAAGTCAACTCAAGAATGGAGTGTCTTTGTAGGGCTCATGGCTTACAACCACGGATGGGTTAGATGCCCATTATCTAGTACTCTGCAGACCTTTCATTTGATGCAGAACTTGAAACCAGATTCAAGACATCAGCAATTGTCCCAGGGCAACAAAGGTTGGATATACAGCATCACAAATGAAGGCTAAGAAAAAAAGTCATTGACCTTGGTCATATATGAAGAGTATATAGGACTTGTGATCCCTTGATAAGCCTCTTATGTCCAATTTATTTATTATTGAATAGGGATGATTTAAATTTTTGTATCTCATGAGTCTACCTTGTATTCATAAAGTGTGTTGAAATGCTTATGTGAAAATATTGATAAAGCTATAGGAATATGAATTATTATGTGAATAATAAGCATGAGTGAAGGTTGTAATGTTCAGAATTCTCTATTATATGTGTAAAAATGAGAAAACGTTAACCAATTACGTATCACATATTTATGAATCAAAATTAAATATTAATAAATATCAAGTAAATATTAGTAAATATGGGAGATTGTTATCATATGAATCTTAAATGTCCCTTAAAGGCTTAGTCACCAGCCTGTGATGCTGGTGGAAGGTGGTAAAATCTTTAAAGAGGTGGGGCTTAGTGGAAAGAAGTCACTGGGGACACGCCCTTGAAGGGCTACTGGAACTCTAACCCTTTTTGGTCTCTCTCTTTGTTTCCTGGCCTTCAAAAAATGAGTAGGGTTGCCCCACCATGCAATGAAAGCTAACTAACAGAGATATAAAAATCAATAAGCAGAGCTGCACATGGTGACACATGCCTGTAATCCCAGCTACTTGGGAGGTTGAGGCTGGAGGATTGGGAATTTGAGCCCAGTCTGGGCAAGATAGTGACATCTGATTTCAAAAACAAAAACAAAAAAGTGGATAAGACACGCCTGGCTCCCAGTGGGCTTACAATCTACAAGGGAAAAACAGAAATGCAATTAGTGACTGCTCACTAGGTCAGAGGAAGGAGAGATCATTTCTAGAAGCAGTGGGCAAGGAAGACTAAGAGAAATGGGAGTTCAGCCAGATCTCTAAGGTTAAGTCCATGGAGATAGAAGAGGAGAGGGGGATTCTTGGAGACAAGACTACACATTCAACAATGGAAAGAATGGGATCCAAAAATGGAGAAAGAATTCAGAACTTCAGGTTACAGTAATGTAGAGTGTTCCAGAATGAGACAGTATCCTAAAGGCCATTTATACCTGGACTGATATTGAATGTCAATTGAGGTGAGAGGGCTCGGAACCCAAAGCCACTTGGTCATAGCAGCATTTTAGAAAGGTTAAGTTGGCTTCAGTATGTTAGAGGAAATGGAGCAGAGAGGAGGAGTGGCAGATGATCAAATATGACTGACAGCAGCTCCAGGGGTGGGGAGGGCAGCGGGGTAGGAAACGAAGAGGCTGGGCAGCAAGTCTGAGGAAGGAGCTTACCACCTCCCAAGTGTGCTGATCAGCATTTACTGCCAGAGCTTCTGTTGCTTTCCAAAGTATCGTCAAGACTCTGGGTTCCTAAGAACTGATTCACTTAAGAGCTGCAAATGGGAAATGAGGAAATAGGAGAGTTGGAACTCGTATCATCTAACACCCGTATGAGTTGATGCAGTGGTTTGGTTTGTCCCCTCCAAAACTCATGTTGAGATTTTAATTGCCAAAGTAGCAGTAAGGAGAGGCAGTGGGAACTTTAAGAGGTAGCTGGAGTCATGGGAGCTCTGCCCTGGTGAAGGGATTAATGTAGTCACCCTGCCAGTGGGTTAGCTATCTGGAGAGTGAATTGCTGCAAAGCAAGGTTACTCCTTATGCTCTCTCTCTTCTGCACATGCTTCGGCCATGTGATGCCATCTGCTGTGTTATGACACATCATGAGTTTCTCACCAGATGCAGCCACCTGATCTTGAACTTCCCAACCTTCAGAACCGTGAGCCAAAATAAACCTCTTCATACATCACCCAGATTCAGGTATTCTGTTATAGCAACAGAAAACAGATTAAGGCAGTTGATACCTTAAACCTTTTCTTTTTGACCTCATATTCTATGGAAGGGAGAAAAGTATTAGCTAAAGAAGAAAAGTGGGGGGGGGGGTCCCCTGGAATGAAGAAACTCTAGATCTTAGAACATTTTGTTTGGTTTTAGCAGAAAGCTAACTTTAGTTAAAGGACTATTCCAAACTTTTCTGTCAGGACAAATGAAAGAAAGCCCCAAGATTTTCTGGAATCCTTTTCTTCCTGCAGTCTTGTGTTGAAGTTCCTGTTATAAAAACCTTCTGGTTTTGAATGTTTATAATTTAATGTGTTTATTCCACAGAAATTCTGAATGAACAGGGGAAAATGTTTTGGAGGACTTTTCAACAATTCATAGGGCCCTGCTGCCTAGCTTGTTCATACAGACATAACGATACAATAGTTTTTGGCATCCGGCTTCTGCCCTGACTCTCTACAACCACGTTCTGGCCTTATCACTTACAGAAATGCAATGGCTTCAGGGGCACTTGAGGTTGGCACACAACATTCCAGTCACACGACTCGACAGAAAGATGGCTCCGGATAAAGCACCTCTTCCCCACATTCCCTGCAACCCCCAGCACTCAGAACCCTGTTCCTGGACAGCCCAATTCTCTGGGTTTTTTTTTTTTAAGATTGCCCCTGACTCCCCACCTGGCAATGAAGCCTGAAGAGAGAAAGGAAAAACATACGGAGAGAGATGCAGGCTTGCAAAGACTGGGGCGACTAGGGTGCAATCTCCTTTCTCCCCCTTAGCAGCTCCTGTTTCCTGGCTCCCCCTCTTCAACCTCTCCAAGTTGGCAGAACTAGGCTGATAAGTCCAGGGCAGGGGTGAATAAACAAATAAATCACTCCCCAGCTGTAACACTCTAATGGTCAAGTTTCGGCCTAAAGCAAGTTCATATGTTTGGAATTGTGTTAAGAGAAGGTGGTTAAAACTGCTTGACTTTGTAAACTTAATCAGTATTACTTTCTGCTCTTGACCTGGACATCTGTGGAAGCCTATCTTCTCACAAGGGGAGAATTTGAATTTGGTCCACAGGTTAATGTCCTACCAGATCCTACTCTTCTTATTCTAATGCAAGAAAGATGTGTATTATATAATATTGTATAAACACCATCATGCATTTCTACAACGACAATTAGAAGCTGTTTACTTCTCAAGGACTTACAGAATTTTGTTTTCAGGCCTGATCCAGAGGACATTACCAACAGGCCCAAATTAGGGAAGGGGCTTGCAGTCCTAAGGCTATCCAGTCTGCTCTCCTAGAACCCCCCTAAAGCTAGGCTAACCACTCACTAGTTCAGACCCATTCATTGGCCAACTTAAAAAATCACTGATATAACTTTAAATGGTTTCTGATTTAATCCCCTGAGTATTTATATATTTTCTTCTCTCATCCCTCCAAATCTAATCCCAGAGTAGAATCTGGGAACTTGGGCAAAGGAGAAAACAACCACGCAGATCAAGAAATCTGAAATCTGAGTTCATTACGTCAACCAAAAGTTATAGTACCTTTTTGTTTATATTGACCTAGCTCAAATTATAAAATCATATGAATAATAAGACCCAAAATGCAGGTGTTATTACCCACGTATAAAGTTTAAAAATATCATTAAAACCATTCTATGTGCCCTGCCCGGGAGGTTTCCTCTAGACGTCAACATTTGTTTCCCTCAACTTCTCCCTTTAAGCTGACAATATACGATTGCATCATACATATTCATTAGCTGGAGCTAGGGAGTGTGTGTGTTTCCAACTGGTCCTCAGTGTTAGCTGTTACATGCGCAAACCTTCGCTTGCTTTCTACATCCACTGCGCTTGCGGTGCAATACAGCTCCCAGCAAGAACAGCGCCCAAAGAGCGTCCCTGACAGATACGCGGTTTGCTCCAGCAAACCAGCTCTACTGGGAGTTTCCTCTAACCACTAACTCCCACCTCGGATTCCCCAAGCTGTCAGGACTCAGGCTGGCTGGGTGCCCTCTTGACCGGAAGAGGGTTTTACACACCCTTCTAGACCGCCTGATCTGAGAACCAGTGTCGCAGCCAAACTCCTCCAACCTCAGCGGACAGACTGTCCAAGGCGCTCTGGTGCTTCAAGAACACCGAGGTCCCCTCTTCACTGAAGGGAGCACGCTCTCAGAGCTGCAAGAAACCGGCCACTGGAGGTAGAAGACTGCGGGGGCGGCGGGGCACAGAGGGGAGCAGGAGCGAGCCCAGCGCGAGAGGCCAAAGGGTGCTGGAGGGAGTGGAATGGAGAAGCGAGTAGGGGGCCGCGGGAGGGGTTGGTGCGCGGGTGGGAGCAGAGCACAGTAGGGGGCGCAGGGAGCACGGCGCTGGAAGTACCCGGTGCGGGAAGGAGCGCGCCCGCAGCAACCGGCGGGTGCCGGGGAGGCGCCGGCTGCGCGATCTGCCCCGGACTCTCCAGAGCCGCTCAGTCGTGCGTGGGAGGGGGTGCGGGCAGCCGTGGGGGAGCCCAAAGTCGGGGGCGTGCCTTTGCAGGGATTGGCTGCAGGAGCCTGACGCGCGGCCTCGGGGGTTGGCTTGGGGGGGTGGGAGCGGGGGGGGGTGGGTGTTGGGTGCCGGAGCTGCGGGACCGGCGCGCTCAGAAACATGCTGAGGTCCCGGCGGTTCTTCCAGCAGCTGCAGCGGCTCCAACAGCGGCGGCGGCGGCGGCGGCGGCGACAGCGCTCGGCTCCGGCGGGGAAGGCGCCCGGCGCCCATGCCTCCGGCCCCGTGCCGCGGCTGCCCTGACCTGGCCGCGACCTCCTGCGCGGCGCCCCGCCGCCCGGGCTTCTGGGGTGTTCCCCAGCCACGGCCCAGCCCCGTCACACCCCCCGCCCCCGGCCTCCGCAGCTCGGCATGGGCGCGGGGGCGCTCGCCCTGGGCGCCTCCGAGCCCTGCAACCTGTCCTCAGCTGCGCCGCTCCCCGACGGCGCAGCCACGGCGGCGCGGCTGTTGGTGCCCGCATCGCCGCCGGCCTCCCTGCTGCCTCCGGCCAGCGAGGGCCCTGCGCCGCTCTCTCAGCAATGGACAGCGGGCATGGGCCTGCTGATGGCGCTCATCGTGCTACTCATCGTGGCAGGCAACGTGCTGGTGATCGTGGCTATCGCCAAGACGCCGCGGCTGCAAACGCTCACCAACCTCTTCATCATGTCCCTGGCCAGCGCGGACCTGGTTATGGGACTGCTCGTGGTGCCGTTCGGGGCCACCATCGTGGTGTGGGGACGTTGGGAGTATGGCTCCTTCTTCTGCGAGCTCTGGACCTCGGTGGACGTGCTGTGCGTGACGGCCAGCATCGAGACTCTGTGTGTCATCGCCCTGGACCGCTACCTCGCCATCACGTCGCCCTTCCGCTACCAGAGCCTGCTGACGCGCGCGCGGGCGCGGGCCCTCGTGTGCACCGTGTGGGCCATCTCGGCCTTGGTGTCCTTCCTGCCCATCCTCATGCACTGGTGGCGGGCCGAGGGCGACGAGGCGCGCCGCTGCTACAATGACCCCAAGTGCTGCGATTTCGTCACCAACCGGGCCTACGCCATAGCCTCATCTGTAGTCTCCTTTTATGTGCCCCTGTGCATTATGGCCTTCGTGTACCTGCGGGTGTTCCGCGAGGCCCAGAAGCAGGTAAAGAAGATCGACAGCTGCGAGCGCCGCTTCCTCGGCGGCCCAGCGCGGCCGCCCTCGCCCGGGCCCGCGCCCTCGTCTTCGCCGGCGCCGGGGTCCCCGCGTCCTGCCGCTGACTCCATGGTCAACGGGCGCGTCAGCAAGCGGCGGCCCTCGCGCCTCGTGGCCCTTCGCGAGCAGAAGGCGCTCAAGACGCTGGGCATCATCATGGGCGTGTTCACGCTCTGCTGGCTGCCCTTCTTCCTGGCCAACGTGGTGAAGGCCTTCCACCGCGACCTGGTGCCCGACCGCCTCTTCGTCTTCTTCAACTGGCTGGGCTACGCCAACTCGGCCTTCAACCCCATCATCTACTGCCGCAGCCCCGACTTCCGCAAGGCCTTCCAGCGCCTGCTGTGCTGCGCGCGCCGCGCGGGTCGCAGGCGCCACGCGGGCCAAGGCGCCCGACCGCGCGCCTCGGGCTGCCTGGCCGGCAACCGGCCACCGCCGTCGCCTGGGGCCCCCTCGGACGACGACGACGACGACGTCGGGACCACGCCGCCCGCGCGCTTGCTGGAGCCCTGGGCGGGCTGCAACGGCGGGGCGGCGACGGCGGACAGCGACTCGAGCCTGGACGAACCGTGCAGCCCGGGCTTCGCCTCGGAATCCAAGGTGTAGGGCTCGGGGCGCTGACGCCGGCGCGCGGATCCTCGCCGCCCCAGCCCGGCCGCGGACGCGGGATCTGCGCCCCGGTGGGGAGGAGAGCCTGCCATGAATGGCTTCCCAGGCGAAAGAGATCTGTTTACTCAAGACCGAAAGAAAGCAGGTGAACTCGAAGCCCACAAACCTCATCTGAACCATCCAAGGCAAACGGAAAGGCCACGGACCGCTGCACAAAAAGGAAAGTTTAGGAGGGGTGGGAGAGTGGCTGGCTGATTTTTCTTGGGTTCCTTTCTGTTTGTGTTTTGGCCTTCTTTTGTGTGTGTGTGATGCATCTTTAGATATTTTTTTCCAGGTGGGTTTTGACTCTTTCTGCGAGGACCCGAGTGGAAATTGGGTGGGTAGGGGAAAAGAGATAAAAGTCTATCAACCTGACTTCCATCCTGTTCCTGAGAAGGGGAGCCATCAGTGGCGGGAGGGGGGGTGACAGTTTGTCAGGACGTTTCCTTTTGCTTTTCAGAGAAATTGTATTTTAATTCCTGAGTAATGATTTCTTCTGTTCTCAAAGCAAAAAGAAAGGATGGATGCAAAAAAAATTCATTTTATGAAATGTTAAGCTATTCTTGGAACAAGCTTCACCTTGCTTTCCTTCTGTAGGGCAAACCCTTGTCCCCTGCGCGCCTCGGAGGTCCAGCTGAGGGTTTTCTACCTCACACTGTGCATATTGCACAGCAAGCTAGAAAGACTTGTTTATATTAAACAGCTTATTTATGTATCAATATTAGTTGGAAGGACCAGGCGCTGAGCCTCTCTCTCCGTGACATGTGACTCTGTCAATTGAAGACAGTACAGGAAAAAAAAAAAAAAAAGGAAACAGTTCAGATTACTTACTGCACATGTGGGTTAAAAAAAAAATGAAAAAGGAGTGGTTCAAAATGCCATTTTTGCACAGTGTTAGGAATTGTTCACAGATGTTACTTGCACAAAAAGAAATTAAATATTTTTAATGGGGTGGGGAGGGGGCAGATCTTAAAATCTAAAATAACATTCAAATTCAAATTCTGTTGTCTATTATATTATTGAGGCTAATGAATTATTGGAAAATGCCTTTTTATACTCTTTTATCATGGTACTGTAACTGTATCCATATTATAAATATAATTATCTTACGGATTTTTTATTATTTTTTTATGTCCAAGTGCCCACGTGAATCTGCTGGTAATATTTAGCACTTGTGTATAAATTCTATTTCCTCTGTGTTTTTCCAAGTATTTATACTCTGGTGCAACTAACTACTGTGTGAAGAATTGGTCCATGTGCAATAAATACCAATGAAGCACAATCAAGATTATGTACTGTGTGTCTGTACTGGGTCAGTGATAATGAAAAAGACAGTTTGTTTTGTTTTAAAATATAGACTGGATTTCTCATAGAGCTCTTTTAATAGCTTTTCATGACTCAATAACATAGCAAAATGCCTGTACCAAATAAGGTGTTCACCTACTGAGCACTGCAGATTTGCCCTCAGTCTTCACAGCCAGATTCAAGGTATTGCAGACTATTTGTAGGCGCTCCCAATATCCCATCTGCTGCACTTGACTTAAGAAGTGACATTTGTGATGGTGTGTTTTCTGCAAACAAAAACAAAACCCAGCGAATCCAGGTAATTTAGCTGCAGCTTCCACACAGAAATGCAGGAAAGAAGACTAACTCGCAGGAACTATCAGTTGCCTACTTGAAATTCGGTAAGTGACTTTCACAGCTTATTTTTGTTTTCCAGTCGAAAATCACAGCCTACGGATGATCAGTGTGCAGACTACTCCAGTGGCTGTACAGAATGAGAAAATATTTCCATGGTTAAGCAAAAATTTATAAAAGGCCTTCTGAAGTAAATATTATTTCTCTTGTGTAATTAAATAAGATCATTTCAGCAGAAGTTCTGGGAGGGCAGGTCAAGGTAAAAACAAATGTGAAATCATTTAACTTCCTAACCAATTTTCAACACCCAGTGAATGAGGTATTTTTCATAAAATTAGTTCCTAAGGAGTATAGTGAAATTCCATCCAGAGATTAATTCTTCATTCTCCAAAATAAGCTAATTTAATATGCTTATATTTTTAAGCAAGATCTTCATTTCATAAGTGGACAGTATAGAAACCAAAGTGAAGAGTATAGAGTTTTGGTTCAAGCTGTACTTTAAGACCAACAGACTTTTCTCATCTAGGGAAAGTCAGGACTGACATCCTTCACAATGACATATTCTAAAGCCCAGGATTTATTTTTTTATTTTATTTTTTCCAGTGCTAGGGTTTGAACCCAGAACCTCTCATGATTCCCAACCTGCAGACAGTCTTCTGAGAAAGTTTAATGATGCCAGTGTTTTAGAGCCCAGCAGTAGTTTGCATGAACAGCAGCAGCTTCAATGAAAGCAGCCCTCAAATTTAACCCATTTCTCGAGCAACAAGAGAAAAAAAAGGCGAATGGGTAGGGGACCAAGGTGGAAAAGCTTTAAATAAATAAGTAAATACATACATACCAAAACTTATTTTGGAGAATGTAAAATCCATCACAGGATGAAATATCACTGTAATTTCCCTAGGAACCAGTCCATTTCTGTTCTCCCTTGCCCACCGTAAGTATGTGAAATGCATTTTCTTAGGGGTTTTGCCCTTCTTCATTTTAAATTAATAGACCTCACATCTTTAGTTTCATCTAAAGAACACTGAAGTTCCAGGTTAATGCTTCACTTTCCTGTGTTTCCTGATTATTTATTCTAGACACATCTTCACATTTAAATAAATATTCCCAGCCTGAAATGTGTATACAGGTCCATCAAACCTCAGGTCTTAAAATCATGAACATTTCTTCAACTTTAAGAACAAATACATAAAATTTAACTACTTAGTAGACAGGTTGAGTCTCTTTGGTGGATTAGAGGAAATCACTATAATCTTGAAACTGATTTATATATATTAACAGGAAATTTTAAAAGATTTTTGTGTGATTCCCTGTGTTCTCCAACTGGGAATTACAAGGATTCAGAGACAGACCATGACAGTGGTTTTCCAAATACTCATGCAACTTTTTGTTGTTTTCTGAGGGAGAAAACCATTGATTTACACTAGGAAATATGGAAGCTGGTCTGCCAATCTCAGAAGCCATGGTAGCAGGAAGAAAAAACTGCCTGTCCTTTGTAATCAGTGAGATAGCTCACTGCAGAAGTGGCAAGCGAGGGCAGCAAGGTGCAGAAAGTCACCTTCACCCACAGGTTGGTGTGCATCAGAGTATCAAAGGCATAAAACTTAAAATCAAAGCAATGAACAAAAGTATAATCAAGATTCATTGAGATACTACATTGGAAATTTTATTTAGATTGAACACTGTAAAGTTCTCTAACGTGTAACAATCTTCATTTCTCCCCCAGTTGCAGAAATGTGTAACTGGTATAGCATCTACCTTGGTCCTTTGGTGAACTTGTAAAACTTTGCAAACAGAAGTCTTTTTTTTTTTTTTTTTTTTTTTTTTTTTTTGGTCTGTGATGTCTTTGGAATTGGAATTATTAATAACTTCTAAGTGGCTATTGTGAAACCTTTCCTTGTTAAGCACATTCTCCTCGCTTATTTTAATATCACATTTTGTTGAACATGCTGACTTCCTCTGACAATATGTAAAACTGCCAGGCGGAAACTCTGCACCCAAAGTATCTGGGTAATATTAACATTTAAATTTTTAGCAAGATCTTCTAAGGAAGGATTTAAAGGAAAATTGTGCTATAAACTTTTGCTTCCAGTTGTGAAAGACTTATTTTCCTTTCAATGTCTAACAAATCTGGACCTGGTCGTTCTTTTGAAGGGCAATAAAATAAAATAAAACCTTAGCAGTAATTCAAATTAAACACGTTGGCACAGATAATGTAGTTTTATTTGTACATTTCTGGCATAATGTGCTGAGAAATACTAATTCTTTTGACTCCCTGCCAATTTTCTACTAATCAAAATGGAGAAGATATGCACTGTTTGGATTATACCTAAAAATAGCTGTGCTACAGTCACATCAGCAAATGGAATTAAATTAATTTCTCTTTCCTCTCCTTCACACACACCCTTCACGTTATTTAAATTTTCATCTAGAAAATTGCTCCTGAATCTCATAATTTTTGATTCAGTGTGTCCCAAAGAACATTGCTACATTGTCATGATATTGAAGCAAATCCCACTGAACCACTCCCAGGGGATATCCCCCTAAAACACCCACATCTACTCTATTCTCTCTTGAAGAGTCGCTACCAGAGACCTCTTCTAATGTAATCATGGAGGTATTATTACCATAAGTAAAGACTCTGGATTAATAGACTGCATCAACTGTTTTTTGCCCTCTTGTGGGAGAAGAGGGTTTCTGAATCAGATTTGGTCATTTGGTCATGGAGCAGAAAAGAAGCTTCCAAATCCAATTGCTCTAATAACAGACACATGCAAAAACACAGCAGCCCCGAGAAGTTCACACTGTGGGGATCATCAGAAGCCCACCCTGGCAGTGATGTTAGCAACCCTTATTACCAGGCCTTTCCCTTCCCTCGGAGTTGGGCCGAGATCACATTTCCACCTTCACCACCTGAAGCCTGTTCTTATTCTTGGCACCAACGTCCTCACAAGCCCCTTTTTTAAGCACTTCTTCAGTTTTTCTTGAAGGTGCTTGAAACCTGTGCAAGATCTCGTTCTAGATCATTCTCAGCATGAATTTCTCATGAATGGTTTCCTAAAGCTCTGATTTTTAACATCTTTCAGAACATTCAATTCTGTTTTTTTCTCTCTCTTTGCCACACTGCCTGGCTCATGGCTCTTAATTAGCAGTGGCAAGAGTGCACTGTTTTCTTCCTATTTATGACACAGAAATTACCTGTGCTGCATTTTAAATGTTAAGTTTGGATTTCTTCCTGAGAATTTTGGTATTACTCCATGCAGGGGAAAAAAAAAATAAGTTGTTTGAACTATTCCTAAAAAAGTTCTTAGTGATGGGTTTAATGTTCTCGAGGGTGTGGGCTACCTTAACAAGCTTTATTTTTCTGCCACTGTCACTTCTTAACCACATGACCTTGTCGGTTTGTCCGTATTCTGGTTTTAGAGGGCGACGGTAGTTGTTCCACCTTCAACTATTTGTAAAATAAAGTAGTTTTACTAGTTATTATTAACTAGCTGCTCCATAGGAATTGTGGGTACCTTTGGAAGGACAGAAAACTTGTTCAGGCAGATGGCCACTTTGGCCACGCTGGCTTCTTCTCTAACTGTAGTTCTCGCAATGCCCAGTGACCTTGAGAAAGACAGCCCCAACTTCCTTTCCCTTTGATTCAGGTTCAAGTTCCATAAAGCCTAATTAGAAGCTTTGCTTCAAAATCCCTGGGAGGTGCTCTACTAGTGGGTGTCCTATGCTAGACAAAGTTGATCACTTCCGGTACTTCCTCCTAACCTTCCTTTCCCTTTCCTAGCAACCAAACCCACAAAAATCTGGCTTTTTTTTTTTTTTAAAGGTGAAGAAGAACAACTAAAAATAGCAAAAATATATATGATACTTCATGCATCCAAACAAATAGTACTTCATTTTTTATTGCACTTAAAATTCCATAAAAACCACAACTGAATAAAGTCATCTTCCCAAATATCAGATTTAAAATCTGTTTGCTATGTGCTGTGCAAAAGTGGTTGTTTAATGACTCCTAACCCACAGCCACTTTGAAAAAAGTAAGTCGATTTGGAAAGTTACTCAACTCTGTTATTTTGCACTGAGTTGTAAACGCTAATAGCAGCTATCTAGATTGTTCTCTTTTTCTTGGAATAGCATTTCAGAGATGAAAAGTGCTGAGAGCCAAGGGCGTTTGTGTTTGTGTGTTTCTGTTTACCTTCCTTTTGTGGCTTGCAGGCTATCAGAGTTCTTCGTTTCCAATTTCATAAACAGTAACAAATCTACAGGATCTTTACAGACTTAAAATATCTGCTATGTTAACTACAGGAACACACCTGTTAGCTTTAGATCCTTGTTTAAAATGCTTTTAAAGAGCAAACATTAATAGATGTTCCAATAACATTTTTTTGCACTCTGAGGATTTTTTAAAGCCATTATAGGTAACATTTTAGTAAGATGCTCTTTTTAAAGAACTCATTGTGCTTAAATGATTCTGCGATCAATCCTGAGATAATGCTTTTTCCCCCTTTAAATAGGCATACCTAAGTAAAATTGAGTCACTCAGGAAAATTCCAGTCTGTC
The DNA here is from genome assembly GCF_902686455.1 of Sciurus vulgaris. Taxonomy (NCBI): domain Eukaryota; kingdom Metazoa; phylum Chordata; class Mammalia; order Rodentia; family Sciuridae; genus Sciurus; species Sciurus vulgaris. The sequence goes on along the minus strand of NC_136464.1, from coordinate 16,351,904 downwards.
ATATGAAGGCTATTAGTATGTCCAGTAAACAGTGCCCCTATCCTCATTCAGGGTCATACCTAGATCCATGCAGACTCCACAAAACTGATGAGATGCACTTTGAGATTTAAAAACCTGGCCTAACATTTACCAGTTGATCCTATCAGCAAATATTTCCCTTACAGCAAAACCAAATTTCTCCTGGAGCTGTGACTCATGGTGGATCCCAGTGGCATATGAAAACTGCTGACTGAGCCATTGTTCTGTTTAAAAACCCTTGCCATGATACATAGGAGAAGCAGTGACACCCCTTCTTCAGTTTTTATGCACTAAGTCATTCATTTGCTCTTATAAGTAGCTTCAAACCCTCTAATTCTTTCTGTTGTTCAGTTAGGAATCATCTTCGGTTATGGGGATTCCTCCTAGCTAGAGACTAAAGCAAACATGACAAGGCACAAAATGTTAAGTTCAGCACCGGGAGTCCGGTGGCATCAGCAGGTCACTGTTCCCAGAACTGTGCTGGTAATTTTTGTCAGCATCACCAGTGCCACAAAACACTGAAGGCCAGGGAAAAATATTGTACAAAGTGAAAGAATGTAACTTAAAAACTAACAAATTTTTACAACACCACAAGAAAGCACCCTGCATGCACAGGACAAAATAGGCAATAACAATTTTTCTCAAACAGGCAACTGAGGTAACCCCCTTCCAGTGTACAACTCTCTTCAGATCCTTTGATTGTTCATATACCTAAGACATTTTTTTCACATTAGATGTGCTCAGAAGACAGTTGGAGAGCTTACCCACTAGAGGTTTGCTGGGATGTTTCTCTTGTGATTTGTGTGTTCCTCTGTTCTCATTGATCATGCCATGTGCTGAGTGCCATAGGAGACACCCAACCTAGCTCTGAGCCCATCCCCAAGGCAATCATTCTTTGGGGAGATTAGACATTCACCTGTGAGACGTGACAGAGGCAGGTGTGATGGAGTGCCAGATTATGGGCTAACAGGAAGGACTCTAAGCCAGCACTGTCCAATAGAAACAGTGTAAGCTATGTATTGCAGTTTACGCTTTCTAGTAGGCTTTAAAAATAGATTAAAAGTAAACAGATGAAATTAGTGTTTCAACACGTATTAGCTGTAAAACCTTGTTCGTACGATGCTTAACTATATGCATACATACATATGTAATGTAATGTACACATACACTAAATTCTGGAAATCTGGTGTGTATCTTCGGCTTACAGTTCTTCTCAAATTGCAATGGGCCACACTGCAAGTGCTCACCAGAAGAGTGGGGTAGGAGTAGTGGATGGTAAGGTGACTTAAACTAGGGGCATGACAACTGTGTGGATCTTGGATAAGGAGATACAATGGCATGAACGGCCATTCCATGGAAAGTTACAGGAAGGAGAAAACTGTGTGAACAAAAAAGAGCAGTACAGGTCTTCAAGATGAATATTCAGTGAACTGCCAATTGCAGATATTGATGACGATGGAGTAACTGGAGATGAAACTGGAAAAGTCTTTTGAGAACAGATCAGAAGGTTTATGCAAAAGTGCTGAACTCTGACCTTTCTGAAAACATAGAGACTCAAGCAAGAGTGTCAGGATTAAGACAGTGTTTTAGAGAGACAAATCAATCACCAGAAGGTACCATAGCTGGAAACACCATCTCACTTAATCTTCAAAATAATTCTGAGTAAGTAAATTCAATAATCTCATTGTACAAATCAGTTACATAATCTCATGCAGCATATATGAGCTCACTGTTAAGTTGTTTCTTTGATGTTTATGTATCAGTTTCAGAGCTGACCCAGAGAAACCAAGCAGGTTTCAGAGTGCCTAAGGCTAAGGCCTGGGAGACGCCTAAAGGTCACACCTCACAAGGGGGCAAGATGTGGGTTCAGGCAGCTTGTTCCAGACAACAGGTAAACCGGGATCAAGTCTAGGTGCCTGACCCCTAAAGTTATTCTTTTATTCATGTCACCAAACTGACCAAGAGTTTCTTTAGGATGAAAGCCTTATCCTTCTGCCCTTGACTCTCCAGCATATTGCTAGGCACATAGTGTGTGCTCTGGATGTTAGTTGAATTCCAGAATCGGTGAAATAAGTTCTCTGGCTTCTGCAGCAACTCAGGTACATAGCTGAAGCAAGCCTGTTCATTGGCTATTACTACAAATAATACCTGAGACAATCAACTCATAAAGAGAAAAGTTTATTTTGGCTCCGTTTTTAGAGGTTTCAGTCCATGATTCACTGGGCCTGTTGCTTTTGAGCCTGTGGTGAGCCAGCACATCATGGAGGGAGCATGAAGTAGAACAAAACTGTTCACCTCATTGCCTGGAAATGAAGGGGTGAGCCCAGAGTCCCACCGACCAGCACAGCCCCATGACCTGAAGGCCTCCCACTGGGCACCACCTCTTGAAGTTTCTACCACTTCCCAGTAGCGCCACGCTGGGAACCAAGTCTTTATTTTATGGACCTTTGGGGAACATTCCAGATCCAAACTCACAGCAAGACCTAACTAGACCTGTGCACTACAAGAAGATGTGGTGTAACCCTGTGTCTTCTTTGGAATTCCTGGTATTCACTGCCTGGCATAAAGACCAGCTTCTCCCAGAAAAGTATTAAGCCTCAAACTGCAGCGTACATGGGGCAAACTCTGCTGGTGTCATAAGAAACGAGGTGATTGTTTTCCAGATATTCCTAGGAAATGAGTTTATTTCTAGTTGTGGCACGTGGGTTGCCAGAATTCTACACCTGAGCAACATAAATTTAGTTGAATATGAAAATGTACCTCTTTATTCTGTTTTTTAATATTTTTTTAGTTGTCAATGGATCTTTTATCTTATTTATACATGGTGCTGAGAATCAAACTCAGGGCCTCACACATGCCAGGCAAGCGATCTACCACTGAGCCACAACTCCAGCCCCCATCTTTATTCTTGAAAAACAAGCATTTCACCAACATTGTTAAATGAAAACTACATGTTCTGGGTTCTTGGTTAGTTGTCAATGAACAAAATACTTGACTTATTTGTTACATAATATTTCATCCTAAGTGGGATTCTCTCCTTTCCAATGGAGAAGTCTAGATCTATCTCTCAGTGGACTCTACAGGGGAAAAGCCCTCTGCCTAGCCCAGGTGCCCTCCCTTGACCCAAACAGTCAACAGAGCTGAGAGAATCAGATTCCTGTTCACTATCGTACAGATATCCATTTTAACTCTTATTTCTGCACGTTCATTCAAAATGTATTCCGAGCAGACAGATACCACAGCCCTTCCACGTTCCACTCAGGGCTTGTACATTTGAAACAGATTCCTAATCTTCCCTTCTCAGCAAAAGAGAAAATTGACATTCAATCTTGAGTTTCGTTGTTTCTCGAAATAACTTATGATGAAGCATCAAGACCTCACCTGTTCTTTTCTGGATACTGTATGTATGTATGTTCTCAGTAATGCTGAACTGATTTTTAAGTAGCACTGTCTTCCATTGTCTTCCTGGGATTTTCGTTTGCCATGCACTTGCTGTGTAGCTTCAGACCAGGAAGGTGGAAAGCAGAACAGGGGCTGACGGAGGAGACCTCCATCTGGGACAAGATTTCTGGACATTACAAGCCCTCTGCCTTTTACACTCAGGTCTATTTGGCACAAATGCATTTCCCCGTGTCAGTTCCTGAAATTGACAAGTGAAGTCAGAAAATGTAGCTTACAGGGTAGCTGTCACAATGCCTATCATATACCCTGAGCATGCTCAGGTGTTGTCTCTCTATTCCCAGGAAGGATAATTATAACGAGAAGGTTCTTAGTAAGCATGGGGCCAGAACAAAGAGCTGCTTGGAAAGATTTCCAGTGCATCCATTTCTGCCATGGCCAGGAATGTTGGAAGTCTTCTGGCTTAGGAGACCCACACTCACCCTAAATGGGGTTTAGATGAGCAATGCCAGTGTTTGACTCTGTGACTCTTTTCCATCACCAATAGTCATATGTCTGCCTCCCATGTGGCCGCACTGCCCAAAAGAAACATTCAAATGTTTCTTATGGAAGTCAAGACATCTCTGCGGTCACTGTCAAGTCTTGTTGACCTACCTATCTCTTTATGAGGCCCACATATCTCTGCTCACTTCCATTATTTCTAGAAGCCTCTTAATGGAGGCTTAAGAGAGAGGAGGAGGTTTGGCTGCCTCCTCTGCAACTCTGAGGTCTAAGAACGATTCCCATAGAAATGTTCTTGGCTCTGTTTCTACATTATGGGAACCAGGTATCTGTATCTGCCAATTTTGCTAATGGAAATGGCGTAATTTCCATTTTACTCAGGGATACAGTCCTGTTCCTGAAACACTGAATATATGTCTAGGCAGCATTCAAATCTTCCTTTCTCTGATTTGACTATCAGATGAATGTGAACTCCCGGGTGCATTTTCCTGCAGCAATACCTCGATGAACTGTGACTCTGAAAATGCTGCTCTCTTAAAGGGCCCTCCTAGGTGGGAGCTGTGGCCAGATGTCTGAGGAGCTCATGTTTATCCGGGAATGGAAAAGGATGGTCTTCGTGATGGCACTGAGGAGTCGGGTTAGAACACAATTATAGAACAAAGCTTGACATTTGTGGCTTGAAAGATGATCACAGTCTTGAACTTTTTTGTTCCTAACCAATGTAATAATATATTGTCATTGGGTGAATTACAGATCAATATATAATAATTTTTTTCATTTATTTTACCTACTGTGTGCTAAGCCTTATAGATTATAGGAGAGTCAACTTCAAAATCAGGCAGGTACTCTTTTCTGTTGTTTATTTGTTTTTATTTTTATTACTTAATGAAAAAAGAAAAATGGTCTGTGCTTATGGGGTACAATGTGGTAAATATGTTACATTGCGCGCTGATTCTATCATGCTAACATCCATCACTCCACACACTTAACCTTTCTTTGTGGTGAGAATATTTTTAAAAAGCAATTTTGAAATGTCCAATATATTATTATCAAGCATAGCCACCATGCTATGCAATAGATCATCAGAATGTATTCTTCCTGTTTAACTTGAAAATTCATACCTTGACCAAAATCTCCCCTTCCCCTGTCAGACCCCTCTGCTCCACCCAGACCTTGGTAATCACCATTCTAATCTCTACTTCCTTTAGTCTGACTCTTTTAGATTCTGCATCTGGGGTTAGAGATGTGGCTCAATGGTAGAGCACTTGCCTAGCACGTACAGGGAGCTGGTTTAAATCCCCAGTAGCACAAAAAAGAGCCAGGATAAGGTTCCATGTGTAAGTGAGGTCATGCAGTATTTGTTTCTGTAGACAGATACTCTTGCTTATCTTTCCTCCACCTGTGCTTTTGACGCATCAATAGAGACAAAGTAAACAAGTACTTGTACAAGTTCATTTATCAAAGATCAAGAAGTAACTTGCCATACGTTGTCGAGTTTGGAAAGATGAGAAATATTTTGTTCCTTTTTAGAGTGACCATATGAACTCACAAAATATTTAAATTGAAAATATCAAAGTTTCAAAATGAATATTATATATTATATTAATATAATATATTCATATTACATATAATATACTAATGTTATATATATATTTAAATGTTATATTTAAGTATCTTTTTAGGCAGAGTATTTGGAATAGATCCACAAGCTCTTACCTGCATGCGTCCAGATGTGTTTTGGAATTCAGAATGTTTTTTATTTTGGGAAGGTTATGTGGAACTACTATATTACATGACACCCTGAACAGGGTCCAGATCAGCATCCTGTAATCAAATATTAATGTCTCCACTATGAAATGTGTGATTATTCCTACTAAGTAGATAAAAAAAATACCTATAAATAACCTCGCAGCAGTTCAGGTCACATTTTGCTGCCAAATGAGTTCAAGTAAGGTCACCCTAACTGCTGAATGAGTTATGGAAAAACTTTATCTTCAGTGCTTTCTGGGTTTGGGAATTTGGAATATGAGGTCACAGACCTGTGTAATGGAATGTCCCTTTATAGAACATCATCTACTGACTAGGGATGACAGTGAAACATACTTAAACCTACCAAATACTGTTACATTGAGTAATTTATAAGTAACATTATATAGTAAATACTAAAATGAAGGCTATACAGAGATAATTTGAACAGAGAAGATTTCGAAAAAACTAAGGCTGCATCCTCTTAGCAGAGGCATGATGTTGATTGGCAGACAACTTCTTTGCCCACCATCAACAGGAGCCAGCATGTTGTATAGGCAATCTTCCCTCTATTTTAACCTACCTCATAATGTGACTGTGGGCTTATGCCTCAGTGACTTCTGTGTATATTTATCTCAATGTTTGATTTCTATGATTTTTTTTTTTTTCGGTACTGTGGATCGAACTCAGGGCCTTGTGGTTGCGAGGCAAGCACTCTACCAGCTGAGCTATATCCCCAGCCCGATTTCTATGATTTCTTACAACTTTCTATGCAATATTTATAAGACAAACATTTTTTAACTCATCATGATCCTCTGCCTCATCTTAAAGGTTGAAAAGAAGAAAAATAAAGACCTTTTTTTTTTTTTTTTCTTTTATATCCATATCATGCAAAACTCAGAGGGGTTGGAAGAAAAAGAAATCCTCTAAGTAAATGGCATAAAATTTCCTACTGGTAAATGTTTCATACTTCAATTTTCAATTTGACACTAACTGGGAAAGGAAATGATGAAGTAAATTTTCTAAGTGTTGAGCTGTCACTGGAAGAAAGATTTATATTAGTTCCTGGCATCAAATCATGATTTAGATTTGACAGTATTAGGCACACAATTCCTTTTCTTTGACATTTTTAGGAGTTTGGCAAGAGAGGATTCTGGGTAGTTGCAGTATACACTGCCTTCTGCGCTCTTATCTGAACTACTTACAAAGAGCATCTTTTTCAGGCTAAGTATCTGAAAAAGGCTGCCCAGCAGCATCTCAGCAGACCCACAGGAGGAGGGCCTGAGCTCGAGTTCACATTGAAAAGACTGACTTCTGTTTGCTGGAGAAAGTAAGTTATCGATGGCTCCCTCCAGGTGTGGGTAAGAAACCTTCCCAGCAGTCTCTTTCCATTCAGTCTGGTGAAATGGAAGGTATAAACCATGCAAAGTGCAAGCAGATCCCGCCTGAAACCTCACCCTGTCACTTGGCCTCATCCAACAGCTTGCCACCTTGTCTGGGCATACATACGAGTGCTGGGTAAGGAGAAGACCCGGGAGGTCAACAGTAAGCCCAGGTGACCACTCCTCGCCCATCATGCAATATTCCTTATCAGGCTGTGCACCCGGCTGCGATTGGCCTCAACCCAAAACCTGGGGACAATGATGGAGGGCCCCTCCTTGGGTCAAGTGGCCAAGGGATGTGGAGGGCTTCCCCTCCCATTGTTAACTTTGAGGACCACTTCTCCCCTGCCAGGAGGAGAAAAACTCTCAATCATAATAATGTCCTTGGCTTGCTCTTTCACTGCTGTTCAATGTCCAAAATGTACCACAAACATTACAGAACACAAAATCCGATGCTACCTGGAAAACACCATGTGACTAGTTAAAGAAGCCAGACCCCAAAGGCCATATACTGCACCCCTCCATTCATAGGAACAGTAGCCACGCATTACTAGATCATCCGAAGACATCGTGAGAAATGCGTCCTCACACTATTTCATGGCTGTGTGAACATCATTGAGTGAATTGCACAAACCAAGATGGCCATGTCACTAGGGGACTTCTGTCATATGTGCTGTCACTGACCCAAACCTCATTACGTGGCCCATGAATGCATCCAGAATAGGCAAATTCACAGAGACAAAAAGTAGGCTAGTGGCCACCTGCTGTTTGGAAGAGTGGGACGGAGAATAACTGCTAAGTGGGTGTGGGTTTCCTTTTGGGGTGATGAAATATGGAAGCAGGTCATGGTGATAGCTTGCCCAACCTCTGAATGTACTAAATGTCACCCAACTGTGCACTTTAGAATGGTTAAAGTGCTGAATTACATTATGTGTCTTGACCACAATAAAAAAAAAATATGATAGGTCCTTTTCTACTACACTTGTAATCTATTTAGATAAAATCATATAAAACAAAAAGATATTTTAAAAAAGCAGAAAGGAGGGAAGAAAAATACTGTGGCTAAAATGTCGGTTATACTGGTTTTATCAGAATTTAAAGCAAGCAAGGGAGAATCTTAGTCTTTGTGAGGCAACATGATTCCCTCCTTGTCCAGAAGAGGAACGTAAGGGCTCTGCAGGAATGTGGCTTGGAGATCACATCTCTAGAGCTGAACCCACACCTGTTGGGTCTATCGCCTATATAACTTAGTCTCTCCGAGCCTCAGTTTCGTCATCAATAAAGTGGGACTGAAAATATCTAATATTGGACTCCTCAAAATGCCAGGGGATACAAAGAAGCCTGTTACTGAAAGGGCAGTAACGAGGGAGTCAGGGTAGTGTCTCAAAAAGGGGAAGTCCAAATGGCTATTTATAGGGCTTTAGGGCGTGGGCACAAGTGATTCCTGGCATGTCTTTCAAGGTGGAACTAATGAGACTGGGCAGTCTTTGTAACACAATAGTGAAGGTTTGGTGGGCGGAGCCGCACAAAGGTCCAAAGCAAGTCTGGACTAGCAAACTGTTTGCCTGTTATCTTGAATAAATTACTCTGCAGGAATTTCCCGAAGCACAGTGGGCAGTTATTTATTGGTTTATAGTCTTATCGCTCCAAAGTGAAGAGCTCATGGAAGTCACGTCAGTATGAGGGGGTCTCTGTTCCAAGTCCCAGTTCTGCCATTTTTGATGCAAGGAGCGCGGAGTTCCCAGAGATGCTGTGGTCCTCCATCAAGCACAGGACCCAGGCATCGATCCATCTTTCCTTGCCTCCCACCACTGTACCAGGGGTTCACTTGATGCTCTGACTATATCCCTCGTCTCTTTGAAACTTACATGTTTTTTTTCTTTTCCCTAACCTTCTCCTCCCTGATCTCATTGTCTCTGAATCACCTCTTTAAAAACCCCCTGTTCCTGCTGGTGGGCAGAATCCCAGCCTTTGGGACAGGAGTCCCCTTTACTAGCAAAGCAATAAACCTTCTTTTTCCTTTTTCTCAAAACCGTGTCCTTGTTATTGGATTGGCATCGGGGACAAGGACGGAGCTATCGTCAACACCATCATTGCTGCTAACCACTTGGTGCAGATCTCAACCAGAACCAGCAAACAGTCTTCCGCCTCACAGGCCTCCACTCACCCCTGGATCAGACTCCCCTTCTCTCATCAGCAAAGAAAGTCAGCTACAATAAAAAGTCCTAAGTCTTTTCGCCCCTGTGAAGGAAGCCACAGCAGAGCAGAGGCCTTATCAAGCCCGCAGACCTGGGTCACTTGATCTGTGTCCCTGGGTCAACTATTTGCCATTTCAAGCCTCACGTCCTCATCAGAAAAGGCACCTCAACTAGACTGTAGCATGTAGGACACACTCAATAGATTTTTTTAAATTAAGTAAAAAAAAAGGCTTACTCCCAAATTCTAAAAAAATTTTCCTAAACTTTGGCAAAGATGAAGTTTCTTTATTTTGTTCCTATTTGTTTTCACTTGTCCCTGGCCTTCCACTAGGACCTGGGGAGAGACTCACAGGACACTGAGAGATGGCTCTTTCCTGTGAAATCCTGAGGCTGACCTGCTCAGGGGAGGAATGTGGGTTTGCACAGGACAGGCTGGCCACAAGGGACCTGTGGACGGATTTTCAGACCAGAAGTTTCACATTGTTTAGATAGGAAGTTTAATCTGAGGATCTGGACGTGATCAGGCCCTACATTCCCATTCTCGGCTACTCTCTTCTTCTCCTTTGCTCTGACTCCCAGAACCCTCCTGTGCAGCACTGTCAAAACGTGCAGTCACTCCCTTTCAAACCAATTTGCTGTCTCGGGGACATGCACCACAGTTTTTGTTTCAGTTTCCATATTTAGTTGTAGAAACTAGCAGTTTTCTGACTTGCAGAATCCCCTGTCCATAGGGCAGGTTACATCCATGGCAGGAGAGTGTCATGAATAATTCCTATCATGGACACTCAGATGGAGGCATAAGAAAAGGCCTTTCCTTCCAACACCTTCCACTCCCGGTAGTTTGGTGGATTAATTTTATATCTGCTAACAGCAATGTGGGATGTGTAAATGCCACTGATTGAATCAGGTCACTGCTAAGGTCTTTTCCTAGTTCTGATGAACTGTAACTACGCAACTTTTTCCCACCATTGACGTGTTCTTTAAAGTCCAGGTTGTCCTGGAAGGCAAACTCAATCACCTTCTCAGTTTTTTTTTTTTTTTTAACAGAAATTTTATGGGAATCAGGTTAATCAGTTCATTTATATTTTTCTATCAAGAAATATTTATTGAGCGCCAACTAGATGTGAGGAACTACGTTAGGTAATAGAAACAGGGTTGCCAATTCTACCCAAGAGAGCTGGATGCTTGCTGAAGGAAGTGATCAATGGAAGTCTCTAACTCATTATGCCAGGTTTACTGTGGAACCCCAAAGAGGGAGCAGATTCTAAAACCAGCCAGGACAATTAGGAAGGGCATCGCTCACCACGTGTCACTCGGATGCTAAGTAGTTTTTGCCAACCTGGAAAGGGCATTCCCAGCAGAGGAGGGAAGCTTTCAGAAGCAAGGAAGCTAGAAAGATCAGGTTGTATTCCAAAGACTGCGGGAATAGTTACATGACTGAAGCCAAGGGCTGCCAGGCTACCACCATGGGGAAAGATTCCCCATAAACAGTAAAGGCCAAATTAGGAAGGCGTTTATATCGCCTGAGAAGAGTCTGGGATTTCATTCCATAGAGAAGAGAGTCCCTTAAGGCTTAAAGGTAAAGAATAACCAGGGCATATCTGACTTTTATCACACACAATCCACAGTCAGAATGAGGACGGACTGGTGGGAAAAGAAATGGAGAAAGATCCACTAAGAGAATCCCGGTGAGGCGAGAAGGCCATAAATTACGAAAAGAGAGACAAGCCTAGGCGTGGGATTCCTTGGGGGAAAATCCACAGTAAACAGAGTTAGATGTGTGGTTTGAGGCTCCCGGGTCTGGTGTGGACAAGCTGGAAGAAAAGTCAACCAAGCAGTCAGGAAAATAAATTTGTGGCTGGGGGGGGGGGGGGGGGAGAGACACAAATACAGGGCTTGCTGGCTCGCCTCTAAAGGGAAGTAAGCAGTGAAAACTTCCTAATGCGCTAACAAAAGCACCACAAATTAAGTCAGAAAATCCTGACGGGAAGGAGGCAAATGATAGGAAAGGAGCAATCATTTCTACCCGTTTTCTTATGTCTGTTTTCCAAACTGACAGTATTTTTTATATCTTCGAGAATACGGATCTCTTCTTTATAGCCCACTCAGACATTAGAAAGCAGATAAGAGAAATGAAAAGTTCTAGTATTATTAAATATATATGCAAATGCATGCATATGTCTGTGCACATTTCCTTCCTCGTTCTAGGAAAAGATGGTGCATCAGGTCCAAGCCAGGTGCGTTGCCCGAGAATAGCTCAGGAAAGGTTATGTTCTCCTTCAGAATTTTAGTTTGTTGTCCTCATCTGCCCAATTTATGCAGGACTTTCCCCTCCATCATTGAAAGAATGTGTTTGGCACAGAGGACCTGGTATCAGGCAGACAACATATTTCTTACTTTAGAAGTGCAACTGGTAGAATAAAGGGCCTGAGAACCGGAACTGCTGCCAGAAATAGCAGGGCAAAATCACCCACTTCCAAGAAGGTCATTCAGTTTCAGAACAGGGTGCAGGCAGATTGAAGCAGATTCTTGGCACTGCCCCGGTCATGTCTGCCTGTTGCATAACTCACAGCCTTGGTTCCCTTGATGGAGAGTGCTGTGTTGACCGGGCATTTTCTGTTCCTCTCTGTTATACCATTTTCCAGCCATGTCATATGAATCACTGTTTATCAGGTGACCTTCCCTAATAAGTCACTCTCCCTTCTCTTTCTAACAGCTACCTGTTGAGAATCCTTTTTTAATGAACAATTATAACCTGAAAGCTGTCATCTGTCCGTTTTTAAATGTTTGTTAAAAATAGGAGCCCCAGACATGGGAACATAAGACCACAGAAAGCTGCAAACAATAGGGAAAGCAAGCAAGAGAGGGAGACGTTAATTACATCTGAATTCATTACTGAGCCTCAGCTTAGAAGGGGCCGCAGTCGGTGGCCAGTCACGAGGTGGAAGGGCGTGACCTTCACAGAAACAGGTGTACTGAGCTTCAGGAAACTACATCCCTGTGGACACTGTTCATGGCCATAAAAACGAGAGCAATGCTTTCATTTTTCAAACCTATAAGAACTGGAAAATAAACTAATATCTCAAGAGCAATGCACCAATTGAATGGAGAATGCATTGAAACAGTCATTAATTTTCCTTTAGTTTTTCTTATTTTAATCAGCACGACACCAACTGCTTGTGTGCATCAGATCTCATGATTTGGAGAGAACATAAGAGGTAAGTACTAGGTCGACACGTGTTGCTGATGAGGAAACCGAGGCTTTGAGAGGTCAAATAACTTGCCCAAGAATGTAAAGCTGGAAACTTTAGGAACTCTGCCACTTCCTCCAGAGCCCATCCTCCTAACCCCTCTCCTGGGTTGCTCACCACTGTCTCCATCCTACAACCAGAGATGGATGCCCTTCTATGAAACCAAAGGAAGAACACCAGCTCCCCATCCCATGGCTGGGCTTTCTGATTCAAGCAACAGACACTTGGGGTCTGATGGGTAGTAGCATCTTGGGTTTCAGTCAAGAATCACCTGGCACGGGAGACTGAAATTTGCAATTTGTTCTATGGCTCCATTCTTCAGAGCTGAACATTCTGCCATGATGCCCTGGGTAACTATAGATTCTCAGGTTGTAAAAGATGCAAGATTTGAGGATACATCTGCACAGGTCGATTAAAGATCACATTTTAAACATTAATAGCTTCTTTTGTTTTCATCTAATTTCCTTTTCAGACCCATAACTATTTTTCTCCTCACATACAGGATGGAATATTTTATATTTTCTAATATATAAATGTAAAAAGGGATTTATAAGATTGACTTACATGAGCAAAGGCTGGTAGTCCCACAATGGCCATCTGCAGGATGGAAAACCAGAGAAATTAGTAGCTACTCAGTCCAAGAAACTGGAGCCTTAGAACAAGAGAGACCAATGGTGTAGCCCTGGTCTAGTCTAAAGGGCGGAAGTTCCCTGGAGAGTCAGTGGTGTAAGCCTATGTTGGAAAACTAACAAAACTGGAGTCTGGTGTCCAAGGGCAATGTCAGGGGCAGTAGATGTACCCACTCAAGAAGAATCAAGCTGGCACATCAGGCTGATGGGCTTCCTCCTCCATCTGGGTCCTCAGTCCAGTGGACAGTGCCACCCACATTAGGTCTTCACCCTCAGTTTGCTGTCCCACATGCCAATCATCTCTGGAAACACCCTCACAGACACACCCAGAGTGTGCTTTATGAATCCTAGGCATCTCTCAATTCAACCAAGTTGACAATCAAGATTAGACAAGGAAAACAGTGGGAAAGTACCACAGGGTTAATTAAGCCTACTCCAAAAGGCAAGCACATATTCTGTCATGGAAGATAAAGGAAGCTCTTCCTGTTACAAAGGTGATCTCCAATGGCTCTGTACAGATGTATTCTCAGATCTTGCATCTTTCAGAGCCAGAGAAGCTACAGTTACCCAGGGCATCATGGAAGAAGGTTGAACTCTGAAGAATGTGACCACAGAACAAAATACAACCTTTGTTCCCCCATGTGAGGTGATATGGACAGTGTCTCTCTTGACTAAAACTCAAGCTGCCACTGCCCATCTGACCAAGTGTGGTTGAATCAGAAAGCCCAGCAGCAGGGTGGGGAGCTGAGATTGTGTGTGTGTGTGTGTGTGTGTGTGTGTGTGTGTGTGTTTCTGTTTTCTGTTCCTCTGAAGAACTACGACTACTATACCCTGACTAAGGGAAATTAAAACTTCCACATCCACAGACCCCTAGAATATGGCAGACTTTTAAATTCAATGGAGAGAAGACCTTTAAATAGCATCTTCTGATATGTCAGATTCCACCTCAGTAACAGCCTGGGGGAGGGAAGAGAGTCCTGCTAATTGACAATCACACAGAATGACTAGCAAGCATCTCTAAAATGCTAATTGTTAAGTGTTTATTGAAGCCTATCCATATGCCTGTGCTGAATACTAAAGTACAAAAACATTCCCAATGAACTTCCAGTCTGATTGCACTCAAAAGAACAGGAGAAAATATGTATTATATGCAATCAAGGGTTCAAATGTGCAAAATGTGGTTCAATTGATGAAAGTCTGTGATGTAATCATGTCTTAGACACACACTTACAATATTAAGTGAGCTCTTTTCTCCACAAAAATTCAAACAAAAGTCCATCATTTTCTATGGGAAGCTATGACATCTTGCAAGAGCTATCAGTGAGGGGCTTCTTTCTGGCATTTATGCTTCTCTTTTGACATCTTTAAAATATTTCATAAGAAATGCAGTTACTTAGGCAAGTCCTTTGTTCCCTGAGAACTTTGAGACTCTAAACCTAAGCCATCTCCTATGTGGTCACCAGCCTCAAGTGGTTCTTGAGTACTAGATGTACTCAAGATGTAGATGTAGTTCAAGTTGAGAAATGCTGTAAGGGTAAAACACATGCCTTTTGAATTTTCTTGTTAAAATATTAATATTTCATTTAAAAAAGAAATGCATTTATTATAGCCACAGATAGTACTTTCTGTTGCAAATAAAAATTATTTTTCCATTACCTATCTCACCTTAGATGTTAGTTCAAAAATGTATTCTGGGGCTGGAGATGTGGCTCAGTGGTAGAGCTCTTGCCTGGCATGTGTGAGGCCCTGGGTTCGATACTCAGCACCACATATTAAATAAATAAAAATAAAAGATTCATGGACAACTAAAAAAATATTTAGAAAAAAATGGGGTGGGATTGAGGCTCAGTGGTAGAGTGCTTACCTAACATGTGTGAGGCAGTGGGTTCAATTCTCAGCACCACATATAAGTAAGTAAATCTTCATCATTCATTCGATAGGAATGACACCTAGCAATTGTGAGGGTTTTGCTTTTGGAAGCCAGTTTTGGAACCCTCTCTTCCCCTGAAATGCATCTACTTACTGGGAGCCCTGGTCCCACTGAAAGAATTCTTGAGGCACCCTACAGAGAATGCTTCATGAACTTTACAGTCAACATCAGGAAGGGAAGACAAGTACCGCATCAGGGACCAAACAGAGGCCCTCTAAATTCCTTTTTCAGTTTGCAGAGCTGCAGATAAGTTTTTCCATGGAGCAGTCCAGCCCCTGTCTGCTGCAAGACCTGTTTTTTTTTTTTTTAAACAAGTCAGTAAACCAACTGGAACTTCTGTCAAGTCTGGTGTCTCTGTATAAATGGGTACAAATTTAACTTGACACGTTAATTTCTTTCTAGAAAACAATTTATATTCATAGAATCATAGAATCTCCAGAGTTGGAAGGGACTTAACAGTCATCCAGTCCAAATACCAGTCTCAGGCTTGAGTTGCTCATTTCTAAAGAAGTTTGTTTTCCAGAGCAGCTGCTCTGAGTTCCCGGAGTCAGACACCTTTGCTTGTCCTTGTCCCATTTGGACAACTCAGCGTGAACATCATCTCCTTAGTGACTCTTTCTTGTTGGGTAGCGTGGCTAGATTCTGAGCCATAGGACAAGTAGAGATTTTTAAAATATTCTATATTTAAAGAAAGATGCCAGAATTATTAATTTCATTTTTACCTGGGGAAAATGAGACCCAGAGACCCTAAGCAGAATTTGAATTCAAGTCATTTCGGTTTCTAAACCTATGCTACTTGGATTCTCTTTCTGTCATACCACAGTGCTAGAATATTTTAACAAACCCAGGAAAGAATAGGGGATAATTTAAAAAGAATTGAAAACAGATTGTTAATATGGAGAACTAGAAACTGACTTTTTTTTTTTTTTTTTTTGGTCACATAGTAGCTACAAATATCTACTCCTATTTCTATAATTTTCATTATAGAAAAGTTTGTACTTCTGAAAACTCCAGTGTGTTAATAGTTTTTAAATCTCCCTTAAAAATATGGAGGATTGAAAAGTCCCTCTGCCAGCCACCCATGAAACAGAATGAGCAGTTTCAAATCATTGGCTCCAGCCCAGTAGTGCAGCAGGACACACAGGCACAAAAACCAGGAGCAGCAGCTCAGAGGCGGGGAGAATGTGTCCTAGCAGGCAGGTGCTTGGGAAATGGGAGACACTAAGTCAAGTGAGTTGCCCCAAGTCCGAGACCAGGGCTGCCAATGACCCTCATGCTCGGTGTCAGGTCTGACTGGAAAAAAAGCTCCCAGCTGCCCGGTTGCTCAATAACCAAGAGAGGTAAGAGGCACTTGGCTGAGGCTGCAGGGCAGCGAAATCCGACAAAGGCCTGATCAGCAAGCCAAGACATATATTTTAAAATTTTATATTACTATGAATCATGATGTTGACTTTACAGAAAAGACATCAAAGAGGGAATCGCAGAAAAGGGCAAGAAGAACGAGGTCCAGGGCTAGTGACCATCAGAAGTTAACTGCACCACCAGGTGTGCAGTTGGGCAGTCTGATTCATTTTCATCCAAAAATTAAACAGAAGATCTTATACAAGGATCAGATTTTTCTTGCAGTTTCCTCTCATTATTTTATTTTATTGTGGAAATTCATCTCCCCGCCGACAGCTGCTTCGTTCATAGTTGGCACATTTATCCTTTAGTTCCATTGAGCTCGACTGGGTTTCCTCTCCTTTAGCATTTTATATTTTATTAAACAGAAAGGTAAAGAGAATCGAAAAGTAACCAGGATTAGAAACCAACAGCCGTCTACCTACCACCCACTAGAATTGATTAAGCTTAACATTTGGTCAGACGCCCTTCCGATCTTTTAAATATTATGATATTTTATCTAAGTTGTATAAATCCTACATACATTTAAAATGATAAAGTGGAAGCCCCTTGGTCACCTACCCAGGGCCATTCTCTCTTCCTCCCCAGGCTCAATTCAGTGGGTATCCTTTGCCAAACTGTTATCCCGTGCCATATACTTAAACAATACGTTTGCTTGCTACTTTTTCAATTAATTGCTAATTTTATCTTGACTCAGGCATTGACTCATCTTTACATAATATTGTAGGTATGAATCTACGAGTGGCTAATTTTCAGCCATCTGTTTCGAGATCTTAGTCTCCATGACCACTAGTTTCAAGAAGAATTTTTGTGGAAAAAAAAAAAAAAATGATCCTCACCGGACAAATGTTCCTATTAGATAATCAGAGCGGCAAGTTTCTGGATAAAAGGAAGACATTAAAAGGATTCAGAATATCATAGGATCTTTGATTTATTTTTTAAAATGGTGGCAAGAACTAATTGGCACAGGTACTTTCCTTTTGGCTTCGTAGAGCTATTTTATTCAAATGGAAGTGCTTTAAAGAAGAAAGGCAACACACGATTTTTTCCCTCCCAGAATTAAATCATTGTGTCCATAGTCCCACTAAGTTTATTCATGTTTAAAAAAAAAAAAAAGTAAATAGTCGTGCTCCTTTACATGGAGTTTCAGCTTACTTATCCCGGGGCTGGCTTCAATTTGCTGTCCTTATTTCTTGTCACAGTTTGCAATTTCCCTGCACTGAGATATTTGCTGTCTCCACCCTTCTGATCCTGTGGAGAAGTTGTCTGGAGGAAGGGCTCATTGATCTTATTTTTCTTGTGGTTTCCTCTCGTTATTTTATTATTTGATTGCAAGGCAACGTTTTTTAAAAAGACCTCATGCTGGCAGATAGAAGTTGACCTAATGGGGCAAAACAACGTTTTTGGAGTCTCAAGGTCTGTGATGTGAATACCCCAGTTTGTTTTGAAAAGATTTTCATAATCCACTGGATGAATACACATATTTACATAATTTCCCAAACACGTACTTTGAAGCCACAGTCCTCCGGCTTCCTATCTGTTAGTATCCAATCACATGTGAATGTGGATCTGCATTCTTGAATTCAAGCATGTCACTTTGTCATTTTCAAATTTCATGAGAGCTGGAACTCAGAACAGGGACTTCCCCATGTTGCTTCAAAGAAAGCACCGTAAGCATGCCCTCCTCTTTGAAGGGAAGATGACACCTGAGTTTTGATAAACTTGACCTCTCTGGAATTACACCAGAGGGAAGAGAAGTGAGTTGAAGGTTTGTAGGCACCAACTTTAAACTCGCCCTTCTAGGTAGCATTTACAACAACTTCTAGGAGGACCTTTTGGTTTGGTCCCCTAACTTCCTGACCAAGACCCTGGATGTTGAAGTGGAAGTCAACAAAGACAGCACACAGATGGTTGGAAATACAGAGGATTTTCGATATTTGGGTGGTTTCCAGTGGGCTTGTTCTACCCTTGCTTAGGACTAAGAAGCTTAGAGCGAAGTAAGGAGCTGCCAATCAACTGTGTTTTGCTTAATTTGGGCTGAATTTTAAGGTAGGGGTGGGACATCTAAAGGAACCCTGTCTGGGTATCTCTCGATGCCCAGCTGCAGCTGAAACCAAAGAACAAGGACATTCAGAGACACTTGAGCAAGCCCTCTGCTAGGCCTTGGTGGCTTGGTGGGACATTTTAGATTTCTCACAGGAAGAATCCTTTTTGAATTTTTTGCTTCAGCATCCTTGGTCATTTGCTGCTGTCTTGTAGGCTTTCCTGTTAAAGAAAGATCTTCTCTTGACACTGGGTGGATTTTTTTTTTTTTTTTTTTTTTTTTTTTTTACTGTATTGCAATTTCTTTTTGGATGTTACTTTTCATTATCACTTCTCTTATACAAATTGTTGCACTCATATTTTCCCTTCATTTTCATCTTTTTAGAAATTAAATAGAGAACAGTAAGATCAAGGGGAGGAATTTCAAACAAGAGCTGCCAGATACCATTTGTCCCCTGGTGAGCTCTGCCTCTCTCAGTCCTGACCTGCCTGTCAGTAATCTCTCCTTGCAGTTCCAGATGGTCTGCTCCGACCTTGAAGAAAGCCCTCTGGGAGAAGGTTTTTGAGTCTCACACCTAAAATCATTAATGTTGGCAGCTCAGTGGAGATACAAGCTAAAATATTCCCTCTTGGGAACTGTAACTCCAGCCCCAAAGATGGCTTAGTGAGGCCAGAAATGCTCTCTTATCTCCAGATGAGTAAGCGTACCAATTAAAATTCTTGGTTTCTCATATGCATAACTTTCTCACACTGAGGTGAGGGAGGGGAGTGATGGACAATCTCCTTCCAGCCCTCTAATCTGGGCTTTTAAAAATTCAGTGTAGGCAAAAGTATATTCTTACGCTAGAAAAGGACTAGAAAATCTGGTACCTTCTTCCCGCCACGGCCATCAAAGCGATTCATCAAGCACTAGGTCTTCAGGGTCCCAGATTATACACAGAAGTCAAGATGCCATCCCTCCCCCAAAGGCATCTCGAAGGCATGTGACCTCGGGACATGCATATATTTACATAAAATGGAAAGAGAAATAGCTTTCAGGGGAATGACATGAGTAATAAGTACTGCAGGAGCCCAGGAATGGGAGAGAAGATTGCAATCTGGGTGAGACAAAATGACCCCATTAAAGAGTGGCACTTGGAGAACAGCAGGACTGAGATTAAGAGAGGAAGGAGCGGTCATCCTTCCAAGAGATACTGTGTGAACGAGGACAAAAGGGCAGATGCTGGAGATGAATTGTACCTGCAGGAGTAAGACTGCCTCCTCTTTGTGGGTGCGGACAGTCAGGCCGTTCGGTATACATGGGAGTACTGAATAAGCGCGTCCTGGCTTTGGGGAGGAAACAAAATTTACATTTTGTCTTCTCCCCAGGTTGCTAAGAGCAGTGTGTTTTGTTTTTTTGTTTTATTTTGTTTTTTCAACAGAGATATTTCTCTCTCTCTCTCTCTCTCTTAGACTATTTTAGATGTAGGTGGATACAATACTATTATTTATTTCTTTTTATGTGGTGCGAAAGATCAAACCCAGTACCCCACACGTGCTAGGCAAGCCCTCTACCACGGAGCCGCACCCCCAACCCAACAGCGTGTTTTTAACTTGGAAAAGACTGAGAACTGTATTTTAGACAACATATTTTTGACGACTTATTTTTATTTATGATGACATATTTTTACTTATTCTGGTAATATTATTAAACTTTTTTTCATGTTTTAAAATTGATACAAAAGTATATACGTGTTACTCTTTTAGCATAGGATGCTGGGAGTTTGTTTGGTGCATGTGTTTTGAGACTTTCTCCCACTTAGCATAGAGCACTTGAGTTATCCTTGTCACAAGTGTCACCAGGGGTTGCTCCACCATATAGATGTGTGTTTTCCATGTCCAGGTGGACTACATGTGGGTTGTTTCTACCTTTTTCAAAACTACAAACGCAGCTGCTGTGAGCCTCCTCTTTCAGGTTCTGACGAGAACCTCGGTTTTCCTTTCACGGCTACATATTAGGAGTGAGCCCCACTCTTCGCTAGATGACCGCTGGGTCATGTCCTAAGTGGGAGTTCAGTTTTATAAGAAGCAACCAGACTGTTTTCCAAACCAATCCCGCTCCTTTGCAATCCCACTAGCAGCGTATAAGATTTCCAGTTTCTTTGTATATTTGTCAGAACTTAGTATTGTCATTTAAAAACTTTTTAGCCATTCTAATAGGCGATACCACCTTGTTGCTTCAGTCTGCATTTTAGTTTGCATGAGGTTGAGCTTATTTTCATCAAATCAACATTCTTTTTTTTTTTTTTGTGGTGTTAGAGATTGAACCCAGGGTCTGTGCTTGCCATGCCAGTACTCTACCAACTGAGCTATATCCCCAAGCCAAAATGACACATTTTTAACTCTACTGCAACTGTAAGTAACTATCGCAGCACTGGTTCTCAACCTGAAATCATTTCACACCCAGGGGAACATAGAGTGAGGTCTGGATACCCCTTCAGTAGTCACAATTGCAGCAGGTGGGGTGGGGCACCAGCAACTAGAGGGCAGAGGCCAGGGGTGCTGCTAACCATTCCTACAGGGCACAAGACAGCCCAACAAGAGATTACATGCCAAAAATGTCAGTTCTGGCAAGGCCGAGAAGCTGCTAGAAAAATTCAAGGTACGAGCCACCCTGAAGATCATGTGAGCTCTGTGTTATACCACATTTATCCTAAATAAATACAAACCTAGAAAGCAATTTCCCAGTTGCTTTTAAACCTGTTTTTGACCTTCAGTGTGCACCCAGGTTCAGAGATTCATAGCCCTCAGCTTGTCACTTGCCAAGATAAGCTCTGTCAGGTTTAGACACAAGCAATTGCTAACACAGGTATTTGGCTTTCCACTTACGTGAATCAATGTCAACTCACTGAGGTTTTCCTTTACCACTGAGGTCATTTTAATGGTGAGAATTTGTGTCATCAAACTATAGCCCCAAATAAGTTATGTTTGCCTCATAAAACCTTGAAATTGGTTATAATTTATTACCCAAGAGGCAGCTCACTTACCCTCTCTTGATCTCAGTCCTTGATGGTGAAATAGGAGAAGAGGGGAGACTGGTGGCCAAAGCTACTAGGGCTCTTAGGGGCTTTGCTTCCCTCTGAGACCCTTGGGTGCCATCCTGCTTTCCAACAACACAGTGAAATCATTCACGAGGCATTGGTTGGCACCAATGTATATATTTATTTGAGAACCCTTGCCTCCAAACTCCCAGAAAATAAATTTTAATAAATAATCAACGGGCAAAACACACCACAGGCTATACCTAGGAGGAATCTGGCTTCCTTTGAAGACTTCTTATAAATTCCATTTTTCAACTTAGGGTTTTTGTGTAAGTTCAGAAGTGGGACCATCTCCAGACTATGTTTATGACCCCAGTAGCTTATCTTCAGAACAGATGTAGAAAGAGCAGGGAGGCAGAAAGACAAAGGACCACCTACTTGCTAGGATCAAATACTCTGATATTTTCTCCTCATTTTTCTTACAATTAATGTAAAGTTAGAACTTTATTCAGTGAATCCTTACCCTAGATCTACTCCCTTCCTAGCACTGTGCAAGAGACTTTGAAAACACCCAAAATTAGAATATGGCACATTTCCTTCCTGAGCCAAAGGAGGAAGGATTAGATAATCACCCTCAAATCATCAGATTATTAACTGACAATTTATGAAA
This sequence comes from Sciurus vulgaris, assembly GCF_902686455.1. Taxonomy (NCBI): domain Eukaryota; kingdom Metazoa; phylum Chordata; class Mammalia; order Rodentia; family Sciuridae; genus Sciurus; species Sciurus vulgaris. The sequence continues at coordinate 16,329,716 of NC_136464.1, read as the reverse complement.
GGTGGATTGTCAGCCCCTTGTAAGGTTATGTCCCTACAGCTGACATGTGCACATAGTAGGCCCTGAGTAGATACTTTGTTGATGAACTTACAGAATAGCAACAGTACTTCTCAAACTCTCTGTGATGAAGGTCATTTTCCAAAACCCCTAATCCAGAGGAGACCAATTCCCTGATAAAACACAATAGAAATGTACTTGGATGTCACAATAATGCCAAATTATTATGCAAGTTTTTGCATGCTTTCTCTCAATTTTTGTGGTTATCTCATTGTCAACTAATACTAAAATACCCCACAGACAGGTCACAGACCACATTCTGGCAATGAGGAGGAAGAGGACACCCTGTGCCTGATGTGATCAAGGATGTGTAAACCCACAGTTCACCCAGTCCACCCACTACGCCTGGGGTGGATGCAGTTCAGAAACCAAAACAATCTGACTCTCTGTCCTCAAACCCCAACCAGATGTGACTATGCCTCCCCATTCTTCTTCCTCACAAAACTGATTTCTATTTAGCCCTTGAGATGAGGGAAGACATAAAGGCAGGAAAGGAAGGAAGCAGAAGGAAGAGAGGCAGGTGGAGGATGGGGGCGTGGCCAAGATCCACCAGCTGAACTGACAAAGGCCCAGCCCTCCTCCCTACCCTTGTTCAGGCCACCTCGCATTCACTCATCCGGAGAACTCTGCTCAGACCTCCATGAGCTGAGATTTTTAGGCCACAGGTTCTCACGCCTGCCTTGTTAGTCACTGGGTGGTACCTGTCATATAGCATCACAGTCAGGCCACTCAGAGGAGATTCCAGCCGGTGACCTCCAACCTAATGGTTGTCTAATGAGTGTTTCTAGCTCACTGAAGCATCTAGTTTCTGGTGATCAAAGGCTCCTCCCCTCCCCTCCCTCTTCACCCTTGGCTCCCACCAGCCCCAGTCACCATAAGGTGGCCAGATATGATGTTCTTTCCCACTCTGTTTGTAGCCAATTGCAAACCAATGACCTAGAGAGGACTCACCACCATGCCCTGGGCATGAAGCTCTCTGCAGAAAGCACTTTATTTTAAGAAACAGCAAACTGCCATGGTAAGAATTCATCTATGACAGAGATTGAAGCTTTATCACAGGACAGAGTGCCTGCTGAAAGAAGACAGGAGAAGGAGGTCGGTATTCTCAACTTTATGGCCAGCCTGGCTTGCTAAGAGATAAAAAAAAAAAAAAGACATGTGGAAGTTCCTCTGCATATCTCAGCTTCTGCAAGTGGTGCTGAATATTTTTTCAGGGCTTGAAAACAGAAAAACAGAAGAAATTCTCTGCTAAGTGAGCAATTATTTCAATTGTTCTCATGGAAGAATGCAAAGAAAATATTGGCCAGAGTGAGGTCGCTGATAGAGTGTTTTCAGTGATTGCAATTAGCATGGTATTTTTTTAAAAAAAACTTTCTTCAAGAAGACAGAAAATGAATTTGCCCTAGAAACAAAGTTGCCCTCTAGAGGCACCAAACTTCATGGTTCCTGACACTTCAACATAAAGCTCCAACTAAACAATATCAAAGTTGATGACATCACTTTGAGAAAAAGTTACTGGAATTGCCTCTCAGTCATTCTTTCCACCTTCACTCTCTTCTGACTTCCATCTACCCTGCATATTAAATGAATACTCCTGAAATATCTAACCCTCTTTTGCTCATGAATCTGCAATGGCAGCCAATAACATATCTCCAAGAGCCAATGCCTTGCAGAGGAGAAGAAATCTCAGACAAGTTATCCAGTCTCTTTATTGGCAAAGTGGAGAAGTGAAGTCCAAAAAGAGATGGTTGACTTATGGTCAGGCAGAAAAAAGAACTAGAGCTTCAAATCCAGGGTGTAGAGGATTTCCCCTACCTTAACCCCTCTGATAAATTCACAGCACCATTTGGGCCCCATTGTTACAGACCATCTTCCCTCCATGCAATTTCCCAGCCATGCCTTCCCTTCCTCAGTCCTCCCCTTCCCCAGTTCCACCATGGCTCCACGAAGGCTGAGGACCTGAATGCCCCTCTCCAGCTGCCTGTGCACTCGCCGCCCAGGCTCCATGCTTCAGCACACTGTTTGTTCCTTGCTTCTTGAGTCTCTTCTTCTTGATTAGCATCACAAGTTCATGGGAAATGAGTTAGAAGGTATCTCGCGGTTTTCCAGATACACCCCGATGTGTGCCTCATTATCTTGTACCACAGGCTGATCGGATCTCCCAGGACACCACCCAAAAGGAAAAAATTAATATCCAACCCCAAACTGTCCATTTCTGGTTAAAGAGCTGCCCATCAGGCAGCCCTTCTTTAGACAGAGACAAAAATATTCTTCCTACCAATCTCCACCAAAATTAACCCCTGGATGACACAGAATAAATCAAATCCCTCTTCCCAGAGCATCTTTTCAGATTTTTAAGGTAAATTGTGTGCATTCTCCCTTCTCTTAGCTTCTTCCCTTTTTCAGGAGTCTTTCTTCTAGTCCAAATAATCCCATTCATCCCACTCTGCCCAGGACATGTTTTTTAGCTTGCTACATACTATGCCCTTAAATTAGATCCAAAAATTTGAACATGGGACAATAGTCTGCTGAAGAATGAACAGGGAAGTCTAACCACCTCCTTTGCTCTAGGAGTATACCTCTACTAACTTATCCCTCACCTCTCTAGCTTTCGAGAGGTCATATCACACTGAGGATCAAAGGTGAGATTGTTATCATCAGGGTATACATTCCCTCTTTGGCATAATGTAGTTAGGTTTTCAGATTTCTGCAGAAAGTTGTATTTGTTTATTAATTAAAATAATTTCTTAATTTTTTTTCCACTCAATGAGTTATTATTGGATTCCTCAGAACCCAGTGAGAAACCAAGAAAAGTCAGACACTGGTCTTTCATCAGAAAGTTCTAATAATAGGTGAGTCTTCCATCAAGTCTTTGATGCCAATGTAAGCATTAACGTGCTTTTAATGACTTTCAGGAACAGTGCTACGGAAGTTCAGAGAAAAAGAAATCCTTCAAATCCCAGGAAAGAGAAGATAGAAGGCGTCCTGGAGAAGGGGCAGGACTTCAATCTGCAGAGAGGACATTCACTAGGACTGGAACAGGACGGACAGAGATACAGCGGCCAGGAATCTGACGACAGAAACTTCAGAGGGATTAAGGGCCGAAGTCAGGCCTTCCACTGACACCGCTGATTCCAGTCCAGTCTCACAGGGTCCTCCTGGCTGCCCCTCCTCCAGCACATGCGCAATGCGCATCCCTCCTTTCTCACTGAAGCAGCTCGGGCTTCGGAAACCTGCTCCTGTTTACTGGTGCTCAATTCCGGGACTGCTGTTGCCACCTTCGTGTTGGTACAGGAAACAAACTTACTAGAAGGAGCTCAAGCTTGTTGGCTCCTTCCTTCCTCCCTCCCTAGCCACCCCCACCTCTGTTCACCGTGGTCTCATTCCTCTGAAACACTGTCGGATCCACGTGTTTCTGGTTGCATTCAGCATGAACTCTTTCTCTTTATCGTTCTTGATTAAATTTATTTCCCCAAATACGGGGAACACTCATGCGCTTGACCAGAGAATTAGTTCATGCTTCTTTGTTAGTTTATCAAAGATACTTTTTTTGGACTAATTATCAGTGATAGCTGGGAAATGAATGTGACAGAGATTACTAAGGGGATTTTACATCAAGATCCTACAAGGTCATGCCTCTGACACCCATTCATGACAAAGTCTGATGTGCTCCAAAAACCTCAAGCAATTCAAGGGCATAAGCCCTAGGATGCCCCAGAGGAAAGGGACTCGATCTGGGATGCGCTTCACAGCACCCTGAGTGAGAAACCTGTCCTGGGTTTTGACCTTGGTGTAGTAGTAGTTGTCGAATTTTTAGGAACAGCTCCTGCAAAATAAACTATCTCAGGTAACTGCTGTTCCTTCCTCTCTGGTCAGGCTGCAGGAAAGAAGAAATGACTGACCTTCCTTGGAGGTCTAGACAGCTCTGTGCACACATGGTACTTATTGGGTGCCGACAGGGCAACTATTTCTGTGAAACCTCTCAACTGAAATGCAGCCAGGTTAGCCTGTCCAAGGAGGAGAGATAAGAAAGATATGAGTCATTAAACAACTCATTCTAAGAAAAAGGGCTCTAGTTAATACAGTCTATTTGTTTCATTTCTTAATTATATTTATCAGTCATAATAATCATTAACAGATTATTTACATAATTAGCTATAACTAGCAAACCCCAGGTCAAAAGACAAACTACTTTTTTTGAGAGTTAACAAAAGACAGTACCTCGAAATTACAAAACATTGTTTTTTCCAAGAAGTTCAGATAGAGTTCCATATAGGAAGCATGGTCTGCCTCCTTTCCTCTCCATGGGAAGGGAAGAAATGTGTGCATGTTCATCAGGGGCAGCTCAGAAGTGCTCTGCCAGTGTCTTGTGCCAGCTCTGCCTAGTAGGTTTTCCTGCTGGGGAGGAAAGTTTCCCAGGAGGGAACTGAGCCCAGGAGCCAGGGGTTCCTGAGACGTGAACCCCCTGGTAGTGCCGCTGGTACACATGTTCCTCCCTGAGGCCCTCAGACCTTCTCACTGGGGAAGGAATTCAGGTGGGGAACTGGTGAACTCTCTCCTTTGTTGAGATACTGACCTCCTGATGCAACTCCAGGAAAAGGGGCCTCATCAGTACCATCCATTGTCACCTAAACCTAGCAGTCCAGGACAAGTCTTCCAATCTGGAGATAAATTAGAGTTCTAGTAAGATTAAATGCCTAACTCCAAACACAGCATGAGGTCTGGATCTAACCCATATTTCTCCTCATTCGCTCGGTCTGCACCTCCTTAAACAAAGGTCATAGAGGACCCATGTATTGATCACATATTACATGCAGCAAATGTATCAAGGGACATTTGACACCGTGTCTGAGTTATATACTGCCATATAATAAACCGCCCCAAAACAGAGTGACTTAAAACGACTTAAGTCATGGATTTTCCCTGGACGCTGAGGGTCAGCAAGCTGAGCTAGTGGTTCCTCTCTGGATTGTGCCTGGAGCAACTCATGCAGATTAAGTCATTTCACGGGCAGTTCAGCAGGGAGTGGGGTCTCTGCAGCCTCGCTCACATCAGGAGGTTGCTGCTGACCATCATGTTTCTTCGCCCATGGAGTCCACCTTCCAAGAGGGCAAGCCCCAGTACACAAGCGTTTTCCAAGCTGCTTCTTATGTCATGTTTGCTGGCATCCCATTGGCTAAAGCAAGTCACACTGCCAAACCCAGAGTCACCGTCGGGGAAGGTTACCAAGGTGGAGGTGGAATTCTGGGGACGACTGTGATAACCTACTGCCCATAGTCTTGGAAGGAAAACCCACATGTGTTAATATCAGAACCAGAGCACGAGGCTTGCTCAGGCTTCTCTCCTACCCGATGTCCTCTCTGTCACCACCAGTCCGGGACCACTCCTTGGTTGATGTGCTGTTCACGTTAAGCTTCAGTCAACTCGGGCATCCTTGAGATGCTGTGACCTCTTCTCCTGTACTCTGAGCCTAGCACTCATTAGTGTTTGATCAGTAATCTTCATTTGTCTGTTTTATTTTTTTCTAGATAGCTTAAACTATTAAAAAAAAAAAAAAACCCAGTGAAAGATACAAATACGACATAGAATAAATAATCAAAAATAAAAGTTCTGCAACCCCATCTTCATAATCCACTCTTCTAGGGTTTTTTTCTAAAGATATTCTAGCATTATCTGAGTTCCCAAGTCCTTCTCATTTTCCACACTGAACTTCAAAGCTATGGAATTGTTTGGGTCTGCAGAGGCAGCAGAGAAAAGGCAGGCTGACCAGCCTCTCTGATGTTCTACAGTCGTCTGCTTCGTCCCCTCTGTTACTTCAGCACTCTTGACAGGCTCACCTCCACACATGAGCTGCCTCTCTGGAGCTGGGGTGCTGGTGCTCGCAGAACCGAGCAGGCTCCTGTGCCTATGTGAGCACTGGCATGAAGCTCCTCAGTGGGCGACTCCGGAGCTGCAGAGGCCAAGAGGGTGTTTAAGGTGTTGCATGGGGAGTCATGGAGCCCAAGTGTCTGCTACCTGGGGATATGTTTTCATCTCACAGTCCTCTTAGGAATTGTTTTCCTCACCATATAGGGAAGAATCAACCTAGTCCATTGACATAGTCTACATCCGTTCCAAAGAGCTAAACATTGTGCCCCAGAGCAAGCAGACATTAGCAGAATATCCAGAGACCAAGCAACAGGAATAGGCTAGCACAGGCCATACCAGCCTTGGTGTGGAGACGGTACTTAAAGCAGGCCAGGAACAAGGGCACTGGTGGAGACCGAGAAAAGTGATGACAGCTCTTACCTCTCAGACCAGCATGGAACCTGCAGTACAGGAATACCGTGCAGAAGCCCCAGCCAGAGCAAATCCAACGCCATTTTCTCAGCCACACTATTCAATGGGTTTTCGCCAACTCCCCTGTACTCAGGGAGGTAGCACCCTAATCATTGACGCCAGAAAGCAGGATACGCAGGCAAGTGCAATGCGTATGCACGATACAAATAATTCTTCAATAAACTGCAGTAAACTGCAATTCTCACAGTAGAACAATGGTTTCGGTGATTCTGCATTGTCTTCCTGAAGTCCTGGGTTGGAGAAGCCGCACAGTATCAATGGAGACAGGTGTGAGTTCTGGTCAGGCCCAGCTAGCTGCCCTCTGCTCAGTCTTTCTTTAATGAGCTTTATTTCCCCTTGTTCTTGGGGACAAAATGTACTTACTTCCTGGTAAGTATGGATGCACCCTTTCTAGGAAGATCCTCATCCTGCCTCCTTTAAGAAAAAAAATACAGCAGTTCAGAACATCTTTTTCCAATCTTTTTGCTCCCATTTCACCCTCTATCCCCAATCTCGTTTTGCAATAATATTTTTTGTTATTATGTTTTTGTATTTTGTATTTTTTTTTTTTTAATTTCCCTCTGAGTTCTGGGAGAACTTCTGCAACATCTCCCTGCTTTGCCGATTGTCACTTCTGTGTAGTGCCCGGAGCCCCCACTAGGACCGCAGTTTGGCCATCTCAGTATTCCTCTCTACGCCGTCTTTTCTGCTCTTGGATGCGTCGCCTGTTCTGCTTCCCTGGCTGCCATGTCCTCTTGGATCTTATTGAGAACACAAGTTAGAACTTTGCCCCAAGTCTGTTTCACTGGAGAGGTTTTTTTTTTTTTTTTTCTTCTTTATTTTTAGGTTTGTGTAATTTTTCAAATAAATTCTTTAAACTGACTGATGGAGTTGCACGTGTCTGTGGTGTACAGCGTGGGGTTGTGAAGTTCACATGCTCAGGGGAATGGTTACATCTGGCTAGTTGACATGGCCTCCCACCTGGCCATTGACCATAGGCACCAACAAGACCAAGTTGTTATAGAAAGAGTAAACCTGACCAGAGCTCTTGCATGATTCCTCCTATCTAACCATGGTTTCGTATCCTTTGATCAATGTGTCCCCTTAAGAACTGGATGTCTCTCATGTCTGATGCGTTCTGCCTGAGCTGAACCTTCCAGGGAGAGATGGATGGGTGTTTTCCCTCTGCTACTGGAAGATGAGGTGCCATGGAAGTGATGAGCTACCTGTCTGGATATGTTTTTTGCAGGTAAAGACATTCACTCTAGTTTCACTCTGCTAGATCAGAAGTCAGGGCCTCGACAGACAGCGAGGTGCAGGGGAGTCAAGGGAGAAAAGACAGGAAGGCAACGACTTGTGCCCTCGGGGAAGGGTCCCTGTTCATGTGACAGCAGCAGACACACTGCCTGATGCAAATGTCCTCCTAGCAAGACACTGACTCTGCTGGCACAGCTGTCCACTTCAAGTGCTGGAGCTGGACATAACTGCTCCCCACAGATGTTGGAAGGGTCTCAAAACTCATTTCCCTCCTTTACCTGCTCCTCTCCACCCCTCATGAACTCACCTGTCTATCTCTGATCCTCGATTTTGGCAGATATTGGTAAGGATCTATGGTGTGAGTGTCTCTCCCAAAATTCAGGCATAGGGCTTGGCCTCCAGTGGTAGTGTTGAGAGATGGTAGAACCTTTAAGATGCGGGGCCTAGTGGAAGGTAATTAGGTCACTGGGGTGCTGCCCAGATGAGGTTAGTGTGGTTCTCTTGAGACTTAATTCCAACAAGACCACGTTGTTATAAAAAGAGTAAGCCTGGCCTCTGAATGCCTCTCGTTCCTGCCCACCATGTAATCTCCCCTTCTTATGTGCACTCCTACCACAATGCCATTTGCCATGTTGTTATATAGCTAGAAAGCCCTCGCCAGAGTCAAGCAGATGCTGGTGCCATCTTCTTGAACCTGCAAAACTGTGAACTACTTAAACCTCTTCTATTTATACATTATTCAGCATCAGCTATTTTGTTATAGCAACAGAAAATAAACAAAGATAAGACCTAAGCCTCTTCCATTTTTTTAGATAAGGAGTTCCTTTATGTGTGTGTATAATAACCATATTTACCAGAATTTCTCTTAGGGAGTACAAGATATTTGGAAGAGATAATCTGACAAGGTTCTTGGTAGATTGGATAAACCCTCAAAGCCATATTTGATGACTAAGGGCGATTGCTTAACTTCAGACCAAGACACAGGAAAAGCAGCTTGTTTTCCTCCTGAGAGGTAAAAGAGCAAAACGAGAGAGGACAGAAGAAAGGGAAGTCATAGAGATGGCAGAAACCCACGCACTATGCCCTGTGGCCAGCTGCTTGAGACCTTCACATCTTCAGTTTCTCAATGTCAACACTATTGACATTAGGGTCAGACAATTCTTTGGGGTGGGGGATTTGTGCTCTGCACTGTCACATCCCTCCTCTCTCCACCCACCAGATGCCAACAGCATTCCTGCTCCAGCTACGATGGCTAAAAACATCTCCAGATATTGCCCAATGTCCCCTGAGGGATAAAATTACCACAGTGGAGAACCATCAAGTTAAGACAACTAAGCTGGTCAAGTGCCTTGGATGAAGAATTCTTTACGGAAAGCGCTGAAGGGTTTGCATTTCTGGCCAGGCTGATATGGGGCCAAGTAGAGGCAGCCTGAGGGACAGAGAGGCTGGAGACAGAAGGGATCGTGAGAATATAAGCCCCGGGGAATTTACAGATAGGGCGAGTGGGGCTTTGAAGTTTGTGATCCCTTGGGGCAGGGAGTTTGCCTGACGTCTATGTCACAGAGCCAGCCGGGATCAGCTCATCCTTTCCTTTAATCTGGCCAGGTCTGTGCTATGCAAGATAGGAATTCCTCTGTGCTCCAGGCACGCGGTGGTCTGTCTTCCTGGTGTCCAGCTTGAAGACAGATTGTTCCTTTTTTTTTTTTTTTTTTTTTTTTAATGGGAATCTGGGAGAGAGCTCTCGCTCCCCACCCAAGAGGCTTCCATGAACCAGTGTGGAGCCGATGTGGAGCCAATGTGGAGACACTGGTTCGTGGACGCCTCCTAGGTGGGGAGCAAGAGCTCCCTCCCAGATTCCCATTTAAAAAAAAAAAAAAAAGGAACAACCTGTCTTGGAGGGGGAAACACCAGCAGCCATTGATGTTGACACATGACGAGCATCTCAGGCAGGGAGGCAGGTGCAGAGTAGGACCTCAGGACAGTTCACTCCAAGCTCAAGAAGCCTTAATAGTTTTGGTGGCTTCCATCAAGAGAGATGCATCCTGAAAACGTCTGCGGCCAGCTTCTGGCTTGGCCTAGGTTGGTCAATCCCTAACTCCTAGGTATCCGAGGATCCAAGTTCATGTCCCACCAGCCTCCTCTGCTCCCTCATGAACATTAGGCATGATTTGGTCCACATGGTGCCCACTTTTTCTTCAGCAAGCACAGAGATACTTAGAATTTTCCAAAGTCACTGCCTTGTCCTCTTCTGCCAGAGTCCTATTCTCTACCAGATCCCTAAACCTATCATAGATTAAAGAGTTGAGAATCAAGTCAGCACCTCCACATTGAGAGGCAAGAATAGAAGAGGAAGAGATGGAGGCCCTGACTCCACAATTCACTGAGCAACTGTTGCCCCGCCCCCCATACCTTAAGGAATCAATTTAACAACATCATCCCATTTTGAAGAGAAAGAAACTGAGCTTTCGAGAAGTTAAGTAACTTGCCTATTGTCCCAGTTGTTAGTGACTCAATGATCTGACCACAAATCCTTTCTTTCTCTTCTCAGCACTACAAAATAACATAAAAGAAGAAGCATCAGCTACAATTTTTGTAGTTTTGGGCCACTGTTAGCATATATTTATGGGAAAAAAAATGTGCTTTTACAAAGCACCATCATTTTCTAAATTCTAGCCTTCATTCTAAAGGTGAAATTTGAAACCAAAGGTGATGAGCTTTTTTCAGGCTTATGGTACATTTTGTCAAAGTTTCTGCTTTTAAGACCTTTGCCACTCGGATAGGTGAAAATATGCCATCTTAATGTCCCATTGTGCATTCTTTCTTTATCTCTAAACTGAACATTCTTTCAAGCTTTTGGGGTGTCTGTGCTTCTTCTGTTCACGTCCCTTTTCTATTTTTGTGTTGTGCCCTTTTTCTTAATATTTTGTAAGACTATCTGGTAAAATAAGGATAATGACTCTTTATCATCGTGTTGAAATGTTTCTGCCAGCTCACCATTTGCATTTTTATCATTTAGTGTTTTTTTAGATACATAAATCTTGTTCTTTCTCATAATAACTTATGTAATTGATGTGGTACTTAGAAAGTGTTTAATTTTGAGATTTTCCTCTGCTTTTCAAAAGCTATGTGCTTTACATTTATGCTAATCCATCTGTGATGTATTTTAATATTTCAGATGTAGCTGTAATTTCTATCTTTTACAAATAACCAATGTTGCTCCATGGTTTTTTGAATTATTCCAATCTTCCTCCATTGGTTCTCTTATTACTGTTGAGTACTCAAACATTCTTGGGTGTCTTCTAGGTTACCTGCTCTACCTATCTATTTATCAGTGCTTATGCCCCTGGTACGGTATTTTAAGTAGCTTTCCAAGCTCCTTGAACATTTACAGTTCTCTCCTCTCCCCATTACCTTTTCTGAACCTTTCTTAGCTCTGCTGTCTAGTTCATTTTTCCAAATGAAGTTTAGAATTATGTCATGGTTTTTAAGAGATGAAAAATCCATTGTTATTTTGTTGGAGGGTGGTTGGGTTACAGTTCTCCAAGCCTGCCTGGCTGGAATGTCCTCCCTCTCCTACCTTGTCACCTGGGTAACCCCAACCTCTAGCTTTTTTTGTTCGTGGTGCGGGGGGTGGAACCCAGGGCCTTACACAAATCCTAGGCAAAATATCTACCACTGGGTCACTTCCCTAGCCCTTTAAAAAAATTATTTTTGTATTTGTAGATGGACAGCATGCCTTCATTTTATTTATTTTTATGTGGTGCTAAGGATCAAATCCAGTGCCTCACACCTGCTAGGCAAGTCCTCTGCCACTGAACTATAGCCCCAGGCTTTCCCCAGCCCTTTTTATTTTTATTTAGAGACAGGGTCTCACTAAGTTGCTGAGGCTGGCCTAGAACTTGTGATCCTCCTGCCTCAGTCTCCAAAGTCACTGGCATTACAGGTGAACTCCACCAGGTCTAGCCCCAGTCGCAAGTTAGATTGCCTAGTTGTCCATTGCCTCTTCCATATCACCTTCCCCCGACTTGACTCCCTCTAAGCCGGGGCCTCTCAGGAGCAGAGGCAGCATCTCCTTCTCATCCTCTGCCAAGCAGCCTGATATGCACCAAAGGTGCTGAAGAAGAGGAAAGACTGCAGTGAAACGAGGGGGAGCAGGTGTGCCCAGCCAGCCTCAGCCTCCACCTTCAGGCAGCTGGGCCGCAGGGAGTTTACCTGGGCTGGGCCTCCAGAACACTGAGCTCCCCAAGGCCCTGTCTGAATTTCCAGTCCCTCCAAAAGACTTCCGCCCAGTCTGCCTCCCCCAACCTTCTGCAGAACCATCGTAACACAACTCACACTAGGGGGATATTATGCGATGACTTCTGTCAAGGACCCAAGTCGGAGATTTGCGGAACTGAATTCTAATTTTGACAGCAGAGTGTGAATAAACATTAACATGCTTTATTGCTCTAAATCTGTTGCTAAATTCATTGCTTCTCTATGAGTCAGAAGCCCAATAAACAACTATAATGTTCCAATAACTACTCTGACTGTCATTGCACATATTCTGAATGATTCATAGAGTCTTTCTGCTGATTCCAATCACAAAAGTACCGTCCATCTAAAGCATTAAATCTGAAAATCTGTAATTCTCAGGGTCATTGGAAGCAAATGGGGAAATAAATGGAAACTAGCAGCTATGGACCGTGGAGGCAGCATCTTTCTATGCAGTGACAGTAAAGGCTGAGGTGGGAGTCTTGTGATTCCTTATCTATCTTTCCTCAAGTAGCCTCCAATGTCAAAGGCCTGGGAAGGGTCTTGCTCTTGAAGTCTAGTGACCATCCTATTGCACCCGAATAGAAAGGGACCATACTTCTCTTTGGCTATGTCCCCTATCAAAGATGTTCCATTTGTCCTGGGTAAATAATCAACGCCCCTTCTAAATCTGCGCTCACACCCTGCATCAGAATACTAGTGGGCAGGACGGTCCCTCGCATATGTGTGGGAGTGTTAAGTTTTCAAGTCTGTACCAAGATTTTATAAACAGACCACCCTGTGATCTGGTCCTATATTTAGGTGGAGCAGGGCACTGCCTGAGTGGCAGGATGGAGAGCGCTGCTTACGTTTGTCACCCAAGCCCACACACCCACGCCCAACTGTCACAGAGCCTGAAATTCCTACCATTAGAGTTACTACTTTTGGTTGAGGAAGAGGGCTTCACGAAAACCCTGATCGAGGATGGGTATGCCAGGCGGGAGTGTTCCATGGCACGGAGCTGCTTGTAGTGTCGAATTGCCTTTTTTCTCTATTGCAAGTTTAAAAGGATTAGTGTGGCATATAAAGTAGGAAAATTGAAAATAATTCTTTTCCCTGCAGAAACCCGGCAGACATCCCCCTAGCCAGGGAAGGAAGGTGACGTACAAGACGATGTCACGTGGGAATCGTGTGCCTTCTGATGAGATGGGCACTTCACCCTGTGTCACCCTTCCCCAAATCCCATAACCCCATCGTGAGAAAATTCCAACAAGCCCAGTTCAGGAGACATTCTATGGGACTGCTGGCCAGTACTGGTCAAGACCATGGTTACAGAAAACCAAGGAAGGCTGAGAACCTGTTACAGACCAGAGGAGACCAGAGAGACATGACAATAGGAAGTGACGATGGCACGCTGCATGGGATCCTGGAACAGGAAAAGGACACTGAAGGAGAAACTGGTGGCATCCAATTAAAGCTTGGAGTTCAGGTACAATATACCAAAGATGGCACGTGAGTTTTGGCAGATGGGAAGGTAACAATGTTAACCGCAGTGCAATTTGGGCCAGGGTTCCTGTAAGTCTAACATCATTCCCAAGTATTTTTTAAAGGTCAGGAAGAAGTCCAAAATCCATTTTGCTCTCTGGGGCTGCCAACTCCACTGTTGGCCGTATAAGAACCCCAGGAACTTAACGATGCCCTGAACAATTCTCTTGTTAAGTCTGGGGTTGTTACCCAGCTGGCATGCATCCCGTTGCTTGTTTTTGTGGGTGTGAACCCAGTGCTCTGGTTCCATCTGAAGCAAGCTCATTTGCTCCTTGAGCCCAGGCCGACCTAGTCCTGGTGCCAGCCAGCAGGTAATACTGACCATGCCACCCCTTATGCGCCAAACTGGGTCTCAGAGATACTCCTATGCATTGGATAGGCTAACCAAGAGGTGGGAGAGACTTGCATAAAGATCTTTGGAGAAGGAGGAACATGAGGAATCTGAGAGGACCAGGGAATCCTGGTTAGGATTGGGGGGCACATTGACAGGAGGTGGCCCCTGCATGTCAGTACTATGGTTCACTGGCTTCCAGGTACTAACCCTCATCCAAGGTATCACCTCCTGTGGGGTGGCGCCTGCAAGCTGAACCAGGTCTTCACTATTCCAGAACCTTACCTCCTTCCAACTGGCCAGCCTTGGGGCTCCACCCCTTTTTGCTTCCCTTTGGTCTGCAGAGCCCTCGTTCTTCCAGTGGGCTGAGTCCTGTCTCTTGCAGGAACTGTCTAGAAGAAAGGCATCTAAGAGAAGTCCAGATACTTAGGACATAGAACCTCACTCCTGACCACTCATTTTATCCTGATGAGAGAAAAATAGGCATAGTTAATTCTCAACTAGTCATCAACCACATTAAATATTCACTATATGGCCTTGTAGCACCAATGTGGAGAGTGACATGTTCGTGGTAACATGAAAAATTATCACCAGCCCAAGAGGGAGATGGTGAGGAAGGAAGGGATGGAAGTGTTCTCTCATACAGGGTCTGTCAGGAGCCCTGACCAGGCGTGCCCACAGAAGCAGCCAATGGAGAAGAGTGTGGTCCTTTATCGTCCTGGAGGAGTCCATGTGGCTATTTGGCATAAAAAATCGTTCACAGACCCTGCTGGAAGAGAGCCCTGCAGTACACCTGAGAATTTTCTTTCCTGGGATGAGTGCCTGAGGCTCAATATTTGTTCCTTCTGTGGACACATGAGTGCGCTTGCTCTAAGTCTAAGCAGCTAAAGAATCAGAAGTACTTTCCAAGGCCTGGCGGAACTGGGAAAGAGGAGTCACAACTGGAGGACTTAGTACCTGTGGGGTCTGGACAAGCTCTCTAAACATGCATGACCATCAAGCCGAAGCCCCAGGTACCACTCAAGACAGAACAACTTCAATCTAAGCAAAAGTAATTGGCATGTACTGTGTGTGTGTGTGTGTGTGTGTGTGTGTGTGTGTGTGTGTGTGTGTGTGTGTTTCCAGAACATGGGCCTCCTTTCATTGGATAGGATAACCAAAGCGGGTAGGCAAAGATTTGAATAAAGATCTTTGGAGAAGGAGGAACAGGGAAGGGAGGCTCAAATCTGAAAGGACTGGGGAATCCTGGTTAGGATTTGGGGACACACTGGTACGAGGGTGGGTGGCCACTGTGGCCAGTTTATTGAGGGGCAGGCTTGTCCAGTGGGAGGGGTGGTCTTGAAGCATGCTGCAGTTCCTTTGCCCAGAGCGAGGTATTCACCAAACCATCTCTGGTTTGACTTGAGGGATGTCGCGATTGCTTTGCCTCCCGCTTCACCCAGCCCTCCTGGGAGTCACCTCACATACTTCAGTACTTTTCTTTTTTGCTTCAGGGGGTCAGACTTTGTCTCTGATATTTGTCATTAAGAACCCCAATTGATACACATTATTCTTTTTATTCAAAATTTCTGTAGATAAATGTCATGTAGAGATGATTCCCTTGAGCCCTGGAAATGCTAAATTAAATGGATGTAATGAGACCAGGCTGCTGCTTAGCATAACAGAACAAAAATGTGTTTTTATTTCCTCTTTCCACAATACATATTGAATAACCCCATCTTACACTGTGCTGAGCCTCAGAGACCTAGAAACCACTAGTAAGCACCCAAGGGCTTGTGAGTTAATTATAACAGCTTTTCCTGGGTTTGGCCTGTGGTTTTCCTCTTATGATGAAATGTCAAGAATGGGGGAGGTGAGTTCTGTCGTGTGCTGCCGCTGATGTTTTTAACCAAGGATCTAAGGCTGTTTGATATTTTTGGCTTCGTAATTCCCATTTCCAGTCCCGATTTGGAAATAAAGCAAGATTGAATTCCAAAGAAAAAGAGTTTCTAAGCTACTAAACAGCCTAGCGGTTGCTTTAAGGTAAAAAGCTAAATTTCTGAGGTCCCTCTTCCCATTCCTTTACGCTTTTCTGTTTTTTTTATCTATGTGGCAAGCTGTGTTCGTCTACTGCTCTTTCTTCCCCCTCTTTTCCTGATTTAGTACTATAGGTTAATTCTGCCTCAATTTATCACAATATTTGCTTTATAGCTGCAGACTTCTTATTTCTTCTTGACCCTCCTGTTGTACAATGAGACTTCATACTCAGGACCTGGCACCAGAAAAAAAAAAAAAAAAAAAAAAAAATCAAGGTGTCACCTCTGCATTTGGATGTCCAAGGAGGAGGATAGCAGTATTCTTCATCTTTCTCATTCCTTGTCATATGAAATAGAGCCTAACAGAGAAGGGGTTCCCATAGCCAAGGAAAGGGGAAACCTGGTTACTATGACCTCCATTCAACTTTGAAATTTCCAAATGTAATAAACAGGTCAAAGGTGCATGAAGATACTTCCGTGGCCCTTCCATATCTGTGGGTTCTGCATCTGCAGATTCAACCAACTACAGATAAATTTTTTAAAAAAATTCATCTGGGTGGGGATGTAGCTCAGTGGTAAAGTGCTTGCCCAGAAAGAATGAGGCCCTGGGTTTGCTCTTCGTACCACCACCAACAAAAAACATCATCTGCACGTGATCATCTGAACACCTACATATTTTTTTCTTCTCATTATTCCCTAAACAATACAGCACAACACCTATTTACATAGCATTTCATTGCAATAGGTATTATAAGCAATCTAGAGATTATTTAAAGTATACGGAGGATTTGTGTAGGTTATATGCAAATATGATACCATTTTACATATGGGGCTCAAGAATCCTTGGATTTGGGCACCAGAGAGGAACCTGTGCCAATCCCCACAGATCCCTGAGGGATGACTGTATTTTGCCTTCTATGAGCATTGACTCTTCAGCATTGGTCAGAAATCCATGGGATGGGTATGTGGCTCAGTGGTGAAGCACTTGTCTAGTGTGTACAAGGCCCGGGGTTCAATTCTTAACACAACAACAACAAAATCCTAACAGCAAAAACTGCTAATGCTACTTTCTCTTCCCAAGGACAGGTGCATGGGGCCTCTGTTCAACCCCATGTGTGTGTGTGTGTGTGTGTGTGTTGCTAGCCCTTGTTTTTCATAGAACTCAGGATGATCTCACTGTATCAGATATCCAGTCTCTGGTATCCAGTCTCTGAAAGTGACAGAACCTGAATTTTGTCTCAGTCTGAGTTTGTCCCACGTGGCCCCAGTCCCAGACTCAGGGTGACCTCCAAGTCCTTCCCAACGTCCAGGTCCTGAGCAGCTTCTGTGACTTAGGAAGTGTCAGGGTAAAGCTGCTGAAGGCAGAGCATATATTCGGCGAGGCTCCATTACTTGCTTGGGGAGACAACCAGGTCTCTCTCCCTGCTCAATATCCTGCTGAATCTATGTAGCTGCTTGTCATTTGCATCATCTATAATGGCTAATGTCCTGCCCAGTAGAGAGTCTGTGTACAATTGATGGTGATGGATAAATGAACAAATTATTTGCAGTGTCACTCTAAGCTCAAAGACCTATGAAGGTATGACATTTGGTAGCATCTTTGCAAGTTTATCTTTTCCCAGGGAAATTGGCCTCCAACTCTTGGGTGTGTAGAGAGAATGCAACTTTCATACAAGCTCATAAAATGCACAACCTATCCCACCTCTATAGTGCAGCAATTTGCTTATCACAGCACTTGACACCCTTCCAAATCTTTTTCTGACTTTCTCTTATTTGGGTCTCAAAACAAGGGAGAAGTTGTAGGGTTTTTTATTTGTTTGTTTGTTTGGCGATACTGGGATTAGACCCAGTACTATGGAGCTACCTCCCAGCTTTTTTTTGAGACAGGGTCCCCCTAAGTTGCTCAAGCCAGCCTCTTAACTTGCAACCCTCCTTCCGCATCTTCCTGAGTGACTGAGATTACAGGGCTGCACTACTGCTCCTGGGTAGAAGGCAAGTTTTATTCCAGTTTTACCAGTGAGGAAATTGGGGCTCTGTAATGGCTGAACTGTGTCCTCCCCAAATTCACACACTGAAGACAATAACCTCCTGCACATGTGCCTCCGAACGTGACTGTATTCAAGACAAAGTCTTTAAAGGAGTAATTAAATTAAAGTGGGGCGATTAGGGTGAGCTCTAATCCAATCTGATAGTGTCCTTATAAGAAGGGATTAAGATGTAGACACAAATACGGAAGGAAAACCACGTGAACACCTGCAAGACCGGAGTGAGCCCTGGAGAAACCAACCCTGCTGATAACTTGATCTCAGACTTCTGGCCTCCAACACTCGGAAAATGAATAGTTGTTCACACCACCTACTCCGTGGCATTTTGTTATGGCAAACCCTAGCAAACACATAAGCTCAAAGAGATCCACAACTTACCTGCAGTCTCATACCCAGTGAGAGCTACAGTGAAGGTCAGTCCACGTGCCCCAGTTTGAAAATCCTTTGTCAAACAAAACAATTTACTTAGGAGGAAAACAAGGTTGTCTCATAGCTGCAAATGCATAGTTGGTCTCTGATCCACTTACTTCCGCATTGTTTAATTGCCGGAGGGGTAACACACACACAAATACCAATTATTATGTTCCTGTGATTCCAGATGACTTTGATTCGATTAGTATTTATAGCAAAATGTTCCTAAGCAGCACTGGCAAATAATGCAGAGTTCCTTGTCCCTATTTCACGATCCCTGCACAGGAAAGCTACAACATCCCTCTATCTGCCCTTATTTGTCCAATATCCATGCGCCCTCTTTGAGCAACAACGCCGAGAATGACAGCCATTCTGAGAAAAATTCGACTTTGTTAGGTAGATCTAATTCCAGCTAAAACAGCCCTTTGACCGGGACTTGTTTCCCCGAGATGACCGCAGTGCACGCCCCTCCCGCCCAGGCCGAAGCCTCCGCGCGCTGGGAGAGGCCCCTCCTGGCTCTGCGCTTTCCCTTCGCGGCCGCGCACTGGCGCTGCGGCGTTAGTGTGTGGCGCGGGGCTGTTCGGCTTTGCATCCTGACGCGGAACTGAAACTTGGGCGTGAGCGAGGTTTTGCATTGCGAACCCATTTCCCCTTTCCCTCCTTGCCTCCGGAGGGAAGGCTCGGGCGGTCTAAACTGGGCTTGACCTCTGGGGGAAAGTTCTTAAATCAAAGAGAACAAAAGTGCTTCCGTAGTCACGAAAATGGCTAAGGAGCCACCCTTTATTCTGGGCAGGTCACTCCCCCTGCTGAAAGGGCTGGAAATGCATTTTGTCCCTGCTGAAGTGGGGCGGGGACAGGAGGTCGTGGCTGATTTTCCCAGCAGGCAGACATCGCAGCACGGTCCGGTTAAAATAGTAACTGCTGAAAGTGACAGTGACAGAGTCCAAACGTGCAGCCACCCGGGTGGTCACATTCTCGGCTCTGGAGCCAGTCTCCGCCTAAGGACGGCTCTGGAAGACGGTTTTGCACCCTGCCCTGCTCCAGGACCTGAACTAAACCTTCCGAGAATTCAGGGTCCTGCTCCTTCATGTAGACAACGGATTGCATTCATTAAAAGTGTGCGTTGTGTCTTCATTATTGCCATCTTTGTAGTTTTCAGATGATCATTAGGTCCTTAAGAATACCCGCACAATTGGCAACAGTTCCAGTCGTGTCAATGAAGGCCAACTTCAAATCTGTGATCTTCGTGCCAAGTGGAGGGGTTGGCGCCCCGCTCAGACTGTGGCATGGTGGCTCGGGAGGTGTGTGAATCTTAGGTATGTCTGGCTGCAAGTGATGCAGCCCCTACCTCTCTGCTAGTGACCTTCAAAGTAAGGCACGTTTAAATCTGCGGATCCCCAAGCAAGCATCCTAAAATGAGGCACAGGGATGGGGTGGTGGGTGACAGCCCTTCTTCCTACCCCAAAGGACAACTCAGTTCTGGTTCCCACTGCGCCACTAAAGGGCCCTTACAGAAAAAGAGGAAAAATAAAATAAAATAAAACCTGAATTTTTCACTCACACTAAAAGCAAGCCTGCAAATATCTATACGGATCCCACGCTGCTGCTGCTGCTGATGATGATAATGATTGAATCCAGGGCAGCAGGCACGTTAAGCATGCTCTCTCTGAGCCGCACCCCCAGTACCCAGGCCGGTATTATTATTAGGAAAGCTACAGACACGTACCCTGCTACCAAACCAAATATTCTCCTACAACACATTGCAATGGCTCCGTAAGAAAAATTGCCTGAATATCAAGCCAGAAACCCATCTGGAGGGGGAGAGGACGAAACTGGGGGCGGTTTTCCTTCCTGGAGGGAAAAGCTTTGAGAAGGGACAAGTGTCCCCAGGCAGGCAGAGGAAGCCTGGCCCAGCCTCCCTGCAGGCTGCCAGGAACCCTGACTGGGCGAGGCACGGGGAGGCAGGAGCGCCACCGAGAGAGGCGGTCCCCCGGAAAGTCCTCAAAGCAGGTGAAGAGTGAGCTCTGGAAGGAAAAGGAGGTCACGCCCGGGAATCAAAGTCGGCGGGGGAGGGGAGGGCGTGCCGCGCCGGGGCAGAAGCTCCGAGGGGCCTGCTTCCAGCGCGCTCTCCACTTCGATGCACCTTTCAAAGCCCTGCCTGGACCCTGGGATAAAGGGATGAGAGGCCCCGCGACGAGGGTGCGCTCCTCCCCGCCTTTGAGCTCGGCGAAGCCCAGGCTCCCGCCCCGCGCCCCCGACCGCTGCAGGCTCCGCCGCCTCGCTCGCCGGCCGCTGTCGTTTGATTCATAGATGACTCGGGTTCCAACAACCCTTTCGAAGAAGCCAAAGGAACTCAGCTCCCAGCGTGCGAGGAAGTAAGAGCTCTTCATGAAGGTTTAAGTCAACTTAATTCGATTTGACTTAATTCGGAAGCCGTGGAATCTGGAGAAAGCTGGATTTTCCCTCCCACTTGGTTCCCAAAGCCCAGGAACCCGTCCTTCGTGGAAAGCTCCCCTCCCAGGTGCGGCTGATGGCACCGTGCCCATCACTAGCAGAAGGGCCGGATGCTGACATCCGAGGCCAGTGGTTCATCATTGATAAAACCACACCCACGTCAGATGGAGACCTGAACAGCTGCCTGACTAGACAGTGCCTAGGGCCCAGGTGGGAGGAGAGGATCCCAGATAGGACAGTACCTCCCTAGGTTGTCTGTAGGTGTCCCTTCAGACTGTGCAGTCCTTATCCTGGCTCCTTACTTGACTCTTTTCCAGGCCACAAGCCCGGTGGTCACTCTTGACCCTGCTGTAATCTTCAGTCAGCATCTGTCACATGGGGATGGAAGGGGGACTTTGTTCTTAAGCCAAGGGCCTCAGCATTAGCTACCTTGGTTTTTCTAGAAATCAGAACCATTGGTTGGATGGTTACAAGTGATAGGGAAGAAAGGGAAGAGTTTTGTCATACTTAGCAAATTATATTAAATACGATAAAATTCTGAATCATAAAGCAAGCCCGCTGGATTTCTGCTTCATGTGGTGGTAATGTGACAACAAAGCAATTCTTTTTTCTAGGGGGACACTTCCTCTCTGTTTACTATACTGCTTGATCAATCCTATCCTGAATTCTCCCCAGATAAGAAACAGCCTAACCAGAACTCAGAAATAAAAACAGCAGCTTCCAGCTCAGACTCAGAACCTTGCCTTTTAAAAAATGAAAAATAAGACTTTTTGAGAAGATCACTCAAGTTCAATCCAAACTAGCATCCCAAATTTTGGAGGGCCAACAAATATACTCGATACCAAAGAATGATTTTTTTCATAAGAAATGACTAATTTAATGACAAACACCTCAAACATCACAACATCCCCAAAAGGAACCTAAGATTTTCATTAATAAGTTACCTTCAGGCTTCTTTGATAAAATTTCCCCTACATTTTCAAAAGCAAACTCTTTAATTACTTCATATGATAAAGTTGGGGAATTTATTCTATAGACGGAATAGAAAGATAATCTAGTCTTACCTCTACCATGACTGATTAAAATTTGTTTTTTTAAAAACATTTTCCACACTGGGTGCAGTGGCACATGCTTGTAATCCCAGAGGCTCAGGAGGCTGGGGCAGGAGGATTGTAAATTCAAAGCTAGCCTCAGCAACTTAGTGAGGCACTATGCAACTCAGCAAGACACTATCTCTAGATAAAATATTTTATTTTATCAAACCCAGGGCTCAGTCGGCCCTGGGTTCGATCCCCAGCACCCCCCCAAAAAAAAAAAGAGGGGGGGGCTAAGGATGTGGCTCAGTGGTGGAGCACTTGCCTGGCACGTGTGAGGCAGTGGGTTCAATCCTCAGCACCACATAAAAATAATAAAGATTTAAAAAAAAAAAAAAAGGGCTGAGGATGTGGCTCAGTGGGTAAGTGCCCCTGTTTTCAATCCCTGGTGCAACAACAACTACAACCACAAAAAATCCACATCTTTATTGGTGCATTATAGTTGTATCTAATGACGGGATTTGTTGTTACATATTCATGCATGCATACAATCTAACTATATAATTTGGAAAATATCACTCACCAGCACTTTTCAAAGACTGGGAAGCTCTTGAGTTTTCTGGGTTAGGGGTTTGGGCAATAGTGAAATCATACTAGGCCATGCTATTTTTTTGTTAGTGCCTGTAGCCAGGGTCAGACTCTTCTGGGGACAGAGTGTGTGCCTTTCACCTGGCACTAGAAAGAGGGCACAAGCTCAAGTCACAAGAAAATCTCTCAGGATCCTGAGGTCCAGTGGGCAGGAGGGTAAGAAGGAAAGGGCCATTTCCCAGGACTAGTCTGTGATGACTGGTTGGTTTAATAACATTCCTCTGCCATCTAGTGGCAATTAGAGCCTACACTTAAATCCCACCAAAGTTTCTAGGAGCTCCTTTGTAGGGGAGGATCAATCTCCAAGATTTAGGAATTATCTCTTTCACTCAAGCATTAAAAAAAAAAAAAAAAAAAAAAAAAAAGCATCATGAGGCTTATCAGAAAGAAGAATTTCAATGAGAACTGACTTGGAGTCTCCTGTGATGTTGGATGATGATAGGAAGCTGCTTTATGGAGGACACTTTGCTTGATGGTTTGTAGCAGGTGACAATTCGCTCCTTCACACAAATGTGATCCACAGCACAAAACATACACACACACACACACACACACACACACACACACACACACACACACGTAGAAGACATCCTTGCCATTTTCATTACTGGAGACAAAGAGTTCCACAATAACTGTATGCCTGTGTACTTACTATTTATGCTGCTTTTGAAATTTTTTATAAGGAAGAGGTTAGGTCTTTAATTACATCATGCCATTTGCACCTCTCGTCTCTGCCAAGTGCCTGTGACCTTGAGCTGTCCTCAATTCTCGCTCTGCCCTTATAATACCTATCACTTACTCAGAGCTTCCACTACGTGACGGGGACACCTACGGTGCCTTATGCTTATCCTCCCACTTGAACTTCACAATACAATGAGGCCCGTCCCTATTGTCACTACCATTTAGCATACGAGGACAACAAGGTCAAGCAATTTGATCAAGGGATGATGGTGTCAGGGCTCAAACCCAGGCATTCTGCTTCCAGAATATCACTCCTAGCTTCCTTCAAGTTCCTATCGTATCCTCGCCACTGGAATTTTGGGTGATCTGAAACATCTCCTCCCTGAATCTTCACTACATATAAAAATATGTACGGTCTCCCACCGTAGAATACACGAATGTACAAATAAAGCCCACCGGGCCTCACTCCAGGAAGGTGGGTGGCTGTCCTTTGCAAGTTGCATTGTTCCATTGTGTCAAGGACTTCTCAGCAAAAAAGCAGAGGCCTGGAAGAGAGTGCCACACGTGACCTGTCGCACATCTCAACTAGCAAAATCCTGGTTGCCATTTCCCAGAACCAGTCCAGAAAAAGAACTTGTCAGTGATAGATGGTGAAAGTGGAAACAAGCCCAGGTCCGGAGTCAAGCGCTGAGCCCCTTGGGTGCGATGGAACCAATTGGTAAATAACTAAGACCCATTCTTTTGATGACCCCTCCCAAATAGAAATAAACATCAAAACTTTAAAAAATCTTAAGCAAGAGGTGACAGCACAGAGAGAATGCTCCTATTTACACATTTTCAAGGGAGCATAGAACGAATGGTCTTTAAAGGATCAGACATGAATGCAGTTTTGTGGCTTCTGATTTTTAAAGCTACTTGAGGTTTTCACGGTGAGTGCTGATAACATCACGTCATGCCAGGGTGCTCCTTAAATCATTTGGTGTTGGTTTGCATTTAGAAAAATATACCCTGCTGAGAACAGGATCATGAAAATCGAGTGTTCAGGGGATCATGCTCCTGCAAACCTTACATTCAAGTCATTTGAGTTTGTTTGAAGATTGTTTTCAATGATTATACACAAAGCAGTGATCGGTTACACCCAAAATGATTAATTCTACATAACCCTACTTGAATATTTCTTTGTATATTATGTATACATGTCTCTTTCTGACCCAGGCCAATTAATTGGATTAGAATAAGAAATGTCAATAAGTCAATTGTACTTGGTCTTGAAATCTTGGATCTATGTGGGCAATTATTTTATAAGGTGTAATGGAATTTTAAAATGATAAACTATAATCCTTCCCCCTCCTAGACACTGAGGCTGGGAGAGCTTTTACACTGGCTTTTGGTACATTAGTTGCCAAGAAAGCAGTTAACTACAAACATCTCTTACATGTCATTGGATTTTTAGCAAAATTTCTGCCAAGGGAACCAAATTGTTAGTTCAGGTAATGAAATTTTTAAAAAATAAAAAAATATGTTTATAAATACATTTAAATATATAATTTGAAATTGTCCAGTACAATATCTAAGCTCTGCTTCCTTTCAGTTAAAATGTGGCCCAATATCAAAGGACAGCCCACTGCCAGGACAGTTTTTGTCTTTGCTAAAGCTGAGGCCAATGTCCGCTCCCTTATCCTGCTTGTTAAAAAGCTGGCAAAGAGCAAAAAGCTTTCCTAGAGACTAACATGCTGGCAAGAAACACATGCCATTTTTGTACATTACAATAACCCAAGTCAGGAATATTTTTTTTTCAGTGACCTGCAGAGTAAATTGTATCTTAGACTGCAAAATTAACCTTAACAACCCAGGGAAGATGCAATCAATAAAATATATTGTGACACTGCTTATTTGCATGTATTAATTTTTTTTGGCACTGTGTAATTTGGTCTTGCGACTCTTAGACAGCACTTAGACAACTACTTAGGGAACACAGAAGTTTAGAACTTCATAAATGATGACCGTCCATTCTCTTAATTATGCCTGGCACTGTGTTGGGGCTGAAGTTCCTGGCGACTAAGAGCTTAAACCCCAGAGTCAGGTGACCTGGGTTCAAATTCTAACACTTCAACTAATATAAACTAGATGCTTGTTAGTTGGGTGACTGCAAGCACATTGCTCAACTTTGCTTAGATTGTTCATCTCTAAAACAGAGTTTTGTTTGCAAGAATCAAGTGAGTTAACGTGAGTCATCTAAAAGAGTGCCTGACTTACTAGGCATCCGCCATTTTTAGAATTACCTCTGTGGGTTAATACAGCTGAGCAAGGGGCATTGCCTCTGCCCTTATCACAGTCAATAAAGGAGACAGGTAAGTATGGAATTGTCAGTGGTGGGTTAGGGTGGGGTTGTTTGCTAGTGTTGTCGTACTTCCAGCTTTTTAGAAAATTTCCCTCTCCAGAGCCATGATCAATGCCACTGAAATCCTGATCCACGTTAAGCCTCTGAGTGCTGCCCATGGACACTGTTGTAATGTCCTCCTTGAACTGACCATCTTTTGCTTGCTGATAGGTGTTTTCTCAAGCTGGCCGACGGTGCCCTTGTTCTGACACCCCTTTCTGCCATTGCTTTGAGACACAGCAGTTGCCAGCTCTCTTCTGTCACCAGGTCTCCATTTAACTCACTTGCTCTCTGGAATTATGGGACCTTCCATCATTCTCCTCATGGTCCTGGAGAAAACTGTGAGATTGAAGGGTGCTTCGTGGATGATGGTTGGAATTGAGATTTGCTAGCCAGCCCTCTGGAGTCTCTCACATGTCCATGTAGCTTAGACCTGAGTTCCTTGGTCACCATCTTGTCTGCTACCTTACTTATATTTTGTGCTCATTTTCCTCATTCCCACTCCCAACTATATGCCGCTTAATTTATGTAATACACCGGGCATTGAGAGCTCAATATTTCTCAGTGTATTTGATAGTAACTGAAGGCAACTCACAGGAGCAGTCAACTTGACCTGGATGACAATTAGTTTGTCAACTCAATTCAGAAACACATTCCTCTCTTTTGGGAAAGACATTTCAGAGTGATTTCTCAAGCTATTTTGAAGTTTACCATTGCTATCATGACTAGATTGTCAATACGCTGGTAGGGGCGAGACCCTCATATGTGGCCTTCTGTTTAAGTAGCTTTTCTGGAAAATCCAGCAGTTTATTGTATGCAACATTCAAGGCTATTCACAGTCAATTTTTTTTTTTTCATTGTGGGAGTGGGGATTGAACCCAGGGCCTCACACATGCTAGGCAAACATTCTACCATGAGCTACACCCTGGCCCTAATTAGTTAACTTCTGAAGTTCCCTCCATTCATACATGTCTTACCGTTTCTTCCTGAAGACCATCAAGGTTGGCAATGGAAGAAGAGACGAAATCTTTTCATGCCAAATATGTGATCCAGATGAAGTTCTAGCCAAACAGAGCCACTGCTGTACATTTCATGTTACCACCTCTGTACTGTCTTGAGCAAAGGCATCAAGATTTCTTCCATCTGGACTTCCTCATTTTCCTCCTATATGTTCAATTTCTACCTATTTGTAAAGAGCCTGCTAAGATGCTGCTGTCTACTCCAAAAAAATCCAGGTTCCTCCCACCTCATCACTGCTATCTTTGCACACGATTCTCTTCCCACCTCCTTCCAAGTTATGGATTACCGCACATAATGATGCTGTATGAACTGGTTCAATAATGGAATGTGAAGAATGTGATCTTTACAATTTTTAAACATTTTTTATTTTTTTTTAATTTTTTTGTTATTTAAACAAATGGGATATGTGTTGTTTCTCTGTACATGGAGTCAAGGCATACCATTTGTGTAATCATAAATTTACATAGGGCAATGTTGTTTGATTCATTCTGTTATTTTTTCCCTTCCCCCCACCCCTCCAACCCTTCTTTTCCCTCCATACAGTCCTTCCTTCCTCCATTCTTACCACCCTCCTTATCCCTAACCCTAAACCTAACCCTAACCCTAACGCTAACCCCTCCTACCCCCCATTATATGTCCTCATCCGCTTATCAGCGAGATCATTCGTCCTTTAGTTTTTTGAGATTGGCTTATCTCACTTAGCATGATATTCTCCAATTTCATCCATTTGCCTGCAAATGCCATAATTTTATCATTCTTCATGGTGGAGTAGTATTCCATTGTATATATATGCCACAGTTTCTTTATCCATTCATCAACTGAAGGGCATCTAGGTTGGTTCCACAGTCTGGCTATGGTGAATTGAGCAGCTATGAACATTGATGTGGCTGTATCTCTGTAGTATGCTGATTTTAAGTCCTCTGGGTATAGGCCAAGGAGTGGGATGGCTGGGTCAAATGGTAGTTCCATTCCAAGCTTTCTGAGGAATCTCCATACTGCTTTCCAGAGTGGCTGCACCAATTTGCAACCCCACCAGCAATGTATGAGGGTACCTTTTTCCCCACATCCTCGCCAACACCTGTTGTTGCTTGTTTTCTTCATAATCGCCATTCTAATTGGGGTGAGATGGAATCTTAGTGTAGTTTTGATTTGCATTTCTCTTATTACTAGAGATGTTGAACATTTTTTCATATATCTGTAGATTGCTTGTACATCTTCTTCTGTGAAGTGTCTGTTCATTTCCTTAGCCCATTTGTTGATTGGATTATTTGTATTCTTGGTGTAGAGTTTTTTGAGTTCTTTATAGATTCTGGAAATTAGCGCTCTATCTGAAGTATGAGTGGCAAAGATATTCTCCCACTCTGTAGGCTCTCTCTTCACATTACTGATAGTTTCCTTTGCTGAGAGAAAGTTTTTAGTTTGAATCTATCCAAGTTGTTGATTCTTGCTTTTATTTCTTGTGCTATGGGAGTCCTGTTAAGGAAGTCTGATCCTCAGCCAACAAGGTGAAGATTTGGACCTACTTTTTCTTCTATAAGATGCAGGGTCTCTGGTCTGATTCCGAGGTCCTTGATCCATTTTGAGTCGAGTTTTGTGCAGGGTGAGAGATAGGGGTTTAATTTCATTCTGTTGCATATGGATTTCCAGTTTTCCCAGCACCATTTGTTGAAGAGGCTATCTTTTCTCCATTGCATATTTTTGGCACCTTTGTCTAGTATGAGAAAATTGTATTTATTTGGGGTTGTGTTCATGTCCTCTATTCTGTACCATTGATCTACCTGTCTATTTTGGTACCAATACCATGCCGTTTTTGTTACTATTGCTTTGTAATAGAGTTGAAGATCTGGTATTGTGATACCCCCTGTTTCGCTCTTTCTACTGAGGATTGCTTTAGCTATTCTGGGTTTTTTACTCTTCCAGATGAATTTCATGATTGCTTGCTCTATTTCTGTAAGGTACATCATTGGGATTTTAATTGGAATTGCATTGAATCTGTTTAGCACTTTTGGTAGTATGGCCATTTTGACAATATTAATTCTGCCTGTCCAAGAACATGGGAGATCTTTCCATCTTCTAAGGCTTTCTTTAATTTCTTTCTTTAGTGTTCTGTAGTTCTCATTGTAGAGGTCTTTCACCTCTTTTGTGAGATTGATTCCCAAGTATTTTATTTTTTTCGATGCTATTGTGAATGGGGTAGTTTTCCTAATTTCTCTTTCTGAAGATTCATCACTTATGTATAAAAATGCATTGGATTTATGAGCATTGATCTTGTAACCTGCTACTTTACTGAATTCACTTATGAGTTCTAAGAGTTTTCTGGTGGAATTTCCAGGTTCCTCTAAATATATAATCATGTCATCAGCGAACAGGGACAGTTTGAGTTATTGTTTTCCAATTCGTATCCCTTTAATTTCTATGGTTTGTCTAATTGCTCTGGCTAGAGTCTCAAGAACGATGCTGAATAGGAGTGGTAAAAGAGGGCATCCCCGCCTTGTTCCAGTTTTTAGGGGGAATGCTTTCAGTTTTTCACCATGTAGAATGATATTGGCCATGGGCTTAGCGTAGATGGCCTTTACAATGTTAAGGAATGTTCTCACTACCCCAATTTTTTCTAGTGTTTTGAGCATGAAGGGATGCTGTATTTTATTGAATGCTTTTTCTGCATCTATCGAAATAATCATGTGATTCTTAACTTTAAGTCTGTTGATATGGTGAATGACATTTATTGATTTCCGAATGTTGAACCAACCTTGCATCCCTGGGATAAAACCCACTTGATCGTGGTGCACTATCTTTTTAATATGTTTTTGTATGCGATTTGCTAAAATTTTGTTGAGAATTTTTGCGTCGATGTTCATTAAGGATATTGGTCTGAAATTTTCTTTCCTCGATGTGTCTCTGTCTGGTTTAGGTATCAGGGTGATATTGGCTTCATAGAATGAGTTTGGGAGGGTTCCCTCCTCTTCTATTTAATGGAATACTTTGAGGAGTATTGGAATGAGCTCTTCTTTAAAGGTGTTGTAGAACTCGGCTGAGAACCCATCTGGTCCCGGACTTTTCTTTGTTGGTAGGCTTTTGATGACCTCTTCTATTTCATTGCTTGAAATTGATTTATTTAAGTTGTGTATGTCCTCCTCGTTCAGTTTAGGTAATTCATATGTCTCTAGAAACTTGTTGATGTCTTAGAGGTTTTCTGTTTTGTTGGAGTATAGATTTTCAAAATAGCTTCTAATTATGTTTTGTATTTCACTCGTGTCTGTTGTGATATTTCCTTGTTCATTCCGAATTTTAGTAATTTGAGTTTTCTCCCTCTTTCTCTTTGTTAGTGTGGCTAAGGGTTTATCAATTTTGTTTATTTTTTCAAAGAACCAACTATTTATTTTGTTAATTTTTCTGATTGTTTCTTTTGTTTCAATTTCGTTGATTTCGGCTCTGATTTTAACTATTTCCTGTCTTCTACTACTTTTGGTGTTGGTCTGCTCTTCTTTTTCTAGGGCTTTGAGCTGTAGTGTTAAGTCGTTTATTTGTTGATTTCTACTTCTTTTGTGGAATGCACCCCATGAAATAAATCTTCCTCTAAGTACTGCTTTCATAGTGTCCCAGAGATTTTGATACGATGTGTCTTTGTTCTCGTTTACTTCTAAGAATTTTTTTATTTCCCTCCTGATGTATTCTGTTATCCATTCATCATATAATAGTGTATTATTTAATCTCCAAGTATTGGAGAAGTTTCTGTTTCTTATTCTGTCATTTATTTCTAATTTCAATCCATTATGATCTGATAGAGTACAAGATAGTATCTCTATCTTCTTGTATTTGCTAACAGTAGCTTTGTGGCATAAAACATGGTCTATTTTAGAGAAGGATCCATGTGCTGCTGAGAAGAAAGTGTATTTGTTCTTTGTTGGATGGTATATTCTATATAAGTCAGTTAAGTCTAAATTGTTGATTGTGTTATTGAGATCTATGGTTTCTTTATTCAATTTTTGTTTGGAAGATCTATCCAGCGGTGAGAGAGGTGTGTTAAAATCACCTAGTATTATTGTGTTGTGGTCTATTTGATTTCTGTAATTGAGAAGGATGTGACGTACATGGATGAGCCAATGTTCGGGGCATAGATATTTATGATTGTTATGTCTTGCTGATTTATGCTTCCCTTAAGCAGTATGTAATGTCCTTCTTTATCCCTTCTGACTAGTTTTGGCTTAAAGTCCACATTATCTGAAATGAGGATGGATACTCCAGCTTTTTTGCTGTGTCTGTGTGCATGGTATGTTTTTTCCCATCCTTTCACCTTTAGTCTATGGGTATCTCTTTCTATGAAATGAGCCTCTTGCAGGCAGCATATCGTTGGATTTTTCTTTTTAATCCAATCTGCCAGTCTATGTCTTTTGATTGATGAGTTCAGGCCATTAACATTCAGGGTTATTATTGTGATATGATTTGTATTCCCAGTCATTTAAGTCATTTTCATTTTTTGACATGATTTGGTTTCTCCTTTATTTGGCTATTCCTTTAGGCTAGTTCCTCCTGTTGCTGATTTGCATCGTTGTTTTTCATCTCTTCCTCATGGAATATTTTGCTGAGAATGTTCTGTAATGCTGGCTTTCTTTTTGTGAATTCCTTTAGCTTTTGTTTATCATGGAAGGATCTTATTTCGTCGTCAAATCTGAAAGTAAGTTTTGCTGGGTATAAGATTCTTGGTTGGCATCCGTTTTCTTTCAGGGCTTGAAAAATGTTGTTCCAGGCCCTTCTAGCTTTTAGGGTCTGGATTGAAAAATCTGCTGATATTCTTATTGGTTTCCCCCTGAATGTAATTTGATTCTTTTCTCTCGCGGCCTTTAAAATTCTGTCTTTATTTTGTATGTTAGGTATTTTCATAATAATGTGCCTTGGTGTGGGTCTGTTGTAATTTTGTATATTTGGAGTCCTATAAGCCTCTTGTACTTGGTTTTCCATTTCATTCTTCAGATTTGGGAAATTTTCTGATATTATTTCATTGAATAGATTGTTCATTCCTTTGGTTTGTTTCTCTAAGCCTTCCTCACTAATTTTTAAATTTGGCCTTTTCATGATATCCCATAATTCTTGTAGATTCTGTTCATGATTTCTTACCATCTTCTCTGTTTGGTCAAATTTGTTTTAAGATTAAATATTTTGTCTTCAATATCTGAGGTTCTGTCTTCCAGGTGTTCTATCCTATTGGTTATGCTTTCTATGGAGTTTTTAACTTGGTTTATTGTTTCCTTCATTTCGAGGATTTCTGTTTGGTTTTTTTTCAGTATCTCTAACTCTTTATTGAAATGATCTTCCCATATTTGCTCTTTTAACTGTTGATTGGTGCAATCATTTAATGCCTGCATTTGCTCTTTCATCTCCTCGTTTGCTTCCCTGATTGTTTTAATTATGTACATTCTGAATTCCCTTTCAGACATTTCTTCTGCTGTGCTGTCATTGGGTTTTATTGATATAGTATCTAGGTTTGTTTGGGACATTTTCTTCCCTTGTTTTCTCATATTGGTCAGATGTCAGTGGGACTCTGTGATATTGCAGATTTCCTCTATTGTCTTATAGTGTCCCTGTAGATTTCCAGTGTATCACCTCCCAGCTTTCAGTAGCCTAACGTCTTGGAGTAACTTGATAATGCAGCGCTTCCGAAGAAAGCTGCCCCTAGCCCGCTACTGGTTCCAGGGCTTGGAACTGGCTCTGTGTGGAAAGGCTCTCACTGGGGGGCCTGCTCCGAGAAGCTGGCCGTGTGGGAGGAGCCCACTGCCAGAGTGCGCAGGGCTGCCTGGGGAAGACTCTAGCTGCCCTGCCCTACTCTGATAAGCTGCCCCTATCCGGGCCTGCCACCCAGGCCAAGTTTCACTGGGTGGGGGAGACTCACCCCGTGGCTGTATTTTAGTCCGAGTCTCTCAATGCCTCCTCTTCTTGAATCCTGGGTTCTGGAGCGACTGGAGATGCAGTCACCCTCTAGTCCACCATCTTGGATCGCCCTGTGGAGGCGGCGGCCGGAGGGGGCAGGGCCGCCTGGAGAGGTCTCTGGCTGCCCTGCCCTGGTCCCAGAGGCTGCTTGCGGGTCGGAGGTCTCCGCTGACTTGGGGACTTGTGGCTGGCTCTGTGTAGAAGGCTCTCACTGGGCGGTCTGCTCCGAGAAGCTAGCCTAGAAAGGCGCTTCCCACCGGAGGGAGCCGGGCTGCTTGGGGACGTCCCTGGCTGCCCTGTCCTGGTCCCTGAAGCAACCTGCAGGCCGGAGCTCGCTGCGCTGGCTCAGGGACTTGAAGCTTGGTTCTGTGCAGAAAGGCTCTCACTGGGGGACCTGCTCCGAGAAGCTGGAGAAGCTGGCTGTGTGGGAGGAGCCCACTGCTGGAGTGCCCAGGGCTGCCTGGGGGAGACTCTAGCTGCCCTGCCCTACTCTGATAAGCCGCCCGTATCAGGGCCTGCCTGGGCCGAGCTTCACCGGGTTGGGGAGACTCACCCCGTGGTTCTATTTTAGTCCGAGTCTCTCAATGCCTCCCCTTCTTGAATCCTGGGTTCACTAAGCTTTTGAGTGTCAAATAGTAACCTCTTTTCAGAAGGCTGCCAAATGCTCTTTACACTTAACTCCAGCAGCAAGCAGTCTGGGTCCAGTCAGGAGAGAAAAAAACACACAATAGGTCAAAGAGAAGTTTAATATGAAGAATTGTTAACTATGATCCAGGATATTCTATACAGTAGCCAAGGAAGCCCAACTTGGAGAGAGTCCAGCCCCCTGGATAAGTAGAGGTGCGGAGTTGGTTCGAGTTGCTAAATAAGCATAGGCTGTCTTCCAGAGCAGGGCGGCCACCATCAGTGTGGACACGCGAGGGCATCTGGACACATCAGGGCAGAGGCTTTCGGAGCCCTAACCTCTGGAGCATAGGTAGCTGTGTGCCGGATGCTTTGGTTTGCATGGTCATCACCAGGTGGAGGCTGTGAGGTCTGTGAGGTTGCTGAAGGTGAGTGTTCTGGGTCATGGCTTGCCGGATGTCCTCAATGTACAAGGCTGACCTCCAGTCCCTACAGAAAGTCTGGAAGCCTCTTCCACCTCTCATGTCCTCCACTGCCTTCTGCTGAGAAAGCTGAATATCAAGCTTTAATGGAGAAACGCTTACAGGAAACGCTGGTCCCAGCGCAGACACTGAAGAGGGCAATTGGAGCTGGGAGGCAATAAATCCATAACCAACACACCTTCCGTCTTCAGAGAACCCTTAATCCACTTGGTTTCAAGGAAGGGTGCTGTGCTATAGACGCTATCAGGGTCCTCAGTGCCTACAGAGCCAGGAAAAGACTGGCCAGGTGTGACCTCAGGCAGATGGCTTCTTCCTGTAGGCCTTTTGCCTCTTCATATAAGGGCTGGACAAGGTCAATGGTTTTCAATTATCAGGTCACAGTGAAGTGAGAAAAATATAGTATTTCCTAGAGCTAAACTCAGTTTAAAAAGTGAATCTCTGAACCTTTTTTCCTCCATAGTGCTAAAACATCCTGTCTTTTATGAGGTTATGGTGATAAGTGCTAATTCA
This sequence comes from Sciurus vulgaris, assembly GCF_902686455.1. Classification (NCBI taxonomy): domain Eukaryota; kingdom Metazoa; phylum Chordata; class Mammalia; order Rodentia; family Sciuridae; genus Sciurus; species Sciurus vulgaris. The sequence continues at coordinate 16,295,746 of NC_136464.1, read as the reverse complement.
TTTCTTAAACCTTGCAAAATAAAAGCAAGTTCAGAATTTTGTTTTCAAAATTTTCCTCTCTGTGGATCCCGAGAGTCTGATCACTCTGCAACTGTAAGTTCCCCCTTGAGGGCTCGTAAACTCGAGACTGGTCTATAGGACCTGTTGGTCTTTGTTTCTTGTCATCCAGCAAGAAAGCAGGTAGAAGATCTAGAATGAGGTCAGTTTGGGTCTGTCAGAAGACCAGCAGGGCCCCTTCCCCGTACTGGCTCATGATGCATGGACCAGTTCAAATGATAAAGACATTTTGTAAACTCTAGGACAACCACTAAGGCATTTTCAAAAGAGACACAGCTCATAAGTCACAGTGGAAATAAAATCCAATTACATGAAATAATCCAAACAGAAAAATCTAGAAAAAAGATGGAAAAATTATCCTACCTGTGTATCCTACTTATTAGCATTATGACTGAGTCTTAGTGGAAGCAGCCACTCTAAATTCTATCAAAACAAAAATTGAGGTAGCAGCAGTGCTTATCCATATTGCTTTGGAAGCAACGTAGAACCTAAGCAAAACATTGATGAGGAAGCTTTATGAAACGTTAAGAGAACAGCAGCTAGCTGCACAGCAGGGGACAGTGCAGAGATGTCAGCTGCATGTCTGCTTTTCTCTGGTTGGAGAGGCAACACCTAGACCTCCTTCACCAAGGGAGCTGGTAGGATGCAACTCATACCAACACCTCACTTTTCCTGGAATTAGTAGGAATCCCAATCCCTACAGTGCTTTCCCCCACTTTCCTGCCCCCTTCCTATAAAGGGGTAAAACACTCCCAGTCTGTTTGCAAGTGACCCAGGCCCTGAGGACAGAGCTGTGGGAGAACGTCAAACATTATTAATGTAAGAGCTCCAGCCATCTGAATGTTCGTCCTGCTACACCCTCAGCTGTGCAGAGGATGGGGTGGGGTTAGAAGTGAGTGGTGTGTTCATGCAGGGTGCTTTCATTCTTCTAGAGCATTCTCAGGACCAACTGCTGCCCCCACCACTAGTTCACTGCAGAAACAGGAGTAGGCCACAGATGTCCTCAGATTACTGTTGGAAAACCAAACAATGGTCTGAGGCTAGGACTGGACCCTTGGTCTTTTCAGAGGATGCTGCTTAAAGGCGTGCTGCTCGCTTTCAGCAAGGGGCAGCAACTTCTCCTACTTTCCACTCAAGTCTCTGCCGAGGGAGTCAGAAAACCGAATGGGATCTTTTCAGAGGACAAATACACACATAAAACATTCTCTCCCCTCCCCCTTCCTTTTACTGTGCACTCCTAGGGTGCCAGGCACAGGATATGATTCTTAGAGAAAAACTTTCAGAGTTAACTATAACAAAAATAACTACTCATTGAAGAATGTGAGGTGTGAAAGTCCACCACTCTCCAGGAGAAAACACTGTTGCATCTGGCATGTAGCCCCCGAGAACTTTTTCTTTACATATTCACAAACAGCTGGGCATAGTGGCACACACCTGTAATCCCAGTGACTTGGGAGGTCGAGGCAGGAGGATTGCAAATTTGAGACCAGCTTCAGCAATGTAGTAAGACCCTGTCTCAAATATGAAATAAGAAGGACTGGGATGTAGCTCAGTGGTAATGTGCCTCTGGATTGAATCCTCAGTACAAAAAAAAAAAATAATGTAGATACACACACACACACAAATATATATAAATGATATTTTTCACTTTGTCATAAAGGTTATGCTATTGAAGCAACAATTTTTAAAGTACACAGACATGTGCACCCTACATTTTAAATCATCTTTTAAAATTTGCAATGCTAGGGATCAAATCCAGACCCTCACGTTATTCCCTTAGTCATATTTACCTACGGAATATATATCTCGTTGTATAGCCATGTAAATACCTAGTTGTATTTAAAATAATAAATTATCCCCTTATTTTTGGAGATTTGGCTTAAGAAGCTGTTCATTTTGCAGGGTTTTGCAGTTTCCAAAATTCTTGCCCAGGCGTTATCCCACGTGGAATGCAGCACGGTAGGTTCTGTTATGATCTGCAGAACAGAAAACTTAAGCTCAAAGAAATGACTGTGTCGGGGGTCACAATAGTGGCAAGGTGGGGTCTTCCAAGTCCAGAACACTTCGGAGCCCTCTGTGTTCTCTGGCTGCCTTGGATGGAGTGGGCAGGACAGGGAGTCTCTGGGCATCCTCAACAGGGCAGGGCACGGAAAGTGTAGCCACACCGTATTCATTGGCCAGACTCTCGGGAAAATTATAATGTGATCTATTAACTGATTCCCCCTTCCAACGTTTACTGGCTGGTTTTAATTCTCTGACTGCAGTTAGAGGAAGAGGGAAGTCGGGAGGAAGAGAGGAAGCAAGTCTCCCGTCAAGAGATGGCTCACGACCCACGCTCAGGCTGTACATCTTCTTTAAACGGTATCTTGGGCTGGGGACATGGCTCAGTGGTACAGGGCTTGCCTGGCATGCCTGACGCACTGGGTTCAATCCTTAGCACCACATACAAATTAAGTAAAATAAAGGTCCATTGACAACTAAAAAAATATATTTAAAAAATGGATATGTTATTGGGCTTTATCTTAAAACCATATTACTGCAAAGGAATCTGAATGTATCTTTAACCCACTTACTGAGATAGTAGAACTTTTGACTTTGGGGAGGTAACAGAAACCAAGACCGAGTTCAAATTCCAGCTCAAAAAACAACTAGCAATAAGATCCTGAGAGGATGACTGAGCCCTATCAGTTTTAGTTGTGGGGTTGTCTGAGTCTCAAAGCAGTTAATTAGGAGTTCTCGTCCCTCTTGATAGGTTTGTCTTTTTAATTGTGCTCCTTAGCATCTCAAAGGGAAAGCAAACATTTTTAAAGTACAAAAGCAATAGTCTGCTGCATTTAATTTTTGACCAGAATAGCTCCTAAAAACTACTTTGCTTTCTAAATATAGCATTGAGTAAATTTATAAAACACATATAGTATCTCCAAGGACATAGATGATCACAGATGTAGCTACTTTTCTTATGCTGAGAACAATACCCAGAATTACTCAGGGTGCCTTTGAACTTCACTGGGGGACAGAATTAGGTAGACAGCTTTATTAGGAAGTGTGAACAACAGCTCTCCAGAACTCACCAGCATTTGAACTATGACCTTAGCCCACCTATCCCCAGAACAAAACCAAAAGAGGCCTCTGCTCCCATTTCCAGAAACTATGATACTCTTTGTTATGTATTTATCTGTTAATGAGTATCTGAAAACTGAGGTTAATCTGAAAAAAAGGGAAAAAAAACTCAGTATACTCTTAAGTAATGAGCTCCTAAAATGGATTGACTTTTTTTTTTTTTAGCTTTCAGAAGTCAACTTTATATTATGTAATGTGTGAATATACTAAAAAAAATTAGAGCAGCCATTGCATAAAAAAGCCCTGTCCCTCCTACCCCATCTACCCAACACTCCTCCACCACACACCAAGTTGACCACTGCTAGGACTTCAGCATAGCAACCCTTTCCTTTTAAAAAGCCTTTACATATGCAAGCGTTAAACTGCTATTTCTCTGGTTTAATTATACGAAGGTACAGAAGGAAATTGGAGTCCCCGTGGAACATCCTCTATGGAGCACTCCCCATTGCCAGCTGCCAGCTCTGCTTCATGTGGCAGATAGCACGAGGCGGAACGCTCGGAGCGTTCACCGTCTAAACTGGAATTTGACAAAAGTGAACTTGACAAATGAGGATTTTTGTCAAGTTTTGTTCCTTTTCCATTTCATCTCTTCCTCACTTGTCTGACCTGGTAAAGCCCATTCACACGGGATGAGGAAGGAACTGGTAAACTCCAGGACCCAACACAGCCAACCCTGCAGAAGACAGATGAAGTATTCTGATTGTTCCTTTGTGTGTTAAGTCTGTTGCAGGGGCACAGTTAGGTGGGTCAAAAGTAAAATGTGTCTTCCTATTATATACCAAGGTGTAACTGGAACATGCTCATTGAGAACCATCAGCTCACATGCTTTGCAGCCATCCAAGTGCCTGGTGTTGACCACTTAAACGTAAGATCAGCTGTGAGAGTGGATCATTCAATTTCAGGAAAGGTACCTGGAACTTCTGTTTCAACTTTTTCTTGAAAGTTGATGCCCTGCCTAGGACTTAGAAGTCACTTAACTATATAAAGGAAAAAAGGTAATACATGTTTTCGAGCAACCACACAAAGCTTCACATGCACGCACAAGCATGTGTTTGTGTTGTGTGCTGCAGTGCTTGAAGTCAAACTCAGGACCTCATGCATGCCAAGCAAGCCCTCTATCACTCAGCGGCATCCTTGTCCCTGGAGAAGCCTTTTTTACATCCACAAACTGCAACTAATTCTTAAGAAAGCATCCGCTATTTATAATGCTATTTCTATGAGTTCTGAATTTCAACTAGAGACACTAGGAATGGACCTTTCCAACAGCCTGTTCCACCCACAAGCTCTCCCTACAATCCTCTGCATCCTCGCCCAAATTAAAAGCACAAAATTCAGGAACAAAGTATTTGAGACCCAGAGAAGCACCCTCCTTTGGCATGGACCCTTTAGACTTGGTTTCTGGGGAAGAGAAGGGATTTATTCCTAGGGTTCCACTGGGAGCCAAATGGATACTGACCAAGCTCTCCCATGGAGGTGGCCAGCAGTGCAGCTCCAGAACTACATCAAGGGCAGCAGGGCTGGGGGACTTGTGTTGGTGTTCGTAACAAGAAAAGGAAACAAAATTAAGTAGCACGGCAGGTTTAATGGATGTTTATTTCTTGGGATAAGCAAGAGGTAGGGTCTGTAAACATTACACACAACTCACTTTCTGCCCTTGAAATTTTTACTAAAGACAAAAATTACAGTGAAGTATATGATATGGAAAGTCAGCCTAATATTGAATATACTGAGTTACTGTACCTAGAAATTGGCCATCCTAGAAACTGACTATCCACAAGTCAAGTTTGTTATCTCAGTGAGTCCTAAACTTTCAATAGAGCTACTTTTGCACCAGGTTAGATAGTAGAGATACTGTCTCTTGAATATAGCATCCCCTAGTGTTTACTGGCGTAGACTAGAGGCAGGCAGCCTTGCAAAAAGCATGGCTCTTAGGCAATGAAGAAAAAAAAAAAAAAAAAAGGCCTGGAAATTGTTTGGAAATAGAATATTTCTTGAATGTATTCTTCCCTCTACCTCCAGTTTTGGGGGAAAAAAAATATCAATCTAGTTTCTCAAATAAGCAATTAACAGAGCACGTCTACAGACATCACGTGTGGGGACATTGTTCTCAGAATCACTAAAACTCAGCAATCGGCACAGTCGGCCAGAGCAACCCTCCTGAGCTGCCCACCCTAAAGCAGCATGTACTCATTCTGCATTCATTAATGTAAGGTTTCTCCATTAAGAAAAACCAGACGTGGCTATCAGGAGCTCACTGGAGCGAGCTTCCAATTGCTTGACTTCAGCTTCTGCTAATGGGACTCACATAGTTAGCAGAAGGGAGAGGCATTGGTAAAGTTTCCTTCCTTAACTACACCTCCAGTTCAAGTTTCCTCCTGCTCCATGGCTTAAATTACCACCCACAGGCCAGTAGCAGCTTCCCCAACCAATACTCCTTGCCTGGATATTCCTTTCTCTTGCAAGCAAATCCACAGGCTCCTGAACGTAAACTACCAGGATGTTAGGAAAGCCTCCTTCACTCTATCAACTTCGCTTGTATTCACAGATTCTGGTTTCTAAGAATGGCCTCATTCAGGAATGTGGCATAATTGAAGTGTACCTGAACTGTTAGCAAAATGGAGACCAACACCCTGTGATGTGAAAAATACATCACACACCATCACACACAATAACTTGATTAAATTAATGCTGTTTTTTAGCACATAATTAATTCTTTATTATTAAAGCCAGACAACGTGGGCAAGTAAGTTTCATAGTTTTGTGGAAAATCTGAATATATCAAGTTATCAGGTTCAATAAGATGTGTTCACGCACCTGCAGGCCGAGTTTTAAAATGCTGAATTTTGCTATCAATGAACAAAAATTTAAAATATAACCTGTCATTTAACTTAATCCCTTTACTGACTTCTAATCATGATTTCAATCATATTGGAAGGACAAAGATAAATATAGAAAGTGAAAATTCCAAGTCTAGTTTAAAACAGAAAATTCAAGCAATTTGAATCAATCTTGCCAAGTCTGGAGAATCGGTCCATTTAGTAAGTGATGCATGTAAACAAATAATTAAAGATACCATTAAAATACAACTTGGTAAACAGGCATTACCTATTTAATAAGTATAATATGTACATGATCTTATAAAGCTTCATTTTATACAGAAACATTTACAAAATGAACAGTGTAATTAAATTAAAGATTATCTATACAACGCACACACATACATGTCCTCTGGAAGGTAAATGATTTCATCATCACAGTCAAAATGGACAGCCATATGCATTTAAAAAAAAAGAATTCCATTCAGAAGAAAAATACATTTTTAATATTCAATTATATTTTTGTTTTTCTGAAAATTCATGTTTGGATACTTTTTACTATTACTCCTCTTGTTCAGTCTTGAAAATTTCAGGTTTCTAGTGCCACCAACTGGTGTTAGTTTAAAATTAACAATCTCAGTGTTAAAAAATAAATTTTTTGCTTAAAAAAAAATCTTAACTGAAAAATAGGCCCCTAAAGTCAAAATTCATGAAATATGAATGACAACATGATTTATAAAAATATTTCCACCAGGGTAGCATATATAACATTTATAAAATTAGTGGTTGCTAATAGTTTTGTTTTGTTTTGTTTTTTTCCTTCTTTCACTGGTAGGTAAATCTTGGTCTGTTTGTATATAAAAATCTTTATAAAATAATAGTACACCACAAAACATAGTTTGGAAAAATGGATGACAACAATTAGATTCATCTTTAAGAACATCAAGTAGGCATTAATAATTTACTACAATGGTAAAAACCTAATGTCATTGTATGGTGCTCAGATTTTTTTCCTTCTTCTTAAAGAATAATTAATTCATCTTTATGAACATCAAGTAGGCAAAAATAATTTACTACAATGGTAAAAACCATTTTATGGTGTTCAGATTTTTTTCCTTTTTCTTAAAGATAATTAAACATTAAACTGTGACAAAAGTCAGGAAATGTGCAGAGCCACCCGAAAACAACAGTTTGGTCTCAGTATACCTCGGCAAGGATTCAGTTTCCCAAGTTTCATGCCTGAGTGAAATTTCTCAGCCAAGCAGGGGCTGGCATGAATGAAGAGGCCCCAAAACCAGCTTCTACTGCCTCCCCGCAAATTTCTTTAGACTGTAAGCTCTATGAGGATGGGAGGTGCCCCGCCTGCTCTGTTTACCAATTTAATCACAATACAATACCTACAAGGTAGGTTTAAAATGTGTTCACTAAATGAATAAATGTGTTTATTAAGTGAATAAATAACATGTTCGTTGCCTGAATCACTTTAAATGATAATTAGAACATAAAACCAAAAAACACAAAAACTACTATCAAAGGTCAAATGAATTCTTCTCTTCAAACCTACCATTTTTGATCCTTACAACTTTTTTTTTTTTTAACAGACTAAGGTACGAACTGGGATGGGAGAAAGCGAGTCACAGCAAGTAGTCACTTTCAAATCAGAACCCATGAAGTGTACACAAATACTAAAAATTTCCTGCTCAAAGATATCAAATTATTGCTAGCTAATCTAAAGAGCTATTGATGTGTACAATATCAAACATAAAACAAATTTCCCTGTAGGTCTCAGGTTTATTCTTTTCCAGACACCTCATTCTTCTCTTTCTCTATTCAACATAGTAACTAGTGAAATACCCTCCAAATCCTTACCATCAGGAGCTGTTTATAAATCAGGACAGAAATGGGTATCTGTAATACACGCACATTTTTATACAGTACTTTGCTCAGTCCTGATCCATATATAAAAGGGAGCAGTAGATACTGAAGAACAAAAAGAAAACAAAGCATTTCCTTCAAAAATTTTCCATAGTTTCTTAAGTTTGTCAGGAAAAATGGCAATAATACCATCAAAATATGGCTTTCAATGATCTTCCTCTAAAATGGTGGCAGATGGTGGCACAAATATTAATACTGAATGCTCCCTTTTTGTCTACACTAAGAGAGAGAGAGTGTGTGTGTGTATTTGAAAGTGTATAGGCATTGAATACTATGGATCTGATCACTATTGGGTCTCCATTATACATTTTGTACCCTAGAGGGAAAAAATTCAAATCTTATAGTTTATGAATCTATAGCACATGAGAAACCAGAAAAATTTAGATATGGTGCCTACTGTAAGTAGACTTTTGGAGTATCAACCATATGTCTAGAAACAAATGGGAAAATAATTCAGATTTTATTGCACTTACCCTCTTATTTTTTTATTTTGATAAATTATTATTGATAAAAAGAGCAAGACACATTAAGATAAAACTAACAATTTTTATAACTATTTTAAATAAAACACCTTTGAGTGTGCATTTTCATTTTGAAGTAAAAAGATATTTGTTTAGAATGACAACGTATAACTTGATACGCACAAAAATTAAGACACTACAATGAATGACCTGATCTTTACTAAATTACCTTTTAAACAATATTAAGTTGATTAAAAAAAAAAAAGTTGAAACCCATTAAAAGGACATTGCCACAAGTCCAACTATGAAAGCCCATACAATTCTTTCAAGGCTTCTAATCTAGCACCCCAAAGTTTACTTCCTTTTGCGGGGAAAATAAGGACGACAAAATCTAAAACAATGAGGTTTGTGACAACAAACCTGCAGCTGAGCCAAGGTGTCCTATTATATAAAGGATCCAAATGTAATGCAAAGTCAAAGAAATTATAACAGATGAGAAATAAAAGGAGGTAAGAAAAAAATTCAATGACAAAAAATATTGATATGACTGCAACACTTAAGTGTACATCTGAAATAAATATTGTAAAAATCCAACAAAATACAATAATTTGGCTTAAAAATTCCTTTGGTTTTAGATATGTAATTATTTTGTGTTTTAAATAAGTATACCAAAACACATTTGGGGGAACTGCATGATCACGCCAATTTGATATATATTTCACTGTATCAATAGTGAAGAATGGTGCTCAAATGGTTAACAGTGCCATATGCTGCTTCCTTTTGGGAAACTGGTTCTTAGTGAGTACCTTAAAACATGGCCCATTTATCTTTATATGATGCTAGTAAAATTAAAGTATTTCCATTTCTAAGAATCATTCATCTCTCTGTTCTAATGATTAGATCCACTTCACATTTTAAAATATAACTTAAATCCATAGATAATTTTTCAATGAATATGTTATTTTAAACTGTATTTTAAGTAACTGAAGATTTTAAGAATTCAACTATAAACTCAATCCAAATCTGAAAAAATGGACCTACGATAGACAAGGAAACGTGACAGAGACGTACAATGTCTAATCGTTGCCACTTACCAATAACTGACTTTTCTATTATGTTCAGTTTTCATTAAAACTAAAACAAAGATTTAAGTACTCAAATGCACCTTTAAAACACAACCAAATATTATACTGGAGTGTCATAACATTTTTTAAAAAATATTTTTTGAGATGGATTTTGCTATGTTGCACAGGTTGGCCTCAAACTCCTGGTTTCGTGTGATCCTCCCCTCGGCCCCTGAATAGCTGGGACTCTAGGTACACACCACTGTGTTTAGTTCAAAACAAACACTTTTATGATGTCTTTACTTTTCTTGGTGTTGTGGACATAGTAAATCACTGAATGAGTAACACCTTCTGTCTTTTCATGGATAATTTTTAAAGCTGAATCATTTTTGACATATTTTAAAGGGAAAAATATGGAGAAGGGGTTTTTAAAAGCCCTTGTAGTAATGATCAGCACTTAATATGACTATGAGCAAATTCAGTTGTTTAGACTCAGTGACAGGCTGTTGTATTGCACCATATAAAAACAAATTTCATCAAAGCCTACGCTCTTACAGTATGCACAGCAATGCATCCATTTTTAAAAGGATACTTTTTTTATACAGATGAAGCAAAACAAATTTTTGACTGGCTTATACACAAAGTAGGGAAATGTTTCCAACAACACTGGTCAGTGGCACCTGCTCCTGGGTGGCTTTTATCTGTTTACTGGGCAAGAACTTTGTATTAGGTTTTCTTTGTCCTCTGCTCTAGTTCATGCTGGTGTTTAATAAGTCGCTCTATTTCTGTTCCAAGTGTTTGCAGATTTTCCTTTAGTAGTTAGGGGAAAAGAGAGAGAAAACAGAACTACTAAGTATAATAAATAAAAAGATTCAATTTGAACTATTATTGCCTAGATTTTGAAACTGAAGGTGTGGTGATTAGTTGAAAAATGCTAAGTGCATTAGTGAACTGAATTAGATACACAGCTAAAAAAGTAGACTTGTCTTTTTCAAAGTTATATTTAATCTTTTTTTTTTTTTTTTTTTTTTTTTTTAATGATAGTGGGGATTAAACCCAGGGCTTTGCACATGCTAGGCAAGTGCTCTATCCCTGAGCTACATCCCTTAGCTCACTTTTCAAAAAATTTTATTTTGAGGCAGAGTATCATTAAATTGCCCAGGTTGGCCTTGAACTTATAACCCTCCTCAACCTCCCAAGAAGCTGGAATTACAGGTGTGTTCCATTATATCCAGGTCTTATTTAACCTTTTTATTGCAGCTATACCAATTCAATACATAAAATGATTAATTACTAAATTTAAAAACTATTTTTTAAATCCATTACTAACTATCAAGGCCTATATTCAATAAAGAGGTAATAGCTGCAGAAAATAAAAGAAAGCTGCAAAATATATTAGAAACTCAGCAATCTTAAAGTATTTCATCAATGACCTATAATTATAATGTATGTCAAAGGTCTTCCATTGCAAAATATATAATTCATCCTACTGTCCAATAACTAAACTGATTTAGTTTAAAATTATGCTTTCAAAAGAGAAAAACATGAAACTTTTATCTCTGAGTAACAGAAAATCGCATATCAGAATTAGCCCACCTAAGTGCCAAATGAGACTAAGAAAGAGGCACCATTTTACTTATTGGTAAGTGAATGAGAAACACAAATACCTTCAAAGTAATATTTTTTAGTAATGTATCCTCCAAAACAGCCTGCAATTTTCGGTTGATTTCCAAAGACAGTTCCAGTGTTAATCCACTATCAGCAGGATGAGATGTATATAAAGATGCCATGATGCCACCTCGTCTACTTAAATGGACTTTGTTAAAATCAGAAGCCTCTGAAGAAAGTGTGCCTGATTCTTCTCGTAAAATGTAACTCTGAATTATTCTGCAAAACAAAATGACACTATCAATTGTGTACCTGAGGAATTAAAAATACTGGAGTTTGCAAGAATCAACCAATCAGAAGCATAAAGAGGCCTACTGTAAAATAAGTACCTATTAGAATAATAACCTAAGTGTATTAGAGAAGATTTTCCTTATTCAGATGGTTTCTTCAGGTATTTTATTTTTATTCTATCATGATTAAAGATATATACCCTGCTTTTTAAATTTCCTTATTTACATAAAATATTTATGCAACTATTTTATTGCTATGATTTCTATTAATATTGTTTTCCTATTATTATACTTTCTTTTAAAAGTCATAGGCAAACTTTTAGTAATATATTTAAAATATTTCAAAATTGAAATTAAAAAGGCTTAGGAAAAAAGACCTGCAATACAGAAACAACATCTCTTACTTAAATGAGTATAGTATCTTGAGAGGAATATGGCATAGGACAAGCTTTGGAGTCAGTCAGAGCTGGATCTGTGTCTCTAGCTCTAGGTCTGTCCCTTACAAGAGGATAACCCTGACAGAGTGATTTTACCTAGGCCCCAGTTAACTTATCTGCAAAATCAGAGAACTCACTCTCACTCAATGGCTGTAAGAAATCAGTAAGATAATGCTAAGTCATAGGCATAATATAAGGAATTACCTAATACGTCTTGCTCAACAGGAAAAAAAAATATCCAAAACCTCTTATATCTCTTGGAGTCATAATCATGAAAATAAAAAGCCAAGTAACACACTACTGAACTCTATTGTCATCTTCAAGGGTCTTGTGCATACTATGCAAGCACTCTACCACTGAGTAACTCTCCCAGTCCTAGATCTGTGTTTTCTTTAATTTCTGTATTCCCAAAACCTAGAATCCAGTAGGAGATCATAAAATATTTGGAACTGAATGATTATAAGAATTATTAAGCTGGGCATGGTGGCACCCACCTGTAGTCCCAGCTACTTGGGAGGCTGAGAAGTAGAGATGCTTGAGCCCAGGAGTTTGATACCAGCCAGGGCAACATGTGAATCCCTTTCTCAAGTTTAAAAAAAGAAAGAATTATTTTTTGAAAGACAGGGTCTTGATATGATTCACTTTGAAAAGAGTACTTTTACCATGAGAATTGTAGCCTTTGGAACAGATTATGCTACCATAATAATACATACTTTGTTTTTTTCCTAATTTCTTCCACCAATTGTTTGATGTGGTCCTCCATAAATTCTATCTTTTCGTTTTTCCGGGCATGTGCTTTCTGCAACCTAACTATCCTTTCAATCAACATGGCCTTGTCCACTTCTGGGAAGTTATCCACAGCTACTGCTGACCCAGTATTTTCTGGAGATCGATCTTCTGCACTGCTTCGAGCATTAAGGGACCCTAAATGACATGCACGCAAAGGAAAAAAATCAGTTTAGATATTATATGTAGTCTAGCATGCTAGACTCTCATCTCACATATCATTTATTTTGGTATCATTTTCAAATATTCACTCTAACATAGTTGGATGCAGAACACGTAGGTCACTGGCTAACCAATTTCTTATTTCTGAATATACTGATAATAAAATACCAAAGTGTCTGTCTATTATGTCTCTCAGGAACAGGATGAGGAAGTAGCAATAGAGAAACAAAAGAGCTTAAGAAAAAAGAATAATAAGTGTAAGTCAGACCAAAATTAAAGTATAAGAGATCAGAAAAAAAGCAGAGGGGAACAGAATGTGGGGTATAGGAGATGAGGACAGAATACAGCAGATTATGCTCAGGAACCAGCCTGTCTAGGTTCAAATCCTACACTTCCACTTCTTAATTGTGTGTCTTTGGAGAAATTATTATTTACCTCATAAGATTATTTAAATATTTACTTCATTTAGATGAGTTAATATATGTGAAGCACTCAGTGCATTACAGTAAGCATGATGGTTAGCTCTTGCCAATATCAATGAAATGAATTTCTGGTCCTCTTTACCCTAAAAAAATCTATTTCTCAACTGCACTGTATAGATTTAAGATAAGTAATGTATCTTATCTAACATTATATAATAAATGGCAAAAACTGGGCATGGTGGTGCATGCCTATAATCTCAGCATCTCGGGAGGCTGAGATAGGAGAATTGCAAGTTTGAGGTCAACCTCGGCAACTTAGTGAGAGAGTAGTAGAATAGAATATAAAGAAAATATTTAAAAAATAGCAGAGGTGGGATCTCAATACATAAGAGTAATTTCTAATTCATGTTCATTCTACTACATATTTTTTCACTATTTTAATAGCTGATAATGTTTTGCCTCTTAATGTGCAATTCCTAGGAGACAGTATAATGTAGTAGTTACAACAGAGAATCACATTTATTATAAAATAATTATATATAACTCTAATTTTTTATGTTTGAAAAGGAAACAAAGCATACCAAACTTTTTAAGACCCAAAATGTTATTTATTTTTATATTCAATCACTAAATAACTAAAACCATTGTTTTTTTTTTTTTACCTGATGAACTAGAACGACTTCCCATGCTGCTAACTTCTTTATCATAGCTTCCATTCTCAACTTGATCTAATTTTCTTCGTGCTAAAGGAAAAATAAATGGATTACTTGCAATAAGCATCATGACCATCCTGCCCATCCGTGATTGCAGTTGCTAAATTCACTTAGTGAAAAATGGCATAGGTAATAAGACAAAGTTCTTGAGTACCTGCCTTAGAAAGCTGTAGATGCCATTCATATAAAATGACATTTGGAAATGTACAGATCAAATACAAAATATATAAAAATGACAGTATGATAACTGACACTGGCATCACTTACTTTACTGAACTTAACTTTGAGGAGTACTGACAGGAGCTGGGGTTTTGGCTTAGTGATAGAGTGCTTGCCTAGCATGTGTGAGGCACTGGGTTCAATCCTCAGCACCGCATTAAAAATAAATAAATAAATAAAATAAAGGTACTGTGTCCATCTACAACTAAAGAAAGAAAGAAAGAAAAATGTCCTGACAGATTTAGAGGATCCTACCAGAAATTTCCCTTCAATTTACAAGTATAAAAATAAACTGAATTCTTACAGCAAATAACTGAATATATTCATATTAAGTAATGCAAAGTCTCTTTTACCACTACATTTCACCCTATTTGAATATAAACAAAATTGTGGAAAATGGAAGAGAATAGCCCGTTGGAATACTTCTCTTATCATCTTTGTATTCCAAGCACATAGTACTGACACCCAATAACATGTATGCATTTTTAAATGAAAGAAACCTGGGTTTCAATTCTAGCTATCCATTGTCATGTTCAGGTAATTTATGAACTTTCTGGGTCTGTTTCCTGAGATCCAGATGAAGAGCTAGGTATCAACCATCTCTAAGTTAGAGGACTGCAAGATGTAGATCCAGGTACCTGAGATGCTGTGCAGATCAATTCATAGGCACATGTAGGTAGAAAATATTACAAATACTATTTGTGCTTGAAGAGAAATCTTTTTAAATTTCTATTTTTATGTAAAACATATCTAAAATGCACAAATAAACACATAAATTGGAGAAAACCAAATATTTTTTACTGATAAAAAAGTACGTACTCAAAAAAGTTTAGACACTATTGCCCTAAGGTACTACCTACCACCATTCTCCCATCTGTGGCTCTGTGAATAAATATCCTTTAGCATAGAAGACTGACAATTCATGGTATTGCAAGTTTAGTAATTTTGTCTATGAAAATTAATATGTTAAAAGGAATATACAGCTCCAATGAATGTGGTAGAACCTGAAATACATTTTCTCTATAAAATCTTTAATGGTTAAAAGAAACAAACGCATTCAAGGTATAAATGTGGAAGAATTTTATACCTTGCTGAAGTTGCTTAGTAAGATCCTTGACATTCGAGGCATGTTTACGTCTTTGGGTTACTAACTCATCTTTCAATTCTTCTACCTGGGTACTCAATGCTTTAACTTCTGTTTGTTTACATGTGAGGTCGGCCTGCAGAATCTGGACTTCCTCTTTTCGAAGTTCTTCCTCTTTTAACAATCTACTTTCCTGAATAAGAAGATAAAATGAAAAAAAATTAAATCATATATTTGTTTCTTTTGCTCAATTTACAACCTTAAAAATATATGGTCCTTGAAAGCAGAGATTCTTCTGTAACTATTCCTCAGGAGGTTATGTTTACTGACTCCTCCAAGTCCTCATGTAATGAGGCAAAGGGATACACTAATGAGTATGTTGTTCTGCACATGAAAAACAACCTGTGACACATGTCTCTGAATTTTTGAAATTTCAAAAACTCCAACTATTCTTTATGAGTAATTTGAAGACATTCTAATAACTTGGAAATATTAACCACTTTGAAACTATTTTAACAAACAAATTGAAAGCATGACCTTTTAAGAAATATATAGTGATTCTAGTTAGGAATGACAGAAACCATGGCTTTCTTATTTTTAAAAGTGAAATATTCTTCTTTTTCATTTTAGGAAGAAATTTTATTACAAATCACATAAGTTAAAAGGAAAAGCCAACATTTTTTTAAAGCATTTGAAATTACCAGAAAGTCAGTGCCAATAGAAAAGAACTTAAATTAACTACTACTACTTTCGCACTATAGGGAAATTTTAATCTGTGCTTCTAACTATATTGTTTCAAGCATTAAATGTACATGTATACTTACCAAATTAAGATTTGTCTGTTTCATTTGTTCACATTGGCTTTGCAACTGACTTTCACTACAGGAAAGTTTATCATACTGTGACTGCAAAGAATTGGATTCAGACTGAAGCTGTGCATTCTTACTAGTGAGCTTTTCTGTGAATAGCAGTAGCTCAGATTCTCTTTTCCTACTGCCTTCGATGTCTTTTTGTAGGTCATTAATCAAAGAATTAAGACTTTCCACTTCTTCCTTCAAATTTTCAATTTCTTGTTTACCTCTAAAAAACAAAGTTTATATTTCAGAAAGTATGAAACTATTAAGAAACATTAAATTAATGGTTTGGGAATTTTCATTTTATGCAATGCTTTATATAGGTACTTTTGTTCATTCATCCAAATACTTATGAATGAATAAAATGATAGGAACTAAGAGCTAAGAATGTAAGTGAACAGGACTATATGCTTCTGCTTTCAAAGAGCTTTTAATCAAGTAGGGAAATTACAAGAGTATGTTAACTGTTTTTGATGAAAACAGAGCAAGTTGCCTAAACTCATATAAGTGATGCTCAAACTAATATTTAAAGTACCACTTACGGTCTGCTTAAGTCCAGACAGTAAATAAGTGGGCATCTGGATTTTGTTGCAATAGTTCCACTTTGCCACTATAGTATGAAAGCAGACACAGACAATATGGACTTGAATAAGTGTGGCTATATTCTCAAAAAACCACACTTACAAAATGAGGTGGTAGGCTAGACTTGGCTTGTGGGCCATAATTTGTTGATCATTGACCTAAAAGAAAAGCAGGAATTTGTGGGAAAACAAAATGAGTTCTGGGAAGAGGAGAAGGGCTTCTTGTTGGAACCAACATCAGTTCAGCACTGATGACATCAACATTCTTAGCACTTGACATGGGTTGACACAGTCCTCAAATATCCATTAACAAAGTACAGCTGAAATTCAAGAGTGAAAAAGAGGAAGGCACAGAAAAAGCAAGGAACAGGTCATGAACCTTACAAGCCATGCGAAGGCATCTGAACTCGCTAGGCAGTCTCTGAAGCAAAGAGAAATCACTGAAAGGTTTTGAGAAAACGTTCTTTTTAAAAAAAAAGGTCAATGCTAATGACAGTGTAGAAATATCATGGAAAAAAAATAAAAAGAAAAGTCAGTTTATGAGCTACGGAGTTTTCCAGATGAGAGCTTACAATGGCTTAGACTATGGTGCAGGAGATGGGATATAAAAAAGTTATGTGCTTGAATGATATTAAACAGTTGACATCACTAAGACCTTGGGACTGGCTAGGTATGTGAGAGGAAGGAGGGAAGAGTCAAGCATGGCCCCCAGGTTTCTGGGTTAGACAGTCATTTGGATGCTACATTCATCACTTATCCACAGAACATGAAAGGAGAAGCATATTTGTGGACAAGAGAAAGGAATCAATTTTGGATATGTTAAAGTTTAAAGTGTTTTAGGTACTTGTGTGCCTAGAGCTAAGCAGATAATGATTCAAACGACCTGCTGCACACTAGAGGAACAATTAGGATCACCCAGGGGTATGATAAAATTTGAACACAAGAGGGTTTTCTGACCGAAAGAAAAGTCTGCTAAGAAGACTAAGAAAGCATGGCCCAAAAGGCAGCGACACCAGAGGAGCATGATAAAAACAGAGCCAAAGTAACAGAGCATTTCAAGAAAGGTGAGTTCAGCACTGTTAAAAGACACTAAAAATTCTAAAAATTCAAGCGAAGCTGGGTCTGAGCTATGTCCACCATAGTTAAGGAGATATTAGTTTTTACGGAATGCCGAGGTTAAAGCTAGAATAAAGTAGAGAGAAATCCAGCAAAGGAAGTAAAGAAACAGGGAATGAGTAAGTACACCTAATTCTATAAGAAGTTTGATTGTGAAAAGTAGGGGAAAGTCCTAAGAGTTTTGATTTTTTAAAAGTATGATCACTTTCTAAATATAGAAAGAAAAGGAAAGTTAGCAAAAGAAGTGGGTGGGATAAAAGGGAATAATCCAGAAAGGCCTAGAGAAGGCAGAAGAACATGGATCCACAACAGAAATAGAAAAAATAATTAGATCAGAGAGGAGCAGGAACATTTCTTCCAAGATAACAGAAACAAAGGAAAGAATGAATGCAGATGTGAGAAGTTCAAAGGACTAATATCAACATGCTGAGAATATTATCATCTGACAGTTTATCTTTTTCCCTAAAGAAGTAATCATATGCCAGGGGCACAGAGGTAAAGGGAAAACCTGAAGTGTGAGGAAAATGATCAGGTTTCGAAGAGATGCTAAGGGGATCGGGTAGAAGGCTCTGATCAAGGACATGTAGTAGGATCAGAAGTGCATGAACACTCCTAGTTGAGGTCAACTCATGAACTCAGAAGGTCATGAACTTCTGCAGTGTCAATCTGGATGATGGTTGAGATTACTTCAGCACCTTGGGTGTTGGTAAGATGCAGAAAAGAAGACACTATTTGAATTCAACCTGAATCAAGGCTCTGCCAGGTAATGCCAGAAATGGAGCTTAGATACACAGTTTCATGAGAGGAAAAGGAATAATGTCAACTCATAACATTACAAGCAATACACATTCAAAAATCTAGATTTTAGATAACCATCTAGATTTACCGTTTAGAAGGGAAAAAAAAGTATTCTGCATAAGTAATGGAATTTCAAAGCTGATGGAACTAAATAAAACCTATCTGTCTTATAAATTGTTATTGCAAATGTCTCATAAATTGCTATAGAAAATTATATTAGGGAATATAAACTTTGATTTTTAGAAGCCATGGTGGGCGCCCAAAGTTAGTCCAAAAACGTTCAAGTGAAGAGAGAAAATTTTAGAATTTTAGCTATTAAAACTGTAAAAATTGTTCTTAACACAATAATTCCATTTAAAAACAGAATCCTGAAACAGAAGTAAAAAGCTTATTTATTAACACAAAGAGATGTTATTAATTTTGTACCTTTGAAGCTGATCCTGTATCTGATCTGCAATTTTCACTTTATCCAATAAATTCTGAATTTCGGCTTTTTGGCGATTAATAATTTCCTTGTATTTCGATAATTCATCTTCTGTTCTTAATCGTTCATCTTCTAGACATTTTGCCTATCAAATGATCATAACCAAGTTAAACTACAAACAGTATTTTCTTGTTCCTTATAAACTATTTCAGATAGTGGTTACATATTAGAAATCTAGGCTTAATTCTAAAGTAGTATTAGTTCATGTGAATAAAATACAATGGAAAGTTAATGTCGTGGATTTTAGTTGCAGATTTCTTATGTAATCATGAGAGTTTAAGCATGTCACTTTATTTTTTACTGAATTTTCGTTTCCTCAATTGAAAAAAAAAAAAAAAATGATATATCTTCCCTAACTACCTCAAATAACTGACACGGAGAACAAATAGAAAGGTACATGAAAAGCACTTTGAAAATTATTAGGTGATCTCAAATTCAAAGTGGTAACTGAAAGGCCTATTTCTAAATAAATGATACCTGTGATAATATACAATATTCATAATCATATTAAAAGGTACATTACTGTGACAAAGACTTCAAATACAGGAAGAGATTTAACAGACTTTAGAAATTAAAACTGTACCCATTTAACAGACTGTTAGAAATTAAATCTGTACCCATCTAAAACTATTAAACATACCCAAGGAGAAACGGAAAGATAGTTTTCTTATTATTTTCTGGCACTCACAGTTCTTAAGATTCAACTATCTCCAAATGATTTGCTAAAACAACTATCTTCAGATGGAAGGCCCAAGGATAAGTTATAATTAGAGCAAGTATGCTATGGAATATAAATGTTGGGAAATACTTCAAAGGGACTAACATGGAATATTTTCATTTCAACGAAAGTTGATTATGTTACCAGGGAATTGCTATTCTATTCTTCTGATTTCTTTTATTTTTTTATTTTTTAGAATTTCTTTCTCTCCCTTCCCCTCTCTCTCCCCTTCCTCCCTCCCTTCCTTCATTCCTTCCTTGCAGTACTGAGAATTGAACCCTTTGAGACAGGGTCTCACTAAGTTGCCCGGACTAGCCTTGAATTTGTGACCCTCTTGCCTAGTCTCTCAAGTAGTTAGAATTACAGGCGTGTGCCACTGTGCCCAGCTATTTTGGAAAATTTCTATGTAACTATCTTTTCCCTACCCCTTACAAAATCAGAGTAAATCCAAAGTTAAAGTTATTTACCCTTCTTCCTTTGGAGTCATAACTAAAGATTTGATTACCTTCGTCCTTAGTGTTCGAAGTTCATCCATACCCTCCTTAAAGGTCCTCTTCAGATCTTCTAGTTCCTTAATTTTGGCATGATGCATCTTTAAAAGAAATCACAAATCATAATGCACTAAACTAATCTAAAATGTACTGCATACTTGTTCCAAAAGGCTTTAAAACCAGATGACAACACCTACTCTGTCTCTCTTTCTGTATTTACTACATAGTCTAGGACATACAAAGAGCAAAAGTATTCACCTCGAGCTGGTCCGATTTTTCTTGCATTTGTTTTTCAAGTTCTCCTTTTGTGACTCTAAGCTTTGCATCAAGCTCATTTGATTTAATTTCTTCAGACTCCTAATGGAAGGAAAACAAAAAAATGACAATTTTTCAAGTTTTATACTTTGAAAACCTAAGAAAGTTTTGCAGCTGAGTTTACTAACTGTGAAACATATAGCTTATGTATCTAAAATTGAACAATGCATTGAATTTTAAATGTCAATTTTGCATGAACAAGAATAGCATATTACATAACATAATAGAAGTTAATTTCTTTTTTAAAGTTCTAAATTTCTTTGCATTCTTTGTCCTTCTGACATTCTCTAGGAATTTCATTTGGTTAAAAACTGCTCTAAAAAGATCCATTTGAGCTGTATGTAGTTTGAGAAATAACCTGCAATTTATTTAACTGTTCTACCAAATCCATTCTATACTTCATATATTGCCAATACAGAAACTGAAAGAAACCAGAATACTGACATTTGGTATAATATGTTACCAACTTATTTGAAAAGCTAAGCATACCTGATATGTTTTTATCATATCCTGACAGTTTTGTCGTATCTGATCTGCTTCTTCCTTTGCTTGTGTTAACTTTGTTGTTGTTTCTTTGAGTTTATCTTTGGTTTCCTGCATTGACAAAGAAAGAAAAGTTGGCCACAGTGATGTGAAGAATGGGTAAGAGTAACCATGGAGTAAGAAAGTTCCTGCCTAGAACTGCATCAAGGGATGGCATATGATTTTTGCAATAATACTTTGTGTTTCTACCAGAAAGTTAAATGGCCTACACAGTGAACTGATAGCCATTAAATAAAGTTAAATACTTATCAAAAATTAACAGAAGTTATTAACCTGAGAAGAAGAGTAAAGTGTCAAACAGCTCTTTGCCCATCCTTACATGAAAGACAATATTTTGGTTTATGGCCAAGATACTATTTTATCTACTCAAAACTGCATTTTAATTAAGTGATGCTACAATATGGTTTCATTCCTCACTGTTCTTCTAAAATGGCAATTATGAAGATTTTTTTCTGTACTACTCTCATCAAATTCAATTACTTTTTCTCATTTATATTCTTTTCTTACCTGCTCCCTGGCCACCCCTTACTCTTTAAATATCCTAATTTTGTTTCCATTACAAGACAATATCTCCTCCTTTTCTTCTTTCTTCACTCTTCCTTGACTGGCTTTCTATTCTTTGGTGATTTTCAAAGATACAACTCCTGTGCTTCAGCTCTTTGTAATTCTCCTGCACAGAACTGATTCAGTGCCATCGTTTGGGCTATGGTGAGAATTTCCAAAGTGAGTTTAGGTATCATCTTCTAGTAGCTTCACTTCCCACAGGTGGAATCCAGGGGTGCCTTGGATTCTAACAACTGATACACTGTACTGAAGCTTATGTTTACCCAATTGAGTATATAGCTTCTGGACAGCAACTCACTGAGTATTTATTATGTATTAATTGCTCAATGGATATTTATAGAACTAATGAAGGAATTCCTAATATAGACCTTTTGTTCTACTTAGTTTGGTTTTCCCCAACAGCAAATACTAACTTTTCTTTATTCCTTTTTCCTGCTGTTCCAGTTGGAATAACTTCTCCATCATTTCTTGAACCCTTGAACTTGCATCTCTGTTTTACACACTGCTTTTTATGTCATTTAAAAAATTTTTACAGACTGCATTTTGACTCATTGTACACAAATGGGGTACGTCTTTTTGTTTCTATGGTTGTACACGATGTAGATTCATACCATTTGTGTAATCATACATGTACATAGAGTAATGACATCTGTCTCATTCTTTATGTCATTTTTAAGAAACATATCTACCATATAATTAAGAACTCAGTTATAATACTTTGAGTTGCTGGTCTTTAATTCATCAACAACTAAAGCAGAGTTGACTCATGGTAGGTGCTTGTTTCATCTACTTTAAAAATAGCAATTAAGAGGTTCCTATATGCCAAACAAATATTTATTAAATAAATGCTTGAACAAAGAAAAGAATCACAGTAAATATGTTTAGGCTAAGGTATCGACTATTTCATTTGTTCATTTGTTATTAACTGAGCAACTACTATGTACCAGGTACTGTTCTATGCTCTGGGGAAATAGTTGTACAAAAAATGGACAAATCCCTGTTTTCCTGAAGCTGACATTCTAAAGTCAGCTTTTTAATTTTTTTAAATTTTAGAGTTAAATAAATTTCTTATCCTGTTATTTAAAAGTTAAATAAAAAATAAAATACATATGTAAATGATATATTAGGGAGGAGTGCTAAGGAATAAAAATAAAGTAAGGACATGAGAAATTTGGGGGGATGTGCTAAAAGTTTAGACAGAGGCTTTCTGAGAAGTTGACAGGTAAAGACTTGAAGGACATGAACGGAGGGGATTTGCTAGGGATTGGATACGGTGACTGAGAAGAAACAAGGATAAATTCAAGGACTTTGGCCTGAGCAATTACAGGATGAATTGCAATTTATTGAGATAGGCAAGCAATGGTGGGAAGTGTACATTATTAGTTCAGGTTTAGAAGTATTAAGTTTAAGATGCCTCTAAGTTATCTAAGATGTCAGGTGTCAAGTATTGTCAGTTGAATTTGTGAATCTGGAGTTCTGGGGAGAAGTTACAAATGTGGTATTCACTGGCACGCAGTTCTCTACTGCTGTTTTCAAGTACACTGATCTTGTCTTCTGCAGTGCTATCTGTTGTTAAGTCCATCCAATGTATTTTTCATCTCAGATATGGTGATTTGGTTTTTTTTCTGTCTTCCATGTCTCTCCTTATCATACTCATGCTTTTATTTATCTTCTTGAACATATGAGAGTATATTTATAGTAGCTGTTTTAACATCCTTATGTATTTTCCTATAATGTGCATCATTTATGGATCTTTTCCTTTATTCTCATTATGGGCTATATTTTCTCGCATGCTGGTAATTTTTCATTGGCTAAACATAGTGAATTTTATATTCTTAGGTCAAGATTTTTATTAGATACTTTTGGATTTTGTTTTAGGGCATAGCTAGTTTACTTGAAATAAAATTGCTTTTAAAGCTTTATAATAAGGTGGATCCACAACAAACTTTAGTGTAAGACTAACTGGTCTCCACAACCAAAACAGTATCTTTTTGTGGGCTACTTGCTGCCCTGGGTGTAGAGAGCTTTTCTCTCTGGTTGGTGGAAACACGAACAGTTCCTAGCCCTGAGTAGCTCTAGGGATCATTGGCCCTACTCCTTTCTCATCTCTGGAACTCTGTCCTCTCTGTTCCCCATACTTTCAACTCTGTCTCTTCTATTCAGGGTGACTGCTGGCCTCTGTTCAGGTTCCTCTCATTGTGCTGCAGCCTGAAAATCTCCTGGTACTGTACATTTGTTTCCCTTCATTCAAGGGTCATTGTCTCATGCTGCTTGTTGTCTCAAGTCTAAAAACCTTCACTTCATATATTTTGTCTTTTTTATTCAATGCTTAAATTTTTTCATTTTAGAAGATGGGAGGATAAATCTGGATCTTATTATTCCATAATGCAATAGAATATAGTCAACAAAATAGGGTTATAGAACAAAATAATAATAGAACAGATCACAGAATACAGCTTAGTAGGGGGATGAAATGGCAAAGCTAATTTAAAGTGAGATCTAGCTTCCATTAGTGGGGTTTATGAGAAAATAAACCTTTTAGGAATAAGACTATCACAGACAATACAACCACCTCAGAAGAGCACATTAAATAGCAGTCTTGCTTTAGGTGACCTAGTGGAAGGAACATGTCATAAAATGTATCAATCCTGGTCACATATTAGATCACCTGCACCCTGTTGGTCTAGGTACTGCATCAATACCAGATTCCATTATTCTAGCTTTCTCTGAAGCAGAATTGTCTGGCAAGTACCCAGAACTGCCAAATCATGTTGCCAAAGAACTACTGCCATATTTATTGCCAGTCATATCTATGCTTTGGTGAGATCATCTTATTCTGAGACCAGCCTGGTGAAAAGGTAGCCACCAGGTAGATGATCAAGTACATGAGATACATTGATCATCTCCTTTATTCTTTATTCACTACACTCAAAATAAAAAGCTTTTCTTGTAAGAGGTAAAGCATTAAAAATAATTTTGGCTAAACCCCAAAGGAATCTAAGGGAAGGGAACAAATACTTTCTATTGTTTGATCTGATGATCTGGGTGTACAGACTAGCTAGGCTACACTTCAGTTCTGGTAGTATGTCCTAGAGATTTGTATGCTTTCACCCAGAGATTCTCTCTCCCATCTATTAGGTAAACACATAAAATATGTAAGCAGGGGTCTATCCCAGACCCTCTCTGAAAGCAGTGACTGTGTACAGAGTTAAATGCTTGCTGGTTAAGAAAAGCCTTTACTTAAAAAGAATAGGTAGATACCAATTTTCACATACCTGGCCAGTATGGTTGTTATTTTCACTTTCTGGTAATCCACACCATGTTACCTTACAGAAGTCTGCCATAACCCACTTTTCTAATGTAATTACAGAGTATCTGGTTTCATCTAACCTCAAAGCTGCCATTAAGAATCTCTTATCATCCATTCTTTAAACACACAGGCCTCACACACCTTTAAAGTTTTTCACACTTTAGTGCTATTGTTTCAATAAATTTCAGGATCTTGTCTCTTATGACAATAGATGAAAATAAGAAAAGCACCTCAAATATCAGATATTAGTCTTAGTATATGTTCAGATCTTAAAGCAATTCAGGCAATTAGAAACCATTATTGTCCATGTGGATTTGAAATTCTAATTCCTCATTCTGCAACCCAAACTGAAGGGAAACTTTAAATGGCTCAGCCCTGAAGAGCTCGAGGGATGGCTACCCTACTCTGTTCCGGCATTTCTTTCTCAGCCTTGGCACGTTCCTCACATACCCATGCAGACCCAAGGGGAGACCACTGTTCTCTGACCTTTCTGTGACTACTGTTATGATAGATTACTCTCCCTAAGTTTTCTCTGATGATACTAACATATAAATACCCAAAGACTATTAAAACTACCAATTTGGAATTATTTAATACAGTAATCCAGGACTGTGATTTTAAAGGATATCATTAGGTTTATTTTTGAAAGCCTTAAAGTTGATATATATTCATATTACTCTTCTATTCAAGTCACATTTTAAAGTTGTTCTTTTACTTAATATTCTATCAACTGCAGACTCTTACTACTTTGAATATCAGCTCATTTAGTGCTTAAAATTATGGCATCGGGTACCAATTTTTATAATTATTTTTCATTATATTTACTTTTTATTAAAATGATATTTGCAGCTGGGCATTGTGGCACATGCCTGTAATCCTAGCAAGGGAGGCGGAAGCAGGAGGATCACAAGTTCAAGGGCAGCCTGAGTAATTTAGCAAGATCCTGTCTCAAAATAAAATTTAAAAAGGATGGGGTATGTAGTTCAGTGGAAGAGCACTTGCCCCCATACGCATGGAGCCCCAGGTTCGATCCCTAATAACACCAAAAAAACCCCCAAAAACAAAAAATCAGTTAAGAGAACTTATTATATTCATTCTATTCTATTAAGTAAGAATTTACATTTCTCAATTATAATATTAGCATCACTGATATTTCCTGAGTTTACTTTTGATTGATAACTTACACATACTCCTACCAGCCCCTCCCCCCATTTTGCATACCAAAAAAATGCAATACGGCAAATTTAGGTGTTGTAAACTACAAATAATAAAATTTAACATTTCAACCCATTTAATAAGTAAATCATACAAGAAAACCTCTTTTTCATAGTCCCCAAATATTCAGGTCCAAACTATCCTGTGGGAGTCACTAAAGCAAACTCCATGTCTCATTAACTGCTATTGCATTCACTCTGAATTTATTTCTAATTTCTATTTCATGGCATTACAGTACTCACCTTGTGTGAATCCATTTCAGCTTTCAATTTGTTTTGGGCCCACTTTACTTTAATGATTTGAGAGTTGATGTCTTCCTTTAATTTTTCTATTTCTCTGATGAGTCTAGTTGTTTCGCCTTCCTAAAATAATATCACTAGGTCATATTTTTCACTTAAACAATCAATCATCTGTGCAACATTTATATCCCCTCAAAGTAATCAGTGAAACAGCACCATAATTTAAAGGTTAACACATTATGATCCTTAGGCCACAAAACTGATTAAAGGTTCAAATGATTAGAAGACAGAAAATCCTAAATTCAATTAATAGACATGAAGATGATTAACACCTATATTTTAACCAGGTGGATGGGTTGTGAGCACAAGCACATCCATATGATTCTTCTTAAATGGCTGGCATTAAGTAAAATATTAAATTGGTTTTGCTAGAATTTCTGAAAATTGATAACAAAATTTCTGAATTAAAAGAAATATTAATTACTTAGCTAACTCAGTAATTAAATCTCCTGGGATAGCATCTAAGAAGGATGTGTTTTTCTGTAAGAAAAGCATAATTCTATTCTATAGTGAATAAGTGCTACATATATATATATATATATATATATATATATATATTTCTGGCTGTAAAACTATTCACATGTGACACAATTATGTACATATTTTACCAAAACACAGTCTTCCTTCCAAATTAATTTTTCCAATATATACTTTTTAAAAGGAAAATCTAGTTTTAAAAAGTTATCCAAAATTTTAAAAGATCAAAAGAAAGGATCTAATAAACATGTGCCAATACCTCATCTTTTCCCAGCAAGCCTTTTGCAGGCAGGCAATGAGATAATTTCTAAACATTCATGTTCTTAGAAGGTCAGTTAATAACAGCAACTTTGAGGGTTTTGGCATGCTGTCATCATTTGATTGGAAAAGCAAAGAACGAATCTTAAGTACAGTATGTTGGCACAGTCATACCTTTGCTTCATACAGCTGCTGCAACCGTCCTTTCTCCTGAGAAAGCTGCTTAATTTTGTTAGTGTTTTTCTCAAACTCCTTATTTGCATCTCTAAGTTTCTTCTCAAGAATCTCTTTTTCCTTTCGAAGGTCTAAAGATTCCTTCTCACCTCTTACATACTTCATTACCATTGCTTCTTTCTCTTGGCGTGCCTCTTCACATTTCTTGTTGGCCTTTAAAAAAATATTATCTAGCATTAATAAAAAGATTTTAAAATAAAATAAATAATGTTTTCCTATATCACCAATGTATTTTTTGGTTCTTGCACAACATTCTAAGCACTTCTGTCATAAAATTTTGAGATAAAGGAAAATAATTCAAAATTATACAAAAACAATATAGCACTAGTATTTTCTTTTATTCTTTCCTATTCCTTTTACTTTTGCTGATATGGTTGCTACTTTCCATTTACACTCCCAGACCTGCTTTCCCACCCTTTTTGTCCCATCCTGTGCCCCAGGAAGATGACATATCAAGAGGTTCTCTTACCCTTAAATTTCCAGTTGGTTTCTGCCAGCAGGAGACACTAGGCAAAAGCTAAGCTATAAAGGCAGCATGAGGTCTGACTTCTCTAGAATCACCAGAGGTAGCCTGAAGGCACTGCTCTTGCCAGGTAGTTGCTATACAACTACTCTCTCTCTGGGTGGCCCCGTTTTTGGAGCTCCAGAAGTGTAAGTTAAATAAGCTTCTTTTCTTTATGGAGTACCCAGACACAGGAAGTTTTTTATAGCAACACAAAACCAACTATACTAAATAAGTACACACAAGCACATGTGATTTGTGCATGCACAGGAGGTATGAAAACTAACCAAAAAGTCAATAATTAGCTATGGAACAAGGAATGGGATATAAACAAATTGAAGGCAGGGGAAAAAAATGATAGATAAAGGAGGGCTTTCATTTTTTGTTCTGTATACTTCTTTAACTTATTTTTAAATAATTAGCAGGCATTTATGTATTGTTTTAGTATTTTTGCCTATTTTTTCTTTTCTTTTTTTTTTTTTTTTTGAGAAAATGCTAGGGATTGAACCCAGGGTCTTATGTATTCTAGACAAGCATTCCACCACTGAACTATACCCCAGTCCTATTTTAGGGTCTTTTTTTGTTGTTGTTTTGTTTTTTTGTTGTTGTTGTTTTGGTACCAGGAATTGGAACCTCAAGGTGCTTAACCACCTCACCATCACTTTTACTATTTATTTAGAGACAGGGTCTCACTAAGTTACTTAAATTGCTGAGACTGGCTTTGAACTTGCAATCCTCTTGCCTCACCCTCCTGAGCCACTAGGATTATAGTCCTATGCCACTGTGCACAGCCCTGCTTTAACATTTTTTTAAAAGGCTGATTTTATATAAATAAAATATTCTTAATACACCACTGATATCAAAATAGCCTAAGAGAGTTAGTTTATTTTAATAAACAATAGAGTCACAGACTATCAAGTTAATAATGATAATAACATGAAAATACCTGTTCCATCCGCTGGGTCATCTCTTTGTGTAATTGCTGAACTGCATTTTTAGCTGCAATGTCTTGAGCTACTAGTTTATCTTTGGAAGCTTTAACTTCTTTATTAAGTTCCTCTATTCTTGATTCTAACTATAAAGAAAATTATTCTCAGATCATTTTCATTGCTATGCCAAACAGACCACTAATACCTCAATAAATAGTATATAATATAAAGAATGTAATGCATATACTTTAATCATAGGAATCAACAACAATGCTTCTATAATTCACTGAAATTATTAGTACAGATCTGAAGAGACTGATACATTAAAGTATATATATGGTAAACCCTGGAGCATCCACTAAGGAATAACAAAGTATAGTGAAAATATTATAAAAGAAATTTAAATATTAGATTAAAAAGTATTCAATTAGTTGAAAAGAAAGTAGAGGAGGAGAAGAGGGGAGAAATAAGACAAAGGAAACAGAAAGCAAAATGAGAGACATAAATCAAACTGTCAAAACTCACATTAAATGAAAATGAATTCTATAATCATATCAAAAGATAGAGACTGAAATAAAAAAAAGGATTCAACCATATGTTGTCTACAGGAGACAATTTAGGTGCAAAGATAAACTGAAAAGAATGCAATCATAAAAAAGTAGGAGTGATTCTATGTCTATCAGATAAAATTAAATAAAACAAAAAGCATTACAAGAGATACAAAAGGACACTTTATAATGATAAAAGGATCACTCCATTAAAAAATAAAAAAGATCTAACATATATCTAATAACACAGTACCAACAAACTTGAAATAAAATCTGAACAGAAATGAAGGGAGAAACAGATAAGTCAACAACAGATGGAACTTCAATATGCTATTTCAAAAGACAGACTCAACTAGGTAGAAGCTTAATGAGGAAACAAGAGAATTCAACTAACTAAAGAATAACTGGATCTAATACAACACTCCAACCAGCAACAGTGGAATATACATCTTCATCGAGTATACATGGAATGTTCCCCAGAGTAGAAGAGGTGCTGGCTTTACAAATAAACCTCAGTAAATTTAAAAGATGGAAATCATACAAAATATGTTCTCCAACCACAATGGAATGAAATGAGAACTCAGTAACAGAAATAAATTTGGGAAATTCACAAATTTATCAAAATTAAATAACATACTCACAAATAATCAATAGGAGAAAATCACAAAGGAAATTGAGACTAGTTAATGAATGAAAATGAATACAGAACACAAAAAAAGATCTCAATTTCCGGCATAAGGCACTGGAAGAACTAATTAAACCAAAAGAAGAAATAATATAGAGTA
The DNA here is from genome assembly GCF_902686455.1 of Sciurus vulgaris. Lineage (NCBI taxonomy): Eukaryota > Metazoa > Chordata > Mammalia > Rodentia > Sciuridae > Sciurus > Sciurus vulgaris. The sequence continues at coordinate 16,265,551 of NC_136464.1, read as the reverse complement.
GAACTTAACAAAATAAAGAATTAAAAAACAGGAACAATCAACAAAATTAGAAGTTGGTGCTTTGAAAAGATTGACAAAATTGACAAACTTTAAGCTAGATTGAGAGAAGACTCAAATTACTAGAATTTAAAGATGGGACATTACTACTGACCTTAGAGAAATAAAAAGGATTGTGAATGAATACTACAAACATTTAACTTAGAAGAAATGGAGAATTTCCAGAAAAAACATCAACTCCAAACTAGCTCAAGAAGAAATACAGAATCTGAATAGACCTGTAACAAGTGATTAAATAACCAGAACAACAACAATAAAAAACTATCCACACCAAGAAAAACTCAAGTTTAGATGGCTAACAGGTAAAATTTTACCAAATATTCAAAGAATACCAACTCTTCCAAAACTCTTGCCCTTCCAAAAAAGAAAAAGAAAAAAAAGGAATACTTTACAACTCATTCCATTCACTCCTAGGTATACGCCAAAAAACTTGTGTATAAAATGCTCACAGAGGCATTATTCATTATATTCAAATGGAAACAATCCAAATGTCCATCAGTTGATGAAAGGATAAATGAAATATATATCTATACAATGGAATACTATTCAGTCATTTAAAATAACAAAGTATTGATGCATACTACAACTTGAAAGAAACTTTGAAAACACTGTTACTTAATACACAATTCCATTTACATGAAGTGTCCAGAATAGGCCAATATACAAAGACAAAATCAGTTGTTCTCTAGGTCTAGGGGTGAGGGTGGTGTTGGAGGCAAATAAGGAATGACAACTAATAATGGTGGGATTTGTTTTTAGGATAATAAATGTTCTAAAACTGTGGTGAAGGTTGCACAAAATTAAAAACCAATGAATCACACACTTGAAATGAGTGGACTATGAGGTATATGAATTTTATATCAAAAACTATTTTAAAAGACCTAAACATTACATGTGTGCTAATTTTCCTTACAAAAAATTATCTGGAGAAACACTGCCCAACAGAAATATAAACCACAGCTGGGTTTCCCAAATTTATTCTTGTTATTGAGTTCTCATTTCATTCCATTGTGGTTGGAGAACATATTTTGTATTATTTCCCTCTTTTAAATTTACTGAGGTTCACTGGCACATGCCAATAATCTCAGCTATTTATGAGGGTGAGGCAGGAGAATCACAAGTTCAAGGTCAGAATGGGCAACTTAACAAGACCCTGGTTTAAAAGGGCTGGGGATATAGTTTAGTGGGAGAGTCTTGCCCATCATGCTCAAGACCTTGGGTTCAATCCCTGATGTAGCAATGCTCAGGGTTGGACTTTAGGGAAGTGAATGGATAATGACAACTCTGACTTCATCACTGGATTAATCCACCATCGTTGAATGGACAAATGGGAGGTGGTGGAAACTGTAGGTGGTGGGACACGGTTGGAGGAAGGTCACTGGGGGTGTATGTGTTTCTTGTCCCAGGCTCCTTCCTCTTTCTCTTCTTTCTGGCTGCCATAAGCTGAGAAGCTTTCCTCTACCATGTTCTTCCACCATGATGTTTTGCCTCATCTCAGGTATAAAGCAATGGAGACAACTGACCATGGATTTGAACCCTCTGAAACTGTGACCCAAAAATGACTTTTCTTCCTTTTGTCAATTATTTTGGTAACAGACAAAAGCTGACTATCAAAACAGTATGTGCAACTTAAAATTTTTTAACTTATATTTCGGTTCTGGGAATTGAATCCAAAGTGCTTTACCACTGAACGGCATCCCTACCCCTTTATATTTTTCTCAGACAGGGTCTTGCTAAGTTGTTGAGGATAGCCTTGAACTTGTGATCTTCTGCCTCAGTCTCCCAAGTCACTAGAATTACAGGTGTGTGCTACCATATTATATGGCTGTAAATTAAATTTTCTGGTAGTCACACTTCACAGAGCAAAGTGAAACAGATGTAATAATTTAAATGCAGCATACCTAAAATAATACCTTTTCAATATATAAAAATGAAAAAATGAGCTATTTTATAATTTTTTGTACTGTCTTCTAAATTAGCTGTGTATTTTATGTTTGTAGCACCTCTCAATTTGAACTAATCACCTTTCATGTTCTTTTTTTTTTTTTTTTAATATTTTTAGATGTTGACAGACCTTTATTTTATTTATTTATTTCTATGTGGTGCTGAGAATCGAACTCAGTGCTTCATACATGCTAGGCAAGCGCTCTACCCCTGAGCCACAACCCCAGCCCACCTTTCATGTTCTTAATAGCCAAATGTGGCTATCATACTGGACAGTACAGATCTAGAAACAAAATTAAGAATATTGTGCTAGACTTGTTTTCTATTTAAAAGTATAAAATTCTTTAAATGCTAACAAGAGAAAGATGAATCCAACAATCCAACATTTTTTTTTTTTTAAGAAGGTACAACCTTACTATACTTGTGAAAGGAAGCTCTGGTTTTATCCCATCTATTCAGTCTGAAGTTTCCAGTCATCAGCAGTTACCCAACTAATGGATGCAGACTATTAAGTCTCCCTTATACATTAACCTTCTAAGTCTGGTTTACAAAAGGTGACCCTACAGCACATAAAAATGGTATTAAATACCATACATAAAATCTTACAAATATATTCACCTTCAACTGTGAAAAGATGCATTAAGTATATACCAAAGCATAAACAAGTAAAACTTGTATAATTTTTTATTATATTGTTATCAAATATTTTCTCCTATTTTCATTATACAGCTTTCTGTAAAAGATGAAACAAAAGGAAATAACAGTCATACATAATGACTGTGCTACATAATGTTTCTGTCAATGATGAATAACACAAATAATTCAACACGGTTATATCACCTACTGATGTTGTAGCCATCTTAGTTTAAGTAGGCTGTATGGATGGTCACACAGTGACAAAATTGCCTAATGATGTATTTTCTCAGAACTGTCCTCATTACTAAGTTACTATACTTTAAAGGCTAGAATGCTTCTAATATTGCCCACAGAAGAAAACACAGCTCAGAAAGATAAAGAGCAGCTCAGTTTTGTTATCAAGTCTAAGTGGACACTTTGTTGATTAAAGGAGTTCACTAAAAAAAGAAGAAAGAAAAGAACAGGCTAGGAGAGTCAGTTAGCCTGACATAATCACAAGTATAAGAATCAATCTTCACAGTGAAGTTTATGAAAATAGTGAAGATGGAACCATACTAGATTGTACATATAAAAATATCCTAATGCCAGATAAACTTTTAAGTATGTATAGTTTCTTACCTTAATTGATAAAAAGGGTCTAGTGACTGTCAAATCAGATTGTCCTTTTTATTATTTTGAACATAATGTAATATATTCTATTATACTTAGCAGAGTAATCACACATAACATAAAAATAAGAATTTACATAAAAAAATAATTCAGGCTATGATTCCTACTTCATAAGAGAATGCTTTAAATATGAAGCAATTATCTGCATTTAAAACATGACAATTAACAGAATTTCAATTTATATATAAATTTTCAAGAATGTGTTTATTTTATAAATTATCAATTGAAAATGTTTAAGTATGGTATCTAAAATTTTTTATCTTTTTTACCTGTTTAATTGTGTTCACATGCTGCTTCTCTGTTTCTGTTCTTTTTTTTAACTCTTCTCTTAAATTGTCTTTTTCTGAACAAATGTCTAAGATGAGCTCCTGATGCTTCTTATTTTCTTTAATTAACCTAAATATAAAAGGGTAGTATAGGTAAAACATAATTAAAAATGGAGATATAATGAAATGTGGGGTATGTTTACAAATCAGAGTGTAGATACCTATGATTATATTAGGTTAACATTCCTAAGTAATCCTATTATCATTAACTATTATGTTCACACAAGGATGAAATTCCCTAATGATGCATTTCTCAGAACTCTCCTTGTAATTTTTTTTTTTTTTTTTTTTTTTTTTAATGCTGGGGATTGAACCCAGGGCCTCAAGCATGCCAAGAAAGCACTTTACCATTGAGCCACATCCCCAGGCCAAGTGACTATACTTTTAAGGCTAGAATGCTTCTAATCCTATCCACAGAAGAAAAAGCAGCTCAGGAAAATAAAGAGCAACTCAGCTTTGTTATCAAGCCTAAATATTCACATTGTTGATCTATGTATCAGATATTTTGCAAAACATTCTTTGACCAATCAGGTTGTTAACATTTTCCTAGATATTTCAAATCAAGTGAGATATAATAAGATAAAGAAGATCACACCCTATTACAACTAGGCCTTTGGTCATCTCAACTATGAACAACTATCCTTCAGCATAGAAGCCCCTGCAATAAGTAGTTTGTAATCAAGAACAATTTTATCCCTTCAGGCATTTGTAGACATTCTGGGTTGTCACAATAAGGACAGAGGCTGCTACTGGTTGGTGAATGGGTAGAGGCCTGGAAAGCTACTATGCACCCTACAATTCAAAAGACATCTCTACCTACAACCAAGAATTATCCGGGCCAAAATGACAACAGGGCTGAGATTGAGGTATCTTTCTTTACATTTTAAAAATATTTTATTGATATACTAATAGTTATATAAGTGTAGTCAATGTAAAGCAAAGTTTAAACAGAAATTTTATCTTAATTCCCCCCACAAAAACAGAAATAAACTCTTTAAAATTGCCCACAAAGTATTGAGAACTATAAGATACCTGAAAAAGTCAACAACTATTATTATAGAATTGTTAATGTTACTAGCTTTAAGTTTACTGCATACTATTTGCTAAGTTAAATTTTTTTTAAAAAAATGATATTATTTCCCCAGGGGTGTAATCCCAGTTGTTTAGGAGGCTGAGGCAGGAGGCTCTCAAGTTTAAGGCCAGCATGGGCCACTTAATGAGTTCCTGTTTCAAAATAAAAAGTAAAAAGGGGATGCAGCACAGTGATAGAGCACCCTTGGGTTCAATCCCTAGAACAGCAGAATAAAAATGTTATTATTTCATCTTATCCAAAATAAGAGAGTAAAATTATCATCACTTGTGTTTTATGAATTTAAAATAATCAAGATGTAACTGAAATCCAGGACTTACTCCAGGTTGCACAGCTAGTAAGTGGCTGAACTGAGTTTTAAATCCTGATTTCATTGCAAAACCCAGGTCTTTCTACCTACTACTTGGAAGATCACTCATTCACTGAACTGATACTGGGTACCTACTATGTGCCTTGCCCTGCCTTCATGGAGTTTATATTCTAGGGGAGAAAATAAAAAGACATATTTTTAAAAGAGATAAGTATATGTAACAAAATGTCAGACAGTGACTGACTCCTATTAAGAAACATTAACATTGTTTTACTTAGCCAAAGGACAGAAAGGACTTGAGCTGTGATTTTAGATAAGGTTGGCTTCCCTGAGAACGCAACAGTTGAGCACAGGAATGCAGTGAGGATGCAAGCACACAACTGTTTGGGAAAGACTCAAATGCAGCATGCAGTTTAGTCAAGCCTTCTACAGCACAGTAGTTTAGAATATATAATTAGCACACATGCACCCATATGTATTCAATTTGTTACAGAAAACTACCTGAGAGACAAGAATTCTAACCACAGTTCACAAGTAAAGAGAGGAGGAGGGGGGAGTAAAGAACAACAAATATTATAATTCTTCTTCCTTTATATTTTTGTGGTGTTTAGGATGGAACCCAAGACCTTGGATGTGCTTGGCAAAGGCTTTACCATTGAGCTACAACCCAGGTCCAAAACTGTTATTCTTATTTGCCAAGCACTCATACAAACAGATAACTGTTCTTAATTAATTAAGAATTTTGTTGGGGCCTTGGACAACAGCAATATGTGTTAAAAAACAGAGGAATAAAATAAGTGAAATGGTGGTTGCCAGAAGCCAGGAAGTAGAGGAAATGGGGGAGATGTCAGTCAAAGGTTACACACTTTGGGATGAAAGATGATTAAGTTCTGGGGATCTAATGTACACCATAGTGACAACAATTAACAATAATATTATATACTTGAAATTTGCTAAAGAAGTAGATCTTGAGGGTCCATACCACATCATACTCCCAAAAGTATATTTGTTAGGTGATGGATGTATTAACTAAGTTCATTATGGAAACCATTTCACAATGCATATCAAATCATCATGTGATACACCTTAAATATATACAATTTTGTCAATTATACCTCAAGTTCAGGAGAAAAAGAAAACAGGAATGGATGTATAAACAAAGACATTTGAAAACAAATGCATTTGTGAAAATCTATCAAAGGAACTGAAAAGTAGTTTTCTTCAGAGAAAATCAAATGAAGGAAAAAGAAGAAAAATTTTAGTTGTTTCAGAGCTGACCTGAATCAACAAAGCTTTTACTTGGAATCAAAAATATTTTGTGTATAATGAAAAGATCAACCTGGCTTTAAAATAACATAAATGACATTTGTGTAATGACTAATGCCCACAAAAGTCCCATCTGGTAGGTACTGTCCCCCTCATAGAGATGAAAAATATTTGACACAAAAGAGTAGTTGATATGGCCATTGTAACAGCTTGAAACAGCAGTGGGAATTTTCCAACTACAGGTTTAGAATCATACTCATCCCTCCACTCTGACAGACTGAAGCAGAAAAGAGAACTCAACTCTGTGCTGTATTCCTAATATTTGTAGATAAATTCAACAATTTATAACTAGTTACTTTCTATAACCACATTTATAAAACCTCTGTAGTCAAATTAACAAGGCTCAGATTTTAACCTTGCTTTGACTGCATGTGACCCTGAACAAGTCACTTTTTGTTTCAGTTACCTCATCTGTAAAATAGGGATAATAACAGTACATGCCAGAGTTGTTATGAAGGTTCCATGAGTTTATTATTAAGAGCATGTGTTTTCTGTAATTATTACTAAATGCACATATCTTACAATTTATAAGAGATGTATAAAAGTAATTAGTCCACATCTAAGAAAAATGGAAAGAGGTATTAGAGATAATCTCAAGTGAAAGATCTAAAAGAAAGCTGCAGAGAGCACAGAAATGAGGAAGTTACCCTGAAAAAAATTTAAAGTGGCAGAAGCACCAATGATTCAAATACATAAAACATACAGTTTATTCATAAAATAGCATTTTTAAGGATATAAATAGGAGTATGCAATAGTTTTAAGGTAGTCCCAAGAAGGATGTTGGAATCTTGAAGATATTTGTAAACTCACAGAAACATTATTTATAACAGCCAGAATGTAGAAGAAACTCCAATGTTCATGAAGGAATAAATGCAATGTGGTATACACAAAAATGGAAAATATTCAGTCTTAAAAAGTATGGAAATTCTGACACATGCTATAACATGGATAAACCTTGAGAACCTGATATGAAGTGAAATAAGCCAATCACAAAGAGACAATACTGAATGATTTTACTTACATGAAATATTAAGAGTAATCATACTCATAAAAAGAGAAAGTAGAATGGTGGCTTCCACCACGGACTGGGAGATAGGATTAGGGACTTGTCATTTAATGGGTATAGAGTTTCAGATTTACGAGACAAAAGTTCTGCAGGTTGGTTGTACAAAGACGTAAGTTTTATGTTTTGTGTATTTTATCACAAATAAACTCAAAAATAGAAAAATACAAAAGGGACAAGCCTGGATAATAAGAGACTGAAGCTCACTGGGTAAACCAATGAAGAATTAGTTGATTAGGGGAAGAATGACCCACTGAATAGGACATTCTGAAAGAATGAAAATCAGAAGAAGGATATCAAGAAAAGCCAATTTGATATTAAATAATATTTGGATTAAGGTATACTGTCTTCCATCACCCTCCTCTGGCAGGAGGACCTTCTCTTTCTCTTTCTCCATACACATTCTTTTGATTAAAAAAAAAAAAAATTTTTGAGTATCCTATTTAAAAGAAATATTTTAGTGAAGGCTAATATGCTTTACTTTCTTAAATGTTACAAGAGTACCTAAATAATGCATCACTTAGCTACATAAATCAAGTATAAAAAGATAAGGTAATATAATACTATTAGGAAAAAGACTAATTTATCATTAAAACAGAATTAACTACACAATTCTAAGAGAAGTCTAAAAACATAAGTTTATGATCTTATTTATTGAGGAAAAATCAACTAATCTTAAGTCCTTTAAATTTTAATTTTCAAACTAATGTATTTACATTGGGGATTTTAAGAAAAATTGAATTTTATGACTTTTAATTTCCTTTTGAATTTCTCTTATATTCGACATAATTCTACATTCTATATTCTTTCAAAAATGAAAAACTTGGGAGGGGGAATACAGCTCAGTGGTAGAGTGCTTGCAAGTATTAGCACTCTACCAAAGGCCCCAAGTTTAATACCAGCCCTGCAAAAAAAAAAAAAAAAAAAGTGTCTTTATAAAAGTTCAGTTTTTTTCAATGAACTTATACTATTTACTATAATATTTAATACTTTAGCATATTAAATAATTAGAAAAACTTGGCACTCAGTAAATGTACCTTTATTGATCAACTATGAGCAAGGCTTGACCGTGAAATTATAAGTAGACCAGATGATAAAGGAATATTTAAAAATATCTCTAGTCCTAGAGATAAAAATTACCTAAAGGAATTTTAAAAACTTACTTTTTTATAATATGTTCCTGCTGCAAATACTTATCTTGCACACACTTTTCAAATAGAACTAATGCATGTTCTCCTTTATTCATGCCATTTGGTACTCGGTGTTCTTCCGCAAACTCTGTAGACAACAGCTCAGATTCTATTTCTTCCAACAAATCCTCTGATGTTGAAACATTCTTTATTTTTGAAATAAGTTTCTTGGTGCAGTCTGTATCATAGGGACTTTCTGAATAAGTCTTTTGATGAGCTGCTTCTGTAAACGTAGATGACCTTAATTCTGCCAGTATTTGTGTTACTGTCTGTTCCGTTTCACTTGTTTTTGACCCCTGCTTTGCAAAATCTCCACTAGGAAAGTTAGATATTTGTTCAAAATTTTCTGGGCATATGTCTTTTTTGGCAGAAGAATCCTCACATTCATCACAATTTGGAACATAATTTTTGTGTGCTTCAACGTGACTACTGTGTTCATTAGGCTGACATAAATTTTTTTCAAAATTTAATGACAATAGTTTGGATTCATTTTCTAATTTGCTGCTTTCATCACCAGAAAATGAGCTGCATGAATCTTCCTTTAATTCAGGTATTTTCCCAATATTTTTATCGGAGGAAATGAAGGCTTCGTGCTCTGTCTCTGACATGTTGACCAGCACCAATTCACTTTGCATTTCTTCAAATCTGCTCCTGATCTTTGTTTTACATCTAAGAAATCAAAACATCAAAATTAAAAAAATTCAAACCAAGACCTCATACATCTTTGCCCAAACTCCATGATATGAAATAACCAAAGAATACCAATTTTCTCAAGAATAATTCTTTAATAAAAATCTCCCCTTCAGAAAAAAAGAATAGGAAAACCAATCCAAATTATTTACAATCGGTAAAGTTTCACTGTCTTTCCTCCTTCCTTTCAGTCATCTAACTTCACTAATTACTTCGTTGCAGTTGACATTTTCCAATCATTCCAGTAAGATGTTAGGTAGGGAATTACACTTACAACTGGAGGATTAGTGTCTAGGATGTTTAGATTTTCTTCAGCTGAGGGGAAGACTACCACAATATCTATAAGAAAATACTGGAGAGGGAAGGCAGCAATGAAAACACTAGAAGAGAAATCACAAACCAAGATAATATAATGCATGTTGATAATGATAAACAATTTACAAGAGCAGCTTGGGAGGCTGAGGCAGGTGGATTGTGAGTTCAAAGCCAGCCTCAGAAAAGTGAGGAGCTAAGCAACTCAGTGAAACCCTGTCTCTAAATAAAATACAAAAGAGGGCAGAGTATGTGGCTCAGTGAACAAGTGCCCCTGAGTTCAATCCCTGAAACCTACTCCCCAAAAAAATTTACCAAGAAGGAAAACTAAACAATAACAAGTCACAGTGATGTATAGCTCAGAGACCTAGCTCTGAAATAAAAGAAGTAGGCACAAAGGATTCCCTGACAGAAATTAGTTTTTCACCCAGGCAGGGATCCAGGAAGTACCATGATGATTTTTGAAAATTTTCATCAAGAGTAAAACAATATTTGGGCAACCCAAATGGTGCCCATATCGTGACCTAGATGAATAGAAGCAATATTTAAAAATTAATTTGATAAGGTTGGAATACATTTTGCTATTATTTAAAAAGATTACTATCCTGGCTATTTTATGAATATTCCTCAGCTTCAAAGACTGCCTTAGATGGATAAATATAAAATCTCTCAGTGATTTTAATGAAAAAAGCACTGTCAACTTCTTTTGTCAGGTATCAAGAAAGCATATATAGAGCAGATGAGCTACCAAAGGCATATGTCATTAGATTAAAAAGTAGGCAGATGATGTTCTGACAGAACCAGGAAAGAAATAATTTCAGATGAGTGCTATACCAATGGAAAACAAAACATAAAAGTTAAGTTTTTTAGTAACAATGATGCGTGTTTATATGAGGTATGATGGAAGTGGTGGGTCACGGGATGATGAAACAGGGTAAGAGAAGATTAGTAAGGTAGACCCCTCAGAAAACTAAGCAGGAATGAATTTTGTTAATAAAGACAAATCGGGAGCCAAGCATGGTGGCACACATCTATCTACAATCCTGGCAACTCAGGAGGCTGAGGCACAAGGATATCAAGTTCAAGACCAGACTTAGCAACTTAGCAAGACTGTCTCAAAATTAAGAAGGACTGGGGATAAAGTTCAGTGCGCCTCGGTTCAATCCCCAGTGCAACAACAACAACACACACACACACAAAAAAAAGAGAGAGAGAGAGAAGGAGAAATTGTAATACATCACAAGACTTGACTATATACATGACTATACTGTAGTTTCTAGTGTAAAGTAGATTCTCAAATATTTGTTGAATTAAAGTCTATACGCACAAAAAATGTTAAAACTAGTAAAACTAGTATTCAGTGAATCTCATCTTAGGAACACATAAAATTGGAGGAATAATTGAAAGGAAAGAAAAGAAGATCCGTTTCTTTGTTAAATAAATGCTGCCTATTAGACTGCTTTTGGGGGCAGCCACTAATATAGCCATTGACTTTGGTGCTCCAAACTATCTGTATAACATTTATTTTCAAATAACCAAACAGAAAGCATGATTATCTTGCTGTATATATTTGATAATCAAACCAAAACCCACACTGGTGTTAAACACTTTGTTTAGAAAATGCAAATAGTGCAGTAAGTGAATGAAAAGCCTCATAAGTATTTTATATTCCAAATCTAGAACAAAGTAAAATTATTTTCCAATGGGGGCACTGGCCACTTATATTATCTCACTCAAGGTAACTCACTTTAAGATATAACTTGTGAATGTGTTGCTGTTGGATTTAAAATCTTATCAATTTAGAAGTCAATCTAAAAATGAACTTGTTTTAAGTATTGTTAATCTAACAGAAACTGAACCCAAAGCCAACCAAGACATAACAAGTAGCACATAAAAAAAATCTATTTAAGAGCGAATAAGAATGAATATAAAGATGCTGTGCTCCTCAACATTCGAAAAGTAAGAAGGAATTTATCAGCAACTTTATGACTCTTCTCTAAGTGCCATGATTTGTCAACAGAAAAACACTAAGCAAAAATTGGTTTATTATCCTTTTACCCAGCTTTTGTAGTTCTCAGAGTTCAGTCCCCAGGTCTTCTCCCCTCTTAGAATTCATTCACCTAGATAATTTGAAGCCACAACTCATAGCTGATGCCTACATGTTTCAGTGCTCTACTTGAGTTACAGAGATCAAATTATCTATCTCCTCTTCTTCACTTTGTCTGTCTCAGTATTAAATACTCTACCTGAACACAGGCATTTCCACTGGAAGTTTCTCCACCCCCTCAAACTCAAAATGACCAAATTCAAAACTATATTTATAGTTTCTATAATTGAGAACCACTGCTAATCTCTTCTGTCAATGTTATCATTTTTACTAGTCATCTGACCCCTTCCTCTCCTTTGTCCTTGTATTCTTTTTAACAGTTTCAGGTCTCCTATATTTCGACTGTCATTATCCCCAATCTGCAACCCAGCTAGGTCTCTGATTCTCGAATACCTGGAATACTTAACTGTTGGTTTCTCAATCTCACTCCTTTCCTCCCCTCTGGCTCCTCTTCCTGCAATTCCAAATGAAGAAGCAAGGTTAACAGAAGAACAAGGTGCTCAGGACAGCCCAGGGATGACACAGCATCAAGGCAAGAGACAGGTCACCCAATCCGGAGAAGGGGCTGAAGTGTGTATTATACTGGCTTGGTCAAACAGGAACAGGAATGGCTCTCTAAAGTGGGTCTTCAGTGACCAAAGGGGCCAAGGATCTCTAATACTGACCCTACAACATCCACATGTACCACCCACCTCCTCAGAGACTACCATCAAATGTAGCCAGATGAACCAGAGTGCAGCCAAGGCTCTCTCTTCTCTCTTTAGAGGTTCAGGTAATGAAAACTGCCTCCATTAGCTGGTTTCTTCACCCAACTCCAAAGGCGCTAGGGTAAAGAAAGAAGAGAAAGCCTACCTTGGAGTCAGATTACACCTCTTCTTCAAGCCTAGCACCTGGAACTAAACAGCTTCAACTTTCTTCATGGAGAATAAGTTTGTGATTTCATTTTATTGTTGTAGTTGTTTGTTTTTTAAATGACTGAGGTCTGTCTTAATTCCTGGAATAACCAAAATTGACAGTAATGTCAGACCAAGACATTACTGAGAGACTGCCCTTTCAGAGGAAAGTTGCAGGGCTGGGAGTGTTTTACTGTATGAATAGGGGCCCATTAAAAAAAAAAAAAAAAAAAAAAAAAAAAGGGCTGAGGAGACCGCTCAGTAATAGGGTATTTACTTGTATGTGTGATCATGGCCCTGAATTTGAGCCCCAACACTGCAGAATAAACAAACTTGTTCATGTTTATATCCCAGAGTTGAGCTTCCTCACTAAACCAGTTACATTACTCTTCCAATCTTAACTCTCAACACATTCCTAAAATCCTACTGCTTTAGTACAAGTCTCACCAGGATCCCCCAACACATTTCCATGGTTTTCTTCTCACCCACACTGTTCTCTCCTTCAGTCTTTCTGGGGACTAATTATGTTTAAAGGACTGATTCTAAAGGTATATCTTCCTCCAAATTTTCCCTCATCGCAAGTACAAAATAAGCTCTTACGTAAAATAAAACACACTGCATTTATGCTCATCAAGCAGACAGAGCTTTTCTTATGACATTTTTGAGCAAGTGTCCTTCCACCTTTTAAATGAGCTTTGTTTCTGCAAGAAGGAACCTCACTCTGCATTCCAAGTCAAAGTTATTAAGTCTGAAGCAGTATAGTGATAAATAGATAAATCTGTTCTCTACTACATTTATGCTCATGTTTGCAAATGTGTGTAGTAGTTCTCAATGATGGGTGGAACCCACTGGGTTTACACAAAGATCTGGTATCCACACAGCATTTAGCAGGCAGTAACAAGCTGCAAGATAGCACAAAACAACAAAAATTTTCCTTACATCCCGCTGCATATGCATAGGAGGCAAAATAATCAACTGTTTTTATAATTTCCTAAGCTTAGAATTAGTTTTACATCTTGTTCAAATTAAGGAAGACTAAATTCAATCTCAAAAAACAGTATTTCCTATAATTCTCTCAGTAAAATGCCTATGCCTCTGAAAAAGTCATCATTTAAGCTGACAACTGGTAATCACTTAGAACTTCAAACTTCGTATTCTAATGATCAAATGAATACTGACTGAAGACCAAGGGAAACAGAGGATTAAAGGAAAAGGAGAGGGTTAATAAAGATCTATGTGTATCTATGTAACAAAGCCACTACCAAAGATCAAATAACTGCACAAGAGTGGAAGCAGACAAAAACAAACAAAAACCATGATAAGCTTTGATTCCGTCCACAATCGACCAAGGGAAAAAAACTAGTCAGCTGAGTCCTCCCACAGGCCTCTCCAGTTGGCAATGCAGACCAATTTGGATGCTCTTCAAGTTTTTTCTTTTGGGAGGGGAGTTATCACCAAAGCTACTAAGGATAGAATAGCCTAGAAATAGACTGAATGGGGAGGATGCAAAACTAGACACTGTTGACAAGATTATTTTCATTTAAGAAGAGTGTACAAATTGCATTCACATTCATAGATAAATATAGTAATTACAACTATAGATTACCATATAGGTTGCTTTTTCAATGTAAAAAGTAACACAAGATATTTCAACTCTTTATTATCTCTTACTTATAAGGGGAAATACTCTATTTAAGACATTATAGTAACAAAACTCCTCCTCTTAATTCAAGAATTTGTTTTTCCCAGAGTTGTTTCTCTTTCTGACACAGTACTACAGGACCAATTCACACTTAAAAATTGTTTCAGTAGGTGAGAACTGGTTTCGCTCTTGCTGGAGCTCATCAGCTGTAGGCAACTGGTCAAGAAGCGATTTTTATGTGTCTTAAAGCAATGCATGACCCACCTTGAATTTTATTTCTTCATGAAGGAATAAGAGTTTTGAAAAATTATTTGCATACAAAAATTATATAAATAAAACCACTTTTTAACAGTTTTGGGTTCTCTTCCTGTTTTTTCCACTAATTAGTATTATAAACAAAAACTCAGGTTTACTCAAGAAACTACAAATACAAATTAATCCAATCTATAGATGTTTGGTAACAGGGTATCAAATTAGTCTCACACCAAGGTGCCAAGTTGGAAATAATTTCCAGAGTAGATATTAATTAATCCATTTGCTAAATATGTATTGAGAATCTACCTGTCTCAGGTGTTGGGAACATGACAGGGAATAAAACACATTCCTCATCCCTCAAGGTGCAAACCTGAGGTTAGAAGCAATGGAACAATACATAAAGACTGTGCTGTCTTGTACTCTTGTGTTTTGTTGCCAAGAAACACTAAAGCATTACAGATCATAGAGCACTTATTTTAACATTAAAGTTTTTTAAAATCTGCCAGTGTTTCATCAGAAAAAAAATATATACATATATAAATGTATAAATATTTTAAATCCAGAAGAACCTTAGTTCAGTCTAAATACTTTACAACAAACTAAAAACTTTGATAGTACAAATTGCACCATTTAAACCTCAAATACCATTAAATAATATACATTAAGATAAGCAAACTGAGCCTTTAGATCACTCCTTTCAACATAATGCTTTACTGCCCTTTAAAGTAAAAGGCTAAGTACAGCAAGAGGTTTTTGGTTTCTTTCTTTCTTTTAACCTGTTCCCCAAAAAAATACTTTGAAAGAAGTATAAACAAAACTTACCATTCAGTTTTAGCAAGATTGTAAAATGGCAATTAAAATCGGAAGCAAAGAGCAGATGAAAAGAGCATCCGCATAGTTCAATATCATCTGCTTCACCACCAAACAACTGATTTTCACATATATTGAAAAGACACACTTTCCTAGACAAAGTTTTTAAAAATAAAATAACAGTACAGAAACAAACCTAAGAAACATGAATACCTTGTTTTCCAGAATGAAAATGTCTATTGTTTAAGTTTTATATAAGGTGAATTTACACAGATCAAATTCTACTCTTAAAACATAAAAACTCTGCTATTTCAGAGAACTTTTAATGAATTTTTTTTTCTGTCCTGGGCACCAAACCACTGCCTCATAGTACATGCTAGGCAAGCACTCTACTACTGAGCTACACCCCCAGCACTTTTATTTTTTATTTTGAGACAGGGTCTCACCAAGTTGCCCAGGCTAGCCTTGAACTTGCAATCCTCTTGTCTCAGCCTCCCAAGACACGGGGATCACAGATGTGCACCACCATACACAACCAGGAAGATTAGTTTTTAAAGAAGAATAACTATTCTACATCCTAATTAAGTTTTGAAGTAAAATTTAATATATTGGGTTTTCTTGAAGAGAAACACAGTCCTAGAATTTAAAAATTCCTTTTAGCTCATACGCACGCGCACATACACACACAAAATGTTTTTAAAAGGGATTAGGGTAGGACACCCCAAAATAGTACCAAATCCTATGACAAGATAACAGGAACAAGAGAAACTATGATCCATCATGAATCCAAAAAAAAAAAAAAAAAGGCCCAGTGATCACATCATATTTCACATTATTGTTACGTATTGTTATATTATCAGTTTGGTATCTTAGATCCATGCAATTTTAGATGTCTCTAGTAATTTTTAAAACATTAACACAGCAAGTTAGTAATATAGAAATCTTAATTTGAAGCTACTTTTATAGTTATCACTACTTGCACTTTAATTAGTCTATGAAAACATGAAAAGTTTTTCAAATCCAAAAACTAAAAGAGGATAAAAAGGAAAGCTAAGAGTTAAAATAAATAATAACTGCAAGTTTTAAGTCTGCTTTATGTTAAAGAGTTTTGGCTAATATTTAAATTTTGAATTCACCTTTGGTTTAGTTAATTTAATATGGTATAGCTTACAAAAATAATTATTCACTTGCACTTAGTACATAATATCACAGTAGACTATCAGCTCATGTGTTTTAATGACAGATAAATGTAAATAAATAGACTCAATACATTCAATAGTCTGTTGGAGTTGATTACTCCAAATTTTCCATTTATTTATTAGCCAAAATAAAAATTTTAGATCTTAGTAGCTAATAAAAGTCAAAGGAAAAGTTTAAAACAACTTAAGATTAACAGATCATTTGTAGGGTTGGGGTTGTAGCTCAGTGGTAGAGAGAGCTTGGTGAGGCACTGGGTTCAATCCTCAGCACCACAAAAAATGAATAAGTAAAATAAAGGTATTGTGTCCATCTACAACTAAAAATAATTTTTTTACAAAAGGATCATTTGTAGACTTAAATTATCTATGATCCCACTGCTGCCTCTAAAATGATTACTAAATATAACATAACATTGTAAACCCAGTGATATGTTTATATGAAATTCAAGAACTAGTTTTGGTTATTTAAAGGTAGAGATAAGAAACAAATGAGAAACCTAAGTTTTACTAAAAGAAATTTTTTAAAAAACAGAACTTCAGGTTAGGGATTCTGACTTTAACCTGACACAGTTAGATGACTTAGGAAACTAGGGGAGATTTACTATTAGTAAGTACTTTGAAGGAAAAGATGGTTTTCAAAATCTTTAAATAAGACTGTTTTCGTTCTTCAACCTATCATCCCTTCTCTAAAAAGTTTAGTATACTGCACTGTTTTGAAATGTTAGCATGTAGCTGTAAACATGTTTTTAAAATGAATATGTGAGCCAATTTGTTACTGTATAGTATCAAAAGACAACTCTTTGGTTTACAGATCAGGGAACTAAAAGGTTGGAATGGTGGCTGTACTGCATATTAGCCATTCCTCTCAGCAAAAATAAGACCCTAAAACGTCAATGACTTTCTATGGACTCTCTACCATTTAAAGAAACTTAAAAGTTTGTATACAACTACTATGAATTAGATGAGGCCTAAAAAATTTAACATAATCCATGCATCTTCTGGGAGACTCTTCAATAATCATACATATTTTCCTATTATACTGCAAGATTTATGAACTACCCAATATCTACTCTGAATGTGGTTTAATTTAAAATAACAAAAGACCAAAAGGAAAGGAAAAAAAAAAAAAAAAAACCTAGGTTTATCTAGCATCACTGTTTTTCATTTGTGTAATGAAGGGTAAAGAAAGAACTGAAAAGTAATGCGCACGGAACAGTGTACTTTATACAGATACTTCAATTTCACTATCAATGTCTCTAGAAGCTTAATCTTTTCTGAAAGATCACTCTGCAAATACGAAGGTGTAATTAATAGCTGAGAAGGCCACACCCACAACCTACATACCTAAACACTTAATTTTTCTTTTAATGACTACTAGTACTTCTCTTGAAACACTGTTCCACTAATTTTCTGTACAATTTCCTTAGACAAATACCTGATTTATTGTTTTGGAAGAAATTTTAAAAACTGGGCATCAAAGGAACATGAAACATATGCAGAGAAAAATGCCGGGTACAAGGCACACAGAACAGCATCTTTTTACTAGAGTGACTCTTCTGATTCCCACAGGTAGCAAGGATTGCTACTTGGAGACATGTCCAAGAGATTTTTTTTTTTTTTTTTTTTTACCATTTTACACGTTTGATGGAGACATAGATTTGAAATTCCTTCCTTACCAAGTAAGGTTTAAGAATGCCTGATGTCCTTGTTTAAAAAGACAACATAAACCCGGCGCCGTGGAGAACCTGTCATCCCACCTACATGGGAGGATGAGGCAAGAGGATCGTAAATTGGGGGCAGGCCTAGGCAACTTAGCGAGCCGTGTATTAAAATTAAATAAAATAAAAAATAAAAAATTAAATAAAAAAATAAAATAAAACGGCTGGGGATGTAGCTCAGTGGTACCCCGCCCCTGGGTTCGATCCCCAGAGGGGGCAATATAAAAACAAAGAACAGTTATCGCTCTTATTCGACTTCAAAGAATCATTTCTACGTAACTTAAAATCACGGCCATGGAAGTGTTTGGAAAGGGGTGAAAAGTCGCCACAATAGTAAACACGAAACACACGAAACTTGGAGGCGAACAGCGAGATGGGTGAATGACTGTGAAAGATCTCCGAGCAGGTGGAGCTCAGTTGCAGTTTCCACTTGCAGCCCAGGCAATCCGCCCAAATTCGGTCGCTCTCGAGGCACAACTCTCGAGGCACAGCCCCGAGGCCCCGCCGACCCGTCCCCGCCGCCCGCTCCCCCGGGGCCCCAGGGGAGGCGGCGGGGAAAGGGGGCTCCGAACCCCGGCGCCCAGCGCCCGCCTCCGTCCTCCCGCAGGAGAGAGAGGCCAAACTCGGAGGCCGGGAGCCGGCTCGCCCCCGTCCCGGGGCCGCCCGACCGTGCGAGAGGTTCGCAGCCCCGCCGCGCCGCGCCGCCCCAGTCCGTCCCGGACGCCCCTCGGCACTCACCCCACTTCTCCAAGCCTCAGGCCGCACCCTAACGACGCCGCTGGAGCTCCGACTCAGGGGCCAACCTCTCCATGGCGGGATCCGGCAGACAAGAAGTGGGCGGGGGAGACAGCGGCGGGGATCGGGGCTGACCCCTCACTCTCTCCGCCGCCGCTTCCCCAAACCCCCGCGGAGCTGACACATCAACAAAGATGGCGGCGACACTGAGGCCGGCCCGGCTACAGCTGAGGGGGCGGGGCTTCCTGAAAGAGCCAATCAGCGCGGCGCGGGCGGCGTGACGCCGCTCACCTTGAGGTGCAGGGTAACCTGTCTGCAGTGGGCGGGGCCGGCGCAGCGTCGCCTCCCGCCTGGCGACCCGGGAGGGGTCTAGCCTTACTGGGCATCCACGGCCCCGCCAACCCCGGGAGCCGGCTCTCCAGCCCTTAGACCTGTCCCGCCGCTCACACCCCTCCCCAACCCAACAGGGCGGTTTCTTTCAGTGGGAAGCGCACACTTGGGTATTACCCCTCCTCACCCTTTGGCCCGTCCTCGTATGAGTCAGAGGCATAAAACAATAAAGAAAATTCGAAATTGTGCTTTCCCGGTTCTGATGCTCAAACTTTGCACCTCACATGGGTGGGCGGAGACAGCAGTAGCAGTCTACCTGCCCGTTTGACAATTTGTCCCTGGAAGAGACCCGCGGGGGGTTTCCATAACACCCGAGTTCGGATTTTCAGAGTGGCAACTACTGCCATTGTTTAATAATAAACTGTTGGCGCGTTCGTCTTCCGAAAAGGACTGGACGCCTGTAGGGCGGGGAGTAGCTTCTCCAGGCTGAGTGTCCCAGCATGCTATAGGGCCACAAAAAGGGCATGGAACCCAGATGCCAAGCCAGGTCCGCAGAAGTTAAGTGAAGTTTTAGTCTGCGGAGGTTTGCAAACCTCTCTCCAGCAAGGCGGTGTTCTCTGGTTTAAGACCTCTTGGCACAACTCAGGGGTGCACGCAGTTAACCCAGACGACTGCGAAGCAAAACTTACTGCCGTTCTATTAAACTTTTTTCATACTACTTGAAAAAATACCACCCTAACTATTCCGTCCTTTTCAACAGAAAATGGCACCTCCCCCCAGAAGGTACTGTATTAAAACACATTTTGCAGATAGAATTTTAGAGTGGTGAAGAAATGATTTGAATTTAAAGCAATAAATCAGAAAACATATTTAGTGCTACAAGTGGGGGGGATCGAAGAACCTGAGCTATTTCAGTACTTCTATTGTCAGTAATGACATTGGCATTTGTTATTCCTGAAATGTGTTTCTGGACTTCTAACTAGTCTAGTATAAAGCATATGTATGTGTCTTTGAGAACCAAGTTTTTCACTATAAAAGAAATACAAATACAAAATAAAATGAAGTAATGAAATTATGCTTGTAATAGAATATTTAGAAATATGAGAATGAACTCAATGCATTTTTTCCTTAAGAAGTTGGGACTGGGGATGTTACTCAGTGGTAAAACACTTGCCTAACATGTGCCAGGCCCTGGGTTCAAACCCCAGCACTGAAGGGAAAAATAATAAAAATCTGCTCACTGAAAAGGCCTGGAACAGTAACCAACCTAATGCATACCCCTATTCTACAGACTATGATCCCTAAATATAATTTTCCAGTGAAAGTTACCTGGATTGAAAAAGTTACAAGTTTTGATTCCAGGTTTGGGGCAAAAATGTACAAGATAGTCCTAGGGAATGTTAGTTATATGCTACTCAGATATGGGCTTCACATAATGGCTTCCTTCAGAAGTATTTAGCGTGTGCGTGTGTGTGTGTGTGGAGGGGGGACTTCAGAGTGGAAAAAAAATCTAACAAACATATTTCAGCAAGAGAAACAAGTCCAACATCAGTTGTCCAAAAATCATGTTCAGACCAGACCTGGTGGCATAGGCCTGTAATACCATTAACTTGGGAGGCTGAGGCAGGAGGATTGCAACTGAGAGGACAGCCTCAGCAACTTAGCAAGACCCCTGTCTCAAATAAAAAATAAAAAGAGCTGGAGATATAGCTCAGTTGTAGAGAGTCTCTGAACTCAATCCATACTGCTGGAAAAATAAGTAATAATAAAATAGAAATAATATTTGTAGGATATGCAATTGATGTGATCAATGAAAATGGCACTTTACCCTTGTCATCTTCCAATAACTCATAACTCCACTTTTATCATAAGGATATCAACAATGGGGCTGGCATCCTGCAAAAAGCCTGACTCGTGGTCATCAAAGAAAAATTTGAGAAACTGCCACAGCCAAGGAGAGTCTAAGGAGACATAACTAAATTAATGTTATATCCTGATTGAGATCCTGGCTCACAAAAGGGACAATAGCTTGGGTGGGGGAGAACCTAAGGAAATCTGAATAGACTAATTAGTCAACAATATATGAAGATTGATCCTTAAGTGTAAGAAATGTATCATACCAATACAACACTTTAATAATAAGGGAAACTGTACTTTTTTATTTATCCTATACATCTCCAACTTTTCTTAAAATACAAAATATTAAAAAAGAAAAAAAAGATACAAGTCTGTTTTTCTTTTTTTTTTTTTTTTTTGCTTCAAAACCTTGTAGGAAGAGTGCCTGGGATGCAGATGTAGACAAAACTGACCATAAATTGATAATGTTGAAATTAGGTGACGGGTGCATTGGACATAACATTCCTCTGAATTTGTTATAAAAGTCTTACACACACCAAAAAAAGATAAAAATATTTGAGCAACACCAACAAATGAAATCATATGCCCTTAATCAGACACGCACGCACACGCAACAGGTGAATTTACTCTCCAAGACCAGGCGGAAGTGGTGCCTCAAAAGACTTTCAAGTGGCTGAAGCGATCCAAATGATTTTCGCAAAGGAACTAGGACAACTTTGCCACTTTTCGGCAGGGGAACCTCGGGATCCTTAGCCTGAGCCCACCCCTGATGCACCAGACCCGCAGAACGCTCGGAGCAGCAGAGCCAGAGCGCGGCTTCCAGGCACAGCGAGGGCGCACGTGGGGCGTGGCGGGAGCACGTGGGGCGTGGCGGGGCGCACGTGGGCGCCGACTGCGCAGGCGCCGCGCTGGAAGCGCGAGGCCCGGCTGGACATAGAGGGTGAGAGGAGCGCGGGGAGAGCACCTGGGCCGCGGAGCTCCCGGCACTGGCAGCCTCCACCACGGCCAGGCTTCAGAGACAGGTTGGGGTCAGCGGCCCTTTCACCTCGTTCCAGGTCAGGGTTCCCAGGCGCCAGGGTGAGGGAGAGGGCTGCCTGAGGGTGACGGGACTTCCTTCAGTCGTTGGAGGCCGGACGTTGGGCGCTGGACGTTGAGGTTGGGCGTTGAAGTTGGGCGTTGAGCGGGTACAAGGCCTGGAAGTAGAAAGAGGATGGAAGGGTGGAGGAGACCGTGGAACTCTGGCTGAGAAGGGCAGGTCGAGGATAGGAGGTTGGGTGTGGGTGGATTCTGTGCTGGTTGGAAGGACCGGATGCTCAGGGATTGGGGTGCCGGCAAGCAGGGCCGGCCCTGCCACGGTTTTGGAAATAGTACTTCCAGGCATGAGTCCACAAGATATAAACATTCTAATTCTCTCCGAAAGAAGTGTGTGATAGAAGGGCTTTTCTTAAATTCAAAGCTCAAGTGCAAACAATACTAATTGATTCTTCCCCCAGCACCTGTAGGAGACAAAGTTGCACCGCCGCATTCACTGAGTTGTGAGCGAGCCGGCGCTGGTTTGCCTAACGGGTGTTGTAGCGTCTGCTGTGTGTCGGTCGCTTTTCTGGGGCCCCAGCTGTAAATAGTTTTCTCGGTTGGTCCTCGGGAGTTAGAGCGGGTGCTTTAGTTCCCTCGATGAGACGCCACGGTACTCCATACGAAATTGCGCAGCTCGGGGTGGCCTGCATTTTCATCTCAACTGGGTAAGGTGCGGGCCAGGGAGGTGATAGGTTATTCAACTTCCCTTTACTCGTTTTGAGGAACAAATAGACATTAATGCTCAGATTTTCATCTTAAACGTGCGAGCTCGTTCCTCAAGAGAAGGTACTTGTTTGTGGGAGTGGATATGAGAGCAGAGGGTTGTAGCTCGGTTGAAGAACGCTTGCCCAGCCAGTGCAGGCCCTGTGTTCCCATCCCCAGCCGGAGGCGGAAGTTCTTGAACCGCAGCCGCCAAGCTGGGCAGTTTCGGTACAGTGCCCTTTAATCTTCGTGATTAGGTCTTAAGAGGAAGTTACTACTGATATCCTCATTTTACAGCCTTCGAATACTAAACAGATGCAGTGATTTGTCCAAGACAGCAAAGTTAAGTGATGACGCTGGGACTTGGATCTGACTTTAAAACTTTTTATCTACTAAACTACTGAATTTTGTAGCTTTAAGACAATGCTTTCTTTGGGTAGAATGGTTTTCCTTGAAGTTTGGGCTTACCAGGAAGACAAAAGCAAACTTTAAAGAAGGAAAACCATTACATCTAAGTATTTCTGCATGTACTTCATGTACTTTCCTTATTAAAAGAATCAATAAGGGTTGACTTTAGCTCTAGGCTCTGGTCTCCTAGAGGAAAGAGGGCTTACTTCACTGTTTGCAGTGTATCCTGGGAGGATCCTAGCAGCTTGGGGGTGGGTGAGGGGAGAGTAGTCCAAGGGGGTAAAAGAAGGGACCCTTCCTTAGGGAGCTTGGCATCTTACTGGTGTCAAAGCAGGAAACACTAAACAAAGACATGCAAAGCTGAGGCTTCATTTTTTTTGTCAGAACTGTAGAAATCAGTCACTACCAGTCTTAAATCAGTGATTCCCAATCCTAAAAATATAAAGATCTTTTTTGATAAAGATATTTAGGGACTTTCTGAATTAACCTCTTGTATTAGCTAAGGAAACAATTTCTGTGAATTCTGAGATGATTAAATACATTTTTATTTATCACTGAGAGGTAACATTATAAATATGGGTTTTATATTGGGGAAAATTGTTTTGTTTTAGTATTAGGTGAAGTTAGCCTATGGAGTATCATGACCCTTGCATCATTATCTGTCACATCTTTACATATGTTTATCAGGAATCTGTCATGAGAGGTTGAAAATCACAGCATTATGCCATAGGGTCTTAAGATTAAATATGCCCCATGGTTGACACTGAATTAAGTAGATATAAATGCAAAGTCTTATGGTTTTTTTTTTTAATGTAAACTCAATCTTAAAAGCCTGATATGTCCCAAAATCTATGTTAAAGTTCATAGAACTGTAAATCAAAAGTAAAATGTCAATTGAATGGTACAATAAATACATATTTTTTTAAAAATTCAAAAATTCTTAGGTGATGGATTCACAGCAGTTCTGACTACCTGTTCCACAAGCTAATGCATGCATGGAAGTAGAGGGTTCAAAGTCAGGGATGTCATGACTTACCTGTGTACCTGCTGTCAGGACACATCTGCAATACTGTGCTCAGCTGCGAGAGTCAGATCTGTATGAGAATCTGATTAACTAGAGAAAGTCTGGAATCTTGAGGAATCTGAAAGGTGTTGTATGAGCAGGTGAAGGACCTGGGAGAAAGGGAAATTGACTGTCTCAGATGTTTGAAGTGTTGTCACAGGCAGCAGAAGTCAGTCAGTTGAGAAGAGAACCATTTTATAAAGAATATAGTACCATTGACTGCCCCCCAAATAAAGTATGACGCTTCTGATCCTGGAATGCACTGCATGTTCTGGGAAGTTCCTGAATAGGGAGAAGCAGTGAGGTATCCTTCAAACCTAAATAAATATTCCATGATATGCGGACCTACCTTTAAACTTAAATCCTTTACTTGCCTCTTTAAGTTTACAGTAAGTGAAAGATTGATGTTATTCTTAAAGTCAAATATATTTACAGAATTTATATTTGAAAGTGTGAGGCATGATGTTCTGCTGTTAAATTTCAGTAAGCCTCATAGTATCTAGTTCTCCATTTAATACTGCTGGGTGTCTTTTCATCTGTGAGTTTCATTTTCCTTGTCCAGGTTGTCATGAAAACCATAGTAGGGCACATAAAATAGTTTTTTCCTCATATGAATATCTTCTGAATGCCTTATTGTACAAAGTACCTTGCTGGGTGCTGTGGGGAAATCAGATTTTTGTTTATTTCTAGTATGACATGGTCCCTCTACTCAATTTAAAATAACTTAGAAGACCAGTCTGTAGGGACTGAGGCATGGTGGCAAGGAACTGACTGGATTAACTGGCGCCTTAATAAATTAAGGCAGGCTATGAAAGGCTGTCTCAGGAGCACTGTGCAGTGTGCCAGAGTGGTGCCACTAGGCAAGATGATGACTGTATCCCAACTATATGACTTCAATATTACTGCGATCCGTTTACTGGGCTCAGAATTAAGTAAACACACTTTTGGAAAAAGGTTTATTATTAAATGGTGCTTCAGTCTTTAAAATGACTTTAGGTAGTAGAAGCATTGTCTAGTAGAAGCATTATGGTTAACTCCTTACCCCACCCCCACCTTTTGCTCCCTATTTTATGTGTACAGGATTTTTTGGGTATTTAGGATTATTAATGGGAAGATTTCTAGAAGTTACTAAGTTAATGACTAGGAATATTTTTAAGAACCCATACACAAATACACACATCCAAATTGCTTCACAGAAAGAGCATACTAATTCATATCCTTCAGTAATAATCTTTTTCCCTCATATTTTTATTGGTGCATTATAGTTGTACATAATGGTAGGGTTTGCTGTTACGTATTCATATATGAACACAATATAACAATATAATTTGACCCATATCATTCCCCAGTATTTCTTCTTTACCTCCCTTTCCTTCTTTTCCCCTCCCTATCCCCTTCCTCTACTCTTAATTTCCTTTCCAATTTCATGAGAACCCCCACACACCTTTTACTTTTTTCTCTCTCTTCCACATATGAGAATGAGGGACCTTTTTAAATGTAGCCATTCTGGGCAGAAATAACAGTTACATTAATTTGAATTTTTTTAAAATGTAAAGATGAGGTTTTATGTTTTCCCCCTTATGTCCATCAACTAATCATCCTTTTTACATGACATTCATCCTTCTGTCGAATTTATTTTATTAGCATGTATATCGATTGTGCTGCAAAGAATAGAAAACCCTTAGGCTTATTTGTGTGCCACAACAACTCTGCGCAGGAGCACACTGAGCTCCTCTGGTGGCCCGGATGCCACTGGAGGCTTGGGCTCTTTACATTTTATACTCTGCTCTCCTAAGTGTGTGCTTACTGGTTTTTTCATAGCAAGATGAGTGATTTGTGTTCAGTCCTCAGATCCATGTTGCAGGAAGAAAGGGATGAAAGACTTTCAGCCAAATCAATCCCTGTTCATTAGGAAAGGGCAGAGCTTCCTTGGAAACCCCGAGAAACACTTGAGAACTTTGACTACTGCCAATAATGTCACTAAACTTAGCTGGCAGGTCAGAGACTGATGGTGGCATTTGGGTCGGTTATAATATTTGCTCGTAGTGTCTGCATTTTTTTTTTTTTTTTTTTTGGTACCAGGGATTGAACCCAGAGGTGCTTAAACACTGAGCCACATTCCCAGCCCTTTATTTAATTTTTTATTTTGAGACAGGATCTCTTGAGGTTGTTTTGAACTTGAGATCTTCCTGCCTCAGCCTTTGAAGCCACTGGAATTACAGGTGTGTGACACCATGCCTGACAGTGTCTGGATTTTTAAAATTTATCTCACTTTTGAGAAAGTATCAAACTTACCATCTGTGTGGTAATACTTATTTCCTGGCCTATTTAACATTTTTAAATTTAATTGTTCATGTAGTCACATTTACTGTCATTTCCTTTGTGATATTTTACCATTTTTAAATAGCAGCAGCAAAGACAAAAGCCTTTCCCTGAGGTTAGTGTACACTGTGAAGAGTGGACGTGTCTGGCATGATGCTGGGGTTTTTGGAGTTAATGTGGTCTCTGTAGCCCAGTATATGATCAGTGTTAGAAAGGTGAATTTTGTTGGTTGTATTGGTCCCTATTCATGTTACTAAAATATTCCTAATCATTGCTTGTTTTCTGTGTTTTGAATAGTAATTGTATAAGGGAAGTGTGTCATGGATGGAATTTCTTCCCCAGTCTTTTAATAGTACTGAGCATTAAACCCAGGGGTTTTCTACCACTGGGCTCCAGCCCTTTTATTTTTGAGAGAGCCCTGCCAAATTGCCCAGACTGGTCTCAAACTTGAAATCCTTCTGCCTCAGACTCCCTAGTAGCTGGGGTTACAGGTGTGTGTCACCATGCCCAGCTTCCAGTCAGGTTTTGCCTAATTCATCTCAGTGATATTAGTATGACTCAGTGATTCTTGGCTACTCTCTTTCTTCAGTGTGTTTCTTTTAGTAAAATATCTTTCATTGTCTAAATGTTTTCTATGTTGAGTTCTGTTTTATCTACTGTTAATGCATTCCACTTTTATTTTGATTATTTGCATAACACATTTTTAGTCCTTCTATTTTTAGCCTTGCTGTATAATTTCTGTGTTATGTGTACTTTTTGTTTATAATGTCTGACTGGATGTTTTTCTCCTTGAGTCTTTCTCTTCTAATTGTAACTAACCCTTTAATACTTGCATTACTTGAACATAGTTCTGTCATATTATTTGATATTTTCTATTTACCATGCTTGAATTTTTTCCTGTTTGATTAAAATGTTTTTCTTTGATTTTTAAACTTATACATTCTACTTCTATTGTAGTTACACTGTATTTATATTTCTTGTACCACTTAGTTTCCCAAGCATTCATATCCCCACCAGCCAGTTTTCCTCTGGAGGTTATTTTCCTTTTGTAATTTGACATATTGCTCTCTCTCCTTGTTGTAGCCAGTGTTGGGGTTCTCAGTGTGTTCCTCTACTGTAGGAAGATTTTTGGTACAGCTCTGCTTTCCCTGGCAGCTGCAGCATCTCCCACCATAGCTGCCCACCTTGAGTCCTTCTGTTAGGGATCTTCCTGGAATCTGGGGCACTTTTGAGTGCACCTGTGTATTTCTTTCATAAATTGCACTACTATGTGTTGTCTCTGAATTGGGGCCAATCTAATTTATAAAACAAGAAACGAGATGGAAGTTTTAGGTCACCAAGAGGAAGGATTTTCCTGCCCATTTATTTTTTGTTCAAAAACAAAGTTAAACAGCAGTTGAGGTATTGCTCATTAGTTTTATTCATTGGTAACTTTTTTTCCCCATCTGAACAGTTTTAGGAGAATAAACAAAACTTTTGCCTACGGTTAAAGAAAAACCTGATCACTACTTCAAAAAGAATTGTTTCTACTTTAGGTGCTTCCCCTGGACAGGCACTTGGCATCTTTAAGAGTAGTAGGAAAATGACACGCCAGCATCATATCTTTGAGGCACTTTGCAACAAATGAAACTTGGAAATTTTATAATATTTCTAACATTTTTAGAGAAAGGTACACTGATAGGTCCTGGAAAGAAATTGGTACAGGTTACAATGTATGAAGTTCAGCTGGAGATTATCAAAGCAGGGTGCTTGGGAAAACTAGGAGGAACAGGGATCAGTTGAGATGGGTTGTGAAGGATGGCTAGGACGGTCGGCAGGTGGGCGAGCCAGGGCATTCTGGGTAGCGGTCAGCTAATTTGAGGACTTGGTGCATCGTAAGGTAGGAGAGAGTAGAGGGGTTCTGAGAAGGTAGAAAGGTAGGTCATGACCAGATTTAAATAAGAGCATCTATGGCATTACACCAGTGAGGTGTAGGCTTTAGATTGGAAATATTTCTTTTAAAGCATGAAAGACCTTCTCCATCTCTTGTATTTCAAAAACTTTGAAAAGTGAGGAATGGTGTGGAACTCTGAGATTACTCTCTTAATATCTCTTGAGTTGATCTTTGGTTTGTAACTGAATTCTGTTAAACTTGGGAGTTTGTATTTACCCATATAGAACTGTTGTTCTTTTCTTATGCCTTGTAGGCCAGGTTTTGATGTAAAGGTGAAGTCTGCTTTTGAATCATTTGTGGGAATTATCCATTAAATATTTGAAAAAAATCATCTGGACCTGCAGTTCTACTTTTGCAATTAAAAGTCACCTTTTAAATATATTTCATTCCTTAGACTCCTATGAATGTTAAGTTACCGCCTAATATGATGTCAAGAAATAATTTAGAAGCATCGACTTGTAAAATGACTGAATCATTTAGTTTTGAAAAAAATGAAAGCAAGCTTCCACCACACGATTCCTTAAGAAGTCCTGGAGCACATCATAACCATCCTAATTTCAGGTTGAAAAGCCCAGAGAATGGAAAGAAAAAGAACAATTTTTTGCTTTGTGAGCAAACCAAACAGTATTTAGCGAGTCAGGAAGACAGTTCAGTATCTTCAAACCCTAATGGCATCAATGGAGAAGTAGTTGGATCCAAAGGAGACAGGAAGACCTTACCAGCAGGTGAGTAAAAACCCAAGGCTTGAAGATGGTGGTGGTTTCTCTGACTTACCACAGATATGTTTAACTACACTAGTGGGCTAGTAACAATATTGCCAAATGACAAGTGTTTGCATTTAATTATCAGTTTAGAAGGGACAAGTACCAAGTGGCTAACTTTGGCTTGATTAATCCACAGAAAAGATTACTCAGCAGAAAATGGCTTCAGAGAAGTGCCCCCACTCTACAATCAGAAATACACTAGGAATGTGGAAAGGAAGTGCATTGGATTATTTATGGGTTTTTCAAAGATTGGCTATACTTTAAAAAAAGCATGCAAATTTTATGCAGGTAGTAGCTCACAAAGATGTATTTAAGATAGTAACCAGTTTCATGTGATTTGTTTTATCATTTGTTTGGTCCTGATACTGAAAACCTGCTTTTTAAGGAGGGTAGGCCTTAGCGAAATGTAATCTCTTTGAATGTATGTGAGTGTGAGCTATTAACATTATGTTGATGTAATTCTCAGAATGCGATGGTTGGACCTCTAGGGTTCCTCAGGAGGTCAAAACCATCTTCCTAAAGACATTTAAACATTTTTTGCTGTGCTGATTTTATACTAATGGTGCAAAAGCAAGAATGGGTGAATTGCACGAGCCCTTTAAGCTCTATGTAATCTCCAGCCCCACCCTGGGCCAGTGGTCATTGAGTTTTTCATTTGTCATATTCTTGCAATTAAACAAAAATGCCAGCATCAATTAAAATCCTTCATGGAGCAGTAAAAATTATTAATTTTATTAAATCTTGACCCTTGTGTGTAGGTATTTCTAGTACTTTGTGTAATGGAATAAGAATTACTTGTAGCTTTGCTGAAGCATGAAAAAGTATGCATGTGACTGGGCTGTGAGCTGAAAAGGGGATTTTTTTTCTTTGAACATTCTTTTTACTTGAAGGACAAACTTTGTTCTGACTTAAATATTTGTCAAGCATTTTCTCAAATCAACAAAGTGAACTTGTCACTTCAAGGACAACATCTGATGATATTTTATTATCAAGATAAAAGTCTAACTTTCAAGTAGATTAGGATTTCAGAATTTTTGTGTCTACTACTCTGGTTTAAGAGCTCCTTTGTACTTTAAAGAATTCTGGTGAGATGCATGGTGATATTAACACATTTTTGCTGGGAGGGAGATAGGGCCACTTTGTTGGTAGGTTCAAACTCCCAATCCTCCCTGGCAGGTGAAATTTCAGATGTGTGCCACTATGCCCAACTGACACATAATTTTTGATATTGTGTAATGGAATGTTTTGACATTTGACAGCTGGGCATAACTCAGCCGCATTTTCTGGTGGGTAAATACTGTGCAAAGGATAAATCAGTGGGTTCTGAGGTGACAGCATGAAAAGTTCACTGATGTGATTTTAGACTCTGTGTTGCAGCTGACACTTAGACCACCACTTGAGCTTTTGTATGGTGTTAAAGGAAAACTCACAATTATTTGAGGCCATTAAATGCTCCTCCTCTTTACAGCTATCTCTATGGGTGAGGACAGATTTTCTTCAGATAACTAGCAAAGCAGCATATCATGACAGATTGAATGCAAAAGGATATATGTGAATCCACCAGTCTTCTGTTAAGCCAAACATTAAAGAGATATGCAGAACATTTTTCTGTTCTGAAAAAGTTTTTTAAACAATGTTGCCTGTAATGCATTCATTTTTAAATTAATATCTTAAAATTTAGTTTTAATTTCTAATACAGTATGTATTGATAGACATAAACCATGTAAACAAAAGTTCTTTAGGGTTCTCAGTAATTTTTATGAGGATAAAAGGTTTCTGAGTTCAAAAAGTTTGAGAATTGCTGCTCCACTGAATAAGGAAAAATCTACAGTGACAGGAGCAATAGTCAAGAACATTTGAGACAAGTTCTTTTTTCCATTAGTAAGAGTAGGATGTTGCTTATTTATGGTGTAGCTATAAGGCCATTATGCAGTTGCCCTGTTATTTGAATATCACCTAATTATGCTATTTAACATTATTGAAATAAAAAGTAGTATTTGACTTTTATTAGGAATTGTGTTTTTACTCTCCAGGAAACTCAGTGTCACCATTAAGTGTTGGAAATAATTCACCACCCAAAGAAATAAAAACTGTAAGTTTTCCCCCCTATTTTGCATTTTCAGATAAAAGTGTCTAGCATTTTTATATTGCATTAATAAAGAAGTATTTGATTTGTATGTCTCATTTGAAGTCAAATTTACTTTTTTTTAAAACCTACTATCTTAAATAAAATAAAAACTCTTTTCTTTGCGAGTAATTATGTAGATTGAGGTACAGTTAGAAGTAGAGAGAGTTCCTGGTGGTGCCATGCTGCAGTTGCGTAGCATATGCAGCACACCTGGGATATCATCATTGATGGTGAAGACAGAACATTTTCATCATTACAGGGCTCCCTTATGTGCCCTTTTATTGGCCATATCTACCATCCTTCTGGAAGCCAGTAATATAATTCATATTTACGCAATTTTGTCATTTCAAGAATATTGTGTGAGTGGAATTAGACAGTATGTGACCTTTTGGGAGTGGCTGTTTTCACTCAGTAGTTCTCTGGAGATTGAGCTAGGTGGTTGTATGTAGCAGTAGTCTGAGTTTTTTTTATTGCTTGCAGAGTAGTCTTCTGTGGATGGATAGCTTGTTTAACCATTCACACACTGAATGCATCTGGCTTTAGTTTTTGGCTTTTGAAACTAAAACTGCTGTTTCCAAGCTTTTCCTACTTTAAGATAAATGACTAGGGATACAGTTTTAGGTCATAGAGTAGTAGTAGGAGTAGTCCAAACTGTTCTCTGGAATGACTGTACCACATCACAGAATGTGTGAGTGGTCCAGTCTCCTCTATTACCAGAACTTATTGGAGTTCATGTTTTATTTTACCCATCCTTACAGGTGTTGAACAATACCTCTCTGGTTTTAATTTGCAGTTTCCTCATGGCTAATGATATTAAGCATCTTTTCATCCACTTGTTTGTCATCTGTATATCCTCTTTGATGAAATATTTCTTTGTGTCTCTTGTTCATTTTCTAATTGGAGTGTCTGGTTTTTTTTACTGTTGAGATTTTTTTAAAATAGTGTTATTTTGTTTATTTTTATGTGGTGCTGAGGTTCAAACCCAGTGCCTCATACATTGTAGGCAAGTGCTCTACCACTGAGCTACAACCGTAGTCCCTTACTATTGAGTATTTTTTAAAATTATTCATTTTTAAATTTCTTACAGACTGCATTTTGATTCATTGTACACAAATGGGGTACATCATTTCGTTTCTGTGGTTGTACATGATGTAGATTCATACCATTTGGTTTTAAAAGGTTTTTTATTTTAATGTATTTCAGATACCAGTCCTTTGTTAAGCAGTGATGTGCAGGTATTTTATCCTAGTCTGGAGCTTATCCTTTCAGTCTCCTAATAAGGACTTTAGCAAAAGAGAAGTTTTTCATTTTAATAAAGTTCGGTTTGATCAGTTTTGCCTCATGTGGATTATGCTTTTAGGTATCAAATCTTAAGGTCTCTTTGTTGTAGATCCCCCAAATATTTTTTTTTTTTAAAGTTACATAGTTTTACTTTTGTTTTGGTGGTGCTAAGGATTGAACCCAGGGCCTCACACATGCTGGGCAGTGTGCTACCACTGAGCCACATCCCCTACCCCATAGTTGTACATTTTTTACTCATTTCGACTTAATTTTAAGAAACTTAGGCTGAGATTTTATTTTGCCTATGGACGTTTAGTTGCTACATTGTCGTTTGTTGAAAATACTAGGTTCCTCTTCTGAATTGCTTTTGCACTTTTGTCAAAAATCAATTGGGTATATATGTGTATTTCTGGGTTTCACTGTTCTATTCTGGGCTTTCTGTTGTTTCCCATTAATCTATGTATCTACACCTCCAGCAGCATCACACAGTATTGACTATTACAGTATATAATAAGTTTCGAAATTAGGTAGAGTGATTCATCCTACTACATGTTTTTCAAAATTGAGCTATTGTAGTTCCTTTCCCTTCACATATACTGTTTATAATAATCTCATCCATATCCATGAAGTGGTCTTTCTGGAATTTTGATATTACATTAAACCTGAACCTAGAATTATTAACATAATTGCTGTATTGACTATTTCAATATGTGGACATACATCTTTTCATTTTTGTAGATCTGATTTTCTTCACTTTATAATTTTCAGTTTACAAGTTCTATGCATGTTTTATTAGATGTATACTTAAGTATTTCACTTTTTTGTGTTCATAAATATTTTGTGTGTTCTCCCCCATGTTCATTCCTAATATATAGAAATATGATTGAGTTTGGGATATTACATTCTGTGACCTTGCTGAAGTCACTTAGGAAAGGACTCTTTTTTAGATCCCCTTCAATTTTCTACTTAGACATCCATATCCTCTATATAAGACACTTTTATTTTTTCCTTCCAATATGTATGTTTTTATTTCCTTTTCTTCAATTATTGTACTGGCAAGAACTGTCAACGCTGCGTGAAAAAACGGTGACAGTGGACAGCCTTGTTTCCAAATTTAGGGGGAAAACTTCAGTCTTGTGCATTAGGTAGAATGTTAGCTTTGTTTCTGTAGATTTTTTTTTTCATTTTGATGAATTTTTCTCTAATTCCTGACTTTTTTTTTTAATAGTTTTTATCATGAATAGGTGTTGAATTTTGTCAAATATGCTTACTGTTTTGATCAGTGTAGTAGTGATAGGTTTTCCTTTTTTTTTTTTTTTTTTCTTGTATCTAGTCTCTTAAGTGTTTGGAAATAGAGAATCTGTTTCTGCTACTGATTTCAAGTTTGAGTCTGTTGTAGTCAGAGAACAAACTCTGTATGATTAAATTCTCCCTCCCTCCCTCGTGCATGCTGAGCATCTGCTCTACCACAGGGCCACATCCCCAACCCTCAGTTTTTAAAATTTGTTGAGGGTTTTTTGTTTGTTTACTTTTCCCCATGGTATTGGGGATCAAACCCTGGGACTTGTACATGCTAGGCAAGAGCTCTATCACTGAACCACTTCCCCAGACCTTGAGGTTTGTTTAATGAGTCTGGTTATAGTCTTAGTAAATGTTCTGTTGGTGCTTGAAAATAATGTGCATTCTGCAGTTTAAAATGCTGGTTCAAATCATCTATAAATTCCTAATAGGTCTTTTGATGGTGGTGATGTTGAGTTCTTCTGTATTCTTGCCAATTTTCTATCTAGTTATATCTATTGTTGAGAAGAAGTATTGACATAGCTAACTGTATTTGTTTTTTTCAGTTCATTTTGCTTTACAGTTTTCAGCTCTGCTACAAACACGTTTAGGATTGCCACATTCTTGTTTGAGTGACTCTTTTGTCATCGTCCCACTATAATTTTCTTTCCTCTGTAATCTTTGATATTAATACAGCCATATCGATTTTCTTTTAACATTTATGAGGTACACCTCCATCTTTTTACTTAGAGCTGTTTATAGCATCATACTTGAAATGAGTTTCTTATGGGTAGCATATAGTTGAGTAATATCTCTTAATCCATTTGATTATTCATCTGATTTAATGGATTTGATTTAAATCCATTTGATTAAAAATAGATTGAACCCATTCAATCTATTTTTCAACTGGTGTATTTAGGCCATTTATATTATGTAAGTATTGATATTTGAGGGCATAAGTCTGCCATTTGTTTCACTTCTGTTTTTCCTGTCATCTTGTGGGTTGCTTGAACACTTTTTGTAACTACATTTTGATTTGTCTGTAGTGTTTTTCAGTACATATCTCTTTGTATAACTTTCCCAGTGGTTGCTATAGATTTTACATTATAGATACAAAACTTACTGGCATCATCATTATTTTTCAATTTGAGTATAGTGTGGACTCTTCTCTTCCCTTATAGGGTCATCTTATGTTTGTTTTCTGTGTAAGTTTAGGGGTTTTAGTTATACTTGGGAGGAATGGAGGAGAATGCATCTATTCTATCTTACCAAAACAGGCAGTCCCAAATCTAGTATTTAAAGAAGCTATTATCAAGTTCTCATTTTGCATTTCTTTGTTCTTAATAGAAGCCCAGCAATAGTGTGTCTCCTGCACAGTCAAAAAAATCACACAAGTTGGTTGAGAATTCCTTGTCCATAAGTAATCCAGCACTCTTCAACTCCTTAGGACCTCCTCTTCGGTCAACAACTTGCCATCGCTGTGGTCTGTTTGGTAAGCAACTTGCTCTTAGATGGTCATGGAGAAGTCTACATATCTGAAAAATATCTTTACTATGGCAAATTTTAAGCATATAGATTATAAACAAAATAGTATATGTGCGTATATATCTGTGTGTATACATGTCATGTACCCATCATTCATCTTCAGTATGTATTAATGTCCTACCTTTGATCTTCATCTCTACCTTTGCTTTTTTTTTTTGCTTCCTCATTGATTAGTATTTTTGATTTTTTTTTTTTTTTTTTTTTTTTTTAAGGAAAGCATACATACACTGATATTCACAAGCTCAGACACCTATCAAGATACAGAATATTATCTTCAAAGAAAGTTCTCTCTTTGGGGTCATGGCTGTAGCTCGGTGTTAGAACGCTTCCCTGGCAAGTGTTGAGGCACTAGGTTGATCCTCAGCACCACATAAAAATAAATGAATAGAATGAAGATATTGTGTTCATCTACAACTAAAAAATTTAATAAAAAGTTCCTCTCATGTCCCTTTCCCATCACTATACCCCCAAGAAAACCACCATTTTTTCTCACTATAAATTAATTTTTCCTGTCACAGAATTTCATATATATAAGTTGATCTAGTACAAGCTCATTTAGATAAATTTATTTCATTTTGGATAATATTTTTGAGATTAATTGGCATTAAATGTATCACTTTTTGTTTATTGCTGAGTAGTATTCCATCATATGATTACGTCACAATTTATTTTTCAATTTGTTTTAAATAGAATTGTATGTATTCACCCTGACCATGTTTTGATATAATTTATCTATTTTTCTATTGATGAACACTTTGATTGTGTCAGGCTTTGTGCTATTGTGAGTAGAGTCAGTAAATATTTTTATCTAGTCTTTTTTTTTTTTTTTTCCTTCAATACAGGGAATTGAATCCAGTTGTGCTCTACCACTGAGCTACATCCCCAACCAATTTTCTATCTTGAAGTTTGTTTTATTTTGAGACAGTTGCCCAGGCTGACTTTGAACTTGTGATCCTCCTAGTAGGAACTGTCTCAGCCTCCTAGTAGCTGGGATTGCAACTAGAAGTGCAATCTTAATACCTAACCATAAATAGCACAATTCCCTTCAAATGGTCTTCTTGAGGTGATTGACAGTGATGTTTGGTGTGTCTGGTCTTTGGCAACATCTTGATCTCAACAGCACACGTCTGGCGTGTACCACCAGTGATGTCCTGGTTGTGTCCCTCAGGGTCGCTGAGGTGCTCTCAGTGCAAGCAGACATACTATTGCTCCACCGCCTGTCAGAGGAAAGATTGGTCTGCCCACAGCATCGTGTGCAAGCCTGTCCAGCAAAGGTCAGTGTTCATGTTCTTTGATTCATTGGGTAGTATTGAGAAAGGTTTCCCTGGTAGAATAAGGATCTAATCCATTAAACAAAACTGTAGAAGTTGTTACATTCCAGTATTTATTGGTGTATAATGAAGCATACAAATCTGAAGCAAATTGCTCTACATACTTAGTTTTCATGAATACTTTCATTAGTTAGTACATATTATAATTTAGAACCTTAAATAATTTTTTTAATGGTTAGTTTTAGAATGCCTTACTTTCAGTCATGTTTGATTTCCTGAATTTTGGTAAGTTGTAACTCGCATAGTGCCTCTTGAGTTGCGATTTTTAAATGCATAAGTCTTTTTGCATGTCATTTACCAGTTTACAGAAGTTTCACATAGAACCTCATTTTGTCCTCATAACTTTGAATGGATGTAATGTAGGGACTGTTTCCATTTTGCTAATAAGAAAACAGGCTTAGAGACTGTGACTCCCTCCCTTCATCCAGTGACTTTGGGGGAAGTAAGCCTTGCACACACAGGGTGGACTCCTGCATGGACTACTGCTGTGATTCTTCCTGGAGGAAGCTGACTGGCTCTTTATAGATATTGTTCACTGAGAAGTGAACATAATTGTTATTTATGGTCTCCATTATTAAATGCCCCATAGTTTAAGTATTGTAATAAGTTGCTTTATTTCAGTTTCCATAAACTTGAAGATAATAAATCACCTTTTGAAACAAAGAACATGGAAGTGAAAAATGAGGTATGGTATTCTTTGTCTTCATACGAAATTTTAAGTGACTCCACTTTATTGAATAAATACTTAAACCAAATAAAATATTTTAGGTCTGGGGATGTAGTTGGATGTACCTAGTATGCATGAGTCCCTGAGTTGATTTCCCAGAACCTCAAAAAACAAAACAAGAAAATTCAGACTTATTTCTACATTTCTACTAATATTTGAAAACAAATTTCCTGTTAAATCCATTGACTCTAATGATGGGATTTGATGAATTTGGGGGTGAGGCGCATTTAAGAATTATTTATTTCCAGTCTTTTTTTTTCCAAAATTTGACTGTGTCTGTGCAAAATCACTTGGATTAGTAGAGGAGCCCCCACAAATGGGCTCCAGCTGTGTAGTGCACCCTGCAGGGCCTTTCTGTGTGAGGAGAATTCCTTCCTCTTACTAGCCATCTCCTGTTTAAATAACTATAGGAGCTAAATCATTTATCATTTGAAAAGCTTGTGTCCAACTCATTTAAAGATAAATTTTTTAGATTTCTTTAGCTGCTCCTAGCCTCTACTTTAAAAAAAAAAAATGACCTCCTCAAATATTCATTCTTACAAAAACATTAACAAGTACATATTTGTAACTTAAAAACTATACATTTAATTTACAACTAAAAGTTGCGCTTCCCTGCTTTTTTTTTTTTTTTTTTTTTTTTTTAATGAATTCAGCATTGTCTTCCCCATGGTGCCCTTGTTCTTGGGTGACCTCTGTGCTGTGGAAAGTGAGTTTCAGCAGCTCTTGGAGGCCTTCTCTTTCTGTCCTCTGTTACTTAAACCTAAGAGTTAGACTTTTATGACTGTGAGTCCAGCTGTGAGTGGCCACAATGTCATTAACAAATGTGCTTGTAAATAACTCCTTTGTGTTTTTCAAACCAGAGTGACTGTCCACTTGGGGTGACTAAAGAAATAACCACTGGTGCTGAGAAAATTATGTTTTCTGACTTGAGAAGTCTGCAACTCAAGAAAACCATGGAAATAAAGGTATTTTTTCTTTAATTGCTGATCTAGAACTATAGATTTTTCTCATTTCTTATTTTCGAGTTCATAAGGTAGATACAGAATATCTAATTGAATTATCTGTCTGCAGCACTTTTTGTATCTTAGTTATAAAGCTTTAAGAAATTCACATTTGCTTTTGTTCATGGTAAATTATTATCTTTTTTGTCTTTGAAAGGGTACAGTTACTGAATTCAGACACCCAGGTGACTTTTATGTCCAGTTATATTCTTCAGAAGTTTTAGAATATATGAACCAACTCTCTGCAAGTTTAAAAGAAACATATGCAAATATGGTGCATGATGAAGATTATATTCCAGTTAAGGGGGAAGTTTGTGTTGCCAAGTACACCGTTGATCAGGTAACCTCTGATGAAGTGAACAATTACTTACCTCCATCATCCCAACTTGTCTACACCAGAACTTTTAATGAAGAATGAGATGGCTCACAGCTAGACTCTTGTGTCTCTTCCTTACTGTTCCCTATACTTCCCTCCTGCCCTAACCTTCTCTTCTGTTCATTGGTTCCTAAATGGCTAGTTTTAGACTGGTTGCTGGTCTTAGAATTTGTGGTTATTTGTGTGGCTCAGGCATCAGTGTGCAGTCTGCTGGGCTTAGGTATACTTGTGGATATTAAGGTGTCCTTTGTAGACAATTTTAGTGATTTCTTAGCGAGATTCGTAGATATTAAAGTTGCATTTTTAATTGAGTGCCTCTGAACAGAACAGGAGCCTTTTGTTTACATGGTCTGTAGATTAGTATAGAGGTTCTTTAAGAATGTGAAATGCTATTTGGAAGCAAATTATCATGATATTTCCTTTCCAGACCTGGAACAGAGTGATAATACAAGATGTTGATGTGCCACAGAAGAAGGTGCACGTCTTGTATATTGATTACGGAAATGAAGAAATAATTCCAGTAAACAGAATTCACCAACTAAACAGAAACATTGACTTGTTTCCTCCTTGTGTGAGTCTTTTACTTTCTGAACTCCCATCAGCGTCCCCAAGGAGCTGTTTCTTCAATGTTTAATGCTTGCTTCTGTTCTGCCAGTCTCACACTTACTAGAATACCTTTTACTGTGTATATGAACACCTCTTGGCTCCACTTCTGTTATCTCTCATTTAGTTAAGCAGCGCCTCAGGAGAAAA
Source organism: Sciurus vulgaris (assembly GCF_902686455.1). Taxonomy (NCBI): domain Eukaryota; kingdom Metazoa; phylum Chordata; class Mammalia; order Rodentia; family Sciuridae; genus Sciurus; species Sciurus vulgaris. The sequence continues at coordinate 16,225,706 of NC_136464.1, read as the reverse complement.
ACTTTTAGACACATCTATCAATCTGGTGTTTACAAACTTTCATTTCTGTTTATCATAGCCAGAATTTTTTTTTATAATTGAGGTATAATTATTATTCTTGCATAAATTTCTCAAGCTTCAGTTACAAAAAGTTAGCATTGAGAACAGAAGTACCAAGAGAGACAAATACAGTCATGCCTAAAATTGCTTATCTGGTTAGTGTTCAAAGACTTCTGCCAAGTTTTTATCATGAAATATATTGTTTTTATAAAATATTTCAAAATCAACTAGAAAATTTATTTAAAAAGGTTCATTCTTATAAATAATTTGCACAAATTTTTTTAGGCCATAAAGTGCTTTGTGACTGGTGTTGTACCAGCAGAAGAGAATTGGAGCAATGATTGTATCAGAACTATTAAAACACTGTTTATGGAGCAGTTCTGTTCTATAAAGATTGTCGACATCTTGAAAGAAGAAGTGGTTGCCTATGCTGTAGATGTTATGCTACAAAGTTCAGGTAAGATCTGAGTTTTCTTTTTAAATTGAGGATTTAATATTTTATTCAGTCCCCACTTGTCACTTGGTAAGGAAATATAACCATGAAGGTGAAGCCAAGTCAACTCTTCTCTGGAGTCATTGAGATTGTGACTGAAAATGGTGGCAGTGATGGGCAGTTTGTCAAAGTCATGGCACAAATTTGTTGAATTAGGTGGTTTAAAAGGCCAGATTGGATAACATGGTAATAGGGATGTTATTATTAGCCTATTAATGGAGCCACTATAATATATGCCCCTGATTTCTACTTCATCATTATAATTCCTGAATTTCTCCGGGAATCCATTTACCCTCATCTGCCCCCAGACCTGCATTCTGCTAGTGTGCAGTGTGTGAGCTGTGGTAAGGAGACACTGTGGAATTCTGTCTTTGCATGCTGGCGTCATATAACAGTTTGAAAAATGGCTCTTACGGTCTGCATGCAGTTGCCTCTTGGTTTTCCCTCTGCTTTTATGGACTATGACAAGGGTGACTCGGTAGAAAATGCAGTTAATCTATTGAAATTTAGTATAAAATCTTTTGTTTCTTGCTGTGTATATTTCATGTTATGATTCCAGCTCTTAGATATTATTGTCAGTGCTGACAAGCCTGTTTGAGCCATAATGTTGGTATAAGAAAAAGAAGTCTGATGTCTTCATTTCTTCCCACAAACAGTGGTTATTCTAAGCATGCTCTGGGGTAGTAACTGAATCTTTAATATTCAGAATTCTGAAGAGAAATCTTTTCAGTCAATGTACCATAATGCAACTATGGGAATTTTGGCTCAGTTTTTAAAACTGGACATTACTAAACTGTCTTGCCCATAGTAACTGACCTGGTAAAACATATACCAGTATGTTAATAGTTGTAATATCTGCATCATGTTATTGACCTGTTTATTTTTAATGCTTTATACAGTACAGTATCTCAATGGAGATATATGTTCTTAATCACTTTTTAGGAAAACTCTTAGACCATGTGCTTGTAGAAATGGGATATGGTTTGAAACCCAAAGGACAAAATTCTAAGAAGCAAAGCACAGATCAAAGTGAGTATGCTGATGAATATAAACAGTGTAGTGACTTCAGTTACAGAAGAGCACCTTCTCTGCTAAATCAAAAAGGTGGGACTGTAGCACTGTCCAGACTGAATAGTAATGATGACAGCCATTCTATAAACTATAAGGAGGATGGTATTTTTCATTTAGTAATATTTCTAATCTCAGTCTTCCATGCCTATCTCCTTCCCTGTGTCTAGATTAATCCTTAACATGATAATTATCAGATATTATAAAGTATTAAATATGACACATAGGCTGAGGGCTTTTTAGCTCACGTTTCCTTAGTTTAATTTGGTACTCTTCTTTATATGGGTATTATACCAATAATAGGTAGGTCTTTAAAATTAATTCTGTTCTGGTAGGACAGTGTTTATTTTTTACTTGTTTATGTGTGTGTGTGTGTGTGTGTGTGTGTGTATGTGTGTGTTTTCATTTAGTTTAAACAGATCAAGAAATTTCAATCTCAGAATTTTATTTTTTCATTGCCTAGGCATACATGTTTTTTATAGTCTGTTTTTCATTTACTTTGTTCTTTTACCAATTACTTTGGGTGTAGACATGATTCATTGCCTCTTGCTATTGCATCCAGAGGTGATGCCAGATTCATGATGTGTGATTGGACACATCCTTCAAATAGACAAACGTGACTCATCCTGAAGTCTACCTTCCCCCTTAGTCTTCCATCCCTTGCCCTGTCTAGTTGGTTGCCAAGTCTTTGTTGATTTTTCTATCCAAATGTCTGTTTCCCCCCTTTCTTTTCCTACTACCATTTCCTTTGATCAGGAATCCCCCTCATTAGTGGATAGTTGAAACAACCTTCTTATAATGTCTTGTGTCTCTCTATCTGTTGTTCTCTTGGCATTTGCCTGTATGGTATCCCTAAGACATAAACCTCAGGGCAACAGCTCTGCAAAAAGGTTTCAGTAGTTCTTTGTCATCTAGAGAAGAAAACCAAACAATGGTATAGTGGTAGTAATGATTGAAACTGTAAGAGTTGGTGGTGCAGAGTGAGAAAAATAATGGAGAAGGTTAATCTGGGGTCCACATAGTGAGAAGCTGTGGTGGAAAAAGTGGGAAGAGAATGGGAGAAGTTTGCCAGAGGAACGGAAGGGTAAATAAATTCTTCTGGGAGAGGCGAGTCCTCTGCTTTATCAAATACTTCAAAGGCATCCACTGGAAGGAGCAAAGAAATCCAGTGACAGATATTTACTTCACTAAGGTGCAGTGGAGGTGCCTTCACAAAGGATGTTGTCAGTACAGAGAGACAGGAGATTATGGAACCGTGAGTTAGAGGAAGTGCTGGGTGCAGTGGGAGCCTCTGGGAAGGCTGCCTCACCAAGACCTGGAGAGAAACCTTAAAGTGCTGCTGTGCTGATAAGGAAACACCAGGTGCTGGTGGTGAAGACTGTTCCCAGAAGAAAGCACACATGTGTAAAGGCCTCAAGATATAAGTGTACTGGCCTAAAAAAATGAAAAATAGGTATGGCTATACCGTTTATGCTCCACCATTGAAGAGCTGGCTATAGGATAAGGGAGCAGAGGCTAGGAGGTTAGCTAGAGTAGACCGTCTTGGGAGCAGTGCGCAGGGGGTGGGTAAGAGGCATGGAATAGAAGGGTCAGAGGCATCTGGAGTCACGACCCCTCTGAACTCCAGCGGCGTTTGTGAGTATGGGGGAAGTGGAAAGACTTAGACAAGCTAAGCTGAGCTGGGTGCAGTGGTCCCAGCAGCTTGGAAGGCTGAGGTAGGAGGGCCACAAGTTCAAAGCCAGACTAAGGAACTTAGCAAGACCATGGGATCAGTTCACAGTAATAATTGTAACAGATAAGAGGAAAAGAGGAGATAATTGACAAACCTTAAGATTTTGAGTTTTCTTAAGAATCTGGCTGTGATCCCAGCACAGAATCCAACCTCTACTTTGGTCTGCTACTTTGTGCCTGGCCCAGTTGAGTAGCTTTGCAACCTCCTCTCTTTCCCCACCACCACAGAGTCAAGAGTGACCAGGTCAGAGGACTCCATGTGCATTGGTCTCCCTCCTGCTGAGGTGCTCTTGCTCCCAGCTCCACTTAAGGTGTCTGCGTTTGTGATTGAACAGCCCTTGGACAGCCTCCCTTCCTTTGTGGTATTGATCATGTTGTCACTTCTGATGTGAACATCATTGGTGTCCTACAAGACCTAGAACTTCCAAGGAGCATGGACCAGCCTTTTACTTAATTAACTACCTCTACCCATTGCTTAGCATGGTGTCCTTCATGTTGAATATATAACTTCAACACCCACCAAACACCCTGAAAGGACTTTTTTATGGACTCACACAGCTGAATGAGACCATGGAGAGGATTCTTCCCCTCCACCTGTTGACTGAGGACACAGATGCGTCAGGTTACCCTACAATGGGAGGACAAAGAACTAGAGTGTAGGCCCACCCCAGGGTAGTGCTTTTCCCTCATACTGTCTGTCTTCCTGTGAATCAATGGGCAGTGGTTCAGTGGTTCTTTCTTCCTGCTGCTGAGTTTTGCTGTTGCCTTCTCCCTTATGTTTTGATTTTTCTGAAACATGGTTCTGAAAAATGTTTTTGACTTTCTTACCTCTTACAGTTGAGGTTACTGAATTTATCTTGGGTACTCTTTGGGGCCAATTATCCATTTCAAAGGGATTTCTCATGTATTGTAATGCAGTAGGAGCTCATTTTCAGGCATTAAGTCCCCCCACTTCTCTGGTCTGTGGTCATTTCCCCTTGGTCTTCAGAGTCAGACTGCTTAGCTGCTTGGCAACATTCATTTTCCTTGATAGTTCTGTATTACTCTAGGTAGCCTGTTTCCTCATATTTCTGAGTTAAAACAATGAACTTGACCATAGTTTGATCTGAATAGTGTCTTCTCTCTGGCTCCTTAAAGCAGTAGTTAGTTTTGTTTTTCAGGATTCTGGTATGTTGGTGTCATGATGTTTGAGTCTTGATCCTGAAAACACATTCCTTGAGAACCTGGAATTTTGTAGGCCATGTGCTTTTTTTTTTTTTTTTCAATTCCTGATAATTTTCTTATGTTCTAAGTTCTTTTTCTGGTGCTCAGTGCCTTTTATCCTTCCACTTTTTTAGTCAGCTCTGATTTATTTTCTCTTGACTTGGTACATATGTTACTTGTTCATCTTTTGAACTGTTTAGTGCATTTTAAACATCTTTTCATTCTTAAGTTTATTTTATAATAAATTGCTTCCTATGGTATTTATCATTTCATTGTAGAATGGGTTCTACTCAAGTGTTTACCTCAGCATGATGTGAGCCTATTTCATTCTAAGAGAATATGAGGATTCTCTTTAGAGAACCTTTCAATTAAATCTGAATTTTCTTTTTTTATATTATTTTAAAAGTTTTTTTTAGTTGTCAGTGGACCTTTATTTTATTTATTTACATGTGGTACTGAGAATTGAACCCAGTTCCTCACAAATGCTAGGCAAGCACTCTACTACTGAGCTACAACTCCAGCCCCCTGATGAATTTTCTTTTTATGCCACTGATTTTGGGGGGCCTAGTCTAACTGTGGTTGACATTGGAAACTGACTTTTTCCATTTATTTTTTGAAGGAAGAAACACCATGGGCTCTCATCTTAAACCTTGTCCAGTCCTACTCATATTCTCATTTTAAAATGAAGTGTGCATTTTTAAAAACTTTTAATGAAACCAAAATGACCTATTTTTGTATTTTCTGATAAGGTGATCCTGAAGATGTTGGAAAAATGACAGCTGAAAATAAAATTGTTGTAGACAGAAGTGACCTAATTCCCAAAGTGCTAACTGTGAATGTAGGTGATGAGTTCTGTGGTGTGGTCGCCCACATTCAAACACCAGAAGACTTCTTTTGTCAGCAACTACAAAGTGGCCGTAAGTAAATTATCCTAATCTGTTGTAGCATAATAACAAACTTCAAGAGACTCAACATGCAAAAATAAAGTTAAACTGTACCTTATCTGTTGTTGAAGATGTGCTCTGTCTTCCTTTTGTTTAAGATGTAATCTGTATCTGCAGATAAGCTTGCTGAACTTCAGGCGGCACTCAGTGAGCACTGTGGTCAAGTGTCTCCACGCTCTGATTTTTATCCGACCATTGGTGATATATGTTGTGCTCGGTTTTCAGGTAAGGAAATAGCATTATTGAATGTCTTACTTATAGTTGAGTAAAATGATTGAAACCAACTATGGTTTGCACTGAATAGCTGTATTTGAAGCTTAAGTATTAAAGTGTGCCACTTACATTTTTAAATTTGTTCAGTTAAATTGGATCAAAGGAATGAGGTATAATAGATGTGGGGGCAGAGAGCCTCTGAGCATCAAAGAAATGAGTAGGAAAGGAGGTTTTTATTTTTCAGCCCTTTAGTGTTTGGAGATTGTTATAGATAGTTCCATTTACATAAATTTGGGGAGGTAGGGACCCAGCACACACACACACACACACACCACACACCACACACACACACACGTCTTTGCCAGTTTTTTTTTTTTTTTTTTTTTTTTTTTTGCGGTGCTGGGGATCGAACCCAGGGCTTTGTGCTTACAAGGCAAGCACTCTACCGACTGAGCTATCCCCCCAGCCTGCCAGTTTTATTTGAAGTAGCACAAGGGCCTGGAAGCCTAAAGCTGTTATGGTACAGCCTCTGCAGCTGCACCAGCCCTGCCTTGGAATAGCTTGGTTCTTTTGCTCTCACCGAGGGAGTCCCTCCTGCTTCATGGAAGGAGAGAGATAAGAATGAGGTAGCCCCCAGAACATCAGTCGTTTGGCTGGTGGATTCCAGTTGACTTATACGGCAGGTGTTCTAGAAATAACTCTGTTGGATGCCTTAGCAAATCTTGGGGATTCATATGACCAGAACACGTTCTCTGTCCTACTGAGCTGTCCACTGAAGAGCCAAGGCATGCATTAATGACAGCATATAACTAATTAGAAAGCTAAAAATAAAGGTTACATTTTAGGAATTGCAGACTTAAGCAAAACTGACAATATTCCGTAAGCATACATTGTTCAGTAAAGCTTGTTATTCTGTTAAAGTAAAACCTACAAATTTGGGGAGTTTTTATCTTCATCAGAAAATTATTTGACATTGAGTCTCTTTGTTTCAGAGGATGACCAGTGGTACCGTGCCTCTGTTCTGGCCTATGCTTCTGAAGAATCTGTACTGGTTGGCTATGTCGATTATGGAAACTTTGAAATCCTTAGTTTAACAAGACTTTGTCCCATAATTCCAAAGTTGTTGGAATTGCCAATGCAAGCTATAAAGTGTGTGCTGGCAGGTATGACATTTTTATGGTGTTTCTTAAAATATTAAGCCCTAAAGATGAAAATTGAAACATAAGACAGGAAAAGGCTACTTATCAAAACAACAAGAACATTGTGATTGCATGCTCAGAAATTACTATACATGCTATTTGTCCCACTGGAATTAGGGGTTTCTTTCCATATCAATAAGTTGTCTTCAGCAACTTTACTCAAGTATACATTTTAGCTAGTATACAGTATCAGGTGTTTCTAGGCTTTTGTTAACAGTGTTCTTTTGGTTACATTTTGCAATATATGGATGATCATTTCCTTAAGCTATGTTGCACAATGTAATTATATTGCAAATGCTTCTTTAGACCAAGCTCCAACCTGGGGAATGGGAGTGTCAATGAGTGTGCTGCTTTTCATGTTTGTCAAAATGCAGTGCATCTTCCTCCAGGAAGGGTTGATGTAGTCTACAGAACCTTCAGAAAAGCATGTTCATGCACCACAGAAAGATCTGTATGACATCACCTTTGCTAATTCTGATAATGTAAAAACTAGAACATTTCAGCTTGCTTCATTACCAGAAGGTGAACTCTTTGTAAATGGCTTGGCTCTTGTATTTTATGATTGACTTAGGTAGAACTTCACAAGTGTTGATTTGTAAGCCCCATTTCAGTACTGACTTGTGCTATAGATGTTGCATGTGTTAATATAAGAGATCAGTGTTTGTTTGGGATTGTTTTATATTTTTGTTTGACTTTCTTAACTTCATTTAGGTATGATTTATATACTATAGAATTCAATAATTTTAAATTTTAGTAACTTGACCAAGTATGCAGCCATCAGCATGATCCATGATACAGTTTTAGAACCATAGCCCTGGTGAGATCTCTGATGTGCCTGTTTTACAGCTAATGCTTGCTTCCCAGGCAACAGCTACTCTATTTTATATCTTGGTAGAATTTGATTTTCTGGACATTTTGTATCAATGGGAGTTAATGAAATTTTTTTATATGGAAATACAGAAGCTTTTTCAGGATTTTTTTGAATTCTGTCATTTTCATATTTAGAAAATCCTTTTGCTTAGTATTGTACTATTTAGGTCCAGTTCTTGCCATAGATTTAAATTTAAATTGGGAAAATAAGAAATGTTGAAATGCTGGTTTCAGAAATTATTTTAACCTTTAAAAATCCCTTTGTTAGGAGTAAAGCCATCATTAGGAATTTGGACTCCAGAAGCTATTTGTCTCATGAAAAAAATTGTGCAGAACAAAATGGTCACTGTGAAAGTGATGGACAAGTTGGAAAATAGCTCCCTGGTGGAGCTTACAGATGAGTCCTTGACGCCCAGTGTCAGCATTACCAGAGTTCTCATAGACGCAGGCTTTGCTGTAGAGGAAAAGGAGAGTGCGACAGATCAACCCAGTGGCATGAAAAAAGCCAGTGGTAAGTAGTATGTCTGCAAGGTTTAATGTCTGCTAGAGTTCAGGTGGTTCTGCAGAAGGGCCAGTTCTCATTCTTAAAAATTGGTTTTGAGTGCCTGTTTTCTCTCTCTCTCTCTCTCTCTCTCTCTCTCTCTCTCTCTCTCTCTCTCTCTCTCTCTCTCCTCCTCTCTCTCTCTCCTCACTCTCTCTCTCTCCTCCCTCTCTCTCTCTCCTCTCTCTCTCTCTCTCCTCACTCTCTCTCTCTCCTCACTCTCTCTCTCTCCTCCTCTCTCTCTCTCTCTCTCTCCTCTCTCTCTCTCTCTCCCTCTCTCCCCCTCCTCTCTCCCCTTCCTCTCTCTCTCCCCTCCTCTCTCCTCTCTCTCTCTCTCTCCCCTCCTCTCTCTCTCTACTTCCTCCTCTCTCTCTCCCCCCCCCCCTCTCTCTCTCTCTCCCCCCTCCTCTCTCTCTCTCCCCCATCTTCTCTCTCTCTCCCCTCCTCTCTCTCTCTCCCCTCCTCTCTCCTCCTCCTCTCTCCTCCTCCTCTCTCCTCTCTCCTCTCTCCGGTACTGGGAACTGAACATAAGGTCACACTCTACCACCGAGCTACTGCCCCAGCCCTTTATTATTTTGAGACATGGTTTTTGCTAAATTGCCCAAACCAATTTTTAACTTGTGATCCTCCTGCCTCATCCTCTCAGGTTTCTAAGATTACAAGTGTGTGGCACTGTGCCCAGCTGTAAAATTGACTTTTAAAGATAATGTTCCTGTAAAGTCACTCATAACATTAGTGGAAATTTGATTCTTTAACACCAGATTTCTTGGCGACCCACTCCCTGCCACTGCCTCCCCCAACTCTGTCCATTTCTTGTGCAAAATCTTTAATTATTTTTATAGTTCCCTTGGGTGTAGAAGAAGTAAATCCATTGGAGTGGACATGGGTTGAACTTGCTGTTGACCAAACAGTAGATGTTGTGGTCTGCATGATGTATAATCCTGGAGAATTTTATTGCCATGTCCTTAAAGAGGATGGTAAGTTCACTGTTCTTGTTTGTCTTTTTACAAATACATTGGTATATATGATAACTTGGTAACTTATGATGAGTTTGTTACTGAGTGATAAAAGTACTAAGAAGGTCCAAATGAGAATTGGTATTTCTCAGAGATTTGGTTATACTTAGTTGGCTTTTATTTGACTTAAGCTATTGTTTCTAATTTTAGCAACCTCTTTTTATATTTAAACCAGTTTAGATTTCATAGAATGTCTCCTAAATTCATTTTTGGAAATTAAATTTAATTGTTGATGTTACTGACACATTACATACATAACTACAGGTCTCTAAAAAACCTGTGTGATATTCTCCAATTCCATCCATATATCTGCAAATTCCATAATATTATTATTCTTTATGGCTGAGTAATATTCCATCATGTGTGTGTGTGTGTGTGTGTGTGTGTGTGTGTGTATGGATATATATATATATATATATGTATGTGTATATATATATATATCAGTTTCTTTATACATTCATCAATTGAAGGGCATCTTGATTGGTTCCACAATCTAGCTATTGTAATTGAGCTACTATGAATATTGATGTGGCTGCATCACTGTATTATGCTGATTTTAAGTCCTTTGGGAATAAACCAAGGAGTGGGATAGCTGGGTCAAATGGTGGGTCTATTCCAAGCTTTCTGAGGAATCTTCATACTGCTTTCCATAGTGGCTGCACAAATTTACAACTCCACCTTTCCCCACATCCACGCCTACACTTATTATTGCTTGTGTTCTTGATAATAGCCATTCTAATTAGAGTTAGATGAAATCTTAGGGTGGTTTTAATTTGAATTTCTCTAATTACTAGGGATGACAAGAACTTTTTCATATATTTGTTGATCACCTGTATATCTTCTTCTGTGAGGTCTCTGCCCATTTCCTTAGTCCGCTTATTGATTGGGTTTTTTGTATTTTGGGTGTAAAGTTTTTAAAAAGCAATTATGAAATTCATCTGGAAGAACAAAAGACCCATAATGGTCAAAGCCTTCCTGGGCAGGAAGAGTGATGCAGGAGGTATCACAATACAGACCTTTAAACGCTACTATAGAGCAATAGTAGCAAAAGTGGCATAGTATTGGCACCAAAATAGGTAGACCAGTGGTACAGGATAAAAGACACAGAGACATACCCACATAAGTTCAGTTAGCTCATTACTAGACACAGGTGCCAAAAACATACAATGGAGAAAAGATAACCTCTTCAACAATGGTGCTGGCGAAACTGGAAATCCATATGCCATAAAATGAAATTAAACCCCTATCTCACCCTGTACAAAACTCAAAATGGATCAAGGATCTAGGAATTGGGCCCAAGACCCTTCACTAAAGAGAATAAAAAGTAGGCCTGCATCTCCGTCACACTGGCTTAGGACCAGACTTCCTTAACAAGACACCCATAGTGCAAGAAATAAAAGCAAGAATCAATAAATGGGATAGATTTAAGCTAAAACGTTTTTTCTCAGCACAGGAAACAATCAAAAATGTGAAAAGAGAGCCTACAGAGTGGGAGAAAATCTTTTCCACATACACTTCAGACAGAGCACTCATCTCCAAAGTTTGATTTTTAACTTTCTTAAATCACTGTCAAATTTGAACATCAAACTAGATAACTTAAATCCCTTTCTGAGGTTTCTGAGTTTTTTCATTCTTTCAATTCAGAATTGCCTGGTTGACGGGGCCACTATTTCATAAAGGATAAAACTGAAAAACTAAAATTTTTTCCTTTTATTTTTATAGATGATTTTATTAAGCATGTTGATACCAAATTCAGTGCTTAGAAAAGAGTATAGAGTAGAAAGTGAATTTTCCACTTCCTCTTCTGAGTTTTCTCAATGTCTTTTCAGAAGTACTGTATTCATGCTTATATGAAGTATTCCTTCTTTATTCCTAAGTGATAAAATACTGTAAATCACTTTTGCACTTTACTTTTCTTTCCATATATCTTGGAAATCAGTTCATATAGTGATTTCTCTATTAACTTTCTTTTTGATGCATTTTTTTTTTATTTTGGAATGATTTTATATTTAGACACTTGGGCAGAGGTGGTATGGTCCTGCCCACCCCTCACTTACTAACTCGCTGCATGATTGTGATGCATTTGTTACAAACGAGCAATTGGCACTCAGAGCTGAACTCCAGACGTCATTTGTGTTTTGCTAGGTTTCCTCTTGTGTCGTTGCTCTAGTCCAGGTCCAGCCCAGGACACCACATTGCTGTTTAGTCTGCATTCCGTTCTTTGTCAGGGTCACATCTTCATCACATGGATTTATCCTAGTTTAATTGACCTAGATATGGATGAAGGATTAGTGTTTCCAGGTTTTTATTACTAAAATGTTCCTTGTATTCTGTGATTTTACTGACAGTATGTCCTTGGGACAGATTCTGAAAATTGCGATCATTAGGTCAAAGGCAGTGTGGCTGGCCAGGAGCCCTGGAACAGCAGCAGAGTGCCTTGTTCTAAACCCTATCAACATAGAGTCCTTGGCTTCTTAATTTTGACTAACCTGAAACTGTTTAACGAAATTTTCATTTCTTTAAGTCATTGTTACATAAGAGCCACTTACTGGCCCTTTGCTGCTGTTTCACCGTACATTCTAAAGCACTGCATGGTCTGTGTCTTCAAGCTGCTGCTGCTCTGTGGTGGCTCCCCTTTCTACTTCTCTGCTTTGCCAAGCTGCTGCTCATCAAATGGTTTTTGGTTGCCTAATTCTGTAATTCAGTACTGTGTCTCAGAACTACTGCTTTTGGAACACTCTCCTTCTCTTCACCTCTCTGTAAAACCTCCAGCAGGAAGACCGTTTGAGTTCTGTGAATTTCCTTAGCATTTGTTATCTCTGCTGTCCACTTAATAACTATGTTTTCTCTTTCAGGACAACTTTTATATAACTTTATATATGGGTTTATGTCATGTTTCCTGTCTAACCACAGAACTCATATCTAATATACTGATAATAATGCTGTAGGATTGTGTCTGTGCCCAGTAAGTCCTTAGTATTGGGTTGAGAGTATTAACTAATAGCTCTTTGCTCAGGAATATCTTGGTGAAAATTCCAAACTTGTTATAATTTCCATTTCTTTGAGCCTTTGTTACATAAGAGCCACTTGATGGTATTTGGTGCACTTAATAGTTGTTTTGAGATATGACAGGATTTTGTGATCAAATAATTTTCTGACTTTAAAGGAAAGTTTGTTAGTATTTTTAATATTGAATGCTATACATGTATTTTATTTTCAGCTTTAAAGAAGCTCAATGATTTGAATAAATCATTAGCAGAATATTGCCAGCAGAAGTTGCCTAATGGTTTCAAGGCAGAAATAGGACAACCTTGCTGTGCTTTTTTTACAGGTCAGCCGTCATTTTGACTATTAAAACCTTTTGTTTCTTGACTTTCAACTTTCATTTTTAGTGTGCATTTTCTTCCCAGTATTTAAGCACATGTTTTTCATAGCCAAAATTAAATGGCTGCCTCAGAAGTCATGTGTTTTTTCTTTTTGTAACAAGGAAACTCCAAAGGACACATTCTTGCTTTTCTTTCCAGAATTTCTAATGTTAAATTAAGTTAGATAGTGGAAGAGCTCTTCACTACACTGTGGTGGTTTGTTCTGGTCCACCTGTTGTTAATTTTGAAAAGTCTGTGTTGAAATACCTTGCAAGAGTTTGCACAAGTTTGATTGCAAGAATTTTTCTGTGTATTTTTTATATTTAACTGAGTAACAGGTAAAACGGTCTAAGTCATTAGTAGTAAGTATTATAAGCCTTTAAGAATGACAAGAATGTTGGAGTCTTCTGCTTTCACAGTTCTGCTTTTTGGCTAGCTTATGCATGAAATCTTTATCTCAGATACAAAAGTATGATACCGCAAAAGTTTTGAAGATATTCTAAAAATGGATTTGGAAAGCCTGAGTCGAGGGAATTTTTTTAGTGAAAAACTAAATCATGATCTGGGGAAGGGAGCAGATTTATAGTACTTTACATAAAGGGATTTCCCCCACAAGATAAAACCTTCAGACATTAACAGAAGGGACGTGTTCCATGTCACCAACTTTGTGTTGAATCCAGGTGATGGTAACTGGTATCGTGCTTTGGTCAAAGAAATCTTGCCAAGTGGAAATGTCAAAGTGCACTTTGTGGATTATGGAAATGTTGAGGAAGTTACTACAGATGAACTCCAAGTGTTACCATCAAAATTTTTACAACTTCCATTTCAAGGGGTACAGTGCTGGTTAGCAGGTATGTATAGAATAAAATTTTTATCAACTGTTTTCTAATACTTAGGATATATAATATTCTAAGTACTGATACCTGTAATTGTAACATTTTATGTAATGTCTGGATTAGTGTCAGACAAAGGTAGCAGCTGCTGCTTTCTAGTGATGGGAGTGAAAACACAAGAGCCTCCTGAAGCCATTTTGCAGAATTCCTTAAGAACCTCAAATGTTCAGACCTTTGACTTAGCAACTTTACTCCTAGTAATTTATCCCAAAGCGATTGGGAATGGCACAAAGTTCAGTTTCAAGGAAATACATTACACTGCTGTTTTAGTAATAGCAAAACAACATCAGTAGGTTGGCTCCGTGATGATCTGTAAATGGTTAGCGATCTTATTTCATAGGGCTGTTGTGAAGATAGATTAGTATTTAAAGCAGGTTTGACACTCAATTCTACTTAATGCATTTGCAGTCATTCTGTGATAAAAATGAAATGTTAACAGCAAGATAGTGATGTAAGTGAAGAAAGCAAGTTAGAAAAGATGCAGGACAACAGTGTGATGCAGTGAACAAACTCTGGAGCCATCTCTGCTGCTTACTGACTGTGACATTTAAGCAAATTATTTAAACTTTCTGTGCTTTCATTTCCTTGTCCAGAAAATACTGCCTTCCTCAGAATTACTCAGAAAAAAAGAAATAAAAATTACAATGCTCTTAGTAGTGCTTGGCATTATACTTGTATGCACTGTTGTTATAAACCTTTTATTTTTTCTTTGTTGAGGAGTGAACCCCTGACCTTACAAGAGCTAGCTAGACAAATATTCTACCACTGAGCTACAAGGCCCAGCCCTTTTTATTTTGACACAGTCTCACTAAATTGGCTGAACTTGCCTCAAATATTCAGTCCTCGTGAGCCTCCCAAGTAGCTGGGATTATAGATGTGAACCACCATATGTCTGATTTACAGACATTTCTTAGAGAATATGTCTCTTAGTGTGTGAACACACACGTTTTTCCATCTACCCATAAAAACTGGAAGCAGCTAGGCACAGTGGTGCACACCTAAAGTCCCAGTTACTTTGGATTTCAAAATGTAATAGTTTTTACGTTGGGAACCATAGATGATGATGATGATCATCTTTTTTTTTTTTTTTTTTTTAACCATCTGTTTTCTTTTCTATGCAATAAGCATATTTCTTTACAATGAATATATTTCAGATTATTCTTAATTATCATGTTTTTATGTCAGTGCTTCTGAAAATTTGACCACAAAATAATCTAGCAGCATCAACATGGGAACTTGTTAAGAAAAACTATGCAGGATTTCAGTTCCTACTCCAGACCTATTAAATTAGAAACTTCAGGACAGGACCCAGAAATAAATCAATTTCTCTTCCCCTTCCTCCCCCCTCCTCCTCTTTATCTCTCCTCTCCTCTCTCCTACTGGGGATTGAACCCGGGGGCACTTAACCACTGAGTCACATCCCTAGCCCTTTTTATGTTTTATTTCAAGATGGTGTCTTGCTAAGTTGTTGAGGCTGGCTTTGAACTTGTGATCCTTCTGCCTCAGCCTCCCCAGCTACTGGGATTATAGTGTGTGTCCCCATGCCTGGCCAGAAATCTGTTTTCAACAAGCTTTCTAAGCAGATGCACATGTAATGTTGAAAATCACCATTAAGAAAGTAGGGTAGAAACCTTTTATCCTAGCTACTCAGGAAGCTGAGGCAGGAGGACTGTTTGAGCCCAGGAGTTCCAGACCAGCCTGGGCAATAGAGCAAGACCCCATCTCCAAAAAAGAAAATAAGAGTGTAAACCAAAATTATCTAAGATAAATAATTAATTTTAAATGAAAATTTTGGGATGATCATTACAAATTTCTTCACAAATTGGAAGTATATTCATTGATATCATTTGGTAACTCATCACTGTATATGTAATAGAACATGATAGTGGATTTGAAAAGAAATAATACCCTGTTTTTGCCTATTGTAAAAATGCCAGGTAACGATATGTCAAGTGGAGAAAGTATGGAAAGGTCCTGAGCCTCTTGAAGCTGTAGACTGTATCAGCAGATCCATAATCTGTATTTCAACCATGGAGCATGTAGATAGTTGAACATTGTAAGCAGTTACTCAGAATTGCTGAACTGAATAACAAACTTGGCAAGGACCCAGTCCCTGGGTACTATTGAAGCAAAAATTCAGCTCGTGTGTTGGATTCTTTTCATTGCTGTTCTTTTTTTCCAGATATACAACCTAGAAACAAACATTGGACTAAAGAAACCATAGCAAGATTTCAGATATGTGTTGCAGGGATAAAACTCCAAGCCAGAGTGGTTGAAATCACTGAAAAAGGGGCGGGAGTTGAACTCACTGATCTTTCCACTTCTTATCCCAGAATAATTAGTGATGTTCTGATTAATGAACATCTGGTTTCAAAAGCTGGTTCCCCACATAAGGACTTGCCAAATAATAGACCTGTTAATAAACGTAATCATCAAATTGGCATCCAGGGGTTTCAAGGTAACACTTTTTTTCCCTTTTTTTTTTTAAAAATTATACATAATAGTTGAGATTATTGTGATGTATTCATATATTCACACAACACCGTTTGCTCCATTTCATTCCTTAGTGCTACCCTCCCCTCCCCTCTTTTGTCTTCTGATCCATTTATTTATTTACTTTAGCTGGTTTTATACATAAAAGTGGGATTCATTTTGGTATATTCTTACATGCACTTAATTTGGTTGATTTTCATTTCTCAGTGTCCCCTTTTAAATCATTTGTTATTTAAATTTGTGTTAGCCTTTGCTTTTATAGGCTATGAAAATTATTCTTAAATTACACAATTTTCCTGTAGAGATTTACTTTGTGGGTATAAATTAATAATTGCTTATTAAGCTCAATATTTATTGAAATATTTTTAATTGAGCAAACATTTTACTCATTTTTTAGTTATTAGTAGATGCGCATCATACAGGTAGTATCCCTTAAAGTAGGAGTAAATTTGAAGAATTATATTAAATATACTACAGAAATGTCCTGCAGGAGTGTTATAGTTCAAGGATTCTCATTGTAGACCAAACTTTTTTTTTTTTTTATAGTGCCCATATAATCCCTCAAATTGAATAGGTGATTTTGTGAGGTACAGATTTTTAATTTTGAGAATTTTGGAGTGCTGATAATCAGCAGTTGATGAGCAGATTGATTTGAATTAATAAATTATTGTGAAAGAAGTAAATTTTACACATCTAACACAAGACCTGTGTTTTATATCTTCAGCCATCTCTTCAGCAGAGCACTGGAAGACAATAGAATTGCCAGTAAATAAAACTGTGCAAGCAAGCATACTAGAAATCATAAACCCAAACCTGTTTTATGCCATCCCAGATGAGATGCCAGGTAAGGAACCAAATGGACCGACACATGTTTATTCTCTTTTAAGCTGTGCAGTGAAAGTGATCATCATGAACTCCTCAGGAAGTGAAGGGAAGAAGAGGTGGGTGATGATTTTTAAGGAAGAATTGATCATAACACTTAGGGCAAGTATAATTCCAAAAGTATAGATGGCAACAGAAAGGGAGCACCCCGCATCCAGCGCCCACTCAGTTGCCTGGCCCTGATAATCTACAACTTTCTATACTAAAACCAGTGCCCTTATTATCCTATTAATAATTAATAATTATTAATTTCCTATTTAATAGCATGTTATCTATATTGAATTCTATGTACTGAGCTAACTTCCTACTGTCTTTGAGTTTGAACCTAGACCACTTGAAATTTATTGAAAGACTTAGTAATCAACTTATAATCATATTTTGTCATATCTTAGAAACTTAGAAATATACTGGAGATAATCATGAAGAAGTATTTTTAATTTTCCTTTTTTTGTTGTTTCATGGAAGTTTACAATTAATAAATCTCTAAATGTAAGCAAAATTATCCTTTTAGTAGCTGAAGGTGAATTGGGTTCAAGTTGGTGGTGTCTATTAAAATAATTCGCAGCTGAAATAATTTAAAAATGAATCTTTGTTTCAAATTGACAGACCTAGAATTGTGGTAATACCAATAACTGTTCTTAAATTTAACTCTGGTATTACAAAAATCGTCTTTAATCCATACTATAAAAAGCAGGGGCTTAGGGTTATTTGACCCTGACCACATATGGTATGATGAATTGGAAACAGCTTTTAGGATGATTTTATCAAGTAAACATCATGCTGAAAAATAACACCTAGTGCCCTAAAGACCCAGCTTAATAAGATTTCATAGAGTGAACACACAGTGTAACCACCTGATCCAGAAATGGGGCCCTGCAGAGGGTCCCTTCATGCCCCTCCTACTTGTGCATCCCTTCTGCAAAAGGCAACCAATAGTGGATATATTTATTTTGAAAATACAGTGTAGACAGGCATGGTGCTACACACCTGCAGTACCAGCTGCTCAGAAGGCAGAGGCAGGAGGATCATAAGTTCAAGGTCAGCCTGGGCAATTTATCAAGAACCTGTCTCAAAAGAGTGGGGGATTTAGCCCAATAGTAGAGCATTACTGGGTTCAAGTCTCGGTACCACCCCTCCATACACATATATATTTTTGTAATATATGTGTGTTTATTATATATTTATATATGGTATCTTTAATATACAAAGGATTTTTTATTAGACTTTGTATTTTATGTACTATTAGTAGTAGCATTGGAAAGTTTTTCACAAAGGATTGCTCCTATTTCTTTTAGAAAATCAAGAAAAACTGTGTATATTGACAGCTGAATTGTTAGAATATTGCAATGCTCAGAAAAGTCGTCTGTCCTATAGACCAAGAATTGGAGATGCATGCTGTGCCAAATATACAAGTAAGTTTCTTTTAGGTAGAATATTAAAGGAAAAATGTTTAGTCTTTTCCCTTTTTGTGAGATTATGTAGATTTTGGTATTTTAGGTGCATGCTTCATTTGGTTAGAGAAGAAAGGCAATTGTGAATTTAATTCCTATGTTAGCCATTCAGCTTTTCTATGCTTTGCAGATTATTTTTGGTCACTATCATAGGTAGACTACACAAATCTGTCAGCACTTACTGATCCACCACAGTAGAGTACTGTAACATTAAGAATAAACAGTCCTTCTATATTTATATGACTGTGAATTTACAGTGTGTGAATTTACTGGAAAAAGAATGAATGACCTCCAGAAGTCAGATTTGTTGATTATGGTCTACTTTAATACTATCCTGTTTAGCATTTCATGTTAACAGATTTTCATTGCTAGCAAATAACCTTTGCAGTGAATATTCTGGTTTGCTTCCAGCATTGAGGTGAAGTGGGGCTGGCTGCAGCCAGTTCGCCAAACTTTTTAGGGTCTGGTAGAAGGTCTGTTACTGGGGCATGGGTGCACACGACTCCTGCCGTTTTTTCAGGAAGACGGGGCTGGTGCATCCCAGCAGGGCTGGAGCTGAGTTCACAGGGGAACAGGGCTGCTCCTGATCAGTAGCAAGGACTGAGTTCAGTGAGTTGGCCCCTGGGGCCCAGGTCAGCCTTCCCAAAGCAACTCTCCTGTCTTAGGCCTCTGGGGTTTTAAAATCACCTGCCTGGATCCCAAGGGAGCTTATTTCCTCAGATGGTGCCAAATTGTTGTTTTGGTGGGGAAGGGCACCACTGGGAACCTCTTTTACCTTGCTGAAGTCACTCCCTAGTTTTGGTTTTCTTTTGTATGACAACTAGATCTGTACCTCTCCTCTTCCCCTCTTTTGTTTTCCAGTAGAAGTAAGTTGTGATTTTTACTTACATAAGTATTGTGGATTACTTTATGACGACTTCATAAAGACTGAGCTATGCTGTAGTCCGATTCTGTTTCTTTGCCACTTCTGTTGTTACTGTGTTACATACTTTGACTATCTCCAATTCTCAGCATTAGCATAAATTCCCTCCAAGAACTCTTATGTACTTGATCAACTTTTATCATACTCAAGGTGTCTTCAGCCTGCTCCCATCCAGGCTGCTTGTCCTCTAGCCTGGGGCTCTCCTCTTGGGATTTTCCTTCCCCATTGAGCTTTGAAGACTATCTCAGCAGTTCCCTCCTCTGTGAACTGGATTTCTCCCTCCCTCAGCTCACCATGATTACTTTCATTGTTCTTCCCTTTTGATTTTACTCCAGTATTTAGGTGAATCTTATCTTCCAAAATCTGAGAAAAGGTGTGTGTAAGATAAATTTTTTATTATCTACTATGTTTGAAAAAGTCTTTATTCTCTTTTAACAGTTGATCAATAGTTTGCCTGGATGTACAATTCTAGATTGGAAGATATTTTCCCCTTAAAATTTTGAAGGCATTGCTTTTATTGTGCTTTAGCTTTTGGGGTTTCTGATAAAAAGATAGACATCATCTCAGACTTTCCCAGCTTTGTGCATAGTTTTAATCATCTCTGGAACCATTCCCTTCATCTTTTATTTCAGATGCACAGTGCACCTTGGTGGTGTTGTACCCTTGCACTGGGAACTCAATGAGTGGAACCTTAAGTCTAGAAATTCACAGGCTTCACTTTTTATAAGTTTTCCTGAATTAATGCTTTTATTCCCTTGCTTTGTTTTCTTTTTTTCTCTTAGGAACTGCCTTCTAATGTTGGACTTGAACTCTTCTGCTCAGTTTTATTTTTTCTTTCATAGTTTTGTTGCCTTTTTCAAGAGAGCTCCTCGATTTCATCTTCCAGCTTTTCTCATTGAGGTTTTCATCTTTGATACCACATTTTTAGTTTTAGTGTCACCTTTTGATTTTTCAGGTGTGTGTTCATGTGTTTTAATACTGTCCTGTTCTTGTTTCAAGGAAGGAATGTCATTTCTTTCTTTTTTTTTTGGTGCTGGTGGTGGTACTGGGGATTGAACTCAGGGGCACTGGACCACTGAGCCACATCCTCAGCTCTATTTGTATTTTATTTAGAGACAGGGTCTCACCGAGTTGCTTAGAGCCTGGTTAAGAAATGTCATTTCTCCAAAGATATAACTTAGTTCTTTTAATTTTCATTGTTTCTCCGAGTGCACAGTGCAAGGTCATGTTCTGTTTGTTTTGCTCTCTTCTGGCACATTAGAGGCTTTCTTCAACTCTGGTAATCCTTTGCTGTTCACATGTCTAAGATGGAACTGCAAAGTTCTTTGCAAGTTTCTTTCTGAATAGGCGGAGCTGGTCCACTGCGGGTGTTCAGATCAGGCTGATCTGGCTCTGCCATTTCACTGGGCCCCGCCGGGTTGGCAGCTGGAAGTGCTGTCTCCTGGGCAGCCCTGGAGTGCTCCAGTTCACGGCACCCTCTTCCCCTCCACTCGGCCTCACATTCCCCCATACCTGGTCTCTCTGGAGAAGGAATCTCTACTCTTCTGCCCTTGGGTAGGAGCAGTTGCCTGGAACTGTTTCAGAAGGCATTTTTTAAAAAACGAATCTTTCATTTGTTCTAATTAGTTATACATGACAGTAGAATGCATCTTGACACAGCATACATAAATGGAGTATAACCTCTCAATCATTTGGTTGTACATGATGTAGAATTACACAGGTCATGTAATCATATGTGCACATAGGGGAATAATGTCTGATTCATTCTGTCATTCCTACCCCCAGACTCCCTCCCCTCTCTGCACTCCCCACTGTCTAGTTCAAAATACCTCTATTCTCCCCCCTCCTTCATTGTGAATTAGCATCCACATATCAGAGAAAACATTTGGCCTTTGGTTCTTTGGGATTGGCTTATTTCACTTAGCATGATATTCTCCAGTTCCATCCACATGCTGGCAAATGCCATAATTTCTTTCTTCTTTAAAGCTGAGTAATATTCCATTGCATATATTTACCACAATTTCTTTATCCGTTCATTTGTTGAAGGGCATCTAGGTTGGTTCCATAGTTTAGCTATTGTGAATTAAACTGCTATAAATATTGAGGTGGCTGCATTACTACAGTATGCTGATTTGAAGTCCTTTGGGTATAAACCAAGGAGTGGGATAACTGGGCCAAATGGTGGTTCCATTTCCAAGTTTTCTGAGAAATCCATACTGCTCAGAAAGGCATGTTAAGCTGTATTGCAACATGTGAACATAAAGCTCACTATCCCCTTTATTAACTTGAAAAATACATGATATGATGTATGTAAACTAAAGTCTGTGCTTACATCTTAGGAAGGAATTCTGCTTCCTTTACCCGGTCCTCATTTTCAGCTACATCTTTACTCCTGCTTTGGAATGAGTAGCACAAGTTATTGAGCCTTGGGGTCTGGGATTTGAGGTGCAAACTGAGCTACTGCCTGATTCCCCTCTGCCAGCTTTGACTGAACTACCATGGATCTGCTAAATCATTTCTATTCATACATCTGTTTTCCGGCCGTCTGATAATACATGGCTTTCTGTCTTGGTCACTGACCTTATGATTAAAAACAAAAATCCTGTTGTCTTTTTAGTAAGATTTGGAAGGCACAGAGGTAAAGCTGGACTAACTACAAATCTTGACACAAATGTTAAATGATGTGAATTAAAACTTGCCATCTGAGGTAGGAGGGATTGCTGATGGTAACTTCTCAACTAAGCTTCGGGCGTTCTGTTTCCAGATGATGATTTCTGGTACCGCGCAGTTGTTCTGGGGATATCGGACTCTGATGTGAGAGTGCTCTATGCAGACTATGGGAACATCGAGACCCTGCCTCTTTCCAGAGTGCAGCCCATTGCCACCAGCCACCTGGAGCTCCCTTTCCAAATCATTAAGTGTTCACTTGAAGGTAGATACATCAGTTTCCACTTTGTGTGTCTTATAAGATTTTTTTCTTTATATTTCATAGCTCTGAGTCTGAATCAGTGGATATTTTAAGTAACTGCCCAAATTTCTAAATGTCAAGAGTTTTCAAATAAATTTATATCCTTTATTCTTTAACTCTCACAAAAACTACTCAGACGGCCTGCTTTTGTTTTATGGCTACTTTTCAGAGCATCAGGTTTCAGAGGAGGTTTTGCCCCCATGGCTGGGGCTGGATGAACCACGGTGGTCTGACCTCTCATCTGGGGTCTTGCTGCCTCATCACAGTTCTCCTGAGGGACCAGAGGCGTCTAAATGACCCCATTTCTGACCATCTTACTATGGTCACTACATTCCAACTCCGATTGGAATTTGAATAAAGTGAACTGAAATGCTTACAGTAGCTTTTTATTCTTACCTGATCTCTCTACTCAGCGACTCTCATGGATAATACCACACTGATGACTTATAGTCTGCGTTAGTTTTGCTCAAGAGTTGGAAATTTCTTTATCATTACTAGATTCCCCCATTAGAACATTGGGAGCAAATGTCCCTGTTTTGTGCCCCCTAAGCCTAGATTAGTGTTTGGTACCTTATGTGGGTCATCAGTACATCTTTGTTTAGTAAATTTGATTTTTTTAATGCAATAGCAATATTGCATCAAAATATTGCTAAACCAGCCAGGTCAGAAAACTTATATCCTTAGCTAATTTAAGTATAATCTTTTGAAAAGGGATTTGAAAATTATTGGGTGTGATAGCACACACCTGTAATCCCAGTGGCTGGGGAGGCTGAGGCAGGAGGATCACAAGTTTGAGGCCAACTTCAGCAACTTAGTGAGGTCGTAAGTAACTTAGTGAGACCCTGTTTCAGAATAGAAAGGCTGGGGATGTGACTCAGTAGTTAAGCACCCCTAGTTTCAATCCCTAGTGCAAAAAAAAAGCAATCATAATCTTCAATTTTTTCCAGGACTGATGGAGTTGAATGGGAGCTGTTCTCAATTAATGATAGAGCTATTAAAAAATTTCATGTTGAATCAGAATGTAATGCTCTCTGTGAAAGGAGTCATCAAGAATGTTCATACAGTGTCGGTGGAGAAGTGCTCTGAGAATGGCACCATCAATGTGGCTGATAAGCTGGTGATGTACGGCCTGGCAAAGAGCATCACGTCTAAAAAGCAAAGTGCTTTAAATAAAGGTATTTTCTTCTGGTGCAATTGATACCAGACGTAAGCGTAGCCAGGAGCAGAGGTGGTCACTTTAGTCAACCTGATCTTCCTATTCTTTGTGGCCGTAGTTGCTGCCACCTCCTCCTCCGTAAATCCTGTGGAAGGGCCCTGTCGCCACCTTGGAAGGGGCAGCCCTGCTCCAGGGAGTCTGTAGGCAGCGCAGCAGAACTGCTCTTAAGCATTGAAATGTCACGCGTGCTGCCCAGGCCCTGCTTCAGGTTCACCTTTGATCCTATGCAAAACGAGGACTTACAGTGTTGAGATTGGCTCTTCCTGGTATTTCATACAGTGTTTGGCAGACCTACTCTTACCAAAAAGAGGTTCCCTACAGGTGGCGATAGGCTGTGACCCTTGGGATGTGGGTGGTCACATATATTTTTTCAGATCCAAGTTTTTCTTGTTATTCATGTTGGATGTTACCTAATGATGTTCTTTTTTCTTTAGAAAAGATGCATAGGATGAATTGCTGCTGTACACAGTTGCAGAAACAAGTGGGTACGATTTCCTTTAAGTAGATGTATGTTCCTAACAGGTTTAGAAATTAAATCATACTGTTTTCTTTCTCATCCATAGGTTGAAAAACATGAGCAAATTCTTCTCTTCCTCTTAAACAATCCAACTAATCAAAATAAATTTATTGAAATGAAAAAACTGCTAAAAAGTTAAGTAAGTTGTTTGTTTTTGCACTTCTGTAATTGCCAGTTGGATGCTGTGCTGTCAAGGGTAGCTGATGGAGTGACCCTGTGCCAGCTGTGCCTTATTTTAGATGTAATGATCTGAATTTGGCTGGGATGCTTTTGCTGTCTCCCGAGGTCTGATCTGATGGTTTTCCTCTGATGCTCCTTGTGGGTCTACGCCCAGGAGTGTGGGTTGCCATGGCCTTTCCCTGTTCCTGTTTGATTTTGAGAGTGTGGGTGTTATTGGTATGTGGAAGGATTGTAAAGATTGTTGTAGGTGAGGCTTAGCCTCAAAGTCCTCACTTCCAGAATCGAATCGTCTCAGACCTCACAGTACATATCACTACAAAGAAGATTGGCACCTTTTGGAAGAGGAACTGAAGGATGTGAAGTGGAATGCTGTCAGCAGAGACAGATTCCTTTCAGAATGGAACCTTGTTTCCTCTTTGGGCTGTGGGTGACTCTAAACCAGTAGTTGCCCCACTTTTTGACTGTCTGGATCTTTTGTCTGAAGATTGCCCTCAAAAATGACTGTGATAAATAGTAACTAGAACTTATGATCAAAATGGAATTGTCCTCCTTATAATTGAACAATTGAGTTGATGTAACAAGAGCAAAGGAACTTCATTCACTTCATACCTTTGCTTTACTTAATCCAAGTGTAATTTTTGTCAGCCATTTGGAGATTGCTCAAGTGGCTACTCTTTGTGATTGTCTTGTGGGTGTGGTTGCTCCATGTAGGAACCAACAGTGTTAAAATATTTTCCATGTGGTAATATACTTGTTATGTTTGCTTTTAAGAAAGTACAGTTGCATTCTAAGCTCAATGTCATTAATGCAGGAACAACAGTTTTGGTTCTCACAGTTTATTTCCTTTGCAAATTTTAGATTGTTTCTATTAAGAGCTGATTTAACAGTTGCAATTACAACTTTCAGTCCTTTCTAATACATTAAGCTTTAGTGTTGGCTGCTGTTTTGTGTACATGAAGTTACATGCTTAATCTTTACAATACCCTTCAAAAGAAAGTAGACCTCATTTTAAGGATGAGGAAGCTGAGGTTCCCAGCTGCACAAGATTACATACATAGACTGAAGATTAGTGCTTATGACTAGAAGCTGAGTTCTCTCTACTGCCCTTGACTGCAGTCTGTGTGCCGTGCTACAGCATCTTTATAGATTACATCAGTTATAGGACATACTTAGGGAGTTATGTTAGAAAAAATTGCATAATGCTTGCTTAAGTAAATGCAGTTGAATATTCACTCTTCCCTTTATATTAGTCTTCCTAGAAGTATAGAAAATGTTTAAAAGTGTAAGTATTACATCATCTCTGGAGGAATTTATTAGTTGATAATTTAATTGTAAATTGCCAAAATAGGGGTGCTGTGGTAGGCAATCAGAGCATAAACCTTTTGAAATATATTGCTCAAAAGTGATACTTTAACATACAAATTAATATCAAACACTTTGTTTGAAGGAGAGTGCCAACAGCTGTTTTTTATTTGTGAAAGGTAGTATGAACAGCTATACTTATGCTAGTGGTGAGCTTTTTTAACTCAGATTTGATTTAAAAGTGTAATTTCAGTTGAAGATGAATGTTTGGTTTGATTGTACTTAAAATAGAAATTAAGTGTAGAGATTGAGCATTTATGTAAGGTGTAATAATGGTTGATTTTTCTCTTTCAGGAATAGTGTCTTTTGGAAATAAACATGAAGGAAACGATGAAAACTAGACTTGAGAAAAAGCATTGCATCTCGTGTGTTTTAATGGAACCTTTGCTTTTCCTTTAATGATCTTTTTTGCCTCCATTTTTGCTTGCTTACCATTGTTCTGTTAGGTTGCTAGCTCCCCACCTTTTCTTTCCACCAGAGAAGTCTTGGAAAGAAGAGTCATAGAAAATTCATGGGAATGCCTGGAAAGGATATGTAGGGCTTTCCACTGTATATATAACTTTTTTTCATTTTCTGTGCTTGGGATTGAACCCAGGGCCTCACGCATGCTAGGCAAGTGCTCTACCACTAAGCCACATCCCCAGCCCTATACCTTTTTATTACTTAGAAGAATTGAAGAAAGAAAATATGATTCTTTGTTAACATTGGATAAATCTAAAGGGTAGACATACGAGCTTTGTTATTTTCATGTGTTTGAGATGTTTCCTAATTCTGTGCTCCCTGTCATCATTTGCCTCTTCCACGTAATAAATGTTCTTTGGTTCCTTGCACCTTTACCGTCTGCTCTTTTCCTGTCCATTCTGTGAGGGCTTCAGCTGCTTCTCACCATCATCAATCAGATTGCTTTTCTTCTAGCCTCAAGGCGTGGAGTCTGTCCCTGAGCTCAGGCCCACTGGGAAGGGACTTTTACTTTTCCTGCCATCTATCCCCTTCCAAATCTGTACCCAGTGAGATTTTTTACTAGAGAAAGAATTTACTGCTTTGCGAAGGACAAATATAATTATCAATTTAAGTTTAAAAACAGTATATATTTTTCTTGAAGCACATGATACTAAATTCTCCTAAATTCACATTGTATAATTATGGGCAAGCTAACTTGGGAATTTTCCCATGATGTATCTATCAAACTAGGACAACTTTGTGTGTTGTCACCAATTACAAAGGTCTGGTTTTTGTTTTTGCATTTACTGGTAATGTGTGTCAGTTGTTCTGCTAGATTTAAGTGGAATTTTCTTACATAAAAAGTTGTTCAGACATTGATGTGCTTCTATTTTTGATAAAAGATTGTGCTGCTTTGCCCAATAAAATCCTTCATTGTCAACCAGCTTTCCTTTTCTTCCTCGTTGCTGGCGTGTTGCTCATGTCCTCTTCCTAACTTACACCAGAGCACTGAGTATTCGGCTTGTTCATACTGTGTGCTCCACTCCAGCCAAGGTGGAAGTGCACATGGCACTGGGCAGTCCCCACACTGACTGTTTGATTACGGAAGACTAGGGAAGCTACCAGAAGAACACAAAAATGTGAGTCAAAGTTCTTTTCTTCAGATCCCAGTGCTGTATGATACGGTACTAGACACTTGAATAGAAGTTATTTAAAGAGAATTTTTGGTTTGGTTTGGTTTCGTTTTGGTACTGGGGATTGAACCTAAGGTCACTTGACCACTGAGCCACATCCCAGCCCTTTTTGTTTTTTATTTTGAGACAGGGTCTAAGTTGCTGAGGCTGGCCTTGAACTTGCTTTTCTCCTGCCTCAGCTTCCAGAGTTGCTGGGATTACAGGTGTGTACTACTGCACTTGGCTTAAAGAGAGTTTTATATCATTTGGTGATTGAATTATATACCTTGTTCCCAAAAAGGACAAATATCACCTATAGCACTAGCCTTATAGAGGTGTGGACTGAACATCTCCTGGATTCATTTGAGACACTTACTAGGTTTCTTAATATGCCAGGTATGTTTCATTCAACAAATACTTTAAGGTCCAACTATGTGCCTGACATTGTGGTAGGTGCTGGATTCATTGTTTAGTAGGCCCTACTTAAGGCCCTGCTAACCACCAGTGCCAATACTAGTCTTTGGTTCCCTGCAGAATATCTAGTTTTGTCGTTAAGTATAATAGAGCTGAGACCATATACCCAATAAAGTTTATTCCTGGGTAGAGGCCTTATAGGTACTGACATAAATCATATTTCATTTGTGTGGAAGAACTTTGTCATCTGGATTAAATTGAACTCCCAGGAACTAAGGGGAAAAGGCCATATTCCCATGTCTTTTGTTTTTCTAGAATTGTTTTGCCACAGCAGCAAGAAATAAAAAAACTCTTAAAATTGTGAATAAGGACAATTCATATTCTGAAATTGAACTCTTGCTATATAATAAATGCTCTAGAAACTAACACATGAAAACCCTTTCCAGCTGCCTGATTCCCAGAGAGAATTTAAGTCTTTTTTGAGATGACCAGCTGATATCAGTGTTTCTAGTGACCGGGTCTAGAGGCAAGTAGCAAGTGGAGCCCTGGGACTAGTCAAAGAGGACATCCAGGTTCCTCAGCAGCAAACGTGGTTCTGTAGCCCAAGTTACACACAGGAGTTCTCAACAAACACGTGAGGAAGGTTCTTGGAGGTTTTTGTTTTTCTAGATAAGAAGAATTGGAAGGCAGGCTCTAGTTGTAGACTTGTAGAGGGAATTGGGAGATGATTCTGCTCCTGGGATTAAAGCGATGGGATGGCAGTAAGATGACTGCCCACCCTCAGATCCCTGCCAGAACTCATTCAGTGAATACTTGAGGCATACGTGTGTGGGAACCAAACAGACTGGGAAAGCAAATGGTAATCGCAGGGACGTATTGACAGTGGAACACAGAGCACTGGGCATTTTGGAATGTTGGTTGAATGACGGTTACCAAGACTTTGCCCTTGTAGAGACTCCATGTTTACTTGGTTCAGAAAGCATCATATTCAGGACTGCAAATTGGTACCACCACTCTGGAAAGCAGTATGGAGATTCCTAAGAAAACTTGGAATGGACTCACCATTTGACCCAGTTATCCCACTCCTTGGTTTATACCCAAAGGACTTCAAATCAACCTACTGTAGTGATACAGCCACATCAATGTTTATAGGACCTCAATTCACAATAGCTAAACTATGGAATCAACCTAGGTGTCCTTCAGCAGATGAATGAATAAAGAAACTGGCACATATGCACAATGGAATATTACTCAGCTTTAAAGAATGAAATTATGGCATTTGCCAGCAAATGGATGGAACTGGAGAATATTATGCTAAGTGAAATAAGCCAATCCCAAAGAACCAAAGGCCAAATGTTTACTCTGATATGTGGATGCTAATTGACAGTGTGTGTTGGGGGACATGCTAGGGAAGAATAGAGGCACTGATTTAAACAGGGTGGGAAAGGGGGTATAGGGGTAGAAATGGTAGAATGAATCAGACATTATGACCCTGAGTGCATACATGATTACACAACCCATGTAACTCTCATATACAACCAGAAGGATGAGAAGTTGTACTCCTATGCATGATGTGTCAAAATGCATACTGTCATGTATCACTAGTTAGAAGAAATAGTGTTCTCTCTAAAATTGTTTCTGAAAGGAGTATTTATTAAACCTGATTTGTATAACCAGAAGTTCTACTGGTTTTAAAAGTACCAGTGTTGGAAAGGCATTTTAGTTTGGAAAGACACATTTTGAAGCATCCTAGTGAGGAAAAGCAGTCCATTTTCTTAGAAAATAGTTGCTGTATCCTAATGGTGTTTAGGATGGGGATTGTGATAACTCTGTGTGAGAGTTACCACTTTGTTATTTACAGTTTCTGCTGCAGCATTCCATCAGTTCTATGCTACAGGTTACCTATTAGTAGGTTTAAAAAGTCTGCGCAGTACTGATCTCCTTGAAGGTTGTCTGCTTATTTATGTATCTTAGAGGCAAAAGGTTTAAGTGTTTTAAAATTACCATATTTTCTCCACAAAAAGTCTTAAATGTTAGTACAGATCTCTGATGTTTGTTAAGCATTTTGTACTATAATTTAAATTGGATTCAACCACAATAAAGAAAATGAAATCAAAAACATCAAAAAAGGAAAGCATCACACTCCCTAAAACCAAATCCAGCATCACTTTTTGCATGATTCTTCTGTTTTAAGGAGGAGCTGGGAAGTATGCTATCACTTTTACAACAATTTGTGTCTATTCCAAGCCAGGGGGCCTCAGCTCTGAGATGGCAGCATTTCTCTCCTGTCCCCACCACAACTTAGCTCTGTCCCCTGCTCTCAGCGCCAAACCTGTTAGTGTGGCCTAGTTTGCTGCCTATGAAGCACTTGGGAATCGGGCCTTTTGTTTCCTCCAGGATGGCTGCTTTGCCATTTAGTGGGCATTGTTTCCTGTTTGATTTCTCAACGAGGCTCTGGTTGGTGGCTGGCTGTGGTTCGGGGAAATGAGGAACTTCGCAGCTCTGTGTGGCATCCTTTGCATCTGTTCCTTTCATGGGTGCTTTCCTCATTTTGAGGACTGGATTCAAGGAATTCGAGTAGGGGTTCCACAGGGTCGGAATCGCCCTACACATTGTACTTCATAAGTCAGGAAACTCAGATCAATCAAAGCATTTTTTCCTGTTACAAGGCCAACAGGCAGGAGACCTAGTTGGAGAACCCTAGACCACTTCATCTCCAAAGCTGTGGTCCTTCCATTACACGGGGCGCCTCCTGATGCCTGTCACTGAATGTTGAAGTCCTCATTTATCTCTGCATGGATCTCAAAATCGTCTCCATGCCTTGAAATGTGGTGAACAGGGTGTTGACATAATTCACATTTTAAAAAGGATATTTACATATAAATTACCAGGCATTGGGGCTGAAGAGATGAATAAGGCAAAAGTCTTGAAAAGCAAGGAGCTCTTGACCCTTCACCCTTCAGGATGGTGGCCCTTCCATAACTCAATGTTAAAATTTCCATAAATCTTCAAAGGAAGGGTTGTTGTGGGTGACAAAGGAGCCACACAACTTCCCCGTATAAGAAGGCTTCACCCCTGCAAGTGACCCACTCCCTGCTCTGCAGAGCATGAGCCACCTTCCCTCGTGAATACCTGTTAAGACCTGAAAGGCATCTAAGGCAGACTGGGCTTTGCTGACGCTTTGATGAGAAGTTCACAGCAACTGTTACCTCTACCAGTATTTATACTTCTAGCTCTTCAGGGAATGCAAATGTGAAATGCCCCCAATTAAAGGCAGGTCAAAAATGTCAGGAATGCCCAGGATTGAAACAGATTCTCTAAACTCATTAGGCAAAAGTTTACAGAGAAATGTTGAACAACCAGCATGGGTTGGGGAGAGGAGGAGTTAGTGGTGGGCCGTCCAGGACTCCAGGGTCTGCCATATACCTGGAGCAACACAGGTCACTCACCACATGTGGCTATTGAGCACTCAATGTGGCCAGTCCAAACTAAGAGGTGCTATATGTGCAAATACAATAGAATTTTGAAGACAGTATAAAATCTCTATTGATTACATGTTTGTATAATGTTTTGCATCTCTGAGTTTCTTACTAAAATGTAGTTTACCTTTTTCACTTTTCAATGAGGCCACTAAAGCATTCCACGGGTGTCTTGCATTGCATTTCTCATAAACAACACTTGCTGATCTAGAGGCAGCAAGCACCCTTCCCTTGCATTTACCCATGTTCTCTTCCAAGATGACATACTGGGACGTGGCGTATGCTGCTTGAAGTGGCCCTGTTTGTTGTTGTTGGTCCCCCCGCACCATGCTCAGTAGACATTACTGAGAAGAATGAATTATGTGGGAAACGAGTCTTTTTTTCCTCCTCTTCAGCAAGGTTTGCAATTCTAAAGTTACCAGGAACCAGTGTCACTGAAGGCTGTCAATGTCTGAAGATCCTGAGAACTGTAGATGAAAATGCAATGCTCTTCTAATTTTTATAAAGGAAATTTGTAAAAATAAAATTGCTATTTGCCTATCTGATCAACACAGGAATAATGGGGAAGGACCTGGAGAAGAGGAAACAAGTCAACTTCCTAGAAGGCAAGCTGGACAGGGTGGCACATGCTAGTCATCCCAGCCACTCCAGAGGTTGAGGCAGGAGGATGGCAAGTTCAAGGCCAGCCTGGGTAATTTAGTAAGACCCTGTCTCCCTGCCTTAAAAACAACAACAACAAAAAAAGGCAGATAAAGTACATTTAGAATATCGTGTAGTTTCTAAAAATACAGATGTTGAAAAAAGGAAGTGAGAAATTAATGTAGAGTGTGGTACAGTATGAATGGGATGAATAAAATATGCAGATTTTTATGTAGGTAGAATAATACTGGAAGAAGGCACCACGACATTAACAGATGATCTCGGTCTGCAGTGGAATTTTCAGTGGTTTTACAACTTGCTTTCCTTACAGGTTTTCCTTTTTTTTTTTTTTTTTTTTCTTTTTTGCAATGAGCATACATTATGCAAGGCTTCTTTTTTGATGAAGTATGAAAACTGTAGGTTATGCAGTAAGAGCCAACATTCATTAACAGCTTACTATGTACAAAGCGTGGTGCCAGACATTGTGCTGTTTTGTTCGGTGGCATTTGATTTTAAAAAATCAGGCACCCTCTAGACTTGAACAAGGATGCTGGCCAGAAGGTCGACTTTTTATCACCCGACTGCAATAATGGGAGAGGCAAGTTAACAAAAGGCAATTGCCATACAAACAAACGAAGCCCAAGTGAAGGTTTTCTCATGGGTCGGAGCAGTAAAGCCTGCGGAGCAGACGGCGATGGATGGCACATTGCTCACTGCTGAGCTCAGAGGCTGGGAGGCCCGCAGAGACGTACTTTGCAAACTTGCCAACTTGGCCAACACCTTGTTAAAAAACGCGAGGGGCGAGGCCAGCGCCGATCCCAGAGGCGCCCGACACACCACCCTCACTTAGGAGGGCGCGACTCTGCCCGCCTCTCGCGGGAGAGACCAACAGGTGTCCCACGTGGCTGCCGCCCCCCGGGGCGTCCCTGCGCGGGTCCGCAGCGCCCCCTGGCCCGAGCCGAGCCCGCGCCTGTCAGCAGAGGGGCCTAGGCGGCGTGCGCTCCCCGCCGCGCTCCGCCCGGTGAGTCACCGCCCGAGTTGGCTCCGCGCTGCCGCTGCCCGCGAGCCCGGCTAGCAGTCTGGGCAGGGGCGGCGGCAGACGGTTCGCGCTCCTGGGAGGGGAGCCCGCCGCGACCCAGCCCACTACCCGGACCGTGGAGGCTCGCCGGCCCGCGCGGGCGTTGCGGGCTTTGTTCGGCTTTGTCTGCGCCCACCTGAGCGCGGCCTTGCCGGGAAGTCGGCGTCCGCGCAGGAGCGCACCTGGCGCGCGCCTAGCTCTGGCCCAGCGGTCCGCCCGGGGTGAGCCGCGGAGGTCGTGGGCCCGGACACGCGCGCCGAGCCGAGGGGCGCGGCACGCAGGTAAGTGTAGGGGCTCAGTGTCTGGGTGGAGGAGAGAATGTCGTATGGAACCCGAGCTGCCTGGCACGGTCACGGCGCGCCCTTCACTGGTGGCTGCGGAAGGGGACTCGCCTTTTGCATGAAGGCCCTGGGAACATGCCCTCCCCCCAGTTATAGGATATATACAGGTGTTATGGTGACTGCGGTTTTCCCAGGCAGCCTGGTGACCCCAGCAGAATCTCTGCAAGCAAAACCAGAGAGGGGACCGCTGCCTGAGAGACTCACCTTGGGCCATGGAAAGTTCAGGGAATTTGTCCTCCTTGGTGACTTTACAGGCGGGAGAAATCTGTCACAGGCTCCTCTGTCCGTGTCGTGTCGCCGTGCGTTCGCGCCCCTACCTGTGCACATAAAAACACACTTCTGGTCTGGAGGGAAACTTATCTCCATCACCAACTCCCCCACCTTCACACCACAAACACACCCCGCAGCCCCACACCCTGATCCCTACCCTCCTTTGGCTCAGCCCTGCTTTCTGTGCTTCTCCCACCCAAGGCCGGCTCTTGGCCACCTGCCCTGTGAGACAGAAAAAGGGAGGGCCTCCAAACCCTACCGTGGGAAATTTGATTTCAGAATTGTGGACACCGGCAGAAGAGGGAAGGGCACCTTGCTGCCTTTGATTGGGGGCAAGAGTGAACCTTTGAATGTGGACAGTAGGCAACACGCTGGATGTCTCCGAGAGCTATCTGAATAATTAGAACCAGTATTATTTTTCAAATAATAAGCACCTTTAATTGTGAACCAAAATTTCTTCAGAGATACCACATTTGTACTTGAGAGCTTCCAGGTTGTTTGAATTTCACTGATCAGAGCCTTGTGGAAAGATGCAGTGGTGTAGGCTGGGAAGTCAGAGCTGGGCAGTTTGGGGCCTTTTTGACAGTTATTTGTCATCAGCCTCTGTGTTGACAGCATTTGTGTGACCCCTAGATACACGTGGACTAAGCTGGATCGGCCTCTGTCCTCTGTTAAATCTCACCACTGGGGCTAAGACGGTGCCTGAATCCTGAGACTTCCCCGCCTTACTGAAAACTACACCTGAATCTCGTGGAAGTTTTCCTCACCTTTTTGCAGCTCTCCTACCTGATGACCTGAGCTCATGTTGTAACTTGAGTTTGTGTTCTATGGACAGGGTCATTCAGGTGGGCTTAAAATAATCCTTTTTGACATTTTAGAGTTATTTTTCCATTGACAAATTAAACAAACCAACTATAGAACCTCTAAGTGTTTTATAGATTAAGGCCTAAAAATTCAAGGTCTACTTTGTTCCCAATGTGACATTATTGTATTAAGAAAGGTAGATTGAGAAAAGACAGGGACAGTTTTCAGAAGGAAACTCAGAGGTATTGTATTTGGCAAAGGCCCCAGGAGGGTCACTTGCTTCCAGCAACTTGAAGCCACTCTCTGTGTGACTCTTCCTCTGTAAACATCCAGTTCAGAGCCACATCCTGTGGGTATAAGAATTTCACAGACTAGCTTTCCAGGAAAATCCCAGGGCAGAGGAGTATTCCTTCCGTCATCATTCCTTGTGTGTCTGAAAGCCACCAATGATACCTTTGTCCTTAGAGTTGTTTCTTGGCCCACCATCCAGAACTTGTCATCATTTCCTCTTCCTATAGTGGACTGGAGACCCTTGGCATGAATCATAGTCCGATTTTCATAGACAAGGACATCCAGTTTTAGAGTTTTAGGTTCATATCAAAGTTGAGCAGAAGAGAGTTCCCATATCCCCTATCCCCATTATACACGTCTCCCACCAGAGTGGTGCATATTTTACACTACAGTGACACATCATAAAGTCCATAGTTTAGCATTTATCCTTGATGTTGCTCACCTTATGGATTTGACATGTATTCACCATGACAATATCACACAGAATATTTTCACTGCCTTAAAAATCTTTTGTGCTCTACCTAGTAAACCTTCCTCCCAGCCGCTGGCAATAATTGAATTTTTTATCTCCATAGTTTTCGTTTTCCAGAATATCATATAGCTGGAATCATACTGTTTGTTTTTCTGATTGTCTTCTTTCACCTAGTGATACACATTGATGTTTTAAGTTTCTACCTCTGGCTGCTTCTTTGGTTTTTTGGGGGGAGGTGAGGTGGGGAGTTAGTGCTGGGGATCAGACACCAGGGCTTTGACTGTGCTAGGCAGGTGCTCTATCTCTAAACTCTATCCCCAGCCCTACTCTGGGCTTTTTAATAAGCTTCATAAATAGCACAATCATTAACTTTTTTTAATACCTGGGATTGAACCCAGGGGTGCTTCACCACTAAGACATATCCCCAGCCTTTTTATGTATTTTATTTAGAGACAGGGTCTTGCTGAGTTGCTTAGGGCCTCACTAAGGCTGCTTTGAACTCATGATCCTCCTGCTTCAGCCTCCTGAGCCGCTAGGATTACAGGCCTGTGCTACTGCACCCAGCCACAGTCCTTAATTGACAGTGGGACATTGGGATAAGCTCCTGATGAAAGTACCTTTTGTTAATGATGCCACTGCCTTGTGGGTGTCCGACAGTTCCAAAGCATTTCCATCGCGTCCCCAATACCTAGAAGTGTGCTGGGCACTGGGTGGATGCTTAATGATTTTCATTGGATAAATGAAATTTCTTATAATTTTATCAAGTCTATCAACAATATTGAGGCATTATTTAAAACACTGGTCCTCAAACTTTTGCATTCCACACATCAGTGAATTTTTTAAAAAATCATTTTAATTGGGAGGTCTATAATGCATTTGCTAATTTTTATTTTATCCAGTAAGGCTATTTAAAAAAAAAAAAATCCCTCCTACCATCTACAAGGCTATTGAGGGCTCTGCATGTTCTTTCCCTGCAACCTCCTGTTTCAGCATCACCCAGAGCAGCCCCCGGGACAGCTAAAGTCTCCCCACTCAGTTTGCCCTTTCATCTAAGTGACTGGTCTGCTGCTTTTCCTCTTCTTCCACAGAATTATCTGCTGGCTTTCCCTGGGTGTGATTATCATCACTAATCTTCCTCTCCTTAGCCTTGCCCTTTTATTCTTATTTATTTTTTTTATTGGTGGGATTTGTTGTATACATTTGTACATGCTCACAATATAACAATATATTTTGGCCAATATGACTCCCCAGTATTTCCCCTTTCCCTCCCCCAGGTCCTTTCCTCTACTAATCTCCCTTCAATTTTCATGAACCCCACCCCTAAACCCCACCACCTTTCTTTCCCTTTTGCCTCTCTTGCTTCCACATATGAGAGAAAACATATGACCCTTGACCTTCTGAGTTTGGCTTATTTTGCTTAACACAGTGGTCTCAAATTCCATCCCTTTTCCTGCAAATGACATAATTTCATTCTTTATGACTGAATAAAACTTCGTTGTGTATATATGCCATATTTTCTTTATCCCTTCATCCAGTGATGGACACCTAGCTTGGTTCCATAGTTTGGCTGTTGTGAATTGTGCTGCCACAAACATGCTCAGCTCTGCTCTTGACCTGGATTTCCCAGATCTCAAATTAGGAAACTTGGTTCTTGTCCAAAGGGCCTTCAGTTTGGGGTGTCATGGAATTCTGGCAACAACCTTCCCAGGTAAAGAAGTGGGTGATATCACCCCCATTTTACAGAAGGAAATCGAGAGACTGAGTGAAGGAATTAACCAGAAAAGTTCATGCACAGTTATCATGTCTGATCATTGCTCCTTCTACTCCATCAGGGTACTGTGCCCTTCTTAGGGCTGAGATCTGAACTGGACTCCTTGTGTGTGGTTTGCTAGCTCTATGGCCTTAAGCCCTACCTTCTCCAAGACTGTTTTCCTCATCTATTGAAATGGAAGTGATAATATCTACCTTACAGGGTTAAGGATTTTGTTCAGTGAAATATGTTAAATGTAATAAAGTTTTAACATCATCAGTTTAGAAAAGAAGCAGCTACCATTTAGCAAGGACTTTCCCACACTGCCTCACGGGGTCTTTATCACAGAGTTTGTGAAACTCGGATTCTCCCCATTGGACAGATGAATACTGAGGCAGGGGAGGTTGTTACTTGCAGAGTCACCCAGCTGGGCTGGAATTCTCTCTCTGTACTTCCAGTCCTGTGTGTGTGCATTCTCCCGTAACTCAGAATTCTCCAGAGTTCCACTATAGGGACTTTGGATTCTAAACAATGGAAAGCATTTCAGATACCAGCCAAACAAATATGAAGATCCGTTGTCTAAAACTGCCTCTTAGTAGGTGCAGGGAATGTGAGAGGCCCTGGATTAATGCCCCAAAATCCAAAATGGCATATCGTTCACCCTTGGTGATGCCTTTTGGTGGTCAGAATGTTATGTTCTGAGAATTTACTGATTCTTCTAGGGAGCGTGACTTTTCCTGGGCAGTTTTTAAAATGCTCTCCCTAACTGGGCATGGTGGTCATGCCTGCAGTCCCAGCTCCTTGGGAAGCTGAGGCAGGAGGATCATGGGAGCCCAGGAGATCAGGGCCATCCTGGGCATTGTAGACTCTCTGGAGCCCTGTCTCCAGAAACAAACAACAACAACAACAACAAAAACAAACAAAACACAAATACTACCCCTGTCATTTCAAACTAGAAACGTGTCCTCCATTTCCCTTGACTTCAAGGTCTGAGACAAACATTCTACCAAATGAAGAAGGTGATCGTTACAGCAAAAGACAGCGAGGACTGCTTGGCTGGAGACTTTTGCCCCCCATTCTAGTCTTCCTGTTCAGGTTTGGAGTGCTCTTGGTAAGGGCTCAGATTTCCATCCTGAAATCTGCCAAGGGCTAATCTTAATATTTGGGGTTACAGTTGCATTTTCCAAGGGGGCGGAAGTGGCTTCCTTTTTCACCTGCGCTCACTGGGTTTCTTATCACTGAGGAGAAGGTGGGCATTGTCCTGGGACACTGCCTTCGGCTATCACAGATCCAGCCCTTGTTTTAAAAGCAGCCTTTTTTTCACCTTTGCTTCTTGCAGCATCATGGGAAATGTGAGCCCTGCTTAGTGCAGGGTGGTGTGTGTGTGTGTGGGGGGGGCATCCTGCAGCAAACTTCACTCATCCACTGTTCCAAAGGCTGCTGGGACTGTGTGCAACCAGGACCCCAGAACAACTCTCTGATGAGAAGATTGGGAATGAGGCACATCTAACTCCACCTGGGAGAAGCCCGGCCACTGGGAATAACATGAAGGATCAGCTTGAGTAATGGAATGGCAAGGAACGCCGGCGATGAGCAAGGCGTTTTGTAATGGAAAAGGCTTGACAAGGCGCCCCCGGGAACCAGGGCCCGCCCGTCCCTGGCCTGCAGATCACTCTCCAGTACTTCACACAGGAACGTGGAGGGTCCTGGAAAGCTCCTGCTGCGTGCACCATCGTGGGAGTTGCTGGCGGGTATTAGCTGGTGGAAAACGGCCGAAGGGCAGGATTCAGGGTGCCAGGTGTCTAATTAGGCTTCTGTTCCTATTGCTGCCCATAGCCTGTTATCTGAGCCTGGACTTCTGCCATGGTGTCCCCTTCAACCCCCAGCTCCAACATTTCTCCTCAGAATCTGGAAGTTAGAAGGTGATGGATTGAACAGATCACTGGGAGTCCAGCTTGGAATTTGAGCCACTGATTAACTGTGCCACATGGTACAAAAAAAAAAAACAAAAAACAAAAAAAACAAAAAAAACACTCCTCTAGGCCTCAGTTTTCTCATCTGTAAAATGGGGAGGATACACCCTCACTGGCTGTTTATGAGGGTTAGGAGAAAAGACACGGACTTATGGAACTTGCTGGCAGGTATGCAGTAAGTGCTCACTAGGTGGTAGTTATTGTTGACTTTTTGCTGTGGACTTCATCCTTGTTTTAGAACTCTTTTCTAAGGTGGGCATGGTGGCACCTGTCTGTGGTCCCAGCTACTTGGGAGGCTGAAGCAGGAGGATCACTTGAATCCAGGAGTTCAAGGCCAGTCTGGCAACACAGTGAAATCCTCTCTCAAAACAACAACGACAAAAAAAAAAAAAGGGGGGGGGGGTCTTTGGGTGGGAAGAGTCAAAAAGTACTCCCATTGAAATAGCATTTGTTTCTTTTATCTTGTTATTAAAAAGAATGCAGTAAGCTGGGGCACATGCCTGTAATCCCTGTGACTCTGGAGGCTGAAGCAGGAGGATCA
Organism: Sciurus vulgaris; assembly: GCF_902686455.1. NCBI lineage: Eukaryota > Metazoa > Chordata > Mammalia > Rodentia > Sciuridae > Sciurus > Sciurus vulgaris. Next base: position 16,186,475 of record NC_136464.1, on the reverse strand, counting down.
CAAATCTAAGGCCAGCCTCAGCAACTTAGTGAGATTCTGTCTCAAAAATAAAAAGGACTGACTACACCCCCAGTGGTAAAGCAATGCTGGGCTCAACCTCCAGCATCCCATCCCCCCCAAAAATTAAATGCACTGGGCATAAAGATGCACCTACGAGATCCCCCATCCCTCTGCAGGGGACATTGTAGTGCTTTGTGTAGCCAGCAAGCCTGTGCCTCATCCTTTGTGCACAAGTCACATATGGGTCACCAGGCTCCAGCACACACTAAGACACAATCCTTACTCTTAGGCATTTGCCACCTGGCAGTCAAACAAGTATGTCATGGGGCAGTTTCTGTGCATGACCAAGGGGTTAGGGTTAGAGGGGACAAAAGAGGGGCTGCCACCAAGGCTGCCAAGCCATGCCATCTGAACCCAACACTTGCTAGGGGACATGTGACATGCTGCGTCGTTTGCAGATTGCCAACAAAAACTTTGTTTTAAGGAGCAGTAACTGGGGAGACTCACAGCATCTGGCTGGGCAGGCAGAGGCACGTGACAGGGCAAGTGAAGTCACTTAGGATGGCATCATGGCGTGGAGGGAGTGCGCCTGTTCACTTCCACTTGCGTCCACTATGTCCTGGTAGAAAGCTGAGGAGGTAGCAGTGCTAATCCTCGTTTTACAAATGATCACAGGTCTGAGCTCCAGTCTCCGTCATGTGCCCAAGGTTGGAAGCCGTGAGGCGAGAAAATTGCCCTGAACCTAAGGCCCAGATGGCTCAGAGAAACCCTCTCCCTGCCCTACACTGCCCCTCATCCGGCTGCCCGGCGTCCTGCCTCTGCTGTGGGCCAGGAGGGAACATGTGTGCTTGGGAGAAAGTCCCAAGTTGCCTTGCTGGCGTGCACCTGGGCTGGAAGCTGACAGGAAGCACGCAGCCCCTCGGCAGGCCCACATCCTTCTGGTCCCTTCCATGGCAGCCGAGGGCAGCTGAAGTGCTCACTCCTGTGACGTCGATATCCAGTTTCTGCTTAGGTCAAGACTGGAACCTCTTAGTCATTTGAAGCAGAGATTCTGAACAAAGACTCAGCTGGTCGGGACGGCTGATTTAATTTGTTTCAGTAAAGTCCTGAAATCCCAGGGGCCGGATGGACGTGGAGTAAGGCCTACCAGTCTAGGCCCATGGTGGAGGGCGAATGGGATTTTTAAAACCAGAAGACACTTAGCATCTGTCCAGCCCCCTCGTTTTGTAAATGAGGAACCCCAGGGCATCAGGGTGAGAACTTGGGTCCCGGGGTTCAAGATGCAAGTTCTCTGCCACCACGGGGCTGGCGTGGCCCCTGCCTGAGCGATGGAGCTGGCTATCTGCCATGTAGTGATTTGCAGGTGGGCCACCTTAGTGTGGGTGGAGTTCTCATGAGAGGTGGTTCCTCAGAGCTCCCCTGAGTTGACCTGGCCCCGTGGTTAGAGGGAAGCATGCAGTTCCAGAGCTGGAGACCTCACTGCGTGACCTCCCGGGTCCCCTCCCCTTTGGGTTCTCAGCCACCTTCAGTCTATCCCTGTGTGTAGCTTGTTCAGTCCCCTTTATCCTTTCCCATCATACTGTCACCTGTCATTCCCCCCCTCTGCTCCCCAAGGGTGGGGATGAAGCCCAACGGTGAGCCGCGTCCCCTGAAATCACCCTCCTCCCCATCACACATGCACTGCATACCCAGACTTCCTGCAATTCCAAGGAAGGCCCAGCATAGCACCTTTAGGAACATGACTTGGGTTATTTTAAGCTCTTCTGTAAATCTGAAGCAGCAGCATTTCCTGGGTGACTCTAGTTTGTAGGGCAGCTCTTAACCTGCCCTGCCAATCCTGCAAATGCAGAATCTGAGAGCTGTTTTGTTCTTGCAGCCAGGAGACTTGCATTTACGCCCCAGAAGTGGTGGAGCGTGTCAGACAAGGGGCAGAATTCACTGGGTGTAGTGCAGGTTGGGGGAGCCCGGGAGCTGCCGGGGATGACCTCACAGCTAAAGTTAGAAGTAAGTCTCAGGTGTGCGCCCTCTGTAATCGCTTACCCTCTTGGTCTGTTGTTTCTTATTAAAGGCATTCTTTCTTTATACCATCCTCAAGACATGATCGGGGCATGATATTGAATTTTACCCATGCTTGGACAATTATTAAGTAACAAAAACCTTAAAAAATACTTTTATTCCTTGAGCTAGATTACTGTTTACATATAATGCAGGCTTTCTTTGTGGTCTTAGCTAGGGAAAGTGATTTTAGTGACTTGCTAGGTTTCAGAAAATAAGGACATTGAGCTCAAATCTTCAACTGGTCAGCTTCTAACTCTTGGTGAAGAAATGCAGACCCCAAGAGGAGGTCATTTTACCCAAGCACTGCGGCCAAGCAGGGCTGAGCCCTCTCGAGGCTGTGGAGGAGCTGGCGTGGGCGGGACAGGCCTGGTGTTCTGAGGAAGAGGCTGTGTAAAGTCACAGTCGTTGGAGTAAAGTGACCTTTAGGGAATGTATGTCTTCTCCAGGTGACTCTAGTGGTGGCAAAGAGCGGTCACCAGGGTCCTATTTGTGACCTGAAAAAGCTAAGTAGTTGTCACCTCCTTTGATGGCGTGACTTGAACAGCTCACAGGACTAATTACTGACGCTTCCTTTCTTTTCTTTTCTCTGTAGTTACATCAACATGCCCTCTTTCCTCTTGCTGGAAGCCATCTGTATTTTCCTGTTTTCCAGAGGTAAGATTCTTTTTTTTTTTTTTTTTTTTTTTCTTTTTTAGTGGAGGGGGTAAGGCATTTGACATCTGATTTGCTTCAGATACTGTCAGTTTTAACTTTTAGAGGTGTCTCAGTTCCATTTCCACTTTATGTTCGCCTCCCTGGTCGAAGCCCCATCATCTTGTGCTTGGACGGCTGCAGTAGTCTCCTGATGAGTCTGCTGGATTCCCTGCGTCCTCCTCCAAGCCATTTTCCATACAGCAGCCATTTCACAATGCAAATCTGGTCATGACTGGACCCTTCTCCAGCCCTGCCTACGACTTCTAAGTGACTTTTCATTGCTCTTAACAGGTCCTTGTGATCCTCTTGTCTCCGTTCCCCTGTGGTACCCCTTCTCTCCCACACTCCACACCCCTTCCAGTCCCGCCTGGCACCCTTGCTGTCTCGTTACCCCCCAGCCTGGTCACCCCCTGAGCCAAACATTGCCACCCTGGCAAACTCCTAGCTGTTCTTCAATACCCTGCACAGTTCCTCTCGGACCCTCAGATCAGGTCAGACCCCGCTGTTCAGACCTCCCATTGCCTCTGCTCTTCAGCACCTGACACAAGATTAGCTCAGGATCCTCTTCTATAAAACCACCGTGGTGGCTTTGAAACTGAGATTCTGTTTTGCTGTCCTCCCTGATGCATTTTGGTAACAGGTATATATGTCCTCTGTTAGGCTGCTATCATCCCCACCTGTCCTCTAGAGCCCGGGCAGATCCGAAGGGCTGGAAGTAGGAGGCTGTTGCTCCAGCCTGGTGCTCAGTCTACTTGTCCCCCAAGTCACGGAGTGCACACGAGGAGACTCAGACTTGGTTAGCAGGAGCAGTGGCCGCTGTGCATTAGGCAGCCCCCGCTTCCATGGGAGCCTCTTCGGAGTCCCAAGATTATTTCACAGCATTAGATGTCGCCCAGGCTCAGGACGGGCTCACCCAAAGACTGGCACCTGCCTTAACCCCTGAGCACATGGTACAGAGGGGCCCACTTAGCTGAGTGACATCTTTAGTGAGTGGCCTCTGGTCATGAACTCCCCTGATATCCTGTCCTGATATGGTTGGCCAGTTTCCTGCTAAGACGTTTAAAAAGAAATTGTATTTTTCTGTTATTTGCAGGGTCTTGGGGATTCCTCAGTTACCGCACGCTTTGCCAATAATTCTTGGACTCATTTCTGGAACCTCAGTGCCTGCGTGTTGCATGTAGAGAGCTGGGCTGGCTCTGAGGACGGGGGTGAAGTACACCTGCCGCTAGGAGCTTCCTGAGAGGAAGCAGCCACCATGACAGGATGGTGCAGGACCCCGTTTGGCTGGCCCTACACAATCGTGGAATACACTAGGCAGCAGCCTCCGGTGTTGGAGGCTGCGCCTGCCTCTGTGGAAGATGTTACCCCTTTAATTCCATCCACTGTCTTCACCTGTACTTTGTCTTGGTTCTGCCCCTGGTAGCAGAGCAGCAGGACAGCTGTCCAGGACCTCAGGTCCAACTGCTCTCAGCTGTGGAGTTAATTGCTGGTTCCATATAGTGACCTAGTCCCCATGAATAGAGATGGGAGGACACATCAGTGGGCAGGAGCAGCCTGCCCAAATGTATGGTGGAAACTGAGGCCCTGTGAGTGGAAAGGCGTTGGGGAAGGTGGGAGCAACCGGGTGGGGGGGTGATGCTGAGGGAGCAGGTGGACCAGGAGCGTCGGTCACTGGTATCCCAGCCCCACCCTACACCGAACCCAGCCTGCTGGTCTGGTGCGCCCTGGGATCCCTCTCCTGGCAGTCGCCCGCCCCCGAGCCCAGTGCCCTGTGTTGTGATCCCTTCCTCCCTCCCTCCCGCTGCCTCCCCTGTCCTCCCCAGCCACCCCTCCTGCTCACTCATATGCCTCATCTGCCCCTGCTCGGCCTGCTCCTGGGCTTGCTCCTGGGCTTTGTGTCCTCTGTGCCCACTCACAGACATTGATGTCCATCAAGTAGCTACCTGACGCTTCTGCCCTGGACACCTGTGTGGGGCATGTGTGCAGTGGCACAGCCTTCTCCAGATACCCCCACTGGTGGCCTCAGTGTCTTCAGGACATTCATCATTTAGTTATCCTGGGGATTCCTTGGCATGTTACCCCTGCCTTCAAAGTTTATTTTTAAAATTTAATTTTTTGGTGCTGGGGATTCAACCCGGGGCCCTGTGCATGCTAGACAAAAGTTCTACTACTGAGCTGCACCCTCAGCCCCATGTTTTTTTTTAAATTATTACTGATTGCTCATCTACCATGATTATTATCTTACTTGTGTGTCAAAAAGAATAAAAAAAATTATTCATGAACTTCCTACCCCAAAACATTTAGCCCTTGTTTATATTAATTGTATTGACCAAATGTTGTCAACATTTGCTCATAGACTTTTCTGGGTTTTTGTTTTCTCTAGCACAAATGACATTGAAGGGGAAGGTTTTGGTGTACCTTTTTCCCAGATGTAAAATTCTATTTCCCTTGAATCAATTTCTAGTTGCAGTATACTATAGGGTCAGTGGGTGTCAGCATTTTTATGATTCTTAATCCAGTTAACCAAATTGTTTTTTAGAAGGCTTGTGCTGACTTACATTATCACCATTGGAAATTTTTTTCCTAATATTTAAATTAGAATTTTATTTAGGTTTTCACATTTAAAATTGTTTGAATTACAGCATTTTGTCACCTGTCTGACCATTTATCCTTGTGTTTTTCTGTGAATCTGCTTCTATAAATTCTGTTCACATCCAAGGTTAATTTTTATGGAGGTGAGATGCTTTGTCTGAAGGTCTTGGCAGTGTTTTAGGGGGCTTCCAAGGATATACCTAGATACAGTGCAAGGACCTGTACCCAGAGGGGGACAAAGGTAGGACACCTAACCAGCAACAGAATTTTCAGAATCATAAGCCCTTCCCTAGCCCCTCTCAGGTATTTTAAACTTTTCTTTTCAAAATACCGAAATCTAAATACAAAGATAGCTCATAGGAGCGGGACGTTTGGTTAATGCTCTCCACGTGGTAATCACGTGCATGTGCTGGGGATTCAACCTGGGCCTCACGCACTGAGCTGCAAGCCCAGCCCTTCACGTGGGACCTTGTGCAATGCAGGTATCATAGGCTCCCCCATGTTCGGTTTTCTCCATGTTACCTCTTTGTCCTGGTCACATGCATGGAGGTGAAGGCTCTCTCTGTCCTGGTGTCTTCTCTCCTAGTGCCACCATCCCTCCCTCTCCAGGAAGTCCAGGTGAGCAGAGAGACCATCGGGAAGATTGCAGTGGCCAGCAAAAGTAAGCCCACATTTCATACCCCAAACACGCATTCAGATCTCAGTGAGACAGGCCCCAGGAAGCTGTGTTCCTCCTGGGTTCCACCCCATTCCTGGTTTCCTTTCACTTTGTGACCAGAATCATTTTCCCCAAACAGGGACCTGACCAAGTCAGTCTCCTTGCTTAAAACACAAGACAAAGAACAACAGCAAAAATAACCTCAGTAAATCTACGTTGCTGAGCTTCTCGGTCTGCACCTCAAGGCCTTTTGTCACTTGACCACCATCTATCCAACCACCCTCCTGTCCTCCCATGATTCTCCTCCTCCCACTCTGTCAGCATCCTTCCGTATGCTGAAGCCACACCAGGATGTTCCCAGTGGCCCTGCATGTCCCCGTTCCTCTCTGGTGAAACCCCTCCCCTGCTTGCAGTTCCAGTACTGCCCTCTCAGGGGCGCCATCTCTGCTGTGCTTCTCTGACTCTGGTTCCCTTCACCCTCCTGCTTAGGTTGGAGGAGCCAGATAGCCCGGGATTCATCCTGGCTCCACCGCTTCCTGGTACTTTGACCCTAGGAAGGTTACTGAAATGCCCTGTGCTCTGCTTTCTTCATCTGACCAGTGAGACTAAAAATAGCAGATCACCTTAGGGTTGTGGGGTGGGGATCTGAGGAGTGAGAGCTAAAAGGTATAGGACTTTTTTCTGAGGTGATGGGAAATGCTCTAAAATTGGTGATGATAGAAGGCATCTGTAAATATACTAGAAATATATATTGAATTGTACACTTTAATTGGGTGATTTGTGTACTGTGGGAATGAGTTCTCAGTAAAACTTTCAAAGAACTAAAATAGTCATCTGTCTCAGGGTAGTCATGAGAATTAAATGAATTAGACATATGTAGTGCCTCCAGAAGAGCTGGCATAGAGGGGAGGCACAGCCAACATTGCCTCTATTGCTGCTTGAACTCTTGAGTAACACGGCCTCACCTATCAGGGTGCCTGACCATGTCCTGGTCTAGACTGTGGCACCAAGGGCTGGGACCAAGGCTGGCCCAGGAGCCGTTCCTCGCAGAGCTCAATTGTTGTGGTTAAGTAGTGTTCACAAGCAGGTACTTGATGAAAGTCTGTGCTATGGAAAATCTAGTTCAGCTACATCCGTCTGTTCCGCCCTCCACAGTGATGTGGTGCTCGGCTGCGGTGGACGTCCTGTTTCTGTTAGATGGCTCTCACAGCATCGGGAAAGGGAGCTTTGAAAGGTCCAAGCACTTTGCCATCACGGTATGTGATGCTCTGGACATCAGCCCCGAGAGGGTGAGTATAAGCCTTGTCCATCTTTGTATTAGGGTGTCTTTGGTTGCAAGTGACACAAGTCCAAACTTATCCCATTTTGTCCCATTGTTTCAGACCTATAAAAATGTAATATGATATATAATATGTAATTGTATAATAAAGAATATAGTGATATAATATTATAATGTTACTATAAAATGTATATAAGCTCCGGATCATGATTTCCAACCTATTTTAAGGCACCCAAGTCAATTTCATGGAAATATACACAGACTTGAAAATTTGGTATCTAACGGGTCAAGCAGAAGAGGGGATTCTCTGGCTTGTGGAACTGGGAGGACTGAAAGGGTCAATCCCAGTTCCGTTTCCAGCACAGCGGAGGCTAGGGCTCAGTCGAGGCTGTCAAGCATCCTTCTCTCTCTCTTCACTCTTGCTTTCTTTGGTTGACCTCCTTCCCAGGATTTTTTCTATAGCAGAGTTATTATCCTTCAAGCTAGTGACCCCAGGAAAGAAGAAAGTGGACTTCTTTCCTTGTAGATCAGGCAGAATCCTCAGGAGAGCTCCAGCTGGACAGGCGTAGCTGACATGGTAATCCCTTGGCCAATCTCAGTGGTCAGGGGAAAGAGTGTCTTGCCATCTTTAGGCCGAGAGGGACATGTGAATTTTTGCCACTAGAAGAGAGTTGGTATTTGCAGAATGATGGGGAAGGAGGACACACTGAGCAGACTGGAGTCTTGACATGAAGCCCAGCTCCTACCCTCTCTGTTGGCTTGGGAAGGTCCCCTGAGAGTTAGTCCCGATAGTTATTTTCATTTCTTGTTCTTCCTGGCTTCAAATAGTCAGTCTTAAATATCAGTAGAGTGTGGTGGCCATGGCTCTCATTTCTAAAAAGGGCATTTTTTAAAAATAACCCAATAGAAAAATTGGCAATAAACATAATTTGGGAAAACAAAACACAGACGGCCTGTAGGTATGTGAAAGATGCCCAGCTTCACTCAGTGCAGTAACGTATCTCTGACTGACATGCTACTCTTCGCTCGCTGGATTAGGAAAAATCCCAAGGTCAGTGGCCGGCCCTATGAGCACATCTTTAAGAAACTGGCGTTCCCGCACACTGCTGGTGAGAGTGTCACCTGGTGCAACCTCGTGGGGCGATCCAACGGTATCCATCCCGATGACAAAAGCTTGGAATCTTTGACCTCGCAATTCCACCAGGGACTCTGTGGCCACCTGCAGCCATGCTCGTACAGTTACTCATTGATACTTGGAATTATAAGAGTCTAGCAACCCAAATGTCCACTGACAGGGGACAGATAGATCCACGGTGGTGCATTCACATGATGAAACACCAGGCAGCTAAAAGGGCAAAGAAGCTCTCTCATACGGAAAGGCACAGGACAAATTAAGGTAAAAAGTAAGCGTGCAAACTTAGAAAAAAATGTAGAATACCATTTTACGTAAAATGAAAGTGAAAGAATAAAATTCTGTGTTTGCTCACATATGCATAAAGAATAGAGAGAGGGCCTTGTAAGATGCTAAGGACAGGGGTTCCTGCTGGGGAGGGGGTGGGAACTGAACTGTTGGGGTACAAGCCCCAGAGAGAGCCAGCAACAGACTTGTTTTTATACTTTTTGGATTTTGAACTATGTGAAGCTACCCAAACATCAAATAAACATTCAGAAGAGCATTTTGGTCTGGGAAGTCATAATTTTTTGAATTAGATGATCACATACAGGTTGAGGAAGGAAGTGATTTTTCAGGATGACATTCCTGGGTTAATCCTAGTAAAACCTCTAGGATTTAGGATCAAGCACGGCTTTTAATGAGGGCCAGATTCTATCCAGAATGGCATGTCACTTCGGGAGTGTGCGCAGTCTCACACGGTCATCGGCAGGCACCACATCCCATGCAGGCACGAGCAGCCTGGAAGTTCTAACTGGGATGTGAGCCCGGGCGGAGGACTGCTGAACCTCTCTCCTGCCCTAGACAGGTGCTTCTGTTCAAATGCTTCTCTGTGGAATTTCACTAGTTCCTCCTGGAAGAAGTGATGTAACGATCAAAGGCTGTTGACTTTGGGATCGATGTGGTGTGTTCTGAAATGAGCGGCCTTGAGACCCCAGAAGACAGAAAACTGGGCAAGGAAAGCAGTACGGATTATTAGCACATGTTTTGCAGAGGAAGAAACAGGTTCAGAGAGGCAAAGCAACTTCCTGGGGTCACAGAGCAATCTCAAGAGAGCTATGTGTGTAGGAACTGGGGCTCCCTGGGCCATCTGTATCCCCATGGGCAGCCTCTGGGCTAGGATGGTGACACTCAGTCCACACCCCACTTTCACACAGCAGAGGGACAGCCAGCAGTGTGGCAGTGTGGAGAGGAAGATATGGGGAGAGAGGTATGCTGGTAGGACCAGACCCTGAGTTTGGGGAACTTAACCTCGATGTTGCTGGACCACACTGAGAATGTGGCATGAAGTTCTAGCGATTCTTTTAGGTTTGATATTGGCAAAACACACAGAGCCCAAGATGGCCAGGATAGTGAGAGGAAACATCCTTATTTGGAGGACCCTGATTATCATTTTCACGTGAGAGTGCAGAATGGCCATTTTGTTTTGTTTGTGGTTCTGGGGATTGAACCAAGGGGCACTTTACCACTGAGCTACATCCTCAGACCTTTTAATTTTTTATTCTGAAATGGAGTCTCACTAAGTTACTGAGACTGGCCTCAAACTTATGATCCTCTTGCCTCGGCCTCCCGAGTCACTAGGATTATAGGCATGGACCACTACATCTGGCTATGACTCTGTTCTTTTAAGAGAACAGAATCTGGGTGTGTAGGGAGTTAAATCTGGGCTTAACTTGAGAAAGATTTTCTTGTAGCAAGGCTTGGGGAGCAAAAGAATTGGTGTCTAACTGGGTGAGCGAGTGCCTTGACCTTCAGGGTGCGTGAACATACCACTGTGCTGTGGAAGGGATATAAGATGGATTCATGTGATCTGTGGCTTCAGGGTTTGCTTTATGTTGCTGGCTTTTTGTGTCTCCTCTTGTCTCCATGTCCAAGGGATTTGACTCGCACCTAGTTTTTAGGAAGAGCTTCTCAAGTAGCTTTAAATTAAGGTCTTTTATGAATGCTCTGTTGTTGAGGTGGATTTAAGGTGTTTGAAGTCTTCCTCTCAACACTTAAAAGCTGGGAAGTTGACTTCCTGGCTCTAATAGTATAATGGTGGCAGAGTGACTGCAATGTGGTGAGAAATCTGGGCGGGTCCGCTTCTGAGTACAGTAAACTGAAGATAAAAGGCGGCTCTCTTGCTCCCAAACCACCAATTAAATTAAATGCCTTAACTACTAACTTAGGCTATTTCCTGCATGTTTTGTTTTGAAGTCAGATCCTTCCTGTTTTAACCCGAGTTAATAGACCCAGCTGTTGTTCTCAAGAGAGTTTTTCCCCCCTACCTTTTAAAATTAATTCATTCATATGTTTCAATAAAAAGATGTACAGAGGAAAGTCTTCTGCCCACCTGTTTTCCATTTACTAGGTGCGCTGCCAGTTTTCTTGAGTATTCCAGAATCGCTTCCTACAAATACAAGCAACTGTGAATACCTGTCCTTGTCTCCCCCCACCCCCTTTCCTCCTTGGTGTTCTGGCTCCTGTCTTATTATCATCACTTTATCTTGGAAATCTGTCCACATCTGTATACAGGTTTATTTTAACTTCCCAGCATAAGGGTGTACCACAGTCTAATTAGCCAACTCCTATTGATGGACATCCACTATTGCAAATGTTCTGTGATTCTATAAATGTTGTTTCATCTGTGTGGAAGGGTAGCCCTAGGATAAATTCCCAATAGCCCTTTGAATTTTTAATTTTCAGTAAATATTCACAATTGCACTCGTGACTAAAGCCACAGAATGACTCGATCTTTCCCTTCTCTGGTTCTTCAAGGCACCGGTGGCCTCAGTTAGTACCCAGAACCTTCACCAGTGTTCTCACTTGCTCAGTGCAGACGAGCTTCAGCTCCTGTGTTGCTCATGTCAGTTTTGGGGGCTGATTGCCCCCTGTCTGACTCGGGTCTAGCTTGGCAGGAGCAGGTCGGAGGGGCTGGTTGGCTAACCATCAGAAGACATGGGCTATAGTTGTGGTAGCGATGACCCACGCCTGATGGGGACTGGGATTAGCTTCCACGGACCCCTGGGTTGGTCATCAGGTGTTGGCTGCTGAGAAGCAAGCAGTGTAATGGAGCCACAGGGAAGACCAGAGAGCTAAGGTCCATCCTTGCTAGCCATGGGCAGGTGAGCCTTTGCCTCGGCCAGATCTCTGTCCTCTGCAGGGTTTATTTTCTCCAACAGTAATGTGGGCATCCATCAGTCGTGCCTCTGTGGCTAACTGAGGCACTATGGGACTGTCCACAACAGTGTCTGCCCTGGGAAGCAGTTGCCGAGTGTGAGTGAAGCTCTGGCCTCGGGCTGCTCACAGCTCAGCCGGAAAGCTGCCAGGGTGTGCCGCTGCCTTTGGGGGCTGTGGGTCTGGAAGCCTAGTAGGGGCTGCAGGCAGATTTGACCAGACTGTCCAGCCGGTCTTTGGAGCCTTCTTTTGGGGACAGTGGTGAGACCTCTGGCACTGGTGTTCACTGAGTGGCCAGGAGGCAAGGCTGTTGACCTTTCTCGTCCCTTCTATTCTCTCTGGAATATTTATAATTTGACCCCAGTTTCGGGCCCCTGTCTCCCGCTGCAGGTCAGAGTGGGAGCATTCCAGTTCGGTTCCACTCCTCATCTGGAATTCCCCTTGGATGCCTTTCCAACTCAACAGGAAGTGAAGGCCAAAATCAAGAGGATGGTTTTCAAGTATGTACAATCAGATACTGCCTTGGTTAGGATGAAGCCGGCTGCTCTTAAAACGCTCCCCTTGAAGGGTTCGGCCCTGCTCTTGGCCTCACCGAGAGCCACGTGGGCCCCGTCACCCCAGCAGGGCAAGTGTGGAATGAAAATTCCCTTCTCAGAGCTGTCCCTCCTTATTACATAAAAATTTCCCAGGTGTGATTTAAATGCCAGTTTAAAAACATATTCACTGCTATTATGTGTAGCTGTCTGTGACATGGAAAAAGGGACCTTGAATTTCAGACTGGGAGCTGCAATGAGGTGCCATGTCACCCCTACTGGGAAGGCTCAAATAGAACAGATAATAACAAGAGTTGACAAGGATGTGGACAGATTAGGACCCTCCTACCTTGCTGGTAGGATTTTAAAGTCATGCTGTCATTTCGAAAGCAGTTTGGTAGTCCCTCAAAATGTTAAGTATAGAGTTATCATATGACCCAGTAATTCCACTTCAAGAGAATTGAAAATATATGTCCCCTCAAAAACATGTACTATTTGTAATCTCTCATGTGCAATTAATGTTTGGATAAGCGAACTATGGTATAGCCATACAATTAATCTTATTCGGCCATAGAACTGAAAGAAGTACTGATTCATGCTATATCATGGATAAATCTTGAAATCATGTTAGGTGAAAGGAGCTAGAAACCAAAGGTCACCATTGTATGACTCCTTTTTTCCCCTGGTACTTCAGGTAGAACACAGGGCCTTGCATGTGTTAGACAAGCACTTTACCTCTGAGCTACACCACCAGCCCTTGATTCCATGTTTATGAAATGTCTAGAGCAGGCAAATATATGGAGGAAAGGAGATTCGTCACTGCCAGGAGCTGAAGTATAGGGCTTCTCTTTAGACTGAAGTAAATGTTTGGGACTTTGTGAAGATGCTAGAACAACTCTGTGGCTATACTAAAAGTCACTGACATGTGTATTTTAAAAGGGTGAATTGTATGATATATGAATTATCTTAATAATGTCATAAAAACACTTCATACCTATTATATGCACACTGCATATAATGTGCATTTGCTGGGGAAAAAAATGACTAATTGTTTAAATTTAGGAATGAAAGTCAAAGACCATTTGGGTGACTCTGAGTCCAATGAGTCATCTGAAAGATCAAGTGAATTTCAAAGAATTGGTACAAAACGTGAAGTAGAGATCATCTAGAATCTATTTCAACTCCCTATTTTACAGAGGAGGAAACTGGGCCCTGCCTTGCTGTCCTCCCCTCACCCTCCCAAATTCGTTGAGCCTCTTTTCAGTTGTATTGAGTCATAACTAAGAACTTGCACATATTATTCATGACATGAGACCTGGACACACACTAAGAATGTGCTGGATGACGATTCTTGGGAGGAGGGGGACGCCTCTTACGGATCTGAACAAATGCAGCTCTTCTTTTGGGAACGTGCACGGTAGCACTTAGGTCTCTTCGTACAACTGTAAGAGGCCCCAAACAAGGCAGGGAGGCAGTGACTCATTTTTGGTCACACTTGTGGGGTCACTGAGGACGTGGAAAAGGAAGACGCACTCCTGTGCATCTGAGAATCCCGGCTGGACGAGGGATGGCTTCCCCGCAGCTCCACGCCCTTTATCTGCTGGGAATTTTAAATGCTGGGCTGATCAAATGGCTCTACTAATCCCAAGACCCACTTGCTTTCCCAGACCAAAGTGAGCCCCTAAAAGCACGTTTGGGGTGGTTAAAAAACCACCCTGACAGCTACCTTAGTACTATTTGCAAGAAGTTATTACAGTCAAACCTCCCAATATGGCACCCCATCATGATGTCACATCAGACAAAACAGCTGGCGATTGGTTCCCGAGTGTCAGAACTCCTGGCTTCTCTGCTCATTTCACTATTCTCAAGAACACAACCCTGGGTTTCCTGTGACCGAGTGGCTTCCAGTCCTCCATAACATTGTCAGGACTCTGTGACAATCATCACTTTACCTTAGCGTGAACCCTTTCAGAGCCTTCTTTAGCTGAGTAATATTTAAACATAGCTTTTAGAATAACTAGAAAAACAAAACATTTTTACTTAATATTATTCGATATGTACTTCTGCTTAAAGCTGAATTACTTTCCGTGTTGATCCTTTTTAACAATTATATAATAATCCAGAGAATTCAGCTCCCACGATGTAATTAATCGTTTCTCATTCCCCCAAAATGAGATATTTGGGCTGATTTTAGGATTTTTGTCTATTTAAAAAGGAAAAACAAAGCCGAATTCAACTTCCCCGTACTTACAGTGAGTTTTCTTCTGGAGTATTTTTCCGTCTGTTCCACGGCTGGTTCTCTTGTGTCTGAATCACTTGGGAGTGGGCAGAGCTGGTTGGAAATGTAGATTCTTGGGCCTCGTGACACACCTACCAATTTGAACTCGCTGGGACTGGGAGGTGAGAAGCTAGGGTGTTAAATCTCCGAAGGGATTTTTACGCACGCTAGAATTTGGGACTAAGCTCTGAAGATGAGCTGCTTCTGGGGGGCTGCTGATTGCCGCATGGAGCCCGAGAGCCTGGGGGGACTGGACACGGTGTTTCAACCTCAAGCAGCCCCATCCCTGTTCTGCTCTATCCAGGAGAGAAGCTGAGGATCGGGTTAAGTCACTTTTCCAAGCTGACCTGGCTAAGCGGTCACAGTACTAGTCTTTTAGCCCCTGACTCATGAGCCCTGTTCTTAATCACTTGGCTACACTGATAACAAACTTCTAGATTCCACCCCACCTTCAAAACAACAAAAGCTTATGCATGGCAAACACATAGCCCACCTGGGAGTCTTCAACTTAGAACCTACATTAGTCCCATTTGAGAGAAATGAGGAAACTCTTGGTGCGCTGGCCTCAGACCTTTCTGTCTGGAACCAGCCCCTGAACTCAAATGTGGAGATAGAAATGTTTCATGGAGGAAGGAGTGGGATTTCTTCTGGTTTCCCAGAGGTCAGCGCCATTAGGAATCTCCCCTGACCTTGGTTGGAAGCTAGCAGACAGTGTTCTCGTGAGAGAGGCCCAGTGGGTGCAGAAGAGGAGGAGGTGGGTAGACTGAAGGGTGGGCCCCATCAGGCCCATGCAGTGGGTGGCCTGGGCTCTTGTCCTTGGAACTGAACTTTTCTCTAACCACAGGCTAGTCGCCGTGAAGAGGGAGACCCAGTCCCACTCAGGAAATCTGGACTGAGAGTCGAAAACTCCCATGCCTTAGGCATGTGGTCAAGTTCATGTGTGCCTTTCCCTCTTAAAAAAAAAAAAATCTGGGTTTAACCCAAGGCTTCCCCTGCAGGTGGTGAATGAAAAGGAAAACAGTCTGACTCCGACTGCAGGGGTCAAGGGCAGGTCTGTATGAAACACAAGAACGGGATCATGGAGAACGAGTGCTTTTTCTTTTGGTCCTAAAGTTTTGAACTTGTGGGAAGAACTTTCCTGATGGGAAAGGCTGTCCCCCTTCCAAGTCAGCTGGTTTGCCAAGGCCCCATTTGGACCGTCCTTCCCCTCTGAAACCTGTTTTCTGACCGCTGCCCCCCACAATGATCCCCTCCTCGTGACTCTGGTTCAGAGTTGCATGCTTGCATTGGAATCTCCTCCCCTGGACTGGAAGTTGATTGAGGGGTGAGGTCAGGTTCTGCACTTCTTGGTTTCCATTTCACTATCTTCCCTCTAGTGGTCCACAGTAAATACTAGTGGGTTGAAAAAGTGTTCTTTAAATTCATGGTGCTGCCACTACATCTCGTAGGTTGACGTCTTAGTCCTAGGAGTTGGCCATTCTCATGGACACCTATTCACTTAAGGCAGCTCCGCAAAGAGAATGGCCCTTGACGAGCTGGCAGAGGACAGACCGAGATGAAAGTGGGGACCATTGTGGGCATGCTCTGTAAATACTTCCCCGACTCAGCTTTCCTTCTCTTTCCACATCTCTCTGCTGACTAGAGAGGACTTTGAGGACTGAGAGGAAGGTGGAACCGCAATGTGAAAGGAGTCTGGATTCCTGAGTAGCTGCTAGGAGGGGAGCCAGCCAGGAGAGAGGCCCAGGCAGAGAGGCCCGCAGCAGATTCGCACGGGCAACGGCTGCATTTAGTGTCAGGTTAAAGCAGGACAACGCACAAGCACACAATGCCTTGCCTGTTCCGTGTCAGTTATGTCTTCACATTGTGAGAGTGACCATAGGCTCCTGAGAGGGCTGAGTTAAAAGATAGGCGTCGTCTGTGCCCGTAGAGAGCCACCTGAGTGTAAAATGTGTATGCTCCTCTCTCATCTGTAGACAGCACCTGAATGGCACCCAGCAGGTGTTCTCTTAATTACTGTAGTGACACTGTTGCTCATGTTTGGACATGCTACCATCTGCTGAAAGGCTTGGCTACAGTGGGACAACTCAGGGGCCTAAAATCCACTTTAGTGAGTTACTATTTTCTACCCAGCTGTCTCTCAAAGTCAGCAGTCTTCTTTCCGAAGGGGACACCCACACCAGCCTCCTGGTTTAAGATTCAGCAGAAACCCTGCCGAGGTTCCAGGACCAGTTCACAGTCTCCCCCGATGGGACTGCGAGTGTAAGACAAACTCTGACAGCTTGGCCAAATAGAGGCACCCTGGCCTTAGTCCACTGCAGCCTGATCTGCAGGTGCTCAGAGAGCTTGACCTTCTGGCACCCAACCCTGCACCTGGGCAGGGCCCACCAAGTCCCGGATCACGGGAAGGAACTCCCCAGGGTCTTGTGCACAGTCGTGTCTATCACTTTTTGGGATTCTTACCACAGTATGCCCGAGCTAAGTTTTTGTTTTCCCAGCCCCAGAGGATGCTGAGCTGTTTCAAGAAGGGGAGAGGGAGATGGCGGGTGGGCGGCAGACCAAATAGAGATGAGGATCAGCAGCCGGAGTCCTTACTGGGGGTGGGCAGAGAACAAAACACCACTCTTACGGGGGGGGGGGGGGGCATACTGGAGTCCAAGGTGAATCCCAAGGCCCTGGAGAAAGGCAGCCTCTGCCCAGCGCTGTGCTTTTGAGAGTGGCACCGTCACTTGGAGCCTTGGCTAGAAGTCGGTGGCCGTTCCCTGAGGCCAGGAGCCCATGGCCTCCTGCTGTCCCTCCCACTTCGCCTTCCTGCCTTGCTGACTTCCCCTCTTCCTTTTTTCCTCCGGTGCCCTCAGAGGAGGACACACAGAGACAGGCCTTGCTCTGAAGTACCTTCTGGGCAGAGGGTTCCCTGGGGGCAGAAATGGCTCCGTGCCCCAGCTCCTCATTGTCGTCACGGATGGCAAGTCCCAGGGGCACGTGGCGCTGCCGGCCAAGCAACTGAAGGAAAGGGGTGTCACTCTGTTTGCCGTGGGGGTCCGGTTTCCCAGGTAAGTGCCTCAGGGATCTGGGTCCGCCCTCGGGTGGCGGGCTGGGGGACCACGACCTGGCTGAGTGCCTTCATTGTGGTGGCAAGAGAGCTGGGAATGCTCTGCTCCTCGCTGGGGTCTCTTCCTCACGTGGCTGGTTGTGGCTCCATCGCACAGGGCGTCCCGGCCTTTGGAAGCTGAGCGTGTCATTGTCTCCGGTTGTCTGAACATGTGGTTGCATGTGGCAGGAACTCGCCTGGAGCTTATTTGGGCAGCAATGGAGATCTGTGGCGTCATCTTCTCTGGGTGGGGTGTCAGTCCCTCAGGTAGGCAGGAGCTAGGAGCTTCAGTGCCATGAAGAGTCTCTCCGTCCCTTGAGGGACTCTGCTGCCCTCTCTGCCTGGCGGCCTCTCCTCTTAGTCAGGAAGCTGGCCCTGGGGCTGCGGGGAGCCCCCAGCTCACGCCTTCACAGCTGCACCCTGGAGAGACCACTCCTCCAGTTCCAGGTAATCCAGCTCTGGTCGGCCTGAGTCAGCCGACTCCTGGTACCAGGGGAGAGGAGGCGGTGGCTGGCTGTCCTCTCTACAGTCACGTTTGTTCAGATGCGGGGCCAGTCTGCCTTCCTAGAAGAGAGTACACAGGCCCTTAAGGTTCTCAACCCTGAAAATGGACATGACATCCAGTCCTTGGGCTTCTGTTCGTTGAGTATTAAGTGACATGACTCTGGGCCCTGTGTCTGCACTTAGAAATGTCTTCATTAGTTTTTGTGCATTACTGTATCAATTAATAAAGTTTTCTTCCTCATGCCAGACACTCTTCTAGGTTCTTGGGAAACAGAAACAACAATATAAAATCCTTACTTTCTTGGTGCTCTAGGAAAGAACTAGAATAACAAACAAGTGAATTAATAAGAAACATTTTTTGGTTGGAAATAAAATGCAAAGGAGAAAAATAAAATAGGGTAAAAGTTTAAAGACTGATGTGGAATGGAAAAGGTAGCCATTCTAGGCAGGGAGTTCTCTCAAGGCTTCTTGGAGGAATTGATTTTATTCTTTAATTTAATTTTATTTTTGCAGGAGATAGGGGGAGACCAGGGATTGAACCCAGGGGTACTGTACCACTGAGCAACATTCCCAGCCTGAATTATTTTAAGACAGTTTGTTGAGTCTGGCCTCAAATTTGCAATCCTCCTGCCTTACTGCCTCAGCTTCCCCAATAGCTGGAATTACCAGTGTGTGCTACTGCACCTGGTGGCAGGAGTGGATTTTTGAGCAGAAACTTGAGGAATGAAAACACCAAGGCTTTCAAAGAGCAGGCAAGGCAGGCAGCCGATGACAAGTACAAAGGCCCCGTGGTAGTAGCCTGCTTGGTGATTTACAGGAACCGCAAAACACCTGGGGAGGAGCTGGAGACCAGCAAGCCAGGGTAGAATCACAAAAAAGCAGGTGGATGAGATGAACGGAATCATGGACCTTGTTTGTGCACAATGGTGGAGACTTTGGGCTTTTTGTTTGTTTGAAATGCTGGAGCTCAAACCCAGGGCCTCGCTCATACTAGGCAAGTACAACACTGAGCCACAGCTCCAACCCGAGACTTCAGTTTGCCGTGAGTAGGATGGGAACTTTGTGGAGAGTTTTGAGCAGGGAAACTACTTTTGTAGAAGATCACACTGGCTGTCATGTACAAAATAGACGGATTGGGGAAAGCTGAACTAGGAAGGAGGCCTTTGGAGCAGCTTGCACAAGAGGTAACTGTGCTCAAATCAGGGGGAAGTTGTGGCCCTGCCGAGGGATGTCAGGCTAGAGCGGTGGAGTGGCCGGTCACTTGTGAGCACGGAGGATCTGCGCTTGAACAGAGCGAATTGTGGCACTGTTCACGCATGTGGGGAAGAGGGGGAAGGACAAGGCGCAGATTGAGTGCCATTTTAGCCAGGTTCAGTTGAGAAGCAGGCTGGCTGTCTCAGGAAAGAAGCTAAGCCGGTGACTGACTGTAAGGATCTGGAGCACAGAGGAGAGGTCAGGCTTGGAGAGTGATATTTGGGAGGGTTTTAAAGCCTACCTAAGGAACAAGTGCAGAGAGCAGAGCTGACCAAGGACCAGCACCTGCAGGCCAGAAAGGGGAAGGAGAGAGTGCAGCAGACTGAGCAGCAGCCAAGAGGGTGGGGAAAGCCAGGATCGTGCCTGTCTTGGAGGTGATGATGGATTGTCATTGTCCCTGTTGCCAGCAAGCTGGTGTTGAACACAGGCTGACTTATCCTTCATGGGCTCCTTCCATATTCTCAAGTATAAGGAATATAAATCCCATCAGAGGTGAGGAGGGCATTCTTCCTGACTCTCTGCCTAGCCCCCAGCAGTGCTGCACAGAGTGCCCTGAAGATAGCAGTTGTCCAAAGGTTTGTCACTAAGGATGCAATCTGCCACTTGGAAGGGACACATCCTTCCTGGGCTTTCTTCTCCAACCAGCAACTAGAAAAGTGCTTCTCAAAATATTTGCAGTGATGGACCTATTGTTTTGTTTTTCCTAATCTACAATACATTTTTTAAAATACCATAAAGATAGCAGAAAAAAGAAATAAAAAAGCAAAAATATATGCTCAACTGTTGATTCAGCAGATTCAAGTGACTCTGTCTAGCCACTGTACGTTGAGTTTCCAATGCTTGCTCTTCGTGTCTGTGCTTGCTGAGCTCTGCCCTGGTGTTAAACAGTTTGGGGACCTGTGCTTCCCACGGGTCACACTTCCAACCTGGAGAAATCTAGACGCCCATTGTCAGGAAAGTGGGTGGCCGACCTGCCACACAGGAATTCCCTGACCCTTCCTGCTCCTGGTGAAAGGCTGAGTCACTGTTGGCCAGTGGTTCTCAAAGTGTTCCCTGGACAGCAGGATCAACCTTCTCTGGACGCCTCCACCTATAGTTGATCAGGCCCTCTATGACTCTGATGCCAACCCAAGTTTAAAGCCCCTGCTGATTTGGTCTGATACTCTGTGAGATTTAAACGTATACTGTTTGAGTCTCTTTCCCCCTTCTAGTATAATCAAAGCCTTCCCTGACAGTTCTCCACTCTGGCTGGCATCGGAACTGCTTGGGCAGCTTCTGAGACAGCCTAGGCCAGGAGAACTGAGGGTGGGCCAGGTAGTGCAACCCCAGGACACTAGTGTGAGCTCCCCACTGAGAATCCCCTCTCTGTGTGTCAGGCCCCGAGCTGGGCACTGGGAGAAATGTCTGCTTTACATGAATTCAGACAAGAGTTGGGAGTTCCACATTAGTGACTTTGGAGATAAATGAAGTTTGGTCCTATTGCCAAAGCCAGGTCTACTTTGATGAATTTTCAATGGTATGATTCTTCTCTACGCATTGCTGACCTGTCATCTTACAAAGAAGCCTCTCAGTGTCATTTAATCCTTTCTTCAGGTCCTAATGTCCTCGTCCCATGCATCATTTTTGGCCTGGGCTCTGACGATGATGCCCTCAGACGCGAGCTGCTTCCCGGGACGGCCTCACAATGTAGGGTTCTTGTGTCCGCCATTTAGGACACGTCAGCGTTTTTCCAATCACCAGCTATCTTTGTTTGCTTTTCCCTTGTGGTCACTTGCTTTTCTCATCAGTTATGGCTTTTGCAAATCCGACAGCTGAATCTGTCAGGACTGTACCTCAAATAAGAGCTGGTGGTTCTGAGGTGAGGAGCTCCATGAATCTGTGCGCAAGGTGACCCCTGGCTGGGCTTCCTGTGGTTCACTTCTCAGGCCTCGCCTGTACCCTAGGTGGATGAGGTTGCTGTAGAGTGGTCTCTGGGTCAGTGGGGTGGTGCTGCTGTCCACAAAGAGCCCATGGCCCAGGAGGTGGTGGGCAGGAGGAGAGTGGGCGTGGGCTCACGCACAGCTGGGACTTCTCGGCGCAGGTGGGAGGAGCTGCACACTCTGGCCAGCGAGCCCACTGAGCAGCACGTGCTGTCGGCTGAGCAGACAGAGGACGCCACCAATGGCCTTCTGAGCACGCTCAGCAGCTCCGGGCTCTGTAGCACTGCTGCTCCAGGTAGGACAGTCCAGCCTGGGAGCCAGTGGCATTGCCCATGTGGAACAGGGTGTCTGGTGAGGCAGGTTCCTGAGGGCAAGAAAACAGCCAGCTGCCGCCCTGGGCTCTGTGTCCCATCCTCTGGGCTTCTCAGCTGGAGCTCTGAGCTTGGCTCTGGGGGTGGGGGAAAAGGGGCTCAGGGTTTGGGGTGCAGACCTGCTGGGGCTGTTCCCCTGCTCTGGAGAAGGAGCCACATCTGCTCCCCCTGCCGTGGTCAGCACAGAGGAGCACGGGAAGCGTGGGGCTAGGCATCCTCATCATGTCCATTCCCGAGCTAGAGTGGCACTCATTAGGTAGAAGGTACACGAGTGACATTCTGTAAAAGCCATATGGGGCAGCCTCGCAGAGGAGATGCTCAGAGCCTGCCCCTGGCCTGGTTCTCTGCCCTGAGAGAGGCCAGAAGTGCCAGGCCCCGGGGCAGGCGGGACCCTGGGAACAACCCTCTGGGGAGCAGGGGTGAGGTGGGGGCCTTACCCTGTCTTACTGGGTCTTCTTTGCCACGTGTGTGGGGACACAGACTGCAGAGTGGAGGCTCATCCCTGCGAGCGCAAGACCCTGGAGACCGTCAGAGAGCTTGCGGACAACGCTCTGTGCTGGAGAGGGTCGCGGTGGGCCGACGCTGTGCTGGCCCTGCGGTGTCCCTTCTACAGGTTCGTCCATGTGGTCTGGGGGCAGAGACAGTGCAGGACCTGGGTGGGAGTGGAGGCCCTCAATGCTGCAGGGCGAGCAGTGCTCGGAGACTGGGCACCTGGAGACACAGAGCCTATGACGGGGGACAGAGGGAGTTGGGACAGAGCGCTGGGGAACAGAGAGGGCCCAGCTCCCAGCGGCAGTCTGTCAGCCTCAGGAACACAGCCCAGCTGCCTCACGTGGCTGGGGACAAGGCTGCAATTTGAAACAGTCCTTGAGGAGGATGTGGAGGTCCTTGCCAGGAATGTGGCATTGGGTCACCTAAGGGAGGTGGGGGCAAGCCTTGTATAGATGGCTGTTGACAGGCTAAGTCCCTGTCAGCAGTTTCTGCCCCAACAAAAGCTGGGGGAGGGGTGGGGCCCACAGAACTTTCTGGGCTAGGATTTGTGTGTCAATGTGGTCACCAGGAGCAGACCTGGAGGGAAGAAGATTTCTCTCTAATGAGCTTGCAGCTGGGCAGACGCTTTAGTTCAACAACTCCCTGAATTCTTACTTGACACTTGGCTCTTACCCCATTTTACCTCAGAACAGACCCTGCCCTAGAGGTCAGCCCTGTCAGCCTCCTCCAGAAGGGCAGCCCTGGACAGGATCTTCTGGGATAAAGCCCTGTTGGAGAACTTTAGATAACTTTTTGCCAAGGCCCAAGAGCCTGCTTAGGTGAGGCTGGACCTGGTGCTGCCTCTAACAAAGAGGGGGACTCTGCTCACCAGATGAGGAATTGCTCCTGTTATAGCAGGGCCCATGACCACAGAGAATCTGGAGGGCTAGGGGTGAGTCCCAGCAGGCAAAGTATGTCGGCTTTGGAGTCTGATGGTCACAGTTTGGATCTCAGCCCTGCTGTGGCCCAGTAACCACGTGACTTTGGTCAGCCTACTTCAGCCCTCTAAATCCATTTCCCCTCCTACAAGATGGAGATCGCCATCTCAGGTAGCTGTGGATTCAGAGTAGCAATGGGGACACCTGGCCTCTGGAAGCCACTCCAGCATGGGGGCTATTGTCCAGCATGGGGGCTATTATCACAGGATGCTAGTTACTAAAGCAGACCCGAGATGTCATTGAGTCAAGTGGGTTTCAAATCCACCTGAACTCTGAGGCTTTCTGGGAACACGTGTTGTACAGACCAAATGCAAGCAGCACGTCTGGGGTGAAGGGAAGGGCTGAGGCTCTCAGGGGAGGCCTGGCAACTTGGCCACTGGGTCCCCTTCCCTCATCATCAAAGCGCCAAGGAAAGCAATTGAAAACTCCACATAGTATTACTACATAGAAGAGGAACTGAACCAGAGAAGGAAACTAACACACCTGATTCAGATTCAGCCACACAGCCTGAACCTGGTGGCTCAGTTCTCAGTATGCCCCTTACTCCCTGCATTGTGGGCCTCAGAAAGCAACTTGTCATAAAAACTGCTCCCATAGTTCAGAATTTTGCACACAGACATCTCCAACTTCAATGTGATCGCAAGTTTGCATGATCCTAATTTTTAAAAATTGTCTCTGAGTAGTTTGAAGTTCCCTCCTCCCTGTGATGGTCAAATGAGGGCAGAATCCAGAAAGAAAACAAGGAAGCCATTCTTGACTTGTGCATTAGAATCTTATGTCGGTTTTAGTGTTAAAAGTAGTCATCACGAAAACCTTTGATCTCTCTACCACCGTGTTTCTGTGGTTGCAGCTGGAAGAGAGTGCTCCTCACACACCCCGCCACCTGCTACAGGACAACCTGCCCAGGTATGGTCTGCCTCTTGGATTTATCAGCTCCTTCTGGGCCTTGGGCACAGACTGGTTTGTAAAGGGGCACAGATGGTACTGGGGCAGAGGGCGGAGTTGGAATGGGCTCTGGGGCAGAGGATAGGGTTGGGATGGGCTCTGGGCAAGAAGGATGGGGGCTTCCAGAGGCAGCAGACCATGCTTGTGTTGTGTTCTTTCTTCATCTGCTCAGTGGTGATTTTGCCCTGATAATGGAGTGACGACTTTAGAATTCAGCCCCTTATCCTTCACTCCTTGCATTGGTGAGAGGCAGAGAGAGACTCCCACTGAGCACCAGCTGTATAGACTGTTCACACCCAGTGCCAAACTTAGGGCAAGATACCCAGTTGGTTCCCTCCTCTCTAAAATGGTGTACTCTGCCCAGTGTCTGAGTCCCTCTTCCCCCTCTACATAATCCGAGGTTCCCATACCCAGGGCCTTGTGAAGATTCAATAGGTAATCCCAAGGAAATGCTTCATTCCAAGCCAACATGAGGAATTAGCAACTCCTCTGTGCACCATTGAGCATGGTTCCTGGTGCATCCTCTCTGCTCCTCCCCTGGGGGTCGGGTGCATCCTGCTGACCTGGGAGCTGACATCACCCAGGTGTGTGTTGGTGCCCATCCTTGTGTGAGCTTGCTATTCCTGATGGGGCAGGAGCCTGTCTCTGGAGGCAGAGCCAGTGGTTCACATGTAGGCAGGCAGCCTTCCAGTATTGGGTGATCCCCTGGGCCTCCCTTTCAAAGGGTCGAAGTTCCCACCTGACTGGCCTCGGAACATGGGGGGACAGAGAATGGGGCTGTTGCTCTCAGAAGTTAGAGTTGGAGGATTGACGGTTTGGGAACCAGGACGACTGGGTCTGAGCCCCCACTCCGCCCCTCGCCAGCCATCTGACCTTCCACACGTGACTGCCACTCACTGAGCTGCAGCTTCCGCATCTGTAAAATGGAAATGTTCACAGTTCCTGCCTCATGGGATTGTCACAATGAAATGAGGCCAAGACCGGCAGTTTGCGTGGTACCAGGCCCACAGCGGGTGCTCAACGGACGACCGCCGTTGCTGCAGTTCGTGAGCTCCCAGGAATGTCCCCCAGGATCCAGCTGCCAGGACAAAATGCCTGGCAAAATGCCCAGAGTGGGCCTCAGTGACTTCTGGCTTTGGAAAGTCTGCACTTTAATGCTAGCGATGTGGCCACCAAGTAAAATGTCAATATTCTGAAGTAAAAAGGACACAGATCCCCAATCCCATCACGACTCACTAGCTGCTCACCAAGCCTTCTGAATACATGAGCGTAGGAAGCTCCCACGTGTTCTCTTGGGGCTTTCTCTTCTGTAACAATTATTGGTGAGCACATTGACCAGGGGCTGGGATAATGACCCCAGTGTATGTATCATCAGTCAGACCTTCAGAGTGGGCCCGATTTTGACACAGGCGGTGCTTTCCTGTGTAAAATATCAACTCTGAGGTGTTACTCATAATTTGCACTTGGCATCCAAAAGCAAATGCTGTGTCCCTTTTTGGGGAGTGTTGGCTCAGGGCTAAGACTTTCCACAGATTCATTCACCCCGTGCACGTAGTAACACTGTGGCATAGGGCGCTGTCGTGGGCACCCTTTCTAGGTGAAGGTAGGCAAGTGTGAAGAGCTGAATCCAGGTGCCCAAGGAAGGGGCGGTGGCCACACTGATCACCAAGCTGCCTGGTTGGGGGATGTGAAGGCTCACTGTTCTTCAGTGCCAGGTTGTAGAGCCTTTCAGAACAGGCAGAACTTAAGGAGGGGCCCCTTCAGCTCCCAGCATTCCCTGAGTCTTAAGGCTCCCACGCTGTCAGCTTGATGATACTGAGTTCTTCACCCTTGGCAAGCTGGGTGCGGTGCTACTCACTATTGCTGCCCCCGGCTCCTCTAGGCCTTCTCAGCAGCTGTGGTTATTGTGTTCCTAGTCCCATGGACATGTCCCTGAGTGGGCCTGCAATTCCTACTGGGCAATGGGGAGAAGAGAGTCTGGGCCCTGCAGGACTCAGCCCCTGGCTGACCGGACCTCTTCACTCCTGTGCCAGTGTGCATGGCTCTTAACTGGTATCTCTCTGATAGGCCCTTGTGACTCCCAGCCCTGCCAGAATGGAGGCACGTGCATTCCAGAAGGACTGGGCAGATACCACTGCCTCTGCCCGCTGGCCTTCAGAGGGGAGGCCAACTGCGGTATGTATGTGTGGGACTCAGGACTGACCACTGGGGAGCAGGTAGAGCCTGGACTCCCCTCTCATCTCCCACCACCGTAGCTACTGAATAGAATCAGTCCTTGAATTGTAGAGCCACCTACTTTCCCAAAACTCCACCGATCTGACGCCTCCCATGGTGTCTGAATAAATAATAAGTACTTCACAAATAAATCCTTCTGGTGGCGGAGCTCTGGCTGATGTTTGAGCATCACTGAGCCAGCCCAACTCTGGTCTGGTTCTGGGCAGAATCTTTTCTTCTTTTTCTACAAAAGAGAAACAAAGAACCCTCAACTCCTCCCCCACATTTTTTAAAAAAATATTTTTTAGTTGTAGGTGGACACAATACCTTTATTTCTATGCGGTGCTGAGGATCGAACCCAGTGCCTCACACGTGCTAGGCAAGCACTCTACCACTGAGCCCCACCCCCAGCTCCCCTTTTGGTTTTGAAGATGTAAAATAAAGACTCCAGAAGCTTTAGTTCACAGGGTGGTTGAGAATTTTAAACAAGATGACATAACCTGCTTGACATAGTAAGGCTAGTTAAATAGTGGTTTAAATTTTAACAGTGTGGTGTTGGGTTCACTGGAGACCCACAGGGAAAAAATAAACACTGACCCTGTACCTCACAACTCACTCCCAGGTTATAGACCTAAACGTAAGCACAAAACAGAAGCTTCTAAAAGAAAACACAGGAGCAGATCTTCATGATCTCGAGGCAAAGATTTTCCACAGCTGTGTCTATCCCCATGGCAGGCACTGGTCACCTAGTGTCTCTGGCTCCCAGCAGTGTGTGGGTGTCTTGGGTGGGGCTGATCTGCACCCTACACTGACCACAATGTGGCAGTGGGTGTTGCTGTGATTCCAGCAGCCCCGAAGCTGAGCCTGGAGTGCAGAATCGACCTCCTCTTCCTGCTGGACAGCTCTGCAGGCACCACCCTGGAGGGCTTCCTGCGGGCAAAGACCTTCGTGAAGCGGTTCCTGCAGGCGGTGCTGAGCGAGGACTCCCGGGCCCGCGTGGGCGTGGCTGGGTACAGCCGGGAGCTGGTGGTGGTAGTGCCCGTGGGAGAGTACCAGGACGTGCCAGACCTGGTCAGGAGCCTGGACAGCCTTGTGTTCAGCGGTGGCCCCACCTTGACGGGCAGTGCCTTGCAGCAGGCGGCAGAGCGTGGCTTTGGGAGCGCCACCAGGACAGGCCAGGACCGGCCGCGCAGAGTGGTGGTCCTGCTCACCGAGTCCCACTCCCAGGACGAGGTGGCTGGCCCAGCGCGTCGTGCAAGGGCTCGAGAGCTGCTCCTGCTGGGTGTGGGCAGCGAGGCCGTGCGGGCGGAGCTGGAGGAGGTCACTGGCAGCCCCAAGCTCGTGCTAGTCTATGCAGAAGCCCAGGACCTGTTCAACCAGATCCCGGAGCTGCAGGGGAAGCTGTGCAGCCGGCCCCTGCCAGGTAAGGCCGGTGCCTGACTCAGGCCCGCGGGTCAGTGGGCAGGTCCTTCCTTCTGTCGGGCACCGCTTTCCCATTACCCTCTCCCCGTGCTGGGCCAGAACCACATCTCTGATCTTTTATGTACCAGCCACATGACCAGTAGCTTCTCAGTTTGTCAAAAAATGGGACTGATGATAGCACTCTTCGAGGGATTTTTGTGAGGATTAGCTGAGCAGTGTGCGTGCTAAGCATGCGGCAAGCTTTCAGTGTTGCTTATTCTTCTTAATTATTGTTACCAAGGGGCTGAGTCCACCAAGCCCACTGAAGAGCGGCACCCCCAGAAGTGCATCCCAGGCTGCCTGCACGGTGCACACACGTGCAAACCCAGCTGAAACCAACGTTCTACCAAACAGGACTCATTCCTGTTCCCTGGGACGCGTGCTTACATTTTTGTTTTGTTTTGTTTCATATCCCATGAAGTCAATTTCAAGGCCTGCTCTCGGAGGGCACCCTGGGGATGGGTACCGCGGGAGGGGGTGTTGCCACCCAGTGGCAGGGCCGGGCTGCTGGGGAATGTGGGAGCTGCAACACACCCTTGACCCGGCGCCTGCCGCTTCCCTGGGAGGTGGGCGGTGGGAAGCTGCACCCGGGACTTGGATTCTCAGCTCTCCCCAGGGGCAGGGACCCTCCTTCCTGTAGGAGAGGACAAGGACCGGCCTGCCCCCGCTACCTCCCCTCTCTTCCATGGCAGCCAGCTTTGTATTTTTTCTTTTAGGAATGGTTGTAGATTTACAGGAAAAAAAAAAAAAAAAAAAATAGGACGGTAGTGGAGAGTTCCCACATACCCCACAACCTGTTTCCCCTTTTGTTAATTCCTTCATTAGTAAGGAACATTATCATCATTAATGAATCAATGTCAACACGTATCATTTATTACAGTCCATACTTTAGTCAGACTTCCTTATTTTTTTACCTAATGTTCATCTATTCCAGAATACCAGCCAGGGCCCCATAGGACATCTGGTAGGTCTCTTTACACTCTTTGTGGTTGTGACAGTTTCTCAATTATAAACCCAAATCCCTTCTGCTGGTGCTGAGAGCTCGCGGGTCTGCTCCCTGCAGGATGGGAGAGGCCTTCTCCCTGCTCAGAGGCACCCTGTCCCACCGCTTCGCCCTGACTTACCCTTCAGTTCTAGCTTAAGTGTCACCTCCCCAGAGAAGCCTGACCGCCTCCCAGCCTCATCATGTTGCCCACACTTCCGGCGCTTGTCCTCACTGCTCACTCCATTTGTAATTCTAAGTTCACTTCCTGTCCACGCCCCATAGACAGCCCCCAAGAGCAGACCTCGGTCCATTGTGCTCTGGGTACAGTGCATGGAGTGGTGGGAGGTGCAGACGCTGTCACAGAGTCCCCAGAGTTCAATGACTAACACGTGATAGAAGCATTTCCCTCTCACATACCACTCAGAGCTGAGTGGGCTGGCCACCTGGTGGCTTCCATCTTGAGGTCTAAGGTCACCATTTCTCAGTCAGCAAGAAGGGGGAGAAGGGAAGTGGAAGACCAGCAGCTCTCACTTGCATAAATCTTAGTTTGCAAATTTAAACTTGGAAATTGCATGATTATTTCAGATCACATCAGGTGGAGCTCAGAACCATGGCCACACTTGGCTACCAGGGAGTCGGGAACATGGTCTAGTTGGGCATTCACATGCCTGCCCGTGTGCTGGGGACAGGTGTCCTATGGCCATGAGGAGGAGGGTGGGTACTGCATGGACAGACAACAGACCGGTCACCTGGACTCTGCAGCCTAATTGTGCTGCCCAGGCCTAGACAAGGGGCCCCTTTGCTTGTCCCTGCAGGCTGCCAGGCTCAGTCCCTGGACCTGGTCTTCCTGTTGGATGCCTCTGCCTCAGTGGGACCCGAGAACTTCACTCAGATGCAGAGCTTTGTGAGGAGCTGTGCCCTCCAGTTTGATGTGAACCCTGATGTGACACAGGTTGGCCTGGTGGTGTACGGTAGCCAGGTGCAGACAGCCTTCGGGCTAGATGCCCACCTTACCCGTGCTGCTGTGCTGCGGGCCGTGAGCCAGGCACCCTACCTGGGGGGAGTGGGCTCAGCTGGCACAGCCTTGCTGCACATCCATGACAAGGTGATGACTGTCCAGAGGGGCGCACGGCCTGGTGTCCCCAAGGCCGTAGTGATGCTCACAGGTGGGAGAGGGGCAGAAGATGCAGCTGTCCCTGCCCAGAAGCTGAGAAACAACGGCATCTCTGTCTTGGTGGTGGGCGTGGGGCCTGTCCTGAGGGAGGCACTGAGGAGGCTGGCTGGTCCTCGGGACTCCCTGATCCACGCAGCAGCTTACAGTGACCTGCAGTACCACCGGGACATGCTTATCCAGTGGATATGTGGAGGTGAGTGGGAGAATCCACACCCTGCAGGGCTGCACCCAGGATGGGCCCTCCACCTGGGCCTGCACCTGCATCAGTACAAGGAAAGCAGCTCCTCCGAGCTCCTGAGCGCTCACTTGCTGTGTGCCCCGCTATGTGGGAAATCCCACTCACGTAAAACCCCCCGCGACATTGAGGTGGCAGAGTATTTAACCCAGGCACCTCCTTTTCAAACTTGAGATTAATGCATTCCGTTTAAACAGATGACACCTCAAGGAAACTCTCAGCCCTGTAAGGACCCTATGTTGACACTGACCTAGGTAGTAAATGACAGGCTAGGTG
Source organism: Sciurus vulgaris (assembly GCF_902686455.1). Lineage (NCBI taxonomy): Eukaryota > Metazoa > Chordata > Mammalia > Rodentia > Sciuridae > Sciurus > Sciurus vulgaris. The sequence goes on along the minus strand of NC_136464.1, from coordinate 16,156,162 downwards.
CCAAGGAGGCCAGGCCAGCCTGACTCCAAGCCTTCATTTTGTCAGTGATTTTTAAAAAGTATGTGGCAATGATAATACTAGTGAAAGTGCCATGTACATAGCACCTCTGAGAGAGTCTATATCACCTGTAGGAAGGCTGGGTGCACATTGGGTCCTATTCGGGTGGCAAGGTAGGATAGAGCACCAGCCCTGTGCCAAGCTGTTGCTTTAGGACCGGCTGAGACACTAAGGTGTGAGACCCTACTGCAGTGGCCTTGTGCTTGAACCGGACTTAGGAGTAGGGATCTTTGCTTCTGATCCAGACTGACTTGGTGGGTATGTTCTCTCCTGCAGAAGCCAAGCGGCCGGTTAACCTCTGCAAACCCAGCCCATGCATGAACGAGGGCACCTGTGTCCTGCGGAATGGGAGCTACCACTGCGCGTGCCGGGGTGGCTGGGAGGGCCCGCACTGTGAGAACCGTGAGTGGGCTCTGCTCCGCGTGCTGACCTGGGGGTGGTATTCTGAATCCTGCCAAGTCCCACAAACGCAGCTGAAGACAGGTTCTATGGTTCGGTCATTTATTGATTCACCCACGAGACATTAGGAGGAGCTGGCATTCCAGGCATTGTTCTGGGTGTCAGGAATTTGGCAGTATATAGAATAAAACTCTGCCCTGGTCGAGCTTCCATTCTAGTGTGGAGACAGATAATAAACCAGTACCTACAACATGGATGCTAGATAGAGCTAAGCACACTGGGAAAAAATACAGGACAACTAGAAGGGAGACCTCTGGTAGCATGGTAATGGGCATGAGGAGAGGGGGCAGGCAGGTGGGTATGTGCTGGCACCTACTGGGAGCTCTTTTCTGAGCGTCCGTTTGCTCAGTGATGTGGGAAGAACTGCCATCCACTGAGAGTGAGGACAGAAAGGTAGGCTTGTGGAGAAGGGAGCAGATTGTAGATGTACAGGAGGATGTCAGGCTGCGTTCCAGGCCCACCTGGGGCTCCTGTTCCTGAGCTTAGTTCAGCCCAGAAACTAGCAGGCAACTCAAGTTGGAGCCGGGGGTATTCAGTCACAGGCACGGGTTGGCTTCCAGTGGCTGTGTTGTAGGTATGCAGGGCAGTCTGGAATCTGGAATCTTCTACTTGGACAATTGGGTTGTGGAGTAAAAGAAAGGGCTGCTGACTGGTTGAGGAGAGGACTCAGAAACTCATGTCCTCAGAGATCTCTTCCTTCCCCAGGGGTCTTGAGAGGAGATGCCCCCAAGGCACACAGCTCCCACCAAGAACCTGCAGGAGGACAGCAGCCGCATCCCACCCAGTGACTACAGAGGCCTGGGAGCTGAGTGCTGCCCTTTGGAGTGTGTCTTTGGGTCCTTTGAGTGTCTGCCTCCAGCTCTGTGCAGTGCCCACGAGCCTCTGCCAGGGTGAAGGGTGCCCTGGCCGCAGATGCCGCTGTTTGGGGCAGTAGTCTAGCTGATGTCAAACCCTAGGTATGTCAGTAAACATGTACTTTTGTACCTGGTTGCACTTTGTTGAGGTACATCATCTGCCACTTTTACCCTGAGGAGAAACCAGAGATCCTGGAGACTGGGAAATCTGAGGGCTGTCTGAGGTTCATTTTGCCCCCCACAAATGCTAGACAGGATGTGGTGAGGGGGTGATGCCTGACAGAAGGTATTTACTAGCATATCATTTGGACCATGAAGCAATGGCATTTCCAAATGGGAGAAGTGTAGACTTTTTCACTTCCTGAAAGATCTCTTCTGTGCATTTGCTTTTAGTTTGGGGACTTATAGGGTGTTTGTGACTTCTGTGTCAGGGAGAGACCTGGAAAAGTCCCAGACTGGAATTTGACTAATTAAGGAACTTGGTTGGCTACAGGGGAGGGATCAACTGTGCAAATGGCCCAGGTCTGAAGGGGCCATCTGTGGTCTGGGTCTGGGTGATAGCTCCTTGGTGGGGGCTTCCTTTTAAAAGATTTTACTTAGGAAAGGTTAATTATGGGGTGTTTATTGAAAACTTCCTTTTCCCTTTTAGTGGGGCAAAGAAGAGTAGAATTCTTAAAATCAACAAATAAAAGTTAAAGAAACTTACAGGGAGTTTTGCTTTTTTAAACCTAGTTTTTAAAGGAATATTTCAAGAGGCGGTGTTGGTTATTTAATTAACAGGAATATTGGCAATTTTTTTTTTTTTCTGGAAAACTAAGTACTTAACCCCTACAGTACTTCGGAATCAGTTCTTCCCTTTGGTCCTATTGTCTAGAGTTGGGTTTTTAGTAGAAACCTTTTTAAGCTCTGACATAAATCCAGAGACTTTATTATAGTGTTTTTTTTGTTGTTGTTGTTCTTTGTGGTGCTGGGATAGTTTTTGTTTTAATATAAATATTTTGTTTTACGTGTAAAAGTTCAAAGCTACTTTGATTTAAATATCACTTTAAGAAATTCAGGATTTCTGATGTTTGAAAAGTGTTTAAAGAGATATCACCATGGTATCATTAGACATTAAAAATTAAAAGTCTGGTGTCCCAAGCACTGGGTCATTTGTGTTCGAGGGACATTTTTATTGATAATCAGATTTCTGTTATTACTGTTCTTCTCAGAAAGCAATACCAAGACAGGACCACATGCTCATCCAGGGAATGCCGATCAGTTGTAGAAATTATTTTAACTCACTTTCTTTAATAGCATAATCATTTTATCACGTAGGCTCTTTGGTTCAGGGCTATTTGAATGTCTCATCTGGATTACTTGGACTTAAAGAACACAGTGGACTTACATATTAAAGTCTTTACTGTTTCTTTTTAGGCTGGGGGTCCTGCGCTTGAAACTTTTTTTGAGAGACAGGGTCGCTGTATTACCCAGGCTGGTTTGAGACTTGTGATCCACCTGCCTTGGCCTCCTGAGTACACCTGGCTTGAATTTTCTAGTGAATGGGCCACTGGCTAGGTGGACTTTTTAAATGGTCCCAGTAGCACTAGAAAAAGAAAAGGGACTTGCTCTCATTGCCTAACCAGCCAAGCCCTTTCCTTTCATTTCAAATTAATTTCTAGCTTTAATTATATGTAATATATATTTTTTCTATACATAAATTAAAGCCTTGCAGATAGATCATACATCTTTTTATTTCCTGAATGAGGCCGGTGCCAGCTACCCTCCTGACTACACTAGTGTCCAGGGAAACATCATCTACAAATGATAAGTCTTGTCTCTTCCTTTTGAAGTTATATACTACTTTTTCTTGTCATTTGCCTTCTCCAGGGTCCCCAGAATGTTTTTAAAAGTAGCAGGAATAACACTGATCCATAACCGGTTCTTGACTAAAAGGATGGTCATCCTTATAGTACTAATTTCTGTTTGTTTCCTGTAGGTCACTTTATTAGGTGAAGGATGCTTGTTCCTAGCTCTTGATGAATAAGAATGTTCGTTATGAGCATTGAGATTTATGGTATGCTTCTCCCACTTGAAGAAGTCATTTTTTTCACATTGAATCTGTTAATGTGATAAATGACACATTTGTATACTTTCAGCTATTCAACCCTTTTTTATTATTATTCCTAAACTCTGTTTGTTCAACATTGCTGAATTTCAAAGATTTTTTTCCATCAATATCCAAAAGCAAGATTTGGTTTTTCTTTTGCAATATGTATAGAATTTGGGATGACTGTCATGGAAAACCCATATTTCTCAGATTTACAGGTTCATAGCATTTTCTTGTAACTGTACTTAGATGTTTTTGTCAATTTCGATTATGCTATTCCATACAGCTTTAGGATGTTTTTTGATTGCATTAGTCTTTTCAATGAACCAGAATGTGGTTTTATCATTTTGTAAATAAACATTTATGCCATGAACATCTTTCATTACTATTTAGGTGTCTATTGAACTTCTAGGCATATTGATTTTCAATTTCCTATAAACAGTTTCTGCAGATGTTTCCTGAGAATTTGGTACATTGCTAATTATACGATTTATACTATAATAATCCTCCTTCAGCCTTAGCTGGTGACTTAAGACAACTTTGAAATCTCTTGCTGGGAATGCACCTTATGGTTCTACCAGTTTCTACAGGTACTTTAAAGATGTTTGCCCCTGAAAAGTTCACTAGGCCCTGCCCCCAAGTTATTCCATGAAATACAAGGAAAACCTGAAATACAATGACCATTTTATTAAAAACAAAACAAAACAAAACTAACTCACCACTTGGTAAAGGTCACCAAGTGCTTATGACATGGGAAATAAATGCCCTGGGATTAGAAAGACAATACACTTTTTTTTTTTTAAAAAGACCTTTAGCTCTCAGGAACCATTGTTAGAGAACCGAGGCAGGGCGACAGATGAAATGTTTCAACCTGGTTAACAATGACATCACAGCACAAGGAAGAGCAGTGCCAATTTAAGAGAAGAGGACACTATACTAACCAAAATTCACCACATTTTTTTTTTCTTACAAGGGAACTAGAAATTAAAACAGAACTTCAACACAGGAACAAAGAGAGCATTATATTAAATAATTCTCCTGTTTAAAATGGCCTGACTATAGGACTGAATCTGTAAACACAGGGTGATTTTTTTTTTTTCTATAGTCATGTAAAAATTAGATCTCAAAAGACACTTTTCACTGTTCTAAATGACGGGATTTTAAACATTTCTATACAATACAGTATCACAATTTTATTTAAAGGCAGTTGATTCAGGGCTGCCTTGGACTGGAATGAAGATCCTTAGCAGGATCAGTGCTTCAGCTGGGTCCCAAATGTTTCTCTCAGCTACTGTTTCTTTAAAATTCGTGTTAAAGGTGATATTGATGCTGTTTAAAATCACTAGAGACTGAGCTGGGCCCACTAATGACACTGCAGAACAAACTTGAAGGCAAGGGCGGTTTAACCCCCGACTCTGCTGGCATTGGACAGGAGCTGGCCCTCAGGAGTTTAGGTCTTCTCAGTCACCAAAGGCCAGTGGGACAGGGTTCTGATACCTCAATTTCACTTCTACCAAAGTTGAATCATCAGAAGCTTTTCACTAGAAACACTTGATAAAAACCTCAAACAGGAAACAGAACATCCCTAAATACAATGTCTTGTTTACAGCCAATAGACTCCGGTCTCCAAAGAAGCCTTTTTTGGGGGGTTTGTTCCCTTGGGCTCAAAAAGGGACAGAGCCAGCTCTTAGCCAGGCGTTCCATTCACAGTACCTTAGTCCTGGCTTTTTCTTCTACACAGACTCACCCTTTCTCAGAGTCGCTCTTTCAATGAAGACTTTACCAAAGCAGGATTGTCACCACGGTCCCCATTGACACAAGAGTCTTTAGATGATGTTCATTTCCTAACTTGCTCCTTTCTTCTCCCATTCCTGAAGCACCACGTACCAGCACACGCACACACACCCCACAAAGAAAAGAAAGTTATTCTCTGTAGCAACCTTTATATTCATAGAAAAATGTAAAAATTTAAAGCACAGAAGCAGTTACAAATAGGGAGGGCAAGTATGTTTCCAACCCCGTGTGCTCATCATCCTGGCGTGGAGCACCTATTAAGAGATGGCCAGGCTGTGGCAGAGTGCTTCAAGAGATTAGAGATGTCTGCCATGGTCGTGAGGGACAGAAGTCACGTGCTTTAATGGATTGAACGGTTGGCCATCGGGTGGGTGCCTTCAACTATTGCCATCAGGCAAGCAGGACAGGAACAAAGAGTACTGTGCCAAAACCAAAGGCAGCTCCAGGTACCTTCTTTATTGTGCAACTGAGGTTAGGACTAACACTTTGTCTAGCCCCCGTGGAGAAACCCAGTCACAGGATCCATCCATTGCTGGGTGACCTTGGACAAACCACATCACCTGTCAGAATTTGTTTCTTTAGTTTTAATGGTAGAAGACCTTTGGAAGCACTGATTTTTTGGTCTGAAAACTAATCTGTCCCTGACTGCAGCTGCCCCATGTAATCCACTCATAATTGAGTGGTGGGTACATAGGTCAAGGACAAAGTGTCCTTGGGCTCACTGATAAGAGTACTTGAATCAAGTGCCATCTCCTTCTGGTCAATCAAAGGCACAGTGAAGCCAGAGTCACTGACTGACTGTTGAGAGCTAAGCCCTCACCCAGTGCTGGCTCCCACAGTCAGGAAGAGAAGCCACATCCTAGTAACAGTTCTGCTAGTCCTGAGGGAGGCTGGGAGTGACCTCTTACCTTGGCTTTCTGGAGGACGGTGCCCTTGCCTGTGACCATGACAGACAGAGGCCTGTTCTTGAGGGCGGTCGCGGAGTTGACTGGGGTACAGTCTGGGGCAGAGGTGGAGGAGGCAGCTTTGGGCTGTGGTTAAGGAGGAGAGCAAGGGTTGGGTGGGCGGAAGGAGACATGACCCGCTTCCCCCAGCCCGTGTCCAGGACAGCCAGCAAGAGCTCAGAGGAGTGGACACTCACGCGAGGGCTCATGCTGTCCAGGTGGGTGGTGTCTACGGTGGTGCCCAGGGTCACAGGCCCAGCCTCAGCCTTCTTCAGGTTGTCCTTCACCTCCATGATGTTGAGCTCAAGGTCCACGCGCCTGCTCTCCTCTATCCGGCATTCCTCGTCAATCTCCTTCAGCTTCTGCTCCAAGTTGGCCAGGACTCCCTTGTCTGGGGGGAGAATTAAGCCAGCTACAGAAACGGCATCCCAGCTGAGGCCAGGGAGCCACGCTGAGTGGGAGTCTGCGCACACCCCTCGGAGGAGGAACCCTGGTGTGACGCTCAGGGCTCAGATGGCCCTGTGTATGTGCCCAGGGCCGCCTCCAGGTCCAGGTCTTGTGTTCGTGTCCTAGTAAGGCTGGGAAGGCATCACTGGAAGGCTGTCTCTTCTGGTGGGCTCCCAGTGGTTCTGACATCTTGCTCTCCTTATAGCCAAAGTGTGAGAGAAGTTCTACCCGTGGCCTTGGGGCCGACTGGGTTCTCTGGTTACCCCACAGTTCCCTCCATGCCCTGGTCCTCGGTGCTTCCTAAGGCCTGACCTCAGTCTTGCTTTATGTATCTTATCCCCGGGGGCTAAGAAATGACCTGCGGGCTGCAGGGGCCCATTGCTGGAGGAAAGGATGGCATCACGTGGGGTCAGCACAGTCCCAAGCATGAGTCAACGGCCACCAGAAAACATTATGTGCTGTTTCCAGGCTTTGTGGTAAATGATCACCTGTTGGCCTCGGTCCAAGGACAAGCAGTGAGAGGGGCCATTGTGTAGGGAAAATTCATAGAGAAAAACTAAGTTGAGAACATCAGAAATGATGTTTTCGGTACAGAAATTTAACAACACAGTTGCTATTTGGCAGTGGTCAGTATCAATACTTGGTGTATCACTTTACCAGTTGGCTCTAAAGGGCTTATTTGCCAGGAAAATAAACCATAGTGAAAATTTTCTCTTCTCCCACCTGAAGTATCTATGCAGGAGAAAAAGTGGGGAGCCCCTGTCTCATACTACAGCGTGGGACTTTCAGGGGTTTCAAAGGACTGTCTCAGATGAGCCCGGGCCACCCACATCAGCTCATGTCCCAGCTCTCCAGTCTCAGCTGAGTAAAAGGAAGCCCCGCTGGAAACATCCTACCAGCAGCGGGTGCCTACACAGAGTGACAGACGGTAGATTAGGGGTAAGAAAGTAGGAGAGTGACGGATACGGGCTTTGGGGTCCAAAAACTTATTGTGGTAATGGCTGCATAACTGTAAATATATGAAAGCCCACTGACTTGAACTTTAAGTGGGTCAACTGCATGATGTGATTATCTCAATAAAGCCAGTATTTAAAAAATGGGTGACTACCCCCCAGACCTTCCTTCAGCAGTCAAAAGCTTCCCAGGAATCAGTTACATTTGTCCCCAAACCTACTACGCCTGCTGTCCTTGTTCATGCAACTCTGCAATTTAAATACTAAATTAGCACAAAGCAACTGTAACAAAGTCAAGGTCGGAGTAGGTTCTATAAGAGGTAAGTTGCTAGAAAACAGTTGTCACATGATAAGAGGATGATTTGGAAGACAATCTGGAAGTCCTCAGCTTTCCTTTACAAGTATCTTAAACTTGGATTCACTTTAAAGAAGTGAAGCCTGTCGGTCGAGGCTGACGCTTGGCCGGCGTGGTGGACACCCATCAGCTGACCCACATCTCTAAACAAGGCCTTGACACAGCTTCAAAAGATGGGCCCAAGAATGTACATTTGTTTTAAGTGAAAACAAAACATTGCAGGCCTAAACATAACATTTTTAAAGATTTCCACCTTAAACCAGGCCAGCTACCTGCTGGTCTGGTTGACCTGGGTCAGGGGTCCCCCTGTAGGATGGCAGCTTTCAGACAGGGCCAAGGGGAGAAGGGTGTGCCACAGGTGAGGGGGTTCAGGCCCACAGGTCTGGAAGCCAGTGAGACAGATCCAAGTCCTACCACCACCAAGCCCACATGTCCCCTAAGCCGAAGGCCCTCCCCACCTGGAGCCCCTTACCTGCACATTTTAACAGGGCCTCCTTCAGCTCTCGTTTTTCTTTCCGGAGCTGAGCCAGGTGCCCCCGGATCTCTTCCTTCTTCCTCTCAAGTCTTTCCTTCTCCTCTGTGTACCGCTTCACCTCGGCCTCTGTTCGGTTCTTGCCGAGTTTGATTTCTAAGGACCCAGAGAGGGATGTTCCAAGTCAGTTGAGCTGGATTGTTAGGGCTGTCCCCAACCACCTCCCCAGGCTCAGGATCCAGGGCTGGGGCAGAAGACCAGAGCTGGACACCAGGTCAAGCCATTAGGGACATGAAAGACAATGGGGCCCACACTTCTTGCTGTGTGGCTTTGGGCAAGTTCCTTCACCTCTCTCCTCATCTGAAAGGGAAGGAATAGGGCTAACTTCTTTGAGCCATGTCCAAAATGCTAAGCTCTGATCTAGCACAGGTACCTGCACTGGTCACACGTAACCTGTCCTTCACAGGTGGGCTGGCGCTAGCCGGGCTGATGGCCACAGTATCGGGGCAGTTAGGTGGGAAGGAGATTCTCTGCTGCTCAGGTTGGAATTTGACTGTGGCGATTCTCAGGGAGGGCTCCTCGGGCTCCCGGCTCTCTAGCTGCCTCTGTGTGGAGAGAAAACATGATTCAGCTGGATGAAGGGCACAGGAAGGTGGTCAGCCCTCCATTGGAACTGACCTGTACCTGCTGCTCTGGGTTCTCTGCAGACTTTGTACAGGGCTCCTCTGGGGCCGGGCCTGGGTCTGCAGGGAGGGCCTCAGCTGGATCCTTGAGGAGTGGCGACGTGGGGCAGGAGGCCTGGGTCTGTGCTCCGTTGGGGCTGTACAGGAAGGACTTGACGGGCGAGAGGTCCAGGTACACTCGGTCAAGCTCACTCTCACATGGGCCATCTACGGCAGGGGTGGCTTCCTCCACAGGTTCCACCTGCAAAGGACAGTCAGGTGGCATTCATCATGACTCCATTCCTGGACGGTGTGCAAGGCACCAGTCCTGTCTCAGACCTCCTGTCCCCACCCTGGAGTTCCCAGAGACCTCCCTCCCTCCCCAGGGAGCCTCCTGTGAGACCTGGTTGTGCCACTCCAGAGGCAGAAGACCCAGGACCCCGTGTTCACCTTCTCTGACCCTTACTTCCTCATCTGTACATAGGGAACCAACTGCGCCTTTCCGCAGCGGGAAGGTTCCCTCTCCCTCTTCCTCAACGAGATCACCTGCAGAGCCCCCTGCAGAACCTGCCATCAGCTTCGGCACCCACCTCTGTTCTCAGTGTGGACCTCGATGGTGAATGGTGCCACCCCACCCTCAGCACTGACCATGGGTCCCCAAGCCAGGCCATGCACACCCCATGCACAGAACTGAGTCGGCTACATCTGGGGTCTGCACCAATGACCTATAGGTGACTTAAAATCCATTCATCTTGGAGACACCTCCAGTGTCGGGGTGCACGGGTCTGGCAGGAGGACTGGAGATGCTGCCCTCCAGGTCCTTACTGCTGCAGTCAGCTCTGACATCTCCACGTCGTCATACAGCTCCTCCTGGCGGTCCTGGCTGGGCAGCCCGTCGATGTAAGTGTTGGGCTCTGAGAACTTCCTCTGCATCAGTCTGGAAGACACAGCCAGACGCAGTGTGCACTAAGCACCAGGACAGAGGGGGAGACTCACCAGAACGCAAGACTTTGGCTACATGGAGATCTGGGGACAAAGGCCTGCCTCCAAGTGTTTGGGGGCATCTCTTCTCTCTCTTCCCAGAGCCTTCAGCCTGGAACTCTTGGGTCCAGATTTCCCTCCCAGAAAAATACTCCCCTGACACCTCCCTTTTAGGATCTTCCCACTGCTGCCACAGATCCCTTCCCACTGGCTCTTCGCAGTGCACCTGGGGCAGTACACACTAGACGCCATCCTGTTTTGTGCATAAGAAAATAGATACTGCTTCAGTGGCTCGGTTGGCTTCTACCAGTACCAGCTCCACTTCCCTGTCCTGAGCCCCTGTTTGCTTATCTGGAAAGTATAAATCAAACCCCTTGTCCTACTTATTCCAGAATGTACTGGGGATTCAGCGCAAGTACAGAGTTGGTGGGAAGGACAGAGGAAAGGTACCCACTCTACACGAGGGAGCTGGGGAGTGTCCAACCAGAGCCCAAGCTGTCCCAGGGCTGGCTCAGCTTGCAGATCCCCTAAGGCTGCCCCTCAGCCTAGGACTTCGCATCTTCCTTCTGCTGGATAGGGCAGGGCTGAGCCCCATACTGTTAGTGGCCACTCTGCTCCAGCTGTGCACCAGAGGCTGGTCCAGGCCCAGGGTCTAGAAGCAGGGCTGGGAGTGGGAGAGGACATAACAGGAGGCCCTTGGGACTCACAGGAGAGAGGTTTTGGCCGCGCTCACAATGCAGGAAACTCTCTCGGCGTCCACGTAGTCGTAGGTGAACTCTTCTGGGTCCGTCTTAGAGCCTGACTCGGAGAGCAGGAGGCCTAGCCAGTGGCCCATCTCCTCGGAAGACTTGGCCTGGAAGGAGGCCGAGAGACATGAGCCAGGCTTCCCCACCAGGCCATGACAATGCCATGGCCTGATCCCAGTCCTGCCGGTCAAGCCCCTGAAACAGCCTGACGCAGGCTTGATCTTCATCAGCATATCCCACCCTCGGAGACCCCATTTCCCATCTGTGACAGCTTGATGTTACTTCCATGAAGCCTTGGATATGAGTCCAAAATATCACTTGTAATTTATATGCCTGTGCTTCTAGAACTATGGTTAGTTATCATCTACTGACAGTTACTAAAATTAAAAATTGTCTGTACTGTAGGTCGACACCCGTATTTCCTGACAGTCAGATCACAGTTTAACATTCTAATCCATACATCCAAGGCTGCCTGGATTCTTGCTAAGAAATAATGTTCAAATTTACTTTTTCTTATGGCTTCAATCAAGTGAGGGCATCTTAAAGGCCCAACAGCAGGTCAAGAAGCTCTACTAAATTATCAACTGAGTTCAGTGAACTGGTGCCCCCCCAGGGGTACAATGCAGTCTAATCAAACGCAGACACTGGATGCTTCTATTACAATGCCAGCATTGTCTCTTGCCTTTATAATGCGAAAATCTGGGAATTCTATAAAAGCTATAGGTTTGTGTTCCTGAGGAAAACCAGCTACACCACATTCATTGCAAGTTTTTCTTAAGTCGAGAGGCAGCTCTAAGCCGACTGGATATTTAGTGGGCTTCCTTCTCCCATGAATCTTCAACTGAATTTCTTGATACTGCTTTTCATGGGGGTCCCCAAGTTCAGGCTACCACCATCTCTGCCCTGGGCAACGGCAGCAGCTTCCTGACAGGTCTCCTTTTGTCCCTTTGTCTCCTTTGGGTCCATCCCCCACCTAGTAACTGGAGGAAGCATCTTAAAATCTATATCTGAGCCTGCCACCTACTTTGAAGCCCAGGGAGGGGGGGTCCCCCTGCTCCTAGGATCGAGCCCTGCCCACTCTGCCCAGGCTTGTCACTGGCCAGCCCTGGCCCCATCCAACAAGATTGACACTTGTCTCACTTGTTTGCAGCAAATGTAACTAAGCAATTAATGGGGTAATTAGTCAAATATCCTCACATTGGCAAATGAGTATATAAGTTCCATGAGCACAGGGGGCGCCTGTCTCTTTTGTCTGCCACTCTATGGTTCTGAGTCGATTTTTGCCAACTGTCAAGTGAATGACCCAACCCATGCAAGCTCGTCTTTGGGAGGTGATTAGGATGTGGATGTTTCCGCCACCGGGGGGCAGTGTTGGAGCAAAATTTGCAGGAAGACCCGGGATAAAGGACTCAAGTGAACAGGAGCTAATGGGCAAGTGTGTGCAATGAGCTCTGCCGGCCGGGCTCCCAGCGAGGCATTATGTCACCTCCTTATTGTTATAAATGTAGCATCACATCAGAGGGTGGGGAGTCTTGTCCCCAAGATAAGCTCTGACAATCCTCATTTTTAAGAACCAGGCCTGGAGGCCCTCCAGGTTGGTGACCCACACAAACTAGCACCCATTTGAATCCCAGAAGCCTTTCTGGCAGCTCTGGGAGTTATAAACACTCTGCCTGCCTAAGTGCAGGAAGTAGCTCATTGCTCTGCTCTGTGACACAACCACCCTGAGGTCGGAACAGGAATGGGCCAACAATCACGGGCGAGGGAACTAAAGCCGGCCTGAGGCTGGGGGGAGCCTCCCTCAGCAGGATCACAGCCATGGCTGGTCCTGCTGCCCCCTCCTCCCAGGGCCAGGTACCTCGAGCTTGGCCAGCTCCTCCCCGCCGTGGAGGATGCGGAAGGAGTAGAGGTGGTCGGGGCTGGGGTCTGGAACCACCTCACAGCCCACCAGGCTGAGGGGCTGCTGGGCCACCTTGCTGCGGTTCCGGTCCTGGTAGAAGTGCAGGTGGCTGTCCCTGACGGAGCACCAGCGTGACTTCCACTGGCTGTTCACCAGCACATTCAGGTAACCTGAGGGGACACGTGGTGGAATGAGGCTGAGAAGGAGCCAAGGCCACACACTTGCAGGAGAGGACATGGCCGAAGGAGGTCCTCTGGGCCTCCTGAGGGTCTCCTCGGGTATCGGTTTCAGAACTGCTCATGCCTTTCTTATCTCATGGAAGCTTGTGGATCTCAAAGTCCATATTTTTCTTTCTGTGTTGGAGCAGCCGGACCCTCAGCAGCACCCCCTCCCTACCCAGGTCATCCGGGTCACTGGCAGGAAGCCTGCCCACCCTATTTCCCAGCTGCTGGTTCAACCCTGTTGCCTCTGCAGCTGCAGTTTTCTTGGTTCTCAGATGGCTCATCCACCCTTGGGTTGTTTGGACTCAGCCTGCAGCACCCAATTCCTCTTCCCCTTTCCAGATACAGAAGCCTCCCTGGTTCTCATCTCCTTATTCTGCCTTCTATCAGCACATCCGGATCCTGGTCCAGTGACACTCTCTGCTTCCATGTCAGCCTCCCCACATGGACACATGTGCTTCCCAAGGGCAAGAATTGCACTGAGTCCTCTCTAATGCCCAAGGTCTGTGTCTTCTCCACCAGGGACCCCGTTTCCTCTAGGCACACAGAGGCTGCAGCACCAGCACCCCCATGCCATCCTTTGTTCTCAAATGGTTGCGTGGGCTGTGTTCAGGTTCCCAAGGAAAAGACAAGCCTTTTCTCACATCAGATAAACGTTTACTGAGCTGATACTATCCATCTGGGTAAAATACACCTTGGGACCCTCCTTCCAGCTGTGTGCACTGAGTGGACAGTTTTTGCTCCTCATCTTCTCAGACACACTGGCTTACAAAGTACAATTTGGGTCAAGAGAAGAAGGGAGCTCAGATCTGAAGCACCGGAGTCCTGGGGAGGAGAGCCACTCTGTTCTCTCTGGCCTGCCCCCAGGGGACAGGAGCATACTTGGCTGAGGGAGCAGACTTCCAGCAATAACCTAACCATATCTTCCAGACAGTGACGCACAGGGACCAGGCTCCCAGGCTTCAGGGGCAGACAGACCCTGGCACTCCCTAGCACCCTGGCCAGAGAAGCAGGAGACTACTCCTTTTCTTCTTCTTCTTCTTCTTTGGTCCCAGGGGCACTTAATCACTGAGCCATATCTCCAAAGAGAGGGTCTTACTAAGTTGGTTAGGGCCTCACTAAGTTGCTAAGGTTGGCTTTGAACTTGTGGTCCTCCTGCCTCAGCCTCCCGAGCTGCTGGGATTGCAGGTGTATGCCTCCGTACCCGCTCCTCCACTTCTTTCCTATCCCACCCACCATCCTACCAGCCTCAAGTAACACAGAACTTAACTGGGTCTCAGAAAAGAGCCTGGGAGCAGGACATCATCCTGTGAGGAAGGGGAAAAGGCCCAAAGGTGGGCAGTAATGGCCTCCAGGCCCCAGGGAGGGGTGCAGCCATGAACCCCAGCTTGGGGATTGACATCCCTCACACCAGCATCTTTGCCCCTCTGACCTCGGTTTCCTGAGGGAGGGCAATGGCGATGACGTCTAAGTACCTGCCAGCACCCATAATGCTCTCTGGCCCAGCCACATGGTCTCACTTTCCTTAGGTCTGCCTGTTCCATCCAAGTCTTTGCTGCTACTCACGCCTGGGTCCAGCCTACTCAGCTCCCACCTGCCTTTAAGGCTCAGGTCTGACCACAGAGCAGAAAAGATTCTTCATGTCCCTGAGTCCTGACAGCCACAAGGGTGGTCCAGTGCATACTTAGGGGAAAGAAGCCGTCCTCTTCCTTGGGCCAAAGGTCTCAAGACTGTGCCTTCCACCTGCTTGCCCCCTGTCCTGACAGGTGCCTGCCGTGCCCCATCTCCCCACTGAGCGACTGAGCATATCTTGAAAGAACACTTGGGACACCCGTTAGTTCTCCTCACGTTCACAAAGGATCCAACAATGCAGCAAGACCGTCTCTGGCTCAGCACAAGCGACCCGGAGTGAAGACTCACTGAAACCAGGGAACTGCGTGCTTGCCATGCCTAGAGCCGTTTAAGCCGGCCCTGGAGTCCCTGGCCTTCAGGGTCTGGGCTCGGCTTCCTGGAGACAGGCGCCAGCCTAGCGAAGGAGCCCTGGGTCCTGGAGCAGCTGTGAGTCTTACTAGATGTCTCGAGGGACCTTTCTGGGGGCTCCAGTGAGGTGGATTTCTTCCTGCCCAGATTCATTAGGCTGCTTAGTTTGAGGCCAGCAGAACATTTCTTCTTGACTGTCAAGATGAGAGAGAAGGCAATCAGTGTTGCACACGGCCCACCCACATGCGCAATTCATCAGCTCCAGAGCCCCCGTTCCTCCCTGCCTGCGCGTACACACACACACACACACACACACACACACACACACACACACACACACACACACTTACACACAACTGCTCCCCAAACCAGAATTTGCAGGCCAGAACTGGCTGTCTCCAAAGTCATACCGTCAAGCGGGTACATGGCCTTCTCATAAGAACACAGAAGCACTTGAGACTCTTTACAGACTTTGGCTCAGAGGGATTTGAAATAGGGTTGGCAAAAAGAAGAGATGGAATACTCCAGCTTAGCCCTTCATGAAACTTAGCTTCAATCTGGCCGCCCCTCCCATTTTCCAGGGTCTATCAGATGGAGTATTTCTAAATGGCTTTTAAGTCAGAAGGTATGTTAGAATCTGCGGTTACAACCCATGAGGGTTGAGCCAGACGGCCAAGCCTCACCCTGGAATAATGTCACCCTCCCAACCACGAGGCTGCCAGCCATAGCGGTATTACCGTCTTTGGTCTCGGGGACCTCAGGGTGACTGTCTGTGGAGCTTCCATACTCCGGAGCAGAAAGGTACTTCTCAGCTATATCTGGCTACAGGGAAAAAGAGGGGGGGGGAGAAAAAGAGAGGGAGAGAGAGAGGGAGAGGGGGAGAGAGGGAGAGAGGGAGAGAGGGAGAGAGGGAGAGAGGGAGAGAGGGAGAGAGGGAGAGAGGGAGAGAGGGAGAGAGAGGGAGAGGGGGAGAGAGAGGGAGAGAGGGAGAGGGCGAGAGAGAGAGAGAGAGGGAGAGAGAGGGAGAGAGACAGAGGGAGAGAGGGAGAGAGAGATATGAATGGGAACCACTGGCTGGGAATGGTTACTTTGAGAACTGCAATTTAAAGGAGAAGCGATGACTCTCAGGTGTAGACAGGAATGAAGCCCCTTCTGCACTCAGGGCTGGGGGACTAGCTGCTGCTGGTCAAATGTTCCACTCAACTACCTACACTAGGAAGCAGCTGCTGGCCCCAACCAATGGGCCTGCCTATGGCAGGACCCAGAGACAGCGGCACCTGGCCAGGGAAACGCCGCAGAGAGGTCCTCAGTTCTTACCCCGACAGGATGGGCACACGAATTGACTCTGCCAAGGAATGAGCAAGACCACGAAAGCACCAGCCCCTCTCAAGTTCCTGTGGCAGGGCTGTGGCACTTCTCCAGGGGCCTGAGCCCTCTGTGGTCCTCTTGCTTCCATCCCCTGGCAGGGCAGGGACCCTCTGGCTGCTCTCTGCATGGCCCAGGCTTCAGGGTACCACCTGCAGATACTCAGGGACCTAAAGGGCTACCCTGCGGGTGACAGTCCTCTACCTGATTTCCTTGACCTTGACTCTTAGGCCCAAGGCTCCTGGCAAAGGCACACTGAGCACTCTGGGGGAAGGGGATCGGCACTGAGATGCCCCGCCCAGAGGCTCTGCAGGGGAACAGCGGGAAGGAAGAGCCTCATAAAATAAATCTCCCGCTGAAGAATGCAGGGCGAAGCGACTTTTGCTCTAAAAACACTGCCCCCGCCCTCACAAGAAAATATTTTAGCTCTGTATCCATTTCATCCGCCTTCCTGCCAGGCTAGTCACTGCCCTTATCCAAGCAGTGCATGTTTCTTATTAATTGAGTTGAAATACAAAAACAAAGCTTCCAATTTTACACTTGAAATTTGTAAGGAGGAAGGACAGACTGCACCCGGCCTCCAGGTGGGCAGAGCCTTACCCGCTGACAGCTCAGGCGCTGGGCATCTGGGGTATACTGGTTCCCCTCAGAGGCTCCTTCCGAAGGCAGGCCACTCACCTCCTGGATGACCTGAAGCAAGAACACCCTCAATGAGGCCAGGGTCCCTGTGAGGCCTTTCCTGCCTGCACACATAGCCAGGCCAAAGAGGGGACCCTCAGGGTCAGGAGAGTGGGTGGGGTGGGAGAGAAGGCCCAGGACTGGAAGGAACAGAGAAGCACCTCTGGCCCTGCCCCAGGCTGCATGGGGTCTGGGGACGCAGTTGTGGAGGCTGCAGTGGCCCAGTGCTGCCAAGGGCTTGAGCCCTCAGAGGTCAGCGGCCTCTGTAGCAGAGCCCAAGGATGGCCAGAGCAGCCAGCCTTCAGCTCCCTGAGCCCCTTCCTGCCAGCATTCCAGGCTGGGGTTCTGTTCTGTTGTGGGTGAGATAAACAATCCCATTGGCGGGTGGTCCTCGAGCTGTGGGGGCCACGGGCTGGCTATGGAGCCTCCAGGCCACTTGGGAGCAGGCCTGCTGATTGCCTTGGTCTGACTACCATCTCTCCAAACTTGTTGGCTGCCATCCCTCCCAGCCTCCCCTGGGAAAAAGCCTTTTCACTGGCACCCAGGGCCTGGGCTGGGGACACACAAAGGTCAGAGGTGGGTCTGACTTCACTAAACAGCGATGTACCCACTTCTTGGGGATTCCCAGAGGGGCATGGCCCAGGCTGGCAAGCCAGACACACATACACACACACGAAACTGCAAAGCCCTTTGGAGGTACAGAATAAGAGCAATTTCAAGGCCCCTTCTTTTTCAATCTTTTCCTAGAGCAATTTGTGGAAATGGGTTTAACATCACAAGAGCCAAAGAACAAAAGGAAGAACAGTTATGGAAACAAGACAATTCTCACTTTTGACACTGACTCCAGTTAGGGTCTTTGATCCACAAAGAATATATGACAGGATGTCATAGGAAGAGGGCAGGTGCTGGAGTCAGCGGACTAGCCTTGTGACCTTGGGCTCAAGCCCCAGCACAGATCTGTAATTTGGGGCACCTCTGCAAGGTATCTGGTACTCAGCACAGGGCAGGTACATTCACCCCTGTCCTTAATATGTCAAGTATGATACTGCAGAAGCAGGAGGCCCAGGGAAGGTGGGCAGGTTCTACAAAGCACAGGCAGCTTGGTGGGGAGCCCTGCGGGCAGGCTAAGCAGCCCTGACACACTGCAAGAGGCAGTGACTTCTGGAGTCGGGTACTTACAGCCAGGTCACCTCTGCACTCGTCTGACCAGGGAGGAGAGGTCTCTCTGTGAAGACTGCACACAGAGAAGCTGTGCCTTCTGAAAGCACTTTTGTCTTTGGAGCCACCAGCAGGGGTTGTGGGGGCCAGGGGTCTTAGGAGGAGGGCGTGAGAGACTGGGGAGGGAGGTTGAGGTCAGGGAAGGGAGAGGTGGGTCTGGGCAGGCAGCGGACAGCACAGGGAACTGGGAGTAAGGGAAATGTGCGTGCACACATGTGCGTGTATGTGTGTGTGTGTGCACACGCAAGTGCTCATGCATGTAAAGGGTGAGAGCGAGGATGGGGAGACCTGGCAAGATGAAGAAGTTCATAACTAAAGCAGTAGCTCCAAGCCCTGGGTCCCAATCAGCTCTGCAGCCCAAGACCAGCCCCTTGCACTCTCTGGGCCTCAGTGGTCTCATCTGTGCTGCTCAAGTTTCATGTACTCTGCCAGATCGAGCACAGTGCTAGGCACTTTGCATGCATTAAGGAACCAACCCAAGATCACTCAGCTAAAAAGGGTGGAAGCCGGGATTTGAAGTCAGAGCCCTTGCTCTTGAATGCCAGCCTTGGCCTTTCAGGGCTAACCCTCGCAAGAATCCCACAAACCACAACCTGACCATGTAGTGTCCCTTCTTATTCAGTCTGACTGCCTTTGACCACCTGGAAATGTTGCAATAAGGGTTGAGGTAACTGCTCCTCCTAGAACTTGGTCTGGCCAGAATTCTCAAAACAGTTAGTGGTTTCTCAAAACATTTAGTGGTTTCACAAAAACAGCTCACCTGCTTCAAAACTGGGGTACTCAGCACTTGGGGTGGCCAGGGCTTGGGGCGGGTACCATTTTCAGCCGCACCCGCACTTTAATCGGGTGGCCCAGCTCTGACAGGCTCCCCATGGTGCTTATATTTAGCCAGGTGGCAGGGGACAGCAGGGAAATAATGACAGTAATGCATCAATGCAGGTGTGATAGTGGACTGGGCAGCCAAAAGGAGGGAGAGGGTGGCTCTGGCCCTTGCTGGCTTCACTAGGGTCCCCGGTGGGTTTTGAGACCTCTCTGGAACTCTGGGTCCCTTCTTGGTACAAACCTTCGAGCTTCTGGAACCGTCAAGCTCATCTTTAACATGGGGCAGCAAGACCCCCTCCAGGTGCTTGGTCAGCATCACGCCCCTGGAGGGAGCGACAGCAGAGTGCCAGGTGCATTTGTGGTGGCGTAAAACCCAGGCTGTGGTAAGACAGTCCTGGGTCTGAAATCCAGTGCCGCCACTCACTTGCCAGGTGGCTTTGGTCAGTCGCCTCTGCCCTCTGTGCCTTATCTTTACTCCTGTAAAATGGGAGCATTATCATGCCCAGTCACCCCAGGGTTAAGTTGGCTCAAAGTCCACAGCCCATGGTAAATACGTCATGGATGCAGCAATAGAGGCTCTTCTCTAATAAGAAAGCTTCTGCTGCCTCACTGGGGGCAGAAAGGCGAGTGGCTTCCGACCACTGCCCCAGCCCCAGCTTCCAAGAAGGATTCAGAAGGAGCAGCAGCAGAGCCCCGGATCCGTTCCCCTGACACGAACCCAGAACACAGAAAGCCCCTGGTGCTTGATGGCATCAGCCGTCCCTTTAGAAAAAGCCGGGAGCAGAACTCCAGGGGCCCTCAGGGCGAGATCTAGCGGCAGCGGCCAATCACAGCAGCCTGGCGCCTTGCTCACCCGGAGCCACTGCTCCGCTTGGTCCTTGCTCTGCAGGCCCAGCACGATCACGTCGGCGTTCATGGGCATGATCTTCAGCTTGTGCTCCTTCTTCCGCACTTGCTTCTCCTTGTGAATGACACTGCTGCCCAGCAAGTTCACGTCTAGCTGGGGGCTGTGGTCCTTGGAGGATTTGTAGCACTGGAAGAGAAAAGATGCTACATTGCTGGGGGCAGTGGCCTCATTGGATCCTGCAAAGCAGGAGCCCAGGGATGCAAAGACCCCCTGAGAGCCTGATTTTACCCCCAAAACCAGAAGGTTGGACCCCCTAAGGCAGGTCCAGAGCCTCCACCTCAAATACCAGCAATCCTATTCCCAGCATCAGACTGTCTCCTTCTCCCCAGCCTCAACCACGGGTGCTCCAGGACCGTGCACATCCAAATGGCTCAAAGATGCTCTGAGTCTGGGGTAGGGGGTGCCCAAAATACAACCAGGCACCCACTTGATGATGTCCCAGTCCGTGATGGATTGCCACGATGGACAGTGACCCCATCATGAGATAAAATTGCTCAGTAAGTTCACTGCCTTGGTTTGTGTAAGTGCACAGGATGATGCTCACACAGCAGTGGAATTGCCGGGTGACGCATTTCTAGGATGTGTGCCATCATTAAGCAGCACATGATCTTATGTCCCCTGCAGACAATTCACTTCTCCAAGGTGGAACGAACTTTTCCCACTTCTCTGTATTCACATTTCTTGCTTGGCTTCTGCAGCAAAGGATCCGTCAGGTATAAAAAACTAAGCTTATTACCTGCTTCACCAGGAAGATGTGTTAGCCAAGAAAGAAAGGAATCTTCTTCCTCCATTGGAGTAAAGATTTGCCCTGTAGTTTCTCATTGTAAAATGGGGACCTCATAGAGTTGTTTGACAGGATCACCTTGAATAGCATTTACACAAAGCAGGGCACGTCATGACCAAAGAAGAAAAGATGTTCAGAATAATTCCACAGAACTTCAAGTCAGAACATAAAGCTGATTTTTTTTTTTTTTTTTTTTTTTTTTTGAGATGGGGTCTATGCTACTCAGGCTGACCTTGAACTTGCCTCAGCTTCCCTAATAGCTGGAACTGTAGATGCACAGCTACCACAGCCAGCTCAGAACCGTGAATTTTAATTAAGAATAACAGGAAACAAGACTGTCCTCAAGGTAATATCTCTGGTTCCTTTATAGGTCCTGACTTATAATTAGTAGTTCAAAATGTTATGATTTCTGAGAAGATAGCTACAATTCTCAAGCTGCTCAGATCACAGCAGTAGCCAGAACTGGGGCTGGGGGCTGGACTCAGGAAGCCACTGTGCTCCGCTGGTCAAGAGGTGATTAAGGACCAGAGGATGGAAAGATGTTTTTCTCAAAAACAGGTGCACGGAATGGGGTGGAGGCAGGAGGTGGTGATAACCATGGCCCCCTTCAAGAGCCTGATGGAGGGCTGGGGACATAGCTCAGTTAGTGGAGTGCTTGCCTTGCAAGTACAAGGCCCTGGGTTCAAATCCCAGCACCGAAAATAAATAAATAAATAAATAAGCTTGATGGAAACTACTAGATCTTTCTAGTCTAGAAAAAGCACATTCTTCCACACTCACAAAATCCTGCACATGATTTCAGATTGGGGAGAAGTGACCATCTCCTGACATCAACAGGCTCTAAGCCCCTGGGGCCACACCAGGGAGCATCTTCCTCCTCCCCCGCCTCCCCGAGGAGAGAAGACAGCAACTGACCAGGAGCCTGGTGTCCCTGATCACGCAGAGCTGCTTGGCCCACTGGCCCAGCCACTTCTTGCGCCACAGGAAGGCACAGATGCGGGCGTCTCGCATCAGCTCGATGCTGGCCTCTGGGGAGGGCCACTGGTAGAGGGCGGCCTTGCCCCTGCTCTCCTCTTCATCGTAGGACTCATAGGAGCTGCTCACAGCCTCGCCGTCCTCTGCAAGGAAGACGCATTCAGTCAGGGCCCTGCAGGAAGGCCGCCCCCCTACACAAGTGACCTCAGGGAGGGCAGCAGGCTGAGGAGCCAGTGTCCCCAGAACACCACCCTCCTTTCCCTCATGCCCTTGAAATAGCCCCACAGCCACCAAGCGAGAGCATGGCTGACTTTTTGTCCCCAACCTCCTTGGAGAAGCTTCTCACAAGCTGCCCTGGGCCACAAAACACAAGGGACTTAAAACGGAGATCTCTGCCTTTCTGTCTTCTCAGACTCCTTGGATCCTCCCAAAGACACGCTGCCCTGCAGACCAACTGTGCACTCCCGGAAGCCAGGCCTCCCCTGCTGCCTGTTTTCTCTAAGGAAGGACGAAGCCAGCAGGGCGAGGTGTTTTCAGATCCTCTGGGCCTGGTACTCTGTCATCCTCAGGGGTCAGCAGGAAGAAAAGGCCCCAGCTATGTGTTTGCAGGTCTCTAGCCTAGACCTGGATCTGTCCCAGGTGAGAGAAAAGGCCACGTAAACCATAGCAGGAAACAGCTTTCTGGGAAGAGGGTACTTCCGCCCCTCAGCATGCTGTCCTGGTCACGGCCCTTCTCAGCACATCCACTCTTACCCTCCCGACTCTGCTCCCTCCCTCCCTGCCTGCCTGCTTCCTGACTCATGGCAGCCCTGAGTTGCCTCACATTTCTGTCCTTTGAAAGAATCCCAAACTCAATGCAGCATCAAGCATGCGCTGTTTTAGACGCACTCCACCTGCCCTGGCATCTGGTTCCACTCCCACTCCCCTCTCCAGGCATTCAAGGCCATCAGGAACATTCGAAGAAAATAGACCCACCAATCCATCACTCTATCTGTCAATCATGAACAGCAGCCCCTGGGGAAAAGCGACTCCAAGATCCCCAGCCCAACCCCTGGCTCAGCACAGAACTCCATTTGTCAGAACCTTTGATGCTCAGCCTCAAGTTCCCATGGACGGGGATCTTGCTCCCCCTGATTGCTGGACACTCTTCCATTCAGAAAGAGGGCCCAAGGTCTAGTTCCCTGTGACCTCTGTGTAGCGGTCCTTGTGCCCCCAAGTCAGGCTGAGTGACACCCGGCTTCCCTCCCCTGACACTCTTCAGAAGGACAGCCCATGGCACAGCTAATTCTTCCCAGAAGACTCCAGAAGCTCTTGTCCTACCTGATAGCTCGGTTCCTGCATACTGAGAATACAGACCACATTTGAATTAGAATACAGGAAAACGGAACCGGGCCCCTGCAAAAGTTATTCCAGGTACAGTGCCAATGAAAATGTATTTTGTTTTAATATTTCTAAAAACACTAAGCATTTTAATATCAATTTTTAAAAGTAGTGTGGTACTACTCCTCTTTCTAGCTTAATAAAAACAACCCTACACACTTTATAATTTGATACCAATTAAATAAGAAAAGATGGAAAATCAACACTACCCAGCAAGGGGACCCTGTGTTGGTGGCAACATAAATTACTCAAGTCTCTCAGAAAAGAATTGGACAGCCTATTGTTTCAACAGCCATAAAAACACCTATACTCTTTGATCCAATAATCTCAGTCCACAGTTTATCCGAGGAAATTCCCAAGAAGAAGAAGAGGGACTGAGGGCATAGCTCAGTGGTCGAGTATTTGCCCACCATGGGCATGATCCCTGGTTGGATCCTTGGTACCACAATAAATAAAGAAAAATGAAAAAGAAGAAGGAGGAATGTTACCTGCATCAGTATATTTATTTAAGTGCTATTTATCTGTCAGCAAAGGGGCCTGGGTAAGAAAAATCTGACGTCATCCACTTAGGAGCACCAAAGCACCCATAATCAATTACATGTCTGAAAACTAGTCTGTAACTCACTAAACTCTCCAAGATGTGACAATGGGGAGAAAGCACAATTATAATTATCTATGCCAATAGACCAGGACTGAAATGTAGCTCAGAGGTTGCAAAACAGTTGATTTGATAGGGAGGTGGAAATGGGGTAGTTTTAAAAAAAAGTCTCCTCGTTGTCAATATGACATCATCTACACAAAAAGTGAAATTTTAAAAGTGACACGATATCATTGGAATTCTTTCTCCAGGAACAAACATTAACAGAGGGAAGTTCCAGAGGGCAGTGTCAAGTTGGATAAAGCCCCAGTTTGGGGTCCTGCAGTGGCCCTGCATGTTTTGTGAAGAATTCTGACACCTGCCAGTCCTCCTCCTTGGGGTAACAGGATGCTGAGAAGTAACAGCCAATCACAGCACGTGAGCAGCTGGGAGAAAATTTAGGGCAAATGCATTAACAACTTTATTTAACCCTACGAGGCATCCCGGCACACCATAAATGCAGGATTTTCTTGAAACAGATTTTTGGCTTCCAGGGGTGCAGGGTGAGCAGGAAGGAAAGGCAGGATGTTTGGGTGATTCCATCAGGACTGTGCCCCACTGTGTCCTGCCGAAAGTCCTCAGGAACCCAGGGCAGAGCAACCATGCAGGTAACCATGCTCACTTAGAATCTTTCAAACATATTTCCAGATGCCACAGGCAGGGGTCTGTGGAAAACGGAGCAAGTCTCGCCTCTGGCAAGAAGCACGTGGCATGCACATGCAGGACCCATGCACGAGGACGGGAAGAGGGCGGTGGCCGTGCTCAGGCATGCACCCATCTTGCGGAGCCAGGCATCAGGCAAGGCATCTCGGGCATTCCAGTTCTGGGGACAAGCAGTACCCAAGGTGATCGTGGCGTAAATGACTCCTTCAGGCACCTGCACCCATCTGGGGAGTCCAGCAGGGAGAAATCTGCCAGAATGGCCTGCATGACGTCCAGAAGCACAAAGGCAAGAAGAGAGTGACGAGATGAAGAGAGGGACATACCCAAGTACAGAGACCCAGATGTGGCCACATGGCTGCCTGTCCACAGAGGTTAGCACTTGCCCCTCTAAGGTGTGGACTCCTCAGGGGAGGCCACAGCACAGCCAAGGACATCACTTCCCAGCTCTTGCCACATCGTGAGGTGACAATGGAATGTGGGCCCAGTGATGTGTGTCACTGCTGGCTGGTGCGTTAAGGGATCACGTAGGGGTTCTCTGCTCTCTCTGCAGTGGCCCAGAGAGAGGACAGCTAAACATGGAAGGAGCCTGGGTTCCTAAACTACATGGAACCAGAAATACCTAGTGAACTGCTCTGTGACTAAGAAGCAGATTTGTGTCCCGTCACTGCAAACCGACGCTGGGGAGCTATTTGTTACAGCAGCTGGCATGCCCCCAGCAGGAGACATCATGAATGAATGAACCCAATGTCCTGGGCAAGGAGAGACCCCAATGTCTCCAGCACAAGCCATAGGGACACACACTACCTGTTTGCTTGGAGAGAGGACCCTGACCCAGCAGAATAGTGTTGGGACACTGCTGATAAAGCAGGACAAGAATCCAAGAGTCTGGTCCTGTGGCAGGAAGTCAGCAAAATGGCAGCTGGCCAACCAACCAGAGGAAGGGGCTGGAGCCCAGTGCTCCTTCCTCCTGCTGCAACCTGCACACCCTGCTGCCCAAGCAGGTGTGAGGACAGCAGGCAGGAAGTGAGGGCAGGCCAGCTTGTCATGCATCCTCCTCTGAAACAAGTGTGGCCACTTCTTCTCAGGTCATCCTCAGACCTTGTCTGGCAGGAGGGACAAGTGCTATTCCTGTCCACCTTGCTATGGATTTCCACATCTGGATTTCCTCCACCTCAGGGCGTCCCTGACTCCCTCCCCAGGGTGAGCTCAAGCTATCCTTGTGATAACCTCTGGTCTTGGTTTCAACCTGAGAGGGACTTGCAGGTGAGACAAACACCAAGGATCCAGGTCTTCCTAACCACTTGTTTGTGTCAAGATAAAGTGTCTGCCCCACAAACAGTCTGGGGCGTGTCTGGGAGGCAGGCCCTGGCTGGCACGGGCCACACCCATGAGAGAGCCAGGCTTAAGATGCAAAAAGGTGCTCACCGTGTGAGTCACCGTCTCGACCTTCGAGATGTGCCCAGACAGCAGCCCTGCACCCTCAGCTTCAGTCTGAAATCACAGCCGGGCAGGTGATTTGGCAATGTCACACATGCTCAGTGGCTGGAGCTAAGAGACGTCTGCCCACAGTGCCAGCCTCTCAGACTATCCTCAGTGTGAACAGGCCCTCGCCTCCCACACATTCCCAGGACCGAAGGCAGAAGGCACAGTGCGAAGGAAGAGGAGAATCTGATGAGGCTCCAAGTCACCGGTCCTGTCGCACCCTGGGTCCTGCTGTTGTTGGAACCACAATGTCCCCTTCAGCCAAGTTCATTCCCACCAGCAGGGACCTTCACTGTGTATATCTTCAAATCACATTGTGCTTTCAAAATCCTTCCACTTACAAAGGAAGGAAAGAGAAAGAAGGAAGAAGGTGCCCAAGTTTGACTCTCCTCCAAAGGTCCGCCTTGAGGACGGTCCCCAGTGTGGTGCCGTTGGGAGGTGCCGTGAGCCTCTAGAAGTGGGGCCTGTGGGAGGTCCGGAGGCCTTGGGGTGCGCTCTCACAGGGCATTACGGGGCCCCAGCCCCTCAGCCTATGCTCTCCTGCTTCTTGGCCATGAGGTGAGCAGCTTGCACTGCCATCCAGCTGTCCACCAGAGACTCAGGCAATGGATCTGTCCAGTCTTGCATTGGAACCTCCAAAACTATGAGCCAAATCACCCCTTTCTCTTTATAAGTTATTTATCTCAGGTATTTCATTATAGTAAGGGAAAGCTAAGCTCTGCTCCAACTTCTACAGGCTGAGAACCCTGGCCAAAAATGGTTGGTTCCAGCATTGGTCCAGCCTGCAGAGCCCTGCAGGACTTAGGTGAGGTCATTCACTAAGTGACCCCATCCAAAGGCCTGCAGGTTCATTCAAAGAACCAAAGCCCTCACCATGGCCTGCAGCCCTCTACCTCCTCATCTTCTCCTACTTCACCTGTTCTTGCCATGCTGGCCTCTTCCCCAGGATTTTTGCATATACTGTACTCTCTGTCTAGAAAGTTCTTCCTACAGATATTTGTCTGATTCATTCCCTACAACATTCAGGAATCTGCCCAAGGTCATGCCATCAGAGTAGCACTCCTCTTCTGCCACAATCTAGCCCAGTTCTGTTTTCCATCCGAACCCTTACCGCTACCCAATATATTCTGGATTTATCTGTATCTATCTTGTATCTATCTTCTTTCCGGCGAGTCTGAGTGCTCTTGCCCCAGGCACACGGTGGGAGCACAACTGAGAGTCATCAAAGAACATGGAGGCTGAGCTCAGATTCAGCCTGGCCTCCGTTTCCATGGCTTCCCAGGGCCTCGTGCCCCTAGGCCAATAGATCCTCCTCCATCACCTTTCCGGGATGAAGGCAGCGACACCCAGGTGGGAACACAGACAACCCAGACTCATCGTGTACCATCCTAGCCCCTCGCGCAGGCTGGCTGGGTCGCTGTGGGTCTTGGCACCACACTGAAGACCAAAGGCCGAGTGCTCTGACCAGTGCTCAGTTTGGACCATTTTCTCTGGGAATGGCAGCCCCTCTGCCTTCTGGTCAGGGACGAGTGAGTTGGTCACCACCAGGTAAGTGGGCCAGACCTCTGGGTTAGAGCAGTTAGGCCCCTCAGGCCCCGCGGCTGGGACTTACCGTTGACAGACGTGTCATATGGCTCAGCTTCTTCATAGTAACCCTCCGGGGACTCGATCTTTGGAACAGCAGGCTGTTTCCGTTCTGGAATCTGTGGCACGATCAAATAAAACAAACATCTTCGGATATGGCACTCCGGGAGTCACTTGGATTTAACCCTTTTTGTGGAAGGAAGACGTCTAGAAGGAAAGAATGCCTGCCTGAAGTTTAACGTGGGGGGACGGGACGGGACAGTGTGGAAACCCCAGGATCCGACCACACATACAAAGGCCTCTCCACACCCCCTTCCCTTCTCTGCGAGATGAGAATCCTCTCAGGGCCGTTTGGAGAATTTGATGAGACAAAACGTTTCCCCACAGGGCCTGGCCACATTAACTACAAGGAGACAACAGTTGTCACTGTGGGGGGTGGTCCACAACCCAGGTGTCCATAGGTGGAACAGAGAGGACAGTTGATAATGACAGAAGCCAAATCACTGGACTGCCGTCCTGCCAGCTGAGACTGGTCTCCCTGAAGAGGGTTGGCAGAGGTGGGCAGCTGTAGCACTGGACCTCAGTGCCCCTCCTGGCCTCAGGCAGCAAAGCAAGCCCAGAGGTGGCACTAAGGCCTTCGTCCCCAGCCACAGCAACCCTCCCCTGAGGGTGCACCTCCTCACACAGGAAGCAACAGGAGCATCTGGGCATCTCCTAATCCACCAGGTACTGCTGGGACTCGGGTATGAAGGGCCCTCAGGCTAGCTCCTTCTGAGGGCCAGGCCTCACATATAGTGGGCACACAACTGAGAACTGCTAGCAGATGACCTTCAGCTTGCTGAGTTAGCCTTGGGAGAGGTCTCTGCCCTCTCAGCTGTCCCTAGCCAGCAGCCTGAGAAAGGGTCACCTGAGAGGCCCCGCCAGTTTCCCAGAGTCCAAGGGGAAAGTGGCCCCTTCCCTCAGCAGCCACGGGGTCTCCTCAGAGAGCCCTGTTCTCCTGCATCCTGGGCTGTCCAGGGCTCCTGTTGTAGCTTCTGAGAAGCCCACTCCCAGCAGGTGGTGTGGACAATCCTGAGCGGGTGTGAAGAGGTGGGTCCCCTATGGAGAGAAGCTCCAGGAACCTAAGATCTGGCTCTGAACTAAGATGCCACAATTAGAAGAGGACAGAGCAAAGAATGATCCTTCTGCAAAAGCCCCCTGGAGGTCTTTATCACCAGGGTCTGTCACTAGGGGCTGACTATCCTGTCTAGAAGCACAGAACCAAGCAACATTTCATAAGTCTCCCTGAAAAATCTACTGTAAATGCATTAGTCCAGAGAGGAAGTGTAGAGAGTGTGGTGAGGAATTCAACTTCCTGTCAACTCAAATCCTGATATCCTAGCTGCATGACTCTGAACAACCAACTTGACCTCTCTGGGCTTCAGTGCAAAACAGAGTAGAAATATCTGTCACATGGGATTGCTGTAGGGATAAAACTGGGCTCAGCAACACTAAGCACTCAATAAATATTAGTTTTTATTAACCTAAGAAAACAAAATGTAAAAAATATCAAATGGAGAAGTTTTATGCATACAGTTTGGCAGAGGACAAATCAATGTATTCTAGAAGGATACAAAGGGGACTGTTAGGGCCTGACCTGGTGTATGCCAAGTTCTGCCCCACCTTGCTGAAGACAGCAGGTCAGAGCCCCAGGTCCCCAGGCTCCTGGGCAAAAGCACTAAAGTCAAGTTAAAGGAGAAAATGATTTTCATAAGAACTCAGAAGAGAGTCCTGTAACTGCAGGCGCATGAATGACCTGTAACCAGATGTCAAAGGAGAGGGACACTAACCTCCCCAGGGATCTGGAAAAAAGGTCACTATTTGAAGGATCAACATCTTTATGATGGTGAAGATGGTGAATATTAAATGAAGATGACTTCAAATCCGGAAATAACTTTCTGACTGTTCAGAGGAAGAGACAGGAAGAAAGTCACCCTGCTCCACGGGATTTAGCAGAGGTCCACAGATTTTTTTCATAAGGGGCCAAGGAGCAAATATTTGGGGGATTTGTGGGCCCCTTGGAGTCTCTCAGCTCAGATGTTCAATTCTGCAGTTGTAGCGCAGCACAAGATCCCAGTCACGATGCCTGCTGAACTGCACTGCTGTGCTGCAGAAAACTCTGCTCAACTAAAGCAGTGGCAGGGAGACTGGCCAGAGGGGACAGTGCCCACCCTGACTATGATGAGACTGACAGCTGACCAAGAGAGGGGGCCCAGGTGACGTGAGGCACCCCTGCAGCTCTAAGCAGCCTGCTCGGAATACATGCACTGCAGGAAGTTCTTGGTGGGGTAAGTGGACAGGCCACCCAGTACCCACACTGACCACGGAAATGCCCCTTTATGGGGTTGGCTGCTTCTCCCATAGGGCAGCTCACTTGAGACCTGCACCAACGTGTGCTCAGGCCTCTGAGGGGAGATGGGTGGAGATGGCTATGCTGGCCAGGAGGGAAACAGTGGCCAGCAACATCTGTTTCTCCTGCAGTGACCACAGCACCTGGCTGGGCAGACAGCAGCCTGGAAAGGCCACAGCTGCCTGAGTCACTGTCCACACCCACGAGGTTGCTCCAGACCTTTGGCTGCCCTTCTGTTGCTGGAAAGGCCTGCTCTCCACTGAGTCTGTGGGGGTTGGAGCCAGGGCCCAGGCCATCATGGAGAAAGTCCTGGCTTATGGCTAACAAGCATCCTGACCCTGGGACAGAGGCCACAATCCTGGCCTGGCCAGTGGCACTGAGGACACTGGGGAGACAACTGGCGTCCTCTGTAGCCCCCATGGGTGGCAACAGTCAGAGGTCCAGCACTCAGGTGGACGAGCCCATGGCACCCGGATGCTGCAGGGTCAGGGTCAGGGTAGGAAGGAGGGGCTTTCTGAGGAGGGCAGGCCACAGGGTCACTCTGGGCCCAGGCCCTGGGGTGGAGCTGCCACGCTCCCTCGATGAGGCAGCTGCGCCTCTGGTTCTTATCCTGGTTCTGGCTAACCCCTAACCCCACTCCTCTGGGGCCCTTGGACTAGGAGCTGCAGCTGCTTCAGCTCAGACCTGACGGGAGAGGCCTGAGGGAGCCAGGCGTGTGCACACCTGCACATGCGTGTGGGCAGGAGGGAGAATCCTGGCTGCTCCGTGCTGCCCTTGCTCACGCCATGCCTGGAACCCCTGAGGGTGGCTGTGGGTGCCTAGAGCAGAACAAGGAGGGACCTAGATAAGAGAGCTGCAGTCCACACCCCTAGCTAGAGGGAGTCCTAGAACGAGAAGTCCTCATGGCGTGGAGGGAGCCCAACTCTGGCCCCAGGTGTCTCCCAGACAGCCACAAGCTTCTCTGGTCAAGCAGCCCCCAGTCAAAGACACCACAGGAAGTCTCTCTGGACTTCCTGGGCCACATGCCTCCTCCATGCCTTCCTTCTGGGCCACATGCCTCCTCCAGAGGCACTTAATGCCAGGCAGTGGGTATAGGAGGCACCAAAGGAGCAGTAAAAACCGTGCCAGCACCCCGGAGGTTGCCAGCCTCACCACGCCTAATTAGTTTAAAGTTGTATTCTGGTCCCACTTTGTAAAACACTTATTTTAACTGGGCCCAGGGGCACAGGTCTGTTGTCCCACTGACTCGGGAAGCTGAGGTAGGAGGATCACAAGTTTGAAGCCAGCCTGGGCAACGTAGCCAGGCCCTGTCTCAAAAAATAAAAAGGAAGGGCTGGAGCTGGAGCTGGGGCTGGGGCTGGGGCTCAGAGGTGGAGCGCTTGCCTCGCACGTGTGAGGCACTGGGTTCGAACCTCGGCACCACATAAAAATAAATAAATAAATAAAGATACTGTGTACATCTACAACTAAAAAATATTTTTTAAAAATAAAAAGGGCTGAGGATGTAACTGAGGGGTGGTGCTGGGAATGACAAACTACTGATTTCTAGAAGGCTCAGCCCTCAGTGCCAGAGAGACTGTCTGGTAAACACCCTCACCCACCAGGTGCTGGTGTGGCCCACGGGGCACTTCCATTCAGCAGATGCCCAAGATGCCTAGGTCAGAATCAGATGCCAGATTCAGGACAGGAAAGTTCTAGCCCTGGTCCTGAGGTGCCATGTTTCCGGCCCTACCACCCAGCGAGAGAGCGAGCCTGGAACATGTCAGAAATCCTTTTGTCAGAACCACAGCTTCTCTCAACAGGTCAAAGCCCTCAGCAAGTGTGTGAGGGAGTGGAAGGGTGGTACTTCTCCAGTGCCCCAAAGCTCGGGGGGTCAAGATGAGGGGAGCCATCCTGACTGCCAGCCATGTGGCCCCAGCCGTGGGCCCTGGCTATGGGTCTAACCTCTAGGCTTGTTTCTTCACATGAAAAACCACAACGAAAACAGCCACCCCTTCGGGGGTGGGGGATGGTATCTGTGCTCCTGGAGTGGGTGGAAGCTCAGGGTGGGCAGCTGCTGGCATCGTCAGCACCATGGGTCACCCAGGGACTAAAGAGCAGTCCATCAAGGCTCACCTAGCCCAAGACAGAGTCCCACCAGCTGTCACAGCTTGAGGACCCCCATGCAATGGGGAAGTGTCCCAGGCACTCCAGAACGACCCTCCATCTCCGTAGTGAAGTCATATTCCAGTGTGAGGAGCCTGCTGCCTCAGGTAGGCATGAGGGAAGGGGGTCCAGAGCCATTCTGGGGTCAGGACCACTTCAACAGTGACATAAGCCTGCAGATCAGCAGTGGGTCATTTGACTGGAGCGCAGAGTGACCGTGGACTCAGTTTCCTGCTGAGGTGGACCCCAGGGCCAGCTGCTTCCTACATAAATCCTTCCTGCTGTGGCCCTATACCTTCTCTAAGAAACTGGCCCCAACTACACTCCTTGGGACAAATGGCTGGGTTCGAATCTTGATTCTGCCCCTGTGAGAAGTTAGGCTCCTCACCCATAAAACAGGGACACTGCTGCCCACCTCACTGAATGCCAGCGGCATGCTGCCCAGTGATCAGCATCGATGAGACAGACGCCAACATCCCTTCAACTCCAAAATCAGGAAACAAAGGGCTCAGGACCTTAAATAACTTTCTCAAGGTCCAAGGGCAAGTGGTTGGCAGCCCCGGCATCTGAACCCATGTCTACATGTTTCTGTGATCAACTCGCCTATCCACCCACCTATCCACTCATCCAAATAAACAATGCTGTGTATGGCCTACTGTGTCCCCACACTGAACGTGAAGCAGCAAGTGAAAGACATGGTCCCTGTCCTGGGGCACTTATATCTGGTGGAGGAGACAAATAATAAAAAGATCTTGTCAACAGTGGCAGGTGCCATGGAGGGGTGAAGGGGTGGGGGCAGTAGTAACGGGCAGAGCAGGAGTGGAATGCCCCACGCAGCCTGGCTAGGGAAAGTCTAAGTGCGTCCGGGAGATATGGCAGCAACAGCCACAGGAGACCCAGTGGCAGAGGAAATAGAGAATCCGTGAAGCAGGTCCCAGGGCAGTGGCATAACCCAGGAGCTGGAGGAAGGCCAGCTGAGAGCCATGTGAGGAGGCTGGGCAGGAGCTAGGCTGGACATGCAGGACCTGGACCGTGTCAAGGAACATCTGTCTCTAGGTTAATGAGAACCACTGGGAGATTTCAAGCAGGAAGTGAAGAGTGATAAGATTTACAGTTTCAAAAGATCATAGTGGCCTGAGCTGGGGACCACAGCCATACATGGACCCTCTCAAGGGACTAATAAGGTGTTAGATATACACACATACTTGACACAGTCTCCCCATGTCCATCACCCTTAGCATTGGGAATATGGTGGCCTTGAGCAAATGACAAGTCACCTGTGGAGCTGCTTTTGCTCTGTCTCCCTTGCCTTGTGCCCTGCACACACAGGATACTCGGAAAATGCCAGAGACTTGGTGGACAACACGGCTGAGGACAAGTGGAAGTTCTCAGGGCCTAAGTCATGAATACCAGGGACCCTGGATGAACACTTACCGTCTTGGGTGGTGGAAGGTCTGGAAGGCTCTTCTGA
Organism: Sciurus vulgaris; assembly: GCF_902686455.1. Taxonomy (NCBI): domain Eukaryota; kingdom Metazoa; phylum Chordata; class Mammalia; order Rodentia; family Sciuridae; genus Sciurus; species Sciurus vulgaris. The sequence continues at coordinate 16,122,748 of NC_136464.1, read as the reverse complement.
GGGGCCAAGGTATGCTGGCCAGGGCCCCCATTGCTCAGTGGGCCCTGCTCCTCAGGTGCTGTGGGAAGCAAGAGAAGGCTTTGGTGAGGGGTGCCTGGCCTCATGGCTGGGTCCCATTACCCAGGAATGTCTGGTCACTCATCCTATCCGTCACATGCCTTCTATTTGAGCAGGTGCTAATTACCCAGGCAGGCTGTCCCAAAGTTGTTTCACCTCCAAGAATAGGGTGCAACAGTGCCCCAGTCGTGGGCAGATTCCTCGGAAGGAAACAGCTTGGGGTTTCTGGCAGGCTCTGTGGCCCCCACCCACCTACCCCGTGTCAAAAATGGCCCAGCCACAGAGCTGCAGCGAGAGAAGCGGCTGCCTGGCAGGCACTATATTGAGCTGCTCTCAGCACAGACCCTGTGATTATGGCTCTTTCCTCCCACAGCTGACCCTGAAGGTGAAAGATCCTGGGCAGAGTGGGAGCTGTCATCGGACTGAGTTCTGCAGTCGCAGGCTTGGAGGTGGGGGATGAAGGTGGGGCTGGAAATGAGGCCATCACCCCTCTGAGTCCTTGCGATGGGGTCCCAAGGCTCTTCTGGGCCCCACTCTCTTGGCTAATGCAGCCAGCTCCAGACAGACAGCTCGCAGGTCTGACCTTGGGGCTCTGGAGGCTGCTGTCTCCAAGCCTTACCAGGGCTCAGCGCTCCGCAGCCGAGTTCACACCTCTCCAAACCTGGCCATCTGAGTGGCAGGCTTGGGAGTTGGGAGGTGAAGCTTCTGATGCCCCTCCCTCTTCTACCACTGGGCAGCTGTGCACACCCCTGGGCCCCCCAGGGTCCTGACAGACCACTCAGAGACTGAGAAGGAAAAGCAGTGAGCAGAAGAGCCAGGGGCCAGGGAGGACGCCATATGCCTCTCCAGTAGAAGAAAAGACGTTCTGCTCCCAAGAGCCCTTGTGCATCATCATCTTTGAATATTGAAATGGTTGCCCATGGCGTGTCTCCTCCCTCCTTCCCGCACAGACTTCTATCAAAAGACAAGGCTGGAACCGTGGGATCAGCACCACACACAGCTGTGCTCCCAGCACATCTGAATTATGACTTCCTGTTCTTGGGATGATGCTAGGAAAAGGAGATTGCGGGACAGATTCCTTCCTCAATGGGCAAGGAGGTGGCGGCCGGCTGAAAACCCAAAAATACATCAACCCAAAATACCATCAACCAAAATGTGTCTTCCAAAAATAACTCCTCCAGGCCTGTCTGCGAGCTGGCTGGGAGGAAGGGGGAGCGAGGGAGCTGAGCCTCGTGCCTCCTGCACCTCCTGTGAGCCAGCTGTTGCCAGCATCCAGCAGCCGACCCAGCCCCGTACCTTTGTCCTGAGACTCGGCATTCTGTTGCCTGTTGACTGTCACTTTGTTCATGTAAATGTACTCCTCATCAGAACCTGCAGGAGAAGAATTGAAGAGGTGGGCTTTGTGTGACTTCCAGGGAGAACAGTACCCGCAAGACGGCTTTCATCTGCTTGGGTTCCAGTAAAAGCACTTGGCATTTCAGGTTGGTTAGGAGTCCATCATAGAGCGTTGACAGGTTTCCAAACAAGAAATTGCAAACTGCTGGCTGCTAGTTTTCTAGCTTGGGGTAGTGGGGGGAGAGGGGAAGGGCAGGGTATAGAAGGACAGCTTTGGGAATGACAATTGGAAGTTGAAGAAGACACTCATACCTCAAATATCTGCCGTGCGTTCCACCAGGGGCAGAAGTCTTAGTATTTCATTTACACTGTAGAATGTTCCCTACCTGCCATTCCCATCCTGGTCTGAAGTACTCAGATGAATTAATCAGAGGGATGTCCAGATAAGGTAGGACACTCTGCGGACCAGGAAGCTGTCACCTAGACCCCTAAGTGGGTGTCACTGGCTCCGAGTGGGTGGGTGAGGTGCTGAGAGCCATGTCTTGAGTTCTAGGTGACAGAAGAGAGGGTTGGGAAGGAGAACCGAGGAGCCCGATCTACCCCGTAGATTGTGTGCTGCAGTAGCACAACTGGTGCCCTTCAGAATGCCTGTGTGCAGGAGCGCCACCTTCCAGTGCCCATAGGCAGAGGAGAGCTAGCCTCTGACCAGGTGCTCAATTCCTAATCCCAGGTGAGTTCTTCAGATGCCAAGGAAGAGTTCATCCTGACATTTCTCCTCTTCTAAGCCCTCCCAAAGTTCTTTTGCAGCCCTCAATTTATATTTCCTAGAAACTTGTGGCTGATAAATTCCAGTGGTTCAAGAGCAATCCTGAGCCAAGAGACCCAATTCAAATCCTTGGCAAAGGAGGTAGCTGGGGGTTGGGTCTGTTCCACGGCCACAGACCGTCTAGACTCCAGCCAAAGGCCTACTAAACAAGCCTGAGACCAAGGAGAATCCAGGAGGAGACTGGATGGTCCTCAGCCATCAACCCACAGGACTAACACCACAGTGCCCAACCCTTCCAGGACCAGGGGCGATGTCACCCTATGCTGAGAACTGCAGCTGTTTATGGAAGGAAGTCATCAGGTGCCAAAGTGCACTCTTCCACAAGCTGAGACACCTTCTCCAGAGTGCAGCTCAGGGGACAAGTGCTCAGCAGGGGGAAGCAGCAGGTAGCATATTTCTGGGCAAACCAACTATCCCTTACAACTCAGATCCTTGTCTTCATAGTGTAGAAAACAATCATGATGTTGCTACCGAACTGGGAAGTTTTCAAGCATACAAATGTTAAGTAGTAGGGAATCTGGAAAAGTAAACTAAGCTTAGGGCTAACCAGTATTAAAAATGGCAGCCTGAAACATGGCAAATGACCCAAAGGCTCAACAACAGGAAAATGGTAAAATAACCATGGCACATCAGCATATAGAATCGCTGGTCACCTTTAAAAAATAAATGGATTACCAGGTGTGGTGGCACATGCCTGTAATCCCAGTGGCTTTGGAGGCTGAGTCAGGAGGACCATGAGTTCAAAGCCAACCTCAGCAAAAGTGAGGTGCTAAGCAACTCAGTGAGACACTGTCTCTAAATAAAATACAAAATAGGGCTGGGGATGTGGCTCAGTGTTTGAGTGCCCCTGAGTTCAATCTCTAGTAACTGGCCCCCAAAATAAATAAAAAAGTAAATGGAAAACTAGAGAGTGTGCTAAATTGACACAACAGCTTTGAAGGTGATTTTGAAGGATGATTTAATTTTACACATTCGTATTCTTTATCCCAGCATTTCCACTACCAAAAACTTATCCTCCAGCACATAAACAAAATTTTGACAATGTTCATTGCAATACTGTATTAAAAAAAATTTTTTTTTTTCCAGAAAAGACAACTTAAATGCCCATCAAAATAGGGGTAGTTGAACATTAGGGCTTATCTCTCCATGGATACTACACACCTGCAAAAAAATAACAACAAGGTTGTTCTAAGTCTGTTATTTGCAAAGATAGTCATGATTCAAGAGTTAAACTATCAAGTTTCAGAGTAGCAAAAAATAAAGGTATGTGAACTGCTGACACGTGGAAATGTATACATCTAGCAAGTCTAAATATAATGTAAAGCAGAAACAGAAAGGCAAACTACAACTATACAAAAATATTCAGATCTGACATTGATAAAAATCAGAAAAAGGAACTGGAAGTCCATAAATAGTGTCATTTCATATTCATTTCTTTTTTTGTATCATTGACCAAGTTCATATTTCTGTGTGAAAAAAATAAAAGGCAAGACATTGTTGTGACTGTCTTAACTATTAGATTCTGAGCAGGTGCTTTCTCCCCAAGATGATTCGAACATTACAGAGAAAACTCACCTCCCCATGAGGCTGTATGCTCCCTCACTGAGCACTCTGTAGGCCTGTGATTGACACGGCTTGATTCCCAAAGGATTACTAACCCAGAACTACCCAGGCTGGTTATAGAAGGCTTCCAAAATCTTTGTAATTGTGCAAAAAGTATAAACCTGGCCCACAGTAGTCTCAGGTAGTGGTAGCCTAGGTCTGGAGGACCTTCTATCATTCATTCATTCATTTTTTTTTTTTTTTTTTTTTTTTTTGCTATCGGGGATTGAACTTAGGGCACTGGAACACTGAGCCACATCCCCAGCTCTTTTTTGTATTTTATTTAGAGACAGGGTCTCACGGAGTTGCTTAGCACCTCACTTTTGCTGTCTGGCTTTGAACTAGCGATCCTCCTGCCTCAGCCGCCCAAGCCACTGGAATCGCGGGTGTGCGACACTACCCCCGGCTCACTCATTCATTTTTAGAAGCATGTTGAGCATCAGCAGTGTACCAGGAGCTGGGGATACAGCAGAGAACCATGAAGATGTTGTCTCTGGCTTCAGAAACCCCCCAATCTGGTGGAGAAGAGAAACCCTGACTAAAGAGTTACATGGCAGGTAGAAAATGAAGGCAGCCATAAGTGGTGTTGGAAAACGAGCCAGTAAAGCTCAGAGCAAGTGCGGCCTTCTTAGGAGATCTGCCCTTGTCTGCAGAGGGAGTTTTTCCCCACAGAACTGGGGCTGGGGAGAGGTGGGCACGAAGCTCTTTGGGTTGGGTAGACAAAAGCATTTGGAGTACTCAACAGAGGGGCAGTCACTGACACTCAGGCGCCTCCAAGCAGGGGAGTGAGGGTATGGCTCTTGTTGGCAAGGGAATGAACAGGCCACAGGCGGCCAAGACCCCGACAGAAAGACCTCAATGTGTGCCCTGACCTCATCCTCAGGACAAAAAGCGGACAGGGTAGAGAATTTGTGTTATGCCAAGAAAATGAAAAGCTCAGAAACCCAAATGGACAATTCTGCTTGAAAACACAAATGCACATTGATACACGCACTCGCTCACACCCTGCCCGGCGCGTGCAAATGGCAGCTCAGCCCATGTGGACCATAGGCTATCTTGAAATGACCAGCAGGCCCCATCTGCAAGACCCAGAATGGGCCACGTTTTTAGTAAATACAGTGAGGCAGGACTGACAGCCCTGAGGAAGACGGATGCTTTACCTTCAGGGTGGGTGGAGAGTATTAGGATTTGGTTCCAGGCAGCACAACAGATAGTCTGGTGCAACTGAGGCTGGGGAGGTAGGGGAGTACAATGGTTAGGTCTACCTGCACTGGCTCTATCGCTCACAGTCATAAGCCTTGGGCAAGTGACTTTCTAAGTCCTTGTTCCCTTGTGGGTAAGATGGGGATACTGACTCCATCACAGATTTGGGATGAGGATTAAATGACATAGTTTATGTCGCTAAATATATTAAGTGCTGTGCCAGGACACAGTATGGAGTCAATATTATTTGCTGTTCTACCTTCTCTGTGGTCTAAAGGGTACAAATAGGACCAAAAAAGAAGTTCTCTGTCAAACAGTGACTATCAATAAGTGAGCATCACCCCTGAGAATATAAGCCATGGCTACAGCCTCAGAAAGGCCAGACACAATTACCAGCAATCTGGGGCCACTCCAAGTGATAGGCACTGGGGAGCCCCCTGACCAGTGAGCAGCCTTCCACTATCACAAGCTGCAGAGACCAGGGTAGGGAAGGGCTGACCTTATAAGGGTAAGTCAGGGCAGAACAAAGGTCCCCTAGAGAAGCTACGCAGCACGTTAAACCAAAAAGTGACCCAATACAGGAGGCACTGCAGTACATTCACACTGAGAACTATGCGTCTGACCCATAATAAAGAGGTGTGTTCCAACTCCTCACAGAGGCGGTCTTTATAATTGATGTTCTCAAGTCCCAGCACATCTTGAAAGGTCTGGGGAGTGTGGCTCCTTCTGCAGAGTGAATCAGCCCTCACTGGCGTTCCTGCTTTGTTCTATGGGTTTCCCCTCCGCCTTTCTCACGGAGCCCGTCTTTGAAGTGTATTCCTGCAGACGCTGCTACAAAGCCAGGAGGAGCCTGGGAACTGTGGGGTGGCCTGGAGGAGGCGAGGAGGGGCTCCAGGAGAGCACCCCGGATGAGAGCTCCCCCAAGAGGGAAGGCTGAGGGGCACCCAGCAACAGGCTTCAGCTTTACTTGTCTCTGTCGTTCAAAGAATAGAAACACATTTTCCTGAGAACAAAAGAGGGGGAAGGAGCCTTTAAATGCTGCCTGGCAGATTCAGGTTGGATGCAGGGAGCATTTCCGGACTGGAGCAGGTGGAGACTTCCCTTCCCTGGCACGACTTGAGCTGCTCCTACCAAGAGGCAGATGGATTAGATGCCCTTACTGTCCCCAAACAGCATCTCCCGTTCTCCAACACCTGACAAAATTCAACTCAACTCTATGGCTTCACAAGGTTTTCTTTTAAAAAAAAAAAATCCAAATTTGCTAGAAATGAAACCATATGTCCACAAGAAGACAGGAACAGAATGCTCATAGTAGCCTTGAAGCACAAATCAGAGAACAATTCAAATGTCCTTCAGCAAATAAATGGATAAGCAGATTGTGGTGTGTTCACAGAATGAAACTGTCCTCAATAAAATACTGGTATGTCTGACAGCATAGACAAAGCCAGACGTGGAACACACACATGCACATGATTCCATTGGTACAAAACTCAAAGGCTGCCATTCTGTAGTGAGAGAAATCAGGGCAATGGTTCACTTCGGTTGGGGTGGGAAGGGAATTAACTGAGATAGGGCCAGACAGAATCTTCTGGATGACAGAAATATTCTATGTTATGTTTTGGGTGGCAGGTACCCAGGTCTAGAGAGTTACTAAAACTCATGAAGTTGTACTTAAGATGGGCACACTATATTACAATTAAACTACCACAATAAAATTATACTCCTTGTATGTATGATTTATCAAATGAATAAATGCATTCTACTGTCACATGAAACAAATTAGGACAAATTTAAAAATTAAATTAAAAAAAGATGAGAAAATGATAAACTTAAAATTCTGAGTTACAGAGTCTTAAAGATGTTTTTCTTCTTTTCCCCTTAGATTGTATAATACTGGAAAAGTTATTTCAACTCTTTGGCCTCAGTTTCCTCCTCTGTAATAGCAGCACCAACCCCATAGGGGCATCTGAAAGATGAAACAAGTTCATTTGTGTGGGGGAGGGGACTCAGTTCAGTGTCAGGTGTTGTTACAATAGTTCATTACCCCTTATCCACTTCCAACCAGGAAGGAAAAGTCTTTTGAAAATACTTTGTTTAAAATTTCACTTGGGCTGAGTTCTCAGAGATTTCTGGGGCTCCCACTCGGGTCCCCCCTGCAACCATTATTATGACTGAATTGTGCCTCTGTGCACTAAATCACAGGTTAAATCCTAGCCCTCAAGACTGCAGAATATGACTGTAGTTGAACATCGGTCTTTAAAGGGGGAACTAACTTAGGATGAAGTCACAAAGTCGGGCCCTAATCAGGACATAGACACATGCAGAGGGAAGACACGTGGGGACAGATGCTCATTGGCAAGCCAAGGAAAGAGCCTGCCCTGCTGACTCCTTGACCCCAGATTTCTGGCCTCCAGAGGTGTGAGAAAATAAACGTCTGTCGTTTAAGCCGCCTGTCTATGGCATTTTGTCATGGCGGCCTGAGATGACTAGCGAGCCATCCCTCATCTCCGTGGGGCCTCTCCATGGCCCCTGGGCCCACACTTACTGCTGCTCTTGGTGTAAAGCCGGAGGAGCTCGGCCAGGCCGCTCTTCTTCACCACGGCGGTGCTGCTCAGGTTCTCCTGGTCCAGGATCTTGAGGAAGTGGTCCAGCTCTGCCAGGAGTTGCTCCAGGGCTGGAGACCAAAAACAGGAGATACCTCTCAGTGGCGCCTTCTCCCCAGAGGCCCGTTGTGGATACACCTCTGCATCCCGCAGCATCCCACCATGATCCCTCTGGTCCCGGGAGGAAGGGTTTGTGGTGAGGCCTGGTGGCACTGGGGCACCCAGCCAGGAGGTGGCATTCTCAGTTCTAGGGTCACAGTGGGAGAGAAATAGGCCCTTGACTTTAGACGGATGTCCTCGGCTGCAGTCACAGGTCCGCCCTTTGCTGGAGGAGTGACAGTGGCCAGGTTAGCCCCACATCCTAAGGGTATGCCTTCCACTGTAAATGCCTGTCCTTGCGGGGTTCTTGTGGGGAAACAAAACCCAGCCTCAAGAAGCTCTGCCAGGCGCGGCCTTCCGCCCTCAGAGGTGTGGTTATGAGCAGGGTCACTTGCATCTTGGCTCTCTCCAGGAGACTTTGAAACTATTATTTAAACCTCTCAGGTCATTTCATAAATACTTCATAAAGTTCCTTCCAGCTCTGAAATCCAATGGCTCTGAGCCTGATCTTGATTTGGCTACATGACTTTCTAAAGGACAAATCTGATCACAGACACCCACCATTAAAAGCCGCTCCTGGTTCCCCTGACACCCTACTGACCTTCCTCCAGACTGCCACAATATCAGCCCCACACCCATCACCTCCCTCTGCCGCCCAGCCATTGTGCTTCTCTGGTGCTCCCATGCTGTGGTCTCCTCCCCTGGCAGATCTTACTCATCCCTCAGGTCTTGGTCTAGGTAACATTCCTCCTGGGATGCCTTCCCTGAGCCTCTGGAACAGTGACGGCTCCTTTGACAGATAATCCCTTTGCTACTGGTCCCTATGGGAGGCCCCAGAAGGAACAGAGCCTTGTGGATGCTAAATGCTGATCTCCAGAACTAAAAGCTAATGATCTGGTGTTGCTTTGAGTCACCTAAGCTTGGTAACTTGTTACAGCAGCGATAAGAAACATATACCCTCTCCAAGCTCTGACTGTGCTATAATGTAACTTTCTGTGTACCTATTTAACTATAAGCTCCAAGGACAAGCTCTGTGTCTAGCTTATATTTCCAGGGCCTGGAATAATGCCCAATATTTATTGACTAACTGAATGAATGAAAGCAAAGCTAACCCATCTCCTCATTGTGCACCCAAATCACTCCATGGCAGTGTACAAGAAAAATAATTCTGGCCTGGATTAGGCTGAAAAGGAATCCACTGAAAATCCAAAATCCAGGACATCCTACCTAGCTAAAACATTAGAATAGACAGGTGTTTTAAAAAAGATCTCAGCTTACTTTTCTAGTTTACAGAGAATAGGAACAACACTGAGAACCCAAATAATCATTCCCCTAATTGGTCTAAATGAAACCAACCCTGAAGTTTCCATGTGGACGAGCTATTCTAAACTTGGCCCCCAGCAACTTGCCACCATCTGGAACCTCTGGTGGCCCTGCTTTTATCACAGCCCCCCTGCCTTAGGCCAGACTGAGCTCCTTCTCCATCTGGACAGTCTTTGACAGTGTCCCTCTGGAAGCCAATCAAAGCTGGGCAGAAAAAGGCACAATGCTGTAACTCCACATTACATTGTTCACCCCCCACCCTGTCTTCCTGGCATTGCTGGTCAGACCTGTAACCACACTGAGGTTTATAAATAGCCAGAGGGAGGGAGGAGGCAGGCAGCACTGGGCACACCGGAGGACATGGCAGAGACCAGGCTCTTCCAAGAGGTCAAATGTTTGCCCAAAGAGGACGTGCCACGAAGGGGCTCTGGGTGGATCTTGAAGATCCATCTCTCTGTGGATCCAGAGAGAAAGGGAAATGACTTCTCTGGTTTATAAGAAGACAGAGAAGTATCAGGGAAGCCCGGGCACCATGGGTATTGCTAGAGGATGCACCCAGCATCTTGTCCTCTTCATGGGCAAGGGTGTCCACCATCTGAGACCGCAGGGCTTCTCGGCTGGAGTCCCCACCTCAGCCCCAGACCCTGCTATAACCAGAATGGCTCATCAAGAACCAGGAGCCACATTGCCAATCACCCTGCCCTGGTCCAACCTGATGGTTGCTGCTGTGTTTGGACAACTGAGCTGAAGTGGAGAAGCCCTAGAGGTGGTACCGAGCTGGAGAACAGAATTAAACAAGGAAACAGAGGGAGAGAGATGACTGCAAAGCTACGACTCTTTCCTGAAATAGAGTCAGGAGGACTCATCACCCAGCTTTATAAATCCGACCTCTATGAACAAATCCCGACTGCTCTTAAGTCATCAAGAGTTTATTCAGGGTCCCCCTAAGCTGGCCCCAGAGAAGATTTTAAAAGAAAATAAAATGAGGTCCCCAAATGGAGAGGCCTTAGGTTGGGTCTTGCTTTGTTTTTAACAGCTATTCCTGGGTTTCCTGTAGGTTGCAGGGTCTCCACAGGCTTCAGCAAGGAGTTTAGAGAAGTCAAACCAGGGAAAACAGAGGAAGAACATGAGGAACGCGACTTGGAGCTGCAGACTCTGCTCCAGCAGGACCCAGAAAAGCGAAAGGGCCCCGAGAGGCAGCTGGGTCTCTGTCACGGTCCCCTGGCCCGGTGAACTCCTCTGGGCTGTACCTCTGCAGACTCCCGACTGACAGAATGGAGGGGAAAGCATGAAAAGTGAAAGCATCGCATGACTTCCACATCCTCAGCTTTTCCCCAAAGTTGCCCGATTCCTGGAAAACAGCCTTTGTTTAAGTTTCATGTGAGCAAAAGGATAGGAAGTGTGTGCCTGGCTCTTGGGAGACAAAGGTGACCCAGGGAGATCCTCGACCCTTCTGGAGGCTTCCTATCTGTAGACAGGGCATCCTGTGGACACACAGGGCGAGAATGGGATTAATTCAGGAATGTCTGCAAGGACCAGGAATGTGCCGAGGAAAGAGAGGCAAACCCTGGGGTTAGCAGGGAGAGGACTTGTAAGCTGGTCATTCAGGAACACCTAGGAGCTCACCAGGGAGTACCAGTGGCTCTAGCATCAGGGGCCTATGAAGCACAGGGGCTGGTGGTGCTGGACTGCAAGAGGCAGAAGGTGGGCTGAGGCCAGAACCGTAGGTTGGGTAGTGGAGTAGAGGGTGACGGTTTTCTTTGCCTTGCTTAGGAGTCAGCACAGAGTCCTGCAGGACCTGTGGCCATGTAATGGGCAGGGCAGGCAGGAGATGGAAACACTCCAAAGACAGTGGGGAGGACAGCTGGGAGGGGATGCCGGGAGGCCAACCAGATGCCTGCATTTGTGCAGAAGAAATAATGGTGCTATGACCTCATCGGGGCAGCTGGGCGCCCTGCCATCAGCTGTACCCCTACTGTTTCCTACTCTCACAACCACCCTGCAAGAGCACAGCTGTGGAATGAGCTACTGAGGCTGAATCACAACCTAACTTGGTTGCATCCCCAGTGAAGAACAGCACTGGGGTTCAAACACAAGTGTGTCCAAGTTCAAAGGATTTGCTGTCTGCTGTGTGCTGGCTGTCGTGATTCCCCAGGAGATGGAGAGGTCTGTCTGAGTCATGGCCTCTGCTTCCTGGTCCACCATATACTGCAAGGCAGAGGTTGGGTGCAGGAGACAGAGAGAAGGGGTTGAGGGAGCTATGTGACAGGTGTGGCCATCAGGACCTGGTGATCATTCGGTGAGATCAGGGACTATGAGGGAAGCTGCCTGGATGGCTGAGAGATGCAGTAAGTCATTTGACGTAGGGGCTGGGGATACCATGGTGAACCTGGCAGCCGTGGTTCCTGCCACTAGGGAGCTGACAGGCTCAGCAGACGGTAGGGGAGGATGGTAGCTGGGGTGCTGTCTGCTCAGGACTCCCACACTTTCCTCTTCTTCTAGGATATCTGTTTCAGATGAAGGGTAAGCACCAAGATTAAAGAAGCCCTGGAGAAGTGACCAGAGTAAGATTCCAGGAACCAGAGAAGTCATTTCCCTTTCTCTCTGGATCCACATGGTTCTTCAAGATCCACCCAGAGTCCCTCTCTGGGCAGCTGCCCAAGACCAGCAGCAGTCAGGTCCCTTGCCAGCTCTGCCTCCCTAGATTCCTTTCTCTCAAAGTCAACTGCTCCTGGTCATCTCAGCATATATCAAGTCTAGATATAAGTCCTTCCTGGTCAAGGTCAGTGCTGGTAGGTCTGGGCATCTAACAAGGTGCCCATATGCTACCCTGTCAGTGATCCCCGCACAGATATGTCCTGTTGGGGTCCAGCTATGGATGCTTGGAAATAACAACCAATAGGGGCAAGGCTCCAATTTGCGCCAACCCCAGTGACATTTTTCAACCCTCAGGGCTCGGAGGGGTGGGCCACCCCTTGGAGGAATGTGGCTGTTCCATTGAGGCTTCGGAACGTGCTCATCACTTCTCCTCCTCCCCCACTGTCCCCCACACTTTTCATTTCTGTTTCTTCCTGGTCCTCCAGTGGAGGGAGGGGAAAATAAGCCTGTTGTTCATTCTGGAAACTGTAGGCCCTTGTGCAGGCTTTCCATCCTGGCTCTGTTAAAGTTCAGGGTTGTCTGCTCAGGGTCTGACAAATCATCAATAAGATTCTTGTTCAGGGCTTCCAAGGCCCACGCAGAGCTGGACGGTTCAACTGCACGATTCATTGCCTGGTCCTGGTGGAGCCCCGCCTCCAGATGACCTCCTCCCCCGGCTTTCCTCATCTTGGGGCCGTCTCCCTTTTTGGTCACTAGGTTCCCAACCATAAACATCTTCCCAACACTCCAAGAAAGCTGCGCTTCCCGGTTCCCCTGCTGCCTGGTGCACACATTTTTATTTATTCAGCTGCATCTGCTGATGGCCCATGATCGAGCTTCCTCCCAAACATCAAACCAAGCAGACCTGTTCTTATGTGTGAAGACACGCGCCCCCCTCCCCATTTCCCAAACGCTCCTAAGATCAAGCCACTGGGCACATTATCCTCAAAAACTCCACTGCTGGGACCAGCCAGTCATGAAGCTGGCGAAAGTTCCTGTAAGAAGCGTCAGCTTCACGTAGATGCGGCAGAGGGACAGAAAATGCTGGATGGTTCCTCCTGATCAGAGGGTCCTCAAGTTCTCAAGGTGGGCTTTTGGGAAACAAGTCCCTTCACTCCATCAGAAAAGGGAGACTACAGACCAATTACTCCCTTTCTTCAAAAGTGCCCCAAATCGAGTCAGCCTCTGCCAGGCACCTCCTGTGTGACTGGCATGCAAGTAGGAAGTGGGACTTGTTCTTTTTTTTTTTTGGTAGTAAAACACACATAGCACCTACCAAGTTCATCATTTTATAGTTCTGTGGCATTAAGAACTTTCTGCTGGGGGCCATCACTGCTATCTAGTTTCAGAACTTTCATTACTACCTCGGATGGAAACTCATCAGTTACTCCCTGCCTCCTCTTCCCCCAACCATTAGCAACCACGAATCTGCTTTCTGTCTCCCTGAATTTGCCTATTCTGGATATTTCATAGAAATAGAATCATACACTATGTGCACTGTGGGGTCTGGCTTCTTTCACTCAGCATTCTCGTTGAGGTTCAAGGATATTGTAGCATGTACCAAGAGTTCATTCCTCCTCACAGCAAATGCAATTTCATTATGTGGATATACTAGATTCTCTTCATCCATTTATTACTGGTGTGAGAATTTTTTTAATAGAAAATATTTTTCTATTGGGACATAATTTACATATCTTAAAAAAATCCTGTTTTTACTATGCGGTTCTGTTGCAGTTGTGGTAGTCACCACACCACAATCAAGCTATAGAATATGTCCATCACCCTAAAAAGTATCTGTGCCCTTTTGTAGGCAGCCACTTCCATTACCACTGCCTGGTATGGCACCCATGGCCTGTGGAGTCTGACTCCACTGACTTAAAAGGCAGAGAACCAGTCGCATCCTGCGGACGAGAAGGATGTCCCTTTCCCTTGCTAAGATCATCCCGTTGCATGGTTAGAGGGCAATGTTCATACAGCTTCTCTACTGGGCACCTCTGCAGAAACTCTGGAGGTCCCTACTTCTCCATACCAGTGTGTACTATAGCATCTTGCTGCTGACTTTCAAGGACATGCTCTGTGTGAAGTCCACTTAGCACATGCCACTCAGGGACATGCACACAAAAGGCAAAAACAGTGGGGAGAAGCTTTGACAAATCCCTGTGCCTGGGTCCACCCCCCCCCCCCCCCCACACACACACAGCCCCTTTGGTCTGGGTGTGACCTGGGATCTCCTGAGATTTAAAGGCTTCCCGGCTGATTCTAAAGTAGCACCAAGGTAAAAGACCATTGAGCTAGATATGGGTTTGATGAATTGCTTTATGAAGTCTTTGCACTTCCTAAAAATATTTATATCATTCCTTCAAGCTCCCATAGTACTTCTATGGGACTCAATTTTGATTTATATGTAGAACTTTTTACGTTCATGCCTGTTTCATGAAGTCAGATGCACTTGAAAATAGTTTTCCTTTCCTTTCTGAACAGTAAGGGTATAGAGAACCAGGACCAGGATGTCCACATGTTGCTGAGCTCAGTTCTTTGCCTGCTTAAGCAAGTGGAAATTCTTAGCACTGCTGACCAGTACCCAAAAGATTCACAGACTCCCCATCAGCAGACCTGGACCCCAGGAGACTGAGCCAGAAATGTAAATAACTTTCTCCAGAATAAATGCTCCAGGAATTGTTCTTTATCGCCATGTCCAAGAAACGGTGAGGGGGGAAGGGTTCTGCTACATTTATTAGCAACGCGCACACTCTGCTCCCAGCTGCGCCTGGCCTTCAAGGGTCACCCGGCCATCATTTTTGCAAGATCTGGTTTTTCTCACCTATCTTTGAGTCTCATCACTTAAAACACTTTCCCCAGGAACAGCCTGCCCTCTGCATTCCCAGATCAGCTATGTGAACAGAGGAGATGGGACAGATGCTTTGCTGTGTCCTGCACGACTGGAAAAACAACTCAAGCTGCTCACCGCTGACCTCTCAAATGGAACAAACCTCCCCAAGAGCAGAATTCCAACCCCGGCTAAGAAGCCAGCTGGAACCAGAGCCCTCAGATAGGGCCCTTCAGAAATTCACACAGTAACAGCGGAAGACATCAAACCAAGTCTGGCAAGGCAGAAAAGACCCCAGACCTGCAGAGGACACCTCCACTGTGCCCCACCGCCCAGAAGCATGGCCTGTCCACACAGCCCCACAGCATGAGGTTGTTACTTGGTGATTCGCGTTGTTTCCTATTTGCCCCAGGAATGGAAGTTCTTTGTTCCCAGTGAAACTGAAAGCTGTGTGTGGGTAGGACCACATCTTCGGGTTTGGTTTCCCTCACTGTGCCTAGACAAGGCTTATCCTCGCTGAACATGATGCTTCCAGACACATGGACACACACACACATACAGCCTCATGAAAGCTCCTTCCATTAAAAGGTATGGACAGCACAGTCCAGTAGGCCGAGGCTTACAGTCCCTGACCACAATTCCAGTGGGCCACTTGACATCACTGAAAGGATCACTCAGAGGCATCCCCTGATGGCTGATGGGATTGAAAGGGCACAGGTATCTCGCTCCTGGATGGCACTCTGGGGGAGAACTTTCTCAAGGGTCTGAGGGGATGTAGAGGAGACTGCTCTCCTAGGGACTAGGAACCCAGACCCTTCTCCAGCAGTTCAGAGGTCACAAGAGGGCAGGTTTGAGACACTTCAGGTTCCTGTGGCCACCATGGTCCAGGCCAGACAAAGAGACTCGGGGGCCCAGGGGGGCCTTTGTTTCCAGCCCAGTTAGGACATTCCTTACATGCAATCTGCCAGAAGAGTGGCTTCATTCAGAGTCAGCGGGGGCCAGTTATGTGGGTGGGAGGCACAAAGGTTTAGCTGGATATCTCTCCGCGTGGCAGATCACTCAAAGGGCACGAACCACTTCAGTCTCACAAGAGGCTATGGGGGGAGGGGTCATTCAAGTCCACATTGGAAGCTTGGGTAATACTGAGTCTAGACTGTGTAGAATATACTGTGCACAGAAAAAAAAAAAAAAAGATGGTTAGAGAATGACAAAAGCAGTTATCTCTTGGAGGGAGGAATACTGGAAAGCTGTCATCCATTGCTTATACTGTCCCCTGCTCCTTCACGCAGACAGCATGGGGCTACTACATGGAGAGAAGGAACTGCCACAGTGGCCCCTGCACTTTTCAGTTTGGGTTGTAAATTTAGGCTTGTCCCTGGTCACTTGATACTTGCATCAGAGAAAAGGATACACACTAAGGATGGATGGATGGTGAGAAAAAAATCATTGTATGGTCTGGATCTACTGCTTCTTTCCAGAATTTAGCCAAAGTCATAAAATGCCATTGAACCCATGTGCTGGTGAGGACCTTGGCTTCTTGTTCAGGACTCCTAATTAACTTTTCTGTGACAATTTCCTCATGTGTAAAACAGGGTTAATGATAATACCTACTTCAGGAGATTGATGTGAAGGTTGAAAAATAATTCCATAAAATGCTTAAAGTAAATTTTTGCCACTAAATAAAATTCTAATTATGTCTCTAAGAAAGATATAAAAACTCCCTATATTACTTTTTAAATTTGCACATCCGTATTATAATTTTAATTGGACTTCAAAAAGAAGTTGGATATGTCCCTGCTTGATTTTGTGGGATGGCTAAGCTATGTCCCTACAGAGAGCAACAGGGTGGTAGAGGTAAGATTTGGGTTAAGCCCCCCAGAGAACATCCTCACAGAGACAAACAGTGAGGAGAACAGACACGGGAAGATCTTCAAAGCTTCCTGCAGCTCAGCTGACGTTAAAGCCAACACCAGAAATAGGAAGAACAAGAGTCAGTGCCAGGCTGTGACTGGAGGGGGGCTACCAGGTCTTTTGTACCTGTCCCCAGGGCACATGTCTGCCTTCATGGATGTCACCGGCGAAGTTTCTTCCAGCAAAGAGCCCAACGCTATGAAGATCACCACCCCAGAGGGATGATTCACGAGCATGTGCAGTGGACACTTGCTCTCCCCTCTCCCCAGCATCCATTCACCCACCTTTGCAGCTCATTTTCCTTTGAGAAACCTCCATTTACCCGCTGTCCATCCGTATTTGTGGTTTGGATGGGATTAGAATTCATCCTCCATGCCACAGGCAGTGGCATGACCTTGGACCTAACCAATCAGAGCACTTCATTCTACCCACCACAGTGATTGGCTTAGGGAAGGGCATGTGACCAGAGTCCGGCCAATGAGCATCAGCTATGGGACTCTTCCTGGAACTGCTAGGAAGTGGGCATCTCTTTCCTCAGGTGTTGAGCTGCTAAAATGTCAGCCTGGGGTGGCAGTGGCCATCTCTAGGAACAGCCTACCTGAGGAGGAAAACACCCTGGAGATCCCCAACAGCTCCCAATGCAACTGTGCCTCCAGCTAGCTGTTCCCCTCCACCACTGTTACTGTGGTCAGACATCTCATTTTTCCTTTAAGGCAGATTGGGTTGGGTTTCCTTCAGCAGTGGAATACCACAGCACATTTTTGACCCTGAAATCTGGGCCAGGCAATTTACACATACAATTCCAGTTCACCCTGTGAGATACGCATTATCATTCCCAGATTCGAAACCAAAAGAAGCTATGGTTTCACCAGGGCCACAGACTCAGTATCAGAGAATCAACAGGGCTTTCTTGACCCAAGTTTATTCCATTAATCTGAGCCTTACTTATGTGGGGAAAGATTTGCTTCTTAAAACAGACTGTATGGGGGCTGAGAATGTAGGTCAGGGGTGAAGCACATGCTCAGCATGCATGAGGCCCTGGGTCTTAACACCAGCACCCCACCATCACCAATCAAAGCACTTGAGAAGCCTGGGCAATAATGCCACCAAGACCTGGGGTTAGGGGACTGGGAACAAGTGAGAGGAAAACAGTGAAGACAAATCTCACTGGCCCTAGGAGTAAAGGGCAGAAACTGAAGAGGAATTCCTCATCCTAGCAGGGAGAAGCCGAGCAGGAGGGAAGGATGTGAAGGAAGACCTTCACTCATTCCAGGGAATGCTGTGGACTTCCAGTCAGCCGTGTGAGGCAGCCGGATGGCAGAAACAAGGGTGAGGCTACCTCCTGCCTCCTGGAGCACATAGGCAATGGAAAGATGGGCAGCCCCTACCTCCACACCTGACCCCCAGGGTCAGGGACCACAACTCAGAGACCAAACAGCTGATGAAAATGGGTGGATCGTGACCGTTAAGTTAGGGAAGAGACAAGAAAAGGGTCAGCCCGTGGTGGTCCTTCATATGAGGAAGAGTGGAGGAGAAAAGGCCCTGAGCAGTCTTGAAGAAGTTAGGAGTCTAGAACAAGTAGAAATGAATTCTCGGGGTCCTTGTAGCATTCTTTCTCCTTCTTTGGGTAAAGGACTTATTCCACCCGGTGGCCATGTGGCTGACCCCACCTCCACCATGAGACAGGATGTAATCAAGGTGTAGCCATCTTTTCTACCATGATGATGGGTTGAAGCAATCCCAGAATTCTCCCTGGGATTTGCCAGATGGCTTTGGGAGAAAGAGGACCTTCTCCTTGGACTTTAAGCCATCAGGATGTGTCCTTGGAGCTGTGGAAGAGTCTTAGCCTTTTAACGTGAGGCTGAAGCCAGTGCTTGAGGAGAGCAAAGTGGTCATTAGAGGAGAGGCCTCATTCACAGAAGCCAGCTGTTAGTCACCAGTGACCAAAATACAGAAGCAAAAGATGAACAAAGGGTGGCTCCACGTCAACCACTCCCTTTGTAATAAGGCATATCTCAGTTTGTCAGAGCCACAGAATGGTCCAATAGTAAGTTTAATTTTCCTCTTCACCCTCTAAACAGGTAGTCACTCCGGAAGAACCACGCGGTGACTACACCGCTAATGATGTCCAACACACCCTGAGGGGTGTGGCTGTCAGCAGAGCTGTTTACCATGGCAGAGAAGAGCCTAGGGACCAGTGCCCCCCTGCAGGAGCCCACCTCCTCTCTCTTTTCCTGACTGGTGCCCATGCCTCTGTGCCATCCTCTATGGAAACTGTGGACATGACCCATCAGTGGGCCATGCTCACGGCTTAGAAAAAACTGTAGTTAGCTCTGCTCACTTTAGCTGCAAATTAACATTGTTCTAAAACATAAAGCACATCTTAAAAAGTGATAGAAAATATCAGAAAGCACAGCATTTGGTAAAGGAGCGCAGGATTTCATAAATCTTAGTTTTGAGCTGTGGGTGTATACACGTGGGTACGTGTGTCCTCAGACACAATGTGAAACACATTTGGATTATGGTTACAATCAAAAGGTTTGAGAAACACTACCATATGTCCATGATCTCTTACCTAAAATCCCCAAAGTCAGAGGTGTTTTGAGATTTAGTAGAATTCAGATTTTAGAGATGTTATGTGGTACACAATCCAGCAGGTTCTGGAAAACACTCAGGAATAAAACACATTAAGATTTCTATAGCAAAATATGTAACTATGAATACCAGTTAGGATATACAGATCATAAATTACCTCACATCAATTCAGGGCAGGTTTTGTCTCCAAATTAGTTTGTGCCAGCCTTCCAAAGGACTTCTGCTTTTTCAAGTTTGGGAATTCAGGAATTGAGGAGATGGGATGTAGCCCTATGGAGGGATTCCACACAGGTTTTCTTCCTTTTACTTTTTGGTACCAAGTATTGAACCCAGAGGTGCCTAACCACTGAGCAACATCATCGGCCCTTTTTAAATTTTTTTTAAATTTTGAAACAGAGTCTTGCTAAGTTGCACAGGGCCTTGCTAAGTTGCTGATTTGAACTTGCCATCCTCCTGAGTCTCCCGAACCACTGGGATGACACGTATGTGCCACCGTGCCCGGCTCCATACTAGGTTTTCGATAGATTAACGGTAAGAACTAAGAAATTAAAAGGGCTGTGGGCAGGACTCCCAAAGTGCAAGAAATAAAAGCAAGAATCAATAAATGGGACGGATTCAAATGAAAAAGCTTCTTCTCAGCAAAGGATACAATCAATAATGTGAAGAGAGAGCCTACAGGGTGGGAGAAAATATTTTCCACAAGCATTTCAGATAGAGCATAGAGCACTAATCTCCAGAATTTATAAAGAACTCAAGAAGCTTAACACCAAAAGTACAAATAGCCTAATCAATAAATGGGCTAAGGAATTGGACAGATACTTCACAGAAGAAGATACACAATCGATCAACAACTATATGAAAACTATTCAACTCCTCTAGTAATTAGAGAAATGCAAATCAAAACTACTCTAAGATTTCATCTCACTCCAATTAGATTGGCTATCATCAAGAATACAAGCAACAATAGGTGTTGGTGAGGATGTGGGGGAAAAGGTACACTCAGACATTGCTGGTGGGATTGCAAATTGATGCAGTTACTCTGGAAAACAGTATGGAGATTCCGCAGAAAACTTTAAATGGATACACCATTTGACCCAGCTATCCACTCCTTGGTCTATACCCAAAGGACTTAAAATCAGCATACTACAGTGACACAGTCACATCAATGTTTATAGCAGCTCAATTCGCAATAGCTAGATTGTGGAACCAACCTAGATGTCCTTCAAAAGATGAAATGGATAAAGAAAATGTGGTATATATACACAATGGACCATTACGCAGCCATAAAGAATAAAATTATGGCATTTGCAGATAAATCAATAAGGTTGGAGAATATCCTGCTAAGTGAAATAAGCCAATCCCAAAAACCCAAAGGCCAAATGTTTTTTTCTCTGACGAGTGGTTGCTGATACATAATGAGGGTGTGGGGGAAGGGGAAGCGAAGAATGGAGAAACGATGGATTGTGTAGAGGGAAATGAGGGGAGGGGAGGGGCCAGGGGAAGGAAAGACGGTGGAATGAGATGACATCATTACCCTATGTACCTGTATGTTATATGACTTGTGAGACTACATCGTGTACAACCAGAGAAATGAAATGTTGTACTCCATTTGTGTACAATAAATCAAAATGCGTTGTGCTGTCATATATAACGAAATAGAACAAACAATAAAAAAGGAACAAAAAGTGAATATAAGATATGGCTGCTTTGATTAAGATGTGCTGCAAGAGTAAAAGACAATTTTGAAGGCTCAGCTTAAAAAAAATAAAAAACCATGCAGAATAAACAATTATTATGCCAATTACATGTTGAAATGATGGTGTTTTGGAAGTACTGAGTTGAAGAAAATATATTTTTTAAAATTAATTGTGCCTCTTTTACGAGTTGAACGTTTTCTATCTAATTTGAAGTGATACATGTCTTGCCTTGCGTCTTTGTTGGACGGCACGGGTCTAAAGCATCCGTGATAGGCAGAGGGTTTCACTCGTTTCTGGTGCTGGGGATGGAACCAGGGGCCTCGTGCTAACCCGGGCTCTGCCTCCGAACTGCACCCCAGGCCTTAGGCAGAGCATTTAAAAGCATGAAAACAAAGTTGTCCTTCTGATGAAACAAAACAATGTTCAGAGGGGGAAGGCGACTTCACCCAAGTCACACAGCAAGTGAGTCTGTAGAAAATTCCAGCTCCCCTTCCTGCCCATGGCGTTCTCAACCAGTTTCAAGGAGCCCCGTGCCCTAGGGAGCAGAGGGAGACACAGGGGCTTCGTGTGAAGGGCGACATACGGGAGCAGAGGGAGGGCTTGGGGAGCGCCCTCAACATGCTGGTCAGGGGGTCAGGGGCTGAGGGAGGCTGCCTGCTTCTCAGGAAAACGGCCAGGACCTGGATGAAGAAGATCTGGTCGCTCGGTGCTGGCTCCACTTTGTTTACATGAACAAGTGCCAGCTATTCATCCCAGAAATATTCTCAATTAAACCCTTGAAGCCCCGTTATCTAAACAACTTAAAGGTATCAGTTTGGGGTCGGATCGTTGTTTTTGTTTAATGTTTCAGCCAAAAATTGTCAAAAGAAATTGCTGAGGTACAAGTTGAGTCTCTTCCAGTGCATTTCATTTGGGGGAACATGTTAAGTTCCCATCTGGCTCCTTATTCAAATCTCCCTTTCTTCCCCTGGCTGCTCTCAAAGGGGCCTTGACACTCCCTCACTCCCCTCCCTGCCTCCACCCCTGTTCCAGTTTCTCCAACATGGTGGCCTCCCAGCCTCGAACACCCCAAATGGTCTTTGGCCACTTTTCTCTGGTGTAACCATATTTTCTAATGCACCCCCGCCCTACAACACTCTCTGGGAACTACAGTCCTCTTGCCATGAAAGCAGATTGAGGCATTATCACCCCAAGGAATTGTCACCCTTTCACCAACCAACAGTCCCTGTCTCCCGCCTGGTCTACCCGCCACACCTGTTGGACACATTTCCTAACAACTGCTGAACAAATGCTTCCCAGGTAGCAACTGGACACCCAGGGGTCTGTTCAGAGATGAACTGAGCACCTACTCTCTGCCAGGACTGTGCTGAGCAACGCTACGGGAAAGGCGAACAGGCTGACTTCCACTGCTCTGCATCTGGAAATCGTAAAAGAACGCACGCTGCAATTCTGTTGGCATGAACTACAGCAATGCTCCCTCCTCTCAAATAAAGTGCGACACATTGAGGCTACTTCTTATAATCAGTGCTGTCTTAGAACCAAGCATTCTCCACCAGCGCTTCTCCCCACCGGTCATTTCTACTCTCTCATGAGGGGCGACTGGCAATGTGCTAAGTTTCTTTTGATCATAGGATACTTGACTTTAAGTCCTCAAATGCTAACATGGTGTGTGTCTCAAGCCTTGAGCCAGATTTCTACAATATAAGTATCCAGTCTTGGAGTTCAGCATCCCCAGGACAATCTTAGCTTGGAATCCCAAACTTCATTGAGAAGTCGCTTACTTAGAAATGAAGCTGAGTTTTAAAACCCTTGGGAATAAAGGAGCTTCCTTTTGTCTTCCAATGCTGTGCGTATAGTCTAGCATAAAGTCAAGCAGAAATACAGTGAGATCTAAATTCTGCAACAAGATTAATGATGGGCAACTTTCTGCTAAAACAAACTAGGCAGATAGAAGTATAATTAAATAAATAACACAAAATGCTATTGAAAGTACGTCTAAAAGAGAAAGATGAACACAACTCAGAAGAGGACAACTACTTCTATTAATAAAAGTCAACCAAATGATACAAGGGTTATCTCACAGTGCTCAGCCCTATAATAAACCTATATGGTTATAGAATCATCCCTTAAAGAAACAGACTTGGGAATGTCAACTCCCCCAAAGTCACATGGTTAATAGATCCAGACCTGAAGTCAAATCACTTTGACCCTTCCCAGCATCGCCTCAGCTGGCCTCCCTTGTGATTGCTTCTTTCATGTATGAAGAGTAAAATAAAGTAATTCAAAATCATTTGAAGATGAGCCTAGAGTAGGTATCTGAGGGAACAGTGTTTGCTTAGATTTGTGCATAAATACAGAAGATTTCTACAAGTCCACTTCAATTCTGTTTATCAATACAAGTTGCCAGTGACTAAATTATATCCTCCAAGAATGGTAAAATAACAAAAGAAAATGGGAAAAGACTCAGGAAGCACATTATGACAGGTGCCAAGAACCCTGTTATTAAGGTTTCTGGTGTGTGCCATTGACTTGTTCAAACACTTGACAAGTCTATCAGCAAATCTTGCAGGGTAATTATTTTGCTCATATGATATTTGTTAAGCTTGGGTAGCCAAACTGCAAAGCACATCCACTTTATTACTGGGTTCACAATGGCTTTTTGGTATTAAAAAGGACTAAATGACTTCTAACCAAGTTGGCTAATAGAAATATCTGCCACTCACATGTATTTTGTGAGTCCCAAGTGCAAAACTACCCTGTGCTGCTCATCATAGCAGCTGGGAAGGGCGAATGGCAGGAAGGAGGAAGAGTGAGCCCCAGACCAGAGCTGCTGATGGGATTCACCGGGCCGTCTGGAAGTGTGCCCGCTTTGCCTTGTGCTCTGCGGAGTGGCTTCGTGGCCACCTATGCCTGTTGATGGAGAAGTAAAGACTGGCTGCACGTGATGTTTGAAGGAAAGCCCACCTCTGGCTACTAGGAACAGGTTTCAAACATGTGATCTCTTGGCTTAGTGTAGATCTGGTCCAAGAAACCCGGGTAGTTCTTCCTGCATCGTAATTATGAGTCTCATCCATCTTTTCTTTCATTCATTTAAAAAAAAAATGAGCACTAACATGTCAGGACAAGGGGCAAAGGCGGCCAGGAAACATCCCACCTCACCAAGCTCTCTTCTGGATTTCTGGCACGGTTTCTCCAATTCTGTTTCGACCAAGTGTAACTTTACCAAGGACACCAAAGAGGGTCATGCGTACGACACTGCCACCTTACTAGAGCTCAGGGTGAACATTTGTCATGACAGAGAATGATGGTTAACTGAATTCATCGACTTGCCTGGATCATGGGGTGCCCAGGTGTCCGAAAGGAACATAGGCAGAAAATACCAGCAAGTTTCTGTCTGGATGGGTGTGGAGTTGTGTAGCATTCCTAGCACCTGACTTTTAATACAGACTTGTATCCCAGAGGAAATCCACCAGGCATTGAACTGAAGGTCTAGGGACAGTATTCACTCAGGACCACACTCCCACCTGATGTGTGGAATCAGAACTGAGAGCACAGAACAACTCAGGAGCTAAGTCTGGGAAGCAACGGGACCTCCTTGATTCTTCTTTGGCAACTGGCAGGTCACATCCTAATGTGAGGCACTTTCTCAAGCCAACCATGTCACAGTGCTTCTCACAGATTCATTTCTTCACTCACCCATATCTTCACCACATTTATGGAACATTTAATATGTGTCAGGTCATGAGATTCAGCCACTGAATTAAAAGGGTGTGGCCCCCTCAGAGGTCACATCTATGTTGACCTCAAAGTTCTCTTGCTATAGTCATGTTGGCTTTTCAGCACCATTTAGATGAACATCAATATAAAATCCCTGCTACTTTTTCAAAAATTAATTTTCAATTGGTACATAATTACACATTGGAGTGGGATTCACTATGACCTATTTATACATGCATCTAGTAATCTGGTCAATTTCAAAATCCCTGATACTCTTACCATCCTAGTATTCTTCTGTGATTTTCCATGCATGAATGGGTGGCAGAAAAACCTGATTTTTTTCCTACAGCTCTTTTATCATGACAGCTATTAAATTTCTTCTTTCTTACGGTGAAGGGTGACCCAGTGTATAGAGCAAGCTGGACTGAAATTCTATGGCTACACTAACAAGCTTTGTGCATTTCAAGTTTTATCATTTCTGTGAGCCTGAGTTTTTCCACTAAAAGAAATGTGGGGGGGAAATCCCATCTATTTTGGAGGATGGTGTGAGGATTAAATGAGATGACATAGGAAAACACAAAGCATTATTTGATAAAAGTTATTTTATATTCAACCCCTTATAATGGGGTGAATTGCACTGCCCCAGAAGATGCATCCAAGTCCTAATCCCTGGTACTTGTGAATGTGACCTTATTTGCAATTGAGTCTTTGCAGATGTAAAAGATTAAGAATCTCAGGATGAGATTAATGGGAATGGGGAAAGCACTATACTCAAGGACGAGCATCGTTATAAAAGAAAGGAGAGGGAGACAGGAGAACAGGCCAAATGAACCCATGCAGGGGCTGGAGGGCTGCTGCCAGAGCCAAGCAACAGGGCAAGGTGGTCCTCGCGGAAAGCTGGAAGAGGCTGGAAGGGCTCTCCTCTGTCATTAGAGGGCATGGTCCTGCTGAGACCTTGATTTTGGACTTCAGGCCAGAACTGAGACAGAATAAACTTAACCCACCTCCCTCATTGAGTCACATACGGCGAAATATTTGTACCTAGAAAGAAAGGGGCCTTCCACAGGATGAACCTGGTTGGGAAAGGTCTGCTCTTCCATCAGATTATGAGGATCTGATCAGGTTCAAAATCAGGACCGAAACTTTGCAATTTGAAAATATTCACTCTGGTGAAACAAGGCCCTCCATTTTGGCCACAGATCATGGTGAACAACTTTCACAGAAAGCCGAGCCAGTGGTGAGCCTGGGCTTCCACACAGGAGCCCGACAGGTGCTACAGGACAGCTGCAAGAGGCGGATGGGGAGGCGGGGCACAGGCCATCCTGTGCCAGGCTCTGGCCCCTGCTTGGTGACAGGCCTCTCATGTGCTCCAATCAACTTGTGGGAGTAGGTTCTGGACACATCAGCAGCAAACTGGGGAAATGGGTTTCTGGGAGCTGGGGAGAGGCAACACTCAGAATGACCCTGACTCAGGAGTTCCGAGTTGTCTTTTTTAAGGTCCTTGTGCCCACGGGCCCCTCACAGCACACCAGCCCGCCACATTCACCCCGCATGCTGCCGGGCAGAGCTTCGCTGGCCCAGAATCAGGCCAGATACCCCCTGTGCCATTCTAGAGGGTCAGTATGCCGACCCTGGCACTCCCGGCGGGGAGGACGAGAGCCCTGCTCTCTGCTGCCGACTCCTGCTCCTTCCTGTCCCTATGACACCAACGGGCGCTCCCTGAATGCACAGGCACTGGCGGAATTCTGTTAAATTTCATTTTATCATCCACAATCTTTTAAGAATAGATTTTATTAACAAATCTTATGGGACATTAGTTAAGCAACTTTCTTGGGGTTACAGAGGTTTAAAAAAAAAAAAAAATGGCAGAGCTAAAATCGAGGCCTGGATCCTTGGCCTGGGTCCACTGCTCATCCCCCATCTTCCAGAGGCCTTCCCTGACCAGTCCATTTGGTTTTGTCCCCTGACACTGAGCTGTTCTGTTCCTACCATGACAAGGACAGTGCGATTGAGCAAGGCCTGCTGTGCCCAGGGGTCCTCCTCATGTTATTATTTTTAACCTCACAGTGATCTAAAGCACTGTCCCCGTTTTACAGATGGGAAAACTGAGGTCTTTGAAAGGGACTTGCCTACATCTGTGCAGCTATGTGGCACAGAGCAGGATTTAAACCAGGGTGCCGAGGCTCAGGCCCTTTCCTCCAGGACCCTGGGGTGCCCTAACTGGATCACAAAGGCATCTCTGAGCAGCAGCTGTTGTCATGGGGCCAGTTTTGATAAGGGGCCGAGAGCCAAGCTGTCCTTTACATTTGCTGTTTGAGTCCCTTTTCTGAAGCAGATATTCTCCGGTGCAGGTTGCTGCTTCACTACAACTCCAGTCAAGTCACAGCTGTGACAGCTGCAGAGGGTTTGCTCCTGGGCTCCAGCTATTGGCCTGGTAATCACACTTCATGTGGCCAAGACCCCAGGGACCGGCATGTGTGTCCCTGGGCTGCTATAACAAAGTTAAGAGTGGCAGCTTAAAGCAACAGAGATCCATTCTCACACAGTTCTGCTGGCTGGAAGCACAACTGCGTGTCAACGGGGGCCATTCCCTCTGAAGTATCAGCAAGAACCTTCCTTGCCTCCTCTTTGCCGCAATCTCAGCACACCTTGGCTTGTAGCCACGTCACTCCAGCCTCTGCCCCTGTCTTCCTGTGTCTTCTCCCTATGTACCTGTGTGTCCAGATTTCCTGCTTCTTGTCCAAACACCAGTCATCTGATAAGGGCCAACATGATCCCATGTGACCTCATCTCAACTTGATTGTATCTGTAAAGAGCCTATTTCCAAATAAAGTCACACCCCAGGGTTTAAAAATTTGAATATAGCACGTGGAGGACACAATTCAATCCACAACAGGGACATGGGAGCTCAAACAAATCTTCTTTGAGCCCTCTCACCTGTCTCCCTGACATTAAGCAAGGCCCTCCCTCCTCAGCTACAAGGGGCTGAACTGACGTACCAGGCTGGCTACAGAAGGGCCGATGGGAACCTCACTGGGTCCACCTGCTCCTCAATGGGCCATGAAGTTTGTTTTGATATCTAGGCCCTAGATCAAATAAATAAATGAGAGTCAATCTTGCTCCCCCACATAAACATGCCAGGGTTTCCCCAACTCCAAGGGCTGTGACCCTCCCGAGCAATCAGGGCTGATGGGTAGGCCTCTCCTCGCCCACTCCCCACCCCACCGGCCCATCAGTTTCATGAGGGCGTTCCTTTGTGTCTGCCTAGAGCACCACTTGGTCGCGGTGCTGTATTCGGGGAGTGGCGCACAGCGGCTGCTCAAGACAAGTCTGTTGAATGGGTGAGAAAGTCAGTGAAAAGGAGCGGGTGGACGGACGAGGGTCCTGTGGAGGGCACTCTGAAAGAAGGCAAAGCCTAGCAGGAGCCCTGCCACTCGTCCAAGAGTGCATGACCCACCCAACTCACCACCCCACAGCTCAGGCATCCACGGGTCACGTCCACATGATGGCTATTCTATGGTGGGGGTGGGGAGGGGAATGGCAACTTCCTGTGCCATCAGAGACAGCAGAATGGTGTCTGGGCTGGGCGGGTCTGGATCAGTGGAGACGGCCAGGGAGTGTTTGAGAAGATGGTAAGAGGACAGCTGACAGGGAAGGGTGGCTGGAGCAGACTCCAGGTGCCCAGCAGTGAAACAACAACAACATGGCCAACCAGACAGGACAGCCTTCCCTTCTTCCCTGGGGAAGCCATCTAGGTGGCCATGAGAACTCAGGGGTGACTTGGAGCAGAGAGGTCACAACGAACACAGAATTGTGTTAGAGTTAGCTGGCTGTGGAGCACAGGGTGACGTAGCAGAGAGGAGGTGGCAATCTGAAGCCTATCTTTGCTTTGGTCCAGCCACAAAGTCAAGTTCACAACACTGACAAAGCTATACATTAGGGCTGTCTGGCGAGCCCTACATACTGTCCAGAAACCCCAGCAAGACCTATTTTCCAAGGACAACAGCCTGAAATTCCTTGGAGTTTCAATAGGAAGGAATTCCCTCCTCCCTTTCTCAGTACACATACTTATTAATCATTGAGATCACTTTGGCAAAGAGAGTGGCTAAGTTCTCCAAGCCTTGCTTGACTCTCAGTAACACAACAATACAATGTTAAACAAACAATGTGCAGAAGCATCCAGAGATGCTTCTTGTGCTCTTCATTCCCAAGTCAACATATAACTCAGGAACCCCCAAACACTGTGGGCCATCCAGGGAATCCAATTAGTATTGTTATTTTTGGTGATTCCAAGCACCACGTTAACAGTACATGTAAATTAGGCACCAAACTCTCAGTCACAGGTGGTCATCCAGATGACCCAGAACACATCTGAAATGATTTTTAAAATTATTATTAATACGAAGATACAAAATTTTAAACCCTCACAGAGAACTCAAACAGAAACAATTATCATTTAGGGCTCAGTTTGAGAAACAATCTTTATTCTACCTAGGAAACCATCTGCAGTAGCCTCCAACAAACTGATCCCCATCTTCCTGTGGTCACTACAGGACTCATAATCCTCACTAATACCTTTCCGACAAGAGTCCATCCATATCCCATTTCACAATTGGTCTAAGGGACAGTCTGCCTTTGACCTTCCTTGATATTCCAGATTCTCATTATGTATTTGTAACCACATCTTCGGGGCTGAGATTGATGGCAGAGTTTTCTGTGTTCCTAGGAGGAATGCCTAGTGAGCAAATTCATTAATTACAGAGAAGTAGCCCATGTCTTAATTCCCAGTAAAGATGCCAGTTTTTAGCAAAAAGGGAGGATTCTCAGATACTTGTGAAAAATGCAGGTGAGGCAGCTCTGGGGATCAGTGGGGGTGGTGTGCACAATCCTCTACCTTTGATCAGGTCATTTATTTGTGCCACATACAATTCCTAAAGGATTTCTGAAAATGGGAACAGAGACCAAAACCCGAGCCACAGGAAAGGTGAAGAATACAAAACTGAGCTCCGCCTTTCAAGGTGGTCAGAGTGGGAAGTAAAGGAGGGACGTCATTATTCTTATCAAACAGAAAGCTGCTTGTTCTTCAGGAATTACCGGCATTTCCCTGACCCTGGGTATGGGAGGAATCCCTTCCTATTTGATAGATCAGGGCTCCCCTGGTGCTTTTCCATATGAACACTAAGCATCAGGGCCAAGCTGGTCAGCTAAGATGGCCGGGCCACACCACACCCATGAGCAAGGCCCCAGATGTGAGGGAGGTGACAGCCCACACATCATTTACTGGCTAAGCTAAAAGGAAAACAGAGCTTTGGGAGACTTCCCATCTCTTCTATGTAACAGGAGCCTTCTTGACAAAAGGCGAGAAGACAAAGCCTTCTGGGAACACCCTGTCTGTGCCAGGGCAAAGCACCATAAGCTATGTGCAGACAGACACTCGGGGGTTTAGATTTGCATCAGGCCAACCTCATGTTCTCTGAGAACTTGTGACAGAGGTCAAAGTTTGGGGGTGCATTCCATCCCTAAAATCCAGGGAGTACACTGCCCAGTGAGCTGGTCCACCCGTCTGTGGTGCTGTCTTCACGGCCCACCCTCCCCCACCTCATCACAGAGCAGCCCGACACCATGCGATGCCCAAGGGACAGGATGTGGTTGTGGGCAAGAGCTAAACGTGAAAAGGGTTGTTTGCAGAGCAGCAAGGAACTGACCAATAATGAGCCCAGTCCCCAAAGTAGCTGATAACAGGAGGACAGAGGCCAGGTTTGAATGCAGCCCCCAGTAAATCACTGATAATTGCAAGGGAGAGAGGAATGAAGGCTGTGCTTGAACTTGCAAGTTTATTTCAGGTTATTCCAAAGTCTTCCCAGGCTCCTTGGCAAGGAGGCGGAGGAGGGCAGAAGGGGTGGGAGATGGACTGCTCTCCAGCCTTGCCTCACTGTGGGATAATGTTGTGCAACATGGACAGCAGCAGCTGCTGGCTACGGGAAGGTGCACAGATTCAATACAAACAGAACGTCTGCTTATCCTTACCAGCCTTGCAGACCAGGCTGAAGCATGGCATGTGGGATAATCTATTGCATTGACACGTTAATGAGCACCATGCACAGACAGGGAGCAGAGATAAGAAGCATGAATCACCAGGAGTGAGATTTCGCAAATGACTGCCAAGAGTGAGCTGGTACAACAACGTCCTACTTGGCAGAGGAGACCAGAGAACACGGAAGGCAAATGAGTGGATAAAGGAGATGTGGCCTATACACACCATGGAATATTACTTGGCCATAAAAAGGAAACCCTGCCATCTATGACAACATGGATATACCTGGAGGACATTATGGTCAGTGAAACAAGCCAGACCCAGAAAGACAAGTACTGTATGACCTCATGGATACAGGGAATCTAAAAAAGTTGAAGCAGAGTGTAGAGTGACAGTGACCAAAGGCAGGGGGAAGTGGGGGAGGGAAGTAGGGAGGTATTGGCCATGAGTATGAACTTTGTTATAAGATGGATGCGTTCTGGTGATCTCATGCACCATGTGGTGATGGGAGTCAATGGTAACCTATGGTATATGTGAATTTGCTACAACGTAGGTCTCGAGAACTCTCACACGCCCCTAGTGGTAACTCACTTGAGATGACGGCTGTGCTGATTAGCGCGACTCTGGCAGCTGCTTCACAGTGAACGCATACGTCAAATCCTCACGTACAGAAAAGCTTTTGTCAATGATGCCTCAATAATGCTTGTGGCAGGAAGCCTGGCCCTGTCCTCAAGAAGCAGGCCACTCCCTGTTCAATCACTACAACACAAGTAGGGCAGAAATAAGATCTTGTCTCTCATGACTGATTTCCCGACAACGGGGGATCTCTCCATTGCTCCTTGGAACAAGGGTGTCCTTGCCTGTGTATGGGAAAAAAATCACTTCTGACTTTTAAGAACTTTTTGTTATGAAAACTTTCACATACACCAAGTAGA
The DNA here is from genome assembly GCF_902686455.1 of Sciurus vulgaris. NCBI lineage: Eukaryota > Metazoa > Chordata > Mammalia > Rodentia > Sciuridae > Sciurus > Sciurus vulgaris. The sequence goes on along the minus strand of NC_136464.1, from coordinate 16,091,347 downwards.
GGAGAGTGAAATGAACCCCCAGGAAGCCAGGTAAAGCTGTTACTGGGCTTCATAGTTATAAAAATTTTACAAATTCTGGTTTCATCTCTGTTCCCCACTCCTGCCTATATCACAGAAATATTTCAATCCACTTCTTCAGATAAAACCTTTTTACATTAATTTGAAATCAACAATCATGCCTAACAAAATTAATATGCCCAGATTATGTTTTTCACTTTTGGGGGACACTTCCTGTCCAAACACAGGATGAGAAGGATAGGGATGGGAAAATCCCTCCCCCCGAGCTGAGATACCCAGTTCTCTTTTGTCACCATCAAGCAGGGTGACCCCAGGTCAGCTCACCAACCTTCCAGACCCTCAGATTCTTCACCACTAATAGAAAATCAGAAAGGCTAGTCTCTCAAGTTTTATCCAAACCCTGGTCACTCCAAATACTGCCTATAACTCAACAATGCAATATATGTGTGCATATAGGTTAATTTAAATCCATACCCCAAAGACAGAGAGCTACTGTTTAAAATATCCTAATCAAATTGCACACCCCAGAGATGGCTGGTTAGTTGAAAGACTCCAATCAGAAGTCCATAGCCCAGAAGCAGCTACTCTAGGCTTTGGCTATTTTTGTGGATGCTAAAAATGTTTCTTTGCTGAAATTAGTGGCATTCAGGAGAGATGGTGTGGCTGGAAATATTGTCCCACCACCTCTGCTCTCACATGACCGGGATATAAAAATCTGGGTAAGGCCGGCCATCTATATCATTTCCAGTTGCATCTTAGGCTCAAAGCAAAACACAGTGCAGTGTTCACCTACTATGTGGAGATTCTATTGCCTGATCCGCTTGGGTAGCTAAATGCTGCCACTAGAATTTCTTGCACTTGCCTAAGAGAGGTATTAGTCAACACCTAAATGCTAGAGAGCTGGAGCTTCGTCAGGCCCACAGATCAAACTAAAACCGTTTGGGGTCTGCTTGCTAGATATTTGGGTGCAACTGAGTTTGGTCTGAGAACTGTTTTCATTTTAGCATTAATTGGGAGTGAAAATGTGGGGCGCAGACCTGCAGATCCTGTGTATATATCATACCATTGGAGGTCACCCATGTTTTCCAAAAGCACCCCAGAATGGTTATTTCCCTACATCTAAAATTTTACTTGAATTATTTCTCTCCATCTGGAATTCCCCTTTTCCCTCTTCTGCATAACTCCTGTCCATTTGTGATAGCCCAGTTCAAGTCCTGCTTCCTCCAAAAGCCACCTTCAGCCACTGGAACTTAGGCAACTGTAAGGCAGTATGGAGCTGCGCTTGAGGTTTCCATGAGCACGGAACACACAGGAACACCACACATGTCTCACTTGGACAGGTTGCCAGGCCTCTCACATGGCCCATGGATACAGCCTGGCCATTCGTTGGTGGGGGCCAAACTGAGATTGCGCTTTCCCCCTCATCTCTCTCATGGGTTACTGGACAGAGCAGCTAAATAACACTGCAAACTTTTCTCAGTCTGGCTGCTGACACGTTCAGTTCTCAAAGGAGACAGCCAGGTAGGCTTGTGCTAAGGAAGTGAATGGGATGAGACGGGCCAGGATTTGGTCACCATCTTGAAGGAAGAAAGACAGTCCGGCTGGGAACAGGCAATTGGCAGAAAATAAGGTTTCTGGTGTGGGTGGCTGTGAATGCTGAGTGTGAAGAAAGCAGACGGAAGGGCAAAGCCCCTCATCAGAGCAACAACAAAAAGATGATTTCCAAGGTCTGAATTGGGACCGTGGAAACTTCTCTGTTTACATCTTTCTTTCTTTCTCTTTTTAACAGCACAAAAGCAGAGGGGAGATTATTATTTGGGGGGGAAGGCCACTGTATAGCTCATAAACCTACTGAATTAAATAGGATTTCAGTATGTGGGGGTAATATGGGTGAATCCTACCATATTCAGAGAAAATAAAACAGTACGCCTCTCCCCAAGGGAACCACTACATTAACTTCTCCCTGGCAAGTCACATCCTGTAGAGACGGCAGCAACAAAAAGATTTCTTTCCCTTAACTTGGATGAAACAGCAAAATTCTTGACTAATTTGTTCCAAACTAAAGTATCTCTCTGGCTGGAGGACTGATGCTGTAAGAGTTGTTTTGTGGACTCTCCGGATGGCTAGAGTTTAACCCCAGAATGACAACTGGTCTTGTCCCTTAGTCCCTGGACAGTCACCTGGGCAGGCCCTGGTGCTGTCTTGGGAGTCCCTCCTCACCCAGGAGCTTCAGGCGCCATCCTGCATTCCAATGGGTTCCCAAATTTTCCTTCTGTCAACACCAAGCCCAGCTCTGGGCTGACTTGTCATTGTTTGTTCCAGAATTTATGGTTCAGATAAGGGAAGCTGCACGGGGCTGGGTGGAGTGGAGGGATAGGGGTTGCCCGTGAGTGAAATAACCCACTATTTTCTTTTGCTTTATTCTCCATATCTCAATGTCCAGAACAGGCTGAGGGTGGCCACCTCCGGAAGCTTGCATGGTGCCAAATACTTTCTCAATGACTTATTTTGTATGTTTTCTTCTTTTTTAAACTAATTTAAACTTTTATTGGAAAAATGGAAGGTAGGTATGTGTAGGGGTGTGAGTGTGAGAGTGTGTGTGTGTGTGTGTGTGTGTGTGTATGTGTGTATAAAAAAGTAGGTAATAAAGTTTCCCATCCATCTTAGATTCCCCAGCTTCAGCCCCCTTCAAGGCAATTATTATCAATGCACGGTGGATCCTTCTAGGAATTTCCAATGCATAATATTCTGTATATAAAATATTCATTAAAAATACAGACAAAGCTCTTTGATTCATGTAAGCACACACCATATATAGCAATCTGTCGGTTGCCCTTGAAGGCAACATACAGAACGCGCCTCATTCTTTTTAATAGCTACGTGGTATTTCACATGCATGCAATGTGTGTTTTTCAATGTCTTTGTTTATAAAACACTAAATAATTCTCATTTACAAAACTTGCATTACAGGAAATGCATGTTAATGAGGAAAAACCCTTCTTCCCTCTCTCTTTTAAACTTTTAATCCCAGCACCTCCTTTAGTCCTTTAAAAAATGATACTAGGATGTTCAATTGGCGAGCAGCAAAGAGAAAGACCGTGACCCTAGAGCTCTGCCTCTACCCTGCTGTCCCCCTCGGAGTCTCCAGGCCTCTGTCACCCTGGTTACTTGCCTCCACTGCCCCGTTCCCCTATCCACTCCAGGTGGTACGATCCTGCCTCTTCTGTGCCAGGTGAGCAGCAAGCCTGTTCTACAATGGACAGAACATGCTAACTAGTACCAAAGTCAAGACCCCATACTGCACCTGCCTAGTGGTGGCAGAGAACCAAAAAAGGAGGGGCTCCTGCCCTCATGGAGCTTACCTGTAGTGTCAAAGAGTCACACAACACAGTCCCATCAGCCATAACCACCTCGCATAAGCCCACCAATCCTCTCGCTCCTTGGCTGTGCCAGAGTCCTGGGCTTGCAAAGGACATGTTGTCAGTTATTTCACGGACCTCAACGAGCTCACCCCTTCAGTCTCCCAGGCAACGTGACCCCAAACATCCCAGCTAAGGCTACAGATTTGAAACGCCTGCACATTTTCATTGAATTTTTCTGAAACTTGGTCATTCAAGCAGAAAGGGAAAAAGTGTTTCTGGAAATGTTCTCCATGAGACAAACAGCACAGCTGGCTAAGCCTCTGGCGCAGAACCATCCCGCCAGGGGCAATGGCCTGATGGTCAGGGCTGTGCTGTCATATAAGGAGCTGCAGATGTGCATTCTTCCCTGGAGGGTCTTCTCAGATACCCAGCTGAGCAACAGGGAGCCCTCCAAAGACCCTTGGTCCTGGCCTTAGAAATAAAAGCAGATGCTTCAAGCCCTGGCTTGGGAGCAGCATGTTTGCTCCAGGTTTGTTCCCTGTCTTGAGCTGCTTAGTTTTACACCGGAGCTGCCAGAGTCCTGAACTCACCCCCTTGCTGGATGATTCTAGAAGAAAAGAAAAAAAAAAAAAAATACAGCTGTTTCAGCTTTTCTGTCCTTGGAAAGCACTTCCAACTAGAAGCTGGAAGGGGTCCAGGGCTGATGTTGCATCCTGAAGAAACTCTTTCCTAGACAGATGTTAGAGAACTAGGCCTGCCGGGGTCTGGAGGGTGGGGAGAATCTGGTTTCAGTCTCTTGGAGCCAAGTGGGAAACAGGGTACAGTGACAAGGAAGTTTGTCACTAGCCCAGACATTATATCCCTGTGTTGTATTCCAGGTTCACTAGAGTGTCAGAGCAGATCTCATCATGTAAGGCATTTCTGGGGCCTTCAACAGGGGTCAGCAAACTATAGCCCCTGGTCCAAATCAAGCCCTTCACCTGTTTTTATACGGCCCTTAAGTCATATAAATGTTTTACAACTTTAAATGGTGAAAGAAAATCAAGAGAATAATATTAGTGATACATGGAAAGTATATGAAATTCACCAGCATGGTGGTACACACCTGTAATCCCAGCTCCTTGGAAGGTTGAAGGAGAAAGATCCCAAGTTAGAGGCTGTTTTAGTCAGCTATTTCTCTGCTGTGACTAAATGATCTGCCCAGCACAATCATAGAGGAGGAAAGGTTTATTTGAGGGCTCACAGTTTCAGAGGTCTTAGTCCATAGAAGGCTGGCTCTATTCCTCGGGGCTCGAGGTGAGGCAGAACATCATGGAGGGAGAGAGTGGCAGAGGGAAGCAGCTCACATCATCAGGAAGCAGAGAGAGAGAGAGAGTCTCCACTCTCCAGATACAAAATATAGACCCCCAAAGCCACGCCCCAATTCCCACCTCCTCCAGCCACACCCTACCACTTCAATTAATCCCATCAGGGATCAACCCACTGATTGGGTTAAGACTCTGAAAATCCAATCATTTCTCTTCTGAACCTTCCTGCATTGTCTCACATGTGAGCTTTTGGGGGACACCTCACATCCAAACCATAACAGAGGCCATCTTGAGCCGCTCAGCAAAACCATCTCAAAAATAAAAAGGGTTGGAAATGCACTTCAATGGTAGACTGTCCCTGGGTTCACTTCCCAGTATTATTAAAAAGAAAAAAAATATATATATATGCATACACATGCACACACGTGTGTATATTTATGTTTGTGTATATATACATATATATAAAACTCAAATTTCCATTCCCATAAATAAAGTGTTACTGAAACACAGTCACATATTTGTTTTCTTCTATGGTTGTTTACATACTATAATGCCAGAGTGGAGTCACTGCTATACAGACCAAATAGGCCACAAATCGCAAAATATTTATTGTCTGCCCCTTCACAAAAAAGATTGTTGGCCCTATTCCAGGAAAGACCAACAGACAAAATCAAGAATATTATATAGGTACTAGTATAGCAAGAGAAAACACAAATGTTTATTGATAAAGCTAAACATATACTCATAAATTAAATTTATTAAACACATAATCCTAATTAATAATGCTTTGTATTAAGGTCCACTAATGACCACAGAAATCTTCCTTTAGTCAGGATAACACCTTGCTTAATTGGAGATATAACTTGATGTCCCTATCATCAAATTGATCGCAGATGTTTATTTGTAAACACCATTCTTAGTTTGAAATCATTGTCCTATGGGCCATAGTCTGCCAACTCCTGCTCTAAGACAGAAAGGAAAGTAACTTTGATGTTAAAATTTTCATAGTTTAGTCCCCTAAGAGTCTCATTGGGAATAAATATAAAAATTTTAAATCCAATTGAGACAACAAAGTATTATACAGAAAGCTGTATAGTCTCCCCATCCCCCTACCAACATCACCCCCTTAAGGGAAGGGCATACTCTAAGCCTAGTTCAGCCGACAGATCTTCTGGGGGAAGGGTCATATTGATTCACTGCTGTATAAATCTTCTGACTTGTGAAATAAACTAACAGATATGGAGCCTCAACTGTGAGCCAGGGCTGTGTCTGGAGCTGCTGGAGGTGGGGTGGGTGCACATGCATACAAAGAAGTGTGAACTTTTATCTGCACTTAGGGCTTTCCATGTAGAGCAGAGGAGAAGGAATAAATGGCAGTTAAATTACAGAACTAAGTTCTGATCAGTATCAGAAGCACTGAGATAGCATCAAAGCAGCACAGTCTTCACTGGATCTCATAAATGCAAATTTTTAAACTTGGGACACAGGGTATTCCATTTCTGTTACTTAGAACTGAAGAACCTCCACAATCACTGCTTCCCTTGGAAGAGGATTATAGCACGGACCCACCTCAAAAACCACAAAGAAGGGCATTTTGCAATGAAATGACTCTGCAAATTCAGACCCTGATAATACGGTTGCTGAATCTGTCATATCCAGAACTGTCGACACTCAATTAAAAACACACACAACAACTTTAACACTATCCAAGGGATAGAAATACAGAAGACTTAAGAATGGAGAACCATGGGAAGAATAATAGACCACCCAAGCAGAAGGAGCCAGAGACCAAGAAACCATTGGAGTTTTCAGGCCTCCCTAGAAGTCACCACCCACAGAGCCATGAGCTAGCAGGGATGGGAGCGAGATGGTTCAGTGATCCCAGGGGACTGGGCTGGGCACATCCTCACCTGCCTACCCAGGGTTGCCAAGAAGGGCACTCAACTTGGTGTTTATTTTTGAATATCACCAGAGGGTACTACACAAGTCAAGGTCATACTACACACAAAACCTCCCCTTCAGTCCAGAGTCTACTGATTCACACTTACCCTCCTTCACTCTCCCAGGTTTCCTGAGTCAAAGAAGGCCCTTGAAGAGCCAAAAGGGAGAAGCTACAAGCCCCATCTCTACTGGCAGGTGAAGAGTTACCAAGTTAACAGAAGGAACATTTTACTTGTTATCTGAAAAGCCCAAAACTTTCCTCTAAGACTCTAAAGTCAGTCCCAGAGCTAGGATCGAATGTGACAATGAGCACGATTCATAAGCCAGCTCGTTCTGGGTAAAGTCCAACCAAAGGCAATGATGGGCCTTTGGGAAGGAAGTTATCGCTGTGTCCACTGGGTGTGGAAAGTGGGTAGAGAGGACACAAACATTTGCTGCTATTTGTTATGTCACAGTGTGCCACATGCCACATGGATTTCAACAAGGGAGTATAACTCACCCCACCGGTGGATAATGTTGTCTATGGAACTAAAGTTGTAAAAATAGCAGTCGATGGGATAGAAAGGTGAATGGTTTTCTCTAGTGTGATAAAAAGATTATTTAATAATCATTCATTGAGCTTTGTACTTTTATGGATTAAAAAAAAAAACCATCAAGATGCATTTCTGCCCTCACATGCTCTTACTTCCATTCAGCAAGATAGCCATGAACCATGCTGGGGAAACACAGAGGAGGCAGGGCCTACAGGCCTGAGGTGCTTAAAGAGAGCGTGACATAGGTGGCGCCATGTCAAAGGGACCCTAGCGTCCCCTGTGTGTCTGAGGGATTCTGACGAGGGCTCACATGTGTTTCCTGCCAACATTTCTTAGCACTGCTTCCCAAGAAACTGAACCATGGATCTTCTGGGTCTGCACTAATGCCACACCTTCAAGGGCTTGGCCCTATTTGCCAGGAAGCCTCTCCAGGCAAGGAGGGCTGCCACGGCAAAAATAGAACCCAGCCAAGAGAAAGGGCCTTCAAGGTGGGCTCCCAACAACCAGGTGTTCTGCCACCAGCAAATGGACTGCTCTGCTTGCTTCACTGGATCCAGAAGATGCATCCTGCTTTACATTATTCATGGAATTCACAAGATGGATGCTTACAATTCTTTACTGCTTCAATGCTAAAGCTTACTTCTGAAATAAGCATTAGCTTTGCGTTGATACAGGAAATTGGCTGGGGCAATTTTTGGTCTCATGCTATTGAAGCTTATAGCTATTACTCTATTAACCCTTTCCAGTGAATATCTTTTAGACTTTTGAATGGAATTCAGAAAAGGCTGAACACATACCAAAGTCAGAGCCCTTTCTAGGACAAAATGGTAAGCTTTCTATGAATGAATGTTTAAAATGTTGCCATTGTCTTCATTATATCCCTCAGAGACAAGGAGATTTAGAATGTAAATAAGTATCTTCTAATACAATGGACTACAAATTCTACATGAGAACTTCCATCTATGAAAGAATGTTCTTTCTCCTGAAGATGTAATCTTCCAGACTGTCAGAAACCTGTACATCTAAGGTGGAGCCTGAAATTAAATTAACTGGCCCCCAAAAGACCAAAACTAAGGTAAGGGCCTGGAGAAGAGATGCAATGTCCCTATCTTCTAGGTGCCCAAGACAGTTCAAGAAGTCCCCAGAGACGCCCATGAGGGAAGGAACTTGGACTTCAGGCCTGCAAGAATGTCCTGATCAGCCAGGCACAGTGATGGACACCTGTAATTCCACCAACTTGAGAGGTTGAGGTAGGAGGGTTGCAAGTTCAAGGCCAGCCTCAGCAACTTAGCAATAACCCTGTCTCAAAAAATAAACAAGAAGGGCTTGGGATGTACCTCAATAGTAGGGTGCCCCTGGTTTTAATCCCCAGTATAAAAGTAAAGGAAGGAAGGAAGGGAGGGAGGAAGGGAAAGAAAAGGAAAGGAAAAGAAAGGAATGCTCTGGACCATTGAACCAAGAGGAAGCACCCAGTCCTGGCTCAGGCCACACACCAAAGAAGTGACTCTCTGGAGGAGCTCCTCTGCATTAGTGACGCCTGAGACAAAGTCAGCAAGGTCCCCAAAACCACTTCATAGTGACCTGGCTTAAATATCCCAACTGCTTTCCCATGATGATAAAATAAAGGACAACACACCCACCCACCCAGCAGAATAGTTAAAACATGGGAAATACTTGTTCCTAGAGAGGAATAGTCTGGGGGACAGGAAGAGACAGGTAGACATCTTCCCCTTTAGAAGAAGCTCTGAAATACTGAGGCAACTGGATTGCATTTTTAAAAGCCATTTCCAGGAAAAATCCTTTTGAGCTTTCTTGTGCTGCCTGGGTTTACTCCACATTCCTAGAAGCAAAGGCTTCCAGGGAGTCACGTGATGTTCTTAATTCCATAACCCCAAACTCCAAGTGTTTGATGAAGTCTGAGATGTGAAAATTCAGGAGATCTCTTCCTAGAGCAAACCAGTTCCCTTGCCTTACAATTCCCTGGGGAGTGGAAACAAGTCAAGGTCAAAGACTGGGAAGAGATGCCCGGGAAGAGATGATGATTTCATTGGCTGGGACTTTATGGAGCTTTGTGTGTTTTACATGGCAAGTGCTTTTACTATTCCTTTGCAAAGGAGGGAAATGGGAAAACCAAACTCCAGCCCTTCCAGGGATCTTGAATCACACAATCTGTGAAGAGAACAGAGCCTACAGGCCACCCAGCTTGCCCACTGTAGAGGTCCTTGGTGGCAACATAGAGTGATAAATACGTTTATATCCAAAGGTTTCCATGCCAAGGGCTCTTCTCACAAGACTCATCCATCCCAGCCATTCTGCCACCCAGGAGCAGATATCTGCTGTAGAGAAACTGCTAAGAAGAACTTCCCACCACTCTGCCCTGGACATCTGGCCACTGATCAGGCACCCAAGGACACCTGGCCCTGTGCTTTTTGAAATATAATCATGTGGGTTTCTGTCTCTAGATCTGTCTCAAACCCTGGTTTCTTCATGTCTACACTGGGAATAAAAACTCTACCTACCCTCTACCTACCCTTAAATAAGGTAATCTGTGTAATGCATTTATAGAGGACATGGAAGCAGAACTTACCACAAGCTTCTAGGCAGCAGGAATAGTGTTGGATTGGTTTGCACAATCTGTAGCTCTGCCCTATGTGTAAAGGTCTAATGAATGCTTACGATGAGTGGGTCTTTTAAAAAGAGGGAACTTGTCACAAAGTTATACTCTAATAATTAGAGCAGTAACTTGATGGCACATGATGGACAAACAGATCAATAAAAAAGATACAAGAGTATAGCTATAACATATACAGTGACTTAGTTTATGAGAAAGACACTGGGAAAAAAATAAGCCAAAAACACCGTTGGCACAATGTGGGTAGCCAACTGAAAAATGTTAATTTGGACCCTATGTCATATCTTATGAAGAATTTCAAATGGTTCAAATATTTAAAACATAAAAAATACAATCACAAAAGTACAGACAAGATATAGCTGGTGGGAATGTAAAATGATGTGGCCATCGTTACTCAAATGACCAAACCTAGAGTTAAAAACCTACACCGGACAATTCTACACTTAGATATCTAGAGAGAGCTAGGGAGGTGCCCCAGAGAAATGAGAACATGTGTCCACAAACACAACTCGTGTACAAATGGTCATAGCAGCAATATTCCAAAATAGTCAAAAGTTAGAAACAACCCTAACCTCCACCTACAGATGAGTGGAGTAACCAGATGGGTAACATTCCTGCATATGTACCTGGCACAATATTATTTAGCCATAAAAATGAGTGAAGGACTGACATACTCTTCAACTTGGAATGAACCTTGACAACATTAGGCCAAGTGAAAAGAGGAGTCTACATATGATATAATTCCATTTATATGAATTTTCCATCTACAGAGATGGAAAGCAGATGAGCAGTCGCCCAAGGCTGGGGAGAGGTGAGTGGGTGTGTGATTACTAAAAGGGAAGGGGTTTCTCTTTGAGGGAATGAAAATGTTCCAAAATTGGCTGTGGACCTGGTTGTGAGTATCAGTGAACTGTACACCCGAAATGTTGTACAGTACTGAAGGATATTTTAATAAAGCTGAAAAAGAAAACTGGAGATTTTTAAAGTATAGTTTTAGGGGAAAATAGAATCATGAAAGGAGATAAATTTGGATAAATTTGATCAAAAAGCATTTCAGGGAAAAAAAAATCCTACTTTGTAAAAGTAAACATAAAAGCAAGATAAAAGAAAGAAAGTGGGAAAAATATTTGCAGCTCATATCCAAAGGGTTAATTTTCTTGACACACAGCAAACTCCTACAAATTTAATTTTAAAAAATCAACAATTCAATAGAAAAATGAGTAATTCATACAAACAAAACACACACACACACACACACAAACCCCTACATGCACATGACAGTTCCTAATATAGGAAAGGATGTTCAACGTCACTTCCAATAAAGACCCACAAGTTAAATCTGGAAGGGGCACCATGAAGAGATATCTTTGCCCATTCTGAGGAACGAGCATGACAAAATTTGAGAATACTGAAATTAGGTGAGTGGAAACAGGCCCTCTTTGCTTATGAGGTACTTCGCTTTATGACAGTAAAAAGGGACCCAACTAGTCCAGGCATGATATCACCACCTGCAGTACCAGCCACTCAGGAGGATGGGCTGAACTCTGGAGTTCAAGCCCAGCCTGAGCAACACAGTGAGACCCCATCTCAAAAAAGAAACAAAGGAAAGAAAGAAAAAAGAAACAGGGCCTCCCAAGAGTGCCACTTGGCAATCTCCATACAAATCATTAACAACACACCATTTGACCCAGCCATTCTATCCCGGGATATGATGGTAGATATCCTCCTTGTGTCTGAAGTGACCTATGGGAGAGAGGGTACTCATGGTGACATTGTTTGTTACAGGGACATCTAAGGAAAAACAGAAATGCCCAATGAGTATATAGAAGGTGTGATCACCACACAAAGGAAATGCTGAGCAGCCAAACAAGGAACCCTTAAGGCAGCTCGTCAGAACTGAGCCCCGAGGCTTGACAAACGGGGACGGCAGTGTGCTCCGTGTGGGGCAAAGAGGAAAATTTACACACTGTGGCTGCTCATGTGCACAGGTGTTTGATGGATATGCACTGGACTGGGGCAAGGAAAGGTGACTGAACAGGGGTGGAGTTTGCTTTCTGCTGTACGCTTTTGCTTTTTTAAAACTTTGTATCAGAGACGATATCATTGTTGGTAGAATTCTATGGGTTTTCAGATTCCAGGTTACAAATTTTTACTGCATAAGCATAAGCTGTAGTAAGCAGTATGACTTTTGCTTTGAAATACAGATGTAAACAAATTAAAAAATATAGATGTAAAAGTACACTGGCATAAAGATTCAGATGTGAAATTACTATGCTGAACTCCTTACAGGATGAAATAGCCTTTTGAATGTGTAACTGTTGTTCACACTATTTTAAATTACATGCCTGTAATCCCAGCAGCTCGGGAGACAGAGGCAGGAGGATTGTGAGTTCAAAGCTAGCCTCCACAAAAGCAAGGTGCTAAGCAACTCAGTGAGACCCTGTCTCTCAATAAAATATAAAATAAGCCCGGGGGTGAGGCTCAGTGGTCGAGTGCCCCCGAGTTCAATCCCCAGTGTCAAAATAATAATAATAATAATAATAATAACTCTATCTCAAGAAAAACAAAAATAACAGAAAGAAAAGAAGAAAAACTGAGTGTTCTTGGAAACTGCACCTTTTGCCTTTTCCTGGGGTTGGGGTGTAGAAGGCGAAGGAAGCAGAACTTCGTGGAGGGGGAGGTTGTGGACACCTGGACTGGAGGCTGCAGGGGCCCAGGTACCACTCCCAGCTCCAGTCAAGTTCTAGGTCAGAGCCCTGGTTCCCCGTGAATCCCCAGCTCATCTCTCCCTCCTCAGCCCCTCCCCCTCCAACCAGGTTACAGGAAGAAGGAAGCAGACCAATTCTGGCTAGGAGCAGGGGCCTAAGGTGGGGTCCTGGTCCTCGCTCTCCATCTTTCTGAGCTGGTGTCCTCACTTGTCAATCACAGAGGATGTGGCAATATGTGCTGCCCTAGACGGGACCCTGTGTGCTCCAGTGATGACTGCAGAGGGCTTTGCAAATGTCACCATCCTGCAGTCGGCTTCTAAAAGACAGCTTCTGAGAGGTGGAACCCTTCACTCTGTTTCCTCAGGGCCTTTCTCAGCAGCCACCAATTCCATCCCTGGCTGGGCTCTGTCTCCAGGCAAGCTCTTTCCATGGCTGCTCAGGCCTTCCCTGCGGAATCAATGGCGTCTTGTCTCTGGTCCTGCCCCCACTCTGAGAGATGAACCAACTTCAATGGGAGTGTCTGCTGAGGGCACTCTGAGAAGGGCCATTGTTTCCCCACACTTGTCCAAAGCCTCCATTTAGGGCCGGCTGTGAGCGTGGACGGGGGACATTCATCACTGGGAACATTTGCCAACAAATGAGAGACAGCTGTTAGGCTCCAATGGCGTGTGGCCGAACGTTGCCTCTGGTGAGATTTATTTTCCATGTGAGAACATCCTCACTTATCTTTTCTTCTTAATTGTAGCAAACACAAAAAATGCTCACATTCCCCTGCCAAACCAGAGTCCACGCTCATCGCGTAGTCCCAGAGCACAGGAGGTGCCACAGGAACCCGCCAGTCCCCATTACACACCCACCTCCAGACCTACTAGAGGGGCCCCCAGGTCATCGTCTAACTCAGAGCCACACCCCAGTGACCAGGCTTCTCGTGTCCCCCCCGTGTGCCCACAGCAGGCCTGGGCCCCCTCACTTACCAGGAACCTCCAAAAGCCCCACGCCTGTTTGAAAGGGGAAGATGGGAACTTGACAGAAGCTCCTGGGAACCAGGAGAAGCAGTGAGAGCCCATCACTGTGCTACATACCCCACAGCACATTTTCGGGGATATAAAACTAGCCATGGGGACAAGGCAGGGTCACTGGGAATGGACCCACTTATGCCAGCAGAGTGAAGTGCTGATCGGGTTCTACGTGGAGTATGAGCAGCTGGGGCCAGATGTGACAGAGGGAGGCTTCTGGAAGGAGGGCACAGTGGGTGACAGGGGGATGAGAGCATGCTCCCTGTCAGAAGAACAGCACGAGCAAAGGCCTGGCTGCAACAGCTGCCAACAGGACAGAGAGACGGGACACCTGGAAGCCAGGCACACAGAGAAGCCTCCTGTTAGGGAAGGCTATTTCGTCAGGCGGGGGTTCTGTTCCCAGACTTCCTCCAAGTCCCAGTCTCAGCTGTGAGCAACGCCAGGGAATGTACTTCCCATCCCAAAGATCCAACAAGGTGGCTGGACTGCGGCTGGTGGACTTGACCCCCCACTTAACAACAGGAGCCCAGGTTTGAAGCCAGGTTGCAGATCAAGTGTAGTTTGATCAGACTAGACCAGTCAGCTGAATGTGCTTTAGGGGCAGATGGAGCTGGGTTAGGATCCTGCTGGGCTGGTTGTGAGTTTTTTCTTGAGTTGCCTCTGGCCTCTATGTCTGGCCTCAATTTCCTCCATCCCCAGACTAAGGATAACAATATTTACTGTTGGATCCCTGCCCCCCACCCCCACACCCAGCACTGATTCTGCCTGCTTGGAATAAGATGAAAGTGTTTGATAGAAAAGCTTTGGGAAGCCTTTTATTAACATTCTTAGCTCAGCCTAGCTCAGGCGAGCAAGCCCCTGCATTCCAGGGGACTTCTTCCCTAGCTAGCAATGCCAAGAATGTGTATGAAAACCTCTGAGAGTTGTCCCTATCTGGAGCCCTGGGAGTATTCAACCAACCCTGGGAGGTACATGTACCTGGGGGAGGGGAGGGAGTTCAGGTTCTTACCCCCACCTCTCAGGAGTCTCCAGGGAGGAAAGGAGAACAAGAGCAGAAAACTCCAGGGGAGGATGTGGATGATGATCCAGAACAGGGTCAGTGTTAGATGAGGGCAACGAGGCTTAGATGCACCTTCCAGCAGCAATAGCTTCCTAGTCAGTAGCTAACTGATAGTTAAGTTAAACCCACTAGCCCTTAGTCGCCCCACAGAGAAAATGGCCATCATGGGACTTCTGACATACCTGCCTGGGATATTGTGAAGGAAAGCGATGGAACATATTTTCAAATAAAAAGCAAAAGGTATTGGTATTGGTTATTATTTTGAATAGTCACTCTTGACCTTGATCTCCATTTAATATCAAGAAGGCAGCAGTGGTTTGCAGAATAGGAAGATGAAGAGTCAGAGCAGACAAGTGGGGACTCTCCCCCTGGCAGAGATAGTGCTAGAAGGGGCAAGCAGGGAGATGAAGTGTCATCGTGAATGTGAATCAGTCCCACCCTGCCCAGGCAGCCGGCTGTGCTGTAACTGCCCTTAGTAGCCGCCAGAAGAGATGTTCCTCGGGCCTGGTGGGATCCCACGGCCAAGCCAAGGAAGCCCCATCCAGAGAGTTATCGAACAAAGCACACCCAGCAACAGCGTGTCCCCAGGGAGAGGTCCTTCGGGAGCTGCAACAAGGGCTGAGGTCATGTGGGTACCTGCCCTGCAGTGGCACAGGGCTTTCTATCTCTGTGCCTTCCAAAATGAGGACACTTGCACTGCAGACAGGCGTGTGGGCATGGAAGGGTGTTGCTGAGACAGAAACGCACTTCACTGTCCTAAATGAATCTCTTACTGAGTCTTCCAATTCCTTTCCATCATTATCCTTTATCTAACTGTTCATCTAGTCAACTAATTTCAAATGAGACTGCGCCCACCCCTGGGTCTCCATGACCAGTATCCATAACTACTCCAGGGCTGAGCATGAGTCAGGAGAGGATTAGCTTTGCTGTGGTGTCACTAAAGACTCTCCTAAGTCTGGAATTGCAATTCCCAGCACAACATAGAAACAGTCCCCTCTATATTAGCCTCGTGCTTTTCATTTTCAAAACACTTCTGTGCATAGTTTTTCACTGATCTTCCCAATAAGCCTGTGAAGAAGGAAGAGCACTAATTACTGCAGATGGGGAAAACTGAGGCTCAGGCAATAAAAGACTAATGAGGTACACTTATGTTCATCTCATGGGTTCGGAAGCAGGAAACGGCCCTCCTTAATGAATGAATCAGCCGCCTCCTCCTCCTAAGCCACAGCCCAGTGCAGTATTATGGACAGCAAAGGTTGCTGGCATCAGAAATGGTCAGGGCAGATCCATGGCAAATTCAGCCCAATGTCTTATCTCACCAAAACACAGTATTCTGAGGCTCTGACCTTGTGCTACACATATCACCACCAAACTCTTTAAGCACAAAATCTCATTCAATCCTTCCCAATCCTCAAGGAAGATGGTATCAGCCCCTGTCTGTTGAAGAAATTGAGTCTCAGAAACAGTATTGCCTAAGGCTGCAAGTGTCTGAGGTTGATATGAACCAGGTCTGCATGAAAACAAACCCTGCAACTTTGAACATCATTGTATTTTGTATTTCCTACAACTAGACACAGACCTCAGACAATCTGTGCAGCAGAGAATGAAGCATTCAGGTTTGTTATGTTTTTATTTTTGTACTGGGAATTGAACCCAGGGGCACTTTACCTCTGAGCTACATTCCCAAACCTTTTTCTTTTGAGACAAGACCTTGCTAAGTTGCTAAGGGCCTCACTTGCTGAGCCTAGCCTTGAGCATGTGATCCTCCTGCTTCAGACTCCCAAATTGCTGGAATTGTGGGTGTGTGCCACCATACCAAGCTCAATGCTTCTTAGAGAGAGGCAACTGGGAAACCATAGATGGTTCTGAAGTCAAATAGCTGCTTTCCTTTCCTGGCTTGGCCTGGGGGAAGGACAGGGACCATCATTCAAGGATCTCAGGCAATTGTCCTACTCCCTCCACCAATGATCTGGAGGCCAGAGGGCTTCAAGCTCCATGTCCCTTCGCTCCCTTGGTCCCCTTTGGTAAAATGTGAACTGTAATAGGTTTGGAGCACCTTCACCACTTTGTAAAGTATGAATGAAGATACTCTTTCAGGAAGTGCCTGGATTTTTCCTGCAGAATAAAAAAATGTTTTGAATCCAAAATTTGAGTCCGCAGGTGGAATCATTGTGCACAGGGCTCTCAAAGTAAGACGCAGGCTCCTGGCATGGCCCAGCTCACTGAGGAACTCCCCTGCAACTCCACCCACCCCCATCCTCACACACACACACACCACTTTGGCATGAGGTGGCCTCAGAACTTTACTGTTGCCTCTGCCTGGAACTCACAACCTTGGTGTCCAGGTAGCAGGCTCTTCATCCCCATTTAGGTCTCAACTCAAATGTCTCCTCTTCACAGAGACTCTCCATGGCCGCCCTGCTGGTACTGGACGCTCCCCCATCCCCAGTCACCACCAAATTGCTCTCACAACATCCTATATTCTTTCTTAATGTTAGTTACTACTATCTGCAATTACCCTTCCTTAGAACCGTGTTGACTTGTTTCTGATCCATTTTCCTCCACTGAAACATAAGCTCCACCAGGACAGGGGCCTCGCCAACATCGGGCCAGGCTCACCGCAGCACCTAGACAAAGTTTGGCACAGAGAAGGCTCCAAAAAGGCCTGTTGTGTGAAAACTTGGAAATTCATACACGGTAGGGGTTCTTCAAGGACATCAGCAAGTTCATTACAACATACCAAATCCTCTGAACCAGAAAGGAACCTAAGGAAACAGTAATGATGGTCTTCACTGTCCCATCACTTGAGCAGTTAACACTCCAGAGGACCTGGGAATCGGGCAGGTCCAGGGCATGGGACAGAAGAGTGACACTGTCAGCAAATGGGCAGCTCGAAGGCAGAACAGCAGAAGAAAGAGGAGGACAGACGACATCCACCCAAGAACAATGATGGCAAAATAGTGAAGCCCCCAGAGGCAACCTTAGGGTTGTCTCCATTTCCTGAAAACTCTTTTAGTTCTTGGCTTTAACCATTGGATTTACTGCCCACCCACAGGGTCCACACCCGAAGGATTAGCTCTTCTCCTATCCATGCTCTGAGACCCCAGCAGCTCCAGGTCCTGCCTCCTGGGCCCAGGTAGAGAACATCACTGGGCAAAGCAAGTGGGGACGCCGCTTATCCTGGTCCGAATGGCTCTTTGCCACACACAACTTTGAATCTCAAAAGAAGACTTTAAAAACAAAAAAGACAAAACAATTATCAATTCAAGTAGAAACAGAGGTGATAGAATAAAAAAAGATCAGGGGTCAACCCAGACCTGGGATAGATAAGGAACATTTGGATGGATTCTGAGTGAATATTTTGGCTGGAAGTAGTGGCACACACCTGTAATCCCAGTGACTTGGGAGGCTGAGGCAGGAGGATCACAAATGTAGGCCAGCCTCAGCAACTTAGTGAGACACTGTCTCAAAAAACAAAAAAGGACTGGAGATATATCTCAGTGGTACTGGGTTCAATTCTCAGTACCAAACAAAAACAAAACTGGGGGTGAGGGGTAGAAGAGAAATTGGGTGAATATTTCAATCCCCAGGTGGAAGGGGCAAAGTGGACCCCTAAATTACAGAGTCTAGTGATCCTGCATCTAATCAATCAGTAAAATCCAATTCTACTCCTTCCTACTCATCTGATAAGCACTTGGATGCTGGTTCTTGACCATGACCTGTACTTGGCAGTGAGACCCACAGATGACTAAGAGAACAGGCACTCAGAGTGATTGAGGGCAGATGAAAAATGCACAACTATTAAAAGCCAGAACACCCACCTCAGGTCTGATGGAGGTTGGGCAGGGTCATCCTGCCCCCTCTGTGATAAGGGCAGACTACTGTCCTCCACTGAAGCTCTGATGGCCAAGTGTGAATTCTGAAGTCAATCATAAGGGCAGTGTGCTATGGCATCCTCCTGGGAAAAGGGCCTTGGACGGTCTACCCATCCTCTGGAAGGGGCTGGCTCCTCCTTGGGGAGGGCGCAGTCTCCTCCCCTCTGTTCCCACAACACACTACTTCAGCTTCTGGCGTTGCCCCCACCATGCCAAATGCGGCTTCAAGCCAGAACTACTTCTAGGCTTCTGGACCATTCTTCCCTAGACCCATTCTTCCCCTGCTCCCCAGTGGCTTTTCAAATAGGCAGTTTTCTGTTATACGGTTTCTGCTTAATGTGGACAACTTTATGAATTTTTAATGGCTGTAAATCTATTGTCTAATGTCCTATTCTGCCTCTGGCTCCTCGATCAGCACTAGTGTCTAAGCCGCTGGACAGGTATCTGACCCCTTGCTTCCACTGTTGCAGAATTCTCTATGATATTCAGCCACCAGTTCCCCATCCCCTCGCCCAGTGACACCAAGACTTGGACAGCACCTAGCACCTAGGCTGCCTCCCACTCTCCATCACAACAAATAATGCACAGAGATCTTCCTCAAGCCCAGCCCCAGGGACCTGCACAGATATTTCCTTGGGAACTGCTGGGTCATATGGTAAGTGAAGGAAGGTTCAGCATGACCCAAGAAACCTGGCTGCTCTCCAGACATGGCATTAGCCTGCGCTCCCTCAGCAGGGCACGAGGCTGTCCATCCCAACATCCCTGAGAATATCATACCATTGGGCATCTGTGGCCTTCACGGTTCTGCCAGCCTAGCGGGTGCTTGATTCTGCAGGGTACCTCCGATGACCATAGGAACTCAAGTGTTTCTTCAGATGCTTGGTAGCTTTCCCTGTCTTCCTCACCTGTCAACTCCTACTCATATCCCCCCTTTTCTAGTGAGGTTTTGTCTTTTATTAGCTGATGTGCAGGAGTCCCTTGTATATCCTAAACTTTAAAGGTTTTAGACATTGTAATGCCCCTGCCTTTCTGCCAGCTGCCCGTTATGGCTCAGGGTGTCCACCTGTGAACAGAGTCCTTATCTTTGATGTAATTCCACTCTCAGAAAACCTGAGGGCCATGACAATTTCTCGATAATTCAATTCCTGTTTCTGGAGCCCTCATATATCACACCTGGGGTTAGGTTCTTGGCCACAGAGAAGAATATCTTTGACCCTACAGAGCACACAGCCTGGAAATACAGTATAACTACAGCCTGGAAATACAGTATAACTACAGCATTGACCCAGTGACCTGGCCATGAGGGCTGTGTGAGGTGCAGGCAAGGTTAAGATCTGGAGTAGGGGTGACTGTTCAAGGTCAACATGCCAAGGCTAAGTGAGCCTTGATAAGTAAGCTTGTCAGGCAGTCCCGAGGGAGGGCGTTTCAGACCAATAGACCAGCACATGCAAAAGCCACGATGGCCAACTACCAGGAGTTGAGCAAGGTTGGGGCTCAGTGTGCAGTGACAGGCGAGGCAAGTAGGAATGAGCCAGGTATCGAAGCCAAGTATCAGACTTTCTCCAGTGCAGCGAGGGACAATACATCTTCCTGTTCTCCCCATGATCACTGGTGAATTACCCTGGGCACCATCTATATCCAAGGAAGGCCTGGTTCAGGGATCTTAAGAAATCTAAACCTATCTTAGCTATGGAAGCAATGTGTTATTGCCTCTGGACCCACAGACAGAAAATCCTAGACAGGAAAGGGTTTATGTGCATCAAAGTTCAACTATCAAGGTGGACAGGAGACAATCCCTGGACAGGTCTGGATCATTTTGAAAGAAATGAAGAGTTTCCATTCTTGGCCTCAGTTCTCAGCCATAAGATTCCCCAACTGCCAAGTGTACTGGTACCGGAAATATGCTGAATTAAGTCATTAGTGACACAGCGGAATTTTACCCAAGACCCCACAGGATCACTGCCAACCAGCTGTTTCCTCCTGAATCTAAACCATTTTCACACTCAATAATGGTACTTAGAGGGGGAAAAAAAAAATTAATTTGTAAATATTTTGCTTTAAGCTCTGTGACTGCCTTTATTTCTTTCCTACTAGAGAAAAAAATCTATTTGCACAGACACTGCAGTCACGCGTGGAGGTGGCTTCCCGAGGAACCCCAAATCATTCCATTCCAAGAGCAAAGACTCTGAGCACTGTGACCTTCTTTCCTCCAAGTTGCCTCAACTTTCCCTCAGCAGGAAAATCTTTTGGTAGAACAACAGTCTGTCCTTTGAAGACATTAGATAAATAGGTTAAAAAAAAATGGGGCTCTCATCTGACATCACTACTTCAATACACACGCATGCACACACATGTGCACCAACCATACCTGATATCTGCAAATGCTTAGCAGGGCTACAGGAGAGCAGAAGGGGGCCAGGCCCCCAAGACAGAGACTCCACATTCCCTCAACCTCCTGAAAGCACTTTCCAACACAATTCCTCCACCACTTTTGCTCTGAGATAACTCCTAACTTTATAGTGAGGGACAGGGAGTCATTAAGTACCCAAGGCCACCTCTATTCTCCCGCTTAGGACAAGGGACTCCCATTTGCATATGGCCACGGTCCATGGAGGGTGCCCCTTCTCCTGCCCTGCTTATCGAGCTCCAGGGCCTCCCACGGAGAATGCGTGCTGCTGGCTCACTCTTACCCTGCACAAACAGAGTCTTACCTCCTGCTTACTTGAGAGCACTTGGGGATCTGTGCCCTTACCTGGGGTCAGAGAAACAAGGCCCCACCAGCTCAGAGGATTGCTAATAAGCTGGAGTCCTGCAGCCTCTTTCGATCATCAGCAGAGGCCCACAGGCGGGGCTGGCGGTGAGTCACGCTTCGCAGGATTTAATTCCAAAACCCACAGCCCAGACTTTCCCTCTGTGAACAAGAAGGCCGTTCCACTCTCCAGGGAACCAGTGCATGGAGGGCCGGGGCGACACCTGGATCCCATAACTCTCGGAGAGCGGCTCCCAGGCCGAAGTGTTTACAGTCACACACACCAAACCAACATCAGATGACAGAGATGGGCGCCTGCCCACTGGAAGCCAGGAGGTCAATGGGAAAGAATTATTTTAGGCAGTACTGCGCCTTCGCGTTTGGGACTCTTGTCCAAACAGTGCAACGTTCTCAGGCTCCCCGTGTGTGGTGCCGCCCCTCCTGACACGCGTTTCCAGGGAACATGGAATGGCAGTGGGAGGAGCCATGCTGAGGCTGGGGCTGTGGGTCCCGCCCCCAGCAGGCCCTGCCACTACTTAAGGACCCCTGGAAAGAGCATTCGAGCTCCTGTTCCTAGTCACTCTGATGCTGACCAGCTCTAGGCCAGGTGGCTGGCAAGGTCAGCTTGGTCCCTCAGTGTTGGGGCAATGAGCATTCCCTGCAGAAGGCCAGATGCAGAACCACCTTCTGGGTCTGACAAAGTAGCAGCAGGGGCCACTAGGAACAAATTTTCACACAGGCCTCCTCTTCCAAGGGAGCCAGACAGGACAAGCCCCTGTTTCCCTTCCCTGCCTCTGCAGTCACCTGCAGCCTCTCCTGGGGAAGCCTGGAATCTTAACCATGGCTACTCGAAACGAGAACCCAAGCACTAGAGAGGTGGGAACAGGAGGATGTGGTGAGGCCCTGTCTCTTCTCTGGGTCTTTCTGGCCTCAGGTTCTCAGAATCCCTTTTCTGAACTCAAGACCCACTCCTGAATGGGACTGGCAGAAGACAAGAGAGGGGAGAAGTGACAGGCAGCCAAGAGAGGGAAATGAGGAAGCCAGAGGAAGGAGGAAGGGAGGGCAGAGTGCAGGGCTGAGCCTGTGCGCCCTGAGGGCAGCCCGGGCCTGGGCCTGAGGTTTGTGGTCAACCCTACCAGCTCTGCTCTGGGCCAGCTTTCAGAGCGTCTGGGATGTTACTGACTTGAACCAGATGGGTTTCCAAAGACTCCAGTGAGACAAGCTTCACCAGCTCAGGCACCTGTGGTGGCTCTCTCAGGAGATCCCAAGGGCTCCAGACACCAGGAACTGTCATAGTGTCACTGTGCTACAGCCATTTAGACAACCACACTTAATGGTCTCCCACCCTACCATCCTCAGCCATGAGTCCATTAATGCCCACGGTAGGGACCCCACCTCTAAAACATGCTAAGACCAAGGTGTCGAGGCCAGGTGAGTTGGACAATTGTTTTGCCAGGTGGTCCTGAGGGGAGGGCATTTCAGATCAATGGACCAGCACTTGCAAAAGCCAAGGTGGGAAGCCACAAGGACTTCAGAACTGTCCCCCTGTCCTGCCAGGGGACAGGAAGTGAGGAATGGCAACTCTGCCGTGATCTTCAAGAACCAGCTGCACTGCATGAGCTGCTAGGGAAGCAGAGATGAGACTGATGGCACTCAGTGTTTCTGCCCCACATCTGCCACTGTGTCACCCCACATCTGCCACTGTGTCACCCTTTTCTCCCACTTGTGCAAGAAATAATCAAGCAGAAGCCACAGGGGGTTTCTGTACACTGTAGCACCTAGAGGTGACACGTCTTTATTTCTTCAAAGAATGCGCTAGTAGGGGATACCACAGAAGTCCTGACATGCAAAGGTCAGCAGGCTGGTGACCATCTCTAGCTCACAAGAAGCCTGGGACTGTGAGAGAATATTCGCCCTCAGGGAGACCCAAGATCATCAAGATGAAGTCGAGATGCCCCAAGCAAATTTGCCACATGACAGATCTCAGCCCGGGAAGCACCCTAACAGAGTCCCTCCCAAAAGGACTTTGAAATTCAGTAAATCAGCTCAATATGTTCTAGGACTGTGGGTATTAAATAAAAGAAGTCAGTGAAATCTCTGAACAATAAGCTCATTCAACACAATCTTTTTTTTCTGCCCCCAGATGGGGACTTGAATACAGTGAACATGAATAAATTCTGTTGTGTAAAAACTGGAGTTGGGGGAGAGGGCAGAGGATGGAAGGAGGATGGAAGGAAATGGCAAGATTCCCACTTGTTGGTCTAACAGGAAGGCTGAGACAGTCATCAAAATCCAAAAGGATGTCAGCATGCTTGGAGAGCCCTGGGAGATGGTCATGGTTTGCAGTCCAGGTAAGGAAGTGTCCAGTTCCCTCACCCATCTGTTCCTTTGCATATGGCAGCCTTTCCGTTCTTATACTCAAACCAGAAGTGGGCTCTGGGGCCATTCCAATTTGGTTCTTCTTAGGTGGACCAGCCAGACCTGACCCTGTCTCAAGGAAGTTTCACTACAAATATGCACAAAAACTACTCTCTGCTTCTCCAACCTCCACCCTGCCCCCAACAACAGCAAGACAATTAGAACTAAGAATGGTGTCAGCTATTATTCTAATTGAACACCCCAGGATAGGTGGAACAGAACTGCTTTGGTAGGCGACTTGTCGTTTGGACATGTTTGTGATTAAAAAGAGCTGCATGTCTGAAATTCTACTGTGTAATTCACAACTGAACATGTCCTGGGCCCAACAGAGTCTGCATGGATGGACGGTTCACAATCGTCCAACACAGTGTACTTAATGAAGATGCAAAGATAGGACCCAGGTTCCCCAGGGTACACAACAAAATTCACCCCAAGAACAGCCCGATATGGACTTCAATTTTTTTTTTTTTTTTTTAAAGGGAAGCCACCAAGACTTTAAGATCCCATGAGGACTACCAAAGTGATCATCCTTTATTCTCAGAGGATTCCATAGCTCCTTCTCTGGCCTCTGGCAGTGAGGGCTGATGAGTCTGCCCTTGCATCATAGGCTTATCCGTGCTCAGAAACAAGGTACTGATGCCTCACATCACATAGGACTAGGTGTGTTATTTTAATACATCATGGGTTTTTCTCTCTGAAAAATGAAATCGACCCCGGCTAGCAGACAAGCAGGACTGCCAAAAAAAAAAAAAAAAAGACAACCAGGAAATCATTATGGTACAGACATGGATGCTCCATTCCAATTCAGTAACTTTACTGGCAAAAAAAAAAAAAACTTATAGAAAGACTGCCAAAGTCAATACATTGGATCCATGTGTGGACAGCAGCAGCGCTCCCACGGTGGGAACCCAGAGCTGATGTTCCAGAATTCCAGGGCCATCCTGGGCTCATCTCCTGCCTGCTCTTTAGAATTTTTCTTTCTAAATGAAGACAGAGCTTCCACCATCTCTGACTGTGCCTACTGGGAAAGTCTCTGGCATTTAGGATACTATCAAGCATGAGTCCTTGGTCTTCTTGTTTTGTACCACGTTCACCCTCTTCTCCTCTATCTCCAGCACAACCTCCCCATGATGGCTGGTATTTACAATCTGTAATGATCGAATTGACCCTTCATGCAGCCTTCTTCATTTTGTACCACAGGATCACAATGTGATCGGGTGTTTTTAAAAGGCAGATTTACTGAGGTATAATTCATACATAGAAAAAAATCTGCCCTGTTAACTACACGGCTCTGAGTTTTGACAAATACACGTAGCTATGTAACCAACACCAATCAATAAAGATATTGAACATTTCTGTCCTTCCAAAACTGTCTCTCATGCCCCTTCCCCCAGCCCAGCCCCAGCAACCACAGTTTGGGTCTGTTTTCTTTCCCTATAGGTAGTTTGGCCTTTTCCAGAAAGTTGTATAAATAGAATCACAGTATGTAGACTCGTGAGTCTGGCCTCTTTTGCTTAGCTGTTGTGTATCACTGCAGTTAGTTATGATTTTCTTTTTTTAAGCCTGGGACTTTCACTTTCTAATTAAGAGACTGAATGGCTCTAGCCGGCCTTTGCTACGAAGAAAACAAATCCTTGATTTAGAGGCACTTAATAAAGCCAGGATTTGGGAATAGGGTGGCCCACATCTCAGTTTGCCCAGGAAAACCAGGACAGTTGGTCACGGAGCTTGGGAACACTATCTCCAGAGCAGGCGTGCACAGTGCCCACTGTGATGCCTTCTGGTGCACAGCAGGGTGCCCTCTCCAGCTGACAGCTAACTCCCCTTTCTTGGTTGAATCAGGATCAGAAGGCTAATTTTCAACCTGCGGGGATGAGCTTCCATACCTGCCTACCACCCTCCGCCAGGCAACAGCTGCCCTGGCAGCCCATGCAAGAGAACAAGGGGGTCTATTTAGAAAACAGCAAGCAGGGCTCTATGGACCCAGGTGCCCCTCTCTGTCTCTGACACTTAACTCCCATCAAGAACTCTGATATCACCATGCCCTGCCCAATTCTGCGTGGGTGCCAGGGGGCTGTAATGCATCCAGGTGGATGCTGGCTCTTCCCATGTTTCTCTGCATTCTCCATCCCCCCCACCCCGCCCTCCATTCAGTGGAGGTTTTGGTTAGCTTTGAGATTAACTAGGGGGAAAGTGAGAACCAAGGGACAGAAAGTTAGTAAGGAGCTCAAAGCTTATTGTTAGAACTGAAGGGTCTCGCCTCCATAGACTTACTGAGACATCAGGGAAAAATCAGGCAGGACCAGGATGTGGCGTCCCACATAAGGCTGAAAATCAGCAAATCCTCACAGGTCTCCTCCAAGCCTTCACAGAAGGGCCGCATGTGCTGTCTCTGGCTGCGTACCCCCAACTCTGAGCTCCCAAAGGTGTAAAGCACAAAATGGATGTGCTGGTACCCGAAGTAGCTGTGAGGACTCCCACCCATTGGGCAGAACCACATCACAGAGCTTTGGGGGTATCTGCTCCCCTGAATTAATTTAACATTCCCCTTTTCAATGTATTTACCAAGAGCTTTTCCAAGTTATTTCTTCAAGCAGCCTGCGAAGCAGATTAGTAGCCATTATCCTCACTTGTACAAAAGAGGAAACAAGACCTAGAAAGAGTAATTGACTTGCCCAAGGTCACACAGCAAGTTAGTGACAAAAGCCAGATTAGAAGCCTGAGTCCCTGAGTGCCCAGGCTGACTCCTGGCTCTCTGCTATCCCCAGAGCATGGGCCAAGCCAGGGAGCCAGGTCTGTGCCCCTGGGAACCTGGCGGCAGTCACGTGAGCTGCTGCAGAGGGCACAGACAGGCTCATACTCACAAGCAGAGACCTGCAGGATCCTTCTCTGCACCACCAGACAGCAGCAGCCCTGTGCTGAAACAGACAGAAAGAAGGCTCAGGTTGGGCAGCCACAGGCAGCCACCATGGGCTCTCCTCTCTACTTCTCCTCTCCACTTGACTTTGAGATTTTTCTTCATTTCCCTTTGTGATCCAGTGTGCTCTTGAGTGTCAGAGCAATGGTACACACCAGCCCTGTGCCTGGAATTTATTCCCTCACCAATCATGTCCCAGATCCTACCTATGCCTGGCAATGTGCCAGAGGCTGGAGAGAGTCACTTTGGAGGAGAAAGACAAAGTCCCTTTCTTGAAGGCGCTCTGTCTAGCAGGGGAAACATATATTCATATGATCACAAGACCATGTGACTAATTCAACAAGTTATCTGTACCAAAAGTAGTGAGGGACACAGGAGAAACTAGGGGAGGATTTGTGGAAGACACATGGCAAGTCCCGAAGCTAAGGAGAGTTCAAGTCATCAGCTAGTCCCTTCCTGGCTGAGGGGATACTGATAATGAATCTCTATCCCCGATAGGACAATGTTTCCAACACTTCTTTCTAAATAAATTCTTGAATGGAAATTCTCCCTTTAGAAATTCGATTCTCAGGGATAGTGTATCCTGATTCTGACTCTCTGAACTGTTGCCTAATCTCTGTAGGCTCAGTTGACCTGTCTCTCTAATGGGAGTAAATAAATCTGTTTCAGACCATGGCTCCGGACTTAACAATCTTTGGAGACAGAGTCACACACGAGTCCTCAAGAAACGAATTCCTCACATAGTCTAGGGCATTCCCTTTCCCACTAAGTCTGTAACTCTCCAGCTCTCCACAGGAAATTGGTTTTATTTATAAGAATCACAATCCTAAGCTGACCCTTGCTGGGTGACCCATCTCCAGTCCCTCCCTCACTTGGCTCCTCTCCCCAAGACATGTCCTCCCTCCAAAGATTCCTTAGTGACCACAGAGCAACGAGCATGGAAGAGTGGTCACAAAGTCACATGGGGGAACACTGAAGGCTGTTTTCTAGATGGGGAAACTGAGGCCTGGAGAGCTCGGTGACTCGCCCTAGGAAATGGAGCACGTGGGTCTTGGGGTACATGAGCTGCTCCCCACACCCCTGGTCACTGACTGTGCTCCCTCCTGTCTCTGCCAAGGGTCTGGTTAGAACAAGCCACCATCCTCTCCCCCAGACTTGGGGCAAGTCTTCCTCCCCTGAAAGACAGAAGTCTTTAGAGAAACATTTCCTGTCATTAAAGGGATTTGGAAGAGAACTGGCACAGCTTCCTCAGCTTTGAAGTGCCATGGCCCCTCATGGCCCTTTAATTGTGCTGGATTCAGGCCAGTTCCCAGAGCTCCCACCCTTTCAGAAGAGGGGAAGGGCCCAGAGCAGAATTCCCCCACTCCAGGGGCCTTTCAGCACCAACGGTGACCTCTTGATCTTTCTGTTTCTGACCATTTCATTGCCACAGCATCAAGGGCTCCCACACAAAGAGCTTCAAAGTCAGGAGAGTTCAGGGTCAAGTACTGTGAGCAAACTGTGAGGTTAGGGTACCACGTTGGAGACTGTTTTAAACAGCATTCTCATGGCCTCTTCAAGCCTATCATAGCTGAAGGTGACTTACACTAGACTTCTGCAGGTGTCATAAGATTCCATCTTAGAACATGTAAGTAAGAAGGAGGAATCCCCCCACCCCCACACCGGCTCTTCTGTCTTCCAGGTGAGGAAGGTGTGCATATGATTACAGTCAACCCTCACAGTCCAGGGTTCTGCATCCTCAGATTCAACCAACTGCAGATCACAAATTTTTAAAAAAAATTTTTTTTAGTTGTTGATGGACCTTTAGTTTTTATTTATTTATATGCAGTGCTGAGAATTGAATTCAGGCCTCACACATGTTAGGCAAGTGAGTGCTCTACCACTGAGCCACAACCCCAGCCCAAATTTTTGAGAAAAAAAAAAAAAAAATTATGCTGTTGCTCATGTGTAGTTAGGTATTGTATTAAACATGTTCAGACTATTTTCTTGTTATTATTTCCTAAACAATACAGTATAACAACTATATACATTGTATCTAATATGATAAACAATCCAGAGATACTTTAAAGTATGTGGGATGATATGTACAGGTTATATGCATATACAAGACCACTTCATAAGAGGAACTCAACCATCCTTGGATTTTGATATCCATGGGGGTTCCTGGAACCAATGCCTGATTCCAAGGGACTATGGTACTTTTTTCTATTTTGACATTTCACTTTTTTAAAGGAAGCATGACTCTCAATTTTGACTGCATATTAGAATCACCTTGAAGACCTTTTAAAACTACAGTGCCCAAGCCACAGTCCTGGACAACTTAACCAGAATGTCAGGTGGAACCTGTACTTTCATATTACCCCCACCACATTAATATTTTTAAAAGTTCCCTAGATGATTCCATTGCCTTAGGAGGAACTTCCAGAGGAAAAAGCCCTGAGTTTCTAGGCATGGAAAATAATTCCTGATGGTGGATTAAAAGTTATCAATCTGTTCATCTCTCTTCATCCATTTTTCCTTTTCAGCCTCTCTGATCACAGATTTCAGGATTCCCAGACAAGTTTTCAAGTACTCGCCTGGCTGGACTCTTTGCCATTTCTTTCCATCTCCAATGCCCTAGAGCTAAGTGGTGAAGCAGGGGATTAGACTCAGAAACCAGAGAACACAGGAAAAGGATTACAATTTCAATCAAATACTCTGATCCAAAGTCTGAATATTTCAACCAGGCTTCTTTGGATCCAAATGTGATGCAACTTCAGGAAGCTTCAGCATGATGTTCCAAGTGCAATCCACAGATAGTAGGTCAGTCACATTTGGCCCTGAATCCACTCACCAGCTGGGAGAGCAATAGGAACCAGAATCCTTGACTGCATGGGGTGAGTTCAGCCAATGGGCTTGTGCACAGTGATACAGGATGCTCTTAGGAGAGTCATAAATATGGAAACACCCATAGATGGGAACCTTTTCAAGGCACACTGTAGGGTTTGGCACCACATCCTGGACACTTGTGTGGGTCTTACTGCTTATACAACACCAAAGAGATTCACATAGGAGGAGACATGGTAATTTTGCCATGATTTTTTAATGATATCTCTCATGAAAGTTCCATCCTTCAGAGAAGAGAACCCCCTATACACCCACCCCCGTTTTTGCTTAAAGTCATGGCTATCTAGTAGTAGATGGGCTTGGAAAAGAACGGAAGAGCGGCCTGGAAGTTTTTTCTGTATTAGACACAGAGTGATTCCATCATTCCTCAGTTCTGGGGCTCTCTTTATGTCCTACGTGACAATGGAAAATCAGAGCCTCAAAGTGATAGCTAATTTTAGAAGGTGTATAACGGGTAACATGCAGACTGGGAACGTGGAAAAACAATTTCTCCTATAAGCAGTAGCTGTAGAAGATTTATAAATTAGAGAAAACATTTTGAGAATGTGAAGACAGTGATGAGACATTCTACCTCTGTGGGAGAGTGAGGGCTCAAAAATGAGAATGCAGAAACATAGGAGGTATTTAAGGGAGAAAATTCACAATGAAGAACAAATTTAACAGTATTACATTTAAGAATTTTTCTTTATAAATTTTACATAGGTTCTGAGAGTCCAAATAAACCTTACTTTTCCATTTTTGGAAATGCACTTAACCACTATACTTAGTTAGTCCACAAATATTCAATTTGGACTTTTTTTTTTTTTTTTTAATTCCTCAATCTGTGACCAGCAAGAGAATATTGATTCTAGTCAAGTGGCACTGGCCAATCAGATCTGGAGCCCAGCCTTCTTCATTTTGCATAAACCAGTGTTTCCATTCCATGAGTGTTCAAACACAGATCATCTGCCTCTCAAGAAAACAAGAATTCTGCGGGCAAAACTCCTTGGTGAAAGGTAAAACAAAAATATGAGTAGCATGACAACCCTGAGGACCAAAATAAAGATTTTTCTCTTGAGTCCAACATTGGAAGATGAGTTCAACCGATGAGTTAGATTACTCTGTAATCTCAAGAATTCTCAAGATTATCCATTAATCACTGTCTCTGATTCACTGCAAAATGGTAAGGCAGATACATGTATTGCCAGAAGCATAAACACTCTGAACTGGAAACTAAGTTTCTTCAGTTGGCCAGAATTGCCTAACTGATCCTCTAGGATGGGAGGATTTTCAGCTCCCTGGAGAGAAAGATAAACTAAGAGGACTGTATCAGGTCAAAAGCCAAGTCAGAAGCCATTAACACCAAACCCTGCTGATGATCAGTGGTGAGAAGTGGGCATTTGGCAAGAATGCACCTGTTATCCTTGGTCCTTGGATTGATTTACTGACTTGAGACCAGAGCTTGCCACCTGGACCTTGAATCTTAGGGCAGATACCCCTTCAGCTTCACAATTCAGGAAACGGAAGGGACTCTAGAAGCCACCTTCCGGTCAGGAGGCGGCCAAAAGCCTGGATTTCCCCAAAAGGGAGTAAGGAATACAAAGGGTCAGTGAACTTCTTCTGTGTTTGAGACTGCTAAGGACGTATTTCACCACAAAATGGACCATGATCCCAGCAGAACTGAGATGAGCATCCCCCTCCCCCGCTAGAAATGTGAGAGAGGCCCCAGGGAGGCGATCACAGAAAGAAATTGTCAACTAATTCAACCCAGTTACCCCTTCCCCCACCAGCTTCCGTGCTGAGCCAAAGACCCTCCTGGTACAGGTGAAGCCCTGTCTAGGAGTTGGTTCTTTCACCTTCCCCAGTAACCAAATGACTCAAATGAGAAAAAGCAAAAGCAACACTTTTAGACAATACTGGTTTAGGGAACTAACGCCGGTCCCAAATGGTCCCTTTATGTCAGTTTCAAAAATAAGAAACTATTGAGGGTAAGATTCCTTGGGAAGCCGAGCATTCTCCTTTATTACTCACTCCCAAGGGAAAACAAATATAGAAGCAGTATTTCCTCTGGCAGGTTTGGCCAGGACCAGCGCAGCACGAGAGCAAAGGCTTTTCCAAAGGGAGGGGCGGCGGGGCAAGCGTCCTGCTTAAGAGCTCCTTTTTCAAAAGATCAGCAAACCGAGGCTTCTACCTCCAAGCCTCCGGGCTCCGAGAATGTGTACTAGATGGGCGCCTGGCACACCGGGGCCGACCGGCCAACCCGGGTTTGGCCAAGATCCTCCCAGCCGGGGCCAAACCCAAAGCTCGCTCAGCTGTGCAACTGGGCGAAGCCCTCGCCGGGACGCCTCCAGGCGCTCCACCTGCTGGGCACCTCGTCCGGGCCCCCAACCTCCACGCCCCACTCAGCTTGGGGTGGCGGATCTGAGAAGGGCTC
The DNA here is from genome assembly GCF_902686455.1 of Sciurus vulgaris. Lineage (NCBI taxonomy): Eukaryota > Metazoa > Chordata > Mammalia > Rodentia > Sciuridae > Sciurus > Sciurus vulgaris. The sequence goes on along the minus strand of NC_136464.1, from coordinate 16,059,512 downwards.
AGGGAGAAACGATTACCGAAGCTGCAGGACGTAAGCACGGGAGGCTAGACCTGCCAGGACTTGAGCAGCGCGCCCACCCCACCACCCCAGGCGCCTCCCGCACCCTCTTCCCGAGTCGGCTCTTGCCTGGGATCTGCAGGAAACCCCCTATCCCAGCGGCGCCCGTGCGAGAAAACCCAACAAACAACTCATCCCTTCGCCCCGGCACCGCAGCACGGTTGCGACCTTACTTGCCCACGACTCCAGGCATCTTTATTCCGGCGGCCGACTCGGGGTGGAGTGGGGAACGCGGGGCGCACCCTCTCTCCTCCTACAGGTGGGAAGCCGAGCCACCACCCCAATGCCGACTGCCACCTTCAGCTCCCGCGACGGCCAAAGGGCTCGGGCAACGGCCGCCACGAGCCTACCTCTGTCGCCCCTTCTTCGGCCCAGGTCCCCTGGGCGGGGGCGGTCGACTTTGCTCCCCTGAATCCCGGCGGGATGAGCCCTAGCCCTCCTTCCCCGCGCAGCACTAGGCGGAAGGGATGGGTGCTCGCCGCGCTGGGACCCCGCGCCTCACCTTTGTACCGCTCCATCGGGGCTCGGCGTGCGCTCTCGCTGCTCCGCTCCGGCGCTGCGCTCTCTGCGCTCGGCTCGGCGCCCAGGCCGCCGCGCTGGCCCCTCCCCCTGAGGTCACGCTCACGGCCGGACCTCCTGGAGCTGCAGCCGCGCCCCGGGCCCTTGGACCGGGTCTCCGCCCGGGCGCGCCGCCGCCGCCCCCGCTGGGGAACTCCGCAGCCCGCCCGCGCGGAGTCAGCGCTCAAGTGAGTACGAACCCGGCCTCGGCTCCCCGCCCCGGCCGCCTAGCACTTCCTTCAAGTCTGGGCCCGGAGGCGGCGGGAGGGAACGGGGCTGAAACGTTCCCACACCCTGGGGGAGGCTGCAGGAGGAGCGAGCTCCAGTGGGTCTACAAGATCTGTTTTCTCAACTATGGGGCCCGCAAACCCAATGCCAGGAGGAGGAGACTGAGGTCCCAACCCGGAGATGGAGACGTGCCTAGAGCGCCTCCTGCTTGGCCCCGGAGCCTGAGCGCTTTTGCCCTTGGCCGGTCTCTTTTGCCCTTGGCCGGTCTCGAAGAGTGAGGGGAGAGGTGGGGCAACTCAGACCCCAATCGATGCCTGATAGAGGTTATTTGGGGGACCTCTCCCACCCTCCTGCAACCTCTCTGCACAGTCGTCACCCATCGCACACACATTGGGGCACCCCAAAACATTTACTTGCTGCCTTCTACCTGGTCCCGGGATCCTAGGGGCGTCAGTGCGCCAGGTTCTCCTGAGAAGGGTTAGAATGTCTAGGGTAACTTCAAGGTCACTTCAAGAGTCGGGGAGCCCCCGTTTTCTGGGGCAGCTCAGCACCTGACTGCCCTGGAGGAATGGCACCTATTCCTTAGGAAGTTTGGTGATGGTTCTGAGTCTCCACCCTGGGCCACCTCCACCAAAGGACACACACTTCCATCTTTTCCCTTTTGCCACTCCTCTATCCAGTACTTTACCACTCCTTCACATCCGTCTCCCCCTTCCATCCTTCCAAAGAGATCCATGTTTTCCTTTAAACTTTGGGGGTTTCACTTTGTAAAACGTGGTTTGTACTAAATGTCTGGTTTCTTGACAAAGTTCTCAACTTTCTTGAACACTTAAGGACGATTTCGCTTTCCTAAAAGACTCAATTCTCTCTCAGGACTGCAGTTAGCTGATGTTTGGAGACCTTCTGCCCCAAGGGTCTGTAGAAATCCTCTTCTTAGCTACCATGGCGGCTCACCTGGATGGAGCCCTGCTCACCAGCCAGCCACAGGGATGAGGGCGGCACATGTGCTGCCCTGTCCTTTGCCCAATAACCCCGTGATTTGGGTATGATTATCTCTATTGTACAGTTGAAGAAAATGAGGCTTAAAAGGCAAATGACTTGTTGAAGGGTGCACAGCTAGCAAAGAGCAGAGCCAGCATTCCATCCAGCGCGGTCACTTACTTAGACACTTTCTGGGTGGTTATAGGAAGTGCCAGGCTATTTATTACCATCTTGTGAAGCACACAGACAAGTGAACAGTGAGGACACAACCAGGTAGGTCCTCAGATATGAGGGATGCACAGGATTGTGGCAGCCGAGGGAGGACACTGAGCCACCTGCTAAGTCTAGGAAGAGGTAACTGAGCTGAGTTAGAGTTAGTGAGGTGACAACAGAGGCAAGTGAGTGCAGCCTTCCAGGTAGGAGAGACAGCAGGGGGACCATTTCAAGGTCAAATGATCTGTTGCTAAAGCCAAAGGGCAGAAACCAGAGTAAAGGGGGTGAGACTGGAGAGGGGCCATCAGGACTGCTTGAGCGCTCAGTGCTGAGCTGAGAACACAGGAAACCCAGCAGCACTGGAGAGTGTGGGCACTCTGGGATTCCCTCCCCATGGAGTAGGGTGTGGAGTGAGGAGGTCTAAGGAAGAAGCCATGGGGCAGTGGATCGCCTGCTGGGGAGAAGTCAGCCAGCACAACCCATTCAGAAAATTGGTTCTTGAGCACAGGACATGAGAGAGGGGGAAAAACCCAAGTTGGATTTGCTGTAACTTGAGTGACTATGTGGATAGTGTCACCCAGTCCTCAAATATGACCTGGGACCCTGTTTCATGTCAGGTGTTAGCAGGTACTGCAGAGAGAGCATGAGGAAGAGGCACCAGGTCCTGCTGTCATGGGGCTGCTGTTGGGGCTGGGTCAGAGAAGTGGCAGCAGGTTGGGGTGTTGGCCGGGACAGGGGGTGCTAGTGAAGGACCTAATGTACCACCAAGGAGGTGGAGCTCCGGTTCATCCACGTGCGTCAGCCACCTTTTAGGTAGGCCCGGCTTGTGTGGTTTTAAGAAATTAAAGTGGAGCCGTGGTGAGAAGGGTGACATCTCAGGGAAATGGAGGACAGGAAACCATGCTCAACTGGCCTCTTGCGTGTGAGCTGGACCTGGAACCCGGACAGGGCAGATTGTGGTCTTGCCCTTTTGTGTTCTCTTCCTCTCTCTTCCTTCCTGCCTCCCTTCCCTCTTCTAGCAAATTGCCCAGCATGGTGCACACCCTCTGTTCTACAGTGTCTGTAGACTCATCAGTGGACCTTGGGTTTCTCTGAAATTCCCCAGAAGAATCTGATTGTGTGAAGCCTCAAGTCTCTGGGCACCAGTTACTTGACCAGATGCCAGCTCTGCCAGTCCACTGGGGTCAGCTGTGCAAGGTTACCTGGTCTAGTTTCCACAGAGCCTGTTTGAGCTGACCCTCCCACAGGGGGTTGAGAGCAGGGTGGCATGACTAATGTCCTTAAGATCAAGGGTTGTCATCTCCAGGATACAAATGAGGACACAAAGAAGTTAGGGGACTTGCCCCAAGCCTCAAGTCAAGTTCAGAGTTAGGACTTAAAAAAAAAAAAAAAAGAAGAAGAACTGTCAGGCTTCCTTATTCTAAATCCTGTGCTTTATCACTCTCCTTAGTTCAGGCATTCCCACGCTCTATCGTGATGGGGCTGTTCCCTAGCAAATCCTTTGGTAGCCATCTCTTTAAGTCCCTCTTGAAAATAGGCCCTCCCTGCAAGCTGGGGTGTCTCCATATCTGTCTCAACTGCCTCTTCTCTCCCTCACCAGATCCAGCCTCTCTAATTACTTCTTCCCTAAATCCTCTCTAGACAAACAAAAATCTATCAGAAATCCATCTGAGTGAATTTAAAATAGGAAGTCATCACCCTTTCCAAGAACAAAACTGAAGTAACACTACCAAAGCCATCAATAGGAATTGGCTTCTGGAAGCACAGAGCTATATTTACCTCCTCTTCCATACCTGGGTGCAGTTTAGCCCTTTGTCTTTGGTGGCTTTGCAACTTCTACAAAGGGGTCACTCACATTCATATTCAAATTCGTTGTTATTTCTGGCCCCTAGGATCAGGTGATCTGATTTCCAGTTCAAGTTCAACTCTCTGGGTGCTACAGTTGAGCCCACCCCAGGCCCCCAGGATCACCAATGAGCTATTCTGATGTAGACAGTCCTGAAATTGTCCTCAAATCATGTAACCCCACCCTGGAGTGAGGGTGTAAGTATAACCAAACTTATTGGGGTAGTGGTACTTCCGGTTCTCTGGGGGTGTTGGATGAAGCTATCCTGGGGAAGAGGACTAAACACCAGAAAGACTTGAAGTTCATTACAGTACTCCTTCCTTAACTGTGGGGGGTATGGCCACCAGATGCCTGAAACCATGGAGAGCACCAAACCCCATGTGCAAACACTACGAATCCCCAACATTCAATCTGATAACAAAGCCCACTGTTAAGTGACAACCGACTGACTATAACAGGTGGGTAGCATATACTGCATGGATATGGTGGACAAAGGAATAAGACGCATCCTGGGTGGGACAGAGTAGCTCAAGATTTCATCACGCTACTCAGAATGCATGAAATTCAAAACTTGTAAGTTGTTCATTTCTGGAATTTTCTATATACTATATTCAGACCTTGGTCAACTGTGGGAAAATGAAATTTCGTAAAGTGAATCTGCAGATAAGGGGTTACTGCTGTAATTCCTAAACCAGATTCTCAGCAAAGATGTTTCTTCAAACACAAAAGGGGCTTCTCTGGCTGAGAAATTTTGGAGGGGTGTCCCATAAAAAGATGTTGCTTTACAAACTTTATCCTACTTCATGCTCATAGTAGCCAGGGCAACTGGCCTTATTTCCCCCTTGCTGGGCAGTCCCCACTGAAGCAGCATCTTTGACCAGACTTCTTAACCAGGCTCTTTTATTTTGGAGCTATATTTTTTAAAAAGCCATTCCTGCCACTGTTCCTTACTTCACTCTTTCATGACTAGCTCACCCCTCTAAGGACCCCCAAATCTCAGCAGGTTCCTACTTTCTAGATAGCCTTCTTCCACTATATTGCATTAAACCCCTGTGGCCTTGTTCAGTATTGCACCTGGCACATAGTAGATGCTTAGTCACACTGTTGAATGAATACATGAATGACTACTTCTTTTTTTCCCCTCTTGGGATTTCTGTGAAAAGGAAAATAAAACCCACAAAATGTCTTTGCTGGTTCACCCAGATAAAATGTCATTATAAAGGACAAGGTCAGGTCTGGTTGGGCAGCAGGCTGGATGAAACAGAAGGAAGGGCTTCATGGAGGAGGCAGCATTTGAACTCAAGCCTTGAAGGGATGAATTCATTCTTTTTTTAATTGTCATAAAATATGTGTAACGTAAAATCTGCCATTTAAGTGATGTTCAAATGTACAGTGGCATTAAATGCCTTCACATTGTTGTATGCCATGACCACTGTCAAGCTCCAGGACTTTCCCATTGTCTCAAATTGAAACTGCCTGTTAAATGACACCTCCCCTTTCCTCCAGTACCAGGGGAAAATCACCCCTAGTCTATTAATGATTTAGTTTATGTAAAGGAGCTATTTTTTTTAATTTTCCTTATAATAGTCCTATGAAGTAGAGTAAATGAAAAAGGACTCTCTAAAGACCTGCACAGTTGGGTCCGAAGACCCAAGAATGTCATTTTCAGAAGTGTCAGATACAGTGCACTTCCAGCCACATTTCATCCAGAGGCCAGTGATGTCCAGGAGTATATTTGCCCATGTAGTGCCATGGGTCAAGAGCTCATGCTCAGAGCTTGGTCTCCTTTCTGTGACCCCAGTGTCCTGGGCCAGCTGCTGCGCATGCAGCGCCATGGGCTCCAGCTGGGCCCGCCCTCTCCACTCCCAGACCCTGAGCTGCTCCCTCCGCTTTGCAAATCCAGGACTGAGCACCCACCCCCAGCTTTCTCCCTTTCCTCCCCAGGGCTCCATCCAATGCTTAGCTCACTTGCTCTGAGTTAACATCAAACTCTGCACTGGGCCTTCTCCCCAGGATCCTGGGGTTGGTGAGCAAAAGGACAAACTCCCAAAGATTTGTCCCACCGAAATGGCAGGTTCTGTAACTTAGTGGACAGAAGCACCCTTGTCCTGCCTTTTTCTCTCAAAGTGGCCCTCGTGTCCTTGCCTAGCACTCGCCCCAGCCCACCCCCAGGGCCTTCCCTCCCATTCCCTGTTGCGATTTCCAGCCCATTCCAGAGCTGTTCGGAAACTTGGAACCAATGGCAAGTCAAACCATGTTACTTGACATTAAGGACATGGGAACCCAGAGCTCAGAGTGCTGGCTGGAGGGTCCCAGTGCTGGTCAGTGGCTGGCCCAGGAGCCCCCACTATGCAGGCAGCACTGATCCTTCACCAACCTCTCCTCTGGGCCCACAGCCCTCTCTATGGGGATGGGGGACCCTAAGCTGGGGTCATCCTGAGTAGGTCCTACTCCCTGCTGAAATTCACCAGTTCTGGTCCCTGAGCAGTTGCCAGGGTCTTGACCTGGGATTCATTTCCCCGTTCTTCCTGTGATCACTAAGATCATCATTACTCCGATGAGGTGCAGGCAGGAAAGCAGCCAGACTGGAACTGTCAGCTGCACAGGTTCTCAGAGTCCCTAGACCTGGGGACCTGACAGGGATCGCTCCTTCGGGCAGGAAGCAGGGTCTTTCTTAAGGGCACAGCAGAGTCATTGTCCTCCAGAGCATCCTTCCCACCTGGACAGAGACCCTGCAGTCTGAGCCTTTGGGTCCCATCCTGGGGGCCCTCCCCATCCAGGCTCCTTAGAGCTTTTGTAAGGATTGAAAGATGGGAAGGATTTTTGCTATCTCATAACTCTTAGTTAATATTCACTTCTTATTTAATTACAGAAAACAAAGACCATATCTGTAGGTCTATTCTTCCACATAAACTATAGGATCATGTTAGCAGAAGCTCCCTATAATCCTGGGTAGCCAGTTGGTCAGGAAAGCTCTGGTGGTTAGGTTTATGGGTCTGCTGTTGTCCCACAGACTGCCACAAGCCTGCAGCCCTCAGGCTGACTCACACGCTTCTCTGCCTGAGAGGCTTCCCCCAGCTCAGCCACCAGCCAGCTGGGCTTCCCCCAGCCCTCTTGGGGCTGCCTAGGGGCCATGCCCAGCCAGAGCAGCTCAGCTGCTTAGTCTTGCCCCACTTACCATGGTCCAACTTCCATGGTCTCAGTCCTGGGTTTCAGAACAGTGTCCCCTGGTCTGCAGGCCTGCTTCCTCATAGTTCCAGCCCCTGGGTGGATTCCTTTTGGACCCCTTTTCCCATGGTTAGATGGATGGATGGGATGGGATTTGAGTCACCTGTTCCCTGAAGTCATTGATGGGAATAAGGAGTGGAAACGGGAGGACACTATCAACTGGCCCAAATCTTGCAAAAACAAGATTAGCATACAAGAAAAAGAGGTCTGGGTCGTGATGAGGCCCTGCCAAGCAGCCCTGTGACAGAGGGCAGTGGCCCAGGGGCAGTCTGGAGGGCACAGACATGCAACTTTGTATCCCCCCCGCAGTACCTCCCCGGGGCTCACTAAGCTTGCCATTATCTGCCCTCTGACTCCCCCAGGTGAGTTCTTTAAAAGTACCAGCTTAGCTCAGTTCCCCTCATTTTCTTTTTCTTTTTTTAAAACAGGATCTATTTTTTTAAATAACTTTATTTCATTTATTTATTTTTATGTAGTCTTGAGGTTCAAACCCAGTGCCTCACACGTGTGAGGCAAGTGCTGTATCACTGAGCCACAACCTCAGCCCCAGTACCCTCGTTTTCAAGGTCGGAAAGAGGTTGCTAAGAGGTGGATGACTTACCAGAGCCGCCTGATCAGCCATGGCAAAACTGAGGCTGGACTCCTGGGCACTTTGCTGAGGGGAAACTAGGGTCCTGTCTCCTCCATGATGGGAAATGTGGCCTCTGCTCAGGGCCCTGTCGGCTGGAAAGGAAGCTTTCTAGAAGCCCAGATACCAGGCTTCTCGCCATTACAGTCTGGCACACAGGATGTGCCCAGAACGCCCACAAATCATATTGTTCATGGAATGAATGAAAGAATGAGTGAGCTGTTCTTTTTTAGATTTTTTAAAAATGTTTTTATTAGTGCATTACAGTGTGTGAGCCATTCTAGATAAAGGAGATTTGTCCCCAGTGGATCTTGGGGGCAGGTGAGAAAAAAAAAAAAAATCTTACTTAAACGCACATGTGTGTATGTGTGTGTGTGTACACACAAAGTATATGATTAGGTAAATAGCATATCTGTGGCATTAAAATTTCATGGGGGAGTAATTAGGACAAAATATTGGAAAAAAAATGACTGCAGAGGCAATAATGGAAAAAGGCTGAGAAATACTGGAATGCAGACTCAGAGTCTAGGTTAGAATCTTCCTTCTGTTTCTTTCTAGCTGGGTGACCTTGGAAAACTTACTTAGATTTCTACACCTCAGCTTTCCCCTCTGTCAAACAGAAATAAAATTCTACTTGTGTCACAGGTGGTTAGGAGGATTACATGGGACAATATAGGGAAAGATTTTAGCTCAGTGTCCAGCACACAAGTTCACACAGATTTTAGGTATGATAATTATCAAGATTGCTGCACGTGAGCAAGTCCTCCCTCCAGGATGACAACGTGGTAAGAATCAGTCAGACCTCCAAGGCAGGATAACCTCTGGCTACCAGCTGTTTCAATAGCTACCACCTGAGTGGTAAGAGTCCTACTTGGTGCCATGTATTGGAAATCACTGGTGCTACATGTCACCCAGCTGCCACCCACAGGCCCACCACTATCTGAGCATGGTGCCAGGTGTCTTGTTGGATAATAAGTTGCATGAAGTCTTTACAGGACTTATGACCTCCAAGGAGGACGGGAAACCCATAATCTCCCAAGTCAGTGCATCTCAAACCTTGGCATCTATAGAAATCACCTGGGAATCATGTTAAATCAGATTCTGATTCAGCAGACCTGGGGTTGGATAGAGAGTCTGCGCTTCTGTTACGCTTCAAGGTGATCCGTGGCTGCTGGTTCACAGTTTAAGGAACAAAGTTTTCAACAAGCTTCTTTTTCCCACACTTAGCCAAATAGGAATCAGCCTTTTGCTTTCTCTGACGATGGCTGCATCTCATGCTGACATCTCATGGGGTCCATAATCAGGTGTCCACAAAAGTTCACCCTGGAAAATTCTTGAACAAAATCTTCGAGGAAAATTCATCCTGTAAGCTGGGGTTAAATCCACTCTGAATATTTTGAACACTGCATTACCAGGAACTTGCTTTGTTTAAACTTGTTTTCCTTTCGTGATCAAAATACTTATGGGGAAGAAGGAAGAGAGGAGAGAGAGAAAGAGAGGAATTATTGTGATACAGCTTCCTAACTTCCTGTTGAAATCAGCCTCAGGTAGCCAGTTTCTTTTGGCAGTGACAACTGAGAGAATTCCCCATTTGGGAATCTTGCATGGAGGAATCCGTAGCAGGGCAGGACATTTGACACCAGGCCACTACAATTGCTTAGTGTCTGGGGATTCCATTCTGTCACTTGAGTAGAATCTTTAGCTTAATTCAAGTAATGTTCATGGAAGATCTGAAAGAGGAAGGGTTGAGCCAAGAATAAGCAGGTCCCGGATGGCAAGAGACAGTGCTCTTTTTCATTAATGTAACCGAGGAGCAGTTTCTTCAGAAGGTTTGGGTTCAATCCTCAGAACCACAAAAAATAAAATTAAATAATTTTAAATGTACGATTTCATGGTTTTGTTTTGCAGTACTGGGCTTGAAACTCAGGACCTCATACCTGCTAGGCCAATGCTCTACCACTGAGCCACCTCCCCGGTCCTGTGGTTTTTAATATAACAGTTTTATAAAACTGCCATTGCCATGAATTTTAGAACATCACCCATGCCCTTTAATATTCATTTCATTCTCCCCATTCCCTGCACCCAGACTTAGGCAACCACTAATTTGTCTTCTGACTCTAGATTTCCCTATTTTGGAAATGTCACGTATATGAAATCATACAGTAATATAAAAGACCATTTCAGTCCATGCTCTTTTGGGACGGTTCCTTTTACTTGGTATAATGTTTTCAGGGTTCATCCACACTGCAGTCTATCAGACTTCATTTTTATATCACTAGATAATATTCCATCACATGGACATGCCACCTTTCATGTATCCATTCATCAGTTGATGGATGTTTGTGTCGTTTCCACTTTGGGGCTACTACTGAATGCTCTGAGCATTCATTCACATGTAAGATTTTGTGTAGACCAGTGTTTTCGTTTCTATTGGGTCATTTGCATAGTTTTATCATTCATCAGGGGTTGCTCCCCTTTGGCTTCTTGCTGAACTCAAGATTTCCTACTCCACCCAGATCTGCTCCTTCTGCAGCACACACCGCAGGTTCCTAGAAACTCATGAGCCTTCCATCTCACTTCCCTTGACTCCTCTATCCTCCACTGTCTGCAGACCAACTCCGAGAGAAGTGGTCCCCAGAGAAGGCTTTGCTGACATTCCAGAATCAATCAGACCATTCATCCTTCACGTGAGTAGACTGGCTTATATTTGTAAGATTACGTGATTAATATCTGTTTGCTCACTCTTTTATCTCGAGTGCTTAACAGAGTGCCTGGTTTATAGCAAGGCTTGTAAGCCTCTCAAAACAGAATGTGTATAACACTTCCTTTAGAATGTACTAGAGATCCCAGTACACTAGCCTCATCAAGGAAATTTTATTGATTTAAACTTTTTTTTTCAAAAAATATTATTAAGGTATAATTCACATGTAGCAAAATGCACCTTTTTTTAATATACAGTCCTGTGAACTTAGTCAAATGCATACAGTCATGAAATTACCACCACAAATAAGATGTAGGATGGTTCATCACCCCCCAAATTTCCCTGTGCCCCTTTGTAATCATTCCCTTCCCTCAACCCTAGTCCCTGGAACCTCCAACAGGTTTACTGTCTCTATAGTTTTACCTTTTCCAGAGTGTCATAAAAATGCAATCATAACAGTATGTAGCTTCTTTTTTTTTCTTGTGATGCTGGAGACAGAACCTATGGTCTCACACATGCCAGGAAGTACTCTGCCACTGAGCTACATCCCTAGCCTTTTAAAAAATTATTATTCTTCTAGTTGCCCAGTCTGGTTGCTCAGGTTGGCCTCAAATTTTGAATCTTCTTGCCTCAGCCTCCTGAGTAGCTACTATGTAAGTACCACCATGCCTGGCCACTGTGTACCTTTTTGATTCTGGCCTTTCTTTCATGTAGCATTAGTACACTTGAGATTCATCCATGTTATTGCAATAGTTCACTCCTTTTTATTGCTGAGTAATATTCCATTGTAAGGATGAACTAGTTTGTTGATCCATTCCCCAGCTGAGGATCATCTTGGATGTTTCCAGTTTGGGGTGATTATGACTAGTCATTGTAGACATTCATATGCAGGTTTTTGTATGAATGCTTTTGGTTTTACTTGCATGAATGCCTAGGATTGAGCTTGCTGGGTCACATGGTGAGTGTATATTTAACTTAAAAAAAAAATCTCAAGCTGTTTTGCAAAGTGGTGGCACTGTTTCTCATTTCCATGGGCAAGGCCTGTGTTCCAGTTGCTCTACAGGGTCACCCGCACTTGTCATTGAGGGCTCTCCATAGATTCAAGTCCTTGAGCACACATGTGATTTGCAATTTTTTTTTCTAACCTGAGGCTTATTCATTCTAAGAATGAAAAGCAGACATTCTTAATTTCGATGAATACCAATGTATCAATTTTCTTGTTGTATGGATCATGGTTTTGATGTCATTTCTAAGAACTGGGCCTAACCTGAGGTTGTAAAAATTTTCTCCTAGACATGTTATAGGCTTAGGTTATATATTTTTGTCTCTGGTTCATTTTCCTTCTTTGTTAGCCTATGAACTGTCTCATCTGCTTTAGGCCTCTGATCTAATCTACCGTTTGTCTATGTTGTCCTTCCAAACTTTAAGCCCAGGGAGGGCAGGGTTGTGTTTTATTGGGGTTGGTATTTGCATGACCCTGAGAGCAGGGCTTGGGCACTTGGCTACCTCACCCAGTCCCACTCTGTGTGTGATTCAGGTCCATGTTTTCTACAGCATCAAACATCCTACTTCTCATTTTAGATACTGAATGCTATAGTTCTGAATTTAAAAAAAAAAATGAGACATTAAAATAGACTTGGCATTGCGTCTCCCATTAAAAATTAAGAAAAATTAGCACAACTAGGCAAAATCAATTTGAATCATTCACAAAGCACTGAGTGTACAAGGCACACTTCCCATGGGCCCAGACTCTGGAACGTTATTTTCCTCTGTGTTGTCTTCTACCAGTGTTGGCTACGCTACCCAGGAACCACTAGTGCAGAGCTGTACTACTGACCAAAGTGCTTTTAAAAAATCTGGAACCACATTCAGGTGGCCAATAGCAATGGATAGAGAAATAATGTGTGAGTCCTAAAGAATGAAGAGACAGACACTTTGTACCTTGAGCCAGGGCCAGGTCTGAGGCGACACGGGTTGGATTCTCAGGTATCCCTGAGAATCTCAGGTTCCCTCCGATTGCACTGTTTTCTCCCTAACCTGGCTGCATCTTCACGTAAAATTGACTTCTGGGGGAGAAGGGAAGGAGACTTTCTCCATTCAAGGGCTGCAGATTCAGAGAGTCAAGTAGAAACCTATTTGTTCTGGAGGCTGACTTTCAGACCTGCTTTCAGAGTGTTGTGTGGGACGGAGACTTGTGTCAGCAACAAAGAAAGGCATCCTTGGAGGACAAGGTGGCCTGTCAAGAAGCCCTAGCCATCCCTAGCGGCCTCCAGTGTGCTGTGTGTATTTGGGTGGATGCTGCCTGGTGCTTCTGCCAAACTGGGCAAAGAGAAAATGTGGCTAAAGAAGGACAGAGCCCTTTCTTACCTCTGGAAAGATTTTAAAGAATCCCCAAGCTTTGACAGATTATCTCCTATCTCTGAATGGATAGAATTCATTTAAATAGTGTGGGGTTTTTTTTCCCCCTTAAATTACAAACTTTGAGAAATGGAGAACATGTAGCTTAGTGATTTGAACTTAGGCACCTTCTAAGAGCAGGAAAAGACTCATTAAAATTAAATGATGACCTTGGTATTTCATATTATCTAAAAATAACCAGTTATGGAAAAAGGAAATAAGAAGGCAGGATTGCAATTTTAATTCTAAGGAAAACGTTATCCCTTTCTAGTAATGAATGATTAAAACAAATTTACTTCATACTTCCAAGAAGCAACCAAACTTGTAGAGTGTTTTCTTTTAAATTTAATTCGATTTTAAATTTAATTTTAAACCTGCAAATGACAGTTGTACATATTCAGAAGACTGTAATGGCAGAGACTTTCCACAGAGTTAGTTAACATATGTGTTATTTCCCATACTTACCTTTTTTTTTGTGGTGAGAACACTTAACATCTACTTTCTGTTGATGATCAAACATACAACACCCTGTAGTTAACTATAGTCACTATGTTATGCAAGAGACTTCTTGACCTTAATCCTCCTTTCTAACTGAAGCTTTGTATCATTGGACCAGAAGTCCCCAACAACTCCTCTTTACTCCCAGTCCTTGTCACCCCCACTGTGTACTCTGCTTCTCTAGTGTTCCCTGCCCCCAACACACACACACACACACACACACACACACACACACACACAGAGAAACGACTGGTCCCCATCTAACCTGTTGAATCAAACTTTGATAGCAAGACCTGGGAGTCTGCATTTTTAACAAACTACCTGGGATGTAGATATCTTCATTCAAGTTTTTTTCCATTTCTTTTTTATTATGTTTTTTTAGTGCATTATAATTGTGCAACATAGCGGGGCTCATTGCGACATAGCTGTACATGCACGTGACGTAATTTGCTCCATTTCATTCGCCTGTACTCCCCTCTCCCACCCCCCGTTCATTCAGGTTTTAGGACCACTAATGGACAGGATCTTTTCCTCTCATGACGACAACACCCAAACCTAACTACTGCGACTGCTGTTGATGCTACTTTGCTAACCTCGATGGAGTGTCACGGTGTCCCAGCACTGTTTGGAATCTAGCACATGCCCTCACTTAACCCTCACAGCAACTCTCCAAGGTAACACCCTGATCATCCCCACCGTCTGGGTAGGCCGAGCATGTGGGAGTCACCATTACAACCCACCATAGGTGCTCTGGTATGTAAAGGGTCAAAATCACACAAAGAAGAGTATGTCATCACAACCTCTGACTCTCCCTCCATCCAGGCCCTGATGAAAATTACTAAATCTCCCCAGTGGCAAACTTAAGACAGGGCTCTGCCTGCTGTCCAGCAAACGACAGAACAAAGCAAAAGGAAACACACCGAATAGGAAAGAAGCTGGTGCCAGGACAGGATTGTTCCCAGCGTTCCAAGTGTCTGTGAGTGGAGAAAAGGAGATGTGCTATCCCTGGGTGGCTTTTCCTCCAAGCAACTGTGCGTGACTCTCAGCCCATGCTTCTCTATTTTAGGAGAAAACCCCCTTGCGAGGGCAGTGGCACCTGAGCAGGTGCTGATGGAATCCCAGGGGTGTGCAGAGGGCGGGAGCCTGGCTGTGCTGAGGAAAGAGGCCAGCGATGGCCCCGGAGGCCTCTGGGGCTGGAGCCCTCTCAGCACGGGCAGCCTTCCTGAGCATCATCTGACTTCTGGTTCCTTGAATTAGGGCGACAGTGAGTGATGACGTCTGGCAACGGATGGTTGGTTGGCCGCAGCCCAGGTCTAATGCTGACCTGAGAAGATGGGTGATTGATCATGGATCGACTGAGAGTTTTTAAAGTTTGTTGCAGGAGACAGCTTCCCAGCTCCCACCCAGACCCACCAAACCCAAACCTCCATGCAGTTAGAGTTGGGTTCAAATATCGGTTTCCACAAATGGGCAACTCATGCTTGTGAACCAAGAGCAACAGCACTTACCCAGGCAGCGAGGGTGGGAGCCCATGAATGTGCAAGTCCTGCACCATTTAAGTTGTCTCAGTACGTTGCTTTTACGTGGGGGAAGGGAGTATTAATAATTATGATTTTTTTACACAGGGGACCCTTGTTCCTATCTAATGGGAAGGTAACTCCTATCAACACTTTCTAACTTTTCATTAAGAAGCGTGTGTTTTAAGACAATAACAGGAACGAAAGAACCTATTCTTCCTGTGCCAGCGTCCGTCCAGTTGAGAACAAAATGTTATTCATGGCCAGGCTCCACCTTGCTGGGAGGGCTGGTGTTTGTCTTTGCGAGTACAGTCCTACTGGCCACTCCATAGAAAACCACGAGCTAACAACACGGAGACCCCAGAGAGGTGTGACTGGCTTAGGAGGAATGTGGCATTTGCACTTGATGGCAGGGGGCTAGTGGGCCTCTCTCAATCTTGCATTAATTAAAATACTTATTAAATATTGAATTATTTAAATAATTAAATAGAGGATTCATTCCGGCTCTTGGCACTCTGGAGGCCCACAAAAAACATGAGTGTTGCCACCATCCCATTCTTTTCTCAGCTGGACTCATATTCCCTGGATCCCCTGAGTCCGAATCCTACCAACTCTGAGTCTGGAAGTTGTCCTAGGCTCTGCCCTGTCTCCAACCCCTTGGGGATGTTTTGGGAGGGCCCAGCATTAAACCAGGATGGGGCACAGCAGAAACAGCCTTGGCTTTGGAGGGGAGGATTTCCAATGCCAACTTTTTATCTGATGGGAAGGGCTGAGGTTAAGAGGTAGCAACAGGGGACAGCACAAATAAATACATAAAATCCTCTCCAGGGGTTGCCATTGTGCTCAGGACAATGGTGGCCCCAGAGAACATTTTCATCTCGTTGAGATTGGAAAGTAAAATAAATGTGGTCATATATACCCTCCTCCTTGGCCCTGGCTGGTTGTGGCCTACCCCAGCTCTGCAGGAGACAAAAGACATTTCTTCAGACTCCTGGCCTCAAGTGGGGGAGAAGGAAATTTAGGGTGTGGAAGGTCCTCAGGGCTGGGGTCTAGATGTCCTTTGGTCACTGTTCTCCCCAGCCCCCTTGCTTTCTCAAAGCTGCCAGCCTCTCGCCTCCACCCTTCCTAGTGTTCTCCAGCCCACAATGGGCCACATCCAGCAGGGCAGGGCTGGCAGACACACCCAGGCAGGCTGCTTGACTCTGCAGGGAAGCAGAGTCCCTTTCCAGCAACGGGCAGGAGGGGCTGAGCAGGACTGGTAGCTTTTCTGAGTTGAGAACATGTCCCCAAATACTCTTATGGGCTGGCAGCTCTCTTTGCCTTTGCAGTCTTCAGTTGCTTTGAAGTCACCCAATCAGAAGGATCTTTCTGGAATCAATGACATCTCTCATTGCAATGAGTCTCAGCTCCTTTGCAGGTGGTGTTTTTAAGCACCCTTGCAGTGGGGTTGGGTCCTCCTCACCCAGGAAGCTGGCACTTTCACACACCTCCTGTTCCAGCAGTCTGCTACCCTGGCCGGCTATGGCACATGATGCCCAGGAGCTCAGCATGGTACTGGAGAGGCAAGGTTTGAACCCCAGCACCCCCAACAGCAGGTCTTGGATAAGACATTTAGCCTCTCTAGGTCCGTTCCCTTACGTCATTTTTTAAAAATTTATTTACTTGTTTTTTATTTTTACAGACTGCATTTTGATTCATTGTACACAAATGGGGTACAACTTTTTATTTCTATGATTGTGCACGATGTAGATTCACACCATTCGCGTAATCATACATGTACATAGGGTAATGATGACTGCCTCTTTCCACCATCTTTCACACCAAAATAGAACAAATGTAAAGAATCAAGAAAGAAATCACATAATATGCTTGGTTCAGGGCTGGGCAAATAGTAAGTTGTTATTACTTGGCAGTCACTTCATTAATAAAAACTAATGTTTGAGGACTCATTTTGTATCACGCCAGGTCTTGTTCTATGGGAATTCTTATAATAACCCTTTGAGGTAGGCATTATTATTATTCCTTTATAGAAATGGAAATTGAGGCTTAGAGAGTTAAGCATGTTGTCATTAGTTATGCAGCTGCTGATTGGTGGAGCTGGAACTTTAGCCCAGGCAGTTTGGTGCTGTACCCTGCACACCGCTGCTGTGTGATACTCTCAGTTCCCAGTGCTGTTGGTTGGCACATCTTCAGGGATCTCAATCTTGGACCATTGCAGGGTGAAGAGAGTGCTGTTATTGAGTACATAAAGAGGTTTATGGGCTTGTTTTAATGCTCAGATACTCATGTACAGATGGCAGGTGGGAAAGCTAAGAATGAAAAACTAAAATTCTAAATTATTTAAAATAGTATATTAGACCTTACCCCAGCACCAGAAACCCCTCAATGTCCTTCTAGTAATATAGCACTTCCCTGCATCTGAACACTGTGCATTGATGCTCCATAACATTGCCAGAATTTACCTGTGAAGACACTGAACCTCAGACAGTTTATGGGGTTTTTCAAGTCTAAGTAACTAATTGCTCTTCAAAAAGGTCACTAAAGTTTCTTGAGCAGTTAATATGTGCTTGGTACTGTGCTAAGTGCTCAACATGTTATAATTTAGCAACAGTCTTCTGATGCTCATCTGGAGCAAACTGAGGCTGAGTGATACCAGATGACTGGCCCTAACACACCCAACCAGTAACCTCTCAACCGTCATTCGGAACTACCCCTTGGTGGTAGTAAAGGGGTTCATGGCCAGGCTGAATGGAATTGACCCTGGGAGGTTTAGAATGGGAGACACAGTCCTTGTCCTCACAAATCCACAGGCAGTGGGACTTGAAGGAAAGGATGAAGGGATTTGAAAGAGGCTGGATGCTCAGGACTCTGCTGCTCACTGGCTGAGTGACGGCATGTACGATTACTTCTGAGCTTTGGTTTCCTCACTACTATGTCAGAGCTACCACTCTCTGCCTTCTGGGATTGTCCTGAGGGATACAGTGAGGCAAAGCTGGGCTGCCTGGCACCCAACATGGAGATATCCCTAGAGTTCGACTGAAAAGCAGAAACACGCAGAGCTAACCGTACCAGACAACGCTTGCTAAGCACAGAATGTGCGGTTCAAACATAAGCATGCAAAGAATTTGCTGGGGCTGGTTGGGCTGGGCCATCAAGACAGGCCCAGGGAAGGGGTGTGAATGTGTGTTCATCTTTGATTCAGGGCAAATGAGCCCATGGGAAATTCACATGGGTAGCTCCAAAGAGTTGATGGGAAACTGGTTTTAATCAACACTGGTCAGGACCTCCTTTCCCTGAGGCCAGATCTTCTCCCCTGGCCATCTCCTTGAAGAGTTGGGCATTGTATAGAGGAGATGTCACCTGCCAAGCTGAATGGGTGGGGAGAGGCGGTGTGTCTGCAGGATCTGCAGTGGTGAGATGCCAGGGCATCAGGGGAGGGGAACCAGGTGGGGGGTGAGGAAGGGGTGGGGCATGAAGGTCCTTAGACTCCCAACAAAGGCAGGTGAGCTTTGCTCTGAGTGAGGGCTAGCCATGAAGTGAGGCAGGAGTCAACTTCCAATGAAAAGACGGCCACCAAAGCCAAATGCCACAGGCTCTCACAACAGGGACTAAAGCAACTCCTGGCCGAGGGAGTTACGGACCAGCGTTGGTGCTGGTGGAAGAGACGTGAGAACACAGACCTGGAGCCAGGGCCTCCTGGCCTGCTTCTCCAGGAATAAACTCAACTATCTGGAGGACAACCTGCGTCCTGCAGCCAGACTAGGGTGGGCGTGAATACTGGCATGACAGGCCCCTGCACAGACTCAGCAGGTGCACAGAACGAAGGCCGTGGCTGGAGCAGGCCGCCTTGACTATTTTCTGGCAAGCTTAAAAATCAAACAAACTGAAATCTGGAATTTCTTCATGTACAGTTTGGTAATTCAGGCAATTCAAAGATTTGAAGATGCTTTTCTCCTGGTGCATTTAGTTTTTTACTAACATGGCTCACACTCCTGGTGACTCACAGGCTGTTGTCCTGAAGCCTCTTCAAATTCTCAGTTCTGTTCAAACAATGACACTGTCACCACTGTGTCACAAACAGAACCAAGCCTTGGTTATACCGGCACAGTGTGAAAGCTGGACTAAGAATTTTCCTTTCTCTAGTCAGCGTGGTCAATATCTAGATGATTCAACAAACAGAGCTGGAAAACGTTCTCATGTATTGGCTTACCTTCCAACTTATGTAATAGAAATGCATTCCCAGGGTTTTGGTTTCATTCTGATTTTGTTTTGGTTCTTGGAAATCGGAATGGTGCTTCCTTTTTCTTTTTTTTTTTTTTTTTGGTACCAGGAATTGAAGGTAGGGGTGCTTAACCACTGAGCCACATCCCCAGCCCTTTTTATTTTTTTAAATTTTGAGACAGGATCTTGCTAAGTTGCTCAGGGCCTTGCTAAGTTGCTGAGGCTGACTTTGAACTTGCCATCCTCCTCCCTCGGCCTCCCTAGTTGCTGGGATTACAGGTGCGAGCCACCCGGCCAGGTAAAAGGAGCATGGGAGAAGAAATGAAAGGCACAGAGGCGCTTAGGAATGAAGCACACGGCTTTATTCACGAGCAGTGGTACAGCAGGGTGAGGGGTGGAGTGGCGAGGGAGCGTGGAAGTGTTGTTTGCAACAGGAGCACCGAGCAGGTGGGGACTGTGCAGCTCAGCGACAGGGAGACAGGCCGGCCACCCCTCCTGTGCACACAGCACAAGGTACTCGGGCGCACACACACACTGGGCTCACTTTCACAGGGAACACGACACAGCGTCTCAGGACGTTCCTTCTAAACATCTGCTTTCTATTTCCCAAAGGGGAGGACAGGAAGAGCTGTGTGCCTTTCACCGGTTGATAAAAAGCCACAAACCCAACTTAAAATGAAGAACCCCAAGAGCCTCAATGCCTGGCCCTCGGTCACACACGGACACAACTCACGTATATCACTGGACAAGACTGTACACCAAACCCCCAACTGTCTCTTCTCCAAAAGTACAGAAAGAAGTGTAGCCAGGACGTGGTGCGTTTCCACCGCTTCTCAATGGTAACACACTGTGTTCTCTCCTTCCACCTTTGATTAGTGGGCTCAGGAAGTTACTCATGGGAACTGTGCTCTTGGGAGAGGTGTGGGAGAATTCCATTGATGATCACAACCACCACTCAGTTACACTAAGCTCCAGAAATTTCTGGATTGATTTTTATTGTGCACACATTCATTGTTGAGAGTTTCCATTGAAACTGACCACCTTCCTCTTTCTTTTTAAGTTTGCCATAAGTTAAACTTGCCCTAATTAAAATCTAACAATCCACATGCTGAACATACCCATTACCATCTCCCTCTGCTTACTGGGCAGCAAATGGAAGGATAGTGACTTTTTTTTTTTTTTTTTTTTTTTTTTTTTTTAATGCCAAACTAAAGCTTTCTCTTTCTCCCAACCCAGGGTTGTGGGGAATCTACTTAGTGTACATTGTCACTGTTAGATGGTATCATTGCAAATCTTAAGCCCTAAGTGATCTCTTTTTCTGGAAGGTTCTTCCAAAGGGAGCATGAAAGAGCAAGTTTAAGGGCACACCAACACTTGGTTCATCAGAAGATAACTTTTAAAATCAAATAAAATCAAGGCTGGCATTAAAAGTACAGATTAAATAGCCAGCAGAAGTACACAAGAAGTGATTTATAAATCTGTGCTTGCTTCAGAGGACACAGAAGGGTTGATGGGACAAAGTTGATTTCCCGTGCGCCATCTTTCATGACAATCAGAAGCAGGGCTCTGTGAGGGCGCAACCTGGAGACACACCCACCCCTGCAACACACCCCAGAACGCCACACCAAATTTGCTGTACATGATTGTTAGAGAAATGTACTTAGTCGAGAGTGGTTAAACTCTTTTAAACTTGCAAAAGCATATGTATTTTATATCATCATCTGAGAAGCAATTCTTACAAAAAGATGTTTGCTTCAAAATGTAAAGAAATTAGGTGAAAGTTTTAGACATATTACCAGATGGGTTTTTCCAGGCTGAGATGGAGAAGACCAGAGTTGAAAATAACTGCTGTAGACTGTGCGTCAAGAGGAGACTCAGCTTGGAGGCATTGGAAGTAGGGTCAGGGAAGAACAGATTACAGGTAGAAAATCACTCCACCCCTGCACTCATTCATTCTAGTTTCTCTTTTTGAGATTTCCAGAGAATAGGCAGTTTATGTTGAGTTATTGAAGAAGTCACATTAAAAACATTTAATAGCAAACCCCAAACCAAAATACAGATGCATGGCTAGCCAAATGCTCTTTGTATCTCCTAATAAATCACACAGGAAGACTATGTGATAGCCTGCGCTCTCTGGAAGAAATTTTAAAGGAAGCACTGACTCATATTGTCAAAGAGGCCCCTGCTACTTCATGCAATCAGTATGTGCTTCAAAGTCACAAGCCAAATGCTCAAAAAAGTAGCCCTTAATATATGCACCAAGCTTGCCAGGTATATAATTCTTTTTCTAGAGATGAACAAGTTACTTTAATTCATGTTAGCAATTGGAATTTTCCCATGCAGTACAGCACAGGGTTAAATGGAGAACATCTATCTGTTGTGCTGTGGCCTAGATATTTCAAGGTCAAGGATGCTGAACCCAGTTTAACCAAACAGATAAGGCATTGTAGCCCTTACAGCAGATCTGGCAGTTAGAACCAGGTTGCCCTCAACCCATTCTTCCAGCTGGAACCTTCTGCTAGGGAATGGTGCAGGGGAGCTATTCCATGTGAGGGTCTCCAGGAGCCAAGAGCAGGCAAGAGACTACTGTTGTTTTCCAGTAATGTATCTCTGAATGGTACAGAGTTTAAGTGAACTACTATGCTTGGTAGGGAAAGAAGTTTTTTGATATTCAAGTTGGATGCAAAACTGAGTTCAGAAAACACAAGAAGAGCTGGGTGTCATAATTAGGAGCAGAATCTAGGGTCCAGTTTTTTAAAGTTATTGCAACCATAGGGCCTTTAACTCTGGGTCTCTAACATAAATAGGAGGACTGTTCCTTCTTCCAGTCTAATTTCCCTCTTTCATGACAAAGCCATGCCCTCTTTCACATGGGTCAAGAGATAGAAAATTTAGAAAAACCACCCGATTGTGCCCAGGTTTCCAAATACCTTCATTTTTCTCACACTGGCATTTGATCTGCATGTTCATGGGTGATGACTCATTAACTAATGACATGGTGGGTCCTTTCTTGTCTCCATTAGCCTCTCCACCGGCTGAGTGCTGGGACCCACTTGGTCGCCATGTTAATGACTGTGGTAGGGAAGCACTACAAATGTGCCATAGTCCCCTCTCCTACACTCTCCCAGGGCAAAGCAAGAGCTAGGACATGCCAGCATTGTGCTGAAGCTAGGCTCCAATTTGAGTTGACAGTTGCAGAGTGTGAGGACTCCGGCAGGATGCTTGAGCTCCAAACCAACTTCATCCAACCTGCATGGCCTGCAGCCTGATCCAGCCATGAGCTACCTAGGCCTGTGTGCTGGCTTCTAAGCACCAACACTCACCCCTGAAGGAGACGACATGGAGGGTACAGCTTAGCCTCATTCTTGATCTTTGAGTCACATGCACTTGTACAAAATGTCCCTTAGAAGTGGCAGCACAGTGTGACAAACATTCAAGCAGAAATTAAAAAGCACATGCAAACCCACAGAACTTCCCTGGGTGAGTTAAGCGTGCATACACGCACAGGCACGCACGTGCACACACTCACACTGAAGTCAACAGTGCTAAACAAGGAGGAAAGCTGAAAAGGCCAAATTAAATTGATAGGATGTAATCTACTTTGGAGTTGCAGATATTTAAGAGGAAACGTGCCTTTCCTTAACCTACTACTGAAAAGACCTTAAAAAATAAAATCAGCATGGGCTTGATCTGATTCATAGGATGCCAGACGGAGAGCAGGGGACACTGAGTTTTAGAACTTGCATTTGGGGCAAACCATGGATTTTTTTTTTGCTAAGAGTGATATGACCCACAGACAAAAAATCACCTCACTGCATGCAACTGGGCCAGTCGGGAGACAATTCTTGTCTTTCCTTTCTTTGTAAAGGTGGAGCCCAAGCCAGCTCCTGTCCTTGGTGAGAAGGAAGAATCATTACACTATTTGAAGCAGAAAAAGAGTTCAGGGAGGGTTTCCTTCATTCCTTTTCCTTTTCTTTCCTCTTTCAAAAAATTCTAGTAATGGCAAAGCAATTTGCCAACCAGGTCCCAGCAAACAGGAGAGAACAAGGAGCTTATTAAAAACTACTATTTTGCTGATATTCAGCCATTCGATCAGACCTGCCCGGTTCCTTGACTGATTTCTATTCTTGCCAGAGCTCAGACAAAGCTGCTAGAGGCCGACAAGGAAAAGCGTGTGCAAAACTGTTGCTACCACGTGGCTGCGCTCCTCAGACTCCTGCTTAGCACAGTGCTACGTAATAAATATGTTCATACTTTGGAATTAGTACAATTGTTTCTTCCTGTGCGACATCCTAAGGGCACTTGCTGGCTCTTATCACTACAGTCAGCACTATGTTGGACAACAGTTAAAGGAAAATAAAAGGAGAAAGGAAGAAGCTCCTGTTGTGGACACGTGGTCATGAGAAAAGGTCACATGTGGACACTACTGCTGATTTTGGAAACATAGAAATCTCTACCCATGGCTGCTTGGCATGTGTTACTGTTGGTTGGCCCAGTGTTTGGCTCATGGGTGTTGTGACCAGAATTTCCCTTTTTGCTGTTGCTGAGGGATGGCAGTTTATAAATTCTCCAATCAAGTCTGGGCCTTAGTATAACGCGGTAGGCCACGCCCCAATGCCAGTCCTTTTGCTAATTGCTGCTTATGTGTGGGACTTAGAAGAGCTTTGCTTTTTTCTTCATGTCGTTGCGTCTCCAAAGAGGTAACTTGTCAAACTCCTGTATGGACATCCCAAAGATTTCCCGAAACACTTCTGGGGCTAAATGGCGCTGGGGAGAGAGAGAACAGAGTGGTAGTCAGTCCTGATGCACACGCAAGTGGCCTGTTGGAGAGTTGCTCTCCAGCTCACAGATACAGCTGGTCCTCCACATCTGTGGGTTCTGCATTCAACCAATTGCAGATCAATGACAACCATAGAAATTGCATCTGTACTGACCACGCGTAGACTTTCTTCCTTGCCATTTACCCTGAACAACATGGTATAACAGCCATGTACATTGTATTAGGTATTATATATGATCTGAGGTGATTTGAAGTATACAGCAGGATAAGTTAAGATAATATGTAAATACATCATTTCTTATAGGGGACTGATGCACCCACAGATTTTGGGATCAGCAGGGAGGGCCTGGAACCAATCCCTTGCAGATACTGAGGAACACTGTCATCATTTTGAAGACGAAGGCCAAACAACAGGAGAGGAGGTAACCTCTGATGCTCGTTACTAGGCCAGGTGAGGTGCCCTTTCCACCAGATGGAGTAGCTGGCTCAGTGTTACTGATCCTGTTACAATTCAGTGTAAAAACCACACTGAGTAGTGACGGGGCACAGGAAGGTGATTTCTGATGCTGGAGGTGACTCCACTTAAGTTCCTTGGGATGTAGAGAAAATTGACCATGGCAATATAAAGCCAACTAGAAAGAAACGTCCTGGGTGGTCCCTGGGAGCCCTGGGGCTTCTGCCTGGCTCATCAATGGGAGAGAAGGTAGATGCATGCTCTGCTGGGAAGACCTCCTGTCTGCCACTGCTTCTAGAACAGTCCCCTTAGGACCTGGGGGCCAGTATTCTCTGGGTCAGCCTGCCCTCTTCTACAAAGGCATTGCCTTTTGTCAGAGAGCAGTAATGATTCTTCCTGAAGACTGGCAGCCAGAATTTTTTTTTTTAACTAAACCATCCAGATGGAAAAGTACAAAGATTGGTCTCCAGATCTAAGGAGGCCTTGGGCATGTGCACCCAGCTAACCCTTCCACAAGGAATGCAGAAACAGGCACGAAACACACTTGTCCAGGATAAACCTCCTTCTGGAGAGCTCCTTCCCAGTTCCCAGTGGGCTCAACCCAGGGTCAGGGAGGAACTGGGATGTGTTAAGAGGGATGGAGATACCCATTCTGCATCCCTAGCTCTCATTATAGTAGTATCCAATTTCCAAAGAAAATGACTAAAATCATACTGTGTCTCAAGGGTTGTTCCAAATGTCATTCAGGCATTTAAAAAAATACCGATCTAAGTATAGATACATTTAAATGTAAGGGCTGTACTGTCCTCTTCCCTGATGCCAGGGAATGCCAGATTTAGAGTGGGCACCAGAAACCCCAGTCTTCTCTATCCCTCCTTGCCATATGTATTTTGAGGGCAGGGGTCAAGTCTGGCTTATTGTTGTAGCCCCAGAAGTCTAATAGCTCAGTACATAATAAAAATAGTGGATACAGGCTTGCAAACTTGTTTCTGTGGTTTTAGCTCATTAGAAATTCTCTGAGATCTTAGTTACCTCTTAGTTCTACTTACAATATGAGATTGATCTTTATGATTTTTTTTTCACTTAAAAAACAACAACAACAACAACATTTCTTTGGGGATGCTGCAGGGGGGATGTATAGGGATCTGCAATTGGGTCCAGATTTTTATTTTGTTTTACCTCCAGCCGGGTTCTGTCCACATCTCTTAGGATTTTGTTGCGCCCTCTGTTGGTCACCATGAGCATTTCATATGGAAAGATCTGAGAAGGAAAGAAATCACCTCTTCTAATACACTGCTATCCATTTTATTAACAGGCAGAATTTACTTAAAATCTAGCACTGCCAAGGTAGAGCTCCTGAGAGATTATCATGAAGCATCGGAGTAGAAGGTATCCATCTCTCAAGACCAGCAGGAGCTCCAGGGAACAGGGACAGATTCTTAACCAACCCAACTCCCCACCAGTGTCTCACAGAGCACTGTACCTTGGGAGGGCTTGGTGGGGTGCAAGAATACTAACTTCCTCTGAATTGGGGATGAAGGCAAAAGTCTGAGAAAAACTGAAATTGCAGGTACACATGCTGGCTTTTACGTGGTGCTGTCAGATGGCAGGATACATTTGTGCTGGGTTCAGCAATCTTGGTCCATGACTAGTTCATGAATCTGTGGAGCCAGGCAGGCCAAGAAGCAGTGCTCTGGCAACTGACACATTGAAATAAGCCCAGTTAAGGATGACAGAGAGCACAAGCCCTTGGTCATAGAATGTTCTGACGTTAGAGCAACCAGTCATCCCAAGGGTGGCCAAGGAAGAGAAGGGCTAGTATCTCACTGAGAACACACAGGACTGAGTGCAGTAAGGGCTTAAACCTGCAAACTTACTGCGGCAAAAATGGAAAGACACTGTGCTTTACGACATCTCTCCTAGATGCCCCAGGCTAGAACAAAGTTGCCCTTACACTTGGAAAATGGTGAAAAGACAGGAAACCAAATCTTTTTAGAACCATGTCATCCCGGCATGAGAGGAAACAGAACAGCCGTACTTGCCTTTGGTTCCAACATGTTGGGCATGGACACTCCTCGGTCCATTCTCATTGCAGGCATGTGGCCATCTGGGAGGGTCTGCAGCAGAAATGCTAGTTCAGGGATGAGCACAGAATAGGGGAGCTCAAGGGAGGACTCTGTGGGCTCCCAAACTTCCTGGTGGGGGTCTCATCTAGCCATTTTATAGATGAGTCATATTCCTTATCATGTATTTTTCAGAATGAGATTCTTACTGAACAAGAGCAAGAATTTCTTCTGAAATCAAGTTGGGACAAGATCCTGGCTTAATAACTATGGACTAATTTCTCAGTTTAGGCTTAGCTTTCCTTGCACTATTTTGTTGTTGTTGTTGTTGTTGTTCTAGGGCTGTTCGCGGAGCTCAGTGGTAGACAGTCTGCCTGGCATGCATGAGGCTCTGGGTTCAATCCCCAGGACCACTTTTCCCCACTAAAAAAAAAAAAAAAAAGTTCCAGAGAAAAAGGAATAGTCTGAAAGCAAACTATTCCTTTCTGTTGGTCAACACCTGAGTGTCCTTTAGTTGTAACTAAAAGAAAAACAAAAAAACTGCACATGAGCTGACCCTTGATGTTGGTCTGCTCTCAACTTAGAGAGAATTTTCCAAAGACAGAGCAAGAGAGTCCTTCCACACCTGACCTGTCTCATGCCACGTCCCTATGGCCTGCAGGGACAGTTTGACCTGGGCACCAGGTATGCCCGAGCTTCACAGCTATGGAGCAATGATTAGACAAATCAACCACATTACACATCTTCTCAGCAGAAACCATTCCCCTGGGGCAAGCAGTCTGGATTGAGAAATGGCTGCCTTGCAGGCGTGGTCAATTCACAAAGGGCAAAGTGGTCCATACCTGATAGTCTGAAAAGCAAAGGAAAAGAAAATATCAGGGAAAGACCGTGGGAAAACGTGGAGCCTTTCCCAGAGAGCCCGTATTCTACTATAATTCCTAAAATAGTCCCCAGCAAACTATGTTGTTTTCCTACTCCTAGACTCTGCCCACGCTGTACCGCAGGCTTCCCTGAAGCCAGGAAATGCCAACTCCAGCTTTAGGAATCGGTAAAAGCATCCTTCTTTTCTCTTTCCTTGCCATATGCATTTTGAGGGTGGGAGCTGTATCTCCCTTATTGCTGTATCTCCAGGAATCTAACAGAGTGCTTAGCATCCAGTAGGAAATGAATGAATTCTCATGGCTTTATTTCATTAGAGACCCTCTAGATTTTAGTACTTGCTGAGCTGGCTCACAGAAGAGAGCTGTGATCCTACTGGAGGATGAAGCCCAGCACACAGGCAGGCAGTGCCTGGAGACTGCACAGTCTCCAGTGAACTCGGCCACCTGGGCAGATGCTGCCATGTCAGCCTGGCAGAGAGCCTCACCTCGCACTCCCCCGCTGACGTCTCCGTAGCTGTTATACTGAGCAAAGTCCGTGGAAACAGGCTGGAATGAGGCAAAATGCATTATTAGAAAAACTTCACAGTGATCACCTCAGAGTCAGGTGGAAAGAAAGACAGGATTTACAAAATCCTAAGAATCCTTCCCAGGCTCATTTCCCGGACTCTCATTCTTTATCTCTCCTATTTATTCCCTTGCAACTATAAAATCTTTGCTGTAGTACTTCTATTGCTATTGCTCAGTAGGCCCCTGCTAAGCAAATATCTCTTGTTGATAAATAAAAATACATCTCCATAGGTAGTTACAGAATTATAAGTGCTCTTTGGTTTGTGGGGAGAACAATTTCAAGAAACTTTCTTTTCATAGCAGAAATAACAACATAAAGCCAGGCAGGGCTGCACAGGCTAGTAATCCCAGTGGCTCAGAAGGCTACGGTAGGAGGATGGTGAGTTCAAAGCTAGCTGCAGCAATTTAGCAAGGTCCTGTCTCAAAGTGAAAAATAAAAAGGGCTAGGTATGTGGCTCAGTGGTTAAGCACCCTTAGGTTCAATCCCTGGTCCAAAAAAGACTCAGTTACTTTTTACTGCACTGTAACAATGTCTGCCACACTAATCTAGTCTCCTCTTAAATTTCCATAGGCCATTCATGTATTTAAAGTCAATTTCTTCTCTCAAGAGAAATACTGCACTTTGCCTGGACCTCAAAGCGATTTGCAAGGTGACCAGGGAGGTCGTAGTTTTCATTACAATCCAACACTCAGATCAAGAGTCAGATGTATTCAGACCACATGGCAGAACTTCAGCTAGGACTGAAGAGGGAATGCACAAAAAAACCACCAATGGGAGAGAAATCTTACCCGGTGAAGCCCATTTTTTCCATAGCCAGGAAGAGATGATGTTTTAGATGATGGAGCATATGAAGCTGAGTGAGAAAAAGATAAAAAAGCTATCGTCAGGATAGCAGAAATCTAGTTCTTTAATGACATTGACAGTGTATCCGCTTCCTTTGCAGAAGAGATTTAACAAAAACAATTCAAGTAATACTGGCTCAAATGTTTACAAAATGCCACCACATTTGAGGGACCCAGGAAAGGGTATCATAACAGTGACATTATTGTGGAAGGGCAGGGAAAGAATGACAGAGCCAGCAGGGTCGAAGAGAACTGTGCTTCTGGCCCCCATCTAAGTGCTTGACAGGCATTATCTCCTTGCGTCCTCAGTGCCCTGATAACATGATTATTATTTCCATTTTACAAAAGAAGAAATAGGAGTGAAGAGAAGTATCCCACCAGAGGTCACTCAACTCATAGAGCTGAATAAGGTTTCAAACCCAGGGATAACTGAACACAAGGGCCCCCTGCCCCACTGATATGGCAGCAGTAACTGACCTGGAAACCAACCATTTAAAGACCTGCTGGCTAGACACTGGGCTCCTGGGAGGCCTGGTCTAGAGTATCCCATCTGTCAAGGGCATGGAAGGCTGATGGGCTGCTGAGTTTAAATTCTGGTTCTGCAACTTAACACCTCCACATCTTTGAACGTGGTGTTACATTTTTTTGAGTTCTTCATTGTTTGATCTACAGAGGTTCGGTGCTATGTACTCATATAGAACAGAATCTCAGGATTAGCGGGAACTCTGGAGATCACCATAAGGGGTCCTGCCTCTTGTGCAACTGGCCAGGCAGGCCCCAGCTCTCAGCTCATGCAAGGAAGGGTCCGCTGCTCACCTGAGTGGATGGGAGAATCGTAGCGGCTGGCTAACAAGGATGCTCTTTCCCGACTCTCCTTCTCCATCTCTTCCTTCAGTATCAACTGCCCTAGGCCTGAGTTAAGCTATGCACAGAAAAAAAAAAAAAAAGAAAGAAAAAGAAAAATGAAAGCAAAATCTGTGATTACTTTCGTGGAACTAGTTTCTTTGCAGAAGATCTTGCAAGAAGTTCCTGACCCTACAGGGCCTGAATGCAGGTAGGTCCAGGGCCCGGAAGTTCCTCAAAAAGCAGGACAGGTTCTGGATCCTATACCCCTCTTAGCCTTCCCAATGTCACAGCTCCTTTTCCCTGGGCCAGGTTCTGTCAGAAGGCTGTTCTTCCTTTGCCGTCCCCGAAGTGTCAGTGGGTGACCTCAGGAAGTGTATGCGAGTGTGTGGTGGAATTTTTTTTTTTTTTTTTGTGGTGCTGGGGATTGAACCCAGATCCTTGTGTATACAAGGCAAGTACTCTACTAACTGAGCTATATCCCCAGCCCTGTGGTGGACTTTTGATGTTGGGAACAAATCCTTAAAAAATTGCATTGGTTTAAAAGCAAGAAAGAAAATAAGTATGTGCTTATTGTACATATTCTAGACAATCTGGAGGAAAGAATGAACCCATAATCTGCTGCTCAGAGGTAACACCATTTCTGATTTATATCCATCTATTTTTTATACATGTTTTATACAAAATTTGGATTATACTTTGTATCCTTTCCCCCCCATATAATTCATGCTATGTGCTTTTCTCATATCTCTGGAAAACATCATTTCAAGGGCTGCATCAGCCCTTATTGGTGGAGCAGTTTATGATCAGCCTTTCTTCTGATTTGTGGCAGGCCCTTGCTAGAGGAAGGAGGACATGACGGGCACCTTTTGGTGGCAGTCCCTTGATTCCTTTTCTCCTGCTCTAGATATGCATAAGATCCCCCGATTTCTGCGGAGAGACTTGGAGAAATGTCCGATCCTGAAGGACTTCCTCCAGCAGAGCCCGCAGGTTCCAGATGCACGCCTCACCTACCCGCCCTCCTGCATCCTTTCTGCACATGCTCCGCAGCCCACCCCACACAGTCATACCTCCAACCTTTGCACAGCCCTCTGACCTCCAGCCTCCATGTCATCGCCTCTAAAGGCAGTGCAAAGTCCTTATTAAAGTTTATGTATGTCCTGTCTCACTGGGCTATAAGCCTCAAGGGGCTGGGACCACCTCTTGCCTGTCTTAGTGGCTTGTACATAGTAGTTATTGAAAAAGTTACAAATGGTATTGAATTAGAATTGAAGACAGCTGCAAGGTAGTGTAAGGACAAACCTTCATTAACTGCTCTTCTTGAAGCTGCCGGCGTCTCAGGAGCTCCTCCTCATCTTCCTCTCTGCCACTAGATCTGCGTCTCATGTCAGTTCCTAATTCCACAGCAAAGACAACTTCTCACGTCAGCCCCACGACAAGGGAATCTTAACGGACTAGTCCATCTGTGTTCAATTGGTGGGCTGGCAAGCTGAGCAGTGGTCCTTAACAAGGTGAAGTGGACAAGACAGGGGGAAAGATGCCCACCACTAATCCACTAGCCCAGGTGGCTTTGCTAGGAAGGTGGGCCCCTTTGATAAGCCAGTCCAATGTGTTGGAGACTCCCACCAACGCTCTGCTCAATTAGAACTGGTTTGCCACCTCCCGAGCCTAAGTCATCAGATTAACCATGGGTCAGGGCTCACCACAGTGAATGGGAGCGGCATCCCCAGCTAATGTCCCAGAGGTCAATTTTTAAATAGAGAGGAATCTGAATTTACCTACATACCAGCAAATCTACAAGACAGTTTCTGTCTTATGACAGGATTAAAAATCTTGTGGTTTTCTCTTTCTTTGAGGATTTCGACTTTTCAGAATACTATCACTGTTACCTACCCTTAGTAAATTAGTTACAAATCATATGTATTTGTGTCTTTCAAGGAATGGGTTTCTAACTTTTCTGTATCTCGTGCTTTAAAAAATGAACATAAAAGAATTTTCTACCAATAGTTATGTAAAAGCAGTGCCAATAAAGCTAAAAATTACTGTATTTTAAAAACTGCATACTGTTTTTATATTTCCTGGAAAAGGGGAGACAGGGAATGGAAAGGAGGAATCCATTGGAATGGTTGGAAGATTAAGATAATTGTTGTTTTTCCTAAATTGCTTGGATTAATCTGGCTGTGGGAGGAAACAGGAAAGTTTGCTAATCTAATCAAAATAAACTCAACTAATAGTCTCAGTTTTCATCATTCAGATTAATGGACCAGACATTTTCCTCATTTTGGAGCCCAAAGGAACTTTAAACTATTCAGTGATGATAGTTTCAACAATAAAAATTTAATTCTCCTTCTCTGCAAAAGCTTAGCTGCCTTCAAGTCCCTGCTCAGCAATACAACTGAATAGGAAGCACATGGCCCCACAGACTTCCCGAAGGGCACAGATTGGCACATTCTTAGTTCTTAAAATCATAAATGTCAATGTCAATTTTCTCTCTTTAGTTTACTCTAATAAAAACTAAGAGATTCAACTTTGTAAGAATTAAACAAATCTCATCAACGTAACTATAAGATACTTATGAATAATGAACTAAGTAGATTTTCCCTTCAACTATTTCTATAAATGTCAGTTGTTTTAAAATCCAATTATATTGCCTGTAAAACTTATTCCTCGAAGAACTTGATAAAAATAGCCTGATGCAGAAGATTGGGGAAATATTGGAAAATTGAAGGCCTTCCAGGTTGTCAATAGAAATGTGATAAGATACAGTCATGCCTTTGTAAGGCTGACTCACTGAATTTTCAGTATTCACTTCTGTGTTTGTTAATGTCCCTTTGGGGGCTGAGTGATTTCACTACTGACAAAACATTAAAGACACAGACATGATTGGAAAGCATAAAGAAAAGGATGAAATGGCTCCAAAGTGACATTTTAGCACAGGATTCATGGAGATGACAGATGTAAAGTTACATCACCTCACTCGCTATTTCAGAACACCTTCTACTCTGTAACTGCCCTCCTTAGCAATGGAGAACATGATCTTGCAAGAAAGTTAAAGTGCTTCAGCATTATGACTGCTGGTTAAGAGAACTGCAGCTACAACCCAGATATAGTCTAAAACAAATGGAACCGAAAGAAGTCACACTGCCATGGACACTCAGCAAACCCACCCACTAGACTCTAATTATACAGAACAATGCTTTTGCCATGAATCTCTGACTCAACCGTGCTCGAAACGGTTGATTTCACAGTGATAACTCTGTCTGTGCAAACCATCCGTTTTAGACCAGTTCTGGATCTCGGTGAGTTTGGTTAGAGACAGGCCCTGATAGATGCGTTTCTGTGGCTGAAGCAACTTGCACACAAACTAATGCCACATTAGTTCTTCTCACTATTCTGCCTCTGGGTTGTACTTTCCTTAAAGTCTTTAAGAGTGGACACATGTTCTTGTACCTTTCCAAGCATCTCATGTTCGGCTCCCTTAGCAATTTGTCGATATGACTTAGCTGCATCAGTTGCATACCTACGGCGGCAAGTGAGGGGGGACCTGGCCAGTGGTCCGTCTCAATCTTTGGTATCTCGCTGGGGTCGGGCGCCTGGGCTGCTGGGAACTTGGAAAACTTGATGATATCTTCTGAGGACTTGCTCTGGGCTGCCGAAGCAGCTGCATCTGGATGGGAACCAGGGTTGCTTAGCTATCAGTCTGTAAGGTAGGGGTGGCACAACCCCACAGACACAGTTTTCTCATTATTGGGCAGAAGTTTCAATTCCAGAAAGTTCTATCACCATGACAATTCAACTCATTTTCCTTACTTCATGTTAGAAGCAAAGATTCACTCTATGTCTGTCCTACAACCAAAAATCCTTGCTCTAGAGCTGTGTTGTCCAATGCTTGCTCTACTTAAATCTAAATAAATAAAATTAAAACAAAAAGTTAGCAAACTTAAAATTCAGTTCTTTGGTTGTACTACTTGTATTTCAGGTGCTCTGTAGTCAAATGTGATTACTGGCTACTGTATAGGACAGCATAGATACAGAATGTTTATACCATCATAGAAAATTCAGTCCTAATTATTCTCCAAGAGTAAATAATTATTTTTAGAATTAGAAAATTTGGATAATTAGAAATTTGAGTCAGAAATTTGAAGTTAAAGAGTTTAAAGCATGATGATGGCATTTTACTGTAGTCATTCATCTTCAGAAGGATGGTAGCTTTGGCCAGAAGCCACAAATATATTGGTCCAGTTCATCTTCATCCTTACATGCTACATATGGGTCCTTGTATCTTGGGAGAAATGGAAATAGAGAAATCCACTTCCAGCTTGCCGGAATTTAGCATTGTGATTTACGTATACCATCCCCACTCACTGTTTTGTTTGAGGGTCTGTACAAACAAGTGAGTGAACCAACTTGAAAACAATGAAAGCCAAACTAGCATCCACATTAGCTGGGAGTCCTTAGTGGCTGTGTTTGAAGGAGGAGTCACAGGCTCAGGGCACTGAAACTGCCCAGCGTTGGAGCAAAACAAACCAGGTGAAATGGTTGGTCCTGATTCTGGCTAATTTTGCAAACTGGCCTGGGAGTTACTAAACATTTCAAAACAATTTTAATGTCTTAAATAATTGCTCCTCCTGGGTTCATATATTTAGAAATCTGGAAATAACTTTCTGAGCCTTCAGCTCCAATATCCCCATCCTTCCAATAACCTTCTGGGTCTCAACTGACTTGCATGACTTGACCAAAGTCACCCAACAATAAGGGGTAGAATCTGGCAGGGCATGGAGCAGTGTCTCAGAACCTCAGGAAACACTGCACACTAAATCCCTTTTGAGAGACACAAAACATATTAGCAAAGGAAAGATCAAAATTCTGCATCACACACAAAGAGTGTGACTTAATTTAGACCCAGCCTTTCCTCAAAACGTCAGGGCAGACTGTAGTTTGGGGCATGACATCTATTTCTTTGGCACTGAACAGCTGACTTTCCTTTCTTTGGCAAACACTGCTGTGTCTGTGCTACTATTAATTCAACAGACTAAAAGCAAAGTACTTCAAAGCAAATATTGAAGGAAGTCAATCAATTCCTTCCAAATCAAGACTCACTTAATCCAATCTCCTTAAATCCTGATTATTTGTTCCAAGAGACAGGGTCTAAAGATTTTAATTTTTTTTTTTTTTTAAATCTCACTGATAAGTCAAATTCTGGGAATCTTATTCTTACTTTAAAACAAAAAAGCATGACTTCAAACAGTACTTACTCATTAGAATTGGTGAAGTCAGTAGTTAAACATTCACATGTTAATGAGTGTGTGGAAGACATTAAACCATAAAAAAACAAAAACAAAAACAATGTTAACAAACTTAAAAGGCAAGCACGTGATGTAAAACCTTGCAAAATAATGAGGAAGAAAACGTAGCTCTAGAACCATCGCAATACACACTGTCTTTTTTCTCCAAAATTTTGGCCTAATATTTTTTCCTAGTGTATTTTCTACTTTGCTTTTCATATCATCCTAATTCTTAACAACTTATTAACGGCAACTGGATTCTAAAGTCAGCCTTCAAATTTTCAGGTACAACCTCTGTAAAATTTTCTGAAATCACTGGAGGGCCAGTTTTGGCTATCACCTCTCTCTCTACTCACAAAATTTATGGCAGATAAATGCATAGAGACCTAACAACAGTGGAGGAAAATGTGATTTACAGGAAGTAAGGTGATTTCTGGGTTAAAAAATAGCTATATTTCAGAACAGGAAAACACAATTAAAAATCCACTCTAGTAATTCTTAGTTTGCAGGAATGTCCGAGACAAACTTTCAACTCAGAGGTCCTTACGGATAAGAAAACTGAAGCACAGGGGGATGGCATGATATCACATAGGCAAGTAGATAGGAGTTGGGAGCAGGGTGACCACCCGTTAGCTTGTGCCCCATCCATTGCATGGTGAGACATTGGCACGCCTCAGAAAAGTCAGGGGACTGGGGTAACTAGGTCCACGTAGGCTTAGCCAAATTAATTTTTCTAAGTAGTGTCTTCTTTTCATTAATTTTAATTAGTCAAACTGACCAAAAGCTCATTAAAATTATTTTAGGGGTTGGTTATATTATTTGATGCTAAAAAAAAAAAAAAAAAAAAAAAAAAAGTCTCTCTGACTGGAAGGGCATGGCCTAATGGGCTCAGAAATAGGTGGGAAGCTTCCTAATCCAGCCAAGTATTCTCCATCCAGGAAAGTCAATTTCACAGTATTTGCATCTTATTGGACCAAAAAGTCATAATATGCTGGATGCCCCAGTTTGATTCTCAAAAGCAGCAGCAATTAAGCCTTTCAGGAGACAGCAAAGAGGAGACCAGCAGACTCTGCTATTTAAAACTACACGGAGGAAAGCGAGTTTTACCATGCTGTTTGTAGATGGGTGGTTTTCGGTAAATGTTGATCCCTTGATCTGTGAAAATGAAAAGCAAAGGTGTGTGATTATGGGAACCAGTTCAGCGATGGAAAAACAAATCAACCAAAGGGCAAACCAAACTGAAGACTCCTGAACAAAAATAACCCAGAAAGCTAATGTTTGTATTACAAAGATGGCGCTCATTGGAAGAAAAGATTACAGAAATGAGTGAATTACTGTAGAAAGATGATCTGGAAGCCTTTGTAATACACTTAGCATATTGAGAGATGTAACTTATTCATGAGCCATTTATTTCAAATACATACTTCACTGAAAGTGGAATTAAAACAGGAAGAAACGCAAGCAGTAGAAGCACTCGGATGGTGGGGAAGACATAACCAGTTTGGGGAAAAAATCCCCAAATTGCTACTGTCTAGAAATTGAGCTCCCAGTAGATACCAAAGGCTCAATTTGCTTTTTCAATTAATGAGTGGAACAGTGAAAAGCAATGTAGAACAATCAAAAGTACTTTTTTAAACACAGACACACTTTCTATGTGCAAGGCTAGCTCGGTGTACTGATGGGATGCTCAGAAGAATCTGAATTTTGATAGGCCAAATTTTTTTTTAAATGAAGAAAGAAAAATGACGGAGATACTAAGCACTACTCACATGTTCATATAGAACCCCATGTGATTATGCAACCATTTCACATTAGCTGCAAAAATTCAGGAAATTTCCAAAAGTTTCTTTCGGACACTGTATCACGGTGGGGTGTTCTTCGTTAATTAATTAGCCAAATTCATTTTCCTAGGTGGTTCTTTTCCACTAGTCTTAATTAGTCAAACTAACTGCTAGCTCATCAAAATTATTTTAGAGTTTGATTAAATTATGCAATGCTTTAAAAAAAAAGGCAAGTCGTGTTTGGATACTTGTGAGTGGCTGTGTGACTTCTCCCTTTCTATGAGTGGAATGATATATGATTTGATGGGCTCAGAAATAGGCAGGAAGCTTCCTAATTGAAGTAGATATTCTCCATCCAGGAAAGTCAAAATCCCCCAAATGTAGAACGATGGTTTCCAAGATTTAATGAAACTTAAAAAAGGGCTGTCCTAGCTTAGTGGGTCAATCTCACTGAACTTTCCTCTATTTCCTTAGGTAAATTTAGAAAGCAAGAAAAAAAATAAAACTAATATATGTTGTAAGTATGTACTCACATTAGCATACTGGGTAATTTATTGAACCATGTTCAGTAGCTAAAAGGAATAAAATGATACACTGCTGATAGAAAAATATCAACACGACCTCTGCTGGTCAATCCCACTCTGAGGAATTGAGCCGACCCTAAAGGGTAAGATAGGGACAGATTCTGGTCTTTCCAGTTTCTGATGGCAAATTACTACTTGTGCTGTGACAGCCAATGCTTGTGACTACTGGAGCAAAGCTGGCAGCACTACACCTAAATTGCAAGATGTCTCTGTGGGTTGGGTTACGGGGGTGGCTTGTCAGTTACGCACTGTAGAGAGACCACCCACCCATCCGATGCTACACCTTTCTGAAAAAAATCTCCACACCGGAGACAAACAGGAAGTATAAAGGTATTCTCAGGTGACACTGTGGTTCAGTCTGGAGGACAAGAAAGTATCTAGACTGCTGTCATGATCATTTAACAAGGAACCACAGAGTGACATCTTTGGAGGCACTAATATGAAGATAGAATTAAAATGTTTACAAAATAAAAACAAACAATTCAACCCTTCTACAAAAAAACTTGAGGGCTCAGTAGTAGAATGCCTGCCTGGCATGACTGAGGCCCTGGATTCAGTCCCCAACGTCTTTTATTAAAAAAAAAAAAAAAGAACTTGAGTAAAATTAATGTGATCCTCACACTTCGCTTATAGAACTTTTGAAAGGCATGTAGGTCAGATCCTGCAATTTAGGATTTGTCAGCTGTGTGCATCCCAATTAACGAGCATGAGAAATGGAGACGAGACGAGATTACAAGGCTACATTCTACACTGTGACAGGACACCAAGACAGACCGTGTCAGCTCCTACCTGGAACATGGAAATGTTTAGGGGCCTGAGCGTAAGTTGGAGTTAGAGGGCGGCTGTCGGGCCGGTAGGGGAGAGGGGAGTTCCGGCCGCTGGACGGCTCATTGCCTCCAATGAGAAGAATGGAGAAAACAAAATGAGAGAAGGGAGAACAATAAAGAAAACCAAGCAAGCGTAATCAAAATTCAACACAACAAACTGCAAGGAGTACATCGGAAAGGAGGAACGAAGGGAACAGAATCAGTTTATCAAGTTGCTGGCAAAGGTGGGGTCAGGTTTAGTTTTTCAAAGGGAGAGGCTGAGTTCACGCAGACCCAGGTGTGAAGCGCTATAGCAGTCGATGCGTCATTCCAATGGCATGCAGGTGAAGGCTGAGAGCCGGCAGCAAACTGATCAGATGGCAAGGGCACCGGGCGGGATGGAAAGTCACTTGCTACTGATTCAGGATCAGTTGCCAGATGGGTAAATCCCAAGCACCAGAGCGGTGGGATATGCAATTCCACCCCCCCTGGAGGTAACGTGCTTCCGGGCACGATGGCAGAGGCTGGCCATTGGAACGCATTTCTCTGAACCAGGGCCAAGTCTGGGACCCAAGCAGTACCCAGGCCTTTCCCTTAGGAATAGCAAACCAGCTTCATTGCAGCATATGTTTCTGTTTTCCTCACTTTGAAATACACAAATGGAGTCAGACCCCCTTCCTGCCAGGTGCTTGGGGACCACCGATACCTCTCTCCCCCTTCTCTTAGAAGAGGTTCCACCCAGGCTAATGTTTCAATCACTCACACAGTTACTGAACACCCGCTCTCCCTGGGCCCTGGGCTACTACTGAGGACAAACAGGTGAATGAGAGAGTCCCTCTGCTTTACCTACTGAGGCTGACTGAAAAACATTTGCATATGTGTGTGTGTGTGTGTCTGTGTGCATGTATGGTTGTGTGTGTGTATACATAGGTATGTACACATACATGCATATATATATATATATATATATATATATATATACACATTATGTAACTTCTTACTCAGGTGCAAGAAAAGTGATAGGAAATGAAATGCAGATGTCATCCATTCTTCAGGAAAGCTCCCTTGGGTTGGGTATCAAAGAGGAAGCTCCCAGGTGAGTGGCAAGGCCCATATTCTGGAGGGCTGGGACACCATGAGCAAAGCAGGGGCATCAGGACTGTAATATGTGGAACCTACAGGACAGTCACCGTGTTCTTCAAGGCAGCAACGGAGGTATGGCTGGAATGGAGAGAGGCAGCTTGGCTGCAAAAGCCCCGAGTGCCACCTAGACCACCGTCACCCCTTCTGACCACAGGAAGAACTTCCGGGATGAATGGAATGTATGAAATCAGGAAGAGATTGGCCTCCACCCTGACTTTTCCTCCTACCCCATCCATAGACAAATATCTTGTCCCAAGAATACACCAGAAGATGTAGGGCTATGAAAAGTTAATGAATTATTGATGCTAACTACTTTTACCACTGATTTGAAAGGGTTCTTTATATATTCTGGATACAAGCCCCTTATCAGACATACAGTTTGCACATTTTTTTCCCATTCTGTAGGTAGTCTTTTACTTTTTTGTTAGTGCCCTTTGAAGCAAAAATTTTTAAATTTTGATAAAGTCCAATCTACTTATCTACTGTTGCTATTTTTAAGTAAATTATATTATCAGAAAATAGATATCTAGCCAGTATCTTCATGTTAAATTGTCCTAAATCTCACCAGTGAAATATGAAAGAAACAGAGTTTTAAAATATGGCAAATAGTTTTAATTCCTGAATGTGTACATTTTTAGGTAACTAGAGACCAGATCTGTACCCAATGGGTAGTAAGATATTCCAAATATGGGATCTGAATTTGCTACTGGCTCAAATTTTGATTGGAGGCTGTTGGAATCCTAGGCTTCTAGTATTTCATACCTTTGTCTTTTCTCCCTGACTCACTTTAACATCCAGCTCCCAATGTTATAATGTTGACTTGTTTATTAGTTCCTAAAAATTATGAAGCTTCACCCCAAACTACTCATCCATTAAAAAGCTAATGAACTGCTGGGAATGGTACACACCTATAATCCTAGCTGCTGAGGTAGGAGAATCACAAGTTCAAGGCCAGCCTGGTCAATTTAGTCAGACTGCTTCAAAGTAAAAAATAAAAAGGGCTAAGGCTGTAGCCCAGTGGTAGAGTGAACCTGGACTCAATTCCCATAACTGCAAAAACAAAAAAATTTTCACACAAAAAAGCTAATTTACAAATGTGGTTTTATTTAATCTCACTCTCCCAAAGAACAGTAACTAGCTCATGTCTGGAAAAAAAAAAAAAAAAAAAATGCATGTAAAAAATAGAGGTAGAGGAGAGAGAGAGGGGAATAGCGTGGTTCTTGCTGAGAAGCCAGTGCTGTGTTAAACCCACGGCTGAATCAGAACCGGGTCTCCTAGGGCTCCGCCATTGCTGGGCCAGGAGTAAGTACTTAACAAGCGAAAGGACTAGTGAAATGGGAGACTTGTTCACCCCACACTGCTCACTGGACTAATTTAGCAGGCATCACTGTGGGATCAGCCATCTTGTCTCTTTGATCTCTTAAGGAAAGACAGACAGATACTGGCATTCAGCAGTGGGATCACAGCAGCACCCCCTATAACTTTCCCACTGCAGTTTATTCCCCATAACTCTGATTTAATCATTCTTCTGCAGAAAAATCCTTTAATCCTATAAATATTAGAAAACAATCCATAATTGAAAAATGAAGTAATTCTTAGAGCTCTTCTCGGAAGAAGGCACAGAAGTTCCCCACTTTCTGGCTTTATTTTAAATTTGTCTTTTGAAGGCGCTTTCTGGGTCCTGAGTCACACTGCTCTTTGTCCTTAATCCTTTACCTCTAACCCTCGTGTCTGTAGGGGAATTTTGTTCTCATAGTTTGGGTTGTAAGAGCCATCAGATGAAATTTCCTGAAATCTGTTTTGATAATTATTAGCCAGTGTCATGCACATACAAACATATTTGCATATGCAGGTTGTTAGAAACAAGTATCTGTGGAAGTATTATAATCTTTCTATCAAAAGGTTGGCAGGTGAAGGTTGGCAGGTGGCAGTAGACACCCATCACTTCTTGGATAAGGTCGAAGATTCCAAAACTCTTGGAGAAGCTGCCTGCATTCCCAGTGGGTAGATTGGAGCTGAATGTTGGAAACAGTTGGGTGTAGTTCTTTATTTGGATGTGATCATCAGCAATCACTAACTTCTCAGTTGCTTTAAAAAACACTAATTTAGCAAGTGTTTATAGGTCATATAAACACTATGATCACTTAAAGCTTTTCACAAGACCTTCTAAGACACCAGGTAAAGAGCGATTCACCAATATGCTTATTTCAGAGATTCTGTACAGTACAATTTTCAAGCACCACAGTGGCTCAGCAGGGAACAAGGTTTCTGAATAGTGTTGCCAAGTACCAAATTCTGAGCCTTTGAAATACCAAAGGCATGAAAAATTGGGGAATGGGAGGCATTTTTAAAAGTAAAAGAAAAATTCTCCAGATAAGGCCTCTTTCTTTTCTAAAGTAAACACTTTATCTTTAAATATTTCATTTCAACTCTACCCTGACAGGAAACAACTGATGAGGACCTTACAAGGTTTTGAACTTAGCTCATTACTTGGGCAAAGTAATGTATGAAGCATCAGATGCTTCATGTTTGGAAGGTATTGTTATGATCATTGCCACTGTCATCTACCAGTTGGAATAAGACATTGTTTAAAGATACTGCACTAGTGTATGTACCTCTCTCTCACATGATAGCACATACGTCACATTCAGAGATGATTTGTTTCTTAACTAAGTCCTTGGATTGGGCCATCCTAAGTTTTTAGTGATAATTAGCTATTGCAATGAGAACCTATTTCATGTATGTTTTTTTCTTGGTATTAATTTAAAACTTTTTCTTTGTCAGCCTTACAAGTCAATTTTCTAGCCCTTAGTAGACCATTTTTCTGGCAGGATTTTCTATATTTATGAATCCAAATGCTTTATTCAACTTTGTTCTTCTTTGGGGGACCAGGAGAGCTTGAATAATTAATTGTAGGACAAGAGAATAGATATACAGGTGCACGATTATGCTGTGGAACCTACTAGAACACTACCTAGTTTTCAGGCCTCTCCA
This sequence comes from Sciurus vulgaris, assembly GCF_902686455.1. Classification (NCBI taxonomy): domain Eukaryota; kingdom Metazoa; phylum Chordata; class Mammalia; order Rodentia; family Sciuridae; genus Sciurus; species Sciurus vulgaris. The sequence continues at coordinate 16,017,415 of NC_136464.1, read as the reverse complement.
TGCTTATATTCCAAAATATAAATGCACATCTGGAGGGAACCTTAATATTGGCGGCATCTAGAATTGTGTGATAAGTTTCAAGATGGCCAATTCTTGCTTAAAACTTCAATAGGAACTTTCCCCAGTAAATGTCAAATAGGTATTTGCATCATAGCAACTCATATCTATGGCAAACTAGAAGGATTCCTTTCAGAGACTTAATCTATGCAACCCTCCAGCTCACAAATCCAATTTATACTTCCTGGACATAGGATGTCACGTTTAGCAGTATTTCAAAGGGGAAAGAAGAGAAACTCAACAAGTGTTGCACAAAGTTTGAAACAAAGTGAAAATGTTTTTTTTCCAGATCTCTAGGCAGGAAGTTGTCCAAATGGCCCAACGATGACATAGTAATACAGAATGAGGCTGCATGGAAGGTTGCAGAACAAAAAAAACCCAGATAAATGCTACAGAAAACAACTGGGGAAGCAGGACATGGTCTGTAACATGCATCTCAGCTTCTCATCCATGCACATGTCCTCAGGTCAGTGAACTCTGGGGGCCAGGGCCACATGCATCAGAAACAAGGACCAGGAAGTGGACCTGGGCAGCGGCAGGTTGGGTTTCCTGCTGCCAAAGTGACAAGGGCCTCTCCTACTTCTGGCTACACATTCCTGAGATGGACACCCTATCTTAAATCAAGCTCCCCAGCTCACATTCATTTAAAACATCACTCTCCATGATCACAAGTCAAGTTCCAAGATAAAAAGTTAATATACTCCTGGGAGACATCATCCCTAAGAAAGATCTCTTAGATGTGTTCCTTAAATTGCTCTAAGCGTCTGTTAATCTGGAATTTCCAGGTGCTAAAGAAGTCTTCCATGTAAATTGACACAATGACTTAGAAATAATTCCTTGGAGAATAAGGATTTAACGATTCAAATGTGTTAGGCTTTTAAAGTGATATCTTTATACAAATTCTCCATGTTTTATTTGCTGGGTTAGCAAAAACCTCATCTGATTTAAAAAATAAGCATAAAGTACAATGTACATATTTTTATCTGAATTATATACATTGTTTCATGTGAACAAAATATAGGCCTATATCCAATAAAAAGAAAATGAGAGAAAGAAACAGATGATTAGATGTTTTTTAAAAGTGTAAGTTCAGAGTCAACGCTATTTCCTCTTGGCCTAGTGCTTTTTATAATTTAAACTATTTGACTGTGTCAAAAACTTCAAATTCAGTTTGAAAACAGAAAAGAATGCATATCTATGTTTTTAACACTGTACCACTTGGGCACACAGATGTATTATAATTGCTGTTTGGTATTTCTGCTGAAAAGTAAAAAAATTGCTAATTTTGTAATTTAAATGATTGAAAATGGTTCTTTGTTTTAGCTTCAATAATAATGCATTTTTCAAATAATGCATTTTTCCAGTGGCTTGGGAGGCTGAGGAAATGAGGATCATGAGATCAAAGCCAGCCTCAGCAACTTAGCAAGGCACTAAGCAACTTGGTGAGACCTGTCTCTAAATAAAAAATATGAGAAAGGGCTAGGGGTGTGGCTCAGTGGTTAAGTGCCCCTGAGTTCAATCCCCAGTATCCCCCTAACCCAATGCTTCTGGTTTAAAAGAGATTAAAAAAAAAAAATAGACGTTTGCTTTGAAATTTTTATTTCACAGCTATTTATACGGAAGCATGTGCACCTCATGGGAACAAGCTCTTCTAGGGATGCAAGGGGCTGGGGTCTGGGCTGGTTGATGCCTGTTCCTAGTGTGAGCCCTTGGCCAGTTGCTTAGCCTCGCTCGGCCTCTGCTCCATGGTCATCACAGGGAGGCTGTGAAGGGCAAATGGAATGAGGCAGCCAACAGTGTTCCAGAGCACCAGGCCAACCACGGTGGACCACTTCAGTTCATATCTTCCTGGTGTACAGACCAGGCACCCAACACTCAAAAGGGCATGTATACCCCCAAGGTCTGAGAACCAGCAAGTGACAGGAGTAAGATTTAAATCCTTGATTCCAGTGTCCATCTCTCTATATGGCCACTTAGGGATGCAGCATACCGCTAGTCACAGACATTTTGCCATGTGTTATTTTACAAACTTTGTGTGATTTTACAGGACCAATGACATTTTTCATTCTACTGAAAGTATCCCTCTGAAAGGTGAAACATGCCATAACCAAACTAGGAAGTCTACATCTTAATGAATCAAAAATATATTTTCTGTTGAATACCAGAAATAACCTAAATCTTAATTTGGCCAATGCTTTATTAAACTCTCTTTAAAATACACACTGATTTCCTTATGGTTTTCTAAACATTGACTGAAGTATCATCTTGACGTATGGATAAAAATTTCTCTCCAAAATGCTAATTAGCAATAATACTTTTAAATAATCTGTCAAGGATTTTAGGAAGTGCTGTGCCTTCCAAAGAAATATGCTAATGGCCAATGGTGTGGCTTCAGTAAGAATGTCAGCAATATTATTTTCAAAGCATGGAAAATGCTGGAATAGCAAATTTATAAGATAACTGTACTGCTAAGACTCATATATCTATACTTTAGGATTCAGTCGCTCTGAAATCTAAGTGAATTAAAAGGAGAAAAGGCTTGAGGAGATTGACAATGAAAGTCCGGGAAACTAGAACATTTTTGGTCAGCAGGTGCATCAGCGCTGTGAGCGCCTGCAGGGCACGGCAATCCTTTGGGACTGTTCTAAGACCCACCATAACATGGAGCTTGCTTCCTCCTCCTCCTCTCCCCTCTGCTATTTCTCCTGTTCACTTGGCTCAAGTCAAGATTCCAGAACAACTCTGTGGGAGCTCATGCTTAATTTAAATTATGGCCCCAGCTGAGGACTCCACAGAACCACAGTGGCAATGAAGGATGGGGAAGAAAGGGGAGGCAGGGACAGGAAACCGAAGGCAGAGCTTCTTCTCCATCCCACGGAAAGGAGGACAAATCAAAAGCAAAGTGCTCTGAGAGCTGGCTCAGAGAAAGAAGCCATGTTGTCACAGATCACGGTTTGCTGCCCAAACACGTTAGTATAGTTCAGTGGCTCGTCACTAGGTGACACACTTTTAGATACCTGTTACTACATACTATTGGGTTTTGCTGGGACATGTCATGTATTGAACCCAGGAAAATGCCCCAAGTATATATTATATTTTGCTTTTGCTGCATACAAAAACAAAATAATAATATACCTATTTTTCTAAGTGGTGGATGACAAACCATATGGTCTTAAATATACTTCCTGTTTCTTCATCTAGAGCCCTTAGAAATGACACATCTCTCCGAAGGCAAGATGCTGTGCCAGTTCTAAGGCCACCGCTGGGTATGGTCATGACACACGCAGGCATGCTGAAGGTCAGAAGCTCGGTGGCTGCTCTAACTCTAGGAGATACAGCTTATTAGCCTTGGGGGGTGCTAATAAACTCCGCTAGGCGGTGCAGGCGCCCCGCAGAGCCTGCCTCCTTACCTTTGACATGGGGAAGGAAGTGGTGTCGGAAGGGGGGGTTGGGGCGGGAGTCGCTGTGGGCCGAGCTGAAGCTGCTGGTGCGCAGGTGGGTCACCCTCTGCACACCAGGAGACAAAAGCTCTGTGCAGCGGGGATCGGGACAGGGCCGTGGAAACAGAAAAGAAGAACAGAAATTAACACAGGAGTAGGGAAAGTGGCACTGTTCCAACGGGGACAGAGTGTTAATCAGGAGTCTGGAAAGGAGGAAGGAAGACAGGTTACGGATGGACCTGCAGAGGGTTAGGCGAGGGCAGACAGAGTCACTCAGAATAAATGGCTTTGGTGAGGAGGAAGGGTCCCAGCACATTCTCGGACAGGATGATGCCAGCGACTGCGGAGCCAGGACGGGGCACAGCACGTGGACTCGACCAGGGCTGTTTATCAAAACACCTGACAAAACGGAGCCCTCGGAAGTGCATGTAAAAAATGAGTCATTTCAAAAAACTTGGAAAGAAGTGCTTGTGTGTAGGGGTTGGGGTATTTCTTCAAGCTGCAAACTTAGCCCCCTTTTCAGTTTTACATTTTAATTTGCTTACACAGAAGGAAAGTCCATTTATGTTCCCCAGGGGGCAGAGTGGTGCTGGCTCCTGAGAGGTGGCGTCACTGGGGACAGGAAGCAGAACCTCAGAGAAAGAACGGACCATTGCAACGAGACCCAGACCTAGGTGATGTAAGTCATCATCCGCACCCAGAGTTTATAGGGTGGCTACACTGGGGTGCTCCACGGAGATCACAGTACCCTATGGGTTTCATTTTAAATGGTTAGGACCAAAAAAAAAAAAAAATCATAAACCTTAATACCTGGAATTGTGTATTTGTAATATATTATGAAAGGAGGGAAGAAGAACGTTCTGAAGGGCCCTAGCATCAGAACCATGATTAGAAGAGATGGACTTTCCAGTGCTTAGGCCGTCCCCATGCCATTCGAAAAGTGCCACGGCTGGGTTTCCGGGGTCTTGGCACATGTATGTATGCAGGGGACAGCATGATGGATTTCACATGCCCACAGAGCAAGACTTAAGTGGAGGCCCTTGTCCCAGACATGAATAAAATGAATGTAGGTTTCCTGAAAACTTTCATTTAACATAATTCATTTAACATAATTCAGTAAGTAAATACATATAGGCCTAGAGAAACTGATATATTACTGAAAGATCTAGTAGTTTCAATCCTATTACATTCTGCTCATCTCCTTTGGTTTTATCTCTTGTACATTTTATTTAAAAAGTTAGAATTTGAATGGGTTTGTGAAGTCTTCATAAATGTACGTCATCACCACCAGGTTTGTTTGGAGGGCAAAATCTTCCCTGTGACTCTTTCTCGGGGCATCCTGGATCTGTCCTGGGGTCGACATTCTGCTGCACACATAAGACCTCACGGAGAGCCGTAGGGACTAAATTCTCTGCAGAAAAAGGCCAACCTAAAGTCTGCTACTATGTGACATTTTTTACTGTGGTATATCCCTGAGATTTTTGTATTTTCCAAGTTTGATTCAAAATCTTAGGCTTGGAAGGGATCTCAAAAGTTATCTAGTACAAGCCTGGGTCCTCTCATTGGGCAGTACATAGCCATATGCTTAGTAACGGCAGGTGCCTAGATAAGGGTATTATAAACTTGTCAATAGATGGCTAATACTGGATTTTACATGATGCTGATATGCCTAAAAATCATGTAAAAGTACTTTTTTTTTGGGAAATCTTCATTATAAGTCTCAAAATGATGACAATCTATCACACCTGAAAAAAAAAGCCTCCTTTGCTTCCAATAAATTAAAGTGAATATAGCCATAAAATGATTGATATTCCAAAAAAAGATATAACACAAAATATACTTGAGTACCAGTTTCATTTTGTTATGGGAGAGGGTTAAAAATATTTAGCAGCCAGATTTTGCAATATGCTATCAATGGCGGGGGCATCCCACAGAGATCACAGCTTATCGTGTGGAGTGGATCCCGGGAACAGTGGTCCTTACCAGGTCTGTGGAAATGCTGGGGAGAGCGCGAAGTGGTTGGAGTGTAACTGTGGCGGCTGTACACAGGGGAGTTGATGGAGCCCTGGCTGGTGGACCGGTGGATCACCCGATCCCGAATGTCCTGGTAGCCCTGGAAACAAAGCATGGGAAAGAATGAGCGCAAAACACTTTGATACTATGCATATTTCCAAGCAACACCTAGTCCACAGCAAACACTGCTGGGGAACTATCCTGGCTACCTGTTGGTGTTTGCTTCTTAGGGTCAAATTCCATAAATACGCATGCACATGAACATTTTGTGTCCAATGCATTTTGCTCAACCTGCAGTCCTTGGAATTACTAAAAATTTCAGATGTAAAATTATAAACTCCAATAGTGATAGGACTGTTGGGAAAGGTAATAACTTCAGTGACCATGTTTATATTGTGCCTTTCAGTTTTACAAAATGTGTCCATCTATGTCAGATCTTCCTAATGGTAAGGAAGAGCAGATCCTGGCATCTCCTCCCTTCCCCACTAATGTAAAAACAAAGTTCCAAGAAAATTGGAGACTGAGTGCCGGTGAACAGCTACTATAGGTGGGGGTTCCCTTCAGATAGGCATCCATATGCTAACCTGGTCCCATGTTCTGGCACTGACCTGTGCTGCAACACTATCTGGTGACATTTTAAGTTGATGCACCTGTAGAACAGGCTGGTGATTGCCTCAAGGTCAGTAATTCTACTTTTCACCTTGGGAAATACATTCCAAGGAGAGGATTTAAAATGATCTTTAAAAGGAATAATTCAAAGATTTTTTTATAGTAACATCATTCATAAAGGCAAAGATTGAGGATGTATGTGCAACAACTGGAGAATAATTAAGAAAAGATGATATATCACTTTGATGGAATATAATGGCACATTGAAGTCACCTATGTCCAAACCCAGAAAAGGACATAGGGTGATAGGTACAATAAATTAGACACACACAAATGCAATATAAAACTGTCCAAAAAAGTTGGACGCATACAAAGAGTATCTGATGTTTTAGGAAGTTGTCATCCTGTGATGTTTCTACTAGTACAATTAAAAAAAAAAGCTTAAAAGAATGAATGAAAATATCGGTAATGGCAGCTTTGGGAAATTGGAGTGCAAATATCAAGGAAACTTTGGTTTGATTTACTTGGCTAGAGAAATAAATAAAATAACACAAAGACAACAAAAAAGTCTCCCAAAGATGTACTTCAGTCTTATAACTAGTCCACAATTGAAGCTAATTCTTCATAAATTCAGTTATAATTGTTAGATCAATACTAGAAATAAATTGCTCACAACATTTACCCACAAGCCATAAAAATATTATGGACTTTTCACTATCTTGAATTATGGAGATTCCCTAAGATGAATTTTATAAAGTGTCCAGAAAGCTGCTTGGCACTAAGACCAGAACATTGGGTTTACACCAAAAGCAGCAGCTTCCCATGAAGATGGTTCTGCTTACGGATTACACCGTGAGCACTGTTGGCCACATCAGGTAACCCAGTACATTAGGGTTCAGATCACTTAAGTGTAGATGAGGGCAGAGAGCCCCAAACTGGATGGCGGCCTCAATCCCTGCAGACATTCATCTGCCAGTTGGAGGTGCAGGTTCAGATTAGCATGAGGCCCCTTTTACTCCACAGACTACATTTAGAAATAAATGTATTGCTTTCTTAAGGGTCTATTTGACATATACATAATCCCTGCAGTCACTGTAATTTCAGTTTTTCTGTTTCTTTATGTGTTGCGTCCTTCTTAAAAAATTCCAGTTTAGGCAAGATCCAAAACCACTTGCAAATTCCACCCTATAAAATGGTCAAAATGGTACTTACTTCTGCTGACGGAGTAGGGGACAAAGTCCTTGGAGACTAGGACAATAAAAGAGAAGTCAAAGTCACAATGTTGTTAAATTTTTTTTTTTTACCAGTTTTAATTAGATTTGCTTATTAGAATTAGTTGGAAACTTTGTCCCAAATACACATGCCAGCATCTGCTGCCCATCCCTATCTTGTGATTTAGTATCTACTGGGGCCAGTGGTAAACTCTGACAAAGTTCCTGGGAGATTCTGGTACACATTTTTGTCCAAGAACCATGATTTTAACAAATATATTGGTAGTAGTATTGTTAATTTTAATAAATGTATTGATGTCTTAAGTGGTCAAGCCAGACAAAATGGAATTATTTCCCCCTATTTATTCAAACGATGCCCAGTTTACCACTGTACTATGAGCTACAGCACTTAGCTGTATGAATGAATGAAAATATCAGTAATGGCAGCTTTGGGAAATTAGAGTGCAAATATCCAATTTCTACTCCAAATTTTGTAACCATTTTCTTAACTAAATTGTAACCTTGGCAATCACTGTAAAATAGTTTGGTAGGAGTGTGAGGACCAGGCACGTGGTGTCTCATCCTGGCTGCCTCCCCCATTTGACCACCATGCACCCTCTGGCTTCCAACCTTCCAAGCACACAGGCTTCCTTGGGGTCATCAACAGGCCAAGTCCTGTCTCACTTGCTCTCTTCTCCACTACCAGTGCTTTTCTTTTAGACACCTGCAAGGTTCAACCACCGCCCGCCCCCCCCCCCACCATTTTCAGTGAAGTCTTAGTGCAAAGTCACCTTCATACAGCACCTCTGTGACCTCCTATTTAAAACAGCAACTCCTCCCCCAGCTTTCTTCCTTCTTACTTTCCTTCATTTTTCTTCATAGTACCACCTCCCTATAAAATTCAACTCTATATTTGTGTGTTTTCTGTCTTCCACCTGACTTTGCAAGCTCTATGAGCGTAAGGACTCTGTTTATAATAATCTATTCCCAGTGCTGAAAGTAGTTCTTGCCACATATTTGGTGCTCAATGAATATTTTGTGAATAAATAAAATGTTTACAATTAAAATACAAAAAGCTTTCAACTAGAAATTAAGTCCACAGTCAGGGGTGGATCTCTATTTTAGAATTTGTTCTTTTCCCCACATTGACAATAACATGGCAGATTCTCTTGCACTCCAGGCTTCCTCAGGCCCCATGGTAATGTCCACAGCTATGGCCTGTCTCTAGGACATCTTTGCTGGTCAAGGATGGTACCCTGTGGAGAAGCCAGCTCTGCTTCTGCTCTGATGTTACAGTTCTGGATCCACTCCCTCAGGCGGAGAGCTATGCAGAACTTAAAGTTACTCTTGTGTTTCTAAAACATCCATACATGGCTGGGGTTGTAGCTCAGTGGTAGCATGCTTGCTTTGCACATGCACAAGGCACTGGGTTCGATCCTCGGCACCACACAAAAATAAATAAAATATACCCATCTACAACTAAAAAATATTTCTAAAAAATAAGATAAATAAAATGTCCATATATGGATTCTACAAAGGAAGGGCTAATAATTAACGGAATAAATAATAGAAAAACTTGTAAAATTTATTCCTTGCAAAGATCCATGTGTTGGGGAGCAGGTCAATATATCTGATTTCTGTTCCAGTAGACGCCTCTGTGCATAGAGAAACCCAGAGGTCACCATTCCAGCTTTTGATGGCAATGGCGCTGATTATAAGAGTAGCTAGAACTATTGTTGCACACTTATGCGTGAATTACTATTCTAATCTAAATACCTCACTTAATCCTTTGATAAAGACTTTAGAGATAGATAACAATTATTGTTTTCTACCTTGAGTTTACAGGGAAGGAGACTGAAGTATGAAATTTTCTCAGTCATATGGTTTATAAGTATATGGCTAGTAAATACCAGAGTCAGCGTTTCTTTTTGTTTATGTGGGTTTTTTTTTCTATTTCCCTCTGGGGTCACTGAGGATCAAATATGAAACCCAGGGGTACTCTACCACTGAGCTGCACCCCTCAGCCTATTTTTTGTGTTGTGATAAGGTCTTATCAAGTTGCTCAGACTGGCCTCAAACTTGCAATTCTCCTGTCTCAGCCTCCTGAATAGCTGGGGTTATAAATGTACATTACTGTGTCCAGTCAGAATCTTATTTTAAATTTGAAAATTTCACTTCAAAACCTTAACCCTTGAGTGCCTGTTTTACTGCCCAAAATGGGTCCACTTAGAAACATACACCACCATAAAAAACTCAGCTCCTCCTTGGTTGTATGCCCTGAACATTAGTAAACTCTCACCCACTTACTCTAAGACCAGCCTCTATGTGATTTGTTCAGGAACTTCCTCTTGCCCTTGATCACCTAGGTCACCTTGCAACACTGTGATTCAATGGCAACTCAACAGCCCAGGTCAATCAAACTGCATTTGAGAGCTGCCAAAGATGCAATACAGCAAATTAACCACTAGGTGGCATTACATGAAAATGGATGTCACCTCTGGTTTAACGGACCATTTCCATGAAGAGTTATGATCTGGAATAAAACCCCAATCAGAAAATAAACAAATAAAAGGAATATTATTTGAATATAAATATAATTATAAAACAATAGATATTATCTGTATATAACTGACAACAAATTAAACAGATTCACTCTATTTTTATGCTTTTTTTTGTCATCTCATTTAAGCCTGAAAACACAGAGTGATTGTCCACTATCTGGCTTAGCTTTGGCTACATGGCTGATTTGGGTGACATCTCTCTCAATGGATTCAAGTAGTCTACAGATGATTCGATTTAAAAAACTGAAGTGGGAAGCGGTGCTGGGGCGGTAGCTCAGATGTAGAGCATGTGTTTAGCACACTCAAGGCCCTGGGGTTAGCCTCCAGCACCAATAAATACATAAATAAATGGGAAAAAATAGAATGGGTTGAAGAGGCCAGGAGAAAAAGACCAGAGGGAGGAGCCCAAGGGATGTAGAAGCTGTGGTCCAGCAGTGGTTGGATCCATTGGCCAAGCACTTATTAAGCCCAGGAAGACAGGTAGTTACAGTAGCATCAGCCATTTGCTGAACATTTACAAGTCTGTCCCTCTGTTAACTGCTTTGCATTGATTAGTTTATTTGAACCCTGTGAGGTAGTCTATTTTCCAGATGAGGGAAATTGAATGGGTATGGTTATCACATGGCAAAGTCAGACACCCAGTGTGTGGTGATCTCTGGGATGAGACCCTGTAATTCGATTCCAGATCCTGGCTCATCCTCGTGTGCTCTGCCATTACCCCAATCTCTATTTTTTTTTTTTTTTTTTTTTTGCATATTCAACATTATGTTAGGATGTTAAAAACAAGAGCTACCAAAATTTCGGAGGTATGCTCTCTCTCATCATGTCCCCATGAATATACTTCCAACTCATTGAAGATCAGACTCCCAGAAGACCCTCCTTCCCCTAATCTTCCCTGACAACTCTACAGCTTCCATCCTAGCCTCTGGCTGCTGTTTATGTGCAGTTCACTGGTTCTCCCATCTCTCCCACCTCCCTCAGGACGGAGATCATGTGACAGGCTTTTTAATACCTCAAAGCACCTGGTATAGAAATCCGCAAACAGAAGACAATTGAAAAGACTGATTTGTTTTCATTCCAAACATCCATTGTTGTACGTGTGACTACAAAGAGAGTGAAGTGCCGTACACCCTGCGATCATTAGGAATTTGTTACCTCTCCGAGGCTTTGTCTCTCCTGCTTGTCCTCATAGCCCGAGGTGTAGAAAGGCTCATAGGTAATGAGATCAGGACGTTCAATGTCATAAATTGCCTTGACCTTGGGAATGGCTGCTAAATCCTTGTAATCCAGGATTTCATTGTCTACTTTTGCCTAGTAAAGTTAAACAGAGAGAAATGTTACTCTGCAGTCTCATTTCTTGAGAAATTATTGTCTTGTTTAAAATGCGAAGACCTTTAAAACAAACCAAAACACCTTTCAAAGCAGTCAGGTTTCAGTAAATTACCCATTTATACCATCTATTATTCAGGTTTTTTTCCCTTAAATCATCCAAAGCTTAGGAAAAAGTATGTGCAGAATTTGTTAAATATAAAAATGTGTAAACCTTAAGGATATTTTTCTAAATTTTTATAGAAAAGGAAAAAATCTCAAACAGATGGTCAAGAAAATCAGTTCCCAGATGGCTAAACCCAAGAACTGCCTATTTAATAAACTAAATATTTAAATATCTTTGTGTCAGAATTTAAGACTACTCAGCAACAGCATTATAAAATATATAATTAATCCCTACATATCTGTATGCAAGTTAGGTATGACAATTTTGTAAGTCCAGGGCTGGGGGGTGACACTCCTTGTAGTATGCAAGATCCTGGGTTTGATCCCCAGTGCTGAAAAAAAGAATTTATAAGTCCTGCATCATATGACTGCATCTTGCAGATCATCTTTTGATTTGATGACCACATACAAATTGAATCACCTGAAGGAACATGTGACCAAGAAGACTGATATACCAAAATGAAAACAATCTCATAACAGAAACAAACTGGATTGTCCATTCTGCTCTTTCAATGCTCAAACTTACCTGTCCCACAAATGTCCCTTCTGGAAGCAGATACTTACATAGATAGTGTGACCTGGTGAGCCAGGGATGCTGGAACCTGGTCTAGAATAAATACTTTCTGAAGAGGTCCTGGTTGGCTGTAAAATAAACGGTGATGTGTGAGATTTCAGACCATGGTTTCAGAATCAAGAAGGCCTAGGTCTCTAAGTTTTACTACAACTAGTTAAAGGAGGGGAGGTTTGGTGTCCTTGCAGATAAGGGAAAATACAAGCTCAGAGGAAAGGTGCATGAAGACTTGTTATGCGACCTGGCATTGAAAGTGCACTGGGGGCCTTTCTCAGTCCCTTCCTCCTCTTGCTCCCTACAGAATCCTCTGGCTCTATCTTGGAGCACACCGCTCCCCATCTCCGTGGCCACAAATCCCAGCCCTGTCACCACCTCTGCTCCTCTGGACTACTGCATGCCCTCGGCCCTTACTTCCTCAAATGCACTTGTCGCCCAGTGGATTTTTCAAAAGTGAGATTCTTTTTTAAAAGAAGAACACAATTTGAATTAGCAATATCCTGCTTCTGGCTTCAGCGTCAACTCGGAATAAAACCACAACTCCCAGGGCCCTGAGATCACACCCCTGCCTTGTCGTTCATCACCTGTCATCATTCACAGAACCAGGAGCACGTCCTTGCCTCAGGGTTCTTATCCTGGCTGCTCCCTCAGCCTGCAAACCTCCTACCCCCAATTGGACTTGGTTGACCCCTTTTCCTCCTTCAGGCCTAAAGTCTGAAATACCAGCTGTGTTCAGAGTCTGGTCTCCAATCCAGAGTTCCCCTGACTCTGACCTCTCAGAGTGCCATTCTTACTTTTTCTTTTGCAAATAAAAAATCAAAACTATATAGTTATGGGTCTTGTTGCATCTGGCCTACCTCCCCTTGACTTTGGTCATGCTCTCCACCCTCCCAAAGCCGTGACCACTGCACACTCAGTGCTTTGCACAGGAACACAGAAGGCATAAGCATTTGTGGAGAGAATGAGCTAGAATTTACTTGTAAACATACTCAGTCTGCAGACACCAATTCAGGATTCTTCCATGATTTGAGCTAACCACACAGAACACCCTGAGCTAGTGGTCACCTTGGAGAAGGTGGAAGAAACCGGACCTCATCATACATACTTGAGAACCCTGAGAGTGTTGGTTATGCAGGTGGGACGGGAGGGAGATGAACAAACTAGGGTAGCTGACCTCCCGTCTCTGCTTGGCATATTCCGGAAAGTTCTCCACAGAAAACCAAGGGCCTGGGTGGTCATGTCTGTGCAGCTATTTCCTGGAGAGGATGGCTAGAATTCTGCAATAGACTGGGACATTTCCCTTCAGCACTGTTCCCACTGGTAGGTGACACCTTGAATATGAGCGTAACTGAGCCCAAGAACTCCTAACAGCACAGGGGCAGCATCTCCAATCCACACCTAAAACAAGGAGTGCAGACACAGCTGGCCACTCAAGGCAGGAGTGGTTGCACTGGGCCCAGTCACTCTGCTATCTCTGCGATACCTGACAGGACAGTAAGGAGAGAAAGTCACTAGGCTCAGCACTTCCAAGACCTGCCATGTCCAAGCGCTCTCTTCCAACTGTGATTGAAGCTGCAATTTTCCAATCACAGGTGAATCTCAGCAGGAGAAAATTCCACATCAGAGTATGTTGAAAAAGGAAGGATCCAAAGAATGTCCAGTTTCTATATCCATTTCTCAACCAAACTGTAGAAGTGGCATTACCCACTTCTACCTACTTCAAAAGAAAAAATTCTTTTAACAAAAGTTGAAGCCATAACTATCTCTGTGGGATAATTAAATACAGGTAGTCCTTCAGTTTCAAGTAGCCAGGATTTAATATTTGCTAAACTTGGTATCAAAATAAAAACTCTTGCTTAAGCAGCAACACAGGAATACCAATAGCAGTGTTTACTGCCCAATTCCTACATGGCAGGCCTGTGCTGAGCACATGCCAGCTTAGCTACATCGAATCTGCTCAGTGACATAGGTTTTCACCCCACTTTACAGATGAGAAAGAGGTCTGAGAGGTCCAAGCTGCAGAGGTAGGAAAGGGATGAGTCAGGAGTTGAACCCAGGTAGCTCCTGCACTTGATTTTTGTCTATAGCATAAGGTGAATGCGCTCATGTATTTTCCAACACAAACATGGAACAAAGAGAGAGTGAGAGTGATATAGGAACTCGTTGAGCTCAGTAGCTGGGAAGAACGAATGCGCACCGAGAACGCACTCATTGCCCTGAGCTCTGTGGACTCACGCCTGAGCGCCCAGGCTGCGGGGGGATGCGGGGGTGTGCTGCAGGGGTGACAGTTCTTCACTTACTGGGGTTGCTGTGAGCAGAGCCTGTGCTCCTAACAAGCACCTGGACATTAAGTGAACAGTTAAGTCACATGCTGAGCTGGGTGGTCTCTTGTACGTTACTCATTCCTGTTTTGGCCAGCAGTGGGCTAGGCACATACTGCATTTCCTGTGACAACACACCTGGGGACGGTTCTAGAGTGCTTGGTGCACTCTTGTCCTGCCCACACTGACAGGAACAGCGTGGAAGACCCAACTGAGCATGTGTAGGGCGGGGCCCTATGTTCTCTTCCAGGGCCAAAGAACACCAGGGAAAGATAGGTCTCCAGGATGAACCAGCCTCTTCAAGTTCGGTTTCTCCCTTCCTTCCTCCTCAACTGGATTAGCAGATCCTATGAGTTATGCAGCCTTCTCCAAGGCATTTATTCTATTTGGACTATGAATATTGTTGGGCTAAAGGTTTTAAGGGGTATTGAACAATTTGTATTTTCTTGAAGTCTCATTTGCTTCTTTAAATGCTTTCAGATCTGAATTACGTCCAATTTGCATAGACCTTCCCCTGACTTCTCTGATTCTGAAATAATTTAGACCTCTATAGTCAGACAGTTTTTAAAGTCAAGCCAACTGGCCACCAAACCTACTGAGGCTCTCAGAGTGACTCTTGGTCACTTGTATCTTTAGACTATTTAGTGTTATTTGGGAAACACTGAAGATGTGTCAGGGTTTCAGAAATGCCTCACTCATTTAAACTACCGTTCACCATTGTTTACTTTTGCTCCATTCTGACCCATCAAACTTTTCTCTAAAATTTACTTCCTTAGACCTCCTGTTCATGAGTCAAGTTACATTCTTATTCCCTATTCCTTACGATGGCCCTTCTTTGTCTTCCTGTCTATATTGAAATAACGGGATAAAACACAACTCTGCATAGTGTAAAATGGTGTAAAATGGTGCAGTTAAAGTCTGGCTCTAAAGTCAAATAGTTCAGCTCAAATCCAGGTTCTACTAACTGTGCAACATTATGTAGAATTTCCTTTTTTCTTTCTCTCTCTTTTTTTTTTTTTTTTCCTTTCTTGAGTTTCAACTTTTTCATTTACAAAACAGGGGAGAGAGTACCAGCTACAGCTGCTTCGTGGTGTTAAATGAGATAATACCTTTAAAGCTCCCAGCCAGGCACGAGGCAAGAGGTCAGCATTAGATCTGATTTCTTTCCAGTGAGTCTCAAATACCACAGGGCACTGCCTGCATTTACTTCCTCAGTATAGAATACTCTTCTCAAATGTGAGCCACACTGACAAGGCTACCTATAGTTCCCCCTGCTACCATGTTAGGGCTCCTTCCCCTCAGAATATAGATGTGTTTGTAATTCATCAGCCAATGGCAGCAGGAACTGACGGTAGCTTCCCCTTCTTGGGAACCCTGTGAAGTGCTTCTGCATCCTCTTGCAGACTGACTTCCTGCTTACGTCTCACTTCAGTAACTAATGCCCTTCCCATGCTGGCTGGCAGTGACCTCGCACAGGCCTGTCTTATCTGCCAGGACGCTTCTGCATCTGCTGCCTCCTGAACTGTGCTCAAGGGTGGCTCCCCTGCTTCCTGCCACTGTCCCTAATGGCTCTCAGAGTGCATTTGCTCACTGCTGGAGGTTAAAGGTCTTGCCTTTAAGGAGATGATAAAAATTACTTTTAAAACCTGAACAATTATCTTTGCAGTTTTAATCTTAAACATTTAGAATTTTGAATTCAACTGGAAATACCTAAAATTCTGAACATGCTGAACTTTAAATTAACATCTTATTTATTATGAAGAGTCCCTTTTATTCTTCCAGCTATGTTTTCTTTTCTCCTAATGGACACATGATTTGCTGTTATGACTAATAAATCTTCAAGAGGCAGAGACTTCTCCTCCAATCTAGCAGACAAATTCACGCACTGAAACTCATCTCAACCCCGAGGCACAGGATCCTGATGCCCTGTCTTTCTCCCAAATCCCAGTGGCTATTTCTTAATTTATCTAACTCCAGCATCACCTTTTCAGGCTGCAATAAAATTTTACAAATGATCCACATTTCAACCCATTCAGACACTCAGAGTAGCCACAGTGACCGGGTAATTATGAACTGAAATCATTAACTCAATGGGTCAGCAGCCTTTGTTTCTGGAACTCTTGACAAGAGTTATGATGAACAAAATTATACTGTCTGTATTACAAACATATAATAAATATGAAGAGAACTTCAAATAGCATCCCAAGGGTATGTCCACTTCTATGGAGAAAAGGAAACAGCAAGGTTTCACAGCTCTGATTAAGTTACTAAAAGCAAATGGAGTCTGGCTTATTTCATTTAGCTTGATGTTCTCCAGTTCCATCCATTTACCGGCAAATGCCATAATTTCATTTTTCTTTACAACTGAGTAAAACTCCATTGTGTATATATCTCATATTTTCTTTATCCATTCATCTGTTGAAGGGCACCTGGGTTGGTTCCATAATTTAGCTATTGTGAATTGTGCTGCTATAAACATTGATGTGCTGATTTTAGTTATTTTGGATAAATACCAAGGAGTGGGACAGCTGTGTCATATGCAAGTTCCATTCCTAATCTTTCCATTCTGCTTTTCAGAGTGGTTGTACTAATCTGCAGTCCCACCAGCAGTGTCTAAGTGTACCTTTCCTCCCACATCCTCACCAGCATTTATTAATATCTGCATTCTTGATGATTGCCATTCTAACTAGAGTGAGGCGAAATTTCAACGTAGTTTTGATTTGCATTTCCCCAATTGCTAGGGAAGTTGAGCTTTTTTTTCCATATATTTGTTGGCCATTTGTATTTCTTCTTTTGAGAAACTTCTGTTCAGTTCACACTAAGTGAAATAAGCCAGACTCAGAAACTCAAGGGTCAAATGTTTTCTCTCAAATGCGGAAGCTAGAACAAAAGAGGGGGACAGTCGGGGGTGCCATGAAAGTGGAAGGTGTAATGTATAAAGCTGCTCCCCCGCCCTTTCCATTGCAGCCATTTCCCCGCCTCCCAACCACCTGTCAATCTGTGAACATCCTAGCTAGCTATTGGTTCATCAGTCAGCTTGCAAGTATCCTTCTCCGTTATTGGTCCCCTGTTAGCCCTGCGGAATTCAATTGCTTTACTGTAGCCACCCCGCCATCTTTCCTCATCCTTCTGTCTCTCCTCTTCACTTTCTCTATCCTCCTGGCTTTCACACTTTCTTGCGGCGCCCTTTCTTTTCCTTTCTCTTTCCCTCTCCTTTTCTCTCTTACCCTGCAGGGAGACACTCTGTTTGCTTAATAAACTCCCTTATGTGATTTCCTGCATCAGGCATGGTTTCCGTGGGATTCCTTACAGAAGGAAAATCAGAGGACTGGAGAAGAGTGAGTGAGGGGAAGAGAGGAGAATGGGAAAGGAGAGGGACGGTGGAATGAGTTTAACCAAATTCCACCATGCGCATGCGTGAGTGTACCACAGTGAATCCTACTTTATATCTTCCTATCAGGTACAGATTTATAAAAACAATGATCAATGGGGGGAGGCTGGGGAGAAAGGGGGGAAGGAGGAGGTAATAGGGACTGAAATGGAATACGTTTATTCCATGTATGTGTATGTCAAAATGAACCCCACTATTATGTATAGCTATAATATGCTTATAAAAAGTAAATTAAAAAATATATAAGTCCCTGGAAGTTCGATCTTCATTTGAACAGGTTATTATAGCTGACTGGTTCCCTCGTTAACTATTAAGATAAATGAAATTATTGACGTGTTCATTTAAAAAGAAAAAGCAAATAGAATTTGCTAACTTTCCTTTAAGCACTTTTTTCTTATAGGAAAAAAAAAAACTTGAAAGTATAGTTGGAAAAGCTCAGTTATTTCTTTGATGCCATCTTTAGCAACAACATCAACACCCACAAAAGGTGGGCTGGGGGTAGGACAGAGAGGGCAAGGGAGTTAGAGAGGGGATGGGACAAAGCTGTGATCTCTCCAAGTATTTTGCCAATGGATTAGGCAAACAGTTTAATCCCTATCTTGGCAACAGGAAGGAAGGAGCATTCCCTAAGAACCTTCTAGGTGCACAGAGCTGTCCCACCAAGCTCAGGAAGATGAGGTCTTTTTGTCTCGATTTATTTCCCCAGCACACCTTCCCATATTCACTGTTCTTGAGATTTTTAATTTTCCCAAAAAGCAAAATTTAAAAATTAAAAAAAAAAAATAATAACAAAGAGAGACCTCACTGGGAGACCAGCAGTTCATTTTAAAGGGAGAGGGGAACAGAAGGTGTGTGGGGCGGGGGGGGGGGGGGGGGGGGGGGGGGGGGGCAGTTAATCAACAGCAAGTAGCCGGATGCTTGGAAAAGCACACCTTTTTGCTTTCTTCAGGAAATCCTTTAAAAGGCCTCTCCTTGCCTGAGTCGATCCCCACCCCCACCCCAGCCCAAGCTCTGCCTTTGCTCATCAGCTGACCATTCGGGAGGCACCACCAACTGCCACCCTCGCTGTCACGGGGAGATGAATTGGAGGAGAGCTCCTGATGCTTTCACCCAGCTCAACTACTCCCGCCACGCCGCCCATCCAAAACACTCACCAGAGTCTGCCTGTTGAGGACGCGGAGAAATGACATTTTCCATGTACCTTCCAGGTTGGGCCGTGATGCCTGCAGGCCCTTGGGACAGTGCTGGGAGGCTCTCTGCTACCCCTACGCCCTCCCAGTCTAGCAGGAGCAGAGAGGCGATGACCACCAAACACACCTGTCCACAGCCAAGCTCTAAGAAGTCTAAGAAGGCCACACGGACTACAGGCAATGGTGACCAGATCAGAACTATCTTGGAATGCCTAGGAACAACTATGGATATAAGGTGACTGGCACCTTATCCCAGTACTGCTGATGCTGATAGTACCTGCCCTGCGCTTTGGTTGGTGTTCGGACAGATAGTGCCAACAGCTGC
The DNA here is from genome assembly GCF_902686455.1 of Sciurus vulgaris. NCBI lineage: Eukaryota > Metazoa > Chordata > Mammalia > Rodentia > Sciuridae > Sciurus > Sciurus vulgaris. The sequence continues at coordinate 15,998,235 of NC_136464.1, read as the reverse complement.
CAAAGAAAGGACACTTTTAACATCTACCTACACCAAATGTAAGTAAGGGTGAAATTAACTCCTTTGGAGCGTCTGGAGAGGAAGTGGAAGGGGCTCAGACATAGACGCACAAATGTCATCAGCCTTTACCATGGCCGGGAGGCCTGGGTGTCTTCCCAGCACACATCTTAACACCTCTGCGTCTGACTGTCTGTGTCGCAATGACCCCCCAGAGGGGATAAAACCCCATGCATGTGGACCCTGGGAAGAAAGTAGTTTGTGCTGTGGTGACATTGTAGGGATAGTGAGAGCCCATAACATTATTTCTTTGTCCTAGAATATATAAAGTATATAAAGTCTCTAATCATAAAAATCATATCATGATTTTTAAAAAACATACACAAGGTATTTGTTTTGGTTCTAGAGTTTCAAAAGCATACATTGCCATAGGTGAATGTTAGTTTCACAGGAAAAAAAAAAACCTCATGCCCATTTTGTAAGTCAATCAATTCATGCTTTTAGCCTTCCAAGTACAGCAAAGAAACTCCTTTTTAGAACAAAAGCAAGTGACCCGCTCTGGGTTATTACAGCTTGGTCCTGGGAGTACCCTGTGCTTTGCCTACAATGAATTAGAAATGCTCAGAACTGAGTTTTACCTATAGACAAAAGTCAGGTGAGATTTTTCAAAGAAGTGAAACGAGAATGTGTTCTTTTATCTTTTTCTCTTACCTGTAATTCAGAGGAAAGGAAGGAGTGATTTCTGAATGTAAATAATCAAACCACTTTTCTTCTCATAAATTTAACTTCTCTCTGGGACAAAACCAGGACTTATTTCTGGGGTACAGAGGGCTACCTGTCTCTACAAGGATGGAATAAGCTCATCTAATAGCTAAGGGTGAAAATGAGCTGCGTAGGTCAAAGCACTCGAAAGATCAAAACAGCTGTGACTTGAGAAAGATGTTGCGTGGAGCGTTCAGGCTTCTTAAAGGTCCTGGCAGAGGGGAAGGGAGGCTTGACCAGAGCAGGTTCTCCCTGCCAGGTCCCAAGCTGTTTACAACGTTCTGTGATGGGGCTGAAGTTGACTTCATTGATATTTACGCCTGCTTAATGGGAATCAGATGTTCCTTTTGAACAGCAGGACAGGAAGAGAGAAGTTATTAAAAACAGATATTCATGTTCTCTCTTAAACATAAGCATCTAGAACAAACCAAAAAAAAAAAGTTTCACACTTCATGGTAGTTTTCTTCAAGTCGTGAAAATGTACCACTTGGCCATAGTCTTAGGCCAAGAAAATATGACACTGATTGAATTAAGAATATAATATAGGGGAAAAAACTATTGACAGTGCCACTTCCTGCCAAGTAGAGGCATTAAGTGGGAGCAGTACTCATGGCGGTGGGGTGCGTCATAAGCTGCTCCCCGGGCTCAGAAGACTCTCCTTTTGCTGTATGTGGAACTTGGCCATTGGGCCGAGCCTTAACACAGAGTGGAGATCCAAGTCGTAAAGTGACCGGCACCATGGGCACTGCGAGGCCCCCAAAGCTGGAGTTGGAACTGGAGCCTGCAGTCTCAGCAGTGTGGGGCTGTGGGCGCCTGCGCAGCCCTGGGCATGCTGCCCCTTCCGGCTTCATTCTGCAGGTGGAGGAACTTGCAGGGCTCAGCTCTACAAGGTCTCTTTCCACTATACAATCCTATGCTTCCGTAAGAACATGACGTTTCCATAAAAACAGGTAGAAACCCAAACTGTTCCTCAGTGCCGTTCTGCCTTAGTGTCAGGGCACAGGACAAAGCCCTGACAGGAGTGCTGGGCTGAGTCCTAAACTGTCACCAGGGCTGTGAAATGGGTCTCGTCTGGGCCAGCAAGGAAAAGTAGAAAGTCACTTGGAACGTCATAGGCCTGACTTCTCAGGGACCCTAGAGTGAGTCCGGGCACCGAACACGGTCTCACGCCTTGCTGCTCTGGCAGATGACACTGAGTCCCTTACCGCTTCAGGAGTGGACAAGACAGGCCACACCGTGCTTCCTCATGCTCAGCAGTGGCCTCCCAACAGGGCCCTTGTCAGCACTATGGCTTTCGGCTTCCTGGCATCTGCCTCTCACTGTTCCCTTGGAGAAGGGTGGAAAGACAATGACTTATGGGCTCACAGAAACCTGAGATCCAATCCTAGCTTTTCTACCTATCACTGGGGAAACTTGGAGAAATTATTTAACTACGCTAGGCCTCAGTCTCAGTCTCCTCATCTGTAAAATGGGAGTGAGATTAGCAACCTCAGAGGAATTATTAGGAGAGTAAATGAGAACGTAGGTAGATACCCCAGTCTCCGCAGAAGTGGCGCCCACCCTCCCTTTCACTAATCCATTCTTGAGCCAAACCACTGCCTCCTGGCACGTCTTCTTCCTGTTCGAAGCTTCTGGGTTCTCATTGGGCCTGTTCCTTTCTCCTCATCTCTACCTGTTCAAATCTTCTCCAGCCTCCAGAATTCACCTTAAAGACTGGATCTCTCAGGAGGTGTCCCTGAAGACCTTGAGCTTATCTGACATCCCAGAGAATGTGACCTTTGAGATCTGGGACCCGTGACATGTTTCTGTCCCATTTTATCATTATTTGTCTTTTCTCCCCTACGAGGCTAGATGTATAGCATCCAGGCTGGCACTGCCCCAGGGTGTGTGGCCAATATTTGCTTCTTGAACAAACATGGGTGCACAGGACCAAACGGAAGCTTTAATGGAGACAATGCTTTAGCCACTGCTCTGAAGGAAAGCACCAATCAGAGAGGAGAACAGCCCAGGTCACAGCGTGAGGCGCACTTGGGTGAGGGAAGCATCAAGTTCTGCAGGAGGGGACATGTTATGTGAGGAAGGCAGCCAGGAGGAAGCGACAGAAGCCTAGACCCAGGGCAGTGGCTCCCAGCTCGGCCCGGACACAGCGCCAACCTGCAGAGACGGAGCCCGTCCTGTGCGGCGAACCAGACTTTTGGGATAAAAGAAATCAGAGGCAGAGCGGAGGACGATGGGTGGCTGCCATGAAACATGAGAAAAGGGGAGAATGAACAATAAGATCCCCTCATTTCGAATCACTAGAAAATAAAAAAGCTGATGGGAAACAGCAAGTGACATCACTTCAGTTGATATGTATGTGCCCTTTGGGGGTCAGCTTTGGGCCCACGTTAAAAGCATATTAACTGGTCCTGAACTTGTGATATACTTATCTACATCCAGCCCCCGCTCCATTTATTTCGGCTCGACATGCTTATGGTACATGAAGCCAGCTGAGAGGCGTTCTTAGATTCCATTCTTACAAACGCCCCATGAGGTCTTCAATGGCAAGAATGTGGATTACTCGGAAGGATGGCTGCAAGAGCCTTAAAACATTTTCATTTTGCTATGGAGACTGCTCTCATGGGACCCATGGCGAAAGGCCCAGGAACCTTGGCTCGCGATTTGTGATGCGTAGACACGCCCTCAAGAGAGTGCAAGACTTCAGCCCCTCTTCAGACCCTCCTCCCCTCTAAGCCCCACCAACACCCCTGGGCCCCGACTCTGGGCACCCCAGGACAACTTTCCTGGGGAGGAGGGTTCCTCCTCACTACTGGGCTTTCCAAGTAGTGGGAAGCCGGAGTACTGACCCGGCCTCCCAAGTAGTGGATGCCGGGTTCAGGACGAGAGCACTGGAATTCTCTGGAAAGCTCACTGAGGGAACAAACAAGAGCTCCTTTTGGCCAGAATGAAATATTTCACTAGTTGTTTTCATATGCTTCTCTAGAGAGTTCCATCAAGATGCGAGTCTTGATTTTTTTTTTTTTTTTTTTTTAATCATTTTAGGAACATGAGTCCCAAACTCACACTACATTTAACAGGAAAAAGAGGCACATTCCATTCAGTCTGGTCTCACGAGCACTCCTCAGTTTGTTCCCACTTCCCCCAAAGACTTCATCAGGGATGAAGTAAAAATGACTATTCAAAAAACTAAAAGCAACCCTGTAGAGAGGGGCCAAGGCCCTGGCTCCTTGGGTGGTTTCTGGACAGCAGCCCCAGCTGTGTTGTGAATTTTACACTCTTGGGGCAAAAGTGACAGTAAATACTGCCTTTAATGTTCTCCTACTTTATGAAGATAATGCATTTGCCAAGCATACACGGTTCCTACAAAGTCCCAGTCTAGCCAGTCTGGTGACGACAGTTGAGAGAAATCACGTGTGCTCAAGATGAAGTCGTGTGTCAGGAAACAGAGCAGAACATTCTTGCACTGGTGGGCAAGTCCCCCTCCTGCTCATTCTTATCTCTATTTAATTATTCTGAGAAAATATTTCTTTTAACCTCACTTAAAGTCTGCTCATATTAATTGTGAATTCTAAGAGTTACTACTTTTGTTCAGGGTCACAGGCAAGGGACAAGTTTCAAAAATATCCAAATGGCAAAATGTCTCTATCTGATATACAGATGAGAGTCAAGGAGGAAAAAAAAGAGAAATAAAAGCAAAGGGGAAAAAGCTCCTCTACATACATCTGTTTCAATGACAAGAACAAACTAAAGGCACTAGAAAATAAGAGGTGTGATTACTAAGGTGGCAGGCAAAGGGACCTGAAACCTGAGAACCATTTCTCAGAAGCCAAGTCAGCCCTTCACAAGTCACATCAGTGACCGGGTCCCACAGATGAACCACTGCTCTGCTGGAATCACATACGTCACGTAACACAGGCCTGCTCAGGGCAGATAAGAAAGCATTCCACGCACGGAGTCTGGCCTCCAAAATAAACCCAGATCATTCTTTTCCTTGAGATAGCACATGGAGTGAAGTCACACTCCCGTGTTTCTATAGTACCATCGCGTTAGCTAAACTGAGAGACCGAGATTCGGTTTGATTATTGCTCTGGGAAAAAAACAAACCAACAAACAAACCAAAACAAAAACCTTCATGGCCCAGATGAAAAACTAGGGACATGTGATCAGGCTCCAGATTACAATCTCGACGTGACAATGATATTTGTTCTGAAATATAAAATACTGCCATCTGGAAGAGTTCTGAATATTGACCAATTTGCATGTCTGGGCTCATCATTATTTTCCCCTAAGGTTTTATTGGACAAGTCATCAGCTTTGGGGCTGGAGGCTGCTCCAGTGAGTTTGGACTTGGGCGGTCAGGAAAGTGTACCGAGAGCTAAACAGAGGATGCAGAGCCTGGGTAGAAGCAGTGCATCAGGGCCCAGTGCAAGCCATCTTGCAAGAAGGTCACCAGACATTGAATGTAGAACTGGGTGAATTATTTTTTCCCCATCTGCATTGACTTTTGCTTCAATGCCTTAAGCTGATCAGAAAGGCAAGGCTTACTTTATCCAACACAAGTATTTGGAACAAAAATCACAACAATCAATTTAAGGCAGGAGGGAACCCCCTTAGCTGACCAAATGGCCTTTGGACTTGGTTTGCTATGAGAAAAACAACCAAACTAGTAAAAAGTAACTTCACCCAAACCCTAGCCTCAAGAATTCACGACTATGGAACTTGTGGCCTCCAAATGCACCAGGCATCATGATTCCAATGGTTTCCTTACCCGCAGCTTTTCTTCTGTCTTGGTAGATTGCTTACAGTCGGGATGCCAGACGGTGGACCCTGGAAAGACATGAGGCACCGCTCAGAGGAAAGGAAATGGGGAGAAGCCGCAGTCCTATTGAACCGAATTTCTGAGAATGGTTCATATTCTTCTTCCCCTGTCATAGGAGAGAGTTAGGGCCTCATGTCCAGGTGGCTTATGACACTGAAGTCAAACAACTCCAAGCTCTAAGTGAGGTTTCCTCATCTGGCCCAACCTTGTTCATAAAAGGCATAGTTCTAGATCTCAAGAATGTTTTCATGCAAGAGATATTTAGCTCTCCATGGGTCTGTTTAGTTTTTCTTTTAAAATCATATTATGATCCTTTAAAAGTAATATCTGAGTGCTTGCTACAAGCTGTATTTAATTTCAGAAATATAAGCCATGCTGATAGTACATTAAAACAATCAAGCTATTTAGTTAGAGAAATAAAGTCAAACTAGGTAGTCGATATCCAGAATATTCTGGTTATAGTTTGGATATTGCAGATCCAGAAGTAAAACTCACTGAATTTCTCATTGACCCAATTTTACAGTCACCTATCCTGAAACAGGAAATTAAAATAAGTGACAGCCAGGTTAAAGTTACATTATCAATCCTTCAAACTCTTAATTAACTTTAAAAAAAAAAAAAAAAAAAAAGCTTTGCTTTTAAACTAGCCAAGCAACTATTTAGGTGTTATTTCCTGTTCCTGGATTAACAGTTTCTCTTTCAGACTATGAAGCACTTTCCTAGATGGAACCCACATCACAGAATTAAGCAAAACGAGAGAAAGCTCTTATCTCCAGATCCAGTGCCTGGCATATGATATTATAGGCCATATATATACTATATGTCATTTATATAACTATGGGTCATTTATATGACTATGCAAGTCCTATGTGTACCTAAGGGTTTGTTCAGATGTCAGGAGGGGCAGAAGAATCTGAGTGAGCACTTAAAAACCCCAAGCTAGTCTGGTTACTAAGTGGCAAGTAGTGAGAAACTGACACATTTAAGAGTCTCAACAGGAACATCAATCTTTCTGCATTTCATGGTTTCAGTCTTGAACTCTTTAAGCACAACCTGCATGTACTTGAAAAGTCACCAAATTAAAATAACCCAAAGTGCTTTATACCGCTGAGCTAAAATAATATTCAATTAATGACAAGGAAATATATTTCATATCAGAAGAAAACCTCAAACTCTATTTAAAAATCACCTCTACCTTGCTTCCCCCAGAGCCAAAAATAAAAAAAGAAAGAAAACCAAACAAGCAAACCCCAGATAGACACACCAGTCCCTTCAGTACTAACACTGGCTCAAAGACCGACTACAAAGCACAGGAAATCTCTTAATGTGGAGAGCTGAGGTCAGGCCCAGGCCTGGAGAAGGCTGGTTCCTTCGGTGTGAAGGTGCTGCTGAGTGGGAGCTCAGCAGGAACACCAGGTCTGTGCACAATGGGAGCATTGTTCTCCAGAGGTCTGACACAACAGCAAGGTGACTTGGGCAGACCATCTGATGCTGAGAAAGATGAAACTGAGAGGGCAAGCAAAGGGTACCGCAGCAGAACAATCCCTGGAATTCTGAAGGTAGCCCATCTAGGGAATGTACTATATTTGTGCACAACTTGAAACCACCCTCTGTGTTCGGCTTCCAGAGCCACTGCGGACGTGCAGAGCTGCACCTGATAGACGTGGGTTGACATGTACGCCTGTGTCTGTCCTGGGAGTGCTGTAATTGACATACTAAGATCTAAAAGCAGACCCAGAAACCACATGAGGAATTGATCTGCTTTGTGCAGAAAAATGCAAAGTGACACCTGCCTATAGCCACTGTAGATGTACAGCCTGTCCTTGGGACGGTGTGTCCTGTGAAGCCTTGGTGAGGCCACAGACTCAGTGCTTGTCACTTGTGTTCCCATGAGGCCCTTCCGCATTCAGGGGTGTTTTGCACTGCAATTTTTCAGAGTGATCACTCTTAAGCTGAAATGACACTGGGCTGTCAATATCTCAGCTTGCCAGCATTTTTAGAGAGAATAGCCAAGACTCTCCTTTAACACTCAAAAATCATTCCTACGGACTTTTAGCTGCACAGAAAGAAAACTGAGAGCAAAGCAAACCATTCATTAAAAACACGCAGTGTTATGTGTAAAGAGACAAGGCAGAGGCAACCGAGACCCAGTAATTATCAGAACTGAATAAGCAACCACTCTTTCAGCTCTTGCTAATTTTACTGATGAACCCTTGTCTAATTAATGACTCTCTTTAAAGATAAAAATAGTAAAATGTTTGTGCAGATGGTGCTGTTTGACGGGTAGAGAATCTGCACCTAAAACTTCTCTAGAAGTTTTGAAATTGAGGAGAAAATAAAAATGGATCATCGTTTTACATTGGTAACATTAAATTATTTTTGATTAAGAAAATTCTAAGGACTCCCAACAAAGGAGTACTTCCTTGTCATCAGAAATGTCTCAATTTCTCTTGCAGGGACTTTGGGTATGTTCTCGTTCATTCTCTGTTTCAAGAGGAGAACTATGATGTTTTAATAGGGTGAGATGTAGCTGTGAAGTAATGCACTAAATGAAGCTTTTCTTCTGGAAAACCAGAGAAGAGCAAGCTGGGAGACTTGCTCACAGAATAGTGAAAGGAGAAAAGGAGTCACCAAATAAGCAATACTTCCAGAAATTTCTAGAAAGTTTTCTCTCCTTTGATCTTCTGTTTCCCAAACATATTCCTGAGGAGAGCTGGGGGGAGGAATTGCTGAGTGTCACTCTTCCCTCACGTGAAAATTGGAGTCTTAATCATTCTTTCCAAGCAGCAACACACGAGCTCATTTGTTAACAGCCCCAGGGGCTCCCAGCCAGCACTCAATTGCTTGGCCTATTAAAGCTAACCCATGAGGTAACTTCTGGCTGCATTCGCAGTTGGATTTGGGTAGCCTCTCAGCTAATAAAATGCCTCCTTCTCTAAAAACAATTCAACAAATTCAACAAACACATAAGACTTTCTCCAAGTGGGAAAGAGTCCATCTTACCTTGAAGATACATTTCCTCTCCTTCTGTGAACATCTGGTTGCATCTGCTGCATCGTGCACAGCTGGGGTGATAATGTTTGTCACCTGCCTGCAAAAGAAAAGGCAGGAACATTTAGCCTGCTACTTGACATGGCTCCAGACTCTCTTTTGGATTTAGAAGAAAAGAGAAGATGCTGAGGCATGAAAAATAATTGTCAGATGGACCAAACACCCCACAGCAACAGCCCTCTGTGTTAAAGCCACCCTCACTGGAACTGGAAGGATCCACAGACCAACTACTCCTGCCATGATGTGGCTGCCTTGCCTCTCGGGGTTTTTGGCTTCCATTTCTCTCCTGACCTAGACTTTCCTGGATCATTACCAGTTACACACCATATGCCCAAGATGAGTCGATGCCACCTCCTAAAAATCCCACCGCAAAAGCAGTAACATCCAAATTCACGTTGGAGGTTAATGTTGGTTTATATGAAACCAATAAAAATAAGTGATCCTCATACCTAATGTATTCTTGCTTTCCCAGTTTAAACATGAGAAATAATAAAATCTACCCAGCTTGCATCAAGGCGAGAAAAACCACAGTAACGGACCTCATCCACTGCTTTTAGCACAGAGGGAGCCCAATCTCCTGTGCTACTTTCAGTAATCTTTTGCCAAGATCTTATGTTAAGAGTTTTCTGAGGAAAGCATGTTACTGAGGTGGCTCGGAATTATTCTCTGGCATTTCACATTCTTAAATATGACAGATGTCATCACAGTAAGTGTTGACTTCCCTGAAGCAAAGTGTCACTAGACACAGGGACAATTCTCTAGACAGGTGCCAAGTCATATTAAAGTCATGCTCCAAATACAGACTCAACAAAACCACAATCCTTTCATTCAAGCTCAGCAACAAAATCGTCACCATCTAAAATATTATCAAATGTACTTTATCATTAAATCATTTTTATCAATCAAGTATAAAAACTTTTTTTTTTTTTTTTCCCCACTAAACCACGTGCAAAGGCAGTGCTGAGAAAGTTAGAAATGGCTGCTTCCTGCTTCTGAACCTGTGCAAAACCCCAACAGGAAATTAGAGGTCAGGTTGAGATTCCTTTCTCACACCCTCTTGCAGAAACTACAGAAGTCCCTTCGCAACCAGAGCGTGAGATGTTGTCAGCTATTCGAGATGATAGAGCCAGAAACAAAGTTCTTTAAACTAAAGCTAGAAATTCATCTTTTCACTGGTGCCTGCCAGAAAATCCCAGAAGTGGTATTCTTGTTCTTGTCCACTTGCTTTTTATTTTTAAAATTAAAACGGGGATAATGGTGGGGAGGGGGTATGAGAAGTAAGAGAAGCAATGAAGTGGCTCCTGCCCTTAAGATATCTGGTGTCAAATGTGAGTGAAAAGAAGAACAAAGAAGACTTTAGTTCTGGTTCAGCTAGGACGTCAATAGTGAGGTCCAAGTTAGTTTGGACAATCCCTGGACTCTGAGGGACACGTAAGTTAAAGAATAAAGGCTCCTTAATAGAAATCTGGTATAGTTTGCAGTAAAAAGTACACTCCTCAGTAAACTTCTTTGGGCAGATAAAGTGTATTTACCATATTTACTAGTGAAACATTAGAAGTACACCCATTAAAGACAGAAACAAGACAAAGATGTACAAGTTCAACAATATCATTTCCACATTGTTTGGGTCCTAACCAATGTGATAAGAAAAGTAAGAGTTCAGTCAAGTGACTGGATTAAAAAAAAATCATAAAACCATTATTTCCTATTCATTAGTAATAAAAATTAAATGTAATGGGAAAACAGGTCTCTGTTTATAATAGTAACAAATAGGGGGCCGGGAGATAGCTCAGTCGGTAAAGTGCTTGCCTTGCAAGCACAAGGCCCTGGGTTCGATTCCCAGTGCCCCCAAAAAACAAACAAACAAACAAAAACATATAATAGCAACAAATAAACTCTCCAATGTAAGAGCTGTATAAAGAATATTAAAGAGCTTCACTCATAGATATAAAAGGCCTAAATAGAAACATGTAATATTTCTGGGTGGGAAAAGTAAATATTATGAAGATGTTGATTTATTTAAAATGAACCTGTGGATGCAATGCATTTCTAATAAAAATTTCCAGAGGAGTTTTCTTTGGAAACTTAGGGGGAAAAGTCATATGTTTCTTTGACATATGGCTTTTTTCTATAAGTTCATATGGAAGAATAAGAATGTACAAAAATACAGACTTTTTTTTTTTTTTCAAACAAAGGGCACCAATGAGAGGGAATTTTCCTTTCCTGATATAAAATTTTTTCTAAGACTAAAATAATTAAATTACTTAAATATCAGTATTAGGAAAAAAAAAATCAATGGAACAGAAGAGAGAAACCAATTTTATACTCATACATACAAGAGCATTTAGTTTATATTAAAGTTGGTATTTCAAATACTTCTAAAAAATAGATTATTCTATAAATGATGAGCAGCTGGGAGAAGAGCTTAGTGGTAGGGCACTTGAGTAGCCCGTGTAAAGCTTAGGGTTTGATCTCCTGCACACCCAAATAATAACAATAAATAATAATTTAAAAATGATGAAGACAATTGGTTTTCCACTTAGAGAAAGATAAAGCTATCCTAATTCATAACCTACACAAAAACAAATTGCAGTCGGGCATGGTGGCACATGCCTGTAATCCCAGTGACTCGGGAGACTGAGACAGGAGGATCCTGAGTTCAAAGTTGGCCTCAGCAACTTAGTGAGATCCTAAGCAACTCAGTGAGACCCTATCTCTAAATAAGATATAAAATAGGGCTGGGGATGTGGCTCAGTGGTCGAGTGCCCCTGAGTTCAATCCATGGTGCCAAAAATGAATTCCAAAGAGCTTACAAAGCTTAAAGTAGAAACAAAATTATAGAAGTATAAGAAGAACATATAGAAGCCTCTTTCAATAAATGTGGGATAGAAAGACTTTCCTAAGCAAGGTGAAACCTAGAAATAATAAAGACAAATATTGGCTAATCAATGAACAAAATTCCAAACTCTCTATACACAAAGTTAGCAGACAATAGAAAAAAACGTTTGGAGTGAAACAGACATTATTACCTCATGTACATATATGACCGTATGACCAATGTGATCCTACAATACATATAATCAGAAAAATGAGAGAGCACACTCCATTTATGTATGACCTATCAAAATGTATAAATGCATTCTACTGTCATGTACAACTACTTAGAAATTTTTTATAATGAAAAAGTAAATGGCAGGCTGGGGATATAACTGAGTTGGTAGAGTGTTTGCCTCACATGCACAAGGTCCAGGGTTCAATCCCCAGCACCACAAAAAAAGAAAAAGGTAAATGGCAATATGGGATAAGGTGATTTTCAGAGAAAATGTAGATTATCCAAAAACAATAAATAATTTGTTCAACCCTACCAATAATCAGGGAAATACAGTTTGGGGAAAACAATTTTTTCATCAAATTGGCAAAGATTTTTTAAAAAAAAAAAGTGTGAGGAAGTAAATATTCTCACACACTCTTGGTGACCAAAATCCTTCCTGGGAGGCGACTTGGTCATGTCTATTAAAATTTAATATGCACAAGCTCTCACCACAATTCCATCTCTAGGAAGAGATCCTATAATTTCCCACATATGTGCCCAAAGGTGTAGGTACTAAGGATATTTAATAATATCTTATTTACAACAGCAAAAAACAAAGAAATACAACACAACTCAAATAAGGAAGAAGTAAAAAAATATATATATATTGAATCTTATGTAACCACTAAAAGAATAAACACTCTTTACATACTCACTTGGACAGAGTTCAAACAAATACTATTTAGAGTTCACGCTAATGATGCAAAGGGAAAAAAAAACAAAAACAAGCAGCAAAAATACTGCCTATTATAGAGCCCTACATAAAGTAGCGGTCAAAAGCATGGTGAATGAGGAAGTATGACTGGATCCAAATCCAGTCTCAGGATTTGAAGGCGACATGCTCACAGCCTTCAGCTTCCACATCTATAAAATGAGTGGAATAGTTGCACTCACCTCCTGGAGTCAAGGAGAGGACTATTAGGACCCTAACATCTCACCTGGCGCCATGTTAAGGGCTTGAAAAATACTTGTTTAAGCTCCCTGATTAGTACTACAAGGCAGGCAGTGTTGCCATTTTTCATGTGAGAGGGGACATACTCTGTGTATATGATTTTCTTATGGGTACCCAGGCCCAGAGAAGAGAGGAGAATGTCAACCAGTTAGAGTGCTGTGGTTACCTCTGGTGAAGAGATGGGAGTGGGCAGAGTGGCCTTCTGTATCCTCCTCAGTTGCTGACAACAGGAATGTGTTTTTATGTTACTCTGTCATAAGAAGACCAAGAGGCAAGAGTCCATGACCCTTACAGTCACAATACCTGGGCCTGAGTTTTCACCTCAGTCTGTACTGGACGTGCCATCTTGGGCAAACCACAGAGTTGGAACTTCTATTGCAGAATAGAGATGATACTAATAAAAACGAACTTTCTATTGTGCCTCTTTTGTGTCGGTTACTGTTTTACATACTTCATAAATATTTAGTGAATCTGTCACAATCACCTAAGGCAGACAAGCACTGTAATTATCCCTACTTGACAGATGAGGAAGCTGGGCCTGGAGTGGCTTAGCAACGTGTTTGTGGTCATGCAGTTAGGAGTCATGGGTAGGTTCTTAAATAGTACCACAACTAATGACCACGCAATACTCTGCTGCTGTAACTGCCTCACACTGTCACTGGCTGAAGGACTGAATGACATTTTGAAAGTGGTGTGATGTACCCCACATAATAATATCGAAGATGGTGGTGGTGGAAATGACAATCTAGTAACACTCTGTGCAGAGGGCCATTCCCAGGAAGAAGGCTGTGAGTGTGGCTGTCCAGATGCCACCTTTCCCAAACACAGGCATAGGACAGTAAGTGTGCTGGGTCAGCTGTCTCACAAGATGGATGGAAGTCACATCAAGGCCCCTGTGGCAGGTTTCGCTCTACAAAAACGCTAAGAATCAAAACCACCGCACTCTCAGGGATCTGTCTTGACCCAGGCGCTTGCTTTATCCCAAGATGCTGAACACATCAACAAATTCATGTCACATCCAGAAATTCAGAGCCGCAGGCAGTTTCGGAACCATCTGAGAGTCTTTCCACTTCTGGAAGAATGCGGGCTTGCAGGGCTATGGGGTCAGGAGCTCAAGGACAGGGAGCCCCTGCTTCTCATGGCTGAGCCCCCCTCTGCTTCATTTCTCTTTCCACCAGCCACCCTGCCGATTCACAGACAAGCTCTGTGCACAGGGTCTGGAAAAGCTAAAAAGAGCTGAGCACAGTGGATCGCAAACCAACCAACCAGAAACTGGATGTAGCTGAATCAGTTATTTCAATGTGTGTCATTTTTAGAAGAAGGAAAAGTATTTCAGATCCTGAGCAAAATGAAAGATTAAGTAACACCCATAAGAAGAGATGATAAACACGGTTCACTGCAGAGAGGAGGCCCCTGGGGACTAACCCATGAAGCACAGCAGAGCCTTATCGTGACAGGTGACTGTCAGTTTACCCTGTACCTAGCCCCACACACATAACCTGCAGTTCTAGCTACGTTCTGAGAGGCCAAAACCTGCCAGAGTTGGTCAACCCTATTCTCTGTCCAACTTGTATCCTGCCACTCATAACTCCCAATCTGATTGTTTTTGGGTTCCCGCATATTAAATGCATATGGAAAAAGACCACATTCTGGCTGACATTCAACTCAGAAATAATTTGCCTATTTAGCTGAGTTTTACAAAGTACATGCCTATACATTTAAAGTGCAAAAACTTGCTTGCCTTTAAAGTGCTGATTAAATCAGATGTTTCTGGCTTTTTATACTGCTGGGTTAATTTTAAATTTGGAGTGTGAACTTAAGTCCACAAGTTAGAATTCTGGGGAAACACTATTTACTCTAAGACAAAATTCAGTGTTAAGACATCAAATATTTGGTGAAACCTATTGTCTGGGAGGGAAGAGAGCAGCTCTGAATTCCTTGTGGATACCAGGTATGAGGAAAGGACTCCACAATGTGCATTAGGAGCTTTGGGTATTATCCTCTAACCTGCTACCCACAGGGACTCAGGTATGTCACTACTTACTGTCTCCAAGCTCCAGGACCTTAATCTGAAATATATGAAGTGCTGGACCAGATCATTTCAACTCCCATTCAGCCATAAAATTCTGTTTCTGTATGAAATCGCATACTGCTCTACGCTCACAGGCTGGTGAGCCATTTGGATAAAGAAAGGGACATTTTTTGATGGTGGGGAGTGGAGCTTAACAAATAATTCCCTAGTGGCTGATAGCCAGGACAAATTCTGATGGCTCAACAAGCCCTGTGCCTATGGGGCGCAAAGAAAGAGAACTGCAATCATGGAGGTCTTTCCTGGACAATCCAGCTGTCGGGTAACCAGCTGAGCTCCTGACTGCAAGCTGTCCTTAGTCTCTCTTTACCCCCTTCCTCTTGGAGTTCTCTACCCTCACTCAAATCCTTGAGATCAACCTTTATCCAGTCAGAGCTTCTGCCTGTGTTCTTCCAAATAATACTTGCAGAAGCTTACTGAAGAAGGCCAGGGTGGAAGAATAATTAATCAAACCCTTAAAACGTCAGACACTTCACAGAAGATATACAATCAATCAACAAGTATATGAAAAAAAGTTCAACATCTCTAGCAATTAGAGAAATGCAAATCAAAACCACTCTAAGATTTCATTTCACTTCAATCAGAATGGCAATTTTCAAGAAAAAACATAAGCAACAGTAAGTGTTGGTGACAATGTGGGAGGAAAGGTACACTCCTGGTGGGAATGCAAAATGGTGTGACCATTATGGAAAGCAGTATGAAGATTCCTCAGAAAACTTGGAATGGAACCACCATTTGACACAGCTATCCCATTCCTCGGTTTATACCAAAGGACTTCAAATCAGCATACAACATTGAAGCAGTCACATCAATGTTTATAGCAGCTCAACTCATAATAGCTAAACTATGGAACCAACCTAGTGCCCTTCAACAGATGAATGGATAAGGAAATGGATAAGGAATGATGGATGAATGGATAAGGAAAATGTGATATATATATATATATATCACATATATATATATATATCACATATATATATATATATGATGGAATATTACTCAGCTTTAAAGAAGAATGAGATTATGGCATTTGCCAGTAAATGGATGGAGTTGGAGAATATCGTGCTTAAGCGAAATAAGCCAAACCCCCAAACCAAAGGCTGAATGTTTTCTCTGATATGCAGATGCTAATTCACAATAAGGTAGGGCATGCTAGGGAAGAATAGAGTTACTTTAGATTAGGTTGAGGGAAGTAAAGGGAGGGGAAAGGGTATGGGGGTAGGAAGAATAGTAGAGTGAAACAGACATTATTACCTCATGTACATGTATGACTGCATGACCCATGTGATCCTACAATGTATAAAATCAGAAAAATGAGAAATTACACTTTTTTATGTATGATTTATCAAAATGTATGAATGCATTCTACTGTCATGTACAACTAATTAGAATAAAAAAATTAATTAAAAAAAACTTCAGAGACTACCAATATGTTTATTGTGATTTGAGTCTCTTGGTAGATGAAGCCAAAAAAAGGAGAATAATGGAGCACAAAAGTCTCACTGCATGAAAAATTATCACCAGAGAGGCAAGTTTTCTTGACTCTAAATCAACAGCAGTCACGGTAGGTGGAAGTTGTACAAGGACTTATTCATGCCAGGTGCTATGCCAGGTACCTTCAGTGACTTGTCTCACAATAGCTCTATGACATAGGTGACATTTTATAGCCTTGCTCTAAACCAAAGCCCCCAGTGTTTCCAGAAGGAAAAGCCAGGTTTTGACTCCAGGTCTCCATGTCTAATCACTGCCTCCCAAAAGCACCAAAGGATTCTCAGACGGGAACCTTCAGTGATGGAATCAAAAAATATCTTCCACAATAATTTCCCTGACGGTAGACTGTGTTCAGATTCTTTCTCACACAGACCCTTCAGAAATACCAAGGGTGTAGCACTGAAAGATCACTGCATGAGGTCACTTCCATAGGAGAAGTTACACAATCAGGTCTAGCTTTGTAGTTTTTTAAAGATCTAACTTGATTCAGAGATGGAGCTTAGAATCCTCAAAGGAATAAACAAACTGCTTTCCGGCTTTCCGGTCCCTAAGACTCTCCTAAACACAGCTTTGGTTCATGGATCAGCAAAAACTCAGTATTCCTACTTTATTGGGACTAAGGAATACCCCAAGAACTTTTTTTAAATGTGCTCAACATTTCTAAGGTAAGTCCCAGAGATTAGCTTTTTTAAAAACAAAATTTTATAAGCACCCAGATAAATCTATACAGATCACCATGAACTGGAAACTGCCAGTCTGAGTGGAATCAAAACCCCAAAGCTGAAGGCAGGTGAGCAAGCAAGGAGTGCTGCTTACGTGACAGGTGCATGGGTGGGGAGGGAGAGGGGAATCACGCGAGCGCCTTGTTCAGCTCGGCTTGAGCTGACTCAGCCTTTCCTGAAGCCACTTTCCCTGGCTGAATCAGGAGAGGTACGCTCTGCAACTGGACTGGCCTGATCTCCAAGCTGAACACACACCTGCTCCTTTTCCTGATGTAGCATCAGTAACAGGCAGGATAATGAGGGCAAGCCTTGGCCTGAAGTTTGTATCCTGGGCAAAGGTGAATCAATCAGTCCACCCAGACAGCTTGTACAAGCCTGTGCAAAGCTGACCTGCACAGATGAGAGCATCCTGCAGCCCCACTACCTTCCAACTGCAACCCTCCCTGAGCTTACAGGCTGTGCAGCTTGTTTTTCCGAGTTAGGATGCATAGAATAGTTCCAAGGGAAAATTACTCTCTAATGCTCTGGTTCACCTTGACCACCTGCTCAAAACTAAGAGAACAGCAACTCCCTTTTTTAATGGGAGTAAAGAATAAAAGAAGGCTAAGCATCCCAGGGCAAATACATGTTGCCTTCTGCAAATGGTTACTGCTTTCTCTTCTCCTTTCAAGGAACTAGGTACAAAAACTTTAAGGCAATCTTTGCCACATAACAGTGCTACTTAAATAAATGTGTTCTATAAATGTATACATCTCTAAAAGATACAACCAGTCCTTTTAAAGTGTTCTATAGATTCAGTACAATCTCTACTTTAGATTACCTAGAGGGAAATGAGAAGGGGGAGGGGGTGGCGTATGAAAGATGGTGGAATGAGACTGACATCATTACCCTATGTACATGTAGGATTACATGAATGGTATGAATCTACATCATGCACAACCATAGATATGAAAAATTGTACCCCATTTGTGTACAGTGAATCAAAATGCAGTCTGTATAAAAAACAAATAAATTAAAAAATTAAAAAAATAATTTTTCAGCAGGATTGCATGTAGAAATTGGTAAGCTATTTCTAACATTTATATGGCAATGTAAAGGGCCAAGAGTGAAAAATAACAAGACCAGGTTGAAGATTTTAAACTATTTAGTTTCAAAAGTTACTATAAAGTTATAAGTAATCAAGATAGCATTTTTTTTTTTTTTTTTTTTTGGTTTTGGCATTGGGATAGACTTAGAGATCAGTGGAATGGAGAGTTCAAAATAAACTTCACATGTTCTTGGCCAACTGATTTTCAATAAAGTGCTAAGGCAAGTTGATGGAGAAGGGACAGTTTTTCTAACAAGTGATGCTGGAAAAACTGGATGTCCATAGCCAATTTAATCCTTACCTCACACCACACACAAAACTCAACTACAAATGGATCATAGGGGCTGGGGTTGTAGCTCAGTGGTAGAGCGCTTACCCAGCATATGTAAGGCACTGGGTTCAATTCTCAGCACCACATAAAAATAAATAAAATCGAGGTATTGTGTCCATCTACAACTAAAGAATATGTTTTTAAAAAATGGATCATAGACCAAAACAGAAAAGCCATGTCCATAAAACTTGTGGACAAGAACACAGGAAAAAAATCTTCATGACCAATTTTCAGTCAAATATTTCTTAGCTATTATATTGAGAGCATAATCCATAAAAGAAAAAAAAAAACTCAATAAATTGAATACTCTCAAGATTAAGTTTTCTTTGTCTTAAAGATATCATTAAGAAAACAGAAGGGCACAGTGGCATACAGGTATTATCTCAACAATTTGGGAGGCCAAAGCAAGAGGATTGTAAGTTTGAGGGCAGCCTCAGCAACTTAGTAATACCCTAAGCAACTTAGCCAGACCCTGTCTCAAAATAAAAAACGTAAAAAGAGCTGGGAATGTAGCTCACTGGTAAAGCACCCCTGGGTCCAATTCCTGGTACCTCAACACACGCACCCACAGAAAAGAAAATGGAAAGACTGGACATAGATCAGGAAAAAAAAATTCAAATCATATATCTGAAAATGGATTCGTCTTCAGATTATATAAAGAAGCCTGCCAATCAGCAATAAGAGGCCGACCAACCCAATTACAAAATGAGCAATGGACTGGAGGTGCAGCTCAGTGGTACAGCATTGGCCAGGCTGTGGGGTTGGTCTCCATGTCAAAAAAAAAAGAAAAAAATAAAGACTCTCACCAAAGATATATGTGCATGCACAATAAGCACATGAAAATATTTTAAACACCTTTAGTCATTAGAGAAATAAAATTAAGACCACAGTGAAACACCACATGTACGTGCCACAATGGCTACACTAAGAAACTGCCTCTACCAAGTGTCGAGGAGGATGTGGAGAAAGCAGAAGCCTCCTGCGCTGCTCCTGGGATGGGAAGTGGCATGGCTACTCTGGAAACCTCTCTGGCAGTGATTTAAAGAGTAAAAAAATCATGTGACAGAGCACTTCTAGAAACCGAGGAGATAACATGTCCGCACAAAGGCCTGCATGTGAAAGTTCACAGAAGCACTAGTCCCAACAGCCCAAACCCGAAGCGATCCAAACGCACTCCCACTGGTGAAGAGATGAACACCAGGTGTGACGCTCATAAAGGGGACACTCCCAATCCACTCGCATAGGCGATGATGCAGGCGGATCCCAACATTTCATGTGAAAGAAGCCAAACAAAAAAGGCCGCCCGTGGTGTGATTCCCTTGATATGAAATTTCCAGAGAGAGCAAACTACAGGGGGGTAGAGTAGATGAGCGGTTGCTGAGAATGGGGTGCGGGAGGATTGACTGCACGGTGGGATGATGCTCAGCTGTGGACACGTCCCAATCAACTGCACCCTCACCATGAGCACGCTTCAGGTATCTGAGCTACTCCTCAATAAACAGACAGGACAATTAAAAACCAAAAGAGAACAACTAAGGCCTAACTAGAAGCAGAATCCACTGCTCCATACACGGTCCACAGGGACCGATGAGGGTACACTCTGCCTGGAGGCCCAGAGTCTCCCTAAAGGCTGTTTAAAAATATGGATTCTTTTCTCCAAAGCAAAATATACCTGCATGTATAGATGGTTAGATACGCATATATGGTATACTATTATGAACAACCGTATGAAGACTTTATTTATTGTTTTTGTCATGCTGGGGATTGAACCCAGGGCCTTGAGCATGTTAGGCAAGAATTCTACCACTGAACTATACCTCCAGCACCATTTGAAGATTTGAAACGTTTTCAAAGGGATTTTTAAAATAGTTTGCTCATCTAATCATCATTTCCCTGTCTTCAGAGGAAATACTATTTGGACAAGAGGAGAAGGTCAACTTCAGAGAGATGAAGTAACTTGCTCAAAAACACATGAGAAATTGAGAAGAAAATCAGGGCCTCGGTGTAGCTGCTGTGAATCTTCAGGGTGGTTCCTCTATTGTGCGCTTTCATATACAATGTTTAACTGGCTCTTCTCTGACCCTTTGAAATAGGCAACATCATTCTTCTTAGTTTATGATCCTCAAATGAGGTTCAGAGGCCAAATGACTGCTGTACCAAGATCAAGGTCACAGCCATCAGAACTAGGAAACATCCCAAATCTTTGGACACAAATTCAACTTTGTTATACCAAAACCACCATATCACTCCCTTTGATGTTTCACAAGTCTTAGACACCTAGGTAAATAATTCTGTATATGTTAAAAGACACTACAGTGGAATGAATAGAAGATAGATAGATAGATAGATAGATAGATAGATAGATAGATAGATAGATAGATAGATAGATAAATTCTTTTTTTTTTGTACCAGGGATTGAACCCAGGGACACTTAACCACTGAGTCACATCCTCAGCTGCCTCTCTGCCCTTTATTTTGCAACAGGGTCTTGCTAAGTTGCTTAGGGCCTTATTAAGTTATGGAGGCTGGCATTGAAATTGCAATCCTCCTATCTCAGCCTTCCAAGCTGCCGGACTTACAGATGTGTGCCACTGCCCTTGGTTACAATAGGATTTTTGCCAAATTTTAAAGCAGAGTAAATAACTACATTAAAAGCAAAAAGCAAATCTGACACTAGCAACAGTAGATCTCTACACTTGAAATTAACCTCGCCTCCCTTGGACTCAGAGCTGTTTAATTTTTCCTTCTATTATAGACTCGACTGTTGCCCCACCCGACTAAATCAGAGAGGGAGATGAGCTTTGGAACCCAGAAATCCCAGGTCTAAGTTCTGGCCTTGCAAACGGTGGGGCCTTGGACACTTTTCTGGACTTATTTTTTTCATCTATAAAAACCAGCCTAAGAAAACCTGCCACATGAAATTGTTATGAAAATTAAATAACCAAAGGTGAGTTTGTAGCAAAGTACCAACTGGAACCAGTCAAGGCAGGTGAACTTTCTCCAACTGTTTCTCATGAGATTATAAATCTCTTAAAGAATGTGTCACACCTGCACATGAGCCACACCTGTCCCTTCCTAAATCTAGGACCTCTCTCTCTTTCCATAGAACAAGTTCTCTAGAAGTGTCCAGTGAATCATCAGGCCAACAGAAACGCCTATCAGAAAATTCTCTAAATGGATTAGCAACCATTCCCTGAACAATCATGTTGACCAAAAGAGAAATAAAAGATGAACTTCTGGCCCCAGCTATAATTTCAGTATTTACTTGTTTCGGATACTGTGCTAAGCACCTCACTCCCCTCATCCCTCTGACTCTCCCAGCAACACAGTGAAGTAGGGACTCAGCTATTTAACAGAGGAGGAAATCAAAGCTTCGGAAAATGAGGAGATCCATCCTTCAAGTGCCTGAGCTGGCACAGGATGGGCCTGGGATCTGAATCCAGGTCTGTCCAACTGTTGAGTCACTGGTCCATGGCGGCTCCCCCTCAGCATCGGCTTGGCTGATGAGGGTGGTCCCTGCTGAGGTCTGCCCTGGCAAGGCAGGTCTCCTGTGCCATTTGTCATCTCTCAATTCTTTTTTAAGAATACACATAAAAGTTCCTATACAAAATTAGTTCTTCTTATTTTACAGTTTTGCTAAAGCTAGAGAAAAACTTTAAGTCTTTGATAAAAATTATAACTTCTAACTATTGAAAGAGCCTTACCAAATGTCATAAACAAAACAACACTCCACTATGAGTGACACCAAGTCTTTTAAAGTCAACTGTCTCAATTATTTTTTCTTTTAATAGAATTTGTTAGAGCAGTTTCAGGCTAATGGCAAAGCTGAGTGGAAACTACCATTCCCACGTGTACCATCCCTGGCACACGTACAGCTGGCCAACTATCAACATCCCTCACCTGAGCGGCACATGTGTTATAACTGGTGACCGACACTGACACATTAGTTTACCAAGTCTACCATTGAAACAGGTTCACTCTTGGTGTTATTATATATTCTATGGGTCTGGGCAAATTTATAATGACACATATCCAACATTACAGTGTCACATAGATTAGTTTTGCTGCCTTGAAAACCCTCTGTGCTCTGCCTAGTCATCATCTTATGATGTTTTTTCTTGACACAGGTGAACTTCATGCTGTGATCCCAAATCCTTGCCAACATCCCAGGCAGCCGAAGCCTGCCCATCACTTTCAAACTCAATTCACGTCTCCTGGAAACCAAGCATCCTTTCTAGAGGCAGGACCTGATGAAGCAGCATGAATGTAATCATCTCATCCCTGTCTTCTGGTAAGTTATTAAGAAACCTGGCAGAGTTTGGAGGGTGTGCTGTTGAATTCCTTGGGTGTCAACTGAACTCGGTGTCCCCAGATGAGGCTCTTGGTGTGCAGTTCTGGTTTGTAGCCCACTCAAGAGTTTCACTTTTTTCTTCATCAGCAAAAAAGGTCATACATTGAAGCTATTATACCAGATTGTTCTCCCTTATAAGGTAGGAAGAAAGTCTTAAAAACACTTTGATTTTCCTTCTTTGTTAGGGAAAAGAGGCGTGCCTCTATTTTTTTCTTTTAAGTAAAAAGTCTTTACTGAAGTATAGCACATTCTGAGGATAAAACACAAATCCTAAGCGTCCAGCTCAGTAGAGCTTCATAAATGCACCATACCCGGGCTGGGGATATAGCTCAGTTGGTAGAGTGCTTGCCTCACATGCGCAAGGCCCCGGGTTCAATTCCCAGCACCACAAAACAAACAAACAAAAAAATGCAACATATCCTGTAACCAGTACACATCTCAAGAGTCTGTTATCTATACCCAGACATCCTTGTGTCCTCATCTAATAACTATGTCTTCTTAATCCCTATGTTGACTTCTAACACATTTGCTAGTTTAGCTTGTTTTTAGTATTTTCATACATAAAAGCAAATATGCCTGGCTTCTTTCTCTTGACACTTGTGAGAATTATCCACAAGGCTGCCTGTAGTCATATTTCACTAAATCTCATGATTGCATATTTCTTTATGTAAATATATTACATTTTACTTAGCCATTCTATTCTCATTTTTTATTTGCTTTGTTTGTTTGGTTTTTAATTCTTGCAACAGGGTCTTGCTATGTTGCCCAGGCTGGCCTCAAACTAGCTACCCTCCTGCCTCAGTCTTCCACATAGCTGGGATTACCAGTCTGCACCAACACACACTCTTGCTTCCATCCTATTCTTGATGAACATCTGGGGAGCTTAAAATTTCCAGCTGTTCTGAGTAGCCTTGCTGTGAAAATTCTTGCCATGCCTTTTGGTGAATTATAGCCACATTTCAGTTGTGGCCAAAATTCACACAACACACAACACACAATACACACACACACACACACACAGAGAAGTAGAAGGTATGTGTCAAGGTCATAGTGTATGTTCATGTTCAGCTTCAGAAGCTACAGCCAAACACTTGCCCAAAGAGGGTTTTGCCTTGAATTACCATTTTAATCCAAAAAGAATTTAAAGGAATTAAATAAGAAGAATCATATTATGAGCGCTTTGCCAAATGAATTCCCAAAGTGTTTTTCTAACCTCTGTGAAATGAATGATCTTTTTATAAAATGATCTCTAAATAAACGCTCTGCAGTTTAATCCCATCAGGTATCCATTATCCCAGGACCTGCCGAGTGCCACCGAGCAGCTATGGTCCCCCTTTCATCCTCCTCCTGCTGTTGTTAGTGTCCTTTGAATTGATGGAGACGCGTGGACGGAATGCAAATAACCCCCATATTTAATTCCTAAGTTGACTTGGAATCTGCAAGCAGCGGCTGGCAACGCCTGGGTCACTTCACATCAGTGTCCGCCCGTTTCGAAGTCAGGACCAAAGCCCACACTGAAACAGTATAAAAGAACTGGGTTTCGATGTTGGAGGATTTCAGTGGTTTCTAAAGGATCTAATTTTTCCTGTCATGACTGAGCTGAAGTTTTTCCTCCCTTAACAATTATCTGTATTATTAATAATACCCTCTGCATTTGTTCTGTAGTTGAATGCTTAGAAATGCACGTTCATATTTCATCCACCCAACACTTTGCGAGGTACCCTACTATTGTTATGCCTCTTTATAGTCATGAAGACAAGTCTCCAAAGTTATAGAGCTAGTGTTCACATCTAGGGGTGTTTCATTAAGTTCGTTCTCCATTATCCCCACACCTGCTACATATCAAGACTTAGAAGAACTTGAAATTACTTTGGTAGCTTGGACAGCTTAAAAATAATAAGCATTCTTATCTTCCTTCATAAATTATCAAGATGGAGCATGAGAACTAAACACCCAGGTAAGAGTGCTCAGTAGACTTTATAAGGTTCTCCCTTGAAAAACAGCAACCTAGGGGTGGGGGGAAGGGAAAAATAACAGATTGAGACAAACATCATGACCCTATGTACATGTATGATTACACAAACGGTATGACTCTACTTCATGTACAACCAGAGAGATAAGTTTTACCCCATTTGTTTACAATGAATCAAAATTAATTAAAAAAAAAAAGAAAAAGAAAAACAGCAACCTGCTTAAAGCGATCATTGAAGTTCATTGACAAGAAAAGGGTCCCATTCCCTGCAGTCTCCTGAAGAGGGGTCATTTGGCTCATTTGTACTCTTTGTAAGGCTTCGCTAGGGTCTGTGTGTGAGCTGTCAGGAATGGTAAGAGGGTGGGGGTTTGAGAAATTGGTTAGGTTGGACCCTGTACTAAACTTACAGAATGACTGGACTTTCTGAAAAGATCTTATTCTACTGAAAGTTTAATGTTTCATCATGCAAAAAGGCCCCAAAAGTCTCAGTTCTGCCTAGCTTACAGGGTTGCTGTGCAGATAAAGGAAATGTTAATTATTTATAAATCCACTTTGAATAATGTGACTCTGGGACATTTTCTTTCCACTTAACTCCAAAAGGCGTTTTAAAGGGGTTTCTTCCGGAAGTTGGACCAGAGAGGGAGAGACTTGGAATTCAAGAGAATGGTACTGTGAACACTGAGTGGGATGTCAAGTTGGCTGCTGCTGCTCTGTCCATGATAAAAGGACATTAGCAGGGTTCCAGGACAGGAAGGCTGAGAAGCCCATCACACCTGCTTCGTGTAATGAGCTTCCCACTCAGATGCTCCCCTTACGCTCAAGGTCAAAGGTTTTATATCTTTTTCTCTCTTAACACCAGAAGGTAAATATTTGCCTTTAAGTTCAACACTCTTGAAATCTAACCCCAATTGGATAATTTTTGTCTCGTGTGCCACGGCCAAAACTTCAGGCTTCTTGTTACTCATGATCTCACTCCTGGTCTCCTTTCCAACACAATAACATGCTAGAGTCAGGAATGTACAATCACAGCACCCCAAAGGCTCTCCCAGACCAGCTGCTCTCAGGCACTCAATCTCCCATGACCAAATGGTACAATTAGATGCATTTACTGGGAAGAGGGGGTGGAAAGGGGTATGGCAGTACCAGATAACGGGACAAGTCCCCACCATTTAATCTCCGTCATGGCTTTGTAAATTGTACCAAATATACAAAAGGCAGGTGCTTCAAATTAAAAACATTTAAATATGTTATATAGTGTGCAGCAAACAGGTTATTCCAATTCCATCTAATAATTGGGGACAGACTCTAGTTTGTCAACTGATTTTCTTTGCCAAGTTGATATTTCTAAAGGACAGTCCAGCTCTGTGATACTCATGCTTCTCCACAAAGACAAACGTTCTCCCCTCCGACCCCTCTCCTTTTCCTTCCTCAGTATTTCTACACTAAAATAGGTCTTACAAGGCTTCATGGGAGCTGGGTAGAACACAGAGGTCTGGTCCAGTCTGTAGCTGGTGCTCTGGAGTCTTGGGTAATCCCTTACAAACTACCTCCACGAAGACCGTCCCTCTGAGTGAGCAGGACTGTTTTGCAGATGGTTCAGTTCTGGGCTGTCTCCAGTATACTATCAGACTAAAAATATTTTTTCTTCCCCAGGGTCAGAGGAGCCTTCAGGGTGGGAACCAATACTGGAGCGGTCAAAAAAACACAGCTCGCTTTTAAAAACATCCTTGTCTGACTTCCTCTCCCATTGTGACTGGACTTCGGCCCCTTTAACAAACAACCACGCCTTCCAGCCTGGAATCCAGGGAGCAGGGATTCCATAGTTGCACTGGGAGAGGCGGGGAGCGTGCCTCCAGCAGTCACTATCAGCTCCAATTGTCAGAAGGAAGAAAAACAGTGAAGAAGGAACTTGAAGGAGGAAGGGAGATATCTGATGGGATTCAGGTCCCCAGAGCTTGGTGACATCCCAAATAAGTGTACACTTAAGGCAGGGCTCACACCTGTGGATGACCACCAAAGTCTTTCTGTCTCCTGCCAAGAGACACAGGAGTCACATTCCAGACCCCTGCATGCTGGTAAGTCCTCTGAATTCCTCTAGAGGACAGGCGTCCTGCTTTGTGCCTGCTGTGCCAGGTTCCAGTTACAGACAGGGGACCTGCCATTGATGAACCAGTGACCACTGCAGGATACTGGGACCCAGACTACAGTCCAAGTCACACATGTCAATGAGTGCTTTAGAGAAATCTGGGTTCCATTTTGTGTGGTGATGTGGCTCTGTAACCTTCTACGTGTTAGACTGCACCCAGGGTCAATGGATGGTCTGCACGTTGGGGTGGAAGACCCACTGAGTTCTGAGGACTCCCCAGTGAAGTCTGCAGAGCTTGGTCAAAGTCAGCCAGCTCCTCTGAGAAGACAGACTACAAAGCTAAGCTAAAGCAGAGGCTCTGCAAGGAGACACAGGCAGGGCCCATTGGGTTGGTCCTTCCTCATGCTCAGCAGCCTGGACTTGGAGACCCTGTACTAAAACACAAGGTGTTCCAACACTGGGCCTGGTGCACCTCATGATGCTACAGTTCTCCCTGAGTGGGATGAACATACCACAAACAGCCTGCTGCTGGAGATGGTCCCCATGACAAAGAGCCCACAGGGTTAAAGAGCCCTAGGTCAGCCTCAGGAAACCGGGGTTCTGATGTGAGACCCCAGGGCTGGTGCTTATTCTCTCCATTTCTCAGGCTCCTTATTTGTGGGGATGGCTGAACTAGAGGCCCTTTAGGAAACCTTCCAGCTCCAAAATTCTATATTACTGTGGAATTCTAAAAAGAGAATAGAAGATATAAGCTGACACCTCACCATTAACAGAGTAAAATGAGAATGACTACAATATCTTCCTTGACTGTTACTGTAAGTTAAACAAGACTTACATAGGAAAATAACGCACATGGTGACCACAGTGATTAAACACTGTCCCTGAGCCATAAAATATATTATTTAATTGGAAATTCTACAGACAGATGCCAGTAGCATCTGCGAGTTTTTGCCCTGGGCTTTTCGGTTTATGAGGTACATTCATGTGTCTCTCCTCATTGACGACTCACGCCAGCTGGACGGGACAGAACATGGAGCACCATGCTATCCCCATGTTACAGATGAGCAAGGCTCATAAAATTGTCTTCAGTAACTGGGAAGCTATAATGAAGATGAATTCTTATGGAGAAATTCAGAGCAACTCTGAGTTGGTGGAAGAGATGACTACCAACCCCAAACTCTGAGACGCCCAGGGCTTAATACCTGGACTTGTTCATAAAGTGTGTGGAGGACACAGTGTGGAGACAGCAGTGCGGAGCACTGGCCGTCTCCAAGGTACTGGGCACTGTGCTACGTGGCCATCTGTGTCCCCGAGCAGTGGGGGCTCAACGCGCATTTGTTAAGGTCATGGAGGAACCCAATTCTCCTTGTCCCACTGACCAGTCCCCAGACTCCACCATTTTTTCCTGTCAACGTCCTTCTCCATCCTCTCCACTCTAGCCCTAGGAGCACGGTCCAGGTCCAGCTCAGGATCTCACACTCACACCGTGAGGGCAGCCCCTGCCTCCTCCCCATCTCCCAAAGGATGCCTCATGCACATCAGGTTAATTTTTATTAACTTCTACATGGATCAAAGACTTTGATCTGGATAAAAGATTTTCAAGTCAAACTTTCTGACCATGACATTCAACGTCCTCTGTAATCTGGCCTCAGGCTGCCGGGGCAGCTCTGTCGTATCTTCGGAATCAACATACCCAGTCCATGCCCTGGATACGTGGGCTCTGCCCACCCCAAGCCTGTTATCATGCCTCTGTTTTCCTATGTCTTACATTGGTGGAGAAAAGCTACTTGCAAACCTCTCTGTGCATCAGAATCAAGGGAGTAAGTGTTTCTAATTTACAGTTGCCTGGGTCACATCCAGAATTAGCAGAGGTCTAGGAAGAGCTTGGACAGCAACCTTTACAAGAAGCTCCCCAAGGGATTCCAAGGCACAGCCTAGGTTGGAAACTTTGAGACTGGAATGAGCCTTCCTCAGCTTCCCCTCACTTGGGCACTCTTTTTCATGTGAACTCACTTTTCCACCTGGATGTATACTTTTATACATTTATGCAAAGCACACACCATTTACATTGTACTGAAAATTACACTGCAATATAACTTACAATATAATAATTTATAGCAATATAATTATATGGCAATATAATTTGGCTACTTAACAGATTTTCCCCAGTAGGCACTAACTGCCTGGGAGCAAGGATGCTGTCTTACGCATTTTTATATTTCCAGAGTCCAATAGGTATCAAGAATATATTAGATATTTTTATAAGAAACACTCAATTTTATATACTACATATCAATGCTGCAAGCTCGATTCAAATGCTACCTCCCCTGGGAATCTCTTCTTGTCAATCTTAGCTGGGTGTAATACTTAATAAGTAATAAATATTAAATTTCTATTCCACTGATATAGTACATGAATTTATAGATATTTGATGGATGACTTCTAAATTTTAAGTTCCATTAAGATGGGGGCTGGGCCTTTTATAACTATATAATTATAATTATGCAATTGGCTAGCATAATTAAAGTGCAAGATGTAAAGTTCTTGCTTAAAGAATCAGTTATATATCAAACTACCATAACAAAAAATCTGGAAGCATATTTCTGAGAAAAATTCTAATGCTGCAGAGTGATGCAGAACAAATTTTTAAGAGCAAAACTCTATTGTTGAATCCACATTTGGATTTGATTCTATTCTAAGCTACGCTTTTCTGTTTAAAATTCTTTACATTCCCCTCTCACCTCTTCCTAGAATAGTCTCATTTCTTGTCATTTTGCTCCCAGTGTGTTCCTTGGCAAAGGGTAATTCTAATTCTTTCTGTATGCAACAAAGGGGTCACCTGTAGAGAATAGTCCAAACTCTCAGCAGAAAGACCAACTGTCTAAATTCTCCATTTTCCCTTTTGACTGCTTGGAGCATCCTATAGTTTAAAAACCTCTCTTTCCTATTGGACACAGCAGGTCTCCCTCTGCCATTCTCTCAAACTTGATGGCAGCGGCATCGCTTTCTTATCACCAGATCATCTCAGGTGGACAGATGCTCTCTCAGCATCTTCCTGGAGCACAAAGACCTGGACAAACTCCATCTAAGACAAGTCAATTTCCTTCTGTCCAATTAGGACAGTAAAGCTGCTACTGCTCTCTTGCTGCTGGCGAGCCTTGCTGAGCACAGATGACTTAGGTGAACCTTTTGTGGGGAAAGCTCCTTATTCCAAAAGTAACGAGTCTATTAAAGGCAGGAGCCTGAACAAAACGACTTTTTCTCCTGTGCATAAGGAGAACCAAAATCAGTGATCTCGGTAAAGAAAATGTGTTACAATCCAGTGCAACATGGGCTGAATACCTTGTATATATCAGTGACATGCTGTGGGCTCTTGGACCCAAAGGCTGCCTGCACGGACACAGAGCCTATAGGCAGGAGCTGTACTCATCTCTGCATCCCCAACATGTACGGATACAAAGTGTGCAGTGAGCCCTGCCCCTGGATCAAGAGAAGGGGACAGTAGTTAACTGTAGGGGTCAGGGAAGACTTTACAAGGGATGGAATATATGAGTTAAGATTAGAAAGACAGCAGACTATCACTTTTCTTACTGTACAGAACAAGACTCAAGAATTCTCCCATCAGTCTCATTACAGCCAAGAAGACCTCCATATCCAGGAGTCCAGGCCTCCTCCCTTTCCCAGCAAACCAAACCAGAAAACCTGAACCTCGGAGGAAATTACTAGCTATTGTTGCACCTGAAGTTACTTTTTTAAAAAATAATTTTCCAGGTACAACAATCAGCTAAAAGTTCATTTCTCACCTCTTGTACATTTAACTGATAAATGTGATGGGTTTAGATGGGAAAAAAATGAAAGAAAAGCTAGAGAAGAGAAAATAATATTGGTTCCTTATTACAGAAATGCAGCTATCTTGGGGATGGGGGATGTGATTCAAATGTCGACAGCATATGCTATCAAGGCTCAGAACAGGAGGAAATTAGCTTTATTTCAGTACTAGCCAGTATTCTACCACCTCTTAAATCAAGTAAAAATAATTATCACAAAAAAAGGTAGGAAGAATACAAAACAAATCACTACCAGCAGGCAACATCCGGCAGTAACAATTTCACACTCAATTTATCCTGAGCTGGTTTATACCACATCATGGCGATTCCATCAAGTCGACACGCTTCAGCTCACCTCTTCCTTAACGAGAGCAGATGACCAACAATAAAAGCGCAACTGAGTGTGCAGACCAGTGCACCTGGGGTGATGTGAATTCCAAGTCCCTAATTCTGGTGACTGTTAAAAGCAAAGGTCATCCCTCATTAACCAGGACTGAAAGAGCCACTAAATGAGTTCTTAGTACTTTCTCTCTAGCCCAGAGCTAGCAGACATTAGCAATTGATTTTTTTCCATGAAAAGTGATGAACCCAAAGCTACCAAGAAATATATCCTTCGTTAGAGAGCAAAGATTTGTACCCTGGAATATTGTAGTTGGTTACTGCAATGTGCCAAGTTTGGGTCATAGTATAAACTCCTAAGACAGACATGGTCTTGAAAATGTCATTGAATGCCAGGATCAGTGGCACACACCTTAATTCTAGTGGCTCAGGAGCCCAAGGCAGGAGGATTGCGAGTTCAAAGCCAGGCTCAGCAACTTAGTGAGGCCCTAAGCCACTCAGTGAGACCCTGTCTCTAAATAAAATACAAAAAAGAGCTGGGGATGTGGATCAGTGGTTAAGTGTCCCTGGGTTCAATTCCCAGTACCAAAAAAAGGTCATCAAAAACCTGAGAAGTTGTCACATGATGCCATTGCTTAAGTGACTATATCCAAGAAATAGCTGCATCTGGCGTCCAGGCTCCATGGCCATCTCTTTTCAGGTCATCTACTTAGTTATATCAGGTGGCTTTCCCTTTGCTGCTCATAGTTGACTGAGAATTTAAAATAAATAAATAAATAACAATGCACGCACATACCTCGAGGCTAACATAATTAAGAAGTGAAGTATTTTAGTGATGAGCCATTCTGATAATTTCTGCATCCATTCCCCTGAATTTTTGTAGTTCAAGCCAAATATTGCCTTTCCTTAGAGAGTGCATGAAAATACACGAGAAGGCATTTGAAACACAAGCAGCCCCTCCCTGTGGGCCACGCGGCAGCATTTAAGGCTGTTTCAACACTGGCAAGTTCCTGTTTGAACGTTTGAACACTTCAACTTGAAAATGAAAATAATAGGCAAAAAGTGCCTGATCCTGGGATCTACCCACCATGCACCCCAGGGAGTAAAGACAAATCATAGTTGCCTATGTTCCTGCCCAAAGGCAAACGTGCTGGCCTTTCAGACAAGTGGAAAATCTGATCAAACTTCTGAGGACATGGCCCAGAACCTGAAAGTGGTCACTCAGGGCTACTGCAGCAGGGGGTGGAAGAGGAAGAGCCCAATGCACAAAAGCAGAGGAAAGTCAGGGAAGACAAGGCCATTCAAAAGTGACACATGACTGCAACACTGTCCCAAAGTTCACTTGAATTAGACCAGTTACTCTAAGAGGGCGATTCTCCAGGGGCCACGTCAAGCCCCAAGTCAAGTTTTGGGGAAACCCCATCTTCTTCCAACTCCAGAAGTGGAAGATGCCATTCTGTCCTGTGACTTTACCCCTGGCTATAGTGAACGGTCCAATGCGGGGCATGTGATATTTTGAGGAATCTTCCCCAGGACTTCCTGATGGGAGCTGGGGCCAATGAGCCCTTTTTCACTGTAATACAGGAGCCCTGAGCCACAGCAGCCCTGCCCTGCTGCTGCAGAACAAATAAACGGCACAAGATAGGACAGCAGAACTGACAGCCCCCTAATGGCATCTGAGGTCCTGTCCTCTCCAGCAGCTTGGCAATATGAGTTCCTTTTTGCTTCAGCTGAGTGGTGACCTCTAAAAGATATATTGAAGCCTAATTTGAAATACCTCAGAGTGTGACCTTATGTGGAAACAGAGCTGCTGCAGAGGTAATTAGTTTGAGCTGACATTGGAGTAGGTTGGGCCATTGATCCAAAGTGACAAATGTCCTAATAAGACTTGGAGAGAGAGGCAGACAGACAAGGAGAGACACCCCCCCCCCCCCCCAAAAAAAAAGGGAAGGCTGAGGTTGGAGTGACACTGCCTATAAGCCAAGGAACACCTGGAGAGACAAGGAAGTTCCTCCTCCAGGGACTTTGGAGAGAGCATGGCCCCGCCCACACACTGATTTTGGACTTCTGGCCTCCAGAACTGTTGGAAAGTATATTTCTGTTGTTTGGGGTGCAGTGTTATGCCAGTCCTAAGAAACACACCTTGCCTTGATATAAGGCAAGTGTCACTTGCGACCAAAGCCATTGTTGAAGAATCAGAAGTGAACAGACATTATTCTTTCATCTTAAAAATGTTTTTCATCCAAATTCCTTGTTCAAAAACAAATAACAGCTATGTCCTCAAACAATTAAAAACTAATCACATTCCCAGTCACAATTCTTTATTTTTGCATTAAAGTAACTTTCTCCTGAGAACTTATACAAATAGATGGCTTTGGTTATTCTGGCCTCACATGGATTTAGACAAACTTGGAAGCTCTTGGAAAAAAATCAACAATTAGTGCTGATTAACTCTAGGGAAGGGTGGCCATATAGCTGGCAATAAGCAAACCAAAAACTCCCAAGGATTATAAAACGAAGTTTTTCTTCCTTCTGTTTCATTTTCAATTCAAGTATCAGATATGCAAACACTCTTCTCATTAGCATCTTACTTTGCAGAACTCAAGAAGAAAATTCCTAGAAGCCTTGTGGTTCTGGCTGATCTCCTTCTATGACTATCTCAGACTTGCAAATGACAAAAGGCAGATGTCATTCCTGGTACTTCCTTCTTCCTCAAGAAGCAGGGCTGCCTATTATGACAAGAATGAGGCTCGTGTCCCTCTCTTCACCTATGGGAGCAAAATCTCAAGAAGGAACAGAACACCCTGATTTTTAGACCAAGGGCATGTGGTCTAAAGGGAGGCATGCCGCCCTTAGCAGATGTAAGTAAGGCTAACGATCCAGAGAGGGTCATCCTGGATTAGAGTGGATGCCGAGTGCAATGACAAGTCCTTAAGAGAGAAAACAAGGCAGCGGGGCCCCTGTGCAGACAGAGGCAGAGACCGGAGTGATGGGCCTCCAAGCCAATGAGCACCACAGACTGGCAACTACAAGCTGGGAGAGGGGCCTGGAAGGTTCTGCTGTAGATCCTTCCAGGAGAAGCCCCCAAGGACAACTTGATTTCAAACTCCTGGTCTACAGAACTGTCAGAGAATACTTTTCTGCCATTTTAAGCCATTGGGTTTGTGGTCATTTGTCACCACAGCCCTGGGAACCAGACTGTGCAGACCTCAAAGGCAGGCGCACATATGTGGAGGGGACTCTGCTTGTTCGCTGTGACCCTCCTTCCACAGCAGGACCAAACACAGGACTTTGAAGATTTCACACAAATTGCCTCATTGTCAGCCTCGACGTTATATCTAAGATTTGTATGAAACCTTCATCGTCAAGCAAAATCACTTATTGACCACCGCTAGTATGTGTCACTATGCTGGCAGAAAGTCCAGTGGAAACAATCTGCCCTTGATAACCGGACAGGTTAAGGGGCCACCCAGCCACTTGGGACTACATGAAGCGAACAAGGTATCATCTCTGCCTGCCACTACTTCCTCATTCACGTATTTGGTATGGTTTCTTGATGGAAGGTAAAGCACGATACCACTATGTGACAATTAAAAAGAATGTCATCAGTCTACAAGCATCAACACTGAGTCACTGCCCAGGGAACACAGAAAACTGTAGGACACCCTGTATGACGTTGTCCTAGATGTGTAAAGAGAGTGTCTGCCCTCCCATGTGGATTTGCACACAGGGAATAGGAGGAAGGCCATGTGAAGAACTAGCTAGACATTTTGTATGATCAAATGTGTGTGGCCAAACTCCATATTTATACAGACTTCTCTACAGGCCAGGGAGACCAGAGACCCAACTCCCGACAAGAGCCATCTGTGAGGAATGGGGTTGGGCAGTGAATGGGGAATGTCTACTCTTTACCTTATACCAGGCTCAGCACATTGCATTCGGCTCATTCATGGGCCGAATCTGGCCAAATTTAATTTTTGTTAGTAAAGCTTTATTGGAACAGAGCCATGTCCGTTCCTTGGCATGGTGTCTGTGCAGCTTTGGCTCTGCAACAGCATACTTGAGCTTCTGTGACAGAGTGGTCCACAAAGCTGGAAATACTCTGACCATCTCAGAAGGAGGCTGTTGCCCACTGCCTTGTGTGATCCTATATCATGCACTTATATGCATGTGCCTTTATTTATTTATAATCATTTTACTTTTAACAAATAACTTTAGA
Organism: Sciurus vulgaris; assembly: GCF_902686455.1. Taxonomy (NCBI): domain Eukaryota; kingdom Metazoa; phylum Chordata; class Mammalia; order Rodentia; family Sciuridae; genus Sciurus; species Sciurus vulgaris. The sequence goes on along the minus strand of NC_136464.1, from coordinate 15,963,049 downwards.
AGTTTCTATTTGGACAGGGGTGGGGAGAGGTCCCTGGGCCAATCATTAGCAATCTTCCTAGAAGTAATGGGAACTCAGGAGCTTTTAGGATGAGTGGAGATCTACTGACCCTGGAAAGGGACAGTGTTCTGAAACAGATATGAAATAAAGGTTCGAGCAAAACCAAACACACATTGAATGCTCAGCACAGACCCACACTGAATCCCCAGCATCACACCTGCAAGGGATGGCTTTAACACCCCAAGAGACCTTTGGAGAGAGCTGCATTTGTCTGTAGCCTACACACACTAGGAGCTGGAGGGGCTGCTTGGGACAGGGCACTGAGAAGCTCCCAGGCCCACCTCTGAGATCTCCCTCTGGTCTGCTGACCAATGGGCGGGGTCTTCTTGGGCGAATCAGTTGTGCTTTCTGGTTCTGAGCATCCTCGACTCTCAGAGGGTTAGACTAGATTAAATCTACAAAACTTTCCTGCTTTGACATTTCCAGGAGCCCTGAGCAGAAAGCACCTTCACCACAAAGAAGTGGTTAAAGAAGAGATCTTTCTGGATGGTGGCCTGGGAACCAGCCCTCAGAGTTGCGGCCCTTTCCCAGCTTGTAGCCCACATTGGTGTGAGTTCATATTACGCAAGGCCCCAGTTAAACAAGCGTCTCTGGCTGGGGTGGCCTGGGTGAATGAATCAGCTGGAAAGGCCTAATGTTCTCACCACGCGGTTAAATCACAAATTGCCAGGCATATTCATTAGGGAGTATATCCTGGGGCAGAAGAGTCCCAGTTTTGACTTTTTAACACAGCTTCTCCAATGGCCTCACTGGATGCCAACACATACTTACTAATAAACCTCTTACTCAGGGCCGGTTAAAGGGTTAAATGGTTCCTGTTCACCACAGATTCCTTCACACATGCCAAGACGGAGTACTTCCCACTGGTCCTGCTCCAATGCTGGAGGGCCTTTTGAATTTTTTTGACAACCATGAATAGCACACAGCCCCGCCTTCCTTCTTATCATACCTCCCACCTGGAACAAGGGAACCAGCTAGGTTAGCCCCAAACCTGGGTGAAACTTGGATAGGTGCCAAGGAAAGCTCGGACAGACCCGCCTGGCAAGGTAGTGCCTCTGCTCTGCTACAGTTCTCAGGACTCATGCACCGGAAATCCAAGCTTGAGAGGTTCCCACCCGACAGGCCAGCAAGGGCTATGGCCTCACTCAGACACTGAAGTCCCGGGGTATGACCCCATAAGCAACTCCCACCTAACTCCATGTGAGGAGGGAAGTTTTAATCCCCTTCACATCGGCTCCACGGAGTCAGAGCTCCGACCAGCACAGTGTGTCAATGTTTAGGTGTCAGCAATGGCTTCTGACCTTGGCTGCTGCCCTCAGCAATGGAGCAAGCCAGGGCCACCCAAACCACAAAGACTGGTGTCAAAGAGAAGCAGGCCACCAGCAGCACTTGGTTAGAAGATGCTGACATGTTGAACATTTTTCTTAGTCTTTTCTACTTGAAATTTCTAGTTATGGTGGATGTGGGGTTTTAGTTGGTATAAGCCTTAGGGACTTTGAAGCAGACAAGCTGGATTCAAACCTTGGCGCTGTCAGAATCACCCCCAATGCCTTCAGGCAGGCTGCGCTAGGCCTCAGTCGACTTATGTGCAAAACAAAGATGAAAGTAATACTTGGTACACAGAGTTGGTTAAAGGACTTTGATGAGATATGACTATAAAGTACCACTGCCACAGAGTAAAATAACGATTACAACCATAACCATACTTTATTAGAGGTTCCTGTCCTCAGGCGTGTACCATGCAAATGGGTGGCTCAGGCATGAATAAGGGACCAGAGCAGGATAAAATGGCTGGTGTCATCCTAAGGCAAGGGTGGTATGGGGAGAGAATTAAGCAAAGACTTGGTGGGATTTAAAGGAAAATGGGAGTTTACCGGGAAACACACCCTTCCCATCCACCCATCTATCCACCACCTGTGTGCTTTAGCTGTTGGTGCTACATCAGCACCTGTCACAAGCTTACCTTCTTCAACAGGTGACGGACAATAGACACGTGCATGGAAACATAAGAATTCAGATAGTTGGGGAGAAAGGTGTAGGGAAGAAAACAAAACAGGGCCAGGGAACAGAAGATGGCCTGGGCTTGGGCAGGTGGAAGTGGCTTCAGGTAGGGGATCGGGGGGACATCCCAGGGAATGACAGGAGGGCTGAAGAGTGAGAAGAATGCCAACATCTGGGGGCAGCATGTTCCAGGCAGAGGAAGCAGCAAATGCAAAGATCTCAGGTGGGAAAAGCAGGCGCCTAAGGAGGGACAGAAAGAGGCCAGCAGGGGAAGAATGAATGCAGCCAGGGACAGCGGTGACCAGGAACCCAGCCACAGAGGGCAGCGTAAGCCAAGATAAGGAGTCTTGATTCTGAGGTTCAAAGGCAGAACAAAATCCCAATCAAGCAACATTTTCCCTTTAAAACCCTTTTTGCAAACACAAAGGAAACCTGGCATCTACGCCCCTTCCCCCTCGGGCCCTAAACTTTGTTATGTAAGAATCAATATCTTTCATCTGTTGCCAGAGCAGATACATTTGGCATCCTCAACAAGCTGCCAAAACAAAGCAGAAAGCTGGCTTAGACTCTGTTAGAGGATGTTCTGAGCTTTCCAAAGCACATTTCTCTATCTTTTCAAGTATGTTTATTTAGACAAGGTATACGGATAGGAGCACGGATGCAAGGAGCCAGCTGCCCAGGACCAAAACAGTCTCGGAAAATGATTATTTAGCAGTTATGGAAAGATAAAAGCAGTCTTAAGCATAAGCAACTATTTCTGCTTCATCTAATGTTTATGAGGAAAAAAAAAAAAAAAAAAAAAAAAAAAAAAAACCCCAATGTGAAGAACCAGGAGGACACAGTGACATATTTGCTGAAAACACTGTTTGGCAAACAATGGAAGCAATAGGGTCTGCACACTCTTCTATTAGAGGTCCCTCCCCCACAGCGGCCACACCTGAAGCTTCTGCACCTCCAGGCACAGGGAAGCCTGGAGCCCCAGGGAAAACCTGAATAAAGCCACCACCTTCCTTGGGTTTTAGTTACTTGCTTTCAGTTGACTTTAAAAATCACCAACTCTGGAGGCCACACAGCTGAGCAAAATAATATCAGTCTCTCACTAGTCTTGATGATAACAGTCACCTAGGTTACCTTTCAGGGACTTGAAGGCTGTTTTTGTTGGAACCACCTTTGGGACTGAGCAGGTGTCTGATGGGTGACCTCCTGACTCCACCCCAGGTCACCCTAACATTGGCCATTTTCTGAACGAGTCCCATGAAGAGTTATGAAGTGTGACTATGTGTGCACAGACCACTGATTACCTCACCCCCATTGCCCTTCCCCTGCCTTAAATCACCCTGCTTCTTTATGCCATAAACATCCCCATACCCCATCCTCGGGGAAGCGGACTTGAGGCTTGGCCTCTCCTCCTCATTAGGCTGTCCTGCAAATAAACTCTTTTGCAAATCACGGTGTGCTGGTGATTGGCATACTACGTGGCAAGGGCTAGTGGGTCATGTGCTGTCCGAGCTGGCTTTGCTTAGAGACATGAGCTGGGACCAATTTGTAAACTGAAGCAGGAGATTGAGATGATCTTTGACTTCTTTACCTCTCACAACAGCATCTTTATATCCCACAGAGTCCAGGGAAGTGCTAAGTTCAAATCATGTGCCCCCTCTGCATGCCCCAGTTGCCCAACGTGGCTCAGACACACACGGTCTTTGGAGCACTAACACTCCTCACCTGAGACTTGATACCAGGACACACTGTGAGACTAAACGAGGGGTGTGGTCACTTCTGACCACAGGCGCTTTCCTTTGGCTAGGTAATTTTCTTAAAAACAAGGAGGTTGAGAATGCCTTGCTTTGGGGTGAGCATGCTCTTTTTGGGGGGTTAGTATGCTCTTTATCTTATTAGAACCAGGAGGCAGCATTAGCCTGTGGTGTTTTAAGTAATAATGGAAATTTCATTTCTAAGCCTCATGAAGAAAAATGTATGTAGCTTTCTTCTCTCCCAAATTCTCTAAGCCACAGACCCACTTCTCCCGCAACCCCTGGCAGGCTCTCAAACACTAAAACCTGCCTGGAGGGGAACTGATTTGGCCTTCTGGGAAAAAAAAAAAAAAGACAGCCAACACATTATGTAGACATGGACTGGACATGGGTTTCAGAGGACGGGGCTCAGGAAGCAATACCGCAGGGTATGGGCTTTTGGCATGCAGAGCATTTTAATCTCAAGGGTATTAGAAGGCCTCAGAAGTAAAGTCTCTCTGACCCTCTGCTCTCCTGTTGCCTCTCCTCCTCCCCACAAGTGGCTATAGAAACTAGAAGTCCTCTCCCCTAAAGCAAGCCATAAAACCTAGGCATGTTACTGAACCTCCCCCATCCTTTCTGCCTAGTAACGGGCCATAAAGAAATCTGATAATAGGTCATGATACCCTTGTTCCAGAGGGGTCTTGCCCTGTACTCAGGAGAAGGAATGCTACAAAGAAACCAAGAAGAATGTGAACAGAGAAGCTTTGTTGCGTTCCCCCCTGGGTCTGTGATCATTAGAACAGCTGTCCATTGTTCATGAAGCCAAAGCATAAAAACAGACATTTTTCCTTGAGTCTTTGGGTCTTCATTTCGAAGACATCTGTGTCATGTTAAACTTTGATGAAATAAAGTTGGTATGCTTCTCTCTTGTCAACCTGTCTTGTTACAGGAGTGTTGGCTAGAGAAGGGAAGATCCCACTCACATCTGTCTGCCCCTACACGTGGGCCCTTCTAGTAGACCAAACTCCCAGGTGGTCTTTCCATGGGAATTGCTGACACTCATTTGTTTATTCCTCAGCTACAGGATGTATTAGCACTGTGCCACATCCTTGGCGAAAATGGAGCTACAATACGAATGTTCTCTACACTCCTAGATCTTAAGTCTAGGGAACAGGGGTGAACTTTAATCATGAGGAAATGTTTCTAAGAGAATACACAGTATATGACACATTGGTACTCTGAGTGCAGGTAAACAGAAGATTTGCTTTGCAATCAAAAGCAGAAACCACAACTCTTCGATAATACCATGGGCCAGTCCAACGCTATTATTAAGCATGGACTCCAACAAGCCAAGGCATTTCCTGATATGTTCAGGCAACTCCCTGCCCCAGCAGGGCTCGAGTCTCTTCTCTACAACAGTGTGCCTCATCTTGGGCAGGTGGCAGCTCCTGAAGTCAGTGCTCAGGGTACCATGTTCACGGAGAAATTCCATGAAAAAGGGACACACACAACTTCTTTATCAGAGACAACTATTTTACGAGATCATAAATGTATGCTCACAAAATTCATAGCTAATACTGGAACATGAGACTGCAAAAAAAAAAAAAAAGTAAAGTAGAACTAGATGAAATGGACTGTTTCATGTTTTAGTTTTTGTTTACTATGACTTCCTTCATTTCATAATTTGTAAGCCTTTGAGAGCAAACAGAAGCATATGCTAAAGGTAGAAGAAAAAATTTAAAAGAAAAAATTCCACCCACTGATTTCATTGTTATTTATGAATCAGAAAAAGGCTACAAATAGTTAGTTTTATTGACAAAGTCCAATTCCCAAACAACCTGAAGAGTCTGAGACCCAGCGGGACAGGCATGGGGAAAAAGAAGTAAAAACATTCATCTGTAAATTCCAGAACAAAACAGAGTAGCAGATGTGCCCAGACTCAATCCACACCCATGTATCAAAAAATCGCTATTTGCAGAATGAATAAGTTATGGAGTAATTATTTGCTTTAATGTATGAGTTTCTTTTCTTTTTTAAAATAGTTCATTCCCAGGATGTACTGTAGATATTCAACTTAGAGAAGTCTGACATCTATACAACCACAGCACTTTATAAAATAAGGCCAATAGGGCCCTTGAGGGAAAGGAGAGGAACCTATATCCAGAACAGTCCTTCTCCCGCCCTCTCGCCCCAGCCCCCCAGATGTGACTGCCAATGAAAGCAGAACAAAATAAAAACCAAGACGGTCAGGCCAAAACATTTGTCCTGCTACTTTCCTTGGACTCTGCTAAAGTCTCCCATCCCTCCACTCCTCATGGGCTGCTGTCGGCCTGGAAGGTGGATTCTCTAGAGCAGGGAATCTCACCCAGGGACCATTTGCCCCATGGGAACCTTTGGCAATGCTGGAGACATTTCCGGGAGCTGGGGAGCAGGGATGCCATTAAAATCCTTCAGGACAAAGAATCACTCTGTCCAAAAACGTCAGTAATACAGAGGTTGAGAAACCTTGGTCTACAGGAGGCAAAAATCTATAAAAGGACTTGTATCCTTCTAGAACCAGGATGCGAGAGCTGTGTTCTGACGACTCTTTCCTTCTAGATGAGTGATAGTTTAGGTGGGAGGGAAAACCCTTTTGCCCTCTTGCCATGATGTGACGTTCCCTGTGCCTGCCAGGGTTAAACTCACTGGCACGTAAATTGCCCACGCAACCCACTTGAAAACATTTAAACATAACTTTCATTCATGGCACTACCACAGGAGGCTGGGCAAGGTCTCCCGCTTAGGCTTTAAACGTCTTCTCAAAAGTAATTCATAGTTATGAGCCATGGCGAATTCATTTACCCTATAAGTACATCATGACCCAACAAGTCTTTTGAGCCATTACAGAAGGGCAACAATTACATTTTAATTAGTTATTTTTCACTTACTTGTCAAGACCTGTTTGTATAATCTAAATAACTTCACATCCTCTTAACATTCCTCATGAGACTTTGGAAGAAACAGACTTAGACGTCTTTGAAATCTCTAATCTCAGTTAAATGGTAGATGAAGCAGCTGTAATGGCCACACTCCTGCTGGGTTTTGAGCAAACTTATTTTTTTTTCCTTCCGCAAATCATAAATCTATTTCTTTCACAGTTGGGATAATTTTCTGTCTCATTTCTTCTTTAGTACTAGCTAGCACAGCACACTTGAAAACACCCTCCCTCCCCCGCCAGAAATAAACTTCAGAGCATGGCTGGATTAGCAACTAGGTTTAGGAAAACTATTTTCATCATAAAGACTGGAATCTCTAGATTTCTTTCATTATATACCCAAAGGTGGTAAGAGAGTCTACGATCAAGCTCTTTCAAATTGTAGCTGCAACAAAATATGAAGAAAACCTATTGTGCATCCTCATTTTCATTCATAGGGAAGAAAAAAAAAAAAAAAAACCTCGCACATTTAGAGTAACAGAGAAATCTAAATGCCCGGGCCACTTTCACTACCAAATTCCCCAAACGTGACTCTGAAGTCCTCTTTATTTAGTCTCAAAAAGTAAATTCCAAAGAGCTCTAAAAAAACCACAGGCAAAACAAAACAAACCCAAAGACTGCAAACCACTCTCTCTTTTTAGTCTTCAGAACAATAGTTAGTTGGAAGAACACAAACCAGTTTAAAAAGTCAATACACTACACCTCTCAGTAAAATAACCTGTCTTGCCGGCTCTTCAGTAATGTAACAGTGCATAAAAGCTCCGTGGTCCATTCTGTATCATCAGAAAAACAAGAAGTCTAAGTAAAATGTATTTCAATAAAAGCAGTCTGTCACCATCGTCCAGCTGACCACATGTGGAAGACCCCAGTGGCCTCTGATGTCTCCCAAAAAGCAGGGGGGTGGTTGGGGGGGACAAAACAGGACATCTGCCTTGCAAAGCAAAAAACACCTTATCCATGTCCACTTTACCTTATGCCAGGGCTCCTTTGCTTCCAATTCGGTCCCTTAGCTGTACGGAGCAGAGAACTCTGGGTGTCAGACTCAGAGAGCGAAGAGGTTTTGTAAATGCCAGACCTCAGCCCGGCAGACTGAGGCTTCTGCCTGCCTGGGTTACACCCAGGCTTCTCTGCGAAGCTAGGCTAAGGCGATGTGCATCACCCCAGAGACGCACACCGGAAACAAGAACAGTGTGCGGCAGGCACACTCACTCAACGCCTCCTCTGCTCGCTTCACTTACTAGTTAAACACACCAGCAACCACGATGGGCCAGTCCATGTTCCCAAAAAAGGAGGGGGGTAGATATTCCTGTTTAAAAATGCAGGTGAGGAAAGTACCATTTTTTTTTTTTTAACATCTGCTCACAATTATCTGCATTGTCAATCTGACAGTAATTGTCTGAGGGAGAGGCTTGCATGGAGACTAGATTCTGGTGCTTTTTAAGTTTCTTAGCTAAATTTGAAATGAGGGAAAGGTGCATAGCAATCCAACAGCCAGCAGGCAGTCTCCTTTCCCAAGGCACTGCCTTTGGGACACACGTTATGGGACCCCTGTTGTAAAAGTGTAGTAAAACTGAGTTCAACTTCCATTTGCTACTTCAGAATTTTTATATTATTCTGTAATACCATTTGAGGGAAATGTGGTTTAAAAAAAAAAGACATATTAAGCTTGAATCATATGTTTGTACACTTTATATTGTGCTCTTTTATTGCAGGAAAAACAATACTGGACATACTATGCTCCAGGCATCTTACACATATTTCCTTGTTTTCAGCTAAATCATCCTGCAGAAGTCTCAGATCCACCGGTGACAGAAGTATGTGAAAAGAGAGAAGAAGCCAGAACCTTTTACTCTGATAACCTGGCCTCTTTTTATGTACTGTTTCTTAGAATGAGGGCAAGATTCTGTGACAACTATGTTCATTTTCCACAGGACTAAGGTGATTTAGGGAAGTCTTTGTGGAAATTATTTGCCCATAAAGATCAGTTAATCCAAAGATCCTTTTATGTGTGTGTGGAATCTCTCTTAGCTGGCTTGGAAGTGATCCTGAACACTGTTGAAGAAACATGAGGGTTTTGCTGTACTTCTAAAATGAAGAGGAAGAGGAAATGGGTGTACATTATGGTAATTACAGGGCTGTTAACGAAATTTCTAATGCATCTTTCTTCTGAGGAGTCCAAAATTGGGCTGGGGTTGTGGCTCAGTGGTAGCGCACTTGCCTAGCACATGTGAGGCACTGGGTTCCATCCTCAGCACTGCATGAAAATAAATAAATAAAATAAAGGCACTGTGTCCATCTGCAACTAGAAATTTCGTTTTGTTTTGTTTTTAAACCTCCATTCAGGCGCCTTCATTACACCTGTGCAGTGCCAGATTCTCAAAGGAGCATGTGTGGGTTCCTCCACCCCAGAGTCCCCCGAATCATGCAGATTCCCAGGCTCCAGCCTGGACAACCCGAATCAGAATCTCTGGGGTAAAGTCTGGGAATCCACACTTTATTATGTTAAAGCACGTGTACCTCTTTATTGTGGTGGGAACACTTAACATGACCTCTGTCCCCTCACAGAAGTGCACATGCTGCACTGGAAACCCACAGGATATCCAGGTGGTTCTTATGCCAGGTGGCTTTGAACCCCAGCCTTGAATCCTAGTGGGGGGTCAGTACAATACCTCTGACCTCTGTAATCGCCATGCCTCCTGTTTAAGACATTGGCAGGCAGCCAGATGTTTGTCAGAAGGGTGAAGAAATCCCTCCTGAAGGAAAACTGGGCCGGAAGTAACTGGCATTGGAGTCGGGCTCATTGTCCCCGATCTGCAGGCTTTTCATACCAGCCTGTATTTGGGTTATCAATTCCTCATTCAGATTTATTTAACAACCTTCATGACTTCTGGGATGGGGAGAGAGAAGTTGGGTCATCTTCAAGTTTACCAAGCAAATCTCCACATTTAGGAACAATCACCAGCACATGGAGTCAATGGGTTCCAGGACCTGCCATTGGGACAGACTTTGGTGAGCAACAGTGAGCTGCCCTTCCTCCAGGCATGTGTGCGGAGGCGACTAGGGGAAGAAAGAGGAGGAAAAATAACCAACCAGGCAGTGATCTAAAATTGGGTTGTGATGATGGACGCACAACTCTAAATTTACCAATGATCACAGAATGGACACAGTATGGGCAAAATTTAGGGTATGCAAGTAAAGCTGATATCCACCCCAGGGGTAGTTGCCCCAAACAGGGACTCAGTGCTAGGGATAAGATTCAAGGACTTGGAGGAGCAGGAGCTGAGAGTCCTCTTCCTTGTGATCCTGCCCACTGGTGGAGGCCCTGTCCTGGCAAATAACACCTGGCATCATCCAGCACAATCCAACAGAATGGCACTAATCCTCCAGCAATTTCTACCTAAACAGATGACTTGGGTGGATGCCATAGAGATATAAACAGATGGGAAAGAGCCAGGTGGTATTTATTTCACACATGAATGAAAGGAACAGGTATTTAGTGGAGAGAAGAAAAATGGAAGAGTATGTGACTCTTTAATGTTTTGGGGTTAAAAGTCATGGTAAAAATTCATAATGGGAAGAATTACTTATCGACATATCTTTATTTAGCAGCTGCTGGATGCCTGGTGAAAGGTAATGGCAGAACAATGGTAGATTTCATTTTGGACACCAATGCATGTGAATGTCTCAAGCAACATGACTTGAGGAATTTTCAAACCAAAGCATCAACATGACTGCTAACTTGTGCATTTGAAATCTTCACATATAACCACATCAGAGAGCAAGTAGGGGTGAGGCTGCTTCATTCCCCCACACAGGAAGTTGTAAACTCATTCAAACTTTGACAAAACTTGTCTCTTTATCTACAAATGAAGGAAATGGGGGGAAATTGTCTTTTGAGGCCTGGTATGGTAGACACAATCTCAGATGACTCACTTCCTATCTGATTTAAGCCTATTAGAGGTAAGTCTAATTGTCCCCCTTTTATAGCCAAGGATGTTGAGGCTCAGAGTCTGAGCAACTTGCTGAGGACGCCTCAGCTCCCAGTGGCTCCAGGAACCACTCCCAACATGTCTGACTCTATCCCAACTTTCTATTCACTAACATTCTTTTCCTCCTACCCTACCATGAAGCCACAGCAAGCTCCAAAATTCCAGATTCTGTTTCCAAGATGCCTGCTGCTTTGCATTTTGCTACAGAGCCATTAAAGTAGTTTATCAACAGTTTGTGAGGGCACTCCAAAATTTTTTGGGGGGGAGGAATTACTGTACCAGTCCATCTCTGCTGGTCTGCAGCCCAAACGCTCTTCCCCCTGGCTAGCTGGCAAGCCATAAGCAGATCCATCTGCTGGAACTGGCACATTGTCCGACACAAGGTGGGAAGGCCAATGTCCAGGAAGCCAGCACATTCAGGTGTAAAACGGAGGGGGAGAGACCCGGATCCTAGTAGCAGAGGTACGAGGCCAGCACCGGCTGCCCGGGTCCCAGGGACCCAATGCTCCCATTTCTCCTGGAACTCTTGTCATCACATCCTAAGCAAAGTGTGCCCAGAATAGAAACCGTGCTGGTGACCTCTGGATGGTGCTACTTTTCAACACAGAATCCCAAGTTAAACACTCGTGGAAAGAGTCAAGGTGGACAGAAGCCAAAGGGCAGGCAGAGCTGAGATGGCCTGAGAAGCCACCTTCCATGTGAGTTATCATGAACCCAGAAGCCAGAGGGGATCTATGGGGCCACTGTGGTAGTCAGAATGCCCGGAAGACCCCAAGAAGCAGGGGAAGCCTGGGTGTAGAGGACATCCCCCCTGTCTCCTCAGCCTCCGCTGGCCAGGTGGGCAGGTCCAAGTACATTAACAGAAATGCTCTTGCAAATGGAGCATGGGTCCTGGTGAACCCACAGAATTCGATTTACTTCATTATTAAACTAAAATATTATTAGTCTATAGTGGAAGCGTTTTTATACGAGTTTTAAAGTTTAAAACCTATTGATTTGGAGCAGAAAATAACACCTTATTAGAAGCCTCCAATGAAACCAAGCTGGAAGCCAAGCCACAAGTTCAAAATCAAAGCAACAAGGTAGGAAAAAAGTTCAGCTGATCCAACTCTCTGAAGTTAAACAACACTAAAAAACAAAACATCTTTTTAAGTCAAGATAAATACAAATTCCTTTTAAACTGTCATTTCCGGATAAGAAAGCCCTTCCATTTGTGCTGACAGGAAATGGGGTGATTTTTCCAGAAATATCAACTCTTTACTGCTTGTGAAAGTCTTCTGTTACTCTGGCAGCACATTTCCTCTGTTGTTAAAGTAAGAGAAAGTGGATCATTTTGGGGGAATTGGATTTCCCTTAAATTATTTTATTGTATCAATGCGCTGAGCCCGACAGGGCCAATTCCCAATCTGTTGACCATGGAAAGGTCAAAATATTAGCTCAAGGTTATTCTTCACAAACAACATGGCACAACTAACACCTCACGAACCATACACTGAGTTTAAATCTGAGGTCACTTTCCAGGACTGGGAATGTCTTAATCAAGTCACACTCTATAATCAAGGGCACCGTCCAGCACAATGGCAAAAGTTTACCTGTTCGCAAAACAAAGCACCTAGCATTAAGACATTACTGACCTGGCTTTATTGACCTGGCTCCTCATTTTGTGCTTCCCCCACTGAACTTATGCCTAGTAAGTTAAACTATCAAGGACTAGAAGGGAGGTGGGAAAGAGGAGAGAGCTCACCTGGCTGTTCATCAGGCCAGGGCTTTACTTTTTCAATTTTTAAGCCCCACAGCCCTCTGAGGCAATGATCAGTGTTATTTTACAAACAAGGAAAGACAATAAACAGGATCCCCACTCTCCAACCCCTTATATCTTTGCATAGATAGATAATTAAATTGTGAGATACAATCTACATATCATAAAATCTGTTAAAGTATATAATTCAGCAATTTTTTATATACTAAAGAGTTATGAAACCATCACTATCTAGTTCTAGAATATTTTTATCACTCAAAAAACAAAAATAACCCACACATACCCACCTATCAGCAGTCATTCCCCTCTCTCCCTCCCCACACCCCTGGCAGTCATTAATCTTTCTATGTTTACACATTTGCCTCTTCTAGACATTTCATGCAAACTTAATTGTATGACATGTGACCTTTTATGTCTGTTTTCTTTCGCTTAGCAGAAAGATTTGAGGTTCATCACGTAGCATGAATCAGTGTTTCATTCCTTTAACTGGCTGAATGATATTCCATTATATGGACATACCATGTCATATGCTTAAGTCATATTTTTGAAATAAAACCACAGAGAGCAGTGGGGAATGCCTGTAGTCTCAGCTTCATAGGAGGCTGAGGTGGGAGGATTACATGAGCCCAGAAGTTTGAGGCCAGCCTGAGTAAAATATAGAGACCCTGTCTCCGAAATTAAATAAAATTGAAACCATTTTCCAGTTCAAACCTTTCAGTGATAGTGTAAAATAAGAAAAGGTGGACAGTGTTTCTATATCAGTCCTGCCTCACAGGATCTTCCTGACCATCTATGGAGCTGTTAAGAGTCTTAGACTATAGCTCTGTGAAGAAAATGTGCTGTCTCTCCTGAGATGTCATCATCCATCAGCAATTCTCCAAGGACCCTGCCAAATGCCGAGACAGAGCCTACAGCGGGTAAAGGCAGCAAGAAGCATGAGGTCTGACTCCATAGAAATTCTCCATAGTGACCACAAGCAAAGTCACTGATCTTCAGTGACATCTTAACACTAGTAAACAGTAAACCAACCCAGCAACAAATGTTTATTGTCCTGAAAACAGGTATAACAGGCCACTAATGAGGTGGGGCTTTTCCTTTCCACCAGGAATGGAAAATTTGGGTCCTTGGGCAAGTCACACTGGGAGGCAAATTATTTTTTCTGCAAGGATTATTGCCAGGAAGATCTCAAAGCTGCACGTGTGCATGTGCATGTGCGCACGTGTCCCTACCTTGTGTCCCCACCTTCTGAGAATCGAGAGACCTATTTTCTAATTTCGTTCTGTCACTAATTAGCTCCAGAATTCCCGGTACTCAGCGTCTTCATCTATAAATGGAGGTCAGTTGTAATGGCCTTGACCACTTTTCAGGCCTGCTGTGAGAATTAAATATTTATGAAATCACTTAGAAATGTTCAGAATATTATACAAAATCAGGATATTGGGGTGGTTCCCTGTCCACTGAGGCAGGGAACATCTCACACAACACTACCGAGTACTTGGTTCTTCCCTCTGCACCCGCCCACCTCCCATTGTTTTAAAAAATATTTGCACCTACAATTCCATGGGAGAGTGTGTGAATTTGCCTGACACAGAATGGGAGAACACACTCATTTTCTGCAGGGGTGTGGGCTCTGATTCTTGCTCTGTATGCGTATGAGACAAAACAAGAAAGGAGGGAGTTAGCATTTCAATCTGTCTTTTGCAATCCATATCTTCCATGGGGACAAAGAGGAGTGTATGTCATGCAAATGCCTGAGATCACCCTTGTTCCTCTCTCCAGTTAATGAGTGAGCCCAGGCCAAATAAGGCCTGCTCACTGTTTGGGCCATTGCAACAAATACATGCTTCAAACACCTGCACCCAAAGGGAGGGAGGGAACCAGGGCCTCCCGTTTATAATGTGAACATCATCAACATTTGTCCCGGGGCTTTGTGAAAAAGCATTTTTTTTTTAATCAGTCAAAAAGCAAAACAAAATAAAGCCACCCATTTTTAATCCCTCAGAGAGTCAAGGGAAAGGCTCTGGCTGAATCCTGTTGTGATTCCATTTCCTATACTCCAGGAGTTCAGCAGGAGGGGTCTAGAAGCAGCTAAATCCTCTTCAGGCTCACAGAGTAGGAGAGGGGGCTGGGGGCATGAATGGACAGGCCTGAGGGGCTCTCCAGGGGACTCCCAGCCTCATGTGAGGGCCTCTTTCTTCTGTGGGAGGTGTAGACACCAGCACACATTCCTCCCGGAGAGCTCAGGGCCCCGCAGTAAATGCCCACCACAAAGACGGGCACGGCCAGCCCTTCTGGAAAGACCAGATGTGGAGGGTTGAGTCCTAGTGGTGACTCCCCAGGCAAGGCAGCAGAGTCCCCTCACTCCTGGTAAGAAAGCAGATGCTACAACTGCTTTCTGTCCTTCATCCCTCCAGAAGAGACAGAAGCCACAGCTCACATCCGCTCAGGGAGGGAAGGCAGCACTCTGCAGAGGGGGACAATGTGGGGGAGCGTTCATCGTGCTGGGTGACATGAAGCCCCTGGGGGTGGGATTACGCAAGAGACCAGGAGAGATGGAGAAAGTGGAGCCACTCTCAGGCTGCTGGAGGAACATCCCCACTCTTGGGAAAGGGACACAAACACTTTGCTTTACTCTTAAGATTTCTGTTTTCAGTTTGATTTCTTTTTTTCTTTTTCTTTTCTGCCTTCATTCTGGATCTATTTGATTGCTGCTTCTTTCTTTGGGAAACTGGCAGGTAACAATCTGCACCTAGGCAAGAAAGTATGCTGGAGTAAAAAGGGTCACCTAGGGCCATTCACCAAAGACAAGGAAATTGTACTAAAAGGATGCCCCCATGTCCACTGACATCAGTGACTTAATCTGAAGTCACCAGTAGTTTCTCAAGCAGAAGGGAGATGGGGGAAGGGAAGTAGAGAGAAGGAAGGGGAGGGAAGGCTTTTTCAAAGGGTTTAGAGAAGGAATGGAGGTAGGAGGCGGTCAGCAAGTACCTCACACTAATTTGCTTCTGGACGTCTTAATTAGGAGACGGGCTGTAAACAGCTTTAGAATGCTCCTGAATTTATAGGTTAATTAGCAAAAAGCTTTTAAAGAAGTGCCATTTACAGAAAGATCTCCCTAAAAAGAGAATCTTCCTACTGAAAACATAACTGAAAGCAAATGATAATAAAGCTACAATTTGAGGGCAGACTTGATGCCGGGTGTTAGATGCCAGCTTCCAGAAAATATCTCCAAAAAGAAAAGAATAATTGGCCCTACCCTTAAACACAAGACAAGGAGGATTAACAACTCAGATCCTCGGAGCCAAAGAGACCTTAGGAGTCAGGCAGCACAAGTCTTGGATGAACATGTATATTTTAATGTTTGTGATCAAGGCAAAGAAAATGGAGGCTCAAAAAAGTTGAGAGAATTGACCAAGGTCCCCCAGCTGGTGAATTCTGAGGCCAAGAGCAGATCTCTGGTTCCCAGGACTGGGAAGCCCTTCTCATGAAGCCACACGGTCCTCAGGCCCCCAGGTCCCCAGGCTGACAAGATGTGTGGACTTTACAACTATTAATGAATGACAGAGATGAGAGCAGGATGAAGCTTCTGAAGTCGCATGCCAGTCCCTCTACCTATGGGATGAAGACAATCCCAAAGAGGCTGCAGGACCTGCCAAAAGTACTTGGGGCTCAGAGACACAACTGCACCAAGACAGCCAGGCCAGGAGCTTCTCTCCCCCACCAAGGCCCTGTGCCCTTTCCCCTTCTCAAAGCCCCCTCAGGTGTCCAGTGGAGCTTCAGTGAGACCACACCCAGAGGGGGCCTAGTGGCCCCTGCATACTTAGTGACTGTTAAACTAAAAGTGCACCTGAGCTGCAGGCCTCACAGGGCCGTGCTTAGGTGGAGTCCGAGATTTCCTGGAGCAGGTTGAATGGTAACCCCTTTTCCCCTAAAAGATACGCCCACACCAAATCTCTGGGACCTGAGAGTGCTAATTTACTTAGGAAAAGGGTCTTTACCAATGAGATTAAGCTAAAGATCGTGAGAAGAAGTAGTCATCCTGGGTGGTCAGGATGGACCCTACTCCAATGACAGTGTCCTTCTAGGAGAAGGCCAGAAGAGGTGACCCAGAGGCGATGACACAGAGAAGCAGCCATGTGAGGATGGAAGTGAGACTGAAGGATCCAGCCTCAAGTCAAGAAATGCCAGAAGCCACCAGAAGCTGGAGGAAGCAAGGAAGGGCCTTCTCCCGCCCTTTGGAGACTGTGTGACCCTATTACACCTTGATTTAGGATGTCTAGACTCCAGAACCGAGAATAAATTCCAGCTGCTTTAAGCCATCATCATTTCAGCAGACACAAGAAACATACATTGATCATCTCTGTGGATAAAATAAATGAAACAGAGAAGCAAGGTCCACGGTATTTACAACGAATTCACCATCACTGTGATTTACCAACAACGGGGTCAGAGAACAAGGCATAGAGGGAGGTGGAGTGTGTGGACACTAGTCCTGCTCCCTCTCTCGGGACTAAACCCAGTTGACTCATAAGGAGTCACGTGGCCGTGTGCTAACCCTGCAGGACACGGTTCTAGATCACACGCCCATCTGAGCAGCGCCTGCTGGGTGGAGCCTGAGTCTGAGCCTGAACGTGCAATCTGCCCCCAGACGGCTGAACTCTGAAGGCATTTGTGGAAAGTCTCCAAGCTTCAAACCCACAAAGCAGCCTTCACAGGAACCTGAAGTCAATCTGGGAAGAGGCCTTTGCAGCCCAGGGAACACTGAACTACTTGGGCCTCAAGGGAGAAAATAGCAGACATTTCTTCAAAATGTCATATTCTTGGATCTAACTTTACTTAGGTGCTCCTGCCCACAGCTATTGAATTAAATCCGAAAGCAAACAATGTGTACAGATACATAACACCCAGCCATTTTGTCCCCAACTCTTTCTGGGGAGCACATTTCCACGTGTGAACTGAAGATGGCTGATTTGATCCATGCTTTTTACAAACTCGGCAGCCTCAAATTCAGGCACTGTGCTGTGTGGGGGTCTTCCTGTCTCTTCCTGTGGCTGAACATCTGGGAAATGGTTCTAGTGTTTTATTATTGTTGTTTTAAAATGAAATTTCCCAACTGCTCCCAACTCTACAGGTTTATTTCAGTCCTACCTAGGAGACTAAACTCAGGAACCCCAGGGGAGATCTCGCGAGGCCTCGCTTAAGCACCTCCTTAGATGAGCTCTCTGGGGCTCCAGAGAGGGAAGAGACAGACTCAGGGGACAGGCAGGGGAGGACCAATCACTTCACTTTGAGTACTGGGATAGGACTACTTGGACTTCCAGAAGGTGAGGCACATCCACCTTTTCCAATAGCTTTGCAGGCATGTTCCTCCTCCTGAACCAAATCCCTTGTCTCAAAACGTCCTTGGGCCAACCATTAAGCTTCACTGGAGAGACTCCTCCACAGCCGCGTGGGGTGGGAGCCACTTCCCAGGGGCACTCCTGCCAGTGCTACCATAGTTCTGGGCCCTGAGTTCTAGCAGTCTCACTTGTCCCCCTTCTCTGCACCCTTCTCAGCCATTTTTTTTTTTTTAAATTTGAGGTGACATTCACTTGGCCTAAAATACACCCCATTAAAGTGAACGATCAGGAGACAGCAGCTCAGGTAAACCTCAGGGGCTCCCTGGATATGTGTCCCGTGTCTCTGAGACACCCCCTACTGGGAAGTTGGGTGTGTTAGGTGGATTTGGCCTTAGTGCTGAGGGAAGGGTGTGCCAGGCTGCAGGCCAGTCCACCCTCCTGCCATCTGCTGGGCTTCCTGATCCAGCCCCACGCAGCGCACATTCTCCACCCTAGGATGCGGGAGGCAGGGAGTCAATCTCGACTTGTCCATCAGACCAGGCTGACACTCCACAGGCCTGTGAGAAGTGGGACAGTGACTGCATGTGAACTCTGGCCTGGAAGCCCTTGTGGTGGCCCAACAGGAGCCTGGCTCGGCCCAGAGGCAGATGCTGGTGAGCAGCTGCTAAGAACGCAGGAACTCAGCTCTCTGGCTCTAAGCAGCCACACCTGAACTTGACAGACTTCCGCTGAGCTCCAGCCACGGGGCGCTCTGGGTCACACAGGATGTGGGTCCCTAAGGGTGGGGAAGTCAATACCTTCAACTCTCACCCGCCCTTCCTTTCTTAGCTCTGATTCTGAGCCTCAGCTTCCTGGGTCTGTATACTTACACTTACATGCACACATGCATAGATACACACATGTACACACGTGACTAACACCCGTTCATCTCCTTGTCTAACTTGAAAAAATAAAAGTGTTCTACCCAATTCCCAACAGTCTTTATCATTCTTATTTATTTTCCCCTACAAATTCCCCATCATTCCAATTTTCCCATGAGCATTTGGTAGAAGCTGTCTCTAAGGACAGCACAGCGCATAAATTCTCTAAGACAGTCACCTGCAACTACTTTCTTCCTTCAGAGGTGAAGGCAAAGGCTTTCTCTAGTGTTTCTGAGGGCTCTGAGGAAATGGTAACTTTGAGGGGAGCCCGCCTGTCACTTACCTCCAGGACTTTCCCTGTGATAAACTGTTGACAAGCTTCACATTTCACCCCAAAGAGCCCCTGGTAGTCCTTTTCACAGTATGGGGCACCATCCCTGCAAGACAAAATGTGTTCAGCTCCTAAGAAGAGGTGACCAAGGCCAAAGATGGAGGAGAACACCACAATCACCTTTCCCTGAGCCCTTCTCCACAGAATGGGAGAGAACTTACCAGAGCTTGTTTATGCCTCGCCCATCTGTCATAAGCCTGGTGACCTGGCCAGACACGACCAGCATCACAGACTGGAGAGCTGCAGTTCTCCAGGCCACACAGAAAGAAGAGCCCACCCGCTACATGGTTCCACTGCCGGTCCCCTGATGGTTTCAGAACTAACTAGCAGAAAACCCAGGATCAACCCCTTTCCCTGGCTTCAAAGGTTGGCTCAGCGTTTGTCTACCCCAGTGGGGACCCAAGCACACCTTCTCTCCCCACCCCCTCTTCTTGGGCTCACAGGCTGGACAGAGCCTCCTAGCAACCTCCAGACTCCATTTCCTCAGCTCTCAGGAGGCCTGAGCACCCAGGACCCCTTCCATTGACTTCAGAGCATAACAAACATGTCATTTCCACCATGATATAGTGTGGGAGAGTGAAAAAGCACCCTCTACATAGCCGAGGTGCCTACCCTGCCCAGCCTGCAATGTCACTTTGGAAGCTCACCCTTCTCTGGTCTTCCTTGGGGGTCTAGCACCATCGCCCCTGGGGTTCTTTATTCTAACATGGGTGTTTCTGCTTGAACTCAGGTCTACCATGAAACGAGATTTCTAAGCTAAAAGACCTAAGCTACTTTTTTTGTTTCAATATATTTTTTCAACTACATTTATTAAATTTTCTGAATGGGTGATTTCATGCCGTTGGGGAAATTTTTCACAAATTCAAGATTAAAGATACAGAATGGGATGTCCTGTCATTGCCAGGGTACATTAAAAGTCACCACCACCACCCAAACTCCACCTACTTCCTCAACCCTGGCTATGATCCACAAGACCTCTGACTCGAACGTGAACTGGCTCCCTGGGCTGTTTTGCACACTGGTCTACAGGGCTCAGTGCCTAGGCTGAGTGTGCTTTGGGGGAGTCTACACACATGCTCAAAGACCTGGAGGGGGAGAAAGGCTTACTAATTCCACAAAGGACAAAAAATAACAAAAGAGAAATTACTAGATGCTGAATTGGTTATAACATAAGGTGAACCATTTTGTCACCTTTGTAATGATTAGACAATGGCTAGTTCATTAAGTTTACAGCAGCCAGGTTATGGCAAAAGCAGAATAACAAAATTATTTCTTAATGTTTTAGAGTGAAACTTTCATAACGACTATGGGATGTGAATGCACTTCATTTGGTCTGAGTAGAGGCCCCTGAGGGCAGAGACTGAACAGTGACCACAATGACCCATGCCCACTCCAAGGACCCATGCACCCCTGACCCAGCCTTACTTGCTGATGTACTCCCCAGTGAGGACCTTCCCGCAGGACTTGCATTTAAAGCACCCCAAGTGCCACTGCTTGTCCAGTGCCAACAGGGCCTGCCCGTTCTTGATGTCTCTTCCGCAGCCAGCACAGTCTGGAAGAGAGCACAGTCAGCGGTCACCACACATTTCCTTGGCCAGAGACAAGCATGCAGGCCTCTGGACCCCAGAGGACACCCCTCACGCCCTAGCGTTGGGCAGGTCTGCACCATCTCTTTTCACTTTCTTTCCCTGCACACAATCTTCCCCAGGACATCTCACAGGACCCATCCTTATATAGCAAGGCAGCTGCTGGAACCTCAGCGGATCCAAGTGGACGATGCCCTTCATCTGTTTTGTTTCCTGGGGTTAAGTGCCCTCTGAGCTCCAGCTGGCCCAGAGAATATTTAATTATAGTGTTGTGGCTGTGATTTGAAGAAAGCCCTCACAGGCCTTTATTGATTGGGAGCACAAGGGAATAGCTGCGCACCGTGGGTCAAGATGGCGCACGGATTCCTGGAACACGCCCACAACTCTCACTTTTGTAAAGGGGAGAGTACTTCCTTATCCACTTAAATCAGACTTTCAATGATTTGTGATCATCAATTAAATGGCTCTTAACTCCTCATCTTTAACTCATCCTTGGCAGGCTCCTGAAAAGCAGGGAGGAGAAAGTGGAGTGTGAGCGCTGGCATTGGACACCTGGTCCTGCCCTCAACACTCCTTGTCAGTTAGCTATATGACCCAGGTGAGCCATTTGCCCTTTTGAAGCCTTTGTTTCCCCACAGGAAAGTGGAGATGCTATTGCCACCCACATCAAGCCTCTGATGAGGATTCAATGGTTGCCACATTCAAAGTGGCCCTGTAAACATTTGCTATTATTATTATAGTTGCCATTATTATTTTGATTATGGAATACTTCATTGTGTCAAGAGAAGTGTTAAAAAAATAAACCAGAAGAATGTAAATGGGTACACGCAGACAAAATCCACGTACCTGAGAAAACCATGGCCAGCAGGTTGTCTATGATGTCCCCACTTATGTACAGGACACTCACAGAATAAAGCAGGCACCAGGGAAGGCCACTAGTGGCCACATTTGGAATGAGACAGAGGCAAGGCCCCTCAGTATACAAGTGACTAAACACCCCCCTCTTCTGACCACAGCTGTGACTGCTGTTCCTTTACCAAACACACTTCCAGCCCAACTTTAACTCTCTCCTAGAGAAATAGGATATCCAGCACCCACCTGCCCCTACTTCTTAACACCCAACCCGGCTTGCTCCTGCTCCCTGGAATTGCACTACAGGTTCCCCACACAAGTTCAAATCCTGGAAACTCCTCCCCAAACTCCAAACATCATGGTGTACAATTCCTGTTTTATCCCTGCAGTGAGTTAAGTAAACCTGTTTTTTTTTTTTACTACAGGTGTGTTTCTGGTGATCTTGATAGTAAGTGTTAACATGCCTTGAGACCCAGAAACTTCAGGTCTAAGATTTTATTCTAAAAATATTTTTGCAAAAATGTGTGTGTGTGTGTGTATTCCCTATAATATTTTGTAACAAAATTGAACATAGTCTCTATTGACATCAATGAGGGACCTACTAAATTAATTACAGCATGATCAACAATTGTATATTAGGCTGTAAGAAAGAATGAGGTACATTTATGTGCAGATGTGGAACTTCCAAATAGATCAAGTGAGGAAAGTGATCTGTACAATAGTGCTCATAGCATAAGCTCATGCATAGAAAAATAGTAAAGAGAAGCGTCTGTTGCTCGCCCAGAATAGAACATGCCTGGGGGAAAAAGCAAGAGCTTCTTGAGAACTTCCCTCTATGGAGAGGGACCTGAATTTACCTCACGTCTTCTATGGTGCACGAATTATTATTTTATTTATTTTTTTAACCATGAGAATGGTTAAAAAAGAAAGTTAAAAATGTCAATTCTGAATATTACAGATTAGAATTTCTTAGACCATGACTTGTTATAAACTGAGTGCACATTAGATGGTCACAAAGTACAAAGTATTTTTTTTAAACTACAGTTTATTTGTATCCCCAAATCTCATCAAAATTATTATAAAGAAATCTCACATCTGGCAGTTTATTATCAAGAAAAATGGAAGAGCATGATATTTGTGTAAAAATACAATTTTAAAGGGTAGGAGTACAATATGTATTTAGAATGAATTGATTGTTACTTAGGTAAATAGACTATTTTTAGAGCAGTTTTAGGTTCACAGCAAAATTGAGCAGAAGATAAAGAGATTTCCTATATTCCACCTGCCACCATAAACATGGCCCCCCATGCCCTCTACCAGAGCCGTACACTTGTTGTAACTGCTTAACATATACTGACACATGATTATCACCCAGAGATTATTAGCAATCAGTCTTGGGGACAAGATGGACATTCTGTTTGGACAAGTTTGTGACCCATACCCAGTATCACAGTATCATACAGAATAATCTCACCCGCACATCCTGTGCCCTGCCTACTCGCCCCTTCTTCCCACCTCCAATGGCAACCATTGAACTTTTTACTGTCTCCACAGTTTTGGCTTTTTCTGGATGAAATGGATAGTTTTAGTCCAATTGAACTGAACATTTTCTTTATGCATCTCATTAGATAATTCCCACTAGGTGGCAGTGAAGATTTAAATCCTAAAGGAAAAGGCTATGTAACAGACTTTTTTAAGGCAGAAGTAAACTTGAGTGATGGTTTTTCAACTCCACAAATGGAGACTGTTGGACTGAGGGGGGCTGGCAGAGCGGTTCAAGGTCTCCAAACTGCACGAGCAGAGACGTATGGGGAGAAGGATGCTGGATGAGGGCGTGGGCTTTGGTGGGGGAAGACTTGGGTCATTTACTCCCTCTGAACCGTCATTCCTTCATCTGCAAAGTGCTGACAATAACAGCCACTTGCTGGGAGGAAGAAATGAGATCATCTTCGTGCATAGCACAAGGCTTAGTGCTACACATGCACACAAGAGGTCTTCCCCTCCTTGATTGGGGCAGAGCTAGGACAAGAAAACCAGCTTCTTGACTCCAGTCAAGCACCTCGGTGCCCAGACATTCCAGAGCTATTCAAGAAGCTAAGACACAATTTGAGAATAAGGATCACCAAGCTATTCTACCCTGAGGGCTGCAATGGATCAGGAAGGACTCTGTGAACACGGTACCACTTGGTCTTCTCATTCCTAGTCAAAATGCATGCAGACTGGAAGCCCTTGACCTCACAGGTGGTGTCTACACCACTCAAACCCTCTGAGTCCTGCCAAGGACCTCAGAAAGGCAGGCATTTTGATAATGTTTAATAGAGAAACATTCATCCAATTCTGAAATTAAAGCCAGCCAGCCAGCCAGCCAGCCAACCTGGGCTGGAAGGAGAGGCTGGGGGGAGGCTTCCTCCATCCCGAACTTCACAACACAAGCAAATCAACAAAGACTGCCTCCTACATAAGAGAAAACCACCCTGCCTCAGCTGGTCCCAGTTTTCCAGTATATTCCACTAAGGCTGCCCATTCTTCTCTGGACAAAGCTATGGTCTCCACTGGAGCCTGAAGTCCTGCTGGGCAAAGTGTAAAAGATGGAGAGACAGAGCCGTGCTCGATGGTTCACTTCTGTGCTCGCTCCAACTGAGCTCCTTTATAAAGAACAAAACGTCCTACTCTCTATCTTCATGTTTTTCAGCTGTTGAGAAAATTGTTTCCACATCACTGAAGCAGCTGCTGATAAATATAGAAAGCTGGTGATTGGCACTGGAATTATTGTCAAAGTCAGAAATAGGTGAATATGGAACAGTGTCAGGGAAACAAAATCCACTAGTGACAGCCAGCGTTCTCCTGGAAAAAATAATGACCAAGTGTGAAAAAAAGATAAATAAGAACAAACGGGCTTAAACACTTTGCCTCAAGCTCTACTCTTGGCACCAAAACCAGAGCAAAGCAGGGATTTGGCCGCTCACCGCCAAGTTCAACTAACATCCAAGTACACACCTGGTTCCATAGTTCTATCATTTTGTTCAAAGGCCATAAATATCCTTAACAATAGGGATCTTGCCTATCTGCCTTAATCTATCTAATTCTTTGGGACAGAGGCCCATGGACACCTGGGTTTCCAAAGTATTTAAGCTGAAGAAAGAGACATACAGTTCTTGGGAGGAGGCTGGTGTTCCCAAGCTGAGAGGTTGTCACTTAGGTGCATGAAGGTCTTGTCCACCTGGATACCTGTTTTCCTTGAGAATGATTTTCTGCCTTCCTAGAATTCCTCATTCAAGATGGTAAGGGACAAAAATATGTCTTATTCTGCAAAGATGTCTCTCTGGAAAGGAAGGCTGGGGACATGGAGCCACAAGAAGGAGAAACACGTGGTAGCTCAGTTTCCACTGGTCCCAGCCTTCCCCAGCCTGCATGCTTCGGACATACCCAGATCATTCAGAGTCCATCTAGGGTCAAAGCTTTCAGAATGTGGAATGGGACTCTTCCCAGTGTTGCAGAATTTTGGGCAAAGGCATCAGATATGAAGACAATAGTAGTCCATTTTCCTAAGATGGGTACTAGAAGGCTGGGTGGCTTGGTGGTAGTGGGTTGGACTTGCATGTGTGAAGCCCTGGGTTCCATCCACATTGCTGGAAGAAAAAAAAACATGGGGGTGTAGCTCCATGGTGAGGAACATGCTTAGCCTGAGCTGGGGTTCAGTTCTGAACATCCGAAATAAAAACAAAGTCTCAAGGGAGATGTCACTCATCAATGCTTGCTGTGATACTAAGATATTATAAAATATCTATTGGGATTTTGAGACACTCAGATCATGCTCTTTCTTTATTGTGAAAGTTTCTAAAATAAGAATTATTTTAAGAATCAACTTTCAGTATTGAAACTGTTGTAGATATGTTCCGGAAAATTCAAGCTTTCCCCAGAATCCTTTTTTACAGTAAGAATAAAAAAGGAACAGCGTTTGTCCAAAACAAAATTACCACATAAATTCATGGCTATACACATGGATGAAAAATAAATAGTAACAAATCATTTCAGATTTAGTATGCTATTAATAGAAAGTGGAATAAGACTTTTAAGACCTTATAAAATATCCTTTCAATGAACCGCTAAATAGAGGCACTTTATCCTGGCCAATCGCAGAGCCTAAGTTCCAGGGTGTCACTAACTTGAGGTCCTGATTTAAAAACATCTTGTCATCCAAACATTCCTACTGAACATGAATTTCCTAATCTTGTGAGATACAATTATAAAGATAGGATGTGAGAATACTTGCTCTGTCCCAAGGGGTGGGGAGCCCCCAGGAGAGCAACCAGAACACAGGACAGATGCCGTTAGGGTACCCAGTTGCCTTGGACCCGAACCTTCAACAGGCCACTTCAGCCTCTGCCACGTGGATTCCTTCATGGAAAGTGACTGCCCACTGTATACAGGACAGGTAGTTCTTGTTTGTTAGGGTCCCTCCCTCCCCTCCAGAGAGTCATTGTCATTGTCACCTGCTCTCCTGCTTGAACTGAACATCCAAGTTGCCAATCTGGCCTTCATTGGCCCTTGAGTGGGTGACAGAGGGCTAAAAAAATCCAGACTTTTCTTATGTTACTTTAAAAATAAGAGTTGGCCTACAGTTTTAGCATCATTAAGGTATAAAGGATTTGGGTACTTGAAAATTTTTCTTTGATCATGAAGGCCATTCCTAGGGACAAGAGGTCAGTCTATCAAGTAGATATTGTTGAATGTTGACCTCTGTCTTCATCCGGGCTGTTGAATATTGCCAGGTCCCAAATTAGTCACCTATGAGTTGACAAATGTTGACTGGGCACAGTCCATGTTTTTTATTTAAACCAAGTCACTGAAGTGAATCCACAATTTTCTTTTTTAGCCTGTCATGGCAAATACCATGAATAAGGGGTCAGCACAAGAAAGGAGAGAGCTGGACTGAGGTGCCACTCAGTGGAAGAGAAAACAAGTGCCTACTATGCACAAGGCTCTGGGTTCAATGCCCAACACCAAAAAAAAAAAGAAAATGAAGTCCAAAACAGAATGTGAAACTGCAAATTTCTTAGGCTGAGTACTTTTCAAGAGTAATTTTTTAAAAAGTTTTTATAACTTCTGAATTTCTAGGCTGCCCATTTTCCAGAAAAGTAACATGAGATCAGAAGACAAATCCTGGGTGCAATGTGTTCCCACTCTGTGGAAAATGAGGTCTCAGTGCTGTACATGATTGATATCTCATATGTTAAAAGTGGCCCAGAATGATTTATGAAAGGATCTGACCTTGAACTAGACTTTGCACAGTCACCCTTGTCCCTGCTGATGTCAGTAGCTTGCTTTGCTGTCTCGATGGCCATGGTGGAAACATCGCAAGCCAGGGTAGCCTCTGATACGCTATTTTAAGTGGAGCTTCTTGTCGTCTTTGGAGAACAACACTGCACAACAAACAAGACTTCCTGGGCCACGACAGCAACAGACCGCAGCCTCATCAGGACAGAGGCCCAGCAGCAGCCACCCTCTAAGTCCTCTAAAATCCAGTCTTTGACACTCTCTTGTCTTTGCTCCGTATCACATGTGCTTATGGAGTTGTAGATACTTTGGTCATAGATTTCATAAATATAAACCATTTACATCTTTCCAATTTCCAGTTCTAATTCCTAAGCCAATGTCCAAAGAATGCTGTCAGGAGTGTCATGGATTCTCAAGATCAAAAAGTTTTTCCTTTAGTGTTAGGCATGTTTCTTTCCTATATTCACGACCAGGAATCCTTCCCTCTCAAGTCATTAACAATTTACTAAGCAGGAATCCCCAGACTAATGCTGCTAGGCGTTTCCATGAACCACCTAAGAAACAGAATAAAACCTACTGTGGACTTAATTCCCACCCAGACTCATACCCAAAAGCATTAGAGTCCAGAGTCTGACATTTTTCTGCTAATTACCACTGAAGGATGACTCTGAATGGCACAGAAACCTGTCGCTGCACTCAGGACTGGACTTGATGACCCATTCTGATGAGCCTAGGGAGACTCAACTTCTCATGGCCTGCTTGGACCAGAGTGAATGATGCGGGTGTCTTACAGAGTCAGTGCCAGGTAGTATACATTTATTTACATTTATTAAGTAAAACATGTACTTTGGAAAGGATGTTGAAAACTGTTAGGAGCTGAAAACTTTTGAGGTCTGCTTAAAGACAGTGTTCATTGCCTTACGTGTCATATGAAATCTCTTGAACAGAGATCCTTGCATTTCTCAGACAACAAATAAAAAATTGTAACATAAAATATTAGCATAAACATTAATACTATTTTGTCACCTGCTCCAATATCTAGGTTTAAGATCTTGGCAAAGGGAACTGTGTGTGTGTGTGCGTGTGTGTGTCTACGTGTATATTTCTGGAGCTAGAAATAAAAGGAAGGACTAAACATACAGAACAAATCATCACCCTAATAAGTACACTCTTAAATTCAAAATGTCCAAGTGGTGATTACAAAAGGCCAGCTGGAGGAAGACAAGCCGTTGCTTTCTGGTCCCTGCTTCACCTGTCCCATGTGGCTGCTCAGCCCTGGGATGCCAACATCATCAACGGAACACAGCATTCTCTCCTGCCTGAAAATGCTGTCTGTAAAGCAAGAGGAAGGTGGGAAGGCAAAACAAAGCCAAACAGCGCCTAGTCACGGAAGGGTCATGTGGCAACCTCAAGGACACCGATTTTCAACCTGCGTGGGCTTCGGAGGACAGGGCGAGGGACCTCTCACCGAGCACACACTGGGTCTCCTGCACAGGCTTACCCAGCTCCCCTTTCTGCTTACAATCTGTAATCCAGACACACCCAGCAAACAGCATCTGCTCCCCTAGTCATTCCTCCGAAGTGGCTAAGACAGACTTTTTTCTGGAGAGTTTGGAAAATTGGGGGGCAAATTTCTGCCAATAGGCTGAGCAGTGGCCATCTGCTGAAGCCAGCAACAGGAAGGAAAGAAAGGGGGAGAAAAAGAGAAGAACCAGAGATGGGGAGAGGGAGGGAGGGAGGAAGAGAGGGTACTCAGGTGGTCTCTGCTACCTGCCATCACTGGACACCATTCAATAGTACCCAGGCCAGGGCCTGCCACACGACTGGGCAAAGATTTCTGGGGAAGGTTTGGAAAGCTGGCAGTCACTGCTTCTAAGATTTGAGACAGTCCTTACCAAACCTCTCTAAAAACTGCACCACGGCTTAAAAGACAAATATTCAAATACTTGTACATGTATATTCATCACAGCACTGTACTCAAAAGACAAAGATGGAAATGACCTGCGTACCCATTAGCAGATGAATGGATACAAATGCCATAGAGCTGTATTTGGCAATATTAGCCAGTGGGAAAAAGGAAGTACTGATAAACAATGCAATCTGCGGGAACCTGGGAAACATTAAGAAGCCAGACACAAAAGGCTGCATGATTTCATATCTATAAAATATCTGGAATAGGTAAATCCACACAGAAAGCAGCCAGGAGCTGAGAGGAGAGCAGAAGGGAGAATAACTGCTCACAGGACAGCGTTTTCTGTAAAGGAGATGAGAAGGTTTGGGGACTAGACAGAGGTGCTGTCTGCACAATGCTGTAAATACACGAAGGCCCCCAAACGGTGGCTTTAAGATAGTTAATTTCATGCTCTGTGAATTTCACCTCAATTAAAAAATATTATACCCAGAAGGTTTGCTTGTGAGCCTATTTCCCTAATTTAGTTGTAAACTTTAACTTGGTGAAGAGTGTTATGAGAAATCTTTAACTGGCTGTGGTCACCAGGCACACATGGGTTCTTGCCAAGGGGGGAACCATACTTGATTCTACGTCAGCTCCTCAGATTCAGGACTCATTAGAAAATAGCTGCTTGTTTACTCTATTCCAAAGTAAGGAAGAAAAAAAGGGGGGTAGAATGTCAGCTTCTGTGCATTCCTCATGTGACCAGTCACTGTATACACATGGCAGAAGGTCAGAGCGAGGACAGACTTCAGTGAGACTTCAGTCTGGAGAGGTCTTTCATTTCACTTTGTAAAATTAACATTATTTTGTTTTTGAGATACTTTGGTTTTACATAGATAAAAACACAAGGTAAATTTTTTTTTCATATAATAAAAATCATTTTCCTTCCCTCCATTACCCATTTCCCTCTCTCCTTGCCTAGGCACAGCTACTAAAAGCAATTTTTCAAATATACTTTCAAGGAAAATCTCTAGGAATATACAACTATAGGGATAAATAGGAATATACAGTCCTTTTGAACAACTAAGGACTTTTTACTGCTACTTAAAAATTAAAATTCAACCAGGAAAATGACTACTATTCCAACCATTAAAATTCCAGCTTTACTGATAAGTTAGTTATTATGTAAGACACATATCTACTGAAATGAGAACAGCAAACAGCAAAATGCCAATAGCTTTCTATTCACTGAAAGTTCTTTATAACAAATCCCTGAGTGGTACCTGTTCCCTGCAAAAAGCAGGAACTTGTCTTCCTTTCTTACAACTGATGTAACTCTGACTCAGGTGAAGTGAGAAGAGGCATCACACTGGGATCTCTGTTAGAGACGTCAGCCTGACAAATCTGAAAATGAAAATTCCTCTTTTTTTTTTTTTGTAAATTTTTTATAATTGTAAACAAATAGGATACATGTTGTTTCTGTTTGTACATGGAGTAAAGGCTACCATTTGTGTAATCATAAATTTACATAGGGCAATGTTGTTTGTTATTTTTCCCTTCCCCCACCTCTCCCACCCCTCTTTTCCCTGTATACAGTCCTTCCTTCCTCCATTCTTGCCTTCCTCCCTAACCCTAACCCTAAACCTAACCCTAACCCTAACACTAACCCTTCCCACCCCCCATTATGTGTCATCATCCGCTTATCAGGGAGATCATTCGTCCTTTGGTTTTTTGAGATCGGCTTATCTCACTTAGCATGATATTCTCCAATTTCATCCATTTGCCTGTAAATGCCATAATTTTATCATTCTTTATGGCTGAGTAATATTCTATTGTATATATATATACCACAGTTTCTTTATCCATTCATCAATTGAAGGGCATCTAGGTTGGTTCCACAATCTGGCTATTGTGAATTGAGCAGCCATGAACATTGATGTGGCTGTATCTCTGTAGTATGCTGATTTTAAGCCCTTTGGATATAGGCCAAGGAGTGGGATAGCTGGGTCGAATGGTGGTTCCATTCCAAGCTTTCTGAGGAATCTCCATACTGCTTTCCAGAGTGGCTGCACTAATTTGCAGCACCCCTAGCAATGTATGAGGGTACCTTTTTCCCCACATCCTCGCCAACACCTATTGTTGCTTGTGTTCTTGATAATCGCCATTCTAATTGGGGTGAGATGGAATTTTAGGGTAGTTTTGATTTGCATTTCTCTTATTACTAGAGATGTTGAACATTTTTTCATATATCTGTTGATTGCTTGTAGATCTTCTTCTGTGAAGTGTCTGTTCATTTCCTTGGCCCATTTGTTGATTGGGTTATTTGTATTTTTGGTGTAGAGTTTTAACACACCTCACCCCTCTGGAAGGAACCCCAGGCTACTCTGCGAATTCCGCTCCCCCAACACCTTCCCCTACCCAGGAGAGAGCCACACCGGAACTGCCACACCAGGCCAAAGGCCTTGCTCTGAACTCTGGGAGAGGGGCCCACCCTGGTCCATCACAAAGTGGGGCGATGCTTTCCCTGACACCTCCACTTCTCCTTAAAAACTTGTGATTCTGTTATCAACAAATTGATCTCAAGCAATCACTAACCATTTCCCCTTGTGAAATGAGAAAATAAAAGTGAGTTTAAATATGCGAGAGTACCTCACTTCTCGTGGGCCTGTGTACTGGTGTATAATTGTACCGAACCACAAAGCCATCTTTAGTAGGGCCAGACCCCACCAGTGGATCCTGGGAGGAGAGATTTACTCCCTCAAAAGCTTTCAGTTCACACACAAAATGGACATTCCCATGCTTACCATGTGCACAGTGCTTGTCAGAAGAGCAAGTCTTGCCTTTAAGTAGCTCCTATCCTGGTGGAAGAGATCAATGTAGCAAGAACAGGTGTATGTGACAATTACTGCCATAATAGACATTTAAGGCACAGCTTTTTTGGGAACATGGGGACCACTGTGTCAAGGGCCTAAGCAAATTCAAAGCTTTCAGCCTTTTGTGTGACATTCAGAAGATGGAATTTTGAAAAAAACGACACATAAACAAAGTGCTATGGGAAGAATGTGTATAAAATTGTACACGTTTACAAGTGCACACAAACCTACAGCACTCAGAGAAATATCCAGAATGTTCACCAAAATGTTCACAGAGGGGATCTCTTGGTGCTGGGACTTAGGTGCTTCTCATCTTTCTTTGCACCTTCCTGTACTGTTTGTATTGTTTTACCAAAAAAAAACACTTAAAACCAATCATTTTAAAAGAGGAGATGTGAGTTAGTTTCAAGGTAGAGCAGGCTTTTGGTTCAATTTCCAGAATTTTTATCTAGAACAGTAAGTGGAAGGTTTTGCATAAGAAAGACAACAGGGTCCTTACAGTCAATGAATTTATTCTCTTGGGAGTGGAGGTGGCCACTCATGGAAAAATTAAAATGCAGCCCACATGTACTGATTGATATCCCATGATGCCTTAGCTGGAGAAGTGCGTCATAGTAATGCAACATGGTAACTGTGTGAGAATTTTGCTGGTGCCTAGAACAGTGCCTAGAACTTAGTAGGTCCTCAGTGAGGTGTTTGAGGAATGAGTGAAGGACACCTTAGATCTTTAACAAAGCCCTTTCATTCGCCCTAATCAACTTTCCTCACAGCCAATACCTGTAAACACGATTACCAGTGTCTTCCCAGCCCTAATCCAAAATATTTTATTTTGCACCCCACGATCACCATCACCCCCTGGAACATTCCAGAATGTGGTTTTCAACCGGTCTTCCTCTAGGTTAAAAGCCATCCTCATGAACTCCATGTTGCCAAACTCCTCAAGGCCTTCCTACACCTGCCCCCTGCTCTGTCCTTCCAGGTTCATTTCTTAAGATAGAACAGTGTGGCCTAGGGTCCCCCTGCCCAGCTTCTTAAGTTTCCCATGCCCTCAGGCAGACTGTGTTCCCAAGCAGCACTGCAGCTAGGCCTCCTTACAACCCCTTCAGGTAGACAAAGGCCTGGAGGACCTGAGACCACACTGCTCGGACCTGGGTGCAGGGGTGGAATTTGAGTCCACGTTCTTAACCTTTATGCCCTTCCCCTGAATCCAAGTTCAGGCTCCAGCCTCACAACTCCCTTAAAGAACAACAGCCAGCGCTAAGCCACGCTTACAACGTGCCCTGAATCTTTGAAGCATTTCATTCATTAATCTCCGCAAGGGGAAGATCTCTTTTTGGGGATCCAGCTATAAACCCATTGCTGTGAGTCAAATCCATGGGCTGTAAGTGTGGAGGTGTTCCTGGCTCCATTGGGTTTTACACTGGTGGAAAATATTAAAGGCAGCTATCAGGAGCAGCAAAGGAAGAAAAACAGATGTACAAGAAATGGGGGGGCTGAGACTGTCATTCACAAAAATTAAGAAACAATGCCTTAATCATAAGTCATGGTTAGTATTGTTAAGTTATAAGTAAACAGCACTTTAATGCATTTACTCATTTCATTATACAAGGTAGGTAACCTATGACCACCCCATTTTAAAGATGAGAAAATGGAGGACAGAGATTGCTCGTGAGTAGAAAAGCCAGGATCTGGCCCAGGGAAGAACTTCCCCACTGCACCTATGGCTGAGTGCTTCAGCAGACAGTTCCTACTCAAAGTGCAAATGATGTTTTGAGAAAGAACATAAAGATAAATGAAAATTATCTTGCAACTGTGAAGAGCTGTTACACCAAACAGAAAAGTGAAATAATTGAAAACATCTTCCTCCCCGTTGAAAACACACACGTGACTCTTTATTTGAAAAGAGTTAAATTTGGTCCAACTACAGCGTTTGCCCTGATACCTGTAGGAGATCCAGCTGCAGTCAGCATAATGATGATGCTATATCTGGAGGTCTAAGTACAGGAGGGAAGGGAGAAAGACAGGCTTGGAAGTATTTGTGTGTGGGTGTTCATCATGTCAATCGCCAAACCCACATGCAATCAGACACTAGTCAGACACCCTCTGAAAGGGGAAGGGTGATGGTAGACAGCAGCCCACTCCTGCTCAGGTGCCTGAAATAGACTGGAGCCGTGGAGGAAACAACAATCCAAGCCTGACGTGTTTCCATGCTGCTTCTTGGGGATCCAGTCGGTGGGAATCCAGTCCCTCGGGTACTGGTAAATATACCAAGAACAAGGTGGAATTAAGCTGCAGAGGACTGTCCTTAAATGAAAGGTAGAGGATAACGTCTTCTGTGCATGTTTTTTAACAGTATGAATCGGCTAGCAAAGTTAACGCTCCTCACAGCCCTAGGAGGTACTTTTCACCATCTCCACTGGGGATCACCTTGATTGCTTATGGAATCGAATGCACTGGGCTGGGAGCAACCATTTTAACTAATTCATGGCAATATCTCTTATTGAATCATCTTGCTTCTAGGAATAACCTCCTGAGGGGTGCTGTTTACTGAACTTTGACACAACAGGGAGACGAGTGTGGCATGAAGAAAGTGCACAGCCTCGGGATCAGGACACTCAGACCATCTGCACACCCGTCAGGTCAGCTCTGAGGCTCAGTAACCCGTTCCTGAGAATCAGAGAGGGACACCACATGGTAAAATAAGTATCAGGGAGGGGCCTGGCATCTGGAGCCAGAAGGCCAGGACATGGGCCCATGTGATGTTGGGCAAATTACTTGACTGCTATGACCGTTTGTTTCTTCTTCTGTGAACACGTAGTTAGTACCTATAGGGCGTGAGAGGATTAAATGAGTTAATAATGTAAATTGGTTCCAGAGTGCTGGCACACCATGAGGTAGAAAATAGGGCCAAAGGTTTGAAGAATTGTTTTGAGGAGGAAGGAAGTCCTGAGCAGAGGGCTCTAGAGGGAGGTCTTCCTAAACCAGAACACACAGACATGGTGGCCACTGAGCACCTGAAGCCGGAGCTTTATTCAGCAAACTCAAAGGAAGAGTATTTGGTGTGAATTCTCCTCACATCCTCCACGCCAGCTCCTGCTTCCCACTCTGCCCTGCTTCTGTCCCTCTCCCCCGGGTTTCATCTCCTAGCCAGTGATCAAGGGTACGCGTCCACAGAGTGTGAAATAAACCTGGTTCAGAGGAGCAAACTCACTTCCAAAGAGAACATTTTAAAGGGAAAAGAGGATCTCGGCCCTTAGATATATTTCATGTACTCTGTGAACGTTATCAAGAAAAGAATTTTACACTAAAAAAAATGATCATTTTCTGCTTCTATATAGGAAGCCCTTTGCCAAGTTTAAAAAGTCATTGGATTTTTTTTTTTTTAAAGTAGGAACTGAAGTCATGCCAGAGTAGTTTTGATGTACGAGGCAATTCTTGGAAAATCACAAATAACAACCAAATGCTTTCTAACATGGTCCACGGAATTTCAGAAACTCACTACAAATTCCCATTGCTATAGTATGTGTGCGCCTGCCTCCGGGGTACTCTGCATGTGTGTATCCATATATAAGAGCCCTCCTCTTCACAGACACCCACACACCCTTTAAGTGGCTGTGAGTACTTACCTAAATAGATAAGTACTTCTTAAAAATAAAAACGTTCTGACCCAAAGCAGCTGCCTCGGAGTGGGATTTCGCCCACGGAAGGAAAGAGGAAAGTAGAATTGGGCCCAACCACCAGCATATCAGCAATGATGGTTAAATCCAGTATTAAAAATGCAATGGATCTAAGTTTGGTTACATTTTTCACTTAACAACTTTAATTTTTATGTGTATAACATGTGTGTCATATAAAACTGGAAATTATAGATGTACCCAAAAATTTTAATAAAAATTAATTATTTTGGTGGTGCACATTGCATGGCCTGGGAGGACTGAAGGTCGTTAAAAAGAATCTACTTCTGTTTCTTAAGCCAACTAATAAGAAATATTAGATGAAACAAAATAGCAAAAATTTAGGGGCCCAAAGAACTGACCCTACCTCAGCATCTGACCCGACCTCATCTTTGGAACCTTGAGTACATCCATTGGCCTCCATTTTCTCATCTATCTAAACAGTGGACCAAAGGACAATTTGAGGACACATTCACCCCTATTGCAAGCCTTATGACCATGATTCTCTGCCACAGCTGTCATCAGATCCAAGGACTCTTAGAAGCCTCCTTTTCTTAACTAGATGGAAGAATTCCTCCAAAGTTTTTAGGAGCGAATTTTCACGATAAACTCTCCTAAATAATGGGGTGGGGGTGACTAATGGGGCCACCTTCCCAACGACCTGGGGCTAACTGCTTCTCTTGGGCATGGGGCAGGTAAAAAGCAAAGGACTTGAAACCCCACGAGGGGCCCAGTGTTGTGTCTTGCTGTGTAGTGGTCACCTACCCAGACTGCTGCCATTTATTCATAGGTCACATAAATACACATGCTTAGGATCTAGTCCTTTGTCCTGAAGGGATTTCCTTCTTTCCTTCCGATGGTCAAGATCCAATCTCTGTGCAAATGCTTTGGTAAGAACATTCTTATTTTTATAAAAGTATACATCTTCCATTTCAATGGGAAGATTTGGAATCATTGTTATAAATTGCACAGAATTCCTTTGGAGTGGCGATGATTTATCTCATTCTTATGTATTAAGACTCACAGAGCTTAAAGAGGATTTATTCCAGGTTTCCCAAAGTCTCCTAATGCCCCAGGAAAAGAGATGAAGTAGAGCTTCTTAATTTGGTACCCAGAGTTCAGAATAAACTTGACTTGTAAAATTATCAGCTGATCTACCTGGAGTTATTTCAGATGGATTTATTAGAAGAAAAGTACAACTGGCCACCATATTGGGGAAGGGAGAGGAAAACTGGTTCTCTTTGGATCCCCACACATCAGACAAGCCCTTGTCATAAATAAATGAATCCCCTGATGTGTGTCAAACGCCTGCTTCTTTTACTTCCTTCAAATCTTGAGTGCTACCTTTTGAGAGAGGCCTTCTCTGATTGGCCCATAGAAATGCAGTACCTTGACTCTGCTTTAATTTTCTGTCTGTCTTCATTTTCTTCACACATTAGATATTTTTGTGTACCCATTTGTCTACGTGCTCATAAGCAAGCAAGCCTCCTGAGGTGGGAGAGGTGGTTTTGCTCCTCTATCTCTAGTTCAGAGAACACACGTGTCAGTACTAAGGAAGTTCTCAGATGAAGAAATGCCAGAGTCCTCAAGGTGAATAAAGTGTTATTCAAGAGTAAATAGAAATGGCTGCATCTGTACATTAGGCGAGCAGAGATAGCTATTCCAACACATCCCCACCAAATGTTCTCCCATCTCAACCTCTATGATGGGCATTTTCAGTGTAAGGTTTTTATAATTATTTCTCATTCATGGATTGTCAAAAAATGACAGTTTTATGTCCAACTCTATTTATGGCTTTGTGAAGTAATAGAGATGCTTCCCCCTGCCTGGATTTGAGTGGAGGCTTCACCAAACATCACATTTTACAATGGAAAATGCCCTGGAAGGACTGGTCTTGGCTCTAGCTAACAGGGTTTCTCAAGAAGGAAGGAACCTTCCCAAGCCACCCTAGCCCTTGAACTACAGAGGTATTCATGCCATCGGATCACCATAGCACTTACTGCTGGAGCAGGTGACTTCATTAGGGCTGGAAGACATGGGCTGTGCACACAGTTGACAAAGGCAGTCTCTCCCATTGAACGTGACTCGATCTCCAGGTGGAAACGGGCGCCTGGAGATGGAAAGAGAGTTCTCAGGGTTAGTCCTGCAATTTCATTCCTCTTCTTTACCTCTTCAACTTGCCCTCTGGTGCGCATTTATTTATTGGAGGAGCACCAACTAAAAATGTCTGAAATGCAGTCGTGCCCAAGCCGGCCAGCTGGATGTGGTCCAAACAAATAAATGTACCTCATTATGAGTAGAAAAGAGAATGCACTGGCTTTTATGGGCGACTAGATAGTAAAATGGAATGATTTACCTCCACTCCTTGGTGGAGGGATGTCCCAACAAGTCACCCGGCAGGCACACAGGACAGTAAATTTCCAAATGGAAAATCTTCACCAAGAAACCTTTTAAATGCCATGAATTCCAGCTGAAGTTCAGGGCCCCTCCCCAGCAAAACTGGTTATAGGCCAAGCTTGAACTCTTTCGGTTCCATGGAACCACACCCAGAGTGCTGTGATAACTCTGCTGAGTTAGATTTTGTCCTTCCTGGACATCTGAATGTTGCACAGTCCTGGGGACCCAGTCCCATCCCTCCTAAGCCAAGACAAACTGGACAGGCTGTAAATATCTGTTTAAGAATTAATAGTAGCTTCTTTTCAGAAAGACACTTTCCTTTCACATTAGACATTTATCAATAACAACACATTGCTTCAAATACTGCCTTCTTCATGTGTTACTAATTTCTCCTCCCAGTTCACCAGCAGACAGCCTTTAAAAACAAGTCATTAGTTAACAGACAAAGGACACAGTTTCCATTTCTATTAACTTGCAGTTGGCTAATTTGCCAACCATCTTCGTCAACATGAATTTTCTAATGTGTGACGCTGTCAATTAGGAAATGCGAAACTCACAACTAGAGATTATGAATCAGAGTGAGAAACAATAATTTAGAGCAAGTCTGATCTTCTGGACATTAGTTTTTATTTTCCCAGCTGCTATCTCCCCTTTCAGTCACCCCTCTGTGGTCTAACAGCTGGTGACTGACTATAATAAACACGCACAGGTAAACTTGGACTTACTCCACAAATGTGCCTGGTACCAGTGATTAAGAAGGGTTTTATATTCTTATACCCTCACATATTATTAAAAGTCCTAAGGAGAGGGGTTCCCTCTCTACTGTGGTGCTATCACTTTCCTTTATCTACATAAGCCCCAGAGAGGGTAAGTGACTTGCCTGCATTGACCAGTAATGGAGACTAGATAGTTGCAGATGGCAACTGTCTTCTTTTATATATATATAAGTTTTGGTTGTGGAGGAACCTTTATTTTTATTTATTTATTTTTACGTGGTGCTGAGACTCGAACCCAATGCCTCTATATATGCTAGGCAAGCCTCTACCACTGAGCCACGACCCCAGCCCCTTCACTCGGTCTTTAAGAAGCAAAATCACTGCTCTCGTGGATGCCAGTGGGCCTATTGCTTCACACTGATGAGCTAAACCTGAACGGGACTCGAGTCCATCCTGTAAGGAGCTGAAGGGCCCCTCAACACAGCAACGCAACAAGCACAGGTTCTTCTGCCTCTGAGGAGGGCCAGGACTGGGGTGAGGCCATCAAGGCACCTATAGCTCAACATGTCGGGAAGTCCACTCTCAGGGCTGAACGGCACTCTCACGACCCCCAGAAAGAGCCCCCTTTAGATCATGCACTCCAGGAGCCTCGCTTACCTCCCCTGAGTCCAGGCCTCGCTTCTGATCCACACTTATTTTTTTAGACCTGAATCCCACACGATTCTTCTATAGCACAAGCCAGAGACCAGGGCTCAAGATGTGGCCAGACCTTTTGAACATCAAGTTTTGTAGCTTGTAACACCCTTTCCAGTATTTTCCTCCTTCCCTATGTCCTCTGATCTATGGGCTCTCTTCCTTCTGTTATTTGAAAGAATGACTGTAATAGGAGGAGGAGCACTAGACCTGAGTTCAAATCTTAGCCTTCCACTGTTAACCTACAAAAGTCCCTTAAACTTTTAGACTCAGTCATTCGAAAATAGGGTTATTAATTGCAGATTGACTTCACAGAATTGCCAAGAGGGTTAAGTTAAATTCTATATAAACACAACCTGTAAGCCCAAAGGAGGCCTCGATTCAGGTAGAATTGTCATCATCTAGAAGAATAAGCAGCCGTGGTTCTATAATACAGGCTAAGCAACCTTAATCCACAAATCTGAAATGTTCCAAAATCTGAAACATTTGAGTGCCAATAAAATGCCGTGGTGGAAAATCCCACAGCTATCCTCAAGTGGTCACAGTCAAAATGCAGGTGCACTAAAAATATTGTATAAAATTACCTTCAGACTATGTGTGTAGGTGCCTACAAGACAAATGAATTCCATATTTAGACTTGGGTCCCCAAGATATCTACTATGCAAATGCTCCAAAATCTGAAGAAAAAAGTCTGATATCCCAAACACTTCTACTCCCAAGAATTTTTGAGAAGAGATATTCAACCTGTAGCAATAGCATGCACATCTGCTGGTTGGTAAATGTTTGGTCATTAGTACAACGATTTTAAAACAACGGTCTCTCAGGATCAGGAACAGAAGGGCTCTCGGAGTTACCTGGACCACGGCCTTCTAAGGGAGCTGGGTAACATCACACTTGGGAACCCTCCAGAAACTACTAAAATGGCATGCGAGTATTAGGAGAAAAGCAGGCTAGAAACGGATATTTTAAAAGAGACTCCAGCCCCACCCCACCCAGCGAGTTCCAGTGACCAGCCAGACTTGGGAAAACTCTCTCAGCTAGGACACAACCCCTTCTCTACAGCTGAGGCCACTGCCTTGAAAAAGCTAATCATATAGGTCTCAACTCACCCCAGGAAGTGGGACTAGAACCTGGGTCTCCTCGGTGCCAGCCCAGGATCCTTAAAGGGAGGAGTCAGGA
The DNA here is from genome assembly GCF_902686455.1 of Sciurus vulgaris. Classification (NCBI taxonomy): domain Eukaryota; kingdom Metazoa; phylum Chordata; class Mammalia; order Rodentia; family Sciuridae; genus Sciurus; species Sciurus vulgaris. The sequence goes on along the minus strand of NC_136464.1, from coordinate 15,922,802 downwards.
TGGAATTTCACTTTTGATTAAATAAGAAAAATGATCAACTTATGAATCTAGAATTTCTTAATTATGATCTTTAAAATATATAATTAAGAAATGGGGGGTTTTCAAGATGGCGGCCTAGAGGGTGGCTGCATTACGTGTTGCTCCAGAACTCAGGATTCAAGAGAGGAGATATTGAGACGCTTGGGACCAACTCAAAGTAGCCGGGTGACTCTCACCCCCTGGGGGGGCATCCCGGATGGGACGGGGGTCCCGGAACGCAGGAAACTTTGTGAAGTAGAACTGCCGGCGAGACGCCCCTCCCCCCGCTGGAGCGCCATAGAGGAGGCCGGTCGGCACAGCGCTGGGACTCGGAGCAGCCACTGGGGCTCCGGCGGCTGCCCGGGGGAGGAGTGGCGGGGAGAACTGTGTGGACTCAGGACACCGGGGCCTGCCCTGAGGAGGAGGAGAGGAGCGTGGCCACTTGGATTCGGAGAGACTGCGCCAGAGCTGCAGGCGGTTGCCAGAGGAGAAGCCGCGCGGCGAGCTGTTTGGAATCAGAACGACGCTTCTGAACCCCGGGGCCTGCCCTGAGGACGAGGAGGAAGAGGAGCAGCCGCTTGGATTCGGGCGACTATACGGGAACTACAGGCGGTTGCCAGAGAAGGGGCTGCGTGGCGAGCTGTTTGGACCCTGACCACTTCTGAACCCCGGGGCCTGCCCGGAGGAGTAGGAGAAGGAGGAGAAGGAGCGCGGCGGGTCCTTTGGACTCGCAGTGACTGCATTAGCGCTCCAGGCGGCTGCTCAGAGGAGAAGGCGAGTGAGGAAATCTGCAATATCTCAGCGGTCCACTGATATCTGAACAACATGAGAAAACAAGGAAAGAAAATGCTGCAAACAAATCTAGATGTTACATCAATAAAACCCAATGACAGCATGGCAGAAGAAATGACAGAAAAGGAGTTCAGAATGTACATAATTAAAATGATCAGAGAAGCAAACGAGGAGATGAAAGAGCAAATGCAAGCATTGAATGATGAGATGAAAGAGCAAATGCAAGCATTGATTGATCACACCAATCGACAGTTAAAAGAGCAAATACAGGAAGCAAAAGATCATTTCAATAAAGAGTTAGAGATATTGAAAAAAAACCAAACAGAAATCCTTGACATGAAGGAAACAATAAACCAAATTAAGAACTCCATAGAAAGCATATCCAATAGGATAGAACACCTGGAAGACAGAACCTCAGACATTGAAGACAAAATATTTAACCTTGAAAACAAAGCTGAACAAACAGAGAAGATGGTAAGAAATCATGAACAGAATCTACAAGAACTATGGGATATCATGAAAAGGCCAAATTTAAGAATTATTGGGATTGAGGAAGGCCTAGAGAAACAAGCCAAAGGAATGAACAACCTATTCAATGAAATAATATCAGAAAATTCCCCAAATCTGAAGAATGAAATGGAAAATCAAGTTCAAGAGGCTTACAGGACTCCAAATACACAAAATTACAACAGACCCACACCAAGGCACATTATAATGAAAATACCGAACATACAAAATAAAGACAGAATTTTAAAGGCTGTGAGAGAAAAGAACCAAATTACATTCAGGGGGAAACCAATACGCATATCAGCAGATTTTTCAATCCAGACCCTAAAAGCTAGAAGGTCCTGGAACAACATTTTTCAAGCCCTGAAAGAAAATGGATGCCAACCAAGAATCTTATACCCAGCAAAACTTACCTTCAAATTTGACGATGAAATAAAATCCTTCCATGATAAACAAAAGCTAAAAGAATTTACAAAAAGAAAGCCAGCATTACAGAACATTCTCAACAAAATATTCCATGAGGAAGAGATGAAAAACAAAGAAGCAAATCAGCAAAGGAAGGAATTATCCTAAAGGAATTGTCAAATAAAGGAGGAAACAAGTTGTGTCAAACAAATAAATAAACAAAATTTTAAAAATGAACCAAATGACCGGGAAACCAAATCATTCCTCTATAATAACCCTGAATGTTAATGGCCTGAATTCATCAATCAAAAGACATAGACTGGCAGACTGGATTAAAAAGAAAGATCCAACAATATGTTGCCTGCAAGAGACTCACCTCATAGAAAAAGATACCCATAGATTAAAGGTGAAAGGATGGGGAAAAACATACCATGCACATGGACTCAGCAAAAAAGCTGGAGTATCCATCCTCATTTCCGATAATGTGGACTTCAAGCCAAAGTTAGTCAGAAGGGATAAAGAAGGTCATTTCATACTGCTTAAGGGAAGCATAAATCAGCAAGATATAACAATCATAAACATCTATGCCCCAAACAGTGGCTCATCTATGTATGTCAAACAAATCCTTCTCAATTTCAGAAACCAAATAGACCACAACACAATAATACTAGGTGATTTTAACACGCCGCTCTCACCACTGGACAGATCTTCCAGACAAAAATTGAGCAAAGAAACCATAGATCTCAACAACACAATCAATAATTTAGACTTAACGGACATTTATAGAATATTCCATCCAACCAAGAGCGAATACACTTTCTTCTCAGCAGCACATGGATCCTTCTCTAAAATAGACCATATATTATGCCACAAAGCTAATGTTAGCAAATACAAGAAGATAGAGACACTAGCATGTATTCTATCAGATCATAATGGATTGAAGTTGGAAATAAATGAAAGAGTAAAACACAGAAACTATTCCAACATCTGGAGATTAAACAATATGCTATTATATGATGAATGGATAACAGAAGATATTAGGAAGGAAATTAAAAAATTCTTAGAGGTAAATGAGAACAAAGAAACATCATATCAAAACCTCTGGGACACTATGAAAGCAGTACTTAGAGGGAAATTTATTTCATGGAGCGCATTTAATAAAAGAAGTAAAACTCAACAAATAAACAACCTAACACTACAGCTCAAAGCCTTAGAAAAAGAAGAACAGAACAGCACCAAAAGTAGTAGAAGACAGGAAATTGTTAAACTCAGAGCTGAAATCAATGAAATTGAAACAAAAGAAACAATACAAAAAATTGACAAAATAAATAGTTGGTTCTTCGAAAAAATAAACAAAATTGATAAACCTTTAGCCACACTAACAAAGAGAAGACGAGAGAAAACCCAAATCACTAAAATTCGGAATGAACAAGGAAATATCACTACAGACAGGATGGAAATACAAAACATAATTAGAAGCTATTTTGAAAATCTATACTCCAACAAAATAGAAAATTTCGAAGACATCAACAGGTTTCTAGAGACATATGAATTGCCTAAACTGAATGAGGAGGACATAAACAATTTAAATAGACCAATTTCAAGTACTGAAATAGAAGAAGTCATCAAAAGCCTACCAACAAAGAAAAGTCCGGGACCAGATGGGTTCTCAGCCGAGTTCTACAAAACCTTTAAGGAAGAGCTCATTCCAATACTTCTCAAAGTATTCCATAAAATAGAAGAGGAGGGAACCCTCCCAAACTCATTCTATGAAGCCAATATCACACTGATACCTAAACCAGACAGAGACTCATCAAGGAAAGAAAATTTCAGACCAATATCCTTAATGAACATCGACGCAAAAATTCTCAACAAAATTTTAGCAAATCGCATACAAAAACATATTAAAAAGATAGTGCACCATGATCAAGTGGGTTTCATCCCAGGGATGCAAGGTTGGTTCAACATCAGGAAATCAATAAACGTAATTCACCATATTAATAGACTTAAAGTCAAGAATCACATGATTATTTCAATAGATGCAGAAAAAGCATTTGATAAAATACAGCACCCCTTCATGCTCAAAACACTAGAAAAAATAGGGATAGTGGGAACATTCCTTAATATTGTAAAGGCCATTTATGCTAAGCCCATGGCTAATATCATTCTAAATGGTGAAAAACTGAAAGCATTCCCCCTAAAAACTGGAACAAGGCAGGGATGCCCTCTTTCACCACTTCTATTCAACATCGTTCTTGAGACTCTGGCCAGAGCAATTAGACAAACCAAAGAAATTAAAGGGATACGAATTGGAAAAGAAGAACTCAAACTATCCCTGTTCACTGATGACATGATTATATATTTAGAGGAACCTGGAAATTCCACCAGAAAACTCTTAGAACTCATAAGTGATTTCAGTAAAGTAGCAGGTTACAAGATCAATGCCCATAAATCCAACGCATTTTTATACATAAGTGATGAATCTTCAGAAAGAGAAATTAGGAAAACTACCCCATTCCCAATAGCCTCGAAAAAAATAAAATACTTGGGAATCAATCTCACAAAAGAGGTGAAAGACCTCTACAATGAGAACTACAGAACACTAAAGAAAGAAATTAAAGAACACCTTAGAAGATGGAAAGATCTTCCATGTTCTTGGATAGGAAGAATTAATATTGTCAAAATGGCCATACTACCTAAAGTGCTATACAAATTCAATGCAATTCCAATTAAAATCCCAATGACGTACCTTACAGAAATAGAGCAGGCAATTATGAAATTCATCTGGAAGAATAAGAAACCCAGAATAGCTAAAGCAATCCTTAGCAGGAAGAGTGAAACAGGGGGTATTGCAATACCAGATCTTCAACTCTACTACAAAGCAATAGTAACAAAAACGGCATGGTATTGGTACCAAAATAGAAAGGTAGATCAATGGTACAGAATAGAGGACACGGACACAAACCCAAATAAATACAATTTTCTCATACTAGACAAAGGGGCCAAAAATATGCAATGGAGAAAAGATAGCCTCTTCAACAAATGGTGCTGGGAGAATTGGAAATCCATATGCAACAGAATGAAACTAAACCCATATCTCTCACCATGCACGAAACTAAACTCAAAATGGATTAAGGACCTCGGAATCAGACCAGAGACCCTGCAGATTATAGAAGAAAAAGTAGGTCCAAATCTTCATCTTGTTGGTCTAGGACCAGACTTCCTTAACAGGACTCCCATAGCACAAGAAATAAAAGCTAGAATCAACCACTGGGATAGATTCAAACTAAAAAGCTTTCTCTCAGCAAAGGAAACTATCAGCAATGCGAAGAAAGAGCCTACAGAGTGGGAGAATATCTTTGCCAATCATACTTCAGATAGAGCACTATTCTCCAGAATCTATAAAGAACTCAAAAAATTCTACTCCAAGAATTCAAACAGTCCAGTCAACAAATGGGCTAAGGAAATGAATAGACACTTCACAGAAGAAGATCTACAAGCAATCAACAAACATATGGAAAAATGTTCAACATCTCTAGTAATAAGAGAAATGCAAATCAAAACCACCCTAAGGTTCCATCTCACCCCAATTAGAATGGCGATTATCAAGAATACGAGCAACAACAGGTGTTGGCGAGGATGTGGGGAGAAAGGTACACTCATACACTGCTGGTGGGGCTGCAAATTAGTGCAGCCGCTATGGAAAGCAGTGTGGAGATTCCTTAGAAAACTTGGAATGGAACCACCATTTGAGCCAGCTATCCCACTCCTTGGCCTATACCCAAAGGACTTAAAATCTGCATACTACAGAAATACAGCCACATCAATGTTCATAGCGGCTCAATTCACAATAGCCAGACTGTGGAACCAACCTAGATGCCCTTCAATTGATGAGTGGATAAAGAAACTGTGGTATATATATACTATGGAATATTACTCAGCCATAAAGAATGATAAAATTATGACATTTGCAGGCAAATGGATGAAATTGGAGAATATCATGCTAAGTGAGATAAGCCAATCTCAAAAAGCCAAAGGACGAATGATATCGCTAATAAGTGGAGGTTGACACATAATGGGGGGGAGGGAAGGGTTAGAGTTAGGGTTAGGGAGGGGGGCAAGTATGGAGGAAGGAACTACTGTATAGAGGGTAAAGAGGGGTGGGAGGGGTGGGGGGAAGGGAAAAAAATAACAGAATGAATCAAACAACATTGCTCTATGTAAATTTATGATTACACAAATGGTATGCCTTTACGCCATGTACAAACAGAGAAACAACATGTATCCCATTTGTTTACAATAAAAAAAAAAAAAAGAAATTAAAAAATATAAACACACACAAAAAAAAAAAAAAAAAAAAAAAAGAAATGGGCTGGGGCTGGGGAGATAGCTCCGTCGGTAGAGTGCTTGCCTTGTAAGCCCAAGGCCCTGGGTTCGATCCCCAGCACCCCCCCAAAATAAAGGAGAAAAGAAAAAAAAAGAAATAGGCTAATTGCTATGAAACTACTTAATATTGTTGGGAAATATTTGTCCGTATCATCTTGTTAATTAGACGATATTACATCTACCCTTCCAGAGTTGACCTCTCTCTGACTTAGAAACGTGAAACACTGAAAACCAAAACAAAACTCCACTTCTGAATGGTAGTTTCAGACTGGTCAAGTGAGACGCAGCTCGGCTCCACAGGACCTGGGATACCAACCAGAACTGCTCCACACAGTAGCTGGCCCTTGTCGGCAAGTATCCCTCACAACAAGAACAAAATTTCCCACTCACATTTCACAGTTTCCTTCTTCTCTTAGACTGATCATTTTAATCAAACTGGTTTGTGCAGTTAAGTTTTAACCTTGGTAGGTAGATGCCTAGGGAGCAGGGGTTGTCAAACTATTTTCCTAAAAGAAGATTATAAAATGTCTTTATGTGTTTTGTGGACCATATGGTCTCTGTTACAGGTCTTCAACTCTCCACAGCAGCCCTAGACAGTATGCAAAAAAATGGGCGTGGCTGTGTGCCAATAAAACTTTATTTACAAAAACAGGTATTGGGCCTAATTTGGCCCGTGGGCCATAGTTTGCCAACCCCCAGCCAGAAAGAGACTCTTTTAAGCCCAGACACACACTCGTGCATAGGAACTTCCACTTCCAAATAAGCTCTTTCCTTCTAGGCAGTTATCCATTTCCCCCAACATTCTCATTATTCTAAATGTTCTGAGGTCTTGGGCTGGGGTTGTGGCTCAGTGGTAGAGTGCTTGCCTAGCACGTGTGAGGCACTGGGTTCGATCCTCAGTACCACATAAAAATAAGTATAAATATAAAGGTCTAAATGTTTTGAGGTTTTGTTTTGGGCTGCCTTTAGCCTTGGTTTCACGCCACTGAAAGTCATGTCCTGTTACTTTGTAGAGGACATCATGTATAAAGTTTCCCAACTGAATTACATTTTGACTAAAGATTGAAAATCCAACAGGAAGAGACATGTCAGAAAAGAGACATCTAAAAACTAAGTACTACTCAAGACCAAAGGAGACACCCCAAGCTTTACTGGCTAAAACCAGCTTCCTCTGTGGGAGGAAGCTGTAGTCTTGGGCAGATAATCACTTACTTGCAGATCGTACAAGCGAAGCAGTTGGGATGGTAGGTCTTGCCCAGGGCAGTCACCACCTCGCCCTCCACGAACTCCCCGCAGCCATGGCAGCGTGTCCCGTACATCCGCTGGTAGTCCAGAGTGCAGAGATACTCCCCGTTCTTTATGAAGAAGCCCCCTTGGGCCAGGTCACAGCCACACACTGTAGAAAGACAAGTTCACATGTGGTCATCATCTGCCAAGTTGCTGGCATCAGTGGCCTTCGACTGAATGCTGGTTGGTCACTGTGGTTTCAATGGTTTGGGGCTAGGGGAGGGGACAGATACAAAGAGCTATTTATTGCCGGGCTCTGCTTTCTCTCTTGCCTCCCTCCCCTTGAGCAATATGCAATATCTCATACAAGTAAAATCCACTGGCTGGGTCTCAGCCGCTTTCGTGGCATGTCTAAGATTTAGAGGTAACCAAGCAGCCTTTGATGGAAAGATATGCTGGGCTTAGGTTGTCTCAAATATGAACATAGGTGTCCCTGGCAGCTATCAGGAAACGTGCCCATGCTTGCCCACACAACTGCTTGGTTTGGGCCAAGATTGTTACTGAGTTGAGTAATAAATTCCCATTATACCAAAAGCAGTGACTGCAATTTCCAATAGCTATTTTTTCAGACTCTGGAAATACTTTCCCATAGCTATGAAAAATTGAGACATCAAATTTTCTCTTTATGCAGTAAATAGGATAAGTGGACTGACTATTCATGTATTAGAAAGAGAAAGACAAAAATGGACAGGCAAAAGAAGAAAGAAAAGGGGACACGTCTAGGATAAAACTGTCATTCGTGACCTTAGACCATACAAAAGAGAACAGTTTATTGTGTCTGGATTTTGGCATCTCTTTCAAAACTGCACAGCTGTGAAATTTGGAGCTGGTGCAAACAAGCAGGTCTTGGGATGCCAGGGGCTTGGGCTGGGTCTTGCATGTTCAGGCCAGACCTAAGCAGGTCACAACAATTTGTCCCCAAATAAAGCCTAAAGCAAACCCTTGATAGTAAGGATTTTCCACTGACAAACGACTGAGAAGCAACAGCTAAAGCTGGGAATCTCCAGTCTTAATCTCCATCCCCAAGCTTAGGTGACTCCTATATAATTAAGGTCTTAGGCAAACGACCCAGGATTCTTAATGATTCCTGCAAGGGGCTAGAACAGGGTTCCTCTGAAGAGTTCCCATGACTCATTAATGCATCTGATGAACTCATGCAGAACACAGATTCTGATGGAAGTAGTTTCTCCCCCACTCTTGGTTAGCAATCTGAAAGACAGTCAAGGTGACACAGAAGCCACAAACGAGCTTTCCACTGTGGACTCATCCGTCTTTGTTTAGACCAACACTCCACCCCTATGACTTTCTTTGCAATTTATAATTAAGTAACCCAAGATTATGGCTGGAGTCCACCACGCCTGAAACTGACCACACTATAAATACTACTGTGATCATATTCTCTGGAAAACAGCTAGTCCACCACCTGCTGCCTCCTCTAACCTGCCAGCATCTCCTCCTGCCCCACAGATCTCACACCTGCTCCTTCCTTACCAAGTTGGCTGCAGGAGCCCAAGGATGGAACAGCCTCATTCTGATCACAAATTCCTCCAGCAACAAGAAACAATGGGGGTTGGGGGGCTGCCCCAGAAAACCTCGCACATGCGGGGCAAGTGCTCTATCACTGGGCTACCTCCCCAGCTTGGGAACACAATGTTTAAATTTAATTGAATCCTGTCTCAAACCTGGCAGGGCCTACCAGTTTCATTCCTTAGGGACATTAGCAGTTCTGATGACTCAGCTACTCTTCCAAAATTGGCTATTTCTCAATCTTTGGATCACTAGTCCTTCTTTTTATTCCCTCCTCCAATCACCTTGTCTGGGTATAAAAATTCACAGATTATTTATAAAAAGATCTGGTGGCAACAGGATCATCTTTATGCTAATATTACGTTGTTGAGACAGTTTCAAAGCAAACACGGAAGGCAGTAGAATTTCTTTGTGCCTTCCTAGGGTCCCTCTCCATGCTGTCTTTCCTGGTTCACAAGATTTTCTGAACCTACTAGAGCCTTTATTAAAAAAAAAAAAAAAAAAAAAGACTTTGTTAAGAGATGCCAAACTTCACCCCATTGTGTGGCTTCTCCCCTGAATTCAAAGCAGTGGCCCAAGTTGGCTCACCAAACCGTATCCTCTTTTTCCTGATGTTTAGGGCAGCAAGAAAACCAATGTTTAAAGAGAAACTCACCAGGGCCTGAGTCCTTATGGGGCAGCGAGAGGGAGAGTTCACATGGCCAACGCATGAAATACTATTTTTACCTTCCTAAGATTGGAATGGTGGTGACATGGGTTCAGGTTCTTTCCTCTTTTGCTTTCCTGGCTCCTCCTCCTCATCTCTGACAGTTCCTGCTCGGTCTCAGCAGCCACGCCCCTAAATACAGGTAACCCCCAGGGGCACTACCTCCTTTTCCTAAAATTTAAGGCTTCCTGGGAACAGACCTCACCACTGCAGCTGGGATTTCGTGCAAAGGATTCTCAAATCAGTGAGCTCTGTCTTGGGGGGTCTCCTGCAGGCCTCAGACCCAGATCTGCAGCTGCACACATAGCACAGCCTGTCTCAAGCCCAGCATTTCCAAACAGGTCCTACCCTCTCGGCTCCCCTACACCTCACCCTAAAATCGCCTTTACTCTTCCGTTTCCTTGCAATAAATCAGCCGCTGCAGCCCTTCTCCCTTCTTACACCAATATTTTCAACTGGCCACTAAATCTAATCTAGTTCTTCAGTAACATGTTTCTTGGGTCCATTTCCTCTTCTGCCTTTTAGCTGTCACTAGGCAGACCCTGCCCTTCCACATGGTTCTTCTGCACTGAATTTTGTTATAATGGTATTTGCAATGGCAGGGGGGAAAAAAAAAAACACCAAAAGACTGAACTCAACCTGAATTTCCATCAGTAGACCAATAGTTTAATAAATTATGGCATGTTGAGTCTAAGGAGCTGGCATTAGAACAAAACAAAATGGAATCAGAACAACATGTAAATCCAGAGCCCTGTGCTATATATATATCATGAACAAGGAAAGAAAGTTCATAAAACAGAGGGTTATTAAGTTGGTTCTCTAAGGATGATGAAGGATTATTAAGTTTTTCTTCATATGCCTACATGATAGTTCATCTACAAATATTTTTAACTGATGATATACATAACATCAAATCAGCCATCCTAATCACTTTTAAGTAGATAGTTCCGTGGCACTGAGCACATTCACATCCACCCACAGAACCCTCCTCTTCTTGCAAAGCTGGAACTCTGTACCCATCAAACAATAACTCCTTTTTCTTTCCTCCTCTAGCCCCTGGAAACCTCCATTCTCGTTCTGTGAATTTGACTGCTCTAGGTATATCATACTAATGAAAGCTCACCTATAATAACAAAATGTTAAGAAAAATTATCCACAACCTAGTAACACCTTTAACAAGGTGAAGGGAGGAAGCTCGTTTTTTCAATGTCATTCTGGAGCATTCCTTAACAGCTCATGCAGGAACAGACACATCTCAATAGGAAGTAGTACAAATGGTCAATAGTTATAAAAAAAAAATGTTCAATGTCTTTAGCCATCATGGAAATGCAAATCAAAAGTATGCTGAGAATCCATCTCACCCCAGTCAGAAATACAACCATTGAGAATAAAAATAACAATAAACGCTGGCAAGGATGCAGTGGCGTGGTGGGAAATGCTTGCACAGTGCTAGTGGGAATGTAAAATGGTGCAGTCACTATGGAATGTAGCATGGAGGTTCCTAAATAAAATTAGAATTACCATGTGATCTAGTCATACCACTTCTCAGTGACTATCTGAAAAAAATTAAAGTCTGTATACTACAGAGATACCTGCATGTTTATCGAGGCACAGTTCACAATAGACAAGCTATGAAATCAGCCTAACTTGACAGATGAATGGGTAAAGAAAATGTGGCACAAACACACGAAGGACTATTATTTAGCCATAAAGAAGAATGAAATCAAGTTATTTATAGGAAAATGGATGGAACTGGAGATCATCATGTTAAGCTAAATCAGCCAGACTCAGAAAGACAAATATTTCATGTTTTTCCTCATATGTGGAATCTAAGGGGGAAAAAAGACCACAGGAATGTAGCAAGGAGACTATTAGAGACGAAATAGGGGACCAGGGAAAGTGATGGGCAGGAGTGGGTGATGGCGGACGGGAATGACCAAATTACTTTGTATGCACCACACAAGGAAACCCACTAGTCTGTATAATTAATATGCACTAATTAAATTATAGAGAACTTCAAAAAAATAGCTCACACAGGATTATTTCATTATCCAGGGGGACTAAATCAGAGTTTGGCAAGCTTTTTACCTTTGATTTAAGGCCCAGACTTTGGAAGCTAATGTTAACTCTGCCCAGGGAGTTGCAGGTGATTTAAGCCAGGTTACCATCCTGCTGTGGCACTAATCAGTTGTCCATCTACCCAGCATTCATTCAGACATCCTTCCTGAATGCCTGTATAACACATCCCTTTAGCTTTCCTTCAAAGCAGCATTAGCATCCTGCTGGCTTCCTCACTAATGAGTGGAATAAATCCCTGACGCATGCTCAGTCTGTATTTATGTGAGTCATAAACTTTCTGAAAATTGCACTTTGACACAGGCATTATTCTTCTCAACCCAAAATGCCTAAAGAAGAACATTAATTTTTTTAAAAAAAGTTTTGGTCTGTTTTATAGTAACAGCTGAGCAAAATACTTTTAATTGATAGCACAAAGCAAAATTTTTCCCTCCTACATGATCACAAAATCTCAATTAGTAAGGTCAAACCTCGGTGGGATATATTTAGATTTCTTACTTTAGGGTTTCCATTTGTCTTTGCTGTAGATAAAAGTTAACATAAGCCCAGGGAAAAGCATAGATTCCTTTCATTAAAACATAGGGCTACCAGTGGAAGGAATGAATTGCTTTCTTCTTTATGATCAATTATTAAAAGTCTCTTCACACAAGGCCCCACTCAATCCTGTCTGGCTTTGCCATCTCTGAAGTCTGGTACAAACAGTTCTGTGCTGGGTTGATATTCTGCTCTTGAATTCATTCTCTGCAAACCATGGACTACAACTGATTGCTAGTTAGGTGGTTATATGTACATCTGAGAAATTTTATATAAAACTTGTGAAATTAGTAACGGGCATATTAAAAAGAATTGAGATCTTCAAAAAAAAAAAAAAAAAAATCACGAGAGCTGCCCAGGTTGTAGAAATACCCTGGAGGAGGAGGAGAACAAAGTGTGGCGGCATCAGATAAGGGTGAAAATGGAAGCGGGCCTCAGTAGCAACCATTTCTCCAACAGCCCAAGAACGGTGGGTTGCAGCTTACATTCCAAGAAATCCATCTCTGTGACATTCCATCTGCCCGTCAACCAGTTCATATTGCCAAACATTTGGCAGAACAGGTCATACTTAAAACTCTGCCCAAAGGTGGGTTCGGGGTAACATGGAAGCTCTCCCCTTCCTCTGCAGCAAGGGACTACACATGCCCCTGCTGGGTGGCTGCCCTCACTTGGGTCTTGGTCACTTCAGAGTAAAGGGGGGGACGATGCGAAACACGACTAATGTCTTCAATTCAGTTTTAAGCAACCCAAGGACTTTCACTGGAGGGCAGCGGCCTTCAGTGGGTACTTTCTTCTGTTTTAGGCAGGGGCCGGCCATCTGGCATTCTGCCAGGGCTCAGCTCATCACAGGACGAAGGTGTCCTGAACGGCCCTGTGAGTGGAAGTCTGACACTGGGTTGCCCCCTTTCCTTTCAGGGGCCACATGCTCTAGACGTACCTGGGTGAGGTCAAACCTGGTCCCACCCTGTCTGTGACAGCACAAGCCTTCCTCCTCCTAGGCTGCCCTGTGCTAGAGGCAGGGTACGGAACTCCAACACCTACCCCTGGATTACACTGTGAATACTAAATATTTCTCATCCTTTTCCTTCATCCTACACCCCAACAAATTTTTAAAAAATTTTTATTTCATCCAAGATGCATTCTGTTGATCTCAATCCTTTTGTCGCAGAGATTACAAAGGTAGACTGACACAATGTCCTCCCAGCCACCAAAAATTCCATTACAGTGTCTGAGTTCATCCATTTTCATACTGAAATGCAGAACAGGGCGTTTAAAACTACCACACAGTGAAGCTCGAAAGTACTATCCACTGTAGCCTGAAGCTCAAAATAGCTCAACAGAGATTCATCAACTCTAATGTGAGGGGGCAGATTCCCACCAGAAATAACTCTTGCTAATGCATTATCCTGGAAGCCAACATGAAACCTCAAAAACACATATTTTAATAGTTTTTCACATTAGCTTCTAAATGCACATCAAAATCAATGATCATTTCTGGGAAAGAACATAGTTACAAGCTCAACCAGATGGTAAAACGGACCCAAAGCAAGGCATTTGAGGGTTCGTAGTTAATTCAAAGCTTGAATCTGTAACAATAAGAGCCTTGGTTGGGAAAGAACCATTTTGGAGCCTCTATGTATTACAAAAATCTCTGACAACTGAGTAAGTTTGTTTTTAGTACCTGTTGTGGAATTTCAGGTGCAAAAAATCCTAATTACAAATAGCTCAAGAAACAAAGATATCACCCAGCATAATACCACTTACTCAATGTACCTTTTTCTTTTTTTGCCTCCTAAGGTTTGACTCATAACACAAAAACAAGTATTAAAGGAGCTGCTATGTCTTTGCCTTTTATGAGCTCTCATAAGTCAAAGAGAAAGTCTCAGAGAGTTATAAGCGTGTGTTAGAAAATAGACAAAATACCCAGAGGTATCAACATTTTTACCTGCACCACAGGAAGCAGTTTGCATAGGGTCTCTTAGACCTCCTAATGAGCAACTCCAAATTAGGGTTAATGCTTTTATCCAATAATTCCTCAGCTCCACTCTGCCAACGTTCATCGGAGCCACCCCAGACACCAGGGCTTTACTCCAAATGATTCTCCTAAGATCCTGCTCTGCTCCTCCCAGCTCCTGCCCATGTCTGCCCCACCCAGCCTCCAAGGCCCACTCAGGTTGGGCCTCCTGATGCAGCTGGGGACCTTCTCTGGCCCCCACACATTCCCCCCTCTTAGGACACAGACTGTTGACATTTGGGTGTTAATACAATCTCCTGTAGTCCTCCTCATCCTGCCAGTGTGACCGTCTCCTCACCTGGCCTGCAAGCTCACTGAGGGCAAAACCACTTCTCATGTTATCACGTATCTTCCACGATACTTAGAGTTGGAAATTATTGTCCATTCTCGTTTTTCATTCTGCTTTAAATCAGGCTGGTGTATGGAGTGTGTGGCTGGAGCCAGGCTCCCCTGGCACAGCATAAAGAGCACCAGGGCATGACTCTGAGCCTATGATCCATCTTTGTTCCTGAAAACACCCACATGCCAAGGTAGTGACTCCACTTACCTGACATCTTTAGTCTCATGAGATTATTCTGAACAATGTGGTGATGTCACTTTCCTGACCTGTATGTCCAGGTCAGATCATGGATTACATTGCAATGGAAAGAACATCAAATTCATTGGGTTTAATCACTTTCCACAGTTCCATTTCAGAAATTAAAGAGTTAGTTCTTAAAATACAAAAATTTAAAAATATGATTTTGGGAGGGAGAGTTGAACCCGGGGGTGCTTTACCACTGAGCTACACCCACAGCTCTTTTTGTTTATTAATTATTTCTAATTTCAAGACAGGTGTCACTAATTTTCCCAGGCTGGCCTTGAACTTGCAATCTTCCTGTCTTGGCCTCCTGAGTCACTGGGATTATGATGTGTACCATAACATCCAGGAGATAACACAATTTTACTTAAAAAATAAACACAAAAAGCCCAAACTCACAGGAAAAAACAAAACAAAACAAAACCATCTTCCAATTTACATCCATTTTGCTCCATAAAAATATTGTATTTTGTAAGTGTTCACATCCTATATGGGATGGTGTGACCTGGTAGACACTTAAAAAATAGATTATTTCCTGAACATTACAAATAATCCAAAGAAAGGACTTCAAAAAAGCTATTGAAATATCAGGTTCACACCCTGCAACACATAGTTAAGACTCACGTTGATAAGTGTTAACACACTCTACTAAAACACAATTCTATGTGAGGATTTCTGCCAACACTACCCCAAGAGAAGAGCACACATAATCTAATAATTTTTTAAAATTTTTAAAATTTGCTCCAATTTGTTGTTCATGACAGTAGAATCCATTTATACATTGATAGATCATACATGGAGTGTAATCTCATTTTTCTGATTATACTTATTATAGGATCACTCAGTCATGCAGTCATTTATGTACATGAGGTAATAATGTGTTTCACTTGATGTACACATTTTACATTTTAGCTCATATTTTGTATGCTTCATATCAGCAATAATAACTATAGCAACAATAGACTAGATCTCACATCTAATATTTAAAAAAAAATTTTCCCACAGACATCCAATGTTCAGAAGTTTCTTTCAAATGAGGGCTCTAAATAACATACAAAACTAGTTCCATGTTTGAAAAGAAACAAAGTTCTATAATGTTTAAAGTGCCAGCTCTTAAATGGCAATAGGAACATCATGATTTTAATTGTTTCTAGTAGAAAAGTGTACACTCCAATCAAGATGGTATCCATTCCATCCTACCTCTGTCCTGGTCACCCACTGCCCACACGGAGCACGCTCCCCTCTCTAGTCCTGGGAAGGTTTCATTTTCTGGAACATCCATACTTTATGTTCGCATCATGTCCTCTCTCGGCAACACCCTCAGTCCACTGGGCGCTAGGTAGCCCCTGACTTGCTGCATCTGTCCTGCTACTGGTTCTTATTTTACTCGTAAACCCCTTGCTTTCTGCCAGATCCCCAGTCCCTCAGGGGTAGTACAGTCTCACATCTACCTGCCGACCCTCCACAGTCCAGGTGAGTGAAGGGACAGATGACAAATTATCTGTAAACATTTCACAGGCCAAGGATGTGAAGACTATTAAGAGTTAATATCCCCATATTGATTTATGCAAAAATTGACTCTTGGAAAGAAAGCAAATCTGCTCTTTGCAATATCTAATTGACTTTTTTTTTGGTGCTGGGGATCACTCGAACCTAGGGCCTTGTGCTTACAAGGCAAGCACTCTACTGACTGAGCTATCTCCCCAGCCCTCTAATTGACTTTATTTCAAGGAGGAATTGGGTGGTTACATTTGCATCCTTTATAGGTCAGCTCAAACTTCTCTTGGAGAGGTATGGTGGGGAGCCTTTCCTAACTGCTGCCCACCCCCACCACAAACACACAAAGACCCTTCTGTTGCATGCACACGTTGCTCTTTTTATTGTCCCTTTATTCCACCCATCACAGTTGGTAAGTCATATTTATATGGTCAGTTGAATTATTAATATCCCTATGAAGGCAGAGATGATCTCTAATGTATAACTTAATTATATGTAACTTATTTTTGAGTACCTGAGGACTCGAACACTTTTTGCTCAATACATATTGTTTATGCTCAGAATGTACACAATGGCCCCAGATTAGCCAAGGTTTTTATCACTGATAATCATTGGATTTCAGGTTTCAGTCTTGAACTTATAAAAGCAGAGATAAATTGTTGACTGTATTCATCTTGACATGTCTGCAGCCATCCTGAATTGTAACTGCCATGATTGCCCCAGGGTAACCCTTGTAAGTTTTTCCTGCATAGTTTCCCAGCAAACTACCAATAAGCAAAACCATTTAGAGTGGTATGTGAAGCTTTAGGACTGAATCCCGGCGCCAGGAACGCCTGACACCCAGAGAGTAATTTAAGGTAAAGCAGGTGTATTCCTGCTTGGATGAAGTCACTCTTGTCCTAACTCACACATACTCCCCTCTTTCTGACCCAAACTGCAGGGATCTACCTGGTCTTGCTGTCGCCTGACCATGCTTCTGTCAGTAAGACCCCCATAAGTTACACTGTGCAATCCTAGATCTGTCTCCTTCTCTTTGGTCTTATAGCACCTCCAGTCCTCATATGCCAGGAGCAGGTTGTTCCAGAACAACTGTAGAATAGGGAATTTATGTCTTGCTTCTTTTGCCCTATTCAGAATTCATGGGGCATACCTGGTTGCCATGACTTTTTCTGTCTCTGTATTCTTGGTCGGGTATGTTTAGGGCATGCATTTATATGTCTTCCCCTTGGTGGAGTGTCGCATACCTGAATTCTACATTTAATGAGGCTTTTCTGAAGAGAAGCCCAATTCCGAGGAATTTCCTAGGCCCCAAGGGCCAGGATGGTGCTTATCAGGCAGCTGAAATGCCCTTTCTTCCATTTTTTTCATGCATGTCTCTCTTATTTTTTTTTTTTTCTCTCCACCACCCCACCAGACAGAAATTTTCTGCTCCACACCCAACAAAACAGTGATTCTCAAATTCAGTGCGTCAGATGTTTAGTTAAGGAGCTGGTTGGAAATGCTACAACTTCAACTAGAGATGCTAAGATTGGGGCTAATCCCAGGACACTGGAATGCTGACCAGCCTCTGGGCTGCTCGGGGTAGGTGCTTCCTAGACTGCACTAGAGAAATGCTGCTGTGAGCCTTGCAAGTCCAACTCCGCCCTGGGAGCTCGTCTCCCAGACGTCACATCTACGGGGTCAGCCCACATGCATGGCGTCTCCTGGACGTCACATCTACGGGGCCAGCCCGCATGCATGGCGTCTCCTGGACGTCACATCTACGGGGTCAGCCCGCATCCCCAGGATATCACATCTATAGGGGTCAGCCTGCATCCACGGCGTCTCCCGGACGTCACATCTACAGGGGTCTCCCCACTTCAATGAAGGTTATGCTACTTACAATATGAATAAGGTGAAATTAAGAGTTTTAAAGGCTGCCACGTGTTCTCAGGTTCATGGCAAATACTCTTTTCTGGTTGTCATGGTTGATGGCTGGACTCTGGGAGAAAGGCTGAGGAGAAGAGCATTTGCCTTACAGAAGGACACTTAAAGACAGGCTCAGGGCTGGATATGGCTCAGTGGTAGAGTGCTTTCCAAGCATGCAGAAGGCCCTGGGTTCGAGCCCCAGTACTGAAATTAATTGATAGATAGAAAACCCAAATGCATCTCCAAAGCCCTGCCTAGGTTTAAATGTAGATGAAAAGTTTTTAAGGTCATGGTCTTATCAAGAAATCCTATTTTTTTCTTTTACCTCTCACTCAATCTATACTACCTCTCTAGACACAAAATCCTTTCTCAGACTAAAAAGAAAAAATAATTCTCCAGAGTCAACTCTTTACATGATTACAAATTACAACCCAGACTCCACCAATTCAATCTAATCAGTGGCAGAACAATCCCACCCTAACAGTTGAAATGTTTGATGACATTTACAAAAGTGCAGTTGTTCTAGTCGTTGGTAGATGTTATGGTTTTAATTCTATGGCAAGACCTCAGGAAACCTGTCCCTTTGTGCAGATGCAAATCCAAGCATGCCCGTAGGACCAGAGCTCTCCAGTGTGCCCGGTTTCCCTCATGTGCCAGCTTCACCATGGCAGCCAT
The DNA here is from genome assembly GCF_902686455.1 of Sciurus vulgaris. NCBI lineage: Eukaryota > Metazoa > Chordata > Mammalia > Rodentia > Sciuridae > Sciurus > Sciurus vulgaris. Next base: position 15,903,890 of record NC_136464.1, on the reverse strand, counting down.
GATTTCCCTCTGCTAATTCTATTTCCTTGATGTTTTTTAAAATTGAATACAATTATTTTTTAAAGGCATATGTATATCACTGTCAAAAAATCCCCATCACTTCCCTGTACATAAGGAATCTGTTGAAATAAAAACTAAACAATATAAATTTGAGCCTTGATCCCATTTCTCTGGGCTTAAAAGCTCTTCTCTCTTGGTTGTAAAGAACTTCAGTTTCGTGAAATTAGGACTGAAGAAGAGGAGAGAGACTGAAATGATATAGCTTCTGGGAAGCACAGAAAACACTCCCTACTTCCCACACTTATGAAAACTAACTGAAATTTTTAAAAAGCCAAGGGTCTAAACCAGAGTGAAAACTAAGCAGTAACAAGAACAGTTGAGAGTGGACTTTGGCACAAGCATCTTACCTGCTGCCTCTGCCAGGCACAGGTGGCTCAGATGTCTTTACTTGAACTCTCTCTTTTCAGATAATCTCAACATCTAGTAATCACTTGAGAATATACATCAAAGTAGACACTTAATAAATCTGGTTGACCAGCAATGCCATCAGAAACATTACTAATATTCAAATTCCAAAGAAATATGTAGTTCCTGCTCAGTCAGGCCTTCATTCCCTTATCAAGAACCTATCAGGTCAGGCTGTGTGCCAGGCACTGGGTATACAGTAGTGAACAACAGCAACAACAAACTCTGCCTTCACGGAGCTTACTTTCTAGCAGGGAGTGAAGATAAATCAGTAAGATATGCTAAATATTATAGGTGTCCAGGGAAAAAAAAGGATGTGCTGTGATATTGGGAATAGTTGAGATTTTAAATAAAATAGTCCAGAAAAGGCTCACTGAACTCGAAGTTTTGGTTAAACAAGTTCTCTTGGTCCTCCCGGCAACCTTCTGATCCCTGACCTTTTCTAAATGCTCTAGAACACTTGAGGCAGAAAGATAAAATGGATCTAGGGCATTATGCTGAAAAATGCTCAAGAGAAACAATATATGAATAATATACCAAAATAAGGAAGAATCGAATTAACAATATGAATACAACTCACATGTAAAGAGATCCTTAGAAAAAACATTTTTCTCATGTTAGAAGCCATTCTACCCAGAGAAGAAACCTGCACAAATACCACCACGGCCAACCCCAATGGTCACAAGTATCTCAAATTTGTTTTTATGTTTCTTCTTCTCTCTGAGCACAGAATACAAATGGGATGCAGACGAGGGATGCATTAAGAACAATACGTCACAGGAGCCACACCACAGAATGAACAGGTCTTGCTTTAGGTGGGTGGGGTGGCTGTTGCTGATGGGCAAGGAAGAAAAGCAAAGCGGTGAGCCCTGAAGACAGAACAGTTCCACGCAGAGCCCTGCAATCGCATTCTGCTCCCACTGGGATGTCATAAAGAACAGCAGGAGCGCTGGGGATCTCCTTTGCATTTAATTACCAGGTCCATCCCTCAGTTACACGGCTTTCTTCATCTCCTTATCAGATGGTTTTCCAAGGTGACGAGTGGGAATTAGGCTCTACTTCCTTCAGATGCTGACATTCTTTACTATTCGGTTCCTGACTTTTGCGCTGTCCCTGGGAAATTTCACACAGGACCACATTGCTTCTGCTGCCATCCAGATGCTAGACTTTCAAATCCTTCCTCCCAGCATAGACCAGTCCCTCTCAAGTGCTAGCCCACTGCACTCTGGATGCACCACATGTGCTTGGCTTCCATGTGTCCTCTTACTATCCTCCCCGTCTCTCTCCCCAGCACTTCCACCCACCCAAGCAGTCCACTGGAAACCTGGATCCTTCACTCTTCCCATTCAGTTAGTCACCCAATCCTACCAACTCTAATTTTACGTGCTTCTTGAATCTTTCTCTTAATCTATCGTACCTGCAGCTACCTTACAATATTCCCATCGGGACTACCAGAACATCTTCCTTATGGCTCTCCTGGCCTGCAGTCTGCATCCCATATATCTCTCTCTCACATCATTTGGTATAATCAATGTTGCTTACTGACATCTCCCCAAATAGTCCCAGGGTTCTCTGAATATTCTCTGATGTGCTATCTCTTTCTATTCTCTACCTTTAACCTAATATCCTGCATGAAGTCCATGTTCAATTAACATTTGGTAAATGAATGAAGAGTTCCTGGACCATCAGCTCCCAATGTGTCAGACTCCACAGAAAGGGATGGGTTAACCAGTAAAATTCCTGCTCGCCAACCTTGATTCTGTGAATTCACAGACACTAAAAATCGATTTAAGCATGTGCTGTAATCTCTAACTCCTCCATAGCAACTCTTCCCATTTTCTTGCTTGTTTAGCTCTCACATAAGATGCCCAGCATCTTCCTTTCAAGACCCATTTTTAACAAAAATCGTTCATCCTTGCTTTTAATTGCCGGAAGTGTTTGTATTTTAGGACTTTCTTTTTAACTACAGAAAACCACCTCTGCCTCACTTAAGACCTGAGGCTTTGTTAACATGGTATCCATGCAAAGGACAGTAGGGCGGGAGGGAGGGGCAGAATTCCAGGGAGAATATTCAGTCAGCCCTTGAACATGCCTCTTGGTCAGCCAGCTGTTGACCAGAAGCCCAAGCTTGTTCCGTTGTGTGTTCACCATTCAAAATCCTCTGTCCCAGGACATAGTTCATTTACTATCTGAACATCATGACTCTACTTAAGATGTAACAGAAAGAAAATAAAACTGTTGTCTTAGGACTCCGCTGCAGTCAGATCACGTGGGCCAGGAGGACATATAGAGTCATGATCTGACTGTGATGCAGGAGGAAGGGTCTTTGTACAGAGAGGAAGCCCTATCAAGTCAGCCGCAGATGATGTTCTGAACTAGTGTGGACAATGGCCCTGACCTGAACTTTTTGGTCAATTTTTCTGTAAACCTAAAATTACTCTAAAAATTAAAGTGTTTTTTATTTTTTTTTAATTTTATTTAAAGAAAATAAAAACAAAATGAAGGAAGGAGGTGGGTGGGGCCTGCCTGGCCAATGAGCAATTTCTTGTGCTGCAGACAGTGGGAATATCAGAGCAGTTGTTGCCTTTTCTGCTCTTCATGGTGTAGCCTCCCCCCAGGACCTTGGATGTTCAGTCATGAATGAAGTTTAGTCTAATGCTGGCTGGTGTTAGTGGGACTTTGGAAAATGGGAAGAGGAACGATGTCCAGTGTGGGAAGCAGCAATGGAAAAGGCTTAATGCTCACAGGGGAAGATCAAGAATTTGGTACTAGAAAGAATTTGGAGTGGGAGGAGATGACGAGAATGCAGAGCCCATGAAATCTTTAGAACTTCCCTGTCCAACATGGTGGTCATTAACCATGTGCCTATTGACCGCTCAAAATGGGACTCCTCCAAACTGAGAGGGTTAAACTAGTGTGAAAAAAAAAAGTCAAATATCACAATAATTTTATACTAATTACATGTTGAAATGAAAATATTTTGGATACAGAGGTTAAATAAAATATACTATAAAAATTAATTGTACCCTGTCCCTTCTTGCCTTTAATGTAGCTGTTAGAATATTTGCAATTAGTCACATAGCTTTGCATCATATTCCTCTAGAATCCTGGGGAAAGTCATGGATTCCCTACAGTAGAAGGACTAGGGAGCTTACATGACCCTTTTTGGTCATTAAAGAAGGCAAACTAATAAAAACATAAAAGGAAAAGAGGGTGACCCCAAAAGTTACGACACTAGACGGTGACATTGACAGATTAAATGCAAGAAAACATATAAGAATAAATGACTCATTTATTTTAGCAACATTTTGTTAAATTGAAAAACAATTCCTACACATAGCAAGTACTCAAAATAGGATGTAATCTAAGGAAAAATTTAACTTTTCAGGAACACATTTACAGTATCAAACAAAATACATGGTACGTCTTTGAAACATAAATGTTACATGTGGTCCTTAAATTTAAACTAGAATAGAAACAAAAATAACCCCACAGGCATTGATGGATGTGAGTCCAAGCCCATGGGGTTGAAGGATGGTTATTCTAAGTCCTTAACGTGCTGAATGAGGAGATCCGAGGCTCACTCACACTAGAAATAGCAAACACATACAGGGCTGCATTCATTTATGGGATGTATTTATTTCATATCAAATTTATCCCTTGAACTATGTTTTAGGAAATTTGAGTTAAAAAAATGCATATATATATATGCAGCCAACTCTATGTTAGCTGAACTGGATGTAACCAGAAAACAGCCTTTTCTCTGACATGATATTAAAGTGGCTTCAGTACCTCTTTGCTCTATAATATACACCTATATGGTATTCTGAATCTGGAATCTGCAAACTTCAACCTGGGTTAATTTAAATATCATATGGTCTCATCTCTATTTTATAATAAGGCTACTGAGCCACAGAGACAAATAACTTGCTTGAGACCACAGAGCTGCTTACTGGCAACGGCAGGACTCAAGACACATGATAGCACCCCCCGGCATTCTGGATATAACCCTGATGTTTCCTGATGATCACCTTGGGTTGTCTAAAACTTGGGTTTATTAAATTTACTCAGAGAGGTTTCAGGGAGGACCCAAATAGTCTCTATATAATGAGTATGGCAGCATTTTTTTAAAAAGTGAATTTGTGGGTACAGGAAATATAGCCCAATTTGTAGAGTGCTTGCCTAGCATGCACAAGGGCCGCGGTTCAAATCCCCAGCACCACCAAAAGAAAAAAAAAAAGTGATTTGTGTATATTTAAGGTTGTACATGTTATAAGATGCACATTCAGTAAGATTACTACAGTGGAAGGAATTCCCTCGATCACACAGTTAGCCCTGCCCCTCTGTGGCAAGCAGCTATAATCTAGTCTTCAAGGAAATGTGTACAACACACAATCATTAACTGTTATTATGAACAAAGCACTAGGGGGCTCAGCTCCTACCCCCACCCCTTCTCACCCCAGCCTCACATGCAAGTGCTCTCTCTAAAAAGTATACAATTAGTGAAAGAAACAGTTGTAGACTGCAGAAAAGCACCCTTCCCCTTTTTCCAGATATTTGAGGGTCACTAGATTGACAGCCTCCCTGGCCGTGGACAGATAGTTCAGGATGGCCTTGCCCAGACTCTGTAACCTAGGACACTCAGAATGAAGCCCAGTCCCAGGAAGGAGGTGGCGACCACATGCGGGTCACAAACAGTCTCAGAGTCTGCCCCTCCCTTCTATCTCTCCCTACATCCTGCCTCTGCATCCTGAACTACCCAGACACGCCCTCAGCTCAAGTAACTCGTATCTCAAATCAACACACACAAACCACTCTCTTCCTCCTTTTTCCCAGTCAGCCATGCCCTTGCTCTGGAGTAACAGGCCAGTGATATTTTATACCACGATGCCCATTTTGCGAACCCCCAGGAGAGGGGCTGGAAATCAACCTCAAATTGGTAGCTTTTTGGGTGACAGATAATTTTCTGCTTGGAGGCCTCCCAAATGTTCCTTATTAATTCTACACACACACACACACACACACACACACACACACGGAAGTCAATGACATAGCACACCAATTGTACAGTTTTCCAGTCCTCCTCTCACTTATGGATATTGGGACAAGGTTACTTTGTAGTAGGAGTCCCTCTTTCTAAAGAAAAATAAACAAAGCACAAAACACAAAACTGCATTTTCATTGTTTTTCCACAGAGCTGGTCCCTCCTCCTGGGATCGGGGACCTCAGCATACACCCAAAGGCCTGTGAACCATTGGTCTTGGGAAAACCTGGTCTTCCCCTTCGGGCCTAACTGAATCCTAAACTAGAGGCTAGTGGTTCAGGGACCCGAGGGCACTGACGTGTCCTCCAGGGGTCTGGGATGGCATAATGGGGATGGGCACCGATGGAGACATGCCACTGAGCCGGGACGCTGGCGACACTGTACCTTTGCAGGTAAAACATTTGATGTGGAAGTGTCTGGTCTGGACCCGGAGTACCTCGCCCTTGCACGGCTCCCCACATTTATGGCAGTGAATGACAGGCTTCTCTGATGGGTGGTGAGGGTCCTGCGGGTGGGCCACTGGAAGAAACAGAAAAGACCCAGGTGAGGAAGGTGGCATTCCCACAAGTATCCTCACAGCGAGGCATAAACATCCCCACCATCCAGTATCAAATGAGCGACATGTCAGATCAACAAACATGGCACCCACCCCCATGCCACAACCATTGGGTCCACAGATAACTGCAGTAGTGGCTTTAACAGTCCCTTATGGTGACACCAGGCTTGTTCCTCTGTGGAGCCTGCTGTCCTCCCTCTTCCTCCCCGACTCCTCTAGCACAACATAACCAGACCATTAAATGCACACTCTTGTTTGGTCAAAATTCTCGGCCTTTGCTGTAAGTCTTTCCCTTGACTCAGCACATTTCAGCAGTTCACTGTAGACCGTGAGGTTCCTTGAACCTGGGGACCATTTCTTGAGTTCAGGCTTTTTCTCCCCAGTTGTCTTTCTCATTTCTCCCTAAGCTCCTTGGGATGTAGCAAAATGCGCAGGCCTCAAAGGAGCCCAGAAAATGTTTTCATTCATCTATTAATTAGTATGTGATGGACAGTTTTGCCGCAGAGTATTTCCTGATCTTAATTCAGCGCCTCATTTAACCTGTTGGAGGGCTACAGGGCCTCCTGTTATGTGCACAGTTCCTGACACACGCACACACACTGTGGGCAATGATTAAAAAACAAAAACAAAAAAATCATTCGGATTCCTTCAAACCTTAGTTTCCTTTCCCATAAAACAAAGGAATCAGGCCAGAAGATTTCAGACCCTAAAACCACCTGGAGGGGCTTACAGGGATTATTCTCTCCATTTCTAGAGTGCAGTTTTCAGAGAACAGAAGTTTCTGTGTCTGCCCTGTCCTGGGAATTGGACAGACAGCCTCTGCTTTGCACAAAGCCATGGCAGAAGGCAACGAGGGGACACCTGTGGCTTTCAGCAAACCAAGTGGCTTCACTTAACTCAGTTTCTTCAGCCAGAGTATGCACATGGCCCTTGTTGCTATGAAATTCCTTTTCTGATTGAGGTCCTTAGAACCCATGCAATATAGAAAAATGTACTACATAAATACCTACATGAGGGTGATATGGGATAAGAAGAGGGAACCTAAATTTAATCAACCAACACAAGGAACAGACATGATTTTTTTCTCTCATGATAAAACTGCATCAGGCAGGGCAGTGTGGGGCAGACCCTGCTGACACATGATTTAGAAAGCACCTTCCAGGAAGGATGTGGGAAGCCGTCCTTATTTAGTGGAATCAGACCAGGTTGAGCTGTGGGACGCAGAGGCCTGGCTTCCAGGAACTGCCGGGAAGCACGTGGTGCTGCGTGGGGTGGTTCCTGGCTCCTCCTGGAATTTTCCTCCTCAGAGGATGGCTTCCCTAACTCCACCCTATCCTCTCCATCACAGAAGCAGCTCCTCCTGGGCCTGGCCCCTTTACCTGTATATTATTAATAAAGGAGAGTTGGGCAACTCCATGTTGTGGTAAGAGGCCAGAGCCGGTATGGCCGGACCCGTCACGCCCCCTCTCTTGTGTGTTTATTGAGTAGGTAAGTTTTTTGGGTAATAGAAAAGCCACCAACATCCTCCTCCGACAGTTAACCCTTTCCTCCTCCACACAAGACATGACAGAGAGGACCCCCACAAAGAAGCTCACTGTACATTGCAAGGACAATAGTTCACTGTTTTTCTCAGACCCCTGTAATGTTCTCATTTTTGCCTGAAAAAATGTCTGAACAGGTAGTCCAAATAATCCATTCCAGGCTAAATTCTGAGGAACAAGGTTCCTCTTGTGAGACTTGGACTAAGAGCAGGTATCACTTTGGATTAAACACTTGATCTCCACATTGGATCCTGGGAATGTCTGGCCCAGGAACCAACCTTGCAATTCGCCTGCATTTCCTTATCCACCTGCTGGGATCTCTCTTGAAAACCTGTATTTACAACAGAACTTGGTATTTTCTCAAGGAATTAAGGAGGGACATGCTATGAAAATCTCTCAACAACCACTGACTTTGAAAGTGATGTGTATCAAGGCCAAAAATCTATTTACCTTAATATTGACTTCAGGTGCCGGGAGGGAATATGTGAGCTTTTCTTTTTAGGTTAACTCCTGCTTCCCAGGAAAGTCACATTTATTGGTATCTACTAATGCCAGGCAGGTGCTGGTGCCTCCACCCAGGTCCCTCCATTCCATCCTCACCACCCTTCTCTCCCAGTGAGGTGGGCCATGTTGTTCCCATTTGGTGGATGAGGAAATAGAGCCTAAGCAAAGCTGAGTAAGGGTGAGTACAAAGATCTTCACCCAGGCTGGTCTGAGTCCTGGGCTCTCATGCTCCTCCCAGGGTATTTGTATAAATCAGGAAATTGTTACAAGTCAGACCATAATTTATTTAGTCAAGTTCAAGTGCAGTTCTAAAAGCAGCAAGTAGGGTTGGTCTTATGAAGGGAACACCCACACTGTGTGCTATAAGCATTCCCCAGCTGGGCCTGGTACCCACTGGCAATCCTCAAGGGAACCACGCTGATCTCCAATCAGAACCCCTTGTGCCATGAATTAGAGGTAGATTTTTGTCTCACCCCAGTTAATATGGTTAGTATCAGAAAGACGAAAATAACATACTGGTGAGGAGCTGGAGAAGGGGAGCTCTCATATACTGTTGGTGGGAAAGTAATACCCAATAGAGAGATTCCACAAAAAATTAGAAATAGAGCTTCCATATGATCTAGCCTTCCCTCTCCTGGGTATCCACCCAAAGGAAATGAAATCATTATGTTAAAGAAACATCTGACCTGCATGCTCAATGCTGTACTATTCACACCAGTTAAGGAATAGAATCAACCTAGGATAAAGAAAATGTGGTCTATGTACATAATGGAATATTATTTAGCCATAAAAAGAATGAGATTCTGTCATTTGCAACAACACAGATGGAAGAGGAGGACATTATATTACGTGAAATAAGTCAGATACAGAAAAGCCAGCATCACATGTTCTCAAATGCATGTGAAAGCTAAAGAAGTTGATCCCATAGAAATAGACACCAGAGTAGTTACCACAGCATGGGCATGGAGTAGGCAGGGGTGGAGAGAAGATGGTTAAGGGTATGGGGTGTGGCTGGGCATGAGGAATAACTGCTAATGTTATAGTAGGATAATGATGGCTGACAATAACTAACTGGATATTTCAAAATAGCCAGGAGAGAGTATTTTGAATGCCCCCAGTACAAAGAAATGATAAATGTCTGAGGTGGTAGATATGCCAATTGCCCTGATTTGATCCTTACCTATTACATAGGTATTAAGCTCACACCCTGTGCCCCCAAATATGTACAATTACTGTGTGTCAATTAAAAATAAAAATACATTTTTAAAAAATGTAGATTTCCCACTTGCCTAGGACAGTCAGGGATCTCCATTTTTAGTAAACTATTTGGGAGGTTCTTACACATACTCCAGGTTAAGAACTCCAGAATTCTTACATTTTCAGTAGGCCAGCTAGAGAAGGGTGTGAACAGCAAAGAGTAGTACCCAGGACCATCTTTTTCAGATCGATATGAGAATATGGAGAATATATAGTGAATCCCTTAATGGCCAGCGGGATGCATTTTGGGATAAGAAACACTGGTTTCTCTTAACACCAAATCTCTTACCATGAGCAAGCCAGCCATGCTGAGTAAGGATGAGGCAAGGAAAGTATCATTTCACTTCTTGGCCTTTCTCTATGTCTGAATAAAAAGGAGCCAGTGCAAAGGCTGGCACCAGCCATGAAGGTCAGAAGGGGGATCAGCATCTGCATTTTGCAAGCAATTCCCTTTGGAAATATATATTACACTGCAAAACTCTCCCTGCCCAAGATGACTTTCACCTTCACCCAGAGAAGGTCCACTCTCCTTCCGTTCACCCAGCAGCCAAGGCAGGCCCACAGTAGAACCCTCATTTGCAAAGGAATGAGATTTTCCTATTACATAATGACAGAATCCAAAGACCAAAAGAGAACCTGTGTATATTTTATATCCCAACTCAAATCAGTGTAGACAAAAGAATCCCTTCCCTTTTTAAGGATGAATAAAGAAGTTCATTCTATAAAACTGTGTTTGAAAATTTGGTTATTACCGAACGTATGTTTGTTCAGTTCTACAATTCTGAAGTATGCCGAGTTAGTTGCAATGTAGACATGGTGTTAATGCTGTGTTCCTCTCATTTGCTGAAAGGCTCCCTTGCTAATTTTTCTTTGATGGCGCCATCTTTCAGAGCCTGGGTGGTCCCTGCTTATTCTTCTGAGGGGAACATTAGGAGCAAAGTACTAAAGAGAGACCAGCGAGTTATTCTCAGAGGTGCACCTTGCCCTCAGACTTTCCAACCCTTTTCTCACACCAGCTAGTCAATGATTCACCCTAGAACTTAGGGTGAACAAGTCCTAGAACAAGTCTTTCATAGCTCACTAATTGTGTTGCCAAAATAAAAAGAGTGCAATAAAAACAAAAGTGAGGTTGAACACTTTCTGAATAATGAGGAGATACACAGGAAGAGAAAAGAGTCTGTTAGCCTGAAAGGCTAAAGAGATTCTTCTATTACCTGCTGTCCAGTTTGGAGAGAGGCTGGCTTCTCAGACAACACCGTCTATCCTAAGGTGGAAGAGTTTTATATATATTTTTTTTTATAGTCAAGCAAAGTGGATTAGTCACATCATTGAAACTCCAGTGTAGGACAGAAACCAAAAGTTCCTTTTTGATGCTTTGTTTTTAAATATCTCAGGAAAGAGAATGGAATTCAGGCTACAGAAGAAATGCCAGTAACCTTCAGTGTCCTCAAGCAGAGGTCATTGCAGGCCTTAGAGAAAGGCTGCAAAGCCGAGGCGAGTCCTTCCTCAAACCCAGAACCAGTCCTACCCAAGCTACATCCCTCTGGGGGAAAGACCATGGAACTAGATCTAGAGAAATAGCACATCCAAGAAGCCACATTTGAAAGGAAAACCTCCTTAGAGGTAAAGATCACAACCTGAGCACTTGGTCTGAGCTGCACCTTGCTCCCAGTTGCTGACATACTCAATCTCTTGGTACCAAACGGCCACTCCCTGTCCCCTCCTCTCTCAACAGCACCATGGCTCCCTTAACCAGCCCATGAAGTCCCACAGTGCTCTGCGGCTTCCACATCTGCTATCTCATTTCCCTCTCAAGAGCCCTCTGAGGCAGGAAGAACAGGCCCTGTCCACCTTTTACCAAAGCAGACCTACAGACCAGCCGACTCGCCCATGGTAACCCAGCCAGGGAGCAGAGGAATCAGTGAATGAAGGCAGAGACTCCTCATCCAGAGCCACCCCCGTCACCCCTAATCACCGAGGCTCCCACCACGGCGGTCACCCTCCACTCCGCCCTCGCCCACCAGACCCCCACACCGTCTCTCACCACCTGATCAGGGCCCTCAACCCCTCTTTCTCAGATTGCCCAGAGCTTTCCACTCCTGCTGTCTCCTACTCCAATGTAACCTGTGAGAAGTAGTCTGTACAAGGAGCGGGGACTCAGCTCTTTGCTTCCACAGGGTACAGTGTAAAAGAAGAAGAACTGGCTGGTGGAGAATCTGACAAATACACCACAGCCCGGAGATGGAGGCCAGTGTCCCCAGTGTGAGCCACATGGACAGAACGGACCTCTGATGTAAAGGGATGAAAGTGGGTGCTGTGCCTACGTCCCCTCCACCCCAAACCCCCCTCATTCCAATGAGAAGAATCCCAAATTGAGATTCTGTAAAATAAGGACCAGCACCCCTCCCAACTGCCAAGATCATCAGGAGCAAATAAATTGAGACACTATCTCAACCAAGAGGAGCCTAAGGAGACAGGGCTACCAAGTACAACGAGGGATCCTGGAAGCAGAAGGGACATGAGACAAAAGCTAAGGCAAGCTGAGCAAACCATAGGTTTTAGTTAGTATGTATCAATATTGGTTCATTAATCATAACAAACATGTTACTAATGCAAGCTCTCAACAGTTGGGCAAACTGGGTTTCAGGCATATGAGAACTCTCTATTTTATTCTCAATTCTTATATTAAACCAAAAGTGTTTTTAAAAATAAAGTTTATATTAAAAAGAAAAAAATAAAGCTTCCAATAGTTCTCTGGGTCATAATGTATCAAGTCTAAGGTTCTCTGCTAACTTCAGAGACCTCCAATCACATGGCCCACACTAGCTCTTTAGGTCTCTAAGATGGACCTAAAACTTGCTAAGTACTTATCACCACACTAAGAAGTTCTCAACACAGGCAGCCCAACCCCAGAGACTGAGCACTAAAATACTCTACTATTATTTTTATTAATAAACAAATCCCCCTTGAGCTGGGGTTATTGGGCACTTCCTGATGTCGCATCTTCAAGGTCTCCACTTAAGTACCGGAATGGTTCCTGGTTGCTCACCTATTCAAGTCAGTCCTCACCCACAGCGCCCATGTCCTGGCGCTTCTCTGAAGCATCCACTACAATTAGGATGATCAAATATTTCCTCCCCTCCACGTCCTTGTCAATCAATTCAAACTCAGACACTGAGAAAGTAAAAAGGACTTTATTGGGGCCTAAGGAATTGCAGTTAGGGAGACACAGGTTCAGAGAACTCTGAATCATTCTGTAGGAGGCAGAGAAAGTGTGAGCTTCTATGTGACTTATTACAAAGTAGTAAAAATTCTTTTGTGGGGAAACTTCTGTTGGAGTTTAAAACAGGTACTGTGTGGCAGGGGACATGTGCCCAATAGAAAAGAATGTATATGCTCAGCAAAAGTGTCCATAAAACAAGAGTCCAATAATCTTTTCTGTGCATCTTCAGCATCTGGACACGTAATCGTCTGTCCCAGCTGCCTGCAGGGTGATAATGACCAAAGCTCACACCACGGACAGCAACTAGAGTCACCTCACATCCTGTTTCCTAATGGCCTCTCGACTCCACTTTGAAAAACTTCATGTTCCTTTTGACATAATTTTCCTCTTATTTTCATATTCTCTAGGTTTGAATCAGCTGTATCATCACCTGGCACTTCATTTTCTCTAGTTTTTTTTGATGGTTTGTTTTGCTTTTGTTTTAATACATCAATCCTGATCTGATCAAATTGCAAGCTCCCTGGTCAATTTCTCCAATTTTCTGGGATACTTTTTATTTCAAATACCGAGTAAGCTGAATTGTCATTTCTGTTCTCTGTTCACTTTTTGGATTAGGAAAAATAGGATTACCACCCAATACCAATATTGGGGCATCTCCCCTATAAAGCTACAGGGTCCTGAACTTTTGATATCAATTCTGAGAACAAAATTATAACACTGTAATAGGAGACATTTATTGATCACTTACTATATACCAGGCACTGTGATAATTGATACAATCACAGATATCTTTACAACTCCCTTACAGAGGTGCTTTTGTATTATTCCTGTTTTGCAGAGGAGGAAACCAAGGCTAATAAGAGTTAAATACTTTATCCCAGACCACACAGCTAAGAAATAGTCTGAATCCAGAGACCATGCCTGGAAGCAGTGTGTTGGAGATTTCCACATGAAAATCATGTTTGGGGACAAAAGGAAATGGAGCAAGGACAAGGTGCCACCAGACTGATCACACAGCTCCCTGTGGTGGACACGCAGCTGGGTCATCATCCCAAGGTAACACCTTTGCTATTAATTTGCTATTAAGCAGATGGGGAATAACACTTTAATATAAAAAGAAATCATTCCGGGCTACAGCAGTTTATGAGAAAAGAACCCTTAGACAGTAAGGGTGGCTCAGCAAGGAATGGCAGCCTGCCATGAGCAGCCTGGCATGGAAACCTGCCTGGGGTTGAGACTGCATTTGCAGGCATAGAGTGATGCTCTGTGTTGGGTTGGTTTCTGCTCCAGACAGGAATCCTGTTCTCTTGGGAGTCCATGTTTTGGAGACTGCCTCATTACCTAGAATATTTTCTCTGCTACCTCCTTAATTCCCACTGAAACACAAGCACACATCCCAGAGACGAGCTCTCTCCCACCTCCCACTCCCTTTCTTTGTGCTAGAATGGCCCAGGGAGCAAAAACCTCCAGAGTTTAAATAAATGCACAGGGTGCTTAATTGGCAGTTTACCCCAAAGTCCATCTCCTGCTGTGGCAAGTGATAGTTACTCGAAGCTACACACATGGTTACCCCATCATTAGTTGTCCCAAACGATCCTCCTCTTGAATTGGCCTCCACAGCCCCATTTTCTTATACTGTGTGAGTTTGGTAATCAGGATTATTACTTGGCACCAACAGCCCCAGCAAGAGAGCTGGGTTCTAGCTTCTCTGCCACTTGCAGCTTTTAACTTGGGAGATGTTCCTCAGTCCTTGTTATTTTTCCAAACATAAAAGACACTGTCAGCAGCCCCTCAACTGGGCTCCTGATGATGGAGACAACCTGGACTCAGGGTCAGGTAATCCGACTTCCCGCAGGCAAGGATGTGCTAAGATTACCACCATTCGGTCCTGCAACTTCTTCCTCCAAGTCACCTGATGTCTTTGCCCTGACATGCTCCACCTGCCTTCTAGTAGGTTGGGTTAATCTCAGAAAGGTATTTATATCAGTTTGGTGGCTTATCATCGCCCCCATAAGAGAGATTCTTAGACACACCTCTGACGGCCATGACTGAGACAACACCCTACCCTGATGTCCCCTGGCCTTTTTCTGATCATGTTGGTAATTTTACCTTGGAGTAAGTCATTCACTTACAAGTCCCATCTCTTCTCCCCAACAACCATCAGAAGGGATCTTGGGCTGGAAGTTGGGAGGCATGACTCCCTGCCCTTTATGTCACATGCCTCAACCTCCCAAGACAGGGCTGAGAGCAGGCGTCTTACATCCAGATTGGCAGCGATGTGAGGTCATCTCCTGGGAGCCCCTAGGGCACCAGCCTGGTGCACAGAGACCTGTGTCAGCTGAGTCAGGAAAGAGAGTCACTATCTTGTAGGAGCAGGAATGTGTGATGTATGACAAAACCCCTTCTGAAATTTGATAAACACCTTTAAGGTCACCCAGAGATCTCGAATTGCCCCTGCCCAAGCAATTCCACTTAGAAATGGATCATATTAAACGGCAGGCAGCGGCTACAGTCTGAATCCTGCTGGCAGAACACCACATCCTAATGGACTGTGAGAAGCCACATCCATCCTGATTCTGAGATGGGGAGGGACCGTGGCCCCCTATGAGCCATTTATGGAATACAAGTCAAGAAAGGGTCAGGGACTACCAGCATTGAGGCCAAGGGTCCTGAGACAGGGCTTCACTTTGGCATGGTACCACCATCTTCCGCTCCCTAGTTCCAAATCCAGACATCTCAGAGGACTTCGAAAACCAAAGAACCAGGATGTTGACAGAAGTTCTCCAGGGTGGTAAAAACCTGTCTGTGAATAGCCCAGAGACCTCCCAGTTGCCTTGGCCCTTGTCTTCTGGTTGCTTCTACTTATGTCTCTGGAATCACTAACTAGTTAAAAACAGCATTTTAGACAAGCTAATGGAAGTGGTTAACATGTGTATGGCATTTTCAATCTGTAAACAGTGTTCGAAGACAGTAACTCCCTGGATCCGATCCGCCACATTCTACAGATATTCAAACTGAGCTTCAGACATCTTAAAGGATTTGCCTTAACAGCAGTGGGGTCTCTGTGAAGACCCAACTGTGTGTGGCCAGTGACCTCACCTGGAAGCTTGAATCTGGTCATGGTGGAGGTATTTACACCACAGAAATTGGCACCCTTTACCAATTAGGGCTTTCCTTTGCTCACCCTACAGGGAGTTGGCTGTTAAACACTCACCAGCATGCCACTGTGCCCAAGGCCTCCCTGCCGGTCAACAGCAAAGGGAGGCTTTTAATTCAGGTCCTTATAAATTTCAGAAACAAGCATTTGAACCCTTTTTAAAAAGGTGTTTCTGCTCCTACTCTGTGATCAACATACAGACTCACCTTCCCCTGTCTCTCCAGCGCCTGCACACCCACTGGGAAAGAAAACCACAAGACCTGTGTGCAATTTCTGAACTGCAGAGTCAGACATGTCGCCAATTCTAAAACTGCTCTCTAGATACTTAGGCTCCCGACTCCTCCCAGACCTGAAGTTCAAGCTCACTCAAGCTTTCGCTATGATGTAACTTTGCCGGGTGTGACCTCTGCAAGCAAAGGCAAACACACATAATCTACACCTGTCACCTTGCTAGCAACCTATTCATCCAGGTGACAGACAGCATTAGTTCTGGTGACTTGTTCAATTATCTTATTTAATTTCAGAGATTCATTTGCTTGAATAGAAGGGAAGAGATCTCTCCTGAAGTTCAACAAAGCACTTCATTAAGTCTAATCCTTCACAAGACAAAAATAAAAATAAAAAGGAAGCCCAACATGGGATTTGAGGACGAAGGGGAGACTGTAAATAAACACCTCCAGGAAAACACCTCAACAGGACCCTCCAACACTTCAGAAGTACCTTCTTGTGAACAGTGTGACAAATTCCTACGCAGAGTGGCTGCTGGGTGTGCTGTGCCATCTGTCACGAGGCTGGTGGGAACGCTGGAGACAGACCAGCCCTACCTCTGTGGGCAGGGATCCCAGGGACACACTGCCCTGCACAGAAAAGCAGCATTTGGAGCTGCCCTGGGAGGCTGCAGGCCCAGGAGAGGCGATGGCCATGTGCTTGGACTTCCAGAGGGGAGAATATGCAGCTGGAGGGTTCAGAAGGTTGGGGACAGTTTCACAGGAAAGGGAGCGGAATTTGACACTGCAGGACAGGCAGAGGGAGGAGTTACAGGCAGGACAGTGCAGAGGCATGAGCAGCATAACTGAGGTGGGAGAGCACAGGAACTTCTGGGTCTCACAGGTCAGCAGAGGCTTCATGGACAAGGACAAAGCCAGGGGAAAGTTGGAGCATTTCCCCCAAGGTGTTCCTGTAGATCCCAGATCCTGCTCTCCAGAGCTTACCGTGTCGTAGGAGAGGCAGTTGGAGGAGGGTTGGAGAAAGAAATGGGATGAATGAATACAATATGAACATGAATAATGCCAATCTCATGTGTCTGAAGAAAAGAGTAAAAGGAGGAGGAGAGAAAAGCCAGAAAGATGCTTCGAGAGAGAAGTGCCCTTTCAGAGAAGCCTGAAAGGAAGGGTAAGTCAGGTGGGAAGGAAGGAAGGAAGAGGAGGACATCTCAGACAATGAGCAAGGTGGGATGGGGAACATCAGGAAACGCGATTTGGCTGAAGCACAGAGTAGGGCAACAGGAATGCAGGCGGGGAAGAGGATGCCTCCATGCGTCCCTGCAGGACAAACTAAGGTTCCTCATCTGGCCCTGCGCTGAGGTCTTGAATGAGCTAGGCAACCAGAGTATAGTCTGGCCTGCTTCTAAGGATGTCTGTCAGCTCACAGTGCAGGCACCTCCAATAGGGTGGCATGGGGAGGCCTCGGGCTCTGGTCCTGAGAGGGTCACTGCACAGGTTCTGGTGCCATTCTTGGCTCTGCTCCTCTCAGCTCCATGACCTTAAGCAAGTTACTTTTCTTCTTTATCAATTTCCTCTTCTATAAAATAAAGATAAATCCTCCTTTGACGCTCAGGAGGGTGTATGAGTTAACATATGGAAAGTGTTCTGCACTTTCCCGACAGGCGAGTGTTCGAAATGGAAGCCACTGCGATTCTGAAGTGATTGAGGGTGGGGAAACTGTGGGTCATAGATTAAGGTCTGTGACAGTCAGCTTTGTGTCAGCGTGGCCAAAATACCTGACACGGACAACTTAGAGAGGGAAAGTTTATTTTGGCTCGTGGTTTCAGAGGTTCAGTAGATGGTCAGTCAGGTCCATCACTGGACACAAGGTGAGGCACAACATCATGGTAGAAGGGCATGGCAGAGAAAAGCTACTCAGTTCATGGTGGTCAAGAAGTAGCGAGAGAGTGCGCAGGGAAGATGCACCCTTCCAAGGCACACCCCCAGTGATGTACCTCCTCCAGCGATGCCTCACCTGCCTAAGTTACCACCCAGCCCATTCAAACTAGGACGGACTGTTTAGGTAATAGCGCTCACGACCCAATCACTTCACCTCCCAACACTCCTATATCAACACAGGAGCTTTTGGGGGACACCTCAAATCTAAACTCTAACAAGGTCCTTGATCATGGTGCCCACGCATGGCACCTCCAACTCAAATACATTGAATTTTGGGCTCTCTTGCCTTCTGGCTCTCAGCAGTGGACTTCCCGCTGGGCAGTACCCAGGGCATGTCCAGCTCTTTGGTGGAATCTCACAGCCCTTGGGGGTCACCATTTCAGTTTACTCATAGTGCTCTGAGCAACAGGTTTGTTTTTTTTTTTACAGCTTTCTGGAGATATAATTCAGATATCATATGATTCATCCTTTGAAGTGGGCGATTAATAGTTTTTAGTCTATTCACAGAATTGTATGGTCATCACCACAATCTAATTTTAGGACATTTTCGTTACCCCCAAAAGAAACCCCATTGGCAGCCACACCCCACTTCTCCCTCTGTTCAGTCCCAGGCAACCACTGATCTACTTTTTGTCTCTGTCGATTTTCAACAAAGCAACAGATTTGATTAGCATCTGTTAGTGTCAGCTTCTCGACACTTGGATAGCAATCAGAAGGAACGACTGCGTACACACAGATAGGAATCACCCAAACTTCTACCTGTCTCACGCCTTATTGATGCATGAAGTCCTCTGCGCTATGGTATTAGATGTTTTTCACCAACACATCCCCACTCCAACAAACATCCTTCTTTTTATTTCATCTCTGCTTCCCTCTTGAGAAAGAGTCCATAAAACAGAAAGATATAAAAATTTGAAGGTGATGCCGTTAGACACAGTTCAGTCTCATGTAGGAGTTTCCACAAATTTAATTTTCCTAGAGGAATGCCAACAGCAACGTCAGCATCAGACTTGCCAGAAGATCAGAAACAATAGGCTGTGCCTAAAGGTAACTCATTAGTCACCCAAGCCAGGGGCTTGGGGTTTAGGGTACAGTTATTAAGAAAGCAAGGATTTTGTTTCTGGAACCATGTGGACTTTCAAATGCATCTGTTCAGTTTTTGGCCACACAGTAACCAGAAGGAACTTTAAAGGACAAGCCCCCACCTAGCTCACAACTGCACTACCAAGGTGTCCTGTTGGCCCCGCCCACCTCTCCAGCCTCCTCTCCCTCTCCAATCCATGAGGCTCCTGAGTTCCAGGTCTTGCCTCTTCAGGACCTCCATACATGTACTTTTTCCACTCCAGAAGCCTCCTCCCCAGCTCGTAGAAGGAGAAGTCCTTCTCTGCCTTCTGATCTTGCCCTAAAGTAGCTTCTGTACCATGTCCTCCCAGAGTCTCCCACCTAAGCAAACTCTCCCCTGCTTCCCTGAAACCTCCAGCTCAGCTTCCCTCCTTCATACTTACTGCATCCTAAACATCCTCTTTCTTTTTCCCACTTCTATTTTCTCCATCATAAGGCAAGTCCCATTGTATTCCCAGGGTCCAGCACAGTTACGGGAACCAAGTTCAATATATTCATCATTAACTACTGCCCAGACTTTCTGACTCTTTTCCTTAGCAACAGCCTCCAGGTGGAACTGAAAGTTAAATAGCTTGGATTCACTGACAGTATCCATCAAGGAGGTAATTTGGATGATGTCAATACAAAAGATGAAAGATTTGTTGAAATGCCTGACTCAGGAAAAACAAGGGTTGGGTGAACTGACCGACCAGCCTCAGACCCGCGCTGGCTAAGCTCTCTGAGTGACAGTCACGCAAGAAAGCCTGTGGGGAGGAGCTGGGTGGCACCAGAGCCCGGATAAGCTGAACTACAGGGTTTCAGAGCAGGAGTGATGTAGAATAGCCAGCAGGGACTGCCGCAGAGCAGGCGGACACTTCCTCCAGGAAGACTCCTCAGCACCTGGCTGCCAGCCTCAAATGCTTCAAAATGACTGTTGCTAAAAGGCCAGCACACCCCTGCACCAAATCACTGGACGTTCCCTTCACGCCACACACAGATGGACCAGAGCCATCAGTCTGCTTGTCCAAGGGACATGACTCAACAGGTAAAGTTCCTTCTCCAGGTCCGAACACAGAACAGGAAGAAATACCAGCCCCAGGAAGTCACTCATGTGGTCCTGGAGTTAAGCCTTGCTCTGCCTGCGGCAAACTACAGAGAGAGTAGACATGGTGGTCCTGCTTGGTTCCTGGACTCACCTATCTCCTTACCTTTCTGGGCCCTGAAACTGCTCTGATTGCTAAACTCCACCACATGGACACATGGTCCCTGACCTTGCTTGGTCAAGAGGGGTAACAGACACGGCAGTGGCAGGAAACAATCCTGGAGCTCTTGCTAGGTGCCAGGCGTAGTTTGAAGCACTGTGTGTGGATTTGAGGGGTTAATTCTTATGATGACCCTATTGGATTGGAACCACTGCTGTCCTTACTCCCTGATGAGGAAACTGAGGCAGAGGGTGGTTAGGTGACTTGCCCAAGATCACACAATTTGTAAAAGCAGAGTTGGCTTCTGAACCCAGGCAGTCTGGTGCAGAGCTCCCATTTACAGTTATGACCTATTTTCAGGAAAACTCATAAAATATCAAAGGCTTAAGAGATAAGTTTACAAAGATATCAAAAGAAATGAATGACAACTGTCATAGGTAGCAACATAGACAGGGAAGGGTTTCCCAGGTTCAGGCTGGGAAAACCTTAGCTGAAGTCCATTTAACCAGAGATAACTTCTCCCTGCCACCTCTATCTTAGTCCTGTATTATCTACAAAGGTCCTTGGGCCATTCCTTTGGTTTTGGGATAGTCAACCTATCCTGCTACTTAAATAAACTCTAAGATCACCTGACCTCATTAGCATTTATTGACCCCTGCTGCGTGGCAGGTGCCAACTGTGAAGTCTTCACACACATTAGCTCATTTAAATCAACCCTCACACTAGAGGCATGGGGTGAAGAGTATGGTGTTTCCCACTCAGATTTCCATCGGCTTTAAAAACCAAACAGGCTTATGCACGTGAAAAGCGAATGTGTCTATGACGCATCATGGCAATCGCTGCCCCTCTCCCCAACTCCCACAGGGAAATGTGCTCAGCTCTTGGAGTTTTTCCTAGCCGTCATCACTACTTTGTTTTTTTTTGTTTGTTTGTTTGTTTTAACTTTGTTTTTAGTTGCAGATGGACACATCACCTTTTATTCCATTTATCCATCTTTATATGGTGCCGAGGATCTAACCCAGAGCCCCACAATGCCAGGCAAGTGCTCTACCACTGAGCTCCGAACCGCAGCCCTGCGTCACTATTCTCTTAACACTATGGTCACACCTACCCTGCCATCTCCTACTAACACCCTCCTCCTGTGGATAGATTTGGTTCTTACCAATATGGCTACACTGTGAATTTCACCTAAATCTGCTTACACTTTGCGAATGCAAGTGTTGCTTTACTGGACTGCAGCATAATCCTGCATAGGATTCCCTTCCTTGCACAATTATTCTGTCCTCTTAGATTTAATCATGTCCTTTTCTCCCATTTGCCCAGTTCTTGATGAGCATTCCATCAGGTATTGTATTGATTTTGTTCTGATTTACCAGCAATTCTTTCCAATGCTCAAACTTATCAGATAATTTATCACAACTCCCCACCTGGAGAGAAGAGTGGGTGTTCTCAGTGTTGTTTTCATTGGAGAAAGATCAGGCTGTTAGACAGGTGAAGAGCTTGGCTCCATCCTCTGGAAGGGGACAGAGATGTGATTTGTCCGATACCAACCCCAGCATCAGCTCCCAGGCAGCACACTGCCTCTGGGCACAGATGTGCAGGCTGTGGACTGCACAACTCCAGAGGGCGCCACCTTCCTGCAGGAGGAAGAGAACAGTGCTCTGGAGAGGCAACACACAGGCCCTGTAAACGAGACACCTTCCAGTCCCATCTTCAAACATCTCACCATCTTGCAGAGTCCTGGTCCTTCAGCCGTGAAAGCATGGCCTCAGCTGCCTGCGGTCTGACTGGCACTGTTGCCTGGTTATGTTCAGTGACTGGCTTCTTCGCTACTTATTAGGCAAAACCACCGTATGAGTGTTGCCTCACTTGGTCCTGTGGCTTCTGTGGGAAGCATGGCCTTTTCCTGGGGTTGTCTCCACCCAGCTTTCCAGTGGTGAGGAACCACTCTCGGGCTCATGTTGCAAAGGTCCCAGTTCTTTCTGAGCCTGTGGTATGTGGCAGGATACTTTGAGGTGATGACAGGCATGATGACAGATGGGCCCTGAGCCCAAGGAATGGCTCAGCCTTTCCTGCTGCCTGGAAGGCTGGCTTGGACAGCTCCCCTCGCAGGCAATCCTGAAGGAATCAAAGTCTGGAAATGCTCTGATAGGGCAAAAATGAAGGCTAGATAGCACCTGATGTCCAGAGGAGAGGTGAAGAGCTGAGGCACTGATGTGCGGGACAGCATGACAGATTGTCCAAGCCTGGAAACATTCCCTCTCCCGGCTACAGTGCAAGAGCAAGAGAACCAGGCAAACGTGGTGAGAGCCAAGTGGCAATGCAGAAGCACAGGGGAGAGCTCCCCTACGGAAAAGTAATGCCACCAACACCAGGTCTGGAAGCAGACGTAGCCTACGGGTGGTTTCCTTTGCATTTTCTGCTGAATGCCAATCAAATAGCATTTTACTCTGAAGTTAGCCACTTGGTCAATTCTTAAGCCCAAACTGATGACTTCAAATTCTGGTCAACTTCTGTTTAGGATGGAGTGATAAATGAAAGATTCAGAAATTGTCTTCCAGTTGCAAGTGAAGATACCAAACTTCACAGAAATGCACTATCAGCACTGTACTAGGGGGACCCAGGATGGAAGTGTGGCTGCCCAGCGAAGTCCTGTTTCACCCAAAGAGGATTTAGTCAGATGTCCTCATTGAATGGGTTTTGAACTTTGGAATCTTTACCCATTAGAACACAACTCAATTTAGTGGGTCATGGCCAGAAGAGTTATAAAACAAAAGACAATACAGCAGAGAGTAGAGGTAGGATTGCTTCATGTGACTTTTAGCTATCTGTAGGCATATGTGCCTGTGTCCTGGGTCTTTCTGGGTGGGAATGTATTTCTTTCTGTCTGTGGGTTTGGTGGCACTGGCTAAGTAAGCCCCTGACCATAATCTGGAGACACTTTTATAGAGTTCTGCCCACAGTTTTATTTTTCTTATCCCACAAATTTTTCATTTTTATTTTTACTTCATTTTTTGTATCCCACACCATAATTTTTTAAAGAGAAAGGTGAATCATTTGCCAACATTTAAATACCCAGAGATACATTAAAATCCCTATTTCTAGCTATTCTTGGAAACTGGAAGGTCTAACCTTGGTACACATTCCTCCCTTGGACCTAGGGCGAGTGACAACTGATTCCTTCCTTAGGAGGATACCAACTGGCTCTCCAGTTTCCCAGTCTCCACTCATGATGGTCACCTGCCCGGTCCTTGGAGGCATTTGTATGTATGGCCCCAGTTCATTCAGTGTGGCCCACAGGTCCTCTAGGTACCCTCCCTCACCTTCACTACACTGTGTGGCCAACATGGCCCCTGCCACACTGAGCTGGCTGTGGTACCAGTTCAGAGATGCCCTTGCTGCTTCGGCTTCACCAATTTAAACACCTCTCTCTCAGTTCCCCTTTATCCACGATTGTGCTCCTGAACATCCTTCAAAGCCCAATCAGCCATGACTACCCAGAAGAGTGAATCACTCTTGGTCCTGTGCTCCTATTACTTTAACAGTTCTCTATTTGAGTACATTTCTCACAGTATCGTAATTGCTTATTTGTGTATGTTCCTTGCTAGAATGTAGTGCTTTCAAGTCAAGAACTGCCTTTTAGTTGTTTCTATATCTAGTTGGCTTGTCTCATACTAGGCTCTGAAGAAACATTTCCCAAATAGGCATAGGCCTCTCCCCGACCCGCACGTCATTCATTCACCTATCGGTCCATTCATTCTTCAGTGAATGATAACGATGGTCAGACACTGTGCTGTGGACACAAGTTCAATCAACCACCATCCCATCCCTGACCTTGAGAAACTTACAGACCTTCAAGGCCAATCTTAAATGCCCCCTTTTCCACAAAGCCTTTTCTGATTCCCTTGGGATAGAGATTCTTCCTTCCCTTGAAGCGTCACAGAACATTGTTCACACCACCCTTCTATTGCCTTCTGGGTTCATTCCCAGTCTATATCCCTCCAACATGAACTTTTTAACCAACTGAAGGTGGGAACTTATCAATGTATCAGATGAACCCCAAAATGCCCTGCAGAAAATAGACCATCATAAAACTGAGGTGTGGTCAAGGCCACTCTTGGAAGTCCATTGCTATGGTTTGTTGCTATGTCTAGGCTGGGACTTTCACACGTGGTGGGGTAGTAGGGTTTTCCAGGTACAAAGGAACAGAAGGACCCATGCTCCCGCTTGGTACATAGCATTGTGAGGCTTCAGTCCAGCAGATGCCAATCCCACTAGCTATCCCCACTCTCTGCTCCTCCATGGCTGTTCAGAAGGGGCCCATGAGTGGCACATAGACAGTAGTCTAGCAGACACCCATCTAGCACACCTGCCACTTAGGGAACCCTCCCTGGACCTGGTCATTTTTATGAGAGTTACTCATCCCTCTCTCCCATTTCCTGTCAGACACCCCAGTGAAGAATAACCTTGCTTCCTTTCCCTCCTATTACCTGGTCTTAGTTTTTCTTAAACTTCTCCCTTCTCACAGTGTTTCAAATAGTGAATAATAGCCAGGTATGGTGGCGCACACCTGTAATCCCAGCTCGGGAAGCTGAGGCCGGAGGATCACAAGTTCAAAGCCAGGCTAAGCAAAAGTGAGGCTCTAAGCAACTCATGAGACCGTGTCTCTAAATAAAATACAAAATAGGGCTATGGCTGTGTCTTAGTAGTTAAGGACCCCCGAGTTCAATCCCTGGTAACCCATCCCCACAAAAAAAAAAAAAATAGTGAAAAATAATAGAAATAAAAGTAAAAACATAGGCTACTCGAATACAGATAGAATGTAGCAGCAGGGAATGAAACACTCCATGTTTTTTCTTTTTTTTTCTTTTTCTTTTTTTGGCATGTGGAGTCCAGTTTTGCCAACACCTCTTTTTTTTTTTTTTTTTTTCCGTACTGGGGATGGAACTCAGGGCGAGACAAGCACTCTACCACCTGAGCTATCTCCCCAGCCCTTCCATGTTATATAGTATATGTTAGCTCTTCAAAGACTAAACAGGGAGCAGAAGACTTTGCGAGCCAATATGGCAAATGAATTATCTTTTACCTGAGGACTCCAAAGAGTCCTACGGACCCCAGCAAACATGTTCACCTAAGTCTTCAAGAGCTATGAAGGACGCCTAGCAAGCAGCACACCTGTACCTTCACTCTAAACCACTGTCAGCTTCCTGCAGCCACCCTGAGCCCCAGCTCACCCCACAAGAACTTCCTCCCTCCCTGTGCACACCCAGTATCACCTACTGACAGTTTCTTGGCCACAAGGATCTCACAGAAGGTCTGAGTCATTATGAAATACAGCTTCCTTCTGTACTGCAGGAGGGTCAGGTGAAAATGACGCTCTTTACCTTCTCTGTCATCCATGATCATGAGCAAGATAAAGTTTTCAAAAGGAAATGAAGAAGCTACTTATGTAAAATTCTGACTTACCCACCTGCAGGGCTGGTAATTTTACCCAGAGAGTTCATGGATTATTTAGACCCTGTCCAAGTGAGGTCCCTGGACAGGAACATCACTTGAGAATTATTAGAAGTGCAAAATCTCAGGCCCTTTCTCGGACCTGCGATATCAAACTCTGGGGGCAAGGCCCCAGAACCTATGCTCTAACAAGCCTCCAGGAGATTCTGATGCCTGCTGGAGTTTGAGAACCATTGGTCTAGATAGTGATTTCCCTGGAAGTATTAAAAATGCCAGCATCTTCCTTGTTAAATCCAAGTTCAAACAACTCAGCCTGTTGGCAGCAATGGAACCCAGAAAGGCAACTCAGGTGCCCCCCAGGGCACCCTGGACCATAACAGCATTAATCATGTCAGCCTGTGCACAAATCTAATGTCTCAGAAAAGAGGTCAGGCATAACAAATACTCTATTTCCCCACTGTTAACAAAATGTGCCCTTGAATACACAGCTCCTGCCAATTTGGGATAAACATACCTCTCAGTCTGAGTCACCCTCAGCCCAACACACAATGAAATAGGAAGCTGGGCTGGTTTCAGCTGTGGTTTGCCCAAATCAGGCTCAACCACAATGGGAAGAAATCCCACACCACCCACTGATCACTGCACCTTCTGAAAAGTTCTCTGGCTCTTTAATGCTGGTTCAGGGAAACACTAAGCATTTCAACTTTGGCACAAGAGCAGCCAAAGTAATAGGCTCCTCCTTCTTGCCCCACTTGGGGTTGTGAATATGATGACTCAGAAGAGCCACTTCTCAAAGAGAATCAGGTGCCAAGATTCTTCTCCTGGTGGGGCGAGTCTCCCACAGCATGGCTTTTCTGCCAGAATCTGGGAAGTCATTTTGCCATTCCTTTAAAAAGATTGTGGTGATGCATTACAGGTTGTTAGTCCTTCCTGGTCACTTGACCAGGCAATGGGAAAGGCAAGAGGCAGGGCCACCTCCCAGAACCCGGGAGCCACTAACAATAGAGCAGGTCCCTCCAGCGCCTGTGCCCACTGCCCATGTATTCCTGACTGTGTCAAAAATGGCTCAAGAGTTTGGATCAATTCAAGTCCTTCTCTCCAATTTATTTACACATTTAGCCTATGTCTAATTGTGGCAATGACATTTTTCTTTCTGGATTAATATCTTTTAGACTTTGGTGAGTAGGTGGAGGAAGGCAGGGGATTTGTCATGATTTTTTTTTTTTTTTTTTTTTTTTTTGGTATGCAGTTCTTCCCTTAGCTTTGGGAATCTCGTCATTCAGAGAACCCTTCTGGAGAGAGGGTAAGAAAAGTCATACTTTCTCTGAAAAGTAGCTCTTTCATTTATAAAACAGGAAGATAATTCATGCTTGGATTTTTTTCTCTCTCTCAAGTGGAATATGATGAGACAAACTGGAGCTTTCTTTCCCAAAGATGCAAAGATCACAAGTGAACCGTGTGAACAGGGCACCAATCAAGACAGCTGATGGAGAAAGGTGCAGCCTACAGGGTCTCTTATAATCTGCAACTTCCCTACAGACCTCGTTCAGAAAATGTCCTGGTCCTTAGTGTTCCCTTCAAAAGCTTGGAGCTTTTCAAGTTCAGGCAAAGATGAAGAACCAAGATAAATCCAGGAGCAGAGTAGAGGTGGGGCCTTGGACATCAACCTGGCGAGCCAGGGCAGCTGAATAGAGGGGGCCTGGAAGATGATCTCTGCTCACCAGTCATACTAGGAATCTTCCCACCACTATGAAAAGCCTGCTATCCTCAGCCTTCCCCGGATGGAACAGAGGTGGATTTCAAGTCCATTAGACAGTGTGCATGTACCGGGTGGGTAGTGTCTGTGTGGTGTGCGTGCTGGAGAAGTGAGATCAGCAGGGGGGCAGACCCATTAGAGTCGGCTCACAGGCTGCTTTACCAGACCACGTATGGAGTCCACAGTGCTAGAGGAGAAACTGCACACCTGCTCTGGTTGCACAGGTGACTGCTGTTTAATGTCTGTTTACTTAGGTGCACAAGTCATTCCAGAAGAAT
Organism: Sciurus vulgaris; assembly: GCF_902686455.1. Lineage (NCBI taxonomy): Eukaryota > Metazoa > Chordata > Mammalia > Rodentia > Sciuridae > Sciurus > Sciurus vulgaris. The sequence goes on along the minus strand of NC_136464.1, from coordinate 15,876,190 downwards.
TCACAGAAGGGATAGGCCTTCAGCGAACTTTATAAGGAAGCAGAACTTGAGTTAGGTCATTGATAATGCAGAGGAGAGGGATGTACGTATTTCTCATGAAGGCAGGGAGGACGGGAAGGGCAGTAAGACCAAGGTTGCAGGGGAAAACACCCCCTCCCCTGATATTCAAACAGCAATAGGTTTTGGGCATTTAAAGTACAATGACTACAGGTTTGAGATAGGTAGAAGGCTGGGTAGAAAACTCAACTCTTCTGCCTTCTAGCTAAATGGATGGTCTCACAAGTTTCCTGACTCCCATGAGGCCCTCCTCCTAGTGGAGGGAGGAGCACCACTGACCTCAACGGGCTAAAAGACTGGAGACAGGGTATGTAAAGCTCTCAGGCCAAAGCCCGCCATCTGGTATGTGTCCCATCACCGACAGATTTAATAATAACATTACATTTTAAAACAAAACAAAATAGGCTTAGAAGGATATTTGCCCAGATGGGGCTGGGAAAGAGGTATTTTAAGGACTCGGGGAGAACCCTGCACAGCCAGCAGGGAGGCTTGGACTTCATCTTGTCGTTGATGTAGGTTTTTGAGCCAGGAAACGATAGGCTGATTCAGTGTCCTAAGAGGATTACTTTGGTGCCAGTCTGTAGGTCACATTTGAGACACAGCACACCACTGTTCTCAGGAGCTGCCAAGAATAAGGCTGCAGGGGCCTTCAGATGTGGCAGGAAGGGGTTGTCTCTAAACCTCAGGGGATGCTGGACACAGCAGCTTGTGCCCAGCAAGGTGTGGTGTCAGCTTCCCCAGGGAAACCAATATCTGAAGTACTACAAGGCTTCCAGAAGAAAGCCAGGCCTGTTGCTAACATTCCCTTCTGCAAGGGGCAGTGTTTATATCAACTGTCCAAGAAATCTCAGAGTTCTGCCAAGAGGTATGAACAGGATGGCCCACTTCTGATGACCCCCTGGTCCCTCATCCCCAATGCTGCTCCCAGGTTTATAAAGCTGAATCCCCCTTCTTTCTCCCTTCCCATCACCAGCAACTCCTCTCCCATCCCACCCCATTTCCCACTCTGCCCCTCCTGCCCAGTCCTTCTCAAGCCTTACCACCTAACACATGTCTGAGTATATCAGGTTGAACTGCATCCCTCCCCCAAGACCCCAATACCTCAGAATGTGGCCTTCCTTAGAGACATGATCTTTACAGAGGCAGCGAGTTAAATAAGGTCATCAGGGTGGTCCTAATCCACCAACTGGTGCCCACGTGCACACAAGTGAAGGACACATGGGCTGGAAGGTAGAGATGAAGCCATGCTTCCACAAGCCAGAGATCACCAAAGGTGGCCAGCAAACCACCAGAAGCCATAGGGATGCACAGGACAGATTCTTCCCCAGGGACTCAGAAGGAACAAAGTGTGTGGGCACCTGGATTTCAGACTGAGAGCTTCCAGAACTGAGACAATGAATTTCTGTTGTTTAGACCACCTAGTTTGTGGTATTTGGTCAGGCAGCCCGAGAGACCACTGGACTTCTCGTCCCCTTTCATTACATATATCAAACTGTTTCAGGCCATTGAGTCTAATCCTGGGTTCTCTCAAATCTATTATTTTCATTCCAATTTATCCCACATCCGAATGTCCCCGATCTTTAAAAGCCTAGTCCAAGAGCCACCTGCTCCAGGAAGCCTTTCCTGGTCAGCACACTTGGAAGCTAAATCTCCCGTTTTCAACCTCCGGGAGCACTGTATCTATGCCTCTTTAAGACAGCCACTTCCTGAGAGCCATTTCTGAGCCTAGCTTGCTTTCCTCAATAGATGGGAGCAGCCACTGTGTCTTCTAACTCCGCAAGACCTTTCTGAGTACTCAGGACCCTGTCTACCTTAGGAAGAGACTGCAGAAGAGAGAGACTGAAGAGAGGCTTCCTGGGGACCATCAGATCTTAAAGGAAAGTGAGCGAACCAAGCTAGGGCATCTCTGTAACGTATCTGCTTTGATGAACAAGATTATTCCCTTTCCAGTAACTGAAATGTGCTGGGAAACCAGGCATACTGGTGCTCCTCTATTATCTGAGACACCCATTTCTGCCACCGGCTACCTGGCTTCAACAAGCTGTGGTGGGTGGGTGGGTTTCATGGACAAACATTTCACATCTCCCACCCTGCATTCAAGGGGATCCATCCAACTACACCTTAAAGAGGGCTGTGTCCGGACATCCAGCTGTCCTCTATCATAGTGGCTCTCAGCTGGGGCAGTAAGAAGTGTCTGAAGACATTTTCTGTTGTCATGAGTAAAAGGTGAGGGCCACCTGGTATCTAGTGGAGGAAGGCCAGGAACGCTGCCAAAACATCTTACAATGCAAGGGGCAGAATTACAAAGAAGCATCTGTCCAAGTATCAATGGTGCTCATGTTGAGAAGCCCTGCTCTAGAGAAATTACTCGCCTTGTGGGTGTATGTGTCCCCACACACTTAAAACAGCAAGTGGAGAGTGGACATCCTCCCCCAAAGGACTGGAATGCTTTTATTGGAACCCTAAAAGCAAGTTGGGCCAGTCAAGGGTAGCAGAAAACTTCCGGGAGAAAAATAAAATGAGATGCCCAAAGATAAGGCTCTATGTACCTTGCGGTGTCTCCCTTGCCACTGAATTCTTATTCTTTTACATCATTTCCAAATCATAAGCATTCCTTATTATTCAAATTAGATGAGTGTTTATATAACTATCTCCAGTATCCGCTTACTCTTGTTTTCTCTAACAGAAAATAAATAAATAGGCCCAATAACTTCCTTTTGAAGTTTCAGAACTGCACTAGCACACACGTCAGGAAGACATGCACAGCTTCTAAATGAGAATGGCCCCTCTGGGGTGCAGTCGATGAGTGTGTTCAGGAAGACAGATATTGACCGATAAACCCACAAAAGCCTCTCACGCTTCTTTGTTAGGGGAGACAGCAAGGGTAAGGTGCCCTTGAACACATCAGAGAAATAACCACTTCATCAAGATTCTGGGATCAATAAGTGTCTGCAACTGGAAGTGAGAGGGTGGCTGGTCAGGAGAACAGAAGATCATGAGGGTCAAAGAATGTCAGAGAACACTCCACACTAGCTGAGGTGGGAGGGGGTGGGAAGGGGAGAGGAGGTGGGAGGTGGGAGGAGGTGGGGTGGGTCAGTGTGCTTTTCCTCCGCCAGCATCAACCCTAAATCTGAGATGTTAGAGAGAAAGCAATGGCAGAAACCAAAGTGAGTGCCAAGCAGTGATCACAACTGAAGTCTGCGGGGCTCCCTGCTGCGAGAGCAGATGCTACCCTGACCTGAGTCTGCGCCTGTGCCAGGTGAGTCCTGTCAGCTCCAGGAGGAATAAGGGAGCTTGGTCTTCCTGGGAGCAAGAAGAAATGGAGAGGACCGGACACGTCTCCAGATTGAGAAGCCACAGGTTCTGTCCCAACTCTGACAACAGTCCAACCTGTGTCTGCTGTTGGGAGAACCAACCACAGGCAGACGCTCAGCTGCACTGGACGTCTGAAGATGGAGACAATGCAGCTGTCTTCTGAGACTCACTGTGTAGTCATAGACAGAGATCATGTGATGAGACACAGAGGATGAGTATGGACCAACTATCTGCTGTGTGACCTTGAGCAATTTACTTACCTCTTCTGATCCCCAGTTTTCTCATCTCTAGGATGAAGATGGTGCTACCTGCTCCCCTGTGCCCTTCTCACTTCACAGGCTACATTGAAGGTCCCTTCTTCCCATGGAAGGGAAGCTCTGGTGTCACTGCCAAAAAAAAAACCCTGCCTTTCTCGGCTGTTGGCTGAGGTGGGTGTAATCAGAAAGCTGGGAGGCCTCAAAATAAAAAAGGAACGGCCTTTAATCAGTGGCTAAAGGTCAAGATAATGCTAGTATGCGACCTCTCCATGGCCTTTCCAAAATGTTCCAGTTAGAAAGTGGCCACTGCCTTGTAAAGCAAAGGTGAACCCAGGCAGTCTAAGCTCTGGGACTTAAGTTGCTACATGGTCTCCCAATCTACGATGTATGTCACGTACAGCAGGTCTGGGGCTGCCCTGCGCCCCACGGGAATAGGCCGAGAAGTGGCCTTTCTTGTTCCCTCTCCCATCACTCATAAATTACTTACCCTGGGAATCATCAGCATCAGAGATTGCGGCCATGTTATTCTAGGTGGGTGGGGATACAAATGAAGAGATGCAAATGCCCGTAAATGTCCCAACTGTATTTGGCACCGAGAGGTCCAGGAAGCACCCCAGAGAGAGAAGAGACATTATCAGAACCACTTTGTACCAAATTGTTTCACTCGACTACCATTTATGCGGTGAAAGACGGAAGCTAGAGTAGGCAAGTACTGAAGACTTCAGGTGCAGAGCAACAGCAGAACCGCATGTCCCTGTCCTGAGGGGCAGCCCTGACACTGACAAGCTGTCATGAGGCTGCCTCTCAACCCATCCATTAGTGTAATAAAGCCAATTGCCTTTCCAGCAAGAAGGATCAACTTGAGTGCAGCATTTTCACCTCAAATGTACTCCCGGTAGTAGCTTTAAGAGAAAGCAGATTTACGTAAGTCATTGAAATGGTCCAAGACAGCCCCAGAAGGGCAGATGTCTGTGAGTGGAGGGAAGTGCATCCCACAGTAGGAAAATGTGACCATAAATCCAAGCTTACCAGAGAGCAAGATTAAGGGGTGACCTTTTACATTATAAGATCATTTGGTGAAGGTCTCTAAAACATATTGTTAAGAGGGGGAAAAAAATGGAATCACAGAAAAATGGTGATAGAATGATTTTTTTTTTTTTTTGGTGCTCGGATTGAACCCAGGGCCTCATGCCTGCAAAAATGATCCCATTTTTAATACTTTTCACATTGTATATCTAATTTCAGTTTAGAAGGATCTAGAGGATCTAGAAAGATATACATTAACCATTAGCAACTGACGTTGACAGAAGTAAAGAGCTTTCTCTTATTCCTATTTCTACATTTCACTTTCTTAACTGGAGATGAATTTGTATATTACTCCAATAATTAAAAACAAACTCTTGCTGTGTTCTTTTGCTCACTACAATTCAAGTTTGAAAGGTTTGACTTAATTTCAGGGCCCCGCCCAATGCATGCAGAACAAACACCTGCGCCTGGCACACCCACCCTGCCTTTTCACATTCTGCTTTACCGTGTGATTCCGTTACCTTCGCCATGTACAGCATCTTTTCAGAAAGCGTTTGGAGGAGTGACGAAATGGCAGGCTCTAAATGCAGCACACCTGAAGGCTTTACAATAAGAGCCCAGCTTCTCCTCTCGGCCTCTGGCTAGACTTGGGCTGGTCCCAGCTCAGCCCAAGACTGTAGGAAGGACCCTTCCTTCCATCACATCTCTTAACCCACTGATTGGGGGAAGGCGGTAAACGAGAAGAGAATGAAGGTAGGATGGGGACGGTCTGGAACAACCAAAGATTAAAATGCGGTAAGAATCCAAAGAGACGCACACCCTCAGGAGCTCGGCTGCGCGAACGCTCCAGAAATAAGACGAGGCTCAGACGCTGTGGCTAAAATTAAAGGTTCTGAATGAAGTCACGGTTCGATGGGAACCCAGACTTCACAGTACAGAGATTCTCCCACCGAAAACATGTCTGCCCGGCTTTCCATTGATCACTGCCGGTTAGGTGGCCGAGTCCCGCAGTGCCACTCCAACTTCTGCAACCGTGCACCGTGATCGATATTTATAATTACCTTTCTCCTTCACCATGGCAACCGGGTCCTTGGCGGAGCGGGACAGAGGCAGCAAGAATGAACTCTGGGCGTGGAAGCGCCTAGGCAGACAGCTCAGTGCTGCAGAGGCTGCGGGGAGACGCCCCCGACACCCACTCGCGAAGTCCAAGTACGCGGCTGCTGCCTACGATCCCGCCCCCCGCGCGGCGGGCCGGCTCCCAGGCGCGCCCAGCGAGCGCGCCCAGCGAGCGCGCCGAGCTCTCCGCCGAGCGCCGGCCGCGCCCTGCTCGGGGACTCTGCCCTCGGGTTGAAACCACTCGCTACAGCTGCTGCTGTAACAAATGCTAAATTCCACCGTCCTAATCTCTGGTCGCTGACACCACCTTGCATTCCTCACTCCCAAGTCCAGGGAAAACGGGCCACGAAATGCTCCTGAGCCCTGGCTCCCTTCCAGGGTCTGATAAGTGATTGCCAGAGGAGGGAGTCCGAGTCACAGCCTGGGGTTGGTTGCTTCCATAAGTAAAACTTGTCAATTGTTAGCTTATTAGTTTCCTATGACAGCTGCTTTCAAGTCCTATTACAGCTGCTTTCAGGGAAATTGAATACGGAAAATTGGCCCTAGTAGAAAAAAAAATGCTAGTGGCAAATTAGTTTTCCTATGAAACATGAATAATGACGTTTGGTTTGCCCTATCCCCCTCCCTCCCGCAGCCCCGTTTTATCTGAACGGGGGTAGGAGAAGGTGAAAGGGACTCAGACAGTGAGAGAGCCTGGGAAGAGGACCTTTCAGGATTCAATTCCTTATCCAGGATCTAATTCAGGATCAAAGAAAAAACAACTGACTTATCCAGTTGGGCAGGATTCTGACTTCCACTTCTCCCTGCTTCTTTGGAATTTTCAAGACAAGCTCTTCAGAAACGTATCTGTGAGGGAGGAACCCTAGTTACGATTACAGGGTACCTGGCCTAGCACCATCTGCAACCTGCATCAGCGTGAGCTTGACCCACAGTGTAGCTCCTGGCTTTTCATTTCTGACCCACCACGTCACAGGCAGGTCTCCTGTGAGCAGAGGACTTCCTGGTTCATAAAACCGACACCCACCCCATTCCTGCACCTGTCTCCCCAATCCAGATCACTGGGTCCCCGCTGCACATCACATACACGTGGAAGAAATGTGATGAGCAAGACGAGAAGACAGACGTTGCACCACTCAGGGAGAGCAGCAGATGGCCAACACATCTTTCAGAAACCAGAATGCACAGCCAGCATTAGACTGTATTTACTGCAAATATTGTAACGTGTTGGGTCTAAGAGAGCCAGGGGAACAGAAAGGAATGGAGTCAACCAACCTGCCTCAGCTTTGACTCAGAGGAGGGCTATGGCTTTAAATAAATCATGTTTGGCGTGGCTGGGGGAAAAGGAAGAAAACGGCCATTTCTCTCTCTCGTCTTGGACAGGTCTCTAAGGCTGGCCTTCTGATGTGTAACAGTAGCACAGCTCAAGCAGCTGTGACATTCCTGCATCTGTGACTCAGGGCTCTACTATTAATAGCTTGAGTGTCTGGGTCTGCAAGTAAGGGCTAAGTCCCCTCCAGCCCCTGGATCGTCTTTTCTGTGACAAGCTTCTCCTGCACTATTCCCCACCCCCACCGCAGCCAACAGGGTCATGTTTGCCCCGTGCCAGCGGCCAGCTGGAGTATAAGCACTGAAGAGCCTTTAAGCGGCTTCTCCAACCTCCATTCATAAATAAGAGCCAAGAAGAGAGGGACACGACCCAAAGGGCAGAGGGACGGCCTAGCTCAAGAGCATCTGAGATGAGCCCTTTGCATTCCCCAATTTTCATAGTTAAAACTGCTTGGCCTCACCCCTAATCGCCCTCAGAGCCTTTAAAGAGATGTTGACAAGCAAAATCAGCTGCAGAGAACTGGAATTAGTTCGTGCTATGAGCCTAACAGGTGAGTTTATTTTGCTGTACTTTTGCTGCATAAATAGATCAGCACGTCGTTTAGGCACTTTTCTCTTTAAGGCCCTTTTGATTTTCAGCTCCAGGGAAAGGGAGACGTGGGGCTGCAGGTGTAGCTCCGTGGTACAACACATGCATGGGGGTTGGGGAGAAAAGAGGGAAAAAGGAAAATTAAGCTACACTCTCTTCTCGCCCCCACCCCCACCTCTCTGCTGGAATGCGACAGTGGACACCATCGGTTCTGGTCCAAACTTTAAATGCCACTGCTTCCATTTTTCTCTTTAACTTGAGATGAGTTTTTAATTCTGAGATTTAAGTTTACTAACCAGCCTGGTCTCATATTATAGTTCTGAATGTACCTGGGCACCTTTGGGGACAAATTTGCACAGAGACAGAGTCTAGAAAGGATCTCTGGGATCTTGGGAGTCAGAGAGAGCAGAGTAACAGCTGGCATCTATTCATTTTCAGAGAAGCCTTTTCTAAAGGAAAATACTACATAGTGGTTCAGAGAGAGCTCCCCCCACCCCGCCCGCCCCGTGTTTTCCATGGAAAGAATTTTCCTGTACCGCAGTCAAAGTGAGTGAGTCACCAGCAGTTAGCTGCTAAATAACAGGCATATAGCAAAAGTCCCCCCAACAATCAGACACTGCTACTTTAGGATAAAAGCATCCACTCTGCACTTTCTAGATAACCAGAGGGTATTGCTAAAGTTATTTTTGGAATGTGGGAGAGTAAAACCAAATTGTTTTGTCTCCTTGCCTCAAGACAGAATCCTTAAGAGCCTGGGAAGAGAAGCCAAGTGGAGATATTTTCTACTTCCAGTTAAAGCTGCAAGAAATGCAGCAACATAAATCAAGAGGAAAGAAAAAAAGAAAAAGAAAAGAAATTTCTAGTTCATAAGAAAGAAGAGGTTTTCAAAATTCTTATTTTTCAAAGAAATTATCTCAGTCTCATTCCACTCAGATGAAATAAGTTTTCATAATACAGACACTGGCCCACGGTTTTATTTGTTGTTTTATTTCCCCCTTCCACCCTGAAACTGACTCACTACTTTTCATTCACTCACAGAATGAGGCAAGGATTGTCCACCACTGACCAACAGACAGAGACCATTTTGTTGAAGAGAAAGGCTTGTTAGCATGCAGTCACTCTTGGCAAAAATTCAAGCATGTATCATTTCGATAGAAATGCCAATTAAGAGGAAAATGTTGCCACTCGAAAACAAGCAGCCTGCAAGAGTTCTGAACCTGCCACCCAGGCACATGTAGTGCAAGAATTTGGGGATCCCTCCATGGGCCCAGGAGCCCAGGTACCATCTCTCAACACCTCTGGGTCCTTGGGCAAGAAAGCACTCAAAATCCTTTCCAGCAGAATTCAGCAGAAAGAAACCTTGAGAACAATCCCTTATTTGCTCTCTACTCAGTGATTGCACCTATCAACCTCCCTTCAAACAATGAAGGGATCTCTCCAGTGTGCCGGGTCCCAGGCAGGCAGTGCAGAAGTAAGAGGAGAGAAACCGCTGCTTTGGAGGTGCTTACAGTCTAGTGGAGAAGATTCAGACCCACAAATATTTCCAGAGAAATTAAGGAGGTGTTAGACAGAATGAGGCACCAAGTCCAGGACAGTGCTGAGTACTCCCCATGCTATAGGCAGAACAGGTGAGGACTGGCAAGCCAAGGAAGGAAAGAGGGAAAGGTCATTCCCTGCAGAAGGTATGGGGCAAGAAGGTATCAAGTAGTTCACAGCTCATGGGCAGCAGGGGAAGCTCAAGATCAGGCAGGTGGGAGGTGGGCACAGAGGGCTCTCAATGACACTCTAGGGAGGCTAGACCTTAGAAGTCACATGGCCAGCATTTCACAACTGAGCTACCTTTCTTTCCAAATTGTGTTCTAAAGGCTTTGGCTGAATTTCAAAGCTCCCAATGATCTATTCCCACACATATTGCCTCCTCCTTCCAAACTGAATTGTGTTGGTGAGTGCATTTCCAGTGGTTAGCAGACTGGCATGCAATAGATGCCCCAGAAGTATCTGTGTTTCTTAGTTTATTTACACATTCCTCTGATAAGTGGGGTCAAGGGATAGCCACACACATCAGACACACAGCATCTTAAGAAGCACGACCCATTGGGATTGGCTTATCCTTCTGTAGTAGTGGCTTTGCACACCCACATGGTGCTCTCCTGGAAGGCAACAAAGGTTTCATGCTTTTCAACCCCCACTTGTGTGGCCTGCAGACTTAGGGTGACAGAACTACTTAGGGTGCTTTAAACACAGATGTCTGGCCCCCGCCCCAGGTCTCTGGACTCCAATTCTGTAGGGATGAGGCCTGAGCTACAGTCAGCTCCTACAGTGACTGAGGACCCCTGGCCCAAAACACTGGCTTGCCGAACAGAAGAATGAACGTGGGATTTACAAATAGCTACACACATGCCATCACATCTGACAAGCAATACTTATGCTCTCAGTTGGCTAAAATGACAATCTGCCTGACAGTCACTGTGAGCTTAATGAAAATTTATTGGAATGGCGATTCCAAACTTTCCTACAGTCTGAGACAAATTCCTATGTGTCTAAGTCCTCTTGATCCTAAATCTGTGTCTTCAATTGACAATGCTTAGCATTTTTTCCATATGAATTTCACAGAATCAATGCCCAGTAAAGCTCTTGTCCTTGAATTATTAAAATGGAATTATTTTATGCTTCTATCCAAACTTCCCTGTAGTCCTTTCAGAAGCCAGGTCTGAACTTAAGGAATAGGTTGAAGCCCAAGAAAATAATAAAAATTATTAAGGTTTATCTATAGATAACTACAAACAATCCACTAATGATATAACTAACAGTGGACACAAAAATCATTATTTTTCTACAAGTGTCATGGAACCTATTACTAGAATTCAAAGGATTCTTCTTTATTTTATTTATTTATGTGTGTATGTGTGTTACTGGGGATTGAACCCAGGGGCATTCTGCCATTCAGCTACATTCCCAACATTTCTATTTATTTTATTTATTTATTTATTTATTTTATTTTGAGATAGGTAGACAGACATACCTGGCTGAAAGGATCTTTTGATAGTCTCTCAGATTTTTGCCTAATTTCAGATACATGAGAAGTTCACAAGTACAGAAATAGCCTTGAATTACTTGTGAAAAGGCCATTAAAAAAAAAAAAAAAACAGTATACTATTAGCTTTCTCTTTTTTCTTAGTATTTTCTAGGGAGAAATTCAGTTAATGGGATATAAAAACAGTCACTTTCTAGTAGGTGTAATTGTGTGCCTTTCCTGTCAACACTTTCTTCTTTCTAGTACTTAATACCACCCATGCTCTGGACTTGACTATAGTGCAATGAAGGATTTGCATGTTACTTTTTGCAAATGATTGTGGACTCTCTCTCAGAGGGAGGGGGTCATATGTTATGATATCTATGTTCACATAGTAACAGGCACAAAGTAGGAATACAAAATTTGATGAATACTGTGTTAGTCTGCTCTCCTTAACTGTAACAGATGTCTCAGCTAATCAAATTATAAAGAGAAAAGGCTCGTTTGGGCTCACAGTTTGGGAAGTTTCAGTGCATGGTTGGTTGGCCCCATTGCTTTTGGGCCTATGGTGAGGCACCTACCTTGGTGAGGATCACATGACAGAGCAAAAAGAAGGTCACCTCATGGCTGGTACATGAAAGAAAGGAGGAGGAGGCTGGGATTCTTGCAGATGACTGAAGACCTTCCATTAGTCCTACCTCTTAAAGTTTCCACCACCTCCCAACAGTGCCAAGCTGGGGACCAAGTCTTTAACACAAGGGGCTCAGCAGGCATTCTAGAACCAGACTATAGCACTAAGGAATAAATGTCAAAAACTTTCCATACGGCAAATCAAAATTCTAAATAAGCACCCATTTTCTATAATCAAATCCAATTCAAATAAATTAAAAGTAAATTCACTGTCTTATATAAAAATTGATTTATCAATTGCTTGAAAGTACCAATAATTACCAAGGAGAGAAAGCAAGCTAAAAAGGAACTTAATCAGGTCATCATTTTGCCACATCTCCTTGATAACCTACCTCACTACCACTTTCATGGTCATTTCCTGAGCACCTATTATGTAATAGGTCAGCCACCATGCCAGTGTCTTTATGATGATCACCTCATTTCATTCTCATAACATGGAGAAGTACATGTTGCTATGCTTTACCTGTGAGGAAAGAGGCAGGTCTGTCAGAGTTCAAAGTCATGGGCTCTGCCTTTGGGTAGCAGTGGCTTCCTTTCCTTCCCCTCCCTGACTATCCACATACTCACCCACACACACGTACGTTAATGCACATTGACTCCCCTGACATTTCCAAACAATCCAGCACAATGGGAAATCTGTTACATTTTCCCTTGTTTTATAGAACAGTCCTCTCTCCCTGTCCTTCCTTAGTTCTTGGACTCTGTATGATAGGACCTGTCAGGAAAACAGCAGGCAACCATGGCCTGTCGGGCTCACCCTTGGTAGGACAGGGAAAGATGGAAAACCCAGACCCACGCATTAAGTCTTTTAAAATACAGCTCAATCATCCACCCTAATCATTCTTAAGGAACAGCATTTTTGTGCTTCACATAAAGAGACGTTAAAAAAAGTCTCTTTTGGTTACAGAATTTTTGCAAGGTTTACAAAACCCACATTTGCCTCCTTGATCCTCCTCATGGCTCTCCTAATTGTGCCCTGCCACACTCTCAGAAAACAGCCTTTCTCTTATTCCCCTGGGATGTTTCAGTCATCACCTGAGGGACGAGCCAAATACCACACACGACACGCACAGCCAGGCCGCATTTGCTGCACAGGATGGGCGGCGCTGTCTCCAGTGTGTTGCCAGTTCTCGGCACCCAGAGAGAAGAGACCGCACAGCCCAGGCTCTGGTTTGCGAAAATCCACAGCGTGCACGATTAAATTGGCATTAAGGAAGAGGAAAGCTGAAGCCCTGCAACAAGCCAGTCCAGGGAGAGGCGATCGCTTAGAAAATGGGTCAGAACTCCTCATGTCTGGCCTCCTACCAGTTGCGAGTCTATTATGCCACAATGGCCACACAGACAGCCTGATCAAACACAGGCTGGGTTTGAATTCCAGCTCCACCACGTGCTGAGTGGCCCTGGGCACCTTATTTTCTCTCTATGGGATTCAGCGGTCTCACCTGTGAATGGTAATAACACACTCCATTGGGGAGGTGGTGGTGAGGACAGGGCTGGCTTCGTGGGCTGGGACCTGTGCCGTGTCCGGGGCCCTGTGCTTTGCTGTTACACTAAACTTTGTAATAATTTGGTCAAGTGAAGTCCAAGGGGAAAGTGGAGCATGCATGTCACCAGAGTTGCACTGTGTTTATCGCCCATTCCTGATTCCTTGTGAGCACCGAATTCCAGTGGACCCGGGACACATGAGAATTCAGGAACGGAAAGTGAGGACGAGGAACATCTACAACTGAGTCAACCGGGGAGTCAACAAGCCATTTTCTTTGAAGGCAGAAGAAAGGCATTGGGAACCCTATCATTACTGTTCCTGCCTGCGTGCCTGATCAGATTAGCCAACCCACTGGCACGGAAAGGGGAACACAGGCCGGCCCGCTGACCTCTTCCCTCTCAGTCCCTCTTGACTCATCAGTAAGCCAAAGGTGGAGCAACAGAGAATGAGCACGTATTAAGAATGAAATAAAAACCACTCTGTTGGTTTTGCCCAGCATTTCCACTGTTCTGGAAATACATATATAACTGCAATCTGTGAAATGGATTTGTAGGCTTCAATGACTCCACATATGAGTTAAGTGCTCTTATATTTGCTTTTAAAAATTGACATTGTATTGTGCAAAGATGAAAGGTAAAATTCAGGTTAATCGTTTCAATTTTTAATTTCACTTTATGACATCACTGAACAGCAGCTAAAACACTACAAGTTGAGAGAGAGTCCAAAAGAAAGAAAAAAGTTTTTTATATTTTAGGCCTTTAATGGCACATTTTCCCCGGCATTTTGAAGAAGAAGCCCCCACATTTTCCATGTGCATTGGACTTTGTGCTTGGCGCTGGATGAGGATGAGAGATGTTCCTTATGAAACGAAATTGCCAGGCACAGAGAAGGGACGCAGTGAAGACCCACAGCAAGTGCTATTGGTTACTTTCTCATGTTTCATCACAGTACAACAGAACAGGATGAGCTCAAAAGTCACAAAATTCAAGTTTCCAAAACAATTTTAGGCTATCAGGAGCCAAAGAGGAAAACTAAGTCCTCTAGCAAGCCTGTCCAGGGTGACACAGCACTGAGAAAATGAGTCAAAAGTGAAACTGGGCATTTAACGGTGTTACGGTTTGGATGTGAGATGTCCCCCAAAGGCACACGAGAGACAATGCAGGAAGGTTCAGAGGAGAAATGATCAGGTTGTGAGAGTCTTAACCAGTGAATTAATCCCTGGTGGGATCAATGGAACTGTTGGGGTGTGGCTGGAGGAGGTGGGATTGGGGTGTGGCTTTGGGGTATATATTTTGTATCTGGAGAGTGGAGTTTCTCTCTCTCTGCTTCCTGACCACCATGATATGAGCTGCTTCCCTCTGCCACCCTCTCCCGCCATGATGTTTGGCCTCACCCACGAGGAATGGAGCCGGCCTTCTATGGACTAAGACCTCTGGAACCGTGAGCCTTCAAATAAACCTTTTCTCCTCTATAATTGTGCTGGACAGATCTTTTAGTAACAGCAGGGAAAAAGCTGTCTAAGACAACCTGTACTGACTTGAAGAATTTAACCCCCTCTGATACCTTGTCATGTGACCTTTGCTGTCAAATGAGTAAAAGCCGGGTGATGCCACTGGTCAAAAATACCATGGCTTTGATGCTAGGAAATCTTTCCAGGGAGATGAAGGTATGCTCAGCCTCTGGTCATTCAACAGGTATTTCCTGAGTGCTTAGTAAGCCTCAGAAAATGTTTCTAAGTGCTGGGATATCACAGTGAAAAAAACAACAAAAACTAATCTGTGCTGTGGAAGAATTCACGTTCTAGTTGGGGGTTGGCACAGTAAAACAGAAGTGAAGTTCAGATGTGTATTTGACAGGCAGTGTTCAGTGCTATGGAGAACAATCAAGGAGAGTAGTGTTGGGGAAGGAGCTGTGGTTTTCAGGAGAGTGGTGGAGAAAGGCCTCTTTGAGAAATGGCTATCTGAGTAAACACCTGACGGAGGTGGAAGAATAAGTCATCTGTGTACCTGCAGAAAGAACATTCTAGTCAGTGACCAGTAAGAGGTGGGTGCTTACCTGAGTCACAGCTGAGCAAGAAGTAAAGAAAAGTGGGCCTAGATAGAGGCTGCTGAATTAATGCATGAAATGAAAAAAAGTTCACAATTGAGAAGATGGTATGATAGAATGAGAGGGGAAAATGATTATAGAAATTAAGAAATGAAAACTGAGGACCAGGATAGTATCAATATTAAGAAATGAAACATCAAAGAACAGAGCAGATGCCAATAAAATATCCAATTCCTAGCATAGAAGAGTTTGAGATGATTTCAGTGAAGGCAGAAGATCCTACAACAACGAGAGAAAAGCCAATAGGTATGTAAGATAAGAGAGGGCTTCAAGTTTATGTCTGAGAAGTAGAGAATCTAAGAAGTAGAAGATGTATTCAAAGATTAAATACAACAATGCCCTCCAAGATGAAGATAGATTTGAACTTGCAGACTTAGAGAGTATAGACTTAATATTTTGGCAAGAGTTGATACAGAATGCTAATCCAAGTCCTACACTAAGCTTTTGAACTTCAAATGATATCATTCTCCAGATACCAAGGCAAAAAATTTTTAAAAACCCTATTACCTAGGAAAAGAGAAAAACGCAGACTACTATTAGACTTCTCCACAGCAACACCAATGCTTGAAAGACAAAGGAATGTCTTAGTCAGCTTTACATTTCTGTGACCAAAATACCTGACAAGGACAACTTAGAGGAGGAGAAGTTTTATCTGGGGCACACAGTTTCAGAGGTCTCAGTTCCTAGCTGACCGCGTTGCTCTGGCCCAAGGTGAGGCAGAGCATCATGGCAGAGGGCATGGCAGAGAAGCACTGGCAACGAGTGGCCAAGAGTGGCACTCCATTCATGGCAGCCAGGAAGCAAAGAGGTCAGGGGAAGGGGTGGCAGGGAAGATGAACCCTTCCAGGTCATGCCTCTGGTGACCCACTTCTTCCAATCACAATCCACCTGCCTATAGTTACCACCCAGTCGGTCCATTAAAACTAGGAGGGATTGAGAGGGTATAGCTCTCACAGTCCAATCATTTCTCCTCCAAACCTTCCTGTATTAACACAGGGGCTTTGGGGGACACCTCATATCCAAACCGTGATAAGAACTATACCTGGGAGTCTTGGCAGAAAGGAAGTGTGTGTCCCAAGAACCTTACACTGAGCCAAAATGCTGTTCAGACATAAAGACAATGGAGACCACCAAACACTCAAATGTGCTCTGGCAATCCAAAACCATGAGCCAACAATAGCCAGTCAATTAAGAGATGAGTCCAATAAACTCAGGAATGCAATCTTGTAGTAAGAGGAGTAGCAATGAACAGTGAATTCAGTTACAGTGAAACTGACACCACATAACTGGGCTATGGTCACAGAAGAGAATGAACATGTTTTAAGCAAAGAACAACATGAAAACAATGTCATGACTAATGAAAACCAGGAGGTGGGTCAGAGAGGAGTACCACTGTGTCTGTGTCCTTGTTTTCCCAACAGGAAGTAATGACGTGCAACAGTCTGTCCTGTGAATCTGAACCTAAGCATCTCATAGAAACAATCTCAGATAACATCACCCAATTGCCTCATCTTTGCTTAGAGATGTGCAAAATCTCATCACTGCTCTTGTAGCCCAGTTCCATTTCTTGGACTTGATAAGAAATGATATCACAAGGCAAATGTATCTTCAAGGTTCCTTAAGAAAAGGGAGATAGCATATTGTTTCCCTTTCCCTGATTAGATCCAGATTCTTAGTGCAAGAACCAAAATTGTTTCTCATTTACTTATACCTAGTATTTCCCTACCATCTTTCCTCTAGGGACTGATGAATAAAAACAAAGATGAATTGGTTCTAAGGATACTCAAATAGGATTTTAGCTTATCTTTCCAGTTATTTAAGCTATATAGCCATGAAAATGTGGCCAGATTTTCATTTATCAATGTTCATTGTCCACATGTAAGAACATTCCTTGGGAGACTCTGCTTATCCATGCCTCCTCTGTCCTCATTCTACCTATCCTTTGGGAAGGCACCCAGCCATGACTCTTCCTCTTGGTTATATATAGCCAGATTCTTAGCAGACACTGGATCAGAGAGAGACCCATACATCAGTTGGCCAAGGACTTACAGTATATATTCTGTCTTCAAAAAGATGAATTGGAGGGTTGAGGATATAGCTCAGTTGGTAGAGTGCTTGCCTTGCAAGCACAACGCCCTGGGTTCAAATCCCCAGCACCAAAAAAAAAAAAGATGAATTGGGCCAATTCAGTTTTCATTCCTGAGAATCCAAAGTAAGAGATACGTATAAAAGTGCCAGTCAGTGGTGGGGACTTGCATTTAAAAAGTAGGGTCAGAACAGAGGCAGATATCACAGAGCCATGTGTATGCCGAAGTTCTAAGTGGCAGAGTGTCAGAGGAAATTCAAAAGGTGGGAACAGATGGAGCATTCCCCTGATCTAGACTGCTCTTCCTGGAGCAGCATGGGAAAAAGGACTGTAAGTTGTCCATATTTTTATGCTAAAAAAGGGGAAAAAAATTTGCTTTGATTCACTGGTCACTTTCAATTAGTCCACCACTTAAGATTACAGAGAACAATAACCTGAAGAAACCAAACATGTTCATCAAACAATATTTTTTTTCTCAAGAGAATCAGTGATTAATTGGATCATTTTACAGCACAAACACAATGGAATTTGTGTGTACACGTACTGGGTTAAAGTGCTTCTTCCTGTAAAATATGTAAATGAGCCTACTTGGATGAACTCCAGTAACAGGAGTCAGAGCTAACAACTACTTCATAAACTTCATAAACAAATGTCTTTTCAGCCAGAAGTTACGTGTAGGGGGAAACTATGATTTATGACATTTATCGAGCTCTACATAAATGTGTAATTTTATTATGCTATTCTGTTGTATTTACAAATATGTATAAACTCTCTTTTTAAAATTTAAACTACTGCATATATCTGCAGTTCAACCAGACTGTGCTAGCACTTTAGGCCATAGGCCAATTTGGCAGTGTTTCTTTTCTTTTCCTACATTTTTTATTGGTGCATTATAGTTGTACGTACTGATGGGCTTTGTTGTTACATATTTGTACATGAACACAATACCCAATACAACAATATACTTTGGCCAATGTCACTCCCCAGCATTTCCTCCCTCCCTCCCCTCCTCTTCCCCTTAAGTCCCTTTCCTATACTGATCTCCCTTTGATTTTCACAAGAGTTACCCCTATCTTTCTTTTCCTTTTTCTGTCTAGCTTCTGTATATGAGAGAAAACATGTCCCTTAACTTTCTGAGTTTGACTTATTTTGCATAATATAATAGTCTCTGGTTCCATCCATTTTCATGCAAATTCCATAATTTCATTTTTCTTAATAGCTGAATAAAACTCCATTGGGTATGTATATCACATTTTCTTTATTTATTCATCCACTGAGGGACACTCAATCTGGTTCCATAGGTTGACTATTGTGAATTGTGCTGCTGTAAACATGGGTGTGCATGTATCACTATAGTATGATGACTTTAATTCTTCAGGATAAATTCTGAGGAGTGGTATAGCTGGGTCACATGGTGGCTCCATGCCTAGCTTTTTGAAGAACTTCCATACTGGTTTCCATAGTGATTATAGTAATTTACAATCCTACCATGTGAAAGTGTTCCTTTTTACCCACTTCCTCTCCAGTATTTGTGATTATTTGTATTCTTGATAGCTGCCATTCTGACGGGTGTGCAATGAAATCTCAATGTCGTTTTGATTTGCATTTCCCTCATTGCTAAAGACGGTGAACATTTTTTTCATATATTTATTGGTCATTTCTTTTTGTTTCGAGAAGTGTCTGTTTAATTAATCTGCCCATTTATTAATTGGGCTATTTGATTTTTTGGTGTAAAGATTTTTGAGTTCTTTAGATATTAATGCTCTGTCAGAAGAGTAGCTAGCAAAGATTTCCTCCCATTCTGTAAGTTCTCTCTTCACGCTCCTAATTGTTTTCTTTGCTGTGCAGAAGCTTTTTAATCTGATGCTGTCCCATTTATTAACTTGCCATTATTTCCTGAGTGTTAGGGGTCCTACTGAGAACATCATTGTCTGTACCTATATGCTAGAGTGTTGACCCTACATTTTCTTCTAGGAATTGCATAACTTCTGATCTAATTTCTAGGTCTTTGATCCATTTGAGTTGATTTTTGTTCAGGGTGAGAGATAAGGGTCTAGTTTTATTCTTCTCCATATGAACAACCAATTTTCCCAGCACCATGTATGATTTTGGCACTTTTTTCAAGGATCAGATGCCTATAGATGTGTGGGTTTGTCTCTGTGTCTTCTATTCTTGTATACCACTCTTGGTATTTTTTTTTTTAATAAAGAAGCTAACCAAGAAATGTGTTGGAAGTAGCTGCTTGCACCCTCATTAAAGTCTCTGTTAGATCATGTGCAGTTGGAAGTCTTGCTAATCAAATTAATGTCACATAATATTACCATCAAGGATAATGCTGGACAGATTGATGACCTCGCCAACTCCTTACTTATGAAGTAGCCGCTACTCTGGCAGGGTTGCTGGCTACCAAGTGATGATAGAGTTTGTGCCCTTTAAGGACAAGTCTGGCCTGAGGGAAGGATAAGAGGTGAACATATCCAGCTGCACACTAGAATCACATGGCAGCACTTCAGGGAAAAGACTGATATGAAACAGAGCTGAAAGTTGTCCCACTAGACCAGAACATTCTAGTGATGTCCGAAATGACCTTACAAAATATCTGGGTCATGATGGACAGAGGGGAGAAGGCTGGGTGCTGGCAGTGGCCTCAATAATTTGACCTTTCATCCCAAGTTCATCTGTATCCCATAGGGTCCTATTCTATGTCATGAGAATTCTCCCTCTCTGCTTGGGCTGCATGCAAACCTTTGGGAACTGGGTTTTTCTGGGCACTGTGATTCAGAATGTCCCTGGCCTCTGATAAATTTGAGTTGCTGTCTATGGCTGTGGAACTCAGAGGAGGAGAGACTACTAAACAGCCAGCAGACAAATCTTGGGGTGATAAGAAGGCATTTGCAGCATAAATAAAGAAATCAATTAAATAATGTCTCAGAGTAAAGACCCTGCCTTCCCTTACGCAGCATGTTTGCAGACCTCTAGGCTGTAGGGATATAAGCAGTTTTGAAGATTAAAGATATAGGCTATAAATAGACATGAATGTACACATGGTTTTTATTTGTTTCGTTTTTGTTTTTGGTAGTGGGGATTAAACCCAGGGGTGCTTTACCACTAAGCTACATCCCCAACCCTTTTAATTTTTTATTTTGAGACAGTCTCACTAAGTTGCTTAGGGTCTTTCTAAGTTGCTCAAACTGACCTCAAACTTGTGATCCTCCTGCCTCTACCTCTGGAGCTGCTGTGCACCACCACACCTGACTGGGGTTTTCCATTTTAGTGAAAACAGGTTATTTCATCAATGGAGAGAACTTGGATTTCATTTTAAATTGTATCCAGTGACAAGAATGCAAGATAATGTAACCACTGTGGAAAACAGTTTCATTGTTCCTCAAATAGTTCAAAATAGGATTGTCATATGTCCCAGTAATTCACTCCTAGGTATATCCTCAAGAAAATTGGAAATACACACGAAGTCTGGCACACAGTGTTCAGAGAAGCATTATTCACAATAGCCCTAAAGTGGAAATCATGCAAATGACTGGTAAACATGTAAAGACAATGTGGTATATCCATACAGTGGAATATTATTTGGCCATAAAAAGAATGAAGTACTGATACAGACTGCATAGATGAACCTTGAAAATATTATGCTAAGTAAAAGGAGTCGAACACAAAAGGTCACATGTCATAGGACCCCCATTATATGAAATGTCCAAAATAGACAAATGCATAGACACCCACAGTAGTGAGCAGTTGCCAGGAGCCAGGTAATGCCAGTAATAAAGTGACTCCTAGTGGGTACAGGCTTTCCTTTGGGGGGGGATAAAAATTCTGTGTAATTAGTGGTGATGGTTGCACAACTTTGTAGATATACTTAAAATTATAGAACTATACATGTTAGGATGACTAATTTCGTGAATTATATCTCAGTTAAAAATATGAAAAGTACCTTTATTTACCAAGCACTGTGTTATACACTGGAGAAACCAACCACTAACACAACTGTCTTGCTAATAAGGAGCTCACTGCCTGGCAGAAGAGACGTGCAGACAGAGGCCAGTATAAAGGGGCTCAGATGGTCATCTGTGTGGCATACAGAAGAGTCCCCAAAAGAAGCATCCCCACCAGAGCTAGGTGGCAAATAAACTAAAACCACATTTGAAAATCCTCAGGTCTTCTACCATATTAAAAAGTGAGAAAGGAGGTCTGGGGGTCTTGATCTGATAACACCTCTGATTAAACAACAAAACTCTGAGAAAGTCATTTACTTCTCTGGGGCTCACTCTCCTGTTCTCTATAAAAGTCAAATGTTTGATTTCTTTGCTATCAGATCTATTTTTATCTTAAAGGACCATCTAGAGCCTAGCAGAGTAGTGCACACATGTAATTCCAGTGACGCAGGAGGCTGAGGCAGGAGGATCCAAGTTCAAAGACCTCAGTTACTTAGCAAAGCCATCAACAACTTGGCAAGACATGTCTCAAAATAAAAAATAAAAGGTGTGGGCATGTAGCTTAGTGGTAAAAATGTCCCTGGGTTCAATCCCCAGGGGGGAAAAAAAAAAAAGAAATAAAGAAACATCTAGAATTCTAACGCATATCACAGCCCACCTATAGTTTTGACACATTTAAATTTGAAGGCCCCAGGAATCTGCTTCTCCAAAGGATTTCTCCAGTGCAT
This sequence comes from Sciurus vulgaris, assembly GCF_902686455.1. Taxonomy (NCBI): domain Eukaryota; kingdom Metazoa; phylum Chordata; class Mammalia; order Rodentia; family Sciuridae; genus Sciurus; species Sciurus vulgaris. Next base: position 15,854,448 of record NC_136464.1, on the reverse strand, counting down.
TCTGACTACGGTGCCTCTGCAGGTTGAGCCGGGGACCGTCGTTCTCCTGTCTCCTCTGTACCCCAGTGAACAGCATACAGACTACGATACCTTCCTGTTGGCCACCTTCATCTTGCAGTCCAAGGACGGTGTCACCTCCCTGCTGATACCTGGCCACATCACCGAATAGCACAATCCATTTGACCTATCCATGGGCAGCTGTGTACCCAGCACCGTCACAACTCATGGCTGACTTGCTAAGCTAACAGGAGTCTTTAATCATAAGCACTGGGCCATGTTCCAGCATCACTGGGGTCAAATCATGCTAGATCAGGGGTTTCTCGGGAGGTAGGCCACTCTTGGAAAGATCCAAACATTTTTAAAGCCAGCATAAAAAAGATGCCAAACACTACACTTAAACAGACCATCTTACCCTCTAACTTTAAGTAAGATTAGTTTTTAAATACATATAATTAAAACAAATCAGGCATTTCGGCATATTTAGTTTCTCCAGAGAGTAATTTCAATGGGAAAATTTCATGTGAAAGTAGTAACTTGCCCACATTCTTGGGCCTAAAATAAAACAGAGAAACAAAAACAACAATCAATAAAACAAAAATAAGACTGCACCATGCAGATTCACACACTTGAAATAAGTAAAAATATAAAAATAAGAAATTTTTAAAAATCCTTTTTTTCTCTTTCTATTCTCTTTCTGAGTAGAAATTTTCCTTTCCCTTCTCCTCATCTCAGCCACTTGAATGCAGGGAACCATTTTACCCTCACTGTATCCTAACGCGGTGATTTATTTCTGCAAACGTTTATTCATTCACTTACATACCTACAGCTCTTTTTCCATGCCAGGGACCATAATGGAAAGAAATATGAACATGGCTCCCTGGACGCCCTCAGGAGGGTCTCAGTGTGCTAAAGGACAGAAGCTTATAAATAGGCCACTCGAACAGAGACGTGCATAGGATGCCGAGGCAGCACAGCAGAGGGTGAGGCAAGAGGCATGAATGAGGCTCCCCAAGGCGAGGGACAGGAAAGGTGAAGCCAGGCAGGGCAGCAGGTCCACAGCCAGGCCAGTATGAACAGTCCTTCCAGACCTCAGTGACAGAGGAGTCTGCTCTGGGTGCGCGGGGGTTAACGGTGAGCCTCAACAGGAAGGCTGGGCTTGACGGTCAAGGACTTGAAGGGTACAATTCCGGGAAATCTGATTAAACTAATGGAATGAGAGCAGCAGGCCGTTAACAGGGGTTACTGGCAACTGTAAATCAAAGAAAGTAAGGAAAAAAAAAAAAAAGCAAACCATCTAATGCTTTACCAGACAGCTGAAACCTCAGATGGCTCTGTCAGTGCCCTGCCAAGACTCAGAAGGAACTGGCCACCACATGCCATTGCCATCCTCAACAGATTACAGGTCAAAGCAAGACTGCTCTGTAGAGAGAACCACGTCTCCTCAACAGACCAGACGAGACATGGCAGCTGAGACCTGGCCTATGGAGGAACAGGAGCCCAGCAGAGCCCATCTCCTGGTGAGCAGCCGAGGGCTGTCACTACCTCGTGTCTCAGAACAGCCAGTCAAAGCTGTGGGTCAGCAGGGCAGGGCTGGGGGCCACCGGCACCCTCTTTCCAATCTCCCAGGATGCATTTTTTTTCCACAGCCAGGCAAAACACTTACCTCAGTGCTAAGTGAGGGTCTTCAGACTTGAGTCTAAGGATTGTGAGGAATTAAAATCTTTTCCCCAATGTGACTTCTCTATACCACCAGAAAGATGCTACAGAAAAACCCCAGTGTCTTGAAGCATCTGCTCTTCAAACCATGAACAACAAAGTCCCTTTTGGCCATTGGCCCACAACTCCCAAGACCTTCCCAGGTTACTCTGATGTCCGTGAGTGGAGTGAGAAGAGGACATGAAAAGAAAAATTAAATAATCATGTTAGACACTATGGTTTGTTTGAAGAGAGGTTGATATCACTTTAAGAAACAACGATGTACACATGCGGTCCTCTCAGTTATGAGCTGGGGTCCTGGGAGACCATCCTCCAGGGAAACAATCCCTAGAGGCAGCTGAACACACAAGCAGGCCCCAGAAGGTGCTGGAAGCAGGGAGGAATCTTTCTCTCTTCAGGGATGTGCATTGCTCTTCCAGGGAGAAGGCGGCCAATCTACTTTGATCCCAGCCTCTGGTCCAGAACATTCTGCTTTGAGATTTGGACTCAGCTGACTATATAATCACTGAACCCTCTCCAGATATCCTTAGAGCTTTTGATTAACAGTGCCAGACTTTTCTTGTTTGCTTGTCAAGAAGGTTTTTACTCTAAATAGGCTTTTTATTTTGTAATAGACCTAAGAGCTTAGAAGGACAGAAACTCAGATTTGAAACTTTATTTCCTACAGTAGAGTGCAGGTGGGGAAAAACCTGCAGGTAACTTGCATTTATGAACTAGGGAAGAGAACTCTGTTAATTTTTCTGGCATAAGCAATTTGTTTTATGAAAGTCTTCAAATTTGGGTTGCTATAGGACTCAACAACAAAGTTATTTACTAACTTTATGTGTGTTCACCAGAACTCAGGGATGATCCATCTTTATGCTACTTGGACTGAGGCGTTCCAAATAATGATTATGACTATGAAGTTGGGCGTCAGGCAGACCTGGTCCAAGTTTAGCTGGAAACTCACTGCTTATGTGACCTCAGGCAGGTCTCTTAACTGCATGTCTCAGTTTTCTTATATGTAAAATGAGGATGAAAATAGTTTTTGTTGAATTATTGCAAATAATAAATAAGGAAAAATTAAAACTACTTCGTGACCTTTGAGACCTAATAGGTCCCCAATCAATGACAGCTGAGTCCCTACAACAGTGCATCCACAGAGGGTTATACCCACTTGCAAAAGTTATTCGTACGTTCACTGATGTGTTTGTTTTGTTCACATGTCCCAGCTTCCTCCTAATTCCTTTCCTGTTCTTAAGTGGGGAAAACAGTTCCTTCCCTACCAACTTCCGAGGGTTGTTTTGAGCATGACAAAGGACAGATGCACACAGGGACACTTGGAGAAGCATGGAGTCCTGCACGGCTCCAAAAAGGGGCTGAGCACCAGACAACAACAGGAAGTAACAGCATCTTGAGGCCTTTCTGGCAGCTGCAGGAGGCCTTTGCCAAATATCCCCAAGAACTCTGCCAGGAGCTGCTCCTGAGCTCACTGGTGCTCCGCTAGCACAGGAACAAGCAGGACTGCCGGAGGGCACACTTCCTCCAAGCACCTGTCCTAAACAGGATGCGCTGAGCACACACGCTGGCTTCCTGGGCATCCCACTTCCTGCACTGCATTTATAGTCCTGAGCTCCAGCAACACAAAAACTGTGCTTCCATTGCTTCACGGTGGTGGAAGACAACCATTGAAATCATTAAAAAAAAAAAAACCATTATTACTATTGTAGATAAGTTTTAGTGGATGCTTGTGTGTGCCAAAATGACAGACACTTTGTTATGCGTGTTGTTATTTAATCTTCATAATCAATACTGCCTGTAAACCTGGGCAAGCAAGGTCCCTATCCATGACTTCCTTAAAAATGTCTAAGTCCCTTTCTGGTACCTGGGACCAGCAGTGCTGCCAGGGTGGGACATTTCAGGTTCCTCCTCAGAGTTCTCTCCAGTGATGATAATCCTCTCCATCTCTCCCGTGCTTGGTAGGGGTTGACCAGATGCCTGGAGTAGTCCTAGGGGTCATGCCAATGGAGTTTCTTGGGGTGCCTAGAGGCGGTTCCATTCCAGGAGTAAAGCCTAACAAGCAGTCGCTTCCTCAGGCTGGCATGGCATTTCATGTCCATGGTTGAACAAGATTGGGCGATAGACACAATGAATGAAGTTGGATGACTGAAATTGTTTCTGTAGACAAGGACCCCACAGAAAAAAAATGCCCAGGGCCCCGTGTGGTAGTGGAGGACCTATCTGCAGCATTGAAATAAGGCACACATTCTTCCACATACCTTACAGAGAAGGAAACAGCAACTTGGAGACACTAACTTCCCAAATCAACACATTTAGAGAGCAAAAGAGCCAGGATTCAAATTCTGGAATGTTCAACCTCAAAGCACAGTAAAGCTAGTCTCCCAGATCCTTATCTGCCTCCACTAAGATAGGGCTGCCCCAGTGAGGCTAACCCTTTCCTTCATCCAGGGTTCTGTGATGCTGTTTATTCTTATTCTCTCATGACTGAACCGCTACCAGCCCTCGTCCAGCATGCTCTCCTTCAGCTACACTTTACCTGGTTCCCTGACCTCCTGCCTTCTCCTACTGACAGACCTTCTCTTTCAGGAACAACCACAACTTATTCTGAAAATATCTGCTTTGAATCTCTTTCAGCTGAAGCATTCAGTAGAAGCACCGAAGCCATTCACCATAAAATATTAGCTCCAGCAGAAATTCCCATGCTTTGTTTTTATCCTAATTTGCGGAATAAATTGTTTTTTACCTCAAGAGATTTTAGACATCCATCGGATGTGGGGCCAATATTTGAGGGGTTGCCCTAAGCTGCAGGAGGTGTGGTCAGCTGGTCCTGAGCAAAGTCTTTCTGGGGTGGCTTGTAAGGGGGCAAACGCCATGGTTTCTCCTCACTCCTGGTTCCCCTGGAAGGGCTGAGCTTGGAGTATGAAGTGGAGAATGTTGGAGAGAGAAAGGACGGATTTTGAGCAGGTGAGTAGGTTTCCTGGTCTCTAGTAAAGTCACATTATGAGGGGCTCTCACTGTCCGCATCAGTCAGAATCAGGATCCTGTCCTGCCTTAGCACTGTGCTGGCCACCAGCCCCTCCTTGTCCCCATCAAAGCTCAGTGAGATGTCATATCACACTCATGAGGAAGGCTAGAATCAAAGTCAGATAACAAGTACTGGTGGAACCCATATATGAAATTGGAACCCATATATGTTGCTGGCAAAAATATAAAATGGGGCAGACACTCTGTAAAATAGCCTAGAAGTTCTTCAGAAGATCAAACAGAGTTACCATGGGGCCCAGAAATTCCACTGCTAGGCATATGCCCAAGGTAACTGAAAACATGTCCACACAAAAACGTGTACATCAATGTCCATGCTGGCATTGTTCGTAACAGCCAAAAGGTAGAGCAACCTCAATATCCTTCAACTGACGAAGGGCTAAGCAGAATGTCATGAATCCACACCATGCAGTGTGGTTCTGCCCCAACAAGGAATGAAGTGCTGCTATGTGCTCTCCGTTGGATGAACTGTGAAAACACTACGCTCTGTGAGAGAAGTCAGACTCAAAAGATCATATATCATATGACTCCATTGCCATGAAATTTTCAGAATAGGGAAATCTACAGAGACAGAAGCAGATTTGTGGTTTCTTAAGGCTGGGGAATGGGGCTGGGAGAGTTGTTGGGGGAGGGAATGGCTAAAAGGTATAGGGTTTCTTTTCAAGGTGATGAAAATATTCTAATATTCACTGTGGTGATAATTGCACCTATCAATGATTATACCAAAACCCACAGAATTGCATACTTTAAATGAGTAAATTATACAACATGTGAATAGCTGTTAAAAATTAATTGCAACAAAACAGCTTAGTATAGGATAATTCCTTTTTCTCACTCAAACTTAATGCCACCATGCCCTTCTCTCCGGCTGTCCCAGAATTACCAGGCATTATTATGCTTTCTTAACTCAACTAAAATCATTTGTTAGGACCATGTCTCATAAACTTCTGCCTCCAGTACTAACTCAAGGACTGATTTTGACAGGGTGTGAGCAGTTGGGTAGGTATCATTGTCGTTCCTAAAGGTACCATGACAACTCCATCCTCAGACCTGGCTTTCTCCACTTCTTCCCCTGGCAGAAGGATCAGTGGCTACTTTTTAATGAACATCACTGAAAAGAAATGTCAGTAAGTTCTCTCAACATGAAAACCTGTTTTTCTTTCCTTTTAGAATATTTCACAACACTGATCTCCCTGGGTGGCAACACAGTTTGAACCCCAGCTTTACCTAGGTCGCCCCTCCCTAGAGTCACTCAGCTGCCTGCAATATTTCTTTTTCATTCCTCCTTTGTCATATGAAAGAACAACATCTATTGATAGAGAGCTTTCTTTTCCATCACACTTCCTATTACTACTGATAATATTTGTAAAAGTTTGGAAAGAGATGCACTTGTTAGTGAGATTATAAAATCATAGACTGAAATATTCTCAGAATTGAGCTCCATAGCTGTACTTATGTTACATTCTCCATTTCTCCCATTAATTATATATTAAGGATAGTGTTTCCTTTGAAGAACACATTGCGGAAGCATGGTTTAGAGTACTTTATTACTTGTGTGAATCACAAAACACAAAACCATGTCCAGAGTGGGCTCTTTGACTTACCAAAAGGATCACAGCTGTTAAACCCGTGCTCAGGTGGGTCACGGTCCTCAGACAGAGACACCAAATGGGTGATGGAAGCTTGCCTGTGAGCAGAGTAGGGTATCCCAGGGACACTCTGGTCCTGGACAATCGGTCCTGTTCTGTGACAATCCCTGATATTGCTTCTCTCAGATGAAGTGACTTTGCTTTTCTCAGAGATGCACAGTCTCCCCAGACACTTGAAGCCAAGGAAGGAAGGCATTTTGGCATGGATGAGAAGGAAGTGAAGAATGGACACCAGGAGCCCAAGAAACGGTGCTGTCCCACAGCGTTCTCTCTCTCTCTCTCTCTCTCTCTCTCTCAGCTCTCCTGAATCCCTATGATCTCTTTCTTGCACTGCCCAGAAAAGAAGATTAAGAAACATGTATTTAAGAGATTACCCTTCAAGAGATTAGGGCTCCATATTCTCAGTCAGATGATTAGGTATAAAAACAGCCACTACCAGGAACTTGAAACTATGTCAGTCTGAGACATGAATGCATGTTTGAAAACAAGACTGATGCTGAATCTAGAGCAAGAGAAAGAACAGGGGCTGTAATACCTAAAAGACTTCTGCAAATATTCCTAGAACATCCACATCATCTGGAAGAGTACTAAGAATAGGCCCAGCATGTAGACTCATGTGTATAGAATCTAAAAATACACATCAAGGGAGGAAAAAAAAAAAACTTCAGGGTGATATTCCAGGTTCTCCAGAATTTCCCATCTCACAGAGCGGGGACCTCAATTAAAGTTCCTCAGTTTCAGTTAGTGACAAGTCCGGCTCTAGGCCACAATAATCATTTCCTTTCTGTGTTCTATAGGGGGACTCCTCCCCCTCATGCCATCAAAATCCTTCTGTCTCAAAGCTAACAATAGTTTTAAAGCTGTTTCTTGTTCTTTCTGTTATTGCGGAATCAGCAGAATTAGAGGGTGCAGACAGAGATGCGGTGTTTTCAGGGCTGTTCTCTGTTACATGCTGGCAGGATCCTCACTCAATGAAGGTGCTGATACACAAAGGACAGCACCTGCACAGGGATGTCAGGTGTGATATGTGACAGTCTATTACCACACAACGATCACAAGTCCAAGTGGACAAGCCCATACCCCTGCTCCTTCACTGGGCTCTGAGGTTCTGATAAACTTCTCTTTTCTTTAAAACCGTTTTCACACTTTAAACAGAATAGGATTACCAAGGTGGAAAAGTCTTCCAAGGCAATCTAGTTCAGTGGTTCCCTGAGCATGAGAATCATCTGTGGAATTTTCAAAAACTACAAAATCTAGGATACCCACCCAGACCTCCACGTGAGATTCTGTCGGGGTGGAGCCCAGAACTCCTATTTCTAAAAGTTCACCAGACCAGGACCAGCATTTGGGAAGCCCTAATGTACTCCAGCCTTTAATAATAGGGTGGTAAGCTTCAAAGAAACCGAGGGATTTTTGTATGACAATCTAGAAAGCCTGGGAGGAGCCAGTCCCCAATGCGACTGGTATGGTCAGGGCCTTCCACCAAGGTTCTGGGAAGATGAAGGAAGAAAGAAAATCCTTGCTTCATGTGTTTCTAGTCTCTAATATTTACTACAGTATTTGGAAACAGAATTCAAGAACCAGAGAAACCAAATTCACTTGAATTGCTCTAGCCCGAAGAGAAGCACCGTGGGAATGGATGGATGAGACTGTCCTGAGGATTCCCAGCCTGGAGTGGAGCTGGGGACAGTGGGAACATGGATGATGCAGCTACGGAAGGCACACCTGGAATTTCTGTCCCAAAAGTTTGGAAATAAGCCCTATTCCAGTCTTCTCCCCAAAGAAAATCCTTTCAGTTTTCCTCTAAAAACCGTTTATGAGGCATGTAGAACAATCTGTATGTATTGTATTTCTTGCATGCCTATTCTGAAGAGCCTTAAGATATGAAATATAAAATATCCTCTCAATGTTTCCCAAAATGTGGTCCAGGACCAGTTTTTTTGTTTAAAACTGAGATTCCTGAGGCCCGCCAAGGCTCACTAGATTCTTCCAGAGTGTTTTCCTAGTAAATGCCGTAGTGTGGGGACCTGTGCTCTTCACCATGAACTCCTCTTGCTGTGGTCAGTCAGTTTCCTACAGCTCTGCTCTTTGCAAACTTAGAACTTGAGCAGCGACTTGCTTCTGAGGGTTTATACGGTCTTTCTGTGAAATACAGAAAGACCTGGGAAGTGGAACATAGTTCACAGGTACCCTGGTCTCTGCTGGCCCCACGCCCCAGACAGCCAGCTTGGGACTCTCCCCTCTCTCTATGGACCAAGAACAGCATTGGCCTGTGTCGGCCAGGCTCTAACAACACGTGACACAGACTTTGGACAGGACTATTGCATGATGAAGCTGTTCTACCTTCCTGGTTCCCAGACTTGGCACAATAATCGCATAGCATTAACTTCTACGCTTAGCTCTTACGTCAGCAAATACATACTGGGGTCACCCCTAAATTTTCTGATAAGTTTAAAGATCCATATATTTAGTTTGAGAAGTAATTATCGGGCTAGAGGTGTAGCCCCAAGTTAGACTGGTTGCCCAGCATGCACAAGGCCCTGGCTTCCATCCCAGCACTGTTAAAGAAAGAAAAAAAAAGAAAGAAGAGTCCGAGAGACAGAGAAGAAGATAATTAACTTGCTCAATAATGGGATTAAATGGGTAAAGTCTGATGCATTTCAAGAATTTTATGTCAGGGTAGAAAGTAAACTAAGGGTGGATCTAAAGAGGGCTGATGACAACGACAAGGCTTTGCTTGCTTTTAAAAGACAAGCTAACGACACAGGCCAATGCTGTTCTTGGTCCATAGAGAGAGGGGAGAGTCCCAAGCTGGCTGTCTGGGGCTTGGGGCCAGCAGAGACCAGGGTACCTGTGAACTATGTTCCACTTCCCAGGTGCCTAGAGTTTTCAGCTTAACCTCCTCCACGCAGGTCAGGGTAAACAGCCAGCAGAGGCCAAGCCTCGCTTGCCAGTGACCTCTCCCCCAGGAGAGCAGTGTGAGAAGACCCTGCAGAAGCATCAGTGCACCCCGTTCCTTCCCTGCTGCACAAACACCGCCTTCTGCTACAGGGCTGTACGGTGATGGTCACGGCAATGGCAGAGGCACACAGTGGGGTTTGTTGACAAGATACCACATGCTCCACCTTACGAAGCTAATGATAATTACAAATGTTGAACCCTCAACCGAGATTTTGCTAGCTTGAATATCCGATCCATTAGGAAGTTCCTAATCCTGCTAAAACCAGTACCAGCGCACCTTAAACAAGCTGTTATTTGATAAACTATGAAAAAAGACCATGGGCCAGAAAATTCACCAAAGAGCTTTAGGCCGCACCAAGAAGCCCTGAGCTCTCTGCCTTTGCATACTATAGGAGCCTAATAAATACCTGATGAGATGAATACACCCCAGAGCCAAGGGGACTGTGTTTGGGGACGGCACAGCACTTGGATGGATTACATAAATATTGCTCTTTCATCAAGCACAGGTCAATCCACATAGCAGTTACCCACTCTGTGTTTACTATGTAATGCTGATTTAGGTCTTTTTTGTCCAGACAAGGGACCTCCTCTCCTTTTAAATCATCTACTAAGATCTACCTACTCCTTGCTAAGGGAAAAAAAATAAACAAAAATAAACAAACAAACAAAAACCTTTCAGAAACCAAACAGCATCTTAAAATGAAGATCCCTATGGAATCTGGCTGTCCAAGGAAATGTTCTGAAGTTAGCCCGGGGCTTTATTGATGATAATCGGGTCAGCTGGTTTGGGGATATTTTTTTAAAAATCAAAATAAGCAAACAAAATTGTTCAACAAGCCTCCCCAAGACACCTGCATTTTTGCTCACAATCATCAGGATGATCTTTGCTGCTGGGTGGAAAAGAATAAGCAAAGAAAGGCCCTTTTTAAAGTGGCAATGCTTGGAAGGAGTGCCATCAGACTTGCCAATGTCATCTTGGCCCATTGGAGGTTCTACCCCTTTAGCAGCTGCCCCTGCTTGCTGCCACCAGCAAGAAATAAAATGAATCCTTCCGGTCATCTGCATCGTCAACCCTGGGAACCTTCTCGGCAAAGCCCAATGTTTCAGGGGTCTTACCCATCCCTCCAAAGCAGGCTGTGATTTTCTGGGCATACTGGCACAGGCTCCTGTCTGGGCAGGGCTCCTCTGGAAGGCCTGCTTCGTCCATCGCTCTTCAAGCAGCTGCCTTTCTTCCTGTAATGTCACTCGCCCAAGACCTGCTCAAAACGGAACAAGCAGCCAAGCCCCCTCCTTCCATATCATCTCCATTAATAATTCAGATACTACATAAAATCTGCTGAGCATTCAAGATTGAGAGCACCAAGGTACTCTGAGGACCGAAGCATAATTAGTTTAACAGACATCAAGCATCTCGAATTACTTTCTGACAATATTCTCCATAGGCAAGATTTCCAAATAGCAACGAGAGGCAGTCTTGGAACGCCTTCAAGGAAGCAGCCACAGACGAGATCAGCTGGGAGAAGGGTCACAGGCATCTCCAGAGCTCCAACCCTGTATGTTAGACCAGACTCTCATGCAGCCACACATTGCAGTCCACCAGACTGGAGTCTCTGTCAGTGGCCCAGCCTTCTCTAAACCCTGAAAACATGGTGTCACTCTCCAACACTTCATCTTTCCTATACATCTCTCTCTTTTCCAGAGACTCCTCAATCTTGTTTCCATTGGAATCTTCTGAAAATTCATTTGTGCTTTAAAATGCAGCTCAAAAGTTACCTTTTCTATTAAGGCTTCCAAAATCACTCTTACTAACATCAGTTTCTTCCCATTTTTTTCCCCAAATACCAGCTCTACCATGGTATCCATCATATCCTGCCTTGTCACAGGGTCACCTAGGGACTGACTTATTTTCCCTGCCAGCTGCTAAGCTTCTGGAGGGCAAGAATCTCGCATTTGTCATCCTATTTCCTTTGTATGGGGCTCTGTATATACCAGGTACTCAATGTCTTGTGAACAGAGTTTGACAATTCTCTGTGAGAATCACTGTGAAATATGAATATCCAATATTTGGGTCAAAATACGTTTTCTCTTTATCAAAGCCATGGTTTAATGCTTTACTAGGAAATGGAAATGTACACATTCTATACGTTTTCACTCTACGGTGGCACATACAGCGGCAGGCTCCTGGCCAGAGCTTATCTAAGTGCCACTTAATGGGAAGGCACCAGGTGGTAGGCACGTGCCCCAGAGGCCCTCGCCAGCTGTGGTCCTAGGAAGCAGTCCCAGGCACTGGTAATCAGGAGCCAGGTCATCCTCGTTGGTGGGATGAGTAGCTGAGTGTAGACCCAGAAACTCCAGCATCAGCACTCTCTGCCCACCCACTGTCAGAGGTGCTGACCCGGGAGCAGGTGCTCAGAGCTGCCTGCGCTGGCTTCCCCTCCGTGGCCTTCCCACAAGGAAAAATGCAGAGGGAAGCATTTCCAATAGCACAGTTCGGAGTATTTATAATTCATCTGTCTCAACACAGAAAAGCTCCAACTCACTCCGGCAAACCTCGTGTTCACTGTCAATTTACTAGACAATGTCCAGGACCCCAGATCATCTACTTCCTGACTACACTGTAATCAGACCTTCTTGCTCACTGGCTTCTTTTCTTGAGACTGTAATCAGACCTTCTTGCTCACTGGCTTCTTTTCTTGAGATCATTTACCTTTAAGTTTAAATTTTGACTTCACAGAGCTTCCTATAGATTGTGGTCGTAAGAGTTACATAAGATAGACAAGGACTAGAATAGGAGACCTGCTTAAAATCAGTGCCTGTTTTCCTCCCATCCTTTGTTTCTGTGAGTTAACTTCATTCTACAAATGCATACTGAGAGGCTACACTGTGACAGGCCAGGTGTTAGCAGTCTTTATGGGGTTTTTGCTTATTCTTGCTGGGAATTGAACCTGGGACCTCAAGCATGCCAGGCAAGCACTCTACCACTGAGCTACATCCTCTGCACACTAGTGCTCTTATCACTGAATAAGCCAGGGACTCTCAGAGAACATGTAGATTAGCAGGAGACCAGGCACGGAGGTGCCTAACTATAGTGTCCCAGTGTGAAGTGCCAGCAGTAAACGGTTGAGGGTTTGTTTAGAATTTGGGGATATGGCCAGTGGGCCCTATTAATTTTCTCTCTTCATGAGAGAAAATGTTTCAGATTGCAATAATGGTTTATGCATCACAAACAGCTACACAAACAGCTTTACATCTTTCCATTTCCAATAATAACATGAACAAAAAAATTATTTTTACCTCTAGGGAGTGGGCAAAGGATGGGTCAAACATGTTTCCTTGCTATCCCTCAGTGTCACACTCTGATTTGATGGAAGTTCATGAAAAGAGAAGATTAAGTCAGACTGGGACCAGTGAGATCGCGGAGAACACGATGTTCTGACTGGGCCTTGACGGCTAATTTACCAAGAAATTTTGGAGGGAAGGCAAAAGAGAATGTTCCCACTAGAAGGATGTTCCTAAAGAAAACTTCATTCAAAAGATGAAGTGGAGGGAGGTCCGGGGACATGAGTGAGCTCTCAGGTGGAAGCACCGACCCATCCACATGTGACAACTCTACTCAGAGACAGAATATGGCCTTACCTTTGTGCAAGTACACAGTGTGCCTCCAAAACACATGCCACTGCCACTCTCTCTGGAGAGTACCAGGATTCTGGGAAAACTGTTGGCACGTGTCCACAAGTACATTTCACACTGATTCATTATTCACAGCCTCTCTTGTTTTTGCCCAAGTACTTTAAAGCCACAAATTTGTTAATCATAGCAGCAACCCTGGGAGATGAGAGATCCCACTGTGCATGAAGCCCCCACATCTTGGACTGAGAGACAGAGACCTGGAAAATAGTGCTTCCCTTAAACTCAAGCCCCCGTCAGAATTCGATGTCTAAAAAGAACCTGAACTCCCAAAAGCAAACCAAAGGCCTTAATATGAATAAAAGATGCCTTTGGCTATTTTGAAGTCCACAGCTGTAGAAGGTTTTAGAACACAGTATTTTAAATGTGGCTACAGATAGACAATACTGGTTCTAACAATGGAGAATTTTCCATAATCTGAGCTGGTATAGTGACCTTTTTACTGCATCCTTTATCAGGAAGGGACAGCTTATTGGGTACAAAATTGGCAGTCTCTGATATGAAAATGCTTTCAGGCAGAATCATTGTCCAGGCATCATCTGATCTGTTGTTTGCCAAAACAGAGTGTGCAATAACTACAAGATAGTCTACTGCAGTGTGGAAAGAAAATTCTAGGTTTTATATATCATTCTTTAGCACTTTTAAATACATGTGTGAATTGGAATGTACATAATCTAAATATAGCACAAGAGTATTATTTATCAGTACATAATAATACATATGTATGCAATTTTTTTTTTCTTTTTTACTATGAGGGATGTAAAACCAGGAATTTGAAGAAAAGGAATTATACCATCAAGATAAATCACACAGAAACAAACAAGAACTCAATTAACCAGAGGTAAGTACTAAGTTTGTACTAAACAGTGGATGAAACCAAAATCTAAGATAAATTTTTAAAAAAACGACAATAATGTGGTCAGTAAACAGGTCCTGGGGTAAGGAAACTTGAGTCCAAACCCCAGCTTTGCAACTTTGGGCTGGACAACTCAAGTGAGTTCTCCACCTCTTGAACCTTGGTTACCTCATCTGTAAAATGGATGTAAAGCAGTATCTCCCTATGTATCCACTAAAGCCCTCAATGTTTCCTGATACAAAGGAGGGGCTCCGTCAATGTTAAACTCAGAGGCTACAAACTGAAATATCCATGGGACTGAGATAATTGTGAGTGGCAGGGCAGGTAAAGTAAATTAGTTCTTAATCTTGTAAAAGGAGGAGTCACTACTCAGATCCAGGCAATTACTGTTGTTTTGCAATGCAAGCCAGGTATTGCCAGATGTTCACATTTTTATGTGAAATCACCCAAGTTTCAAACATTTGCAACTAATTAATAAAAACAAAACACTGTCCACATCTCCACCTCCCAACAAAGCAAAACAAAACAAAACAAAGCAAGACTCACAATCCTGTGTGGTCTTCAGGCTATCAGGCTAGGATCTACATATTTGCTCTTATCAAACTTCCACTGTAAACCTGCCACACTCCAAGCTGACGTCAAACAGTTGTGACTTATTTCAGGTATTTGGGGGGAGGGAGTAGGATGGAAGATTTTTAGAGGCATTGGAAGGTTCCACATAAAAGATTCATCCCCTCTCATTTCTAAAATCGGATTTTAATCTGCTATGAACCACAGCAAAACTGGCCATGCTTTCACCATCTTTTCCTGGCCACACACACAAGAGCATGCCCTCTCTTGTCCCCACTTTATTATTTTGTTTATATCTGCCCAGATAATCTTTCCTCTTTAACTGCTAGCAGAATACGATCATAGATTTTTCTTTGTACTTTTTCCCCTTAAGTTGATCTTAAAAATTAAGACGTAATTTATATGTAAGCTAAAAAGCACACATCTTAAATATGCACTTTGATGAGTTTTAACAAATGCATTCACCCATATAACCCACATCTCCATCGAAGTCCAGAACACTGCTAGCACCCCAGGATGTCCTGGTTGCTGCTTCCCAGTTCACCCAGACCCCACGCCAAAGAGAACCACAGCACTGATTTCTATCTCTTTTCACACATTCTAGAACTTCACATAAATAGAACCATCCAACACGTGCCCTTTGTCTTTTGCTTCCTTCTCTCAGTATGTTTGAAGATGCATCCATCTCTCCTTTAAGGTTTACTCCTAACATTCATCCCAAGGTAAAAAAATCATAGCTCTCCAAGGTTCTATAAATCATAATCTGGGTGTATTACCACACAGTCAGCATTCATTCCATGAACTCTAGGAAGTGAAAGCAAGTGTGATGCTTACCTTTGGCATCCATTTCATACCATGTCACCAACTGGGGCAGGCATTGATTTGGGGTGCTTCCTAGAGGACAGTATTTGGGGTTGGGTAGACTTCAGCCATGCCAAAATGGAAGAGGCAGAACTTGGGGGAGTGAGTTTACTTCAAGAGCTGTCTCTAAAAATACAGAATCAAAAAGGAAGCTGGAAATGGGGAACCATTCAATTGTGCGTCTGCATTTGGGAAGAGAAAGGGAAAGGAGCGTACTTAGCATAGGACGAGGCGGGAAAAGAGATGACGTTTGATAACCAGGGGCCAAGTGGAGTGAGACAAGGTGATGAGTGGAAGAGGAAAGCAGGCTAGTTCTCAGATCTTCCCATAGAGATACAGGACCCAACTGAGCTGCTTCCTTCTGTCATGGACTCAAGAGCCCAGCGCTGTGGACAGGAGGCAACTCCATTAGACAAAGGGCCAGAATGAAGAGATGCAAATGCTTACTAAGGTGGAAATAAGCCTTTACTGTAAAGAGCGACAGCCAAGAGAACCCTAAATATGGCAGTCTGGATGATTATCAAGAGGTAGAGCCATTTTGATAAGAATCACAGGAGAGAGAATGAGTTTTGGTAGAAAGAGGTGACCATGAGCTAATTTCAGATATAATAAGGGGGTTTGGGGTGTCATTAGAACAGCCATGGAGTGGTAACTGAAAAGGCTGCTCTGGATCTCAGGAGAGAGGTCCAAGATGGAGGTGTAGGTTTGGTAGCATCCATGCGCCCAGAGGTAAGGGCTGAAGCCACAGGGTGAAGGAAGGAGAAGAGAAATCCCTGAACCGTGAACTTCTTGAGAGCAAAGGTAACTGGTCTCTGGTCATATTCTGTGTCTGTTTCAGAGGAGATGTTTCACAAATATTTATGGAATTTGGACCTTCAAATAAAAGCTTCACGTAGGTTAGCTTGGAGATAATATTAAAATTGCTCAACTAGCCTCAAAGTTTCTCAAACTGACCCTCTGCACATAAACACTTAAGCCCCTCAGCTTACTGCATTAACATTAAGTGATCCCACTCAGCAGCACTACTTCCTAGAATTCTAACTGAAGACGTGTACATTTATTGATTAAAATTTCCTGTAACTCAGCATGTTATTACTCTGTCAAGAAAGGGAGAGAAACAGGAAAAAAAAAAAAAAAAACTCATAGAAGACTTCAATTATCCTTGGATATCATAGAGAATTTGAAATTTTGGTAATTAAACTCACCTAAGAAGATACAGATTTGTAGAAAACAGATTCCCAGAAATATAGGATTCTAAAGAATATTAAGTATTTCTCCTCTCACAACCCACTTCATAATTATAAATGTGCACTCATAAGTAAAAATGTACACAGGAAAAATCCAAATATAGTAGCAACTATAATTCTCATAAAGGCAATTTGATGAGCATTTATTGAACATTTTTTTGTGGATGGCCCTGCAATATGCATGCAACAGGAGAACAAAGTGCTTTGCTTTTTGTTTTCTGATGAAAACCAAAGGACTGTTTTTTTAAAGGCTTCCAATATAGAAGTTCTCAGGACAAAGCAAACAAAAATAGCCTGCACCAGGATGAAGTGGGTGGTGGACATCTTCAGTAAGACAGATGGACCATTTGGAGCTCGTGTGCGTGTGAGTGTGTGAGTGTGTGCTTCTCGGGTTCTTTCGTGTATTTAGTTTTCAGGAGGAGAGAATGGCTTGGCACAATTAATTTTTAAACTCACATTGACATATGGAACCACCAGGGAGAAGAGACAGCCCCAAAATAGAAAATGGAGCAAATGGTAATGCCTAAAAATGTAAAAGGCTAGGAAAAGAGCTTTTAAGAATAAAAGTTATAAATGGTGTGAGAGATCATCATGTTTAAGAACACTAACATTCCTGAAAGATCACAGAAGGACCTCGAAGCAGACAAGAAACAGAGTCAGGCCAACTTTTGAGGAACACAGGCCCAAAGAAACATCACCCAGGGTTCATTAACCAGCCCCCGTCCCAGCTTCCAACCACACCCTTCCCTGAACGTTGTCCCCTCTCCTCTCTTGGAAGCCTTCGCGTATTCTGCCACTCCTCTCTGAATTACTATTTCATCCCTAAAATGCCCAACCTGATTTATAATTCTCTCAAATAGTATCGCATATCACCTCAGCTGTCACTTTTCCTATTTCAATTTTTCTGATATAGAAATAATATACATTCTTTAGAGAAAATTTGAAAAACACTGAAAACCATAGAGAAATAGTAATACAATCTCCCATACAGAAACCACTATTCTTTCTTCAGTGGATTTTCTTGGCTTTTTTTCCTATGAATTTTTAATGGAGTTCAGATCACATGTGCAACTTGTAACTTTGGCTTTTCAAAACTTTCTCCCATGGTCTTCAGATCCATTACATTTTTATGGCTAAATTTTTATTGAAATGTACTTTACCTACTGCTAAATCACAAACCTCAAGTATTCAGTTCTATGAGATTGCATATGTGTATATTATGGTTTATATATGAGGTATCCCCCCAAAGCAGAAATATTCAGAAATGAAATGACTGGACTATGAGAACTTTAACATAATCCATCTTTTCTAGTTTGAAAGGATTGGGTGGGAAGTACAGTCAGGTATAGCTGGAGGGGTTGGGTCACTGAAAGGTTGTGTCCTAGAAGGGTTGTTTTTCTGAGTCCCTCTCTCTGCCTTCTAAACCACTGGGCCCTTCCCCATGATGTGCTGCCTACCTTGGGCCCAGGGCAATGGCATTGGCTATCTATGGACCAAGACCTTGAAAGCATAAGGCCCAAATAAACTTTTCCTCCTCTATGTTGTTCCTCTCAGAACTTTTGGTCACAGCCATGAAAAAGTTGACTAAAACATTATGTACATGTGTACACACACACACACACACACACACACACACACACACACACAAATGCAGGGTACAGGCATACAGTAGATGTGTATTTCATTTTGATGGTACTGCCAAATAGTTTTCCAAAGTCATTCATTCAGTGTATACTCCTGCGGGCAATGAAGAAGGATCCCAGTCATTCTATATCTTTGCCAATACTTAATATTATCAGTCCTTTTAATTTTAACCAATCTGATAGATGAATAATGGTATCTCCCTGAGGTCTCAATTTGCATTGCACTGATGATTAATGATGGTGAGACTTTTTTCATATGCTTATTGGCCCTTTTGGACATTGTCTTTTGTGAAGTATTTGCCTTTGTGAGTGTGCTGCACAGATGGGAAAATCACACACCTTCTTCACTGTGTATCCACAGGTCCTACTTCAGTGACTGGTATATAGTGGAAGACCAGGAAATCACAATGAGACGAAGGAACTAAAACAACATAATTTTTACCCTTTGTGTGGATTTTGACATTGCCAACAGGGGAAAAAAACAAACAATTGAACAAACAAACAAGAAACACCTGAGAAAAACACAAATCTTTTAAAAACAATTAATAGAATTAACACCCTTTTCTAAGAAGCATTCTTCCTTCACAACTTTCCTAAAACCATACTCTATGCTTTTCTGTATCTGGATTTAATCAGCAAAATCTGTCAAACCATAGGTTACCAGCTACAAACTAACTTTGAGCAAACAAGTAATAGAGATTTCTAGGAAAAAATCTTAATTTTTCTGGTAGTATTCTAGGCTTTCTTCTATCTTCAACTATAGAAAAGAAGCATGCAATGGTTGCTAAATAAAGATCTAAGTGAAATATAAATGAGGTAGAAAAATACCCATTTGAATTCTGCATCTTATTTCTTAATAGTTAAAAATGAATCATTCTTTGTGATCCCTTTAGTTCCTTTATATAAGTCATATCAATCAAATAAAAATTCTAAGCTGGTATAAAATCAAATCACCTTAACTGGGCATTTCTTTCATTTTATTTCTAATTCTTTTCTCTCCTCTCCTGCTACACAAAAGACATTAACATTTTTGGCAACCATGCATACAACCAGGATTTCAGAGGAGATATAACTAGTAGCAAGTAAAACTTTTGAAAAATGATGCATTTTCAACAGTTCAACTTCATTCTGACTGAACTACAATAATCTGTTGGAAATTTTACCTATTAAGCAACCACACAATTTTTTTTTCTTTAGATTAACAAGATATCTAAAACATATCTTGTTAAGCTAAACTAATCTTGATCGCCTTCAAAATCATTGCTCCTATTTCAAAAAGTCTTTCATGGCTGACCTTTTCCTATTTCTTTCAATAGTCTAAGCCAGTATTAGTAAACTAATACTCACTGCCTGTTTCGGTAAATAAATAAAGTTTTATTGAAACACAGTTATGTGCATTCATATAAGTACTATCTTTGGCTATCTGTGTGCCTCAATCCCTGTTGGGTCATTGCAACAGAGGCTATTTCACAAAGGATAAAATATTTAGCCATTAGAGAGAAAGTCTGCTATGTTCTCTATGCCTCCTATTCATTGGTTTCATCTGTGCATCAATTCCTTGAGTTTGGTTATAAAGGTCCCTGGGGGTTAGAATTGTCCTTTCTTCACTTTTTTAAATTAAGAATTAGTCTTTCAGGTTAACTGGACATAAGACTTTTATTCCATTGAGCCCCAAGTGTTCATTCAGGCCACTGCATTGCAGTTTGGGTAGATGGCATCAGGGACCCTAATCTATCACCCCTCCTTATATCCATGCCCTAGGTCATATAAAGAAATCAAATAACCAATAAAAGTTCAGTGAGCACACACCACGTGCTCATTACCGAAATTTCCAAAAGGTATAAAAATCATGGACCGTAATTCCCATGAACTTACGTTGCTGTTGTAGATGAAATAAGATGTGAGAGAGAGTATAAAACAACTGAATACTAAAAGCCACAGCAACAGCGAACTACTGGTTGAATATGGTGTGTTTATCTCTGCACCTTCCCCAAAACTCCAAAGAGAACAGGGAGGAGCAGCTGCAGACAAGAGCTGTCAACATAATTTGGGAAGCCAGAAAGTGAATGGATGGTGTAACCAAAGAGGAAGAGGCGGACACTTAACCTGGAGGGTTGGTGTCAACCGTGGACAAGCCAGGGAATGCCCAGGAATTGGAGGTGCCGGATACCGCTGAAGACCAGAAGGAAGGATCACACTGTGAACAGGCTGGGTTGGCAGTCTTCACAAAAAAGACTTAGACCCCCTTTCCCCTTTCCTTCTCTCTGCCAGAAGGCTAATCCTGGCTGGCACTGGCTTTGCCACACTGGAAGCACTACACTCCCTTTCCCAGTGCATGTAAATGGAGTAAGGGAAAGGAGGAGGTGCTTACAACTAGTTTGGCTATGTTCTGCTACTTAATTTCATCTTTCTCAAATAAAATGCTTACACGGCCATCTCTTGATATTCTTCTTACAGTAGACATTACCTATGACTACAAAGGAAGTTTAGGATTTAACTTTTAAACTCTTAACAATGGATAATAAAATGCAAAGTCTAAAAACGACACTCACTCTAAACTTTTTTAAAAACACAATGTGTTATGCATCAGAAGAAACCATTCTCAGGGTGTGATGGCGCACGCCTGTAATCCTAGCAATTTGGGAGGCTGAAGCAGGAGGATCACGAGTTTGAGGCCAACCTCAGCTACTAAGCAAGGCCTTAAGCAAGTTGGTGAGACCCTGTATCAAAATTGAAAATTAAAAAGGGTTAGGGATTAGCTAAGTGGTAGAGTGCCTCTGGGTTCAATCCCCAGGATAAAAACAAACAAACAAAAAAACAGAGAAATCATTGATATTATGAAAGAGGAGGAAAGGGTCAAAAAATGATGACTTCTAAAATAAATTTTATAATACATTTGACTTTTTTCATTCTTTAATTATAATAATTTGAATGGACTCCTTGGTGACTATAGGCAGGTGGGATGTGGTGGGAGGAGGCGGGCTACCTGTGGCATGGATTTTGACCATATCTTGTCGCTGGTTCCTTACACTCTCTCACTGCTTCCTGGCTGCCATCAGCTGAGAAGCTTGCCTTTGCCATGCCCTTCGGCCACAATATTCTGCCTCACCTCAGGCCCAGACCAACGGAGGTGGCTGATAATGTACTAAGACCTCTGAAATGGTGAACCCCAAATGAACTTTTCCTTCTCTAAGTTGTTCTTGTCAGGTAATTTGGTCATGTTAATGAGAAGTTGACTAACACAAAGTTTATTCTTCATGATTTATCAATCAATCAATCAATCATCAATCACACATAAAAATAACCAAAGTAAAGGCTTTGAATTCTAAAGAGCTATTCAGCAATCCAAATAATTTGCAAGAATTAGAATTTTTAGATGGAACTAGAATCACTAATTATGTTACTCATTCATTATTGTGGGCAAAACACTCATGCCATGAGTTTTACAGATGTTCTTATTTAATTTTCATACTCTATAAAGCTGATAGTATTATTACTTCCATTTTATAGATGTGGAAATGGGCTCAGAGAAAATCTCAAACTTGCCCAAGTTTATAGGGTTGGTAGGTATTGAAGCTCCAATTTGAACCAAATCTCTACCTTTAGAGCTCAAGTACTTAACCAAGTACCTTGTATCCAAAAGAATCATGCTTTCCTCCTTCAACTTCATATTTACATCAGAAGAAATAACTTCGAAATGCACCAATAACACTCATGTTGGCCAGAGGAAAAGAACTCCCCAATTCCTTGTGGTTCTGACGTCAAGGAAGGACAGAGATGGTCCCTGGGGACCAAGAGGCACCCAGAGAGGACCCATGGGCAGATTGTGCCCCTGGTAAACAGTGGGGTCACCTAAATTCCAAGGAGCCCATAGCTCTCCCCAGTCAGTATCCTAACCTCATGATGCCACTCAGTCCCTTGTGTCTTTTATCTGAGAACATTCTGCCCAGGTCTTTCCATACTGTCTCATGTTGGTTAGTTGCCCATACAAGCTGGTGGTCTGTCCAAAATGATAAATTCTAAATGGCAGGTTCATTCTGAGCGGGACTGAGAAAAGCGCATGCGCCTGCTGAAAGGTGCTTGGTAAGTTAATGATAACAAACAGAATGTTAATGAACAGCCCAGACACCAGGTCTGGGAGAACGCTGTGACACACTGGGAGAAACCCTTCCTGATGCACCTACCAGTTAGAGACAGAGGATATGGTGAGAGTAACTTTAAAGTAAAAAATAAAAGAAAGACAGACGTGGGTGAAGTCAAGATACTCAAAAGGGAAATAGCTGATTAGATTCAGAAATCTGTGCACCCGAGCGTTCACATAGCCAGCGTGCCTTAGATGTGAAAAGTGAAGAGAGTGGACCACTCGAGTCATTTCAAAATAGTCAACAGAGAGATGCCCCCCACTCCACCGCCAAGCTGACCGAGAGCTGTGTATTCTGCACCATCTTGTAATCCTCACGTTGGCATGAGGTCTGCCTCCCAAGAAAAGTGTTATAAAAGAAGGGCAGTGCAGTTTTGTCCCGGGAAGGTCTTCAGGACACCCTGGTGCACTGGCCAGCCTGGGGAGTGGGTGGCCATCACTGAGGGGGAGATGAAACTCAGCAGCTCTGAGTCCTGTCCACTGTTGGCTGTTTTACAGAAACCCCGAGCTCCGGCTCAGCTGTGCCTGCTCCCCTCCCACTGGCCGTGTCATGCTGATTGACCCCCTGGTCACAGACTCATTTGTGGTGGCAGCTGGGGTCACCTCTTACAGCCGAACAACCAGTCCAGCATTTCCATTCTCTCGCCTGAAACCAAAAAAGGTGTGGGAATGAGCACCTCACATTTTTTCCCCCTTTTTGGAAATGAATGACATTTAGCCATGTCTTTCTAAATCCCAATATTCTGATTACTATCCTGGTGCTCGCCCCATCCTTAAAAGTATGTTAGTGATGGAGACTTACATGTTAATAGTCAGATTTAAGTATAAAATAGAAGATAGCATGTCTCAGATGCTTAAATTACAAATAATTGTATGTAAACACTAGCTCAAAGTATATCCTTCAGAGCAGAAGGTAGTGAATCACTGTATCAAAGTCTTAAATCAACAGCCATCTAACAAGCGAATGCTTTTAAGGTGTGCCAGACGGGAAGAGACAGGGTGACCTCCCCTTATTAATGGAGGGATGGGCAAGCAGGAGGAAGATCATATCCTTTTTCTTAAAACATCAGGGAACCAGCTACTGAGAATAAGAAATAAATTTTAAGCATGGTCAGACTTGTTTATTATATATCCTTTCAAAGGATATATTTAAAGAAAAAGTTAATTAAAATGTATTGCCAATATTCTCTAGGAAGAGTAGATTTTCTTTTTAACAAATGCAGAATAGTGAAACCCCGTATGTTTCAAACATAAGGTGTGCCTGTTTTTAAGTCTCAAAATAATTTGCCAAATTCCAATTTAATTATGACTGAGATTCAAGTGAACTGTTGAGTGTTCTAGAGATAGATTTTCTGTAGATTCCAGCTGGCAGCAAGTGGAAAGACTCCAAATACCTTCAAAATATGCTAGGGGGTAGGAAGAAGAAGAGTAGTAAAAAATGGAGAAAAGAAATAGTTTTCCTTTCTGGTTTGACCCCTAAAAATATAATCAGATGTATGGCTTCCTCTGTTTACTTATAATCTTCTTGTCAGGCAAGATTTTCTAAAACCTGACCTACTTTTCCTGTAAATCAGGATGAAGATCCCATTGTATTTCTTGTACAGTACAAGAAAAGCAGAGGACTTTAAATTTATTTTAAAATAATGAATGTCTTACTCTATTTTTAACATAGACATATACATATTGAAGTATTCTAATTTTATGACTTCTTTCACTTAGGAAAGTCAGAGAACCAGTTTTCCACTTGAGATATTGGTAACATATTAATGAATCCCAGTGAATATGCAGAATGTTATTAAAATTCAGATTCTATCTTCGAGGAGGACCCAGAAAGCATCAAAGAATCTTCTGTAAACATCAAGTGATGTTACACTTTAGAAAGAACAGGGAAGAAAAAAGTTGGGACAGAGATCTTGACCTAATGCCAACATGGGGCCATTGTCAGCTTTAGTATGTATAATTCTGATGTTTGTCAACTTTTGTCTTCCCAGTTAACAGCTAAGAGGGATCAATAAAGAATGCAACAACCACAGTATCAGACTTTTAAATCAGCACAGTCTTTGAAAATAATGTTCATTTTACAGAAGAAAATTTTATGGCACAAGAAGCCACCATGAATTATTCATCATCTCCAGAGCGGGCCAACCTTGAATTCCTCTGCTCCTCTTGACAAGAGTATACGTGTGAAGCGGAGCAGACTCAGGCTCCGCAGGCCTCCAAGTCCTCAGCAAGAAGGCGAAGCCCAGCTCACTAGAGATGCTGGGAGACCAGAAGACCAGAGCTATAGGAGGTGAAGAAGAGAGGGGACAGGGCTCATCCCCCTTCCCATTACTCTGCTCCCCAGAAACCAAAATAAGTCACACTCTCTTATCTTAAGGGTTCCGATACCAAGAGAATCTGCAGCAACCAGGAGTCTTCCTGTTTCAATGGAGCAGCCTGCAAGATTGTGTCAGGCTGCCTCTGGGCTGTCTGCTAAACGTGGTGTTGGCTATCAGCCCTCGGGGATGCTGAGCAGTATGAGCTGGTGCACCTCCAAAGCCAGGTTCAGTGGGGAAGGAACTCTTCTAAAACACGACTGCAAAAAAGCATCCTAGGGCCAGCATCCAAACTCAAGCAAAACGCCCAGAAATGCAATCTCAGGTGTTTGTCCAGTCACTCAGGCAAATCCCTTTTAAAGTGCTCAACAAACTGATCTGCCCACCTGCTGTTGGTTACCTGAGTTGGGCTCCTGTTACAAGACAGTCCTGTCGATTTTAACATCCCATTGTATTTATGGTATCTGCAAACGTGTTGATATATAAGACACAGATTTTGCATAAGTAAGTATTGTGCACATAAATAGATTATCATGTTAACCTATTGTAATAAGCATAAGACATTTGTGTGCAATGGGAAACTCCCACATCTTTTGTCATCTTTAGAAACAGGGTCCACCCCAGAGAGCTGATGAAATGGAGGATCAAACCTTTGCAGTCTTCAGCAATGTGATGCGAGTCCATGAGCTCAGATGGTCCCAGGATGAACCGGCACTAGGCTGCAGGAGTTCAGCTTGTGTCCCCTGGGCTGGCCCACGGAAGGACTGCATCCACTCCTCAGAGGAAAGGCCTGGTCTGGCTCTCCGCCAGGCGTTTGTGGGCTGAGTTAGACTGGAGGGAGGGTGTGCCTCTGTGGGTGTGCCAGCGCCAGCTCAGGAAGAATGAGGAGTTTCCCCTGTGATTCCAGCTCCTTCCTCACCTACACAACCCTTGACCCCTACTCCTCCCACCCTGTCTCCTGCCAGTTCCAGGGATCACTGACACCCCACCCTCCGAAAATGGCTGGTCACTTCTGGGAAACTGCTGTTAAAACACACCAAGAATGTCGCTGGGATTTTCCTCCATTCTGCAGAATCCAGAATCCAGATTTTGGTCACTGTCATTTCACAATAACTCGAACACATGAGACAAAGAAAAGAATTGACTTTCCCAAGCCTTATGCCTTCTCTTTTTTCCTTAATGAATTATCATCGCAACCAGATGGGCTTCTATTACTATCTCTTTTTTAAATACTGGGATTTTTTTTTTTTTAAAATGCTATAACGTGGAGAGGCTTTTTTTACTACCAGCCTGACTATTCATCACAAATTTGGAAACTGTCCCTGACAAAGCACTGGGATGAGACAGGCCATGGACTTTGAGCCATATTATATTAGGTACACACTGTCTGAAAACAATGACCTCATCCGGAAAGGCTCAGGAAAGAGGCAATTTTTTCCGTTAGTCTATAATGCCCTGCTGCTGAGTTGGATCACCCACCACCCATAATCCAGTTCTCCTCCTAGTTATTTCTGAACACCAGGGATTCCACACACTGGAAAAGCTAGGAAGACACAGCCGACATGGGAAGAGACACTCGGGACAAACACCCACGGGTATTGACCAAGAAGGACATGGGCACGACTGTTATAAGTGTGAGGGCAGAACAGTGGACTCCTCCAGCAGGGACAGCACCCATTCTGAGAGGTTAATTTAACGCGAGGCCCATAATCTGTCCACAAAAAGAAAAGACGAGTTGAAACACTCTGGTTAAATACCAAGTGGGATGGATTGAGGATGCCTGCTTCCTCTCTTCCTGTCTTTGAGTTTTGTTTAGAAATGACTCTGCGGGAGAACCCTACTCGGGGGTCCCCTGCGCTCCCTTTCCCCAGTTCAGGCCACGGCCTGGAACTCGGTGCCTCTGCCAACCATGCTCCTGACGAGGCGCCAGGCGAAGGATCACAACTGGATCACTCATTGATAAAATGCTTGGCATCCGCCGAGCCCATCATGTGTCCGCGGCTGCCAAAAGGCCAGTTGCGTTGATGGAAATCTGATTATCCCCAGAGCCTGGCGTTCTCATGACAGTGACTCCAAATTTCAGCCTGAATATTTTATTTTGTTGGTGGTGGTGTCTTGGAATTTTTACCATAAGAGTGGAATGGAAGTATTTCACAGTTGCACTTTTTATTCCTGTTGAATTAAATGTAGTCGGGACCAGTTTCTCCTACTCGCTTAAATCTCTAATTATATTCCTATAATTTTAAATGAAAGGGTGAAGAAGGAACCACTGTAGTTCTTCAACTATTTTCTGGGGTTAAAATAGGTTCTAGTTTAAAAGCATTGGTTCTTTACCATTCCTGGGGCAGGAGGACCTGAGAGAGAGCCTTCAATACTGAACCTTTATTACCAATAAAGTCATTCTTTTCTGAGTTGATAGTCTTCCAAATTTGACTTCTGTTAATTGAACCAGAGATAATGGATTGATTAACCATCGCTCAATGGATTTCCCAATCATGGACTCAATATGCATTAACATGAAGGAACGCCATGTAGCTGAGAGATGAATACCACAAGAAACCTCTCCCAAATTTATTCTGCCAAAGAAACCCTGAGCTTGGCATAACTGTCAACCACAAAACAATTTGGAGAAGTCTACTCTAAGAAAGGAGAACGCTAAAAGGGATTTTAAAGAAAATTTACATTACAGTTTGAAAGATGAGGAGCCTGAAAGTCACAAGAATTTAGGAACTTGCCAGACTGCTGAGCCAAGCTAGGTTTTGCTATTCAAATGGTCATGCTAGGCCAGCATGCCTGACTCTGTCTGCAGGTGTGTATAGCCTACAGTGATGCTACCGTGCCCTGGGAACACAGGTGCTTCCATGTTATCAGGCAAACAGCATACCTGACAACAGATCATGTTCAAAGACCAGGACCAGGTCTGCTTTGCAATTGCAGAACAGATGAAGTCTACAGGAACTTATACAGGCCATGAGTGAAAAATGGCAGATATCGGTAATGAAGCATTTACTGGGCCCTGTCCTCATCTTTGAAACAAAGCAGAGGAGACAGAAACTTGAAGCAAATTGAATTCTGTAAGAAAAATGATTTCGCTGGGGAAAATGCAAATTGAATTTCCTAAAAAGTCATATTTAATAAGGAAGAACCTTCTAGACCTTCCAGAAAGGTTCAGGAGAAAAGTTTAGCACTGATGTGTCAATTCCCTTGAACCTGCATTCCAATCACACTCCATTATAAGCCCAGCTAACGGGCCCCAATCAGAACTCAGCTATGGGACTTGGTTAGAGAGATCAGTTTCAAGTCCTAAAAGGACTGTGAATTTGCCCCACCCTTAAGACAGAAAGCTTAAACTAGAAACAATCTTTGTAGCACACAAGTATCTCTGTGCTAAAGATGCAGTTTCTGTTTATGATTTCCAGGAAGATTACATGAAATTATTTTTATGATTAGAAAATAAATTTTATGGATTTTACTAAAATACTACCAACTCCTAGTACATAAGGTCACTAAATATCTCAGCTTCATAAAGTGCCTAATTATTATTCATAGATCACATTGACTTAGGGTTCACTCTGCAGACATTGAACAAAGATCCCTTCCTTCCTTCCTTCCTTCCTTCCTTCCTTCCTTCCTTCCTTCCTTCCTTCCTTCCTTCCTTCCTTCCTTCCTTCCTTCCTTCCTTCCTTCCTTCCTTCCTTCCTTCCTTCCTTCCTTCCTCTTTCTTTGTTTTTGGGTGCTGGGAATGAAACCCAGGCCTCATGCATGCTAAACACCACCCGTGACTCTGACCTCAGCCCACACGGAGAGGCAGGTACCCATGTCATCTCCATTTGACAGAGGAGACAACTGAAACAGAGGAGTTGAAGAAGTTGTCCAAGGTCACTCCACTAACAAGGACTTGGACAAGCAGTTAGATTCAGGGCCAGTGCCCAGAATGCTAAAACTGTCAAGAATATTAAAACAGCTCAAGGAGGGTCATTAAATCAGAGAAAATGCCAAAGCCATTCCCATGCCTGAAATAATGATAGGGGTTTACAAAGCACAAGTTTGGCAGTACGCGAAGTTAACATAGACCTAAAGTTTATTCATGCTTTTTGTAAAAACTGTAAAATACTAAAGACTGTATGGGGGTGGGGTAGGGAGATTCTTATTATTTATATTAAAAAAATCCTTTTCCTGAGTCACATTCTGTTTTCATGAGATTATCCAGAATGAATCTTGTTTACATAGATGGTCGCTGTCTCTGCCAGGGCTGCAGGGAGGGAAGGATGCTG
This sequence comes from Sciurus vulgaris, assembly GCF_902686455.1. Classification (NCBI taxonomy): domain Eukaryota; kingdom Metazoa; phylum Chordata; class Mammalia; order Rodentia; family Sciuridae; genus Sciurus; species Sciurus vulgaris. The sequence continues at coordinate 15,825,486 of NC_136464.1, read as the reverse complement.
CCTCCCTCCTTCATGACCACCACCCAGGGCAGGATGCCAAGTTCAGGCAGGAGCTGCCAACCAGCACTGACCACTGGGAGGAGGAAGAAGACCCAGCTTGTCGTCCTGGCCCTACTACCAGCTCACCAGTGATCCTGGGCAGATCACCAAACTGTCTTCCAAATCTGCAAAATGGGCCATTGTACCTGTGTATCTCCCCCAGAATAGATGGGGGAGGACACAGTCTACCCACCTTCTCTGTCAACTCTCTTTTTCTTCCTTCCTCTACTCCTATTTTTGTTTCTTTTCCCTTTCCTTTCTTTCTTTCTTCCTAGTATTTGTCAAAAAAGTCTTGAGATGAAATCTCCAACACACAGAAACTGCACTCTCCATACTAAACAGGAAGCCACATGGATGGGGAAGAGCAGCAAGGACACAAGACTCTTCACTGGACATTATGATTGCCAGGGTCATTGTTTCAAGATGCCCTGGAACATCAGCCACCCTCACCCCAAAATGGGGCTAATCTTTTTCAGACAGTTACTCCTGGTTCAGGGGCTCTGCAAAGCATTTCCTACCTCTCTCAATTACTCTTCATAACAAGCTTAGGAAGTCAAGGCATAGTTAATACCTCTCTAGCAGCTGAGAAAACTAAGCCTAAAGAGAAAGTGATATATTTCAGGGTTACAGCTTGTAGACAGAAGAGCTGGAATCTGAACTTGGGTGTGTAGGCACTGATCACTGTGCCCCAGAGAAATGTGATATAGGGTCCATCACAATATTCTCAAAGCTTCTCTATGTGGTTCTGCTGAAGGAACTCAAATGGGCCAACCCCCCGGGTCCAAGCTGTTTTAGAACTGGTCAAAAATCCAAAAAATAAGAAAACAGCAAAAAGACCCCTTTCTACTGTTCCTGGCAGTGAACTTCACACTTCCTCAAAAACCATTCACAACAAACCAGTCAAAAAAAAAAAAAAAAAATTCAAGAGGAAACCAGTCAAAAAATCCAAATTCAAAAGGATAAGGTTTTTGTTTTTGTTTTTGTTTTTTTGCGGTGCTGGGAATTGAACTCAGGGACTTGTGCTTGCAACACAAGCACTCTACCGACTGAGCTATCCCCAGCCCAGGATAAGGTATTTTTAATGATAGAGCAAGAAAAAAAAAAAACAACACACATTTAAACCTTTCAAAATAAGTCAACACTGAGGGAGCCTTGCTGACTCTTTTTAGGGTTCCTAGTGTCCGCCCATTGGGGTCAAGGACAAAACTGCCTTCAAAAATGCGGCTCCCAGGCCATGGCCTTCAGATACCCGTGTGCTACTCCTTGGAGCAGCACAGACAGGCTCCAGGGTGAGCCCTTCCATCACGCAGGCTGTTTTTATAGCTGACGGACAAACATGGGGGCTTTTCACAGACTGGTGAGGGGCCTGGAGAGATAGGGGGGTTCTGGGTTCTACACCAGCCGAATTTCAACCCCCAGGGTTTACTTTCTGGGCTTCCAAACAAGCCTTCATCTGAAGAAAGGACTCCATAGCCAAAAATAAACACACACTTAGAAGAATTCCCATTCTGCCCAGTCTGGTCAGTTTAGAAAGAAGGAGAGTAACTTGACCCAGGTTGCAGAGTGAGCAAATGACCAACGCAGTTTGGAGCAGCCACAGGTCTTGAGCAATGCACTCCGCTACACGTGCTCTCCACAGATCCCCACGGGCGCACCCTGACAGACGCAGACCTGTCCATGCCCGTCCATCACCATGCTCCGGTCCACCACAGCTCTTCCCAGCACAGCCAGCAATCCGTCAGCACATCCTTACGGGAAGGGCCAGCGTGCTAGTGGTTGTTATGCTATTATTTTAAACTTTTTAAAAGTACTAGACAGGCTAGGGACAAACAGTAGCAAAAGCCCTGCCAATGTAAGATGAAAAAAAAAAGAAATGAAAAACTTCTGAATTTAAGGTAAATCAATAGAAAATAACATTTGGTTGATAAAAACTGAATTCGCACTAAAACTAGGACGGAAGCAGGTGGAAAGGTGAACACTCATTGGGATCTGTCTCCTTCACTCTTCCTGGATTTGTTCTTAAACTTTTGCTATTTAAGAAGCCACCGCTGAGCTTACTGTGTGGGCCCAGCCCTACTGGTCACACAAAACATCACCAAGTACCTAGCCTCTGCTGTCTGTTGGGACTGTTCTACACTTCGCCTGTTGAATGTCCCCTAAAAGTTCATGTTTTGAAGGCTGGGACTCCAGGGTGGTGCTATTGGGAGGTGAGGGAAGCTTCAGGAAGGGGAGCCTGGTAGAGGCCCTCAGGGCATGGTGGGGTGTGCCCATAACAGGGATATGACACCCCAAGCTGTTCCTCTTTCTCCCTTTGCTTCCTGGCTGGGGAGTAATGGGATGCCCAGCTGAGTTTCAAAGCAATGGGACCAATTGATCATGGACACTGATCATGAACCTCCAAAACTCTGCGTCAAAATAACCCTTTCTCTCTATAAGTTCATTACCTCAGGTATTTCATTGTAGTAACACAAAGCTGATGAACACATACTACATTCTGAACAAACACCACAGTCGCTGGCTTCTGGAAGGTGAGCTCTGCGCTTTGTAAAACATGATGAAAACCAAAATGGAAGTAGCAAAAACTGAGAGATAAGGTCAACTATTCCAGTTTTGCTTTGACCAAAGGGCACTTAAAATGGTCCTGGTTTGCCATGCACTAGTCAAGTGATGTGAGCAAGTTTTTGCCTGTTTTCTTACCTATAAGATGGGAATAATTATAATACCTACCTCACAGAGTATTGTGAGAATTTAAGTAACTAGTTTCTGGTACAAAGTATGCTTTACAGAAATAATAGTCATCATTGTTGTTATTCTTTGTTCTCCCTTGTTATTATTATTTAAATATTAGACAAAGAAGCAGGGGTGGAAAAGTAGCAAGAATCCAGCCAATTTTAGATGAAAAACGAAAATGAAGTTTTTCTGACCTTCAGTGTAAATTGATAGAAAATAATAACTGGTTCAGCACAGTAAAATTCACAAACAAATCTGAATCACCATCAGCTCTTCTTCCAAAGAACCATCTCGGAACCACCTACACTGGGGTCTTGCTACTCAAACCGAGCCCCAGCCCCAGAGCAGCAGTAACCCTCACTGTTACTTATTAGAAATGCAGACTCCCAGCACCCACAACCATGGACTCAATCAGAATCTTCATCTTCATCAGATCAGGGAATTATAGGTGCAGTAAAGCTGGAAAGCCCTGCTTCATGGTATATACCGAGAGTTTATCATTGGTAGGTCGAAGGAGTAAGATCTCATTCTACAATTATACCTCCATTCATTAACCAAATCTTTCCATTAGCCCTCCTGCTAGATGGTTTTAACTAACAGGAGTGTTGAAGCAGATGCTCCTCTCATGGGACAGAACACTACTTATGAAGGTATCCAAAGCCACCAACACCTCTTAGTTAGTAACAATGACTTAAAAATTTCATCATCTTAATGATCACCAGTGACTGACACTTACTGAGTCCTCAAAACATGCAAAGGGCTTCCTTGTGCTCTCAGTTAACACTCCAACTGCCCTGGGAGTAGCCACTGCCATCTGCTTTCATAGGCGAGGGAAGGAAGACTCAGAAAAGCTATGACACTTCCCCAAGGTCAAGTTGAATGAGAAGAGGACTTTCTGAATTCTGCTCTTTTTACAAATTCAAATTCCATGTCTACAACATCAACACAAATCTCTTTGAGGTGGGGAAACCCTAATTATCCCCCTCTTTAGCTAAGAAAAACTGAGATACAGAGAATGAATGACCTAAATAAGGTCACTAACCTGAGTCTTGGGTCAGAACTGGGTCCATTGAGATTCAATACGTTTTGAATTATTCTGCTGCTAGAAATGTCCATGATGATTCAACGGCATTAGAGAGGCTGGGGGGAACCACGTACGACAGAAAGGCTTGCACTCATGAAGTTTTGCACAACCAAACCAAGGGGCTTCTGATTTTGATCTCTGAATTCAAGAGCTTATTTTAGGATGTCAGACTCTTTGACAAACCAGAAATTCCAGATTTTTATCAGCACTGTGCCATTGCTCATGGCAACTGGTCCTTATCCACATGACTCAGCCAACATCCTACACAATATTTCTTTCGCACACCTGTGAGAGTCTCCTACTTCCAGCCCCCGGACTCTACCTAAGTGGGAGAGCCACATGATTCAGAACCTGGCAAGATTAGTTCAAACTGTTCCTTCATAGGCCCAGGACCTACGGCAAGTCAAAGAAACAGTTTTACAATCAGCGATGAGGGCTTCTTGCCCAGGTCCCAGTCAATGCCTTCCTTCTCCTTCCTGGCAAAGGGTAGCTGGGAAAGAATCAGAAATTGGCCCAAAAAGCAGAATTAGTTTGCTAAGCTGCCACAACAAAATACCACAGACTGGGTGGCTTCCACAACAAAAGCTAATTCTTCCAGAATTCTGGAGGCTACAAGTCTGAGGCCAAGGGATTGGCAGGCGTTTGGTTCCTGTTTCCTTGACTTGCAGATGGCTGCCCTGGTGTGTGTCCTCACATCATGGCGGTCCTGAATCGCTCACAGGATTCTGGTGCCTGCAATTGTGTGTGTGTGTGTGTGTCCAAATGTCATCTTCTTATAATGATACTAGTCGCACTGGATTAGGGCCTACCTAATGACCCCCTTTTAACTGAATTATCTCTTTCTAAGCCTTATCCCCAAATACAGTCACATCCTGGGCAACTGGGACTCAGGCCTTCAACATATGAATCTGGTGGGGGTGGAGGTGGTGGGACACAATTTGACCCAGACCAAATGTAGGATGAACTTCTCATCCATTATTAAGTCCCAGGGCTACACAGAGGCTTTCTGGTCCAGCGCGGGTTCCATAGGAAAGAGAACTCAGAATAATTGGTTTGTCGCAGGCTCATGACTCGGAGCACTCTGAAGGAGGAAGGAAGGGAACGGAGTTCCTGGCCAGACCCAAATCCACCCCTCCCTTTCTTTCTTCTGGCCTGTGGGGTCAGAGAAACACAGCCTCACCCCCTGACACCTGCGCTGCCCACCGGCCCCTGCTCCCCACTCACTGCTGCTTTGGCCACTCCGAGGACGGCTTTTTCAAAACATTCAAGTGGCACTTATAGAACAGTCTGAGTCGGAGACGTGAACAGTGCAAACTGGAATGGAGGCCGCGTCTGGTGGCCTGCAAGTCCCCTTCACCCAGGGGCAAAGGCTGCCGAGCAGAGCTCGGACCGTGACCCGCCCTCGGGAGCTGGCACTGTGCTCCCTGAACAGCTGCCTGCCCGGCCGCAGAGCGGAGGCAGAGCGGGGAGGCAGAGCCAGCCTCCAGCCGGCCCCTGGGCCGGGGGCAGCGGCCCTGCACAGGCCACCAGCGCAGGAGGGCAGGCGGGAGGGGACTGCCTGGCAAGACCGCGCGGGGTGCTCGCTCCACACGCGCTGGGTGCCAATGGCTTCTTTATTTTCTAGGGTCCTTATTAAAAATTCTATGCTCACAGAAAAAATAAAAAAAAGAAAGGACTTTGGCCTGTGTTTATGGGCATCTAATCCTTGAGACCACTGAGGCAGAGGTGAGGAGAGTGGGGTCTGCATTAAAAAGAGAGCCCACACCCCTCATTCAGTTTAATAAGCTGAAGAAGCTATACAACTATAAACACCCCGATTTAGATAGTCCTAATTTCCAATTTAAGAAATTCAGCTATTCTTTACATCATCAATTTTTAAGCTTGGTTCTCAAAGCCTTTTCCTATTAATATAAAATTCCATTATCTTCCTTGAGAGTTTGAAGGACCATTTAGTCATTCATTTGGTATCTGCTAAGTGCTTTAAAGTCAAAATGATTCTAGATCAATACAGCCTTCAATATACAAAAGACCATATTTTACAAATCTCTTCTATAGACAAACCAACACACTCCAGAGAAAAATTAGGCCCGCAGGACACAGAAGGACTTCATCTCCAGATAGAAACCTCCTTGTTAATCCTCCTATTAACAGATGAAGAAATAAGATCACTCAGACATTTAAGGAAACAAAAACTCAAAATGGAACCAAGAGGAGCACAATCACACACGATTCTAGAGAAAACTATTTTAGGCAACAAGAGGATTCTAATAAAACTTCAAATTCGTATCTCCCAAGGTATTTTTAGAATACGTTGTATCTATGAAATAAAAAATTAAAGGAGAAAGCAAAGAAAAAGTTTGGGGAAATTAAAATTTATCATGGAAATAAAAAGAAATTCAATAAAAAGGCCATAAAAAAAGTCAAGGAAATTTCCTGGTCAGTGGAGCAAAATAAAGAGATGGAAACTATGAAAAGAGACTGAAGTGAAATGGAGGCATCCCAGCTTCCATGCAGTAGAAGTTCCAAAAAGAGAGAGAAAGTAAGGGGAGAAAATAGTAAAAGAAAGTTCTCTGAGCCTGAAGGAAAGCACAAGTCCTCAGAAGGAAACAGAAAACCAAGAGCTGAACAGGCTGAAGAGAAAAGCGGTCATAGTCCATGGCAATTCAGAACTCCGAGGATGCAGACAGGATCCTGGAAGTTACCAGAGACCAAGTCAGACCCAGGAAGGAAAGGACCTGGGCCACCATGAGACTCGGCAGCCACTCGGATGTCCAAAGAGCAAAGCAAAGCCTCTCAAGTTTTCAGGGAAAAAAAAAAAAAAAAAAAAATGCAGCCTTGAATTTGTGTATCTCTACCCTCATCCTAATGGTCAAAATAACATTTTCAAACCCGCAAGGATTCCACTGACCTCTCACATACCCTGACTGAAAACAAATGTTGACTCAAACCCAAAGAAACTTCATCCCCAAACAGAAAGCTATAGATTCCAAGAAAATGTGGCATGAGTTTAGTGATAAATGGGAATGGGGCGAGTGGGGAGACGGCAGCTGGGCAACAGATCTAAAAGTCAGCAGGTCCGAAGCTGAACACAGTCAAAGGATGTGAAGGAAACATCTTCAAGAAGGTGGATTTCATTCAGCAACTCACACTTAAAAGGCTGTATGTTCTCAGTGATGCTATTAATATGTTCATTTTACTTGGAAGAAACAGAATTAAAAGTTTTATGGCCACCAGGTACAGCAGCACACGCCCATAATCCTCACAAATCCAGAGGCTGAGGCAGGAGGACCGCAAGTTCAAGGCCAGCCTCAGCGACTTAGCAAGACCCTATCTCACAGACCCAAAATATAAAAAGGGCTGGGGACCTAGCTCAGTGGTAAAATGTCCCTAGATTCAATGTCCAGTAAAAAAAAAAAAAAAAAGTTTATGTAAATTAAAAATCTCTAGATTACTACTCCCCCGAACTCCTCAGCAGCTCCTGGTCATCCTGTCCTCACCACATCCCGTGCCACATGGTCCTACAACAACCCGTTGTGCGTGAGGGTATCTCCATCCACGTTGGCCAGGCTGGTGTCCAGGTAGGTAATGCCTGCTTGGAGCTCTACTGCCTGGAACGTGGCATCCAGCCTAATGGCCAGATGCCAAGTGACGAGACCACTGGGGGAGAAGATGGCTCCGTCAACACCTTCTTCAGTGAGACAGGTGCTGGCAAGCACGTGCCCAGGGCAGTGTTCATAGACCTGGAACCCACAGTCATTGATGAAGTTCGCACTGGGACCCACCATCAGCTCTTCCACCCTGAGCAGCGCATCACAGGCAAGGAAGATGCTGCCAGTAACTATGCCCAAGGCCACTACGCCATTGGCAAGGAGATCATCGACCTTGTCCTGGACGGAACTCGCAAGCTGGCCGGCCGGTGCACAGTCTTCAGGGCTCCTTGGTTCTCCACAGCCTCAGTGGGAGCTGGTTCTTGGTCACCTCCGTGCTGATGGAGCGGCTCTCTGATGATGACGGCAGGAAGCCAAGCTGCAGTTCTCTGTTTACCCAGCCCCCGTTCCACAGCTGTATTGAGCCCTCAGCTCCATCCTCACCACCCACACTACCTGGGAGCACTCCGATTGTGCCTTCATGGTAGACATTGAGGCCATCTGTGACATCTGTCACAGAAACCTTGACATTGAGCACCCAACCTACACTTACCTTACCCTTATTACCAGGCTGTGTCTTCTGTCACTGCTTCCCTCAGATTTGACGGAGCCCTGAATGCTGACCTGACAGAATTCTGACCAACCTTGTGCCAATCCCTGCATCCACTTCCCGCTGACCACATATGCCCTTGTCATCTCTGCGGGGAAAGCCTACCATGAACAGTTTTCTGTAGCCGAGATCCCCAATGCTTGCTTTGAGCCAGCCAACCAGATGATAAAATGTGACCCGCACCATGGTAAGTACATGGCTTGCTGCCTCTTGTACCGTGGCGATGTGGTCCCCAAAGATGTCAATGCTGCCATTGCCACCATCAAAACCAAGCACAGCATCCAATTTGTGGCTTGGTGCCCCACTGGCTTCGGGGTTGGCATTAATTACCAGCCTCCCACTGCAGTGCCAGGGAGACCTGGCCGAGGTTCAGCGTGCAGTGTGCATGTTGAGTAACACCCCAGCCATTGCTGGGGCCTGGGCTCGCCTGGATCACAAGTTTGACCTGATGTGTGCCAAGCGTGCCTTTGTTCACGTACATGGGTGAGGGGATGGAGGAAGGAGAGTTTTCTGAGGCCCGTGAAGACATGGCTGCACTAGAGAAAGATTACGAGGAGGTTGGAGCAGATAGTGCTGAGGGTGAAGAGTATTAACCTTGCTGCTGCAATTTCATACTCTGTTATCTCGGATTTATCTTATTTCTGTTTTAGCCCTGAACTATCAATAAAAACATTTCCATTTTAAATGTCAAAAAAAAAACTCTATATGAAAATTGTGACCCAAATATACAGCAAACTAAAAAGTAATATAATTTTGAGGGGAAAAAAAAGAAAAGAAAAGGGTCCTTTGGTCATGCTTTGATAATGTTTGCACATACTTTGAGAGCAAGACAGATTTAGTGAGCAGAATAATCCCTTCTCTACATATCCAATCACCCGACCAACTTCTGCAGTAAGAATATTTACATAATGTTAATGTTTAAGTGTTTTCTAGTGGTGTTTTAGTCTGTTTTCTGTGACTATAACAAAATACCCAAGACTGAGAACTTTATAAAGGGAAGAAGTCTATTTAATGCACAGTTTTGGAGGCTAAAGTTCAAGATCGGATGGAACTATCTGTTCAGCCTCTGGTGACAGCTTCATGGCAGATGGTGCCACAGTGGCAGGAGCATATATGAAAAAGTTGCTATGGTAAGAGAGGAGGCCAGAGAGATTCAAGGGCCAGGAATGCTATTTTATAACCCACTCTCATTGGAACTAATAGGGGTCTGACAAGTACCTTCCAAGAGTAAGTGCCCCCAGTGACCTAACCACCTTCCCCTAGGTCTTACCTTTTAAAAGTTTCACTACCTCAATATCACTATACTGGGGACCAAGCTTCCAGCACATAAACCTTAGGGGGACATACTCAGAACATACTCAAGTCATAGCAATTGGCCTTTAAGCTCAAAATCAACCTGCAACACAAGAAAGCATGAAGTTTAGGAGAGCAAAACAGATGAACCTAGACAATGAAAAAGTAAGGTGCAGCTGACAGTGGTCAGAAGAGGGAGGGGGTAGGAAAAGAGGAGGACGGCAGGTGGAGGTGAGGCAACCTCCCCCTTGTCCACAGTAGGGAGTCAGGAGGCATCATCGACAGTCAGAGAAACAAGAGTAATTCTACATCGATAGTTGATTTAACTAATACAACTTAAGCAATTAGTACTATTTAAGAGACATTGTTAAAAGAAATACATATTGTTTAGAATCACAGTAATACTGATCAGACATGAAAAATAAAATTTTAAAAACATTTATGTCTGCTATAAAAGGGCAACACAAGGGTCCTTGAGGGGACGGAACTGGTCGGTATCTCAACCGAATCAATGACAATATATGGGACAAGACATTGCACCATAGCATTCCAAGATGTTGCTCTGTTCCATCACAGAATTAAGCAAAGATGTTAGTGATTCTATTCTTGATTCTACCAAAGAATTCTATGGAGCTAATAAAGTTCTAGATGCATAAGTTAATTCATTATATATGAAGGATGAATTCAAGCATTAGGGATCACTTTTGTAGACCACTACAAATAACTGCTGAGATAAACTGAAGAAACCTAAATAAGTTGACATATATACCATATCCATGGATTGTAAAATTCAATATTAAATTCTTAATTTCCCTGAAATTAATTTATGGATTTAATATACCCCAGTAATATCCTAAGAATGTGTTATTAAATAGAAGCTGGCAAACTGATTTTAAAATAGACTTTCTTTTGGTACTGGGAATCAAACCCTGGGCCTCACACAAACTATACATGTGCTCTGCCACTGAGCTGCATCCCTGGCCCTGCCAAAACAATTTCTTAGAAAGAAGAACAAAGATGAAGGTATTACATGATATGACATAAAGGTTTTCTATAAAACCATAATAATCAAGACAGTGTAGAACTGGCATAATGAAAACTAATGAAACAAAATAGAAATTCCAGAAATAGATCTGTACTTAAAATTTATCAATTGATTTGTTTTACAAATGCCCCAGTGAGATTCAATAAGGAAGGGAATCTTTTCAAAAACTAGTGATGGAACAACTGGATATTCATAAGGGGGGAAAAAATCAATCTCAATCCCTACCTCACACCATTCACAAAAATTATTTTGAGATAGACTACAGATGTAAAAGTAAACTCTAAACCTATAAAGCTTTTAGGAAGAAAAATATAATACCTTGGTTATCCTGGGGTTAGGAAATACTTTCCTAGGATAGAAAAATCACAAATGATAAAAAGTGAAAAATTAAAGTTTATCAAAATTAAATATCAAACAACACTGTTAAGAAAACAAGTGGACTAACCTCAAGCTGGACAAAAAGCACTTGCAAAACATAAGGCAAACATAAACTTGTATTTAGAACACATAAAAAAAAAACTCCTACGACTTAATTTTAAAAACATAATTTTTAAATGGGGAAAAATACTTGAATAGTCACTTCACAAAGGAAGTTTAATATGTAAATGACTATCAAGCATAGGAAAAAATCCTCAAATAATTAGTTATCAGGTAAATGCAAATTAAAATCATAATAAGATGTCATTACACCAAATAAAATTATCAAATGTTGGTGAGGATGTGAAGTAACTGAAACCCTAACTCATTTCTAGTGAGAATATAAAATAGTACAAGAGTTTCAAAAAAACTTTTCATATTTTCTAATAAAGCTAAATTTATACCTCAACTTTGACCTAGCAATTCTGCATCTAGATAGTTATCCAAGAGAAATGGAAACATAAATCTACAAAAAGACTTTCCAAAATGGCTCATATTTTAAAAATATAAACAACTCAAAAGCCCATTGACAGAAAGGATAATCAACTTGTGATAGACCTAATAATGGAATAGTACTCAGCAATAAAAAGGAACAAACTAGTACACAACAGTGTGAATACACTGCATACACCTTACGCTGAGCAAAAGCAGCCTTACACAACACTGCACACATACCGGTCCATTTATATGAAGTTGGAGAACAGGCAAATGTAATCAGACCGTGGAGGTCCAGGGGTGAGAGGACTCATTGTCAAGGGATACAGGGGCATTTGGGGGGAGAAGGAGACATTCAATACTGTGACAGGAATGACGACATGGGTGCATCCAAGTGTAAAAATTCCATAGCCAAGACTCATACCTTTCAGTGTGTGTCAATTGTACCTTAAAATAATTTATTTTTCTACAAAACAAGAATGGCTGAGTGCTGATAATTATTGAAACTTCGATGGGCAGGGCAGGTTCATTAGAATGTTTTGTTTATTTTTTATTATAGAAATCTTCAAACACATGCAATGTAAAAATGTACACGAATTTTAACTGTAATACAGCAACAGAATCGGACATTAAGAATTCTAATATTTTGAGCTGAAAAAATTCACCTAACTAATGCTTATTATTTTCACTTTCTTTTTGACTGTAAGCTACTAAAATAAGATTTTGGTCTTCTGTTTGCAAGCTTTCCTCTCTAAATATCACATTGGCAAGGCAAAGACTTTATTTCAAATAATCAAAAAGAAAAATTGTAGCTACCCATGAATATGTTACCTTTAACAATATTGGCTTTTGAAATACCAGATATTCTCATGAACCTTTGAAGAATTTTAAGATGAGCAAAATTTATAAATCTGGTGAAGACCAACTTGAGAATAAGAATTTGCAGAATTAAAACATTTTTAGTGATGAAAATGATTCACTTGTATTTTAACATCAATATGTTTTGTTGTCTCTAACCAGTAGTCTATTGTAAGTCTATGTTAACTAATATATGGTAAGATGAAAACTATCTTAAAATGGCATGCATGCAAGATGGCTAGAAGCACTTATGTAGTAATGACCAGCTCCTCCAATTGTAACATGATTTCACTTGCGAGGCATTCAGACACTCCCAAACCACTTGTTCTTAAGAAGAAAAAAATTAATAATTATTTTATATGTTGATTTAAAAGTAGAAATTTTATCAGATACCATATTGTTTTTAAATACATGAACTTCGGCAGTACCAGCTGAACTAACTCAGACATTTGTAAGTCCCGTATTAGGAAAATCCTATATGTAATTTCTGCTGGGTAAAATGTAATAGCTAGGGTGCATGGAATAGTTTTGTAGAATGAGTTTTTGCAACCTTAGAAATAAAATAAAATTGAATTAAGTTATCTGTGTTCCCTCAGCTTGAATGCCCTGCATCCTCTCTCACAGACATCCTTTCCACCCACGATCAAAAAGGATTTTGCTCACCTTTGACTCTTGACTCAAAGGCCATTTCCTCCTTGCATCCCTCTAATCCCAGTCCGCCCTCTGCTGCTTCAGCAGTTAACCTAAGCTCGATGCAGCACATCTGCCTTGGAGAGCTGGTTGAGGGTGCACCTTCCCACAGGTCCACAGTTTTTAGTAGTGTTGAAAGAACTGGCAGGTATCATCGTACCCACTCAATAGATGAGAAAACAGAGACCGAGAAAGTGAAATAATCCTGATATCCTTTCACCTACAGTGGCAGTATCAAGCCCCCTGGTGCAAGCTGTCTACCCCACAGCCCATACTTCTAAAGAACATGGGGACATCATGCACCCCTAAGCAGATAAGAGTTCCAGGGTCCTTGTTTTCTCCAACACACCTGGCCTGGGCTTTACACATTACGCACTCTACAAACTCTGTTGAATCTGGTCTTAGTTTTCATTAGTACTATGAGAACAGGATAATCAATTAAAACCACTTATCAGTTTATTCACTTGAACAGAGCCCAGAAGGGTCTCCAACGAGACCTGGGGGCATGGTCCACCACCACCCTCTACTGGGGAATCAGTTTCTCACATGAAAACTTCAATGGCTTCTCCCTAGAAGTGAACTTGATGTACTTGCTAAGAGATCTGTGGATTCTCTTTGTAGAAAGAGTGTCAAATTGTACATTAATATGTCATGGGATTCCAGAGAAACGTTATCAGACTTATACTATCATGAAACAAGAATCGTTTCTGATCAGTGTAGTTAAATCAGCAAGGAGCAGCTTTGGAATAATATGGGGATTCTATACCTAAATTCAGGTTGCCACCTGCCAGCATAATTTATTTGACATTTCTGTGATTTGGTTTTTCTAGTTATTCAGTGACTGGAATGATCTCTCTCTCTCTCTCTCTCTCTCTCTCCCTCCCTTCCTCCCTCTCTCTCTCTCTCTCCCTCCCTCCCTCTACACACACACACACACACACACACACACAAACACCACACATATTGCATCTATAAGGTATTTGGAAATAATAAGAGCTTAAACTGTTACCACATAAACTATAAAAAAGTAACTGTATAGTGCTTCTCAGTAGAATATTTTCATAAGTGGAGATTATCAATAAATCTGCTTTGGCCAGCCACTAAGCCAGAATATAGTACAAGCATCACATGTTGGCAGAGATTTCCTAGTGCCTGGTTTTAAGCTTCCCTTAAACTGGTTAGAGCTTACTTACATTTCATATAATTTCATACACCAAGTGACCCACAGCCAAAGCCTGTCTTGGGTCATTCTGCGGGGAGGAAAGATTAAATGGCTCAGCAACTGAGGCTTCCCCTTCCTGAGCAGCTGTGGGGTCCCTGGTCTTCTTTCTGGCATGCCTGGCAGTGTGAAAGTCCACTTTGCTACAGGCTGTGGCTACAAAGAGAATCCACAGATTGTTCCCGAGGATGAAGATTTAGTGGATCATTGACTCCAATAGTCAAAGTCCAAGTTCAGTGTATTCTGATTCTCAAAGACAAACTCATGAATAGTTCATAAGCTGAACTGAAAAAGCTGTTCTACAATTCCTTTCATGGATACCAGCCTTCAGACATTTTCAAAGGATGGAATTGTGGTGCCAAAACTTTCCAAACTCAGGACGGTACCTTAGATGACACGGTGAAGTCAAAGAAAGGGACTCCTTTTTTCCCTAATGTCTGGTTTAGTTCTTAGACTAAGTACCTGCAGAATCAGCTCGAAGGGGAGCCGGAGAAGTGCCTGGCCCAGGCCGTGATCTCCAGGTAGAAATGTCCTTGAGCCATATTAGGTATAGGGATTTTTAAAATTTATGCTAAACCTTTAAGGGAAGAGCGTAGGAGTTTTTCAATGCCAAAACACAATGGTAGCAAGAATTTGGACTTGCCTAGAACCAACCAGCGTGAGCCACGTTTCAAAGCAGTTACTGAAGTGTAGTTTGTTGACAGAGACACGAGGTTAAGATACAAATCCCACATACTGGCAGGACCTCACCTCATACTCCAAAGTCGAATACGGGCCACTCTGGGGATCGTGGCGTGGTGCATGAGGGATGGGTTCCCCGTGGGCAGGATGCAAATCAGGAGGCCAAGACAGACTTTGAACAGCAGAAAATGGAAGGAATGTTCTGAAAGCCAGTGTAGAGGTTGGACTGAGTGAATAAGGATGAAGGGAAAAGGGGCTGGTGGTGGATTAAGAAAAAGCAAACACAGAGGTAAGGAGAAAATATAAGAAGTTACTCATTTCACAAAAACTTCACTTAGTTCCTGTGAGAAGGGCTGAGCACCAAGACAGGCACAAAAACTAGAGCAAGCTCTAAAATTTAGTGCAGATAAAGCAGAAAAGGTTAAGAAAATGTAGCCGTAGTCTCTTCCAAAAAAGTTATTTTAAAATATCATTTTAATTTATACAGGTGGCCTCGACACTTCATATGCTGGGAACATGAATAATAAGCAATTACAAACCCCAGCACTGAATTTTTTTCCCTGGAAATGGAAGCCAAGTATGGCTTATGGTTCAAAGGGGGAAAAGAATGGTCCCTCTGTTGGACACCCATGTCACAAAGCCTCACGGTGAAGACTTTCAAGGCAATCCCTGAGTTGTGGCAAGAGGAAGCAGGGTTACCAAAGATAACCTTTGGGGGCAATATTTTCCTAAAAGCTGACAACTTGTTCTGTTGCTTGATTTGTTATATTCCCCAAGGGGTTTCGTTATCCTGACTCTCATTCATGACAAAGAGAATGAGCTGCTACTTTGATTCATTATGCTTCAGTTTTGTCTAACTAAAAAAGAAAAAAAAGTTTTTAAACCTTGCTCAGTATTGTTGAAAACGAAAACCACTCCCTAAATTTCCAGGAAGCCTTTAAAGTATCACTAATAGACTGTCAGGCACATAAAGCAGCATATTATAGACTAGCATTGTCAACAGAAATACGATGTGTCTACATAATGTAATTTAAAGTTTTCTAGTAAACACATTAAATAAGTAAAAAGAAACAGATGAAATTAATTTTGCCAACTATTTTATTTATCCTATATATCAAAAATACTATCATTTCAGCCAAGTGCAGTGGCGCACGCCTGTAAATCCAAAGGCTCAGGATCACAAGTTCAAAGCCAGCCTCAGCAATGGTGAGGGATTTTTGTTGTTGTTTTTGGTTTTTGACAGTTCTAGGGATTGAACTGGGCTTCACACGTTGCCAGGCAAGCACTCCACTTCACCACTGAGCTACGTCCCCAACCCCTTTCTATTTTATTTTAGACTAAGTTGCCCAGGCTGGTCTTGAGCTTGCTATTCTCCTGCCTCACCCCTTGCCCGCCAGTAGCTGGGCTTACAGGCATACACCACTGAACCAGGCTAATCTCCAGAGATTCTAACTTGCAGAAATCCTTTTCAAAGTCCTGGAAGAAGTCCTAGTATTTACTCGCATGATCATATATCAGTAAAATTTGTACCAAAGAAGATATTTAAATTATAATCTTTTAAGACTACCAGATCTTTCCATTTGACCTCCCCTGTTGTAGGTCAGTTTTGAATTGTCACTGGTCTTTGTATTTGTTGAGTTTTGGTACTTTTTAAGAATTTGGTTAAGGGGAAGTTGCATTAAGGATCTATTTAGCTTGGGGTTTCATGGAACGTATTTGGAGGGTTTGTGGACCCTTCCAGGAGCAGTTAATATTAGCTATTTTTTTTTTCTTTTTCTTTTTTCAGTGCTGGGGATTTGAACCCAGGACCTTGTGCTTGCAAGGCAAGCACTCTACCAACTGAGCTATCTCCCCAGCCCAACATTAGCTATTAATGCATGGTGTGGAAGTGATTTCCAGGAGCATTCCTAGTCTTTCCTATGCTGACTCACTTACAGCCATGACACAGATATGCAAGACCAGAAGTCACGCATGATCAGAAGGTGTGCCATAGCATCCTGCACTGGAGTACGAGAGCACCGAAGGGAAAGAAGGTTTCAAGTGAACAAAGCAGAAAGATGCTCCGTGGGAAAATCTAGCCATCAGACATACAAAATCAGAAGCAGAGGATTCAGCTTCCATCTGTACCTAGTCAGGGTGGAAGTTCTCTCCTGTCATAAATATGCTTGATAATGAAACAGATAAGTTACAAATACACCATACATTTTAATGGCTAAGTTAAGTGGACATTATCAAAATTCCTATATTTGTAGACCTAAAACTGTAGTAGTGAGCACACATGTGTGTAAATTGCTTGTTTTATGTATCCCAGTTACCAGCAATAAAAAATAAATTTCAATTAGTGATTAATGTTATTACAAAGCTATTGTCATATAAAGAAGTTATCAAGGAGCATGCTATCAAAAATATAGAAGGAAGCCAGGCACAGTGGCACATGCCTATAATCCCAGTGGTTTGGGAAGCTGAGACAGGAGGACCATGAGTTCAAAGCCAGACTTAGTAAAAGCAAGGTGCTAAGTGATTCAGTGAGACCCTGTCTCTAAATAAAATACAAAACAGGGCTGAGGATGTGGTTCAGTAGTTAAGTGCTTCTGAGTTCAGTCCCTAGTACCCCCCCCCAAAAAAAAATGTAGAAAGGAGAGTATTATTTAAAAGATCTGTCACAATGCTATTTTTATGCATTTTATAATTGGTGATTGTCACATTTGAAACCTTGTGATTTGTTATGATTTTAACCTTCCTAAATATTATTCATACATTTTCTAAATAGAACTCCACAGATTATATAAACTTCAGCCTCCACAAAAGCTAGCTCTCCCTGAACAGCAATAACAACTGTCTGTGCCACTGTCCCTACTGTGTGCACACACATGTATACACACACATGCATACACTCACATGAGCAAGAAAAATGGTCGTGTAATTAAAACCCGGGATTCTCTAAGATCTACACTATACCAGGCCAAGGACACCCAATGAACATTACATCCACTCCTCTTAAAGGTTCAGTTACCCCAAAGACCAAAGTTAGCAACTCAATGGGACTTTGGCAACTATCAGAATTGTATCATCATGAATCTTGACACAACACTTACTTTGGTTTTCTGGAAAGTAGAACCTGGGTCCACGGTTGCACATTAAGTATTTGTATACTTCATTCCATTACTAGGAAGGGTGAGGTTCTGGAACAATTGCTTGCCTCTCACCATTCCAAAATTCCAAAGACATCTTATGGGTCCCAGAGATGATCTATAAACTATACCTGCTTATATTGGGGTCTAAGGAGGCTAGTCCACAGTTAGGAAAATATTCAGGATATTCCTCCTCCTTTTGGGGTGTGAGCCCCTATACAACCTGTCTGTTTGAGAACCTGTATTTCCCTCAATCCCAGGAACAACTGGAGCAAAAGTCACCTTGTTTCTGGTTGCTACATGCAAGGCAAGGGCTACTGCTGTCCTGACTCCCTCTAGAAATTCGGTTTCACCAAGGTTTTGTGACACATTGTTTTACCGGTTGTTCATAGTCCTCTACTTCAACTTACATGAGCCCTTCGGTGGCTACGCAAGGGCTTCTACAGGCTACTGGTATGTTCTAGAGCTTCTCTGACCACAGCCCTTCCCTGTCTTTTGATGTTCATTTTCGTGGGGACAGTGAGGAGACCACTGAGGAAGCCAAGAATAAAGCTGTGATAGGTTCATGTCTCAAAGTCACAGATGATTCTCCAAGGCCAGGGTAGTCAGCCCGAGGCAAGACCAGCATGTCAGTCAGGGTCTTGGCTGGAAACAGATGGAACATTCAAACTGGAGAAGTTGAGAAAAAGTTTACCAAAGGGGAACCTACAAAGGGGTAGAACCCACAATGGACACATCCCACCCTGAGGCCAGCTCCAGTGGAAACCCATTGCTAACTCAAGGCCTAAAGAGGCAAAGGGTCGGAAGATACTAGCATCTGATGAATGCAGAGGGCTACCTGTCAGGCCCTGTGGCCATCAACAGACAACCAACAGTGACCCCAGTCATATTCTCCTCTTATCCTCAGTCCAGCAACCCCCATAGAAGCAGAAGTGAAGGAGGCCATTGCTGTAGTCATGGAGGTTAGTCCCCAGGAGGACAGAGCAGGGCGAAGGGTTGGAATGGAGCTGGCGGGGCAGTGGCTGGAATTCAGTCCGGCCTGGAATTCATCTTCAGGATGAGAGGGAGCATGCACTCCAGGGAGCGCATTAGTGCTAGAATTGAAAGCTTTCGTATTTCCTTCGCAAGACCTAAACTCGGCAATGCAGAGGTAAGAGATGGTTTTCAACGCAACACAATATGAGTAGAAGATAAGAAAAAAATTTTTTTCCCTTTATCGGATTATTTCTTTTTTTTTTTAAATTTTTTTTATTGTAAACAAATGGGATACATGTTGTTTGTTTGTATATGGGTTAAAGGCATACCATTTGTATAATCATAAATTTACATATGATAATGTTGTTTGATTCATTCTATTATTTTTTCCCTCCCCCCCCACCCCTCCCACCCTTCTTTTCCCTCTAAACAGTCCTTTCTTCCTCCATTCTTGTCCCCCTCCCTAACTCTAACCCTAACCCTAACCCTAACACAAACTCCCCCCACCCTCCCCCTTATGTGTCATCATCCACTTATCAGCGAGATCATTCGTCCTTTAGTTTTTTGAGATTGGCTTATCTCACTTAGCATGATGGTCTCCAATTTCATCCATTTGCCTGTAAATGCCATAATTTTATCATTCTTTATGGCAGAGTAATATTCCATTGTATATATATATATACCACAGTTTCTTTATCCACTCATCAATTGAAGGACATCTAGGTTGGTTCCACAATCTGGCTATTGTGAATTGAGCAGCTATGAATATTGATGTGGCTGTATCTCTGTAGTATGCTGATTTTAAGTCCTTTGGGTATAGACCAAGGAGTGGGATAGCTGGGTCAAATGGTGGTTCCATTCCAAGTTTTCTAAGGAATCTCCACACTGCTTTCCAGAGTGGCTGCACTAATTTGCAGCCCCACCAGCAATGTATGAGTGTACCTTTCTCCCCACATCCTTGCCAACACCTGTTGCTTGTATTTTTGATAATCGCCATTCTAATTGGGGTGAGATGGAATCTTAGGGTGGTATTGATTTGCATTTCTCTTATTACTAGAGATGTTGAACATTTTTTCATATGTTTGTTGATTGCTTGTACATCTTCTTCTGTGAAGTGTCTGTTCATTTCCTTAGCCCATTTGTCGATTGGATTATTTGTATTCTTGGTGTAGAGTATTTTGAGTTAGAAGATAAGAAATTGAAGAGCAAAAAACCCTGCAGCCTAGCCTGGGATACCTTCAATCAGATAAGCTACACTCACTCCACCAAGGCTGCCTTCTGTTTCACAGGCTCTCCAAAGCCCTGCTGGTTTTCTGGGTTTAGTTTTCTATTTCACTGTCACCATGTTATGAGACAAGCATGCTAAGCAAATAGAAGACCTGGATGAGAGCTCCCAGTCTGATGCTATTAGTGAAAATTTTGAATGGTATGGGGAACAGCCCTGGTGCAGACTGTCTGACACAGGAATATTTGGGGCTGTGGGGGTCATGTTGAACCTGCTCAGCAAAACTGCCAGTGATTTTCTAGAAGTACTTCTCACTGGTTACAAATAAAAAAACTCCAGGTCATCAGATCCTCTCCCCCCACCTCCCCACAGTTCCCTCCTGTAAGAAATATACATCTTTTTGCTCAGTTAGTTCCATATCAAAGCTGGGAAGCACATTTTGATATCTGACTCATGATTCAATGAAGAACAGAAAAGCAGCCAAGGGGACATTATCCTGGAGTGAGACACTCCCTCAGGAAGCCAACTCCTGCCACATAGTCCTCTTCCTGGGGCATGTGTGGTACTTGCCAAGCATGGCCAAAGAGCAAGGCTGAGGTCTCTGCTCTGGAACCAGGACAAGACAACCACTTTCTGATGGAATGGCTTTAAGAACCCACTAAAATCTCCTGCATTTGGGGGGAGCCATGTAACCAAGAGACAGTGGAGGGTAGAATGGCTTTAAAGCACATAGTAATAAGATCTGGCAATGAACTATGCATCCTAGAGAAATCAAAGCTAAGTGCTAGATGAAGAGAAAGGGAAAATAAAAACCATGGATTGTCCAAAAGCCATCCTCAGTGATTTTCTTACCCAGTGAAGGGAATTAAAAGGCTTCTAACCCCACATTTGCTGCCACTGGTATTCACATAGAGGAAGCACAGCATTTTCATTTGTGTTGGTCTGATTTTAGTAACACTGAAGAGCTTTCAGGGAGTTGTGACTTGCTTCTCGCTTCAATCTGCCAGCCTCATTCCACAGCACACCTTTAAGAAAACCCTACTCCTTTCAGGAAGAGAATAAAGAAACCTGAGGAATTCACATACATCTTTTTCTAGGTGCAAACAATAGCATGTGATCGATACCATGCTGAGTCTCCTTTAAAGATTTACTCAGTGGATTGGGTGACAACTAACACGGAACAAAATGAGAAGCCAACTTCAACCTGGTCTGCATTAACTGTGTTCTGTCCTGGGAAGGTGCAGTATTTACAGGGTCAACACATCAACTTGGACTTGGAAGTCATCTCCCAGAGATGCCCAGAGAGGAACAGCAATAAATGTAATCAGCCCTCACAAACATTTTACTTTCTAGAACATCCTGTGTATGCTCTGAAGTGGCCTTTCCATGCTGCTTTGCCTGGAATTGAGAGCTTTGCTTCCTGTTTATTAATCATGGGGTTGGAGCTGTTTTTTTAATTAACTTCACTTAGATCATGCAACCACCCACTGACTCAGACCTAACATCTCACGTTATAGATGAGAAAACTGAAGTTCACTGAGGTTAGGTGACTTGCTGCAGATCAGCAGGCTAATCAAGTTGAGAACAGAATGCGGTTCTCTAGACATGGAATCTAGTGCTTGCTCTGCTACTGCGCTTCTGGGTCTCTAGCCAAACACAGCCATTCAAAAAAGAGGCTGTCAACAACGGGCAGCGAAAGACGCCAGTAATCCTGGCAACTTGAGTTGAAAGCTGCTCTTGAGAAAGATTTGGGAACTCTGGACATGGGGTGTTATTGTGACTGAGATTACCGAAAGATTCCCAAACCAGAGCTGGAGGTGTCCGGTGACCATGTGCTACTGAGGTTGTGCTGTCCTTCAACCTGTAACCTGAGCAGGCAGCTCCAGGGAGGAATGTAAAGCTCTCCTCTGTTTATCTTGGGATTACACACACTCGGGCTGGGTTGGTTTGGGTTTGTGTGGCCTGCACAGAGGTTAATCGTAGATCGTTTACGTAAACTATATATAGATTCAGAAAACCAAGGGAAAGCACTTAGAAGACAATTATCCATGTGCTGTAATAAGAAGTAAACAAATTGACCCCACATTATGTTCTTGTAAGATACAAAGAAGGAGGATTGTAATTTTTAAAAAAGTCAACTTCCAGTTTCTTCCTTTCTCTCTTCTTCTCTCCTTCCCTCCGACTTCCTGTTATGTCAAGAAGTGATTCCAATGTCAACTCTTACAGACAGAGGAGAGAAGAAAAGGAAAGTAAGAGGAAGAAAAGAAAAACACAAAAACCAAAGCAGAAACCACATCTAAAGTTTCAAAACTCTGAAAAGGTCCTCAGATTTAATGTGTTGCTCTTAATAAACTCATTTTCATATAAGCACAGACTTTCTTATTTGACCCAGGGAAGAAAAAGCAAAAAGATTCCCCAGTCAGGCTGAGGGCCAAGGGGGTCAGAAGAGAGAGCCAAGAATGAAAATTCCAGTCGACTTAGTTGCTCCACACAGGGAACTGTGCCCTTTCCTCCTAATTAGCTAGCCAAACACCATTACATTTCACAACACACCTAAGATCAGTATCCGATCTCCTTTCCTTCAATTCTTTCCAAGCAAAATCAGTTGCTAGGAAAGAACAAACCTGGGAATTTGGGAATCTTCTGCTCTTTCCCTAGTAAGAACACACTTAGTAAAACCAAACAAAAAACAAATTCCATTCCTTAAAAGACACGTACTTCCTAACAACGTCTCCTCCCTGATAAGCTATCCAGGCTAACGAGGCTTCTCGAGTCAGCGTCCCTGGGCACAGGTCTTAAAACTGCCTCACTTCCATGGTCAGATGGCCAAGGAAGAAAGGGGCAGAGGGAGAAGGAAGAGGTCAAGGGGCAAGGACATTCTTTGGAAACTTGGCCTTCATCATGACCTCTCCCTTTCACAGGAAACATATAAGAACATATAATACTTACAGTGCTTGGTTATTTAAGCTGAAAATGCAAGTATACATGTCTAAAAGAAAAATTCCTTCTGAACAGTAATTTCTCATTTTCAATCACATACTTTCTTTCATTTGCAAGAATACTTTCATTTGCACACTCAAAATATGAAAATTAACAGAATCATAATGTGAAAACAAACATAAGTAATATCAATATGTTACAGACAGCACCTGAGTTGATTGCACAGGTCAGAAACAATCAAATTCAAGGCCATCAGACAGAGCCATGAGGAAGTGCAGCCTATCCCCATTCTTCTATTTACCAGCCCAAACAACCAAGTGTTTCCACCAAAGGATGTAAGAATGGGCAGAAAATCTCTCTGGCAGTACTAGAAGTGCATTTTCACCCATCCTAAGAGTCACTGTTAACTGTCTCAGACAATCATCTGGAGTCCTCCAGGCCAGCCAAGTGCCTATCCTAAAAGAAATGGACAGAATGTAGAACCTTCCATCCTCGTTCCAGGCATGGACATGTTACCCCTCGTGAGAAAAATTAGATCCTCCTATTTTTTATGGCCAGTGGTTCTCCAGCTCTAGTTGCCTCTCTTCAGCCACAGCAGCTAAAAAAGATGTGCACAAACAGGAAAGATATAAGGGTCTCACAGAAAAGGGCCTCAAATCAGTAAAGAGAGAAAATTACAAATGCCCACAGCCCCCTGAAGAAAACAGGTGCCAACACCCTCTCATGTGGGGACCACTGCCTCCTGAACTTGGAAGGGAGGTTTTCTCAACCTCATCTTGAACATAGATACTATCTGTTAAGATCACATGAACTTTTCAAGTTCAAATCATCCTGTCTCAATGAGAGCAAAGATTTGGGAATCCAAGGGAAAAGCAAGTCCCTTAAAACTCCAAGAACAGGCCAGGTAGAGAGGTGCACAACTGAATCCCAGCTACTCTGGAGGCTGAGACAGAAGGATCACTTGAGCCTAAGAGCTGCAGGTCAGCCTGGACAATCTAGCAAGACCCCACTCAGAAACAAAACAAAACAAAACAAAACAAAAATGAGAGCAAAACAAAAACAACACAAACCCCCCCCCCGCAGAACAAACGATAACTCCTCCTGAGTGGTTTTATGCATGTCTTTAACACTGAGTTCATTATATGCTTACTGCTCCTACAGATGCCAGTTGCCAATTGTGTATAAAATTTTCTACAATTGCTTGTGCTGCTTGGAACTATTTAGCAACAGAAACAGCAGGAAAGTACAGGAGAGATGGTGAGATCCATTAATGGCAGCCACTGCATGAACACTGAGCTGTCGAGTTCATTGAGTTGTAAGTTATATTTACTGAAAAAGCCAAGCATATACGGTTACAAACTTCTGCTCAGACCACTGCTTGCAAGCCCATTCCATCGAGGTCATAGCATCTCACTCATGCACTCGCCCACCCGATATCTACTGAGCCCCTAGCACACCTCTGGCTGGGGATACTACAGCACCTAAGATAGACTTTTCAATGATGCACCAGAGAAATACCATGGCCATTGGTTGGGAACAAGTCAATTGCTCTGTGCTGATGTCTTCACTGATCTGAAGAGACTCTGAGATGCCTGTAGAGGGAAGGGAGGTCTCAGGTCCTAAGAAATATTTTGGTATTATGACCAGTTACTTGGTGGCCATTCCTGCCCATCACCTAAATACAAAAACAATAAAACCAAAACCACAGAGAGATCATTAAACTAGTCCAATCAACTAGGATTCCTCAAGTTCAGCACCTGTAACATTTTGAGCCAGATAACTGGTTGCTGTGGGGGGCTGTCCTGTGCACTGTGGGCTCTTTGGCAACATCCCTGGCTTTTGCAAGAAGCCCTCCCCCGCCCCAGGTAGGATCAACAAAAATGTCTCTGGACATTGTCAAGTGTCCCCTAAGGGACAAAAACAGCCTCCAACTGAGAAATATATAAAATTACTCATTAAGATAGATGACCACCAACATCTGTTCAACCTAGGATTTTGTAATATTAAAAAAGACAGGTAAGTGGGAAGTAAGGATGTATAGTGTCCCTTCAAATAAAACTTCCAAATTATCCGGCATCAGCCCTGAAGAATTAAATGATTCACTGATCCTCCCACATACACATGCTTTTACCCTCTATTTTATGATGAGAAGCCCAATATGGAAACATCTTTGATTATCACCCGCTATACATTATGAAAAGAATCACACGTGGTTCCATTTTGCTAAAAAATTTTCCTTCTCCCAAAACTACTGGTAATGAGGACAAGGAATGGCGCTTTCGTTCCTGATTCAGGCGAGATGATTAATTACCTCCGTGGAACAGCAATGCAGCAGCTGTGTCTGCCAAGTGTCCCAGGGACCCATAATTAACCCAGAGGTCTTCCAGGGGGACTCAGACTAGAAACCAAAGGAATATAATTAAATCCCTTGCAGTTTTTAAAGGTGCTCAAGTCCTAGATTCTTAACCAAATTCCATCTTTGCCTTGAGCCACCTGAGCTCCCATGTTTGTCCAAGATCTTCCAAATAATGTGGGTTTGTAATACTCAAAATGGATGCCAACTAAAAACACAGCAGCAGCAATAACAAAGCAAAGTGCAGAAGAGTATTATAGGTTGCTTTCACTTGTGAAAAGAACAAGACACGAATGTGCTTAAATAGAGGGAACATTTCTGGAAGGAACATTAAGACACTGTTGATAATGGCTTCCTCTAGGAGCATGCTTGAGGCATACTTACTGGTTCACCTCCTTGTGCTGTCTGATTTTTGTTCATGTTCGTATGTTATTACACAATAGTGGTCAACCATCATGGGAAGACTGGCAAGAACGGCCTGGGTGATGATGGAAAGAGGGGAAGATAATGAGAAACTAATGGATTAAAAACAGGACCATTGGTATCCTTTCTTTAAATGATAAAATTTATGTTGTCAGTAGTTTTGGAGTCTGAGAATTAAGTATCTAGGCATTCTCCATAAAATGGGAAACACACGTTTTAATGCCTAATGTTTTCAAGATACTGAACTAAGCAATTTACATAAACAATCTCAAAAAGAAAAGACCCACAAAAACCCTGAGAGGTAGGATCTCAGTTCTTATATGAACTAACAGACCTTGGCCAAGGTCACTTAGTTGATTAAACGGCCACAGTAGTGAGTCTTGAGCTTGATGCCCATTCCTAGCCTCACACCTCACCACCCACCTTCAGAGCACGAGGTGAGAGCAACTCGTTAAGGCCACTGACTCCTCCCCTTCTTAAACGATAGGAAGAGATTGGTGGCCTTTAATGGCGGGTACCAGGCACATTACATACAACTCTGGCTATTGTGTGGTTACAAGGGCATCCATCCCCGTGTCCAGGTTTCTGTGTCAGAGGCCAATTAGAAGCAGAGACTGACAGATGTGTTTGGCACACTCTTGTCATTTGCTGGACTATCCCGGTAGCTTTGCACTGGCTGTTCCAGATGGAGTCTGGGGCTCCCTGCTTTAGCAGCCTGGCGGCCTCTGAACAACCCCATCTCCCCGTGGTTAAGTATCTCCAGACTCTCCATTCTTTAACCAAACAGGTTTTCTCCTCATTGCTTCAGAATAATTATCATCATGAATCCTACAAATTAAGCCATGAAAAGGTATCTGTGAACCTAAGAAGTCCAATGTCCCTTCCTTAAGAAATATGTTTTCTAGGACTCAGATTGCTCTGGCCAATGAGAAAGTACAGAGATACATCTTTGGGAAGGAATGATTTCTGGCAGCCTTTGAATGATAACCTTTATTCATCCTGAAACATCCTTACTGACCTCTTAACCAAAGTCCTTCCAGAGCTATCAAGGTAAGGAATGAAGCATTCTGATCTAAAGAAGAAAGCAGGAACACTTTAATCTTAAAGAAAACAAGAACCAAATCTGCTTTCTGCACACGACATAAAATGTTGACCTTCTCATTCGGTGTCTGACCTTGGCTTGCCATGTATCTTTGACCTTCACAATTCCAACTGTGCAAATAAACAAGGATAACTATTGGTGTGTCTCAATGACAGACTTCCTCCCAACAGTGCTTAAAACCAAACCCAATCTGAGACCACCCCCATCAGCCCCTTCTTTGTTCCTTAAGGGTCCTCAGCCCACCTGGTAAATCTAGGTCATACTAAGTATCACAGATAATTCCATAAAAGCCTGTTCAAGGAATCAACTGGAAATTGTGCTCAGTTAAGATAAGGAGAATTGCCACACTGTTTATTAATAGATCAAGTAGCTTTTCAAAGTCCATCCTGGTGATGCTACAGGATTAACTGTTTTTTTTCCAAGCACATTACAGGCTTGATGCCATTTGGAACAGGTTCCCTAGTTAACAGTAACCCCCTGACAAGTGAGCTTCACCTCTGGGGAGTGGGCCAGCACAAGGACCTTGAACCCAGGAATAAATACGTTTACAGCTCCTAGGATGGTGGCTGATGGACTCAGCCTGGCCAGCAGGGCTCCACTGAACACCTCAGTTGAGGAGACTGGTCAATGTGTCCCAGCTCTCCCTAGACCCATCAGTCTAGAAGGTACCCTTCCAGCATGATCAAAAGGCCCTGATAACTTAACCCTCAGCAGATCATTTTTAAGCCTTATAATCAGAGTTCACTGTCCAGCCACATTTTTTTTCCTGATAAAATTCCAGAGATCCAAACTTCTAAATGAACCCATTAGCCTTAATTAAGAAATAAAAATAGTATTTATTTATCCATCTTATCTCATATTTACATACACACCTATTTACATACACACCACAAACACACACACACACACACACACACACACACACACACACACACATTTAGGGGAAGAATAACATTTGCTTTTCTGGTACTTCTTTTGCCCCAACTTATTCTGCTGACAGGAATCCCAACGATGCCAAGAGGCCTCTCTGAGCAGATGATGCTTTGTCCTTGTCTGGGCAGATGCAGAGCCAGGGGAGCAGCTAGTTGCTGTCACCAGCTGGCCTGAGCAGGCAGGAGGACTCAGCACCCAGATTGCTCTTACCCTCCTTTTCTCTCTGGCAAAATTCCACCCATGCTCCCAGATCCAGTTCAAGCAGAACTAATGCCACCTCTTCTGTAGTCACAGTGTGATGTGTACATACAACTATAGCACTGGGCACATTGTACGGTAATGGTTGTTTACATGTCTGTCTCACCAGCAGACCAGGGACTCCGTTGGGCTATTATACCTGCAGCGCCCAGCGCTGTGCATAGTCACAGAGCAGCACAACACATCTTGGCTGAATAAATAAAGGAAGGCCTAGCCTGAGGCAGACTCGCTTATTCAGTTTTTTCTAAGCGCCTGACCAGATTTTGGTAAGGAAGAGAAGTTGACAGATAGAAAGCACAGAAATACGCAGGAGAGGCAGGCTCAGGAGAAGACCAGGGCTGTGGATGCCGGGAGGGACACAATTATAGAGGGACAGGCCCCTGTAGAAAACCTCAGGTTGTCAGAGAGAGGAATCTGTAACTGGGCAAAAGTTGGGAACTTGAGAAATGAAATACAGAGCAGGTGAATTTTAATGGTTGAAACAGGAGTAAATGAAAGGACAGGCTATCACCTGGGGGAGGGGACAGACTGGGGTGGGGCTCTACTGGGGGGCTGAGCCTGGCCAGCACAAAAGGACAGGGCGAAAGGTCAGAGTGCACACTGAACTTTGTACAACCTTGAACAAACACCATCACTCTATCCTTGGCTGGCTCCTGCCCATTCCCTTCTCCACACCCCCTAGCATGGGGACACCTCTCCTGCTTTCTCAGCCTGTCTGTCGTGCCAACAAAAATTGTGCAGAAAAAAACTGGCGGCTCGGGCAACTCTGCATTGCCTACATGCTGCGACACCAGAGGGTCCTCTGACAAGCGCTGTTCATCGTTGGTGAACTCTTCTGTACCTCCCTGCCGTGTAGGAAACTGACTGACAGCCTGCAGTCTCTGTCTTGTCTGCTAGGAATTCAATTATCTTCCTCCCACCCTGTGCAAAAATCAGTTTGTCTGCATTTACATATTCATCTCAATATTTCTGATCTAGACATGTGTCTTTCTTCCTCCCTCCCTCACTCTCTTCTTGGAATGAAGAGAGTGCTCAACCACTGAGCTACATCCCCAGTCCTTTTTTATTTTTATTCCGAGATAGGGTCTTCCTACGTCACTCAGGCACCTTGAACTTGCAGTCCTCTGGCCTTGGCCTCTTGACTCGCTGAGACTACAGGCATGCACCTCCATCCCTGCCTGAAATGTGTATTTCAAAATTCTCCTTTGAACTGATTATGACATTTGTATGGTTCTCTCGTAATGAGTAAAAGCAAACATTAGTATCCTCAGGAGAATTATGACTTTTACCTTTTCCTGAAAACTGCCTGATAGTTGCTACTGCCCCTACTTCAAAATTTTGGTTTTTAAAAAATAGCTTTCTCTTTTTGCATCTGGAAAACTATTGATGATATTTAAGTTGCACCTTCATTATTACGTGCGACCACAAGAGCCTGTGACAAGAGACTCCGAGTCCTCAGTTCCACCACTTACTAGTTTTATGTCCTTGAGCAAGTTATTAATTTCCTGGGGCCTCAGTTTCTCCAACTGTTAAACACAACCCCCGTGAGGAGCAAAGAAAAACATACAGATGGTCTCCAGCTTATGATGTTTCAACTTTACAGTGATACATAAGCAATCTGCATTTAGTAGAAATCACACTTTGAATACATGACTAAAATGTGAGATAGTCATAAAATACTATAAGTCTTTGATACTTATATAAAATGAATGAGTACAGAATGAATGAGCTAGGCACAGTGGGCCACGCCTCTAATTTCCACTGTTCAGAAGGCTGAGGCAGGAGGATCACCTGAGCCCAGGATTTCAGGACCTGTCTGGGAAACATAGTGAGACTCACTGACTTCTAAATTTTTTTTAAAAAAAATTAAAAAGAATGAACTGTGTGCTGGAGAGAGAGCTCAGCTGGTAGAGTTCTTGCCTCACAAGCACAAGGCCCTGAGTTCGATCCCCAGTACCACAAAAAAAAAAAAGAATAAACTATAATAATGTATCAACATGAATTAAGTCAAAAGCATAATGGCAAGCAAAAAAAAAAAAAAAAAACAAGGTGTGCATGCTTTTATATAAGGAGTGAAAATACACATCAATGTGTATTACTCACTTACACAGAACGATAGACACTCCAAAGCATGCTAGTGGCAACATTAAGGTCAGGGTATCAATTACCACCTGTAAAAGGAGATTAAAGAGATTCAGGAGGACCATGTGAGAGAATTCGGCTGTATTTGTAACATTTTGTTTCTTAAAAAAATTTGAAGCAAATACGGCAAAACTGTAAAATTCCATATAGCAGGGTGTTTTTCCTATTTTCTCTATGTTCCAAAAATTTCTTATTTAAAAATGTTTGTGAAATAATGTTCTCTACCTGTGATTAGGAGTCAGTTCATCCATCTACCCATCCATCCATCCATCCATCCACTCAACAATTGCCTATTGAACACATTCAGGCACCTTTCTAGATATGGTGACAGTAGTATTTTCTGTGTGACACCCTTTCAGGCACTGTGCTAATCGCCTTTCATGTTTTCTTTCCTTTAATCCTCATTTGACCCTCAAGCTTTTAGTACCTTATTTTATCAATGAGGAAACAAGGTTTAGAGAAAGAACTGACAAGGCATCAGAGTGGGCAGGTGGGAAGGCTAACTGTCAGCCCAGGGTGACTCCACCACGCACGTGTCTGCCTCCAGAGGCTTCACTGTACGGATGTCCCCCAAGCTGCCAGGCACACTGGACTTTCCATTCAGCCTGGCTCTGCCGTCCTGTTCTGCAGCTGCCTGCAATGTCAAACTCTGGGGTGGTGTGGGGGGTTCCAGGAAAATGAACAGCTTTTTAAAAAAGATTAAGGGCTTCTGGTCTATCCTGACCGGAGCCAATTTTCTTTGGCATAAGGTCCTCAAAGGAGACCAAATCTGGTAGTAGTTTGTACATTGTGATCCCAAACTGAAATAGAAACTGCTAAATGAGTTTTTAAATCCTTTACTATGAACATCTAGAGCTGCCCTCAGGACATAGGACACAGGAATGGAGTCTGGACATAAATCTAGGGTGTTTCATAAACCCAAATGAGACTGTATAGCATGTCATGGAAAGTAGGGAGTAGCCACCATTTTGATGGAACAGAAGCTTGCTGGGCAATACTCCCTTTTGATAATTTGCCTGTGGCCTACTGTTCAGGTTCATCAGCATAATTATTAGGTAAAACAATTAGTAATTAAAAACTAATTTTCCTTATTCTCTAACCCACTTCATTAGAATATAAGCATCTTGAGAACAGAGGCATTGTTACATCAGTAAACTTTCATTCCATCTAAAAAATCAACCCATTTCAATGGTTTCCCATTCTTCATTCAAAAACAAAAGTTGCTTTACTGTGAGCTATGCTTCTTTTCTAAAATAATATGTATGCGAAGAATTATTCCTTAAAGAAAATGTGATTATAAATAGCTGGAGTGCTGTTTCCTATACTAAAATACAGAATTCCACCTTGAGAGGAATTGCTGAGTGTGCTGTCTTCTGTCACCATGGCAGCCTGAGTCTTTGGACTTATGACACTGTGGATTATGTAACTGATCCATTAATTACACATTCATAACCAACCCATAGCAATAATGGACCTTAATAGTTGTATTCCAAAATCAACTTTATATCTCTATGCCTGTTACAACTCTCTCATCTACTTTGTTTTTAATACACATACTACTTTGATATAATACACATTGCAGAATTCACCCTTTTAAAGTATCTGATTCAGTAGTTTTTAGTATATTCACAAAGTTGTGCAACTGTCATTACTAATTCCAGAACATTTCCATCACCCCCAAAAGAAACCCTGTATTCATTAGCAATCATTCCCCATCACTCCCTACCTTGCTTTTCAGTCCCTGGCGACTATTAGCCCACTTTCTATTTACTGTTTCTACGATTTTCCTATTCTAGATATTTCATACAAAATGTGGTTTCTTTCATTAGCAAAGTTTTCAAGGTCCATCCATATTGCAGCACATATCAGTACCTCTTTCTTTTTTATTGATGAGTAACACACCATTGCATGGATACATTACATTTTGTCTACCCAATTATTGGTTTATGAATATCTGAGTTATTCACATTTTGGGCTGTTGTGAATAATGCTGTTATGAAGATTTATGTACAAATTTTTGCACAGATGTGTATGTCTTCAATCCTCTTGGCTACACAGCTTGGAGTAGGACTGCTGAGTCACACGTCACTCCACATTCGGTTGTTGAGGAACTGCCAAACCATTCTCCAAAGAGGCTGCACCACTTTACAGTCCCACCAGCAATGCCTGAGGGTTCTGATTTCCAGTTGCCTCTCCAACACTTGCTGTTAACTGTCTTTTTCATTTTACCCACCCTACAATGTAAAGTAGTGACTTTTGCTTCTGATCTGCGTTTCCCTGATGACTAATGACACCAAGCATCTTTTCATGCACTTATCGGTCATTTGTGTATCTTCATGGAAGAACGGTCTACTCAAGTTCTTCATATGCTTTTAAATTAGGTTACCTGTAGTTCTGTTTTTGTTTTGTTTTGTTTTTGGTTCAGTTATAAGTTCTTTATATACTCTGAATAATAACGGACACATCTGATATATGATTTGCAAATACCTTCTCCCATTCGGTCAGCTTTATTTTCACTTTCTTGATAATATACTTAGAAGCATAAAAGGTTTTAATTTTGATGAAGTCCATGTCATTTATTTTTCCTTGGTTGCTTGCGATTTGGGCATTGTATCTAATAAATCTTTGCCTAATTCAGGATCATAAATACTCACACCTATGTTTTGTTCTACCTCACTCGTGTTTAATTATGCAACCTTGGTATCTTTTATATGTCATTACAAACTGCCTTGAATTATTGAGAGTAAAAAGCAAAAGAGTGAGACTGGGCTTGTGGCTCAGTGGTAGAGCACTTGCCTAACATGTGTGAGGCACTGGGTTCAATTCTCAGCACCACATCTAAATAATTAAAATAAAGGTCCATTGACAGCTAAAAATTTTTAACAAAAGCAAGAGAGCAATGAGTAAATTTTTTAGAAAGTCAGTCATCAAAAAGGATCACTGTGTTGATTAATATACAGGAATATCTATGATGAACAAAATTTAAACACAAAACTAAAAACTTAAAATTCAGAATATAAAAGTAAAACTTTTGTACTGGTTTGGGCTCCAACTGAATGGCAGGTGATATAAACTCAATTTAATATTTATCCTTTCCAGAATATAAGACTGTGCTCATTTAGTATAAAATAATAATTAAAAAGAGGCTGGAATCATGGATTCTACATCTGGAAAGACAGGATCATATTGTAGAGGGCCATGAGTATAAGGTTATACGGTTTGGACTTTTAAATATTTTTATAGGTACATTATAATTGTACATAATAGTGGGATGTGTTGTTACATTGTCTTACATGCACACAATATAATATAATTGGTCAATTTCATTCTTCAGTACCTTCCCTCTCTCACCCGTCCTCCCACCCCCCATAAACAAAACACAAAGCCATTTAGAAGCATTTTGATCAAGAACTGATATGATCTCAATGGTATTTTAAGGAGATGGGGTGGGATGCCAGGGGTAGTGTGGATTGGGTACTAACAGGTGACAGGACCAGGGTGGGAGAAATGAGAAACAGACCCCAAATAAAGACTAGGAGAAACTGCTACTGGTCTGAATCCTTCCAATGAACTGGCCAGCAATACAAAGCAAGTTAAAAAAAAATTGCCCATTAGAACAAAAATATGGTAACCCAACGCTCATGTGGCTTGATCATGTTATTCAGTCACTATAATGCTGTACCCAAGTGAAAACATGCCCTTTGAAGATCTAAAGTTTAGTCTCTGGAATTAATTTAATCAGCCACACTAAACAATTTAAAAGTCAGCCTTCTTGTAGCATGCTGGGCTGAAGTTATTTATTTATGTTCTGAACTGGAACCTGCTGAGAGAAGCCCTCGGAGATGTCACACCCCATTTTCTTCTGTACCCTAGGAACACAAGCAGTGCCTGGGAAAATGGATTCACACCTTCCAACTCAATCTTCTTTTTGCTCCCAGTAAGGAACAGAGCAGGTATTTCTGCCAAATATCACCCATATCAGAAACAACCCCCTCCGCTGCTGATTTGTTCTGCTAAAATGTTTTCAGCATCTCATCTTTTACATTTTCACCTGTCACTCCCTTTCAGGACTTTGAGCATATCATGGGGGTCTCGCCAGGCTGGTCTGCAACTCCCGGGCTCAGTTGATCCTCTGCCTCAGTCTCTGGAGTGATATGACTACAGGTGTGACTACCACATCTGGCTTAGGACCTTGCGACTTTAATAACTGGATTCAGTAAGTCTAATCCGTCTTTCTGCCTCAGTTCCCTACCCCTGCCTCTTGCCAACTAATCTAATCCATCCTGTATCTGGTTCCCCATCAAATCTCCCAAAAATACCATTTAGATGATGTCATTCCCTTGCTCTAAAACTTTTTAACTGGTTTCTGTTTCCACAGTCCAAACTCCAACTCACACTCATGGTCTTCCACCGTACCCTCCGAAGGCTCTGTGCCAGCACGCTCGTGGCCTTCCACAGTATGGTCCTAATCCACTATTCCAATTTTCCTGCCAGTGACTCACTCTCTCAAAGTCTCCATTATAATCAAATTGGTCTTCTGCTTCTCCAAACACTTCCTCTGTTCCCCCAGCTGTCACACTCTGTTCCTCCATCCTTCTGCTCTGGAGGGTCCTCCTCACACCCCTGTTTTTCAAATCCTTCCACTACGGAGCCTCACTCAACTGCTGTGGAAGGAGGCCTTCCCTGACCATGGGGCACACATGAGTGTCATGTGCTTGCCCATCCATGGTATGACTTACCATGGCACCAAATCCTTGTTAGAATATTTTATATGGATTACTGAATTTCCAAAAGGGCTAAATCTTCTCTTCCCAACCCTAAGTTTCCTGAGAGTGAGATCTCTTGGATGTCTCTCACCCTGCCTGACATGATGCCTTCCATTTAGCAAAAACCAAGCAAATATCTAATAATTAAGCCAATGTACTTAAAAAATTAAGAAAGCTCTTGCCTGGGATGGTTTTTATGGGCTGACATACTACCTACACTGGTTCCAGAAAGGATTTAAAGTGGTTTGCAAAACCACATGACATGCAACAACTTACCAAGTACAACCCTGGAATTTTTTCCTCTCATGTGAAAAATACAGTTCTAGGTACTTCAACAGTTTACAAAAATGAGACATAATCTTGTATCTCAACCCCAACAGTTTCTAATCAAGAGTATGTTGGCCCAAGCCCCCCAAACCTTACTCAGTGGAAATATAGCCTGAAGGGAGGGAGAGGGGTTGTGTTTGGGGTGATACCAAAGGGTCTCAGTCCGAAGAGCATTGATTTCCTGAGGTATCTTTAAGAATCAATCAATAGACATTCTAATTGGGTGAGATGAAATCTCAGGGTAGTTTTGATTTGCATTTCTCTTATTACTAGAGATGTTGAACATTTTTTCATATATCTGTTGATGACTTGTAGATCTTCTTCTGTGAAGTGTCTGCTCATTTCCTTAGCCCATTTGTTGATTGGGTTATTTGTATTCTTGGTGTAAAGTTTTTTGAGTTCTTTATAGATTCTGAAGACTAGTGCTCTATCTGAAGTGCGTGTGGCAAAGATTTTCTCCCACTCTGTAGGCTCTCTTTTCACATTGTTGATTGTTTCCTTTGCTGAGGAAAAGCTTTTTAGTTTGAGCTTATCCCAATTATTGATTCCTGCTTTTATTTCTTGTGCTTTGGGAGTCAGGGAAAAAGGTACAGTCATACATTGCTGTTGGGGCTGCAAATTGTGCAGTCACTCTGGAAAGCAGTATGGAGATTCCTTAGAAAACTTGGTCTGGAACCACCATTTGACCCAGCCATCTCACTCCTTGACCTATACCCAAAGGACTTAAAATCAGCATACTACAGTGACACAGCTACATCAATGCTTATAACAGTTCAATTCACAATAGCTAGATTGTGGAACCAACCTAGATGCCCTTCAATTGATGAATGGATAAAGAAACTGTGGTATATATACACAATGGAATACTATTCGGTCATAAAGAAGAATAAAATTATGGCATTTGCATGTAAATGGATGGAGTTGAAGAATATCATGCTAAGTGAAGTAAGCCAATCCAAAAAACCAAAGACCAAATGATTTCTCTGATAAGTGGATGATGAACACAATGGGGGGTGGGAGGGAGATAAGAATGGAAGAAGGATGGATTGTATAGAGGAAAATGAGGGATGGGAAGGGGGTGGGGAAAGGAAAAATAATAGAATGAGACAAACATCATTACCCTATGTACATGTATGATTACACAAATGGTGTGACTCTATTTCAAGTATGACCAGAGACATGTTAGTTGTACCCCATTTGTGCACAGTAAATCGAAATAAAAAATAATAAAATAAAAAGAGTCAATCAAGTACTCTATCTTTCATTTCTTTCAAACACAGATTTTAAAAAAAAAGTTCCCACTTTTAATATGTTCCAGGGATTTGGGAGCCAACTGGAAATTCCATGGCTCTTTGGCTTACATTAATAAATGTGCTGGTCTTAGAATGAAAAAAGAAAATGCCTTAGTAAACTTCTTATTGCGGTCAAGTCAAAGTTGTATTTGCAAAGCTGTAACAGGAATATAATGGCCAAACGCTAATTACAAGATAGCGGTGTGCCTCCGTCACTAAGAAGGCAGATGGGTAATTGCTAATTTCTATATTGCTCTCAAAATATCTAACTAACTGCCTGTTCTGGTGGGGGACCAGCAGGTCTCCCTGCATTGCCATTTGTGGACCAGTGGGACATCTAGGCTTTCTGGTGAAGTGATGTTTCCATATAACATACCCTCCACAAACAGAGTTGGAATTTCTGCAAAAGGAATTCTTATAGGTGGTAGAGTTTTTCTAGAACCATTTCCATAATCTGAAGTGCCTCCCAGGAACCAGAGGCTCTGGTTTTGAGATCTGCCATTAGCCATCTGTCACCTGTGAAGAATAGCCTGGCCCTGGGATCTGAGATAAAACACGGATACTGCTTGTGCTAAGCAAAGACCTCATAAATAAGAATGTAATAAGTGGGCCATAGTGGCCTAATCCTCACTGCAATTCGGGGTTTTATTGTCAAACCAAACCAAATAAAGACAAAGAATCAGTTGAACGTGTTGGCTTACCGGATTGTATATTAAAAAACAACAATTCTAAGCTGCCATTTCAGTCCCTGCTTAAAAAGCAATAAAACCAATGATAATAACTATTTATAGGTTAAAAATAATAAGGGAGACATTTGTGCTAGGAAAAAATAAAGATACATCCAGAGACAGCTATCTAAGTACAAACCCAGAGACACACTGAGATTAGCAATATACCTGACGAGGTCTAAAAATATGGAATGTCTTTAAATGTAGTGAACAACAAGTACATAGAAACATTACTTCACGGCTGTGTGCTTTTAATTCAACTCTGTGCAAGAAAACTTTAAATCAGACCTCTCTAAAATGGTTTCAAAGTACATGTTCCTGAATGTTCCAGCAACTCTGGAAGGAAAAGGACAGCCAAGCATGTTCCAGATCCATCTGTGGGTTACAGCAGTCAGCATTCTCAGGATTTAAAGGGGGACAGAAAGCAGGCCCTGATGAGGCTTTGGGGAGAAGCACTTTTTGAATTCTTCTGAACTCCTGAACTCTAGGCCCTTTTATTGACCTTCAAGACCTGGTTATCTTTAGTGCTTCTCCAAGACGATGGCAGGTCTAATTCCAAATCCCTCCTAACCTGCACCACACCACTCTCCAGGGCCCAAATCCTGACGCCGTAAATGGACCTGTTTGCATCCTGCTGAAGAGTCCTTACTCTAACAAAGGAAGATTCTAACCTGGTATGGTCAACAAATACCACTGAAAACCTTTTCAAGAACTTTCATTTCACTCTTCAAGATGATGTACTAAAGAAACTGAAGACAGACTGAGGTCAAAGGCCCAGTGGTAAAGAAATCTCTAAACTTGTTGCCACACAACACAGAGAACACTCGAAGAGATCCGAATGTCTGCCATCTTAAGAGACAGTGGCCAGATAGCAATGGTTTCTCACGGGCATGTTCACACAAATAATGGCTCACCAACTTTTATAAATATCACAATTTTTACTAAAAACTTACTAAAGTCCACAAACCATATAATGTAAAAGGGTGAATTTTATGGTATGTATCTTTTTTTTTTTTTTTCGTGGTGCTAGGGATTGAACCCAGGGCCTTGTGCATGCAAGGCAAGCACTCTATGATATGTATCTTAATAAGAGAAAATTTATGCTTTCTAGAAGGGAGATGGAGAACTTGAGGCATCTGGAGAAGCAAAGCCAGACAGGACAGCCATGGGAAAACTAGAGACGTGGACAACATCCAAAGTCACACTTTATCCTCTCCAATTATTCAATTAAGGAGAGAAAATAATCCCAAAAATTCTTTTACTCTCAAGGCTTAAGAAGGAAAAGAATGTACAGATCCTACCAAACAGAGTTTAAGAGAGAGCCCACAGATTTTGGTGACTTCACATGAAAGGACCTGGGTCTTCTCTAGCTCATTTAGCCTCCCAAAGCTGGATTTTATCTTGAAACAGAAAAGAATAAAATGGGGCTGGGGAGATAGCTCAGTTGGTAGAGTGCTCACCTTGCAAGCACAGGCCCTGGGTTCAATTCCCAGCACTGCAAAAACAAAACAAAACAAAAAAACAAAGAAAGAAAAGAATAAAAGATACCTTCAAGAATAAACTGTTACTTGGATGTACAAGAGATGGAAACCACCATGCACAGAGGATACTGCATGGCAGAGGGAAGAGAGACTTGCCATATTTAGAGTGGTCAGCATGAGCAAGGACCTGTTTCTTGAAAGAGGAGAAAGCAATTCCCTTCAAACAATGTGGCATGATCAGAAAGCAGAGGCATATTATTTCTTCCCATATCAAAGAAAATTGTGCCTGCAATCTCCAGAACAGACAGAGAAAGTACAAAGAGGTCCTGTGGGTAGAAACAGATGAAAGGTGATGTGATTGAGTCAACGGAGAATGGAAGAAAGGAGAATCCCTTTGCTCTGGATGCTTTGAACATCCTCCTGAGAGAACCGCAGCTTTCAGTGTTCAGAAAAAGCCTAGAGACAAAGTTTGGCGAGTTTCATTATAATAATATCAGAATGCAAATGTCTAGTTTTGATCATATAAAAAGGAGGGATAGAGCTGGGAGTGAAGAGACTGAGAAGGCTGAGGGACACTCCCAGCTCTTCAGCTTACACCCTGGAGAGTCACAGTGTCTAGAGTTGACTGGACAAGAAGGTGGGATAGGGTTAAGGGAGGCAGAATCCGTGTGCTGAAGCTGTGTGGTTCATAGCAAGCCTTCTGAAGTTACTGAGTGAGGAGACAGCAGTGAGGATGCTGAGGTGTTATCCTCCAGAACAGCAGCAATGCTTAAACGTGGGGCTTCCAGGATGCGGAGCTCTTAGGGCAAGGCACTTCCTTCCCACTCAATACCATTCCGTACTTTTACTCACACCATACGTGCAATGCTTTTACCATAATTTTTTAATTTTTCTGAAACCACAGAATCAAGAAAACAAAATAATTACATAACAAACGAACACACTAAAGACATCTTTGCCATCAAAAACGTGACTCCATTGAATATGACAATTTCCCACTTTAATCCAGATGGTCAAATGCCAACTTGATTGGCATTCAGGCAATGTCAGGTCCTTGCTTCAGTGCTGGAAAATAAACTGAACATAGCCTCACAGGCTTAAGGAAGCTCAACGAGCTCTGCTTGCTGGGACCTGTTCCTATTAGTAAAAATAAAGTAAAAAGAAGAAATAAATGTCCTGGCCTTCAGCACAACAGATGCATCCCTGTCTTTAACTACAACGTGGATAACCAACTCTTAATCACAAACTTGTTAGCACTGATTTTTAGGTGTTAATTTGAATATATAACGTATACTTACCAGAGACAGAGAAAAAATTGCCACCAAAATTATTTAACAGGGTTTCCAGGCTACAAATAAAGTTTATCTTATAATAGATAGTTTAATAAGCATTTGTGTGATTCTTAAATAAGTTTGGCACATATTAATATGCGACTCAAATTTTTAATAACGCCTATTTTGTTAGTAATTAGTAAGAACAGACACTTTAAGCTTTCATTCTCTTATGCTGCATAGATAAAAACAAGAACGACAACAAAAGTGAGCAGCTGGACATTTTGATCAGACGTTTTACCCCTTCCCTACACTCTCTAAGGGAAATTTTTAGTGTTTTGCTGTGGACTGTGTAGAAGTAAGTAATCCTAGGAGACTTTGCCACTTCCCTTGGAAGTCGTTCTTATTCTACCCAAAGGAGTTGGCATTATTAAATCCCAACTCCTACACATCCTCCTAGGGCACGGAAAACTATGGGAAAAGGAATTAACTGCAGCCCCAAATTCACATTTACAGGAAAACGGCCACTATGCCATTAGACATAGTAACTTGGATACTATCAGAAATAGTAATCTGGACCATGTATATAATAGACTAGATATGGTGACTGGGATAGTAACTTGGAGGCAGGCCTTTGAATGCAAAAGAGCTCTGCATTTCAGGGGTGATCTATAGACTGCAAATCAGGGGAAATGAAGCATTGTGGAAACCACTGAACTTCAGTGGTAGAAAGGGTTCTGACAGGCTGTTCTTGACATGAGTCCTTGGAAGTGATGAACAAGCACTAGATTCAAAAATCAAAAGAACTGCTGATAACCGGGAATGTGTACAACATACATCAGAAAAATAATGATCTTTAAGCACATCTGCCTTGGAGAGCTGGTTGAGGGTGCACCTTCCCACAGGTCCACAGTTTTTAGTAGTGTTGAAAGAACTGGCAGGTATCATCGTACCCACTCAATAGATGAGAAAACAGAGACCGAGAAAGTGAAATAATCCTGATATCCTTTCACCTACAGTGGCAGTATCAAGCCCCCTGGTGCAAGCTGTCTACCCCACAGCCCATACTTCTAAAGAACATGGGGACATCATGCACCCCTAAGCAGATAAGAGTTCCAGGGTCCTTGTTTTCTCCAACACACCTGGCCTGGGCTTTACACATTACGCACTCTACAAACTCTGTTGAATCTGGTCTTAGTTTTCATTAGTACTATGAGAACAGGATAATCAATTAAAACCACTTATCAGTTTATTCATTGAACAGAGCCCAGAAGGGTCTCCAACGAGACCTGGGGGCATGGTCCACCACCACCCTCTACTGGGGAATCAGTTTCTCACATGAAAACTTCAATGGCTTCTCCCTAGAAGTGAACTTGATGTACTTGCTAAGAGATCTGTGGATTCTCTTTGTAGAAAGAGTGTCAAATTGTACATTAATATGTCATGGGATTCCAGAGAAACGTTATCAGACTTATACTATCATGAAACAAGAATCGTTTCTGATCAGTGTAGTTAAATCAGCAAGGAGCAGCTTTGGAATAATATGGGGATTCTATACCTAAATTCAGGTTGCCACCTGCCAGCATAATTTATTTGACATTTCTGTGATTTGGTTTTTCTAGTTATTCAGTGACTGGAATGATCTCTCTCTCTCTCTCCCTCTCTCCTCTCCCTCCCTCCTCCCCCTCTCTCTCTCTCTCTCCTCCCTCCCTCCCTCTACACACACACACACACACACACACACACAAACACCACACATATTGCATCTATAAGGTATTTGGAAATAATAAGAGCTTAAACTGTTACCACATAAACTATAAAAAAGTAACTGTATAGTGCTTCTCAGTAGAATATTTTCATAAGTGGAGATTATCAATAAATCTGCTTTGGCCAGCCACTAAGCCAGAATATAGTACAAGCATCACATGTTGGCAGAGATTTCCTAGTGCCTGGTTTTAAGCTTCCCTTAAACTGGTTAGAGCTTACTTACATTTCATATAATTTCATACACCAAGTGACCCACAGCCAAAGCCTGTCTTGGGTCATTCTGCGGGGAGGAAAGATTAAATGGCTCAGCAACTGAGGCTTCCCCTTCCTGAGCAGCTGTGGGGTCCCTGGTCTTCTTTCTGGCATGCCTGGCAGTGTGAAAGTCCACTTTGCTACAGGCTGTGGCTACAAAGAGAATCCACAGATTGTTCCCGAGGATGAAGATTTAGTGGATCATTGACTCCAATAGTCAAAGTCCAAGTTCAGTGTATTCTGATTCTCAAAGACAAACTCATGAATAGTTCATAAGCTGAACTGAAAAAGCTGTTCTACAATTCCTTTCATGGATACCAGCCTTCAGACATTTTCAAAGGATGGAATTGTGGTGCCAAAACTTTCCAAACTCAGGACGGTACCTTAGATGACACGGTGAAGTCAAAGAAAGGGACTCCTTTTTTCCCTAATGTCTGGTTTAGTTCTTAGACTAAGTACCTGCAGAATCAGCTCGAAGGGGAGCCGGAGAAGTGCCTGGCCCAGGCCGTGATCTCCAGGTAGAAATGTCCTTGAGCCATATTAGGTATAGGGATTTTTAAAATTTATGCTAAACCTTTAAGGGAAGAGCGTAGGAGTTTTTCAATGCCAAAACACAATGGTAGCAAGAATTTGGACTTGCCTAGAACCAACCAGCGTGAGCCACGTTTCAAAGCAGTTACTGAAGTGTAGTTTGTTGACAGAGACACGAGGTTAAGATACAAATCCCACATACTGGCAGGACCTCACCTCATACTCCAAAGTCGAATACGGGCCACTCTGGGGATCGTGGCGTGGTGCATGAGGGATGGGTTCCCCGTGGGCAGGATGCAAATCAGGAGGCCAAGACAGACTTTGAACAGCAGAAAATGGAAGGAATGTTCTGAAAGCCAGTGTAGAGGTTGGACTGAGTGAATAAGGATGAAGGGAAAAGGGGCTGGTGGTGGATTAAGAAAAAGCAAACACAGAGGTAAGGAGAAAATATAAGAAGTTACTCATTTCACAAAAACTTCACTTAGTTCCTGTGAGAAGGGCTGAGCACCAAGACAGGCACAAAAACTAGAGCAAGCTCTAAAATTTAGTGCAGATAAAGCAGAAAAGGTTAAGAAAATGTAGCCGTAGTCTCTTCCAAAAAAGTTATTTTAAAATATCATTTTAATTTATACAGGTGGCCTCGACACTTCATATGCTGGGAACATGAATAATAAGCAATTACAAACCCCAGCACTGAATTTTTTTCCCTGGAAATGGAAGCCAAGTATGGCTTATGGTTCAAAGGGGGAAAAGAATGGTCCCTCTGTTGGACACCCATGTCACAAAGCCTCACGGTGAAGACTTTCAAGGCAATC
This sequence comes from Sciurus vulgaris, assembly GCF_902686455.1. NCBI lineage: Eukaryota > Metazoa > Chordata > Mammalia > Rodentia > Sciuridae > Sciurus > Sciurus vulgaris. Next base: position 15,782,026 of record NC_136464.1, on the reverse strand, counting down.
CCTGAGTTGTGGCAAGAGGAAGCAGGGTTACCAAAGATAACCTTTGGGGGCAATATTTTCCTAAAAGCTGACAACTTGTTCTGTTGCTTGATTTGTTATATTCCCCAAGGGGTTTCGTTATCCTGACTCTCATTCATGACAAAGAGAATGAGCTGCTACTTTGATTCATTATGCTTCAGTTTTGTCTAACTAAAAAAGAAAAAAAAGTTTTTAAACCTTGCTCAGTATTGTTGAAAACGAAAACCACTCCCTAAATTTCCAGGAAGCCTTTAAAGTATCACTAATAGACTGTCAGGCACATAACAGCATATTATAGACTAGCATTGTCAACAGAAATACGATGTGTCTACATAATGTAATTTAAAGTTTTCTAGTAAACACATTAAATAAGTAAAAAGAAACAGATGAAATTAATTTTGCCAACTATTTTATTTATCCTATATATCAAAAATACTATCATTTCAGCCAAGTGCAGTGGCGCACGCCTGTAAATCCAAAGGCTCAGGATCACAAGTTCAAAGCCAGCCTCAGCAATGGTGAGGGATTTTTTTGTTTGTTTTTGGTTTTTGACAGTTCTAGGGATTGAACTGGGCTTCACACGTTGCCAGGCAAGCACTCCACTTCACCACTGAGCTACGTCCCCAACCCCTTTCTATTTTATTTTAGACTAAGTTGCCCAGGCTGGTCTTGAGCTTGCTATTCTCCTGCCTCACCCCTTGCCCGCCAGTAGCTGGGCTTACAGGCATACACCACTGAACCAGGCTAATCTCCAGAGATTCTAACTTGCAGAAATCCTTTTCAAAGTCCTGGAAGAAGTCCTAGTATTTACTCGCATGATCATATCAGTAAAATTTGTACCAAAGAAGATATTTAAATTATAATCTTTTAAGACTACCAGATCTTTCCATTTGACCTCCCCTGTTGTAGGTCAGTTTTGAATTGTCACTGGTCTTTGTATTTGTTGAGTTTTGGTACTTTTTAAGAATTTGGTTAAGGGGAAGTTGCATTAAGGATCTATTTAGCTTGGGGTTTCATGGAACGTATTTGGAGGGTTTGTGGACCCTTCCAGGAGCAGTTAATATTAGCTATTTTTTTTTTCTTTTTCTTTTTTCAGTGCTGGGGATTTGAACCCAGGACCTTGTGCTTGCAAGGCAAGCACTCTACCAACTGAGCTATCTCCCCAGCCCAACATTAGCTATTAATGCATGGTGTGGAAGTGATTTCCAGGAGCATTCCTAGTCTTTCCTATGCTGACTCACTTACAGCCATGACACAGATATGCAAGACCAGAAGTCACGCATGATCAGAAGGTGTGCCATAGCATCCTGCACTGGAGTACGAGAGCACCGAAGGGAAAGAAGGTTTCAAGTGAACAAAGCAGAAAGATGCTCCGTGGGAAAATCTAGCCATCAGACATACAAAATCAGAAGCAGAGGATTCAGCTTCCATCTGTACCTAGTCAGGGTGGAAGTTCTCTCCTGTCATAAATATGCTTGATAATGAAACAGATAAGTTACAAATACACCATACATTTTAATGGCTAAGTTAAGTGGACATTATCAAAATTCCTATATTTGTAGACCTAAAACTGTAGTAGTGAGCACACATGTGTGTAAATTGCTTGTTTTATGTATCCCAGTTACCAGCAATAAAAATAAATTTCAATTAGTGATTAATGTTATTACAAAGCTATTGTCATATAAAGAAGTTATCAAGGAGCATGCTATCAAAAATATAGAAGGAAGCCAGGCACAGTGGCACATGCCTATAATCCCAGTGGTTTGGGAAGCTGAGACAGGAGGACCATGAGTTCAAAGCCAGACTTAGTAAAAGCAAGGTGCTAAGTGATTCAGTGAGACCCTGTCTCTAAATAAAATACAAAACAGGGCTGAGGATGTGGTTCAGTAGTTAAGTGCTTCTGAGTTCAGTCCCTAGTACCCCCCCCAAAAAAAAATGTAGAAAGGAGAGTATTATTTAAAAGATCTGTCACAATGCTATTTTTATGCATTTTATAATTGGTGATTGTCACATTTGAAACCTTGTGATTTGTTGATTTTAACCTTCCTAAATATTATTCATACATTTTCTAAATAGAACTCCACAGATTATATAAACTTCAGCCTCCACAAAAGCTAGCTCTCCCTGAACAGCAATAACAACTGTCTGTGCCACTGTCCCTACTGTGTGCACACACATGTATACACACACATGCATACACTCACATGAGCAAGAAAAATGGTCGTGTAATTAAAACCCGTGATTCTCTAAGATCTACACTATACCAGGCCAAGGACACCCAATGAACATTACATCCACTCCTCTTAAAGGTTCAGTTACCCCAAAGACCAAAGTTAGCAACTCAATGGGACTTTGGCAACTATCAGAATTGTATCATCATGAATCTTGACACAACACTTACTTTGGTTTTCTGGAAAGTAGAACCTGGGTCCACGGTTGCACATTAAGTATTTGTATACTTCATTCCATTACTAGGAAGGGTGAGGTTCTGGAACAATTGCTTGCCTCTCACCATTCCAAAATTCCAAAGACATCTTATGGGTCCCAGAGATGATCTATAAACTATACCTGCTTATATTGGGGTCTAAGGAGGCTAGTCCACAGTTAGGAAAATATTCAGGATATTCCTCCTCCTTTTGGGGTGTGAGCCCCTATACAACCTGTCTGTTTGAGAACCTGTATTTCCCTCAATCCCAGGAACAACTGGAGCAAAAGTCACCTTGTTTCTGGTTGCTACATGCAAGGCAAGGGCTACTGCTGTCCTGACTCCCTCTAGAAATTCGGTTTCACCAAGGTTTGTGACACATTGTTTTACCGGTTGTTCATAGTCCTCTACTTCAACTTACATGAGCCCTTCGGTGGCTACGCAAGGGCTTCTACAGGCTACTGGTATGTTCTAGAGCTTCTCTGACCACAGCCCTTCCCTGTCTTTTGATGTTCATTTTCGTGGGGACAGTGAGGAGACCACTGAGGAAGCCAAGAATAAAGCTGTGATAGGTTCATGTCTCAAAGTCACAGATGATTCTCCAAGGCCAGGGTAGTCAGCCCGAGGCAAGACCAGCATGTCAGTCAGGGTCTTGGCTGGAAACAGATGGAACATTCAAACTGGAGAAGTTGAGAAAAAGTTTACCAAAGGGGAACCTACAAAGGGGTAGAACCCACAATGGACACATCCCACCCTGAGGCCAGCTCCAGTGGAAACCCATTGCTAACTCAAGGCCTAAAGAGGCAAAGGGTCGGAAGATACTAGCATCTGATGAATGCAGAGGGCTACCTGTCAGGCCCTGTGGCCATCAACAGACAACCAACAGTGACCCCAGTCATATTCTCCTCTTATCCTCAGTCCAGCAACCCCCATAGAAGCAGAAGTGAAGGAGGCCATTGCTGTAGTCATGGAGGTTAGTCCCCAGGAGGACAGAGCAGGGCGAAGGGTTGGAATGGAGCTGGCGGGGCAGTGGCTGGAATTCAGTCCGGCCTGGAATTCATCTTCAGGAGAGGGAGCATGCACTCCAGGGAGCGCATTAGTGCTAGAATTGAAAGCTTTCGTATTTCCTTCGCAAGACCTAAACTCGGCAATGCAGAGGTAAGAGATGGTTTTCAACGCAACACAATATGAGTAGAAGATAAGAAAAAAATTTTTTTCCCTTTATCGGATTATTTCTTTTTTTTTTAAATTTTTTTTATTGTAAACAAATGGGATACATGTTTTTTTTGTATATGGGTTAAAGGCATACCATTTGTATAATCATAAATTTACATATGATAATGTTGTTTGATTCATTCTATTATTTTTTCCCTCCCCCCCACCCCTCCCACCCTTCTTTTCCCTCTAAACAGTCCTTTCTTCCTCCATTCTTGTCCCCCTCCCTAACTCTAACCCCTAACCCTAACCCTAACACAAACTCCCCCCACCCTCCCCCTTATGTGTCATCATCCACTTATCAGCGAGATCATTCGTCCTTTAGTTTTTTGAGATTGGCTTATCTCACTTAGCATGATGGTCTCCAATTTCATCCATTTGCCTGTAAATGCCATAATTTTATCATTCTTTATGGCAGAGTAATATTCCATTGTATATATATATATACCACAGTTTCTTTATCCACTCATCAATTGAAGGACATCTAGGTTGGTTCCACAATCTGGCTATTGTGAATTGAGCAGCTATGAATATTGATGTGGCTGTATCTCTGTAGTATGCTGATTTTAAGTCCTTTGGGTATAGACCAAGGAGTGGGATAGCTGGGTCAAATGGTGGTTCCATTCCAAGTTTTCTAAGGAATCTCCACACTGCTTTCCAGAGTGGCTGCACTAATTTGCAGCCCCACCAGCAATGTATGAGTGTACCTTTCTCCCCACATCCTTGCCAACACCTGTTGCTTGTATTTTTGATAATCGCCATTCTAATTGGGTGAGATGGAATCTTAGGGTGGTATTGATTTGCATTTCTCTTATTCTAGAGATGTTGAACATTTTTTCATATGTTTGTTGATTGCTTGTACATCTTCTTCTGTGAAGTGTCTGTTCATTTCCTTAGCCCATTTGTCGATTGGATTATTTGTATTCTTGGTGTAGAGTTTTTGAGTTAGAAGATAAGAAATTGAAGAGCAAAAAACCCTGCAGCCTAGCCTGGGATACCTTCAATCAGATAAGCTACACTCACTCCACCAAGGCTGCCTTCTGTTTCACAGGCTCTCCAAAGCCCTGCTGGTTTTCTGGGTTTAGTTTTTATTTCACTGTCACCATGTTGAGACAAGCATGCTAAGCAAATAGAAGACCTGGATGAGAGCTCCCAGTCTGATGCTATTAGTGAAAATTTTGAATGGTATGGGGAACAGCCCTGGTGCAGACTGTCGACACAGGAATTTTGGGGCTGTGGGGGTCATGTTGAACCGCTCAGCAAAACTGCCAGTGATTTTCTAGAAGTACTTCTCACTGGTTACAAATAAAAAACTCCAGGTCATCAGATCCTCTCCCCCCACCTCCCCACAGTTCCCTCCTGTAAGAAATATACATCTTTTGCTCAGTTAGTTCCATATCAAAGCTGGGAAGCACATTTTGATATCTGACTCATGATTCAATGAAGAACAGAAAGCAGCCAAGGGGACATTATCCTGGAGTGAGACTCCCTCAGGAAGCCAACTCCTGCCACATAGTCCTCTTCCTGGGGCATGTGTGGTACTTGCCAAGCATGGCCAAAGAGCAAGGCTGAGGTCTCTGCTGGAACCAGGACAAGACAACCACTTTCTGATGGAATGGCTTTAAGAACCCACTAAAATCTCCTGCATTTGGGGGGAGCCATGTAACCAAGAGACAGTGGAGGGTAGAATGGCTTTAAAGCACATAGTAATAAGATCTGGCAATGAACTATGCATCCTAGAGAAATCAAAGCTAAGTGCTAGATGAAGAGAAAGGGAAAATAAAAACCATGGATTGTCCAAAAGCCATCCTCAGTGATTTTCTTACCCAGTGAAGGGAATTAAAAGGCTTCTAACCCCACATTTGCTGCCACTGTATTCACATAGAGGAAGCACAGCATTTTCATTTGTGTTGGTCTGATTTTAGTAACACTGAAGAGCTTTCAGGGAGTTGTGACTTGCTTCTCGCTTCAATCTGCCAGCCTCATTCCACAGCACACCTTTAAGAAAACCCTACTCCTTTCAGGAAGAGAATAAAGAAACCTGAGGAATTCACATACATCTTTTTCTAGGTGCAAACAATAGCATGTGATCGATACCATGCTGAGTCTCCTTTAAAGATTTACTCAGTGGATTGGGTGACAACTAACACGGAACAAAATGAGAAGCCAACTTCAACCTGGTCTGCATTAACTGTGTTCTGTCCTGGGAAGGTGCAGTATTTACAGGGTCAACACATCAACTTGGACTTGGAAGTCATCTCCCAGAGATGCCCAGAGAGGAACAGCAATAAATGTAATCAGCCCTCACAAACATTTACTTTCTAGAACCCTGTGTATGCTCTGAAGTGGCCTTTCCATGCTGCTTTGCCTGGAATTGAGAGCTTTGCTTCCTGTTTATTAATCATGGGGTTGGAGCTGTTTTTTTTAATTAACTTCACTTAGATCATGCAACCACCCACTGACTCAGACCTAACATCTCACGTTATAGATGAGAAAACTGAAGTTCACTGAGGTTAGGTGACTTGCTGCAGATCAGCAGGCTAATCAAGTTGAGAACAGAATGCGGTTCTCTAGACATGGAATCTAGTGCTTGCTCTGCTACTGCGCTTCTGGGTCTCTAGCCAAACACAGCATTCAAAAAAGAGGCTGTCAACAACGGGCAGCGAAAGACGCCAGTAATCCTGGCAACTTGAGTTGAAAGCTGCTCTTGAGAAAGATTTGGGAACTCTGGACATGGGGTGTTATTGTGACTGAGATTACCGAAAGATTCCCAAACCAGAGCTGGAGGTGTCCGGTGACCATGTGCTACTGAGGTTGTGCTGTCCTTCAACCTGTAACCTGAAGGCAGCTCCAGGGAGGAATGTAAAGCTCTCCTCTGTTTCTTGGGATTACACACACTCGGCTGGGTTGGTTTGGGTTTGTGTGGCCTGCACAGAGGTTAATCGTAGATCGTTTACGTAAACTATATATAGATTCAGAAAACCAAGGGAAAGCACTTAGAAGACAATTATCCATGTGCTGTAATAAGAAGTAAACAAATTGACCCCACATTATGTTCTTGTAAGATACAAGAAGGAGGATTGTAATTTTTAAAAAAGTCAACTTCCAGTTTCTTCTTCTTCTCTCTTCTTCTCTCCTTCCCTCCGACTTCCTGTTATGTCAAGAAGTGATCCAATGTCAACTCTTACAGACAGAGGAGAGAAGAAAAGGAAAGTAAGAGGAAGAAAAGAAAAACACAAAAACCAAAGCAGAAACCACATCTAAAGTTTCAAAACTCTGAAAAGGTCCTCAGATTTAATGTGTTGCTCTTAATAAACTCATTTTCATATAAGCACAGACTTTCTTATTTGACCCAGGGAAGAAAAAGCAAAAAGATTCCCCAGTCAGGCTGAGGGCCAAGGGGGTCAGAAGAGAGCCAAGAATGAAAATTCCAGTCGACTTAGTTGCTCCACACAGGGAACTGTGCCCTTTCCTCCTAATTAGCTAGCCAAACACCATTACATTTCACAACACCTAAGATCAGTATCCGATCTCCTTTCCTTCAATTCTTTCCAAGCAAAATCAGTTGCTAGGAAAGAACAAACCTGGGAATTTGGGAATCTTCTGCTCTTTCCCTAGTAAGAACACACTTAGTAAAACCAAACAAAAAACAAATTCCATTCCTTAAAAGACACGTACTTCCTAACAACGTCTCCTCCCTGATAAGCTATCCAGGCTAACGAGGCTTCTCGAGTCAGCGTCCCTGGGCACAGGTCTTAAAACTGCCTCACTTCCATGGTCAGATGGCCAAGGAAGAAAGGGGCAGAGGGAGAAGGAAGAGGTCAAGGGGCAAGGACATTCTTTGGAAACTTGGCCTTCATCATGACCTCTCCCTTTCACAGGAAACATATAAGAACATATAATACTTACAGTGCTTGGTTATTTAAGCTGAAAATGCAAGTATACATGTCTAAAAGAAAAATTCCTTCTGAACAGTAATTTCTCATTTTCAATCACATACTTTCTTTCATTTGCAAGAATACTTTCATTTGCACACTCAAAATATGAAAATTAACAGAATCATAATGTGAAAACAAACATAAGTAATATCAATATGTTACAGACAGCACCTGAGTTGATTGCACAGGTCAGAACAATCAAATTCAAGGCCATCAGACAGAGCCATGAGGAAGTGCAGCCTATCCCCATTTCTTCTATTTACCAGCCCAAACAACCAAGTGTTTCCACCAAAGGATGTAAGAATGGGGCAGAAAATCTCTCTGGCAGTACTAGAAGTGCATTTTCACCCATCCTAAGAGTCACTGTTAACTGTCTCAGACAATCATCTGGAGTCCTCCAGGCCAGCCAAGTGCCTATCCTAAAAGAAATGGACAGAATGTAGAACCTTCCATCCTCGTTCCAGGCATGGACATGTTACCCCTCGTGAGAAAATTAGATCCTCCTATTTTTTTATGGCCAGTGGTTCTCCAGCTCTAGTTGCCTCTCTTCAGCCACAGCAGCTCTAAAAAAGATGTGCACAAACAGGAAAGATATAAGGGTCTCACAGAAAAGGGCCTCAAATCAGTAAAGAGAGAAAATTACAAATGCCCACAGCCCCCTGAAGAAAACAGGTGCCAACACCCTCTCATGTGGGGACCACTGCCTCCTGAACTTGGAGGGAGGTTTTCTCAACCTCATCTTGAACATAGATACTATCTGTTAAGATCACATGAACTTTTCAAGTTCAAATCATCCTGTCTCAATGAGAGCAAGATTTGGGAATCCAAGGGAAACGCAAGTCCCTTAAAACTCCAGAACAGGCCAGGTAGAGAGGTGCACAACTGAATCCAGCTACTCTGGAGGCTGAGACAGAAGGATCACTTGAGCCTAAGAGCTGCAGGTCAGCCTGGACAATCTAGCAAGACCCACTCAGAAAACAAAACAAAACAAAACAAAACAAAAAATGAGAGCAAAACAAAAACAACACAAAACCCCCCCCCCCGCCAGAACAAACGATAACTCCTCCTGAGTGGTTTTGATGCATGTCTTAACACTGAGTTATTATATGCTTACTGCTCCTACAGATGCAGTTGCCAATTGTGTATAAAATTTTCTACAATTGCTTGTGCTGCTTGGAACTATTAGCAACAGAAACAGCAGGAAAGTACAGGAGAGATGGTGAGATCCATTAATGGCAGCCACTGCATGAACACTGAGCTGTTCGAGTTCATTGAGTTGTAAGTTATATTTACTGAAAAAGCCCAGCATATACGGTTACAAACTTCTGCTCAGACCACTGCTTGCAAGCCATTCCATCGAGGTCATAGCATCTCACTCATGCACTCGCCCACCCGATACTACTGAGCCCCTAGCACACCTCTGGCTGGGGATACTACAGCCCTAAGATAGACTTTTCAATGATGCACCAGAGAAATACCATGGCCATTGGTTGGGGAAACAAGTCAATTGCTCGTGCTGATGTGCTTCACTGATCTGAGAGACTCTGAGATGCCTGTAGAGGGAAGGGAGGTCTCAGGTCCTAAGAAATTATTTTGGTATATGACCGTTACTTGGTGGCATTCCTGCCCATCACCTAAATACAAAAACAATAAAACCAAAACCACAGAGAGATCATTAAACTAGTCCAATCAACTAGGATTCCTCAAGTTCAGCACCTGTAACATTTTTGACTGCCAGATAACTGGGTTGCTGTGGGGGGCTGTCCTGTGCACTGTGGGCTCTTTGGCAACATCCCTGGCTTTTGCAAGAAAGCCCTCCCCCGCCCCCAGGTAGGATCAACAAAAATGTCTCTGGACATTGTCAAGTGTCCCCTAAGGGACAAAAACAGCCTCCAACTGAGAAATATATAAAATTACTCATTAAGATAGATGACCACCAACATCTGTTCAACTTAGGATTCTGTAATATTAAAAAAGACAGTAAGTGGGAAGTAAGGATGTATGGTCCCCTTCAAATAAAACTTCCAAATTATCCCGGCATCAGCCCTGAAGAATTAAATGATTCACTGATCCTCCCACATACACATGCTTTTACCCTCTATTTTATGATGCGAAGCCCAATATGGAAACATCCCTTTGATTATCACACCGCTATACATTATGAAAAGAATCACACGTGGTTCCATTTCTGCTAAAAAATTTTCCTTCTCCCAAACTACTGGTAATGAGGACAAGGAATGGCGCTTCGTTCCTGATTCAGGCGAGAATGATTAATTACCTCCGTGGAACAGCAATGCAGCAGCTGTGTCTGCCAAGTGTCCCAGGAACCCATAATTAACCCAGAGGTCTTCCAGGGGGACTCAGACTAGAAACCAAAGGAATATAATTAAATCCCTTGCAGTTTTTAAAGGTGCTCAAGTCCTAGATTCTTAACCAAATTCCATCTTTGCCTTGAGCCACCTGAGCTCCCATGTTGTCCAAGATCTTCCAAATAATGTGGGTTTGTAATACTCAAAATGGATGCCAACTAAAAAACCACAAGCAGCAGCAATAACAAAGCAAGTGCAGAAGAGTATTATAGGTTGCTTTCACTTGTGAAAAGAACAAGACACGAATGTGCTTAAATAGAGGGAACATTTCTGGAAGGAACATTAAGACACTGTTGATAATGGCTTCCCTTAGGAGCATGCTTGAGGCATACTTACTGGTTCACCTCCTTGTGCTGTCTGATTTTTGTTCATGTTCGTATGTTATTACCACAATAGTGGTCAACATCATGGGAAGACTGGCAAAGAACGGCCTGGGTGATGATGGACAGAGGGGAAGATAATGAGAAACTAATGGATTAAAAACAGGACCATTGGTATCCTTTCTTTAAATGATAAAATTTATGTTGTCAGTAGTTTTGGAGTCTGAGAATTAAGTATCTAGGCATTCTCCATAAAATGGGAAACACACGTTTTAATGCCTAATGTTTTCAAGATACTGAAACTAAGCAATTTACATAAACAATCTCAAAAAGCAAAAGACCACAAAAACCCTGAGAGGTAGGATCTCAGTTCTTATATGAACTAACAGGACCTTGGCCAAGGTCACTTAGTTGATTAAACGGCCACAGTAGTGAGTCTTGAGCTTGATGCCCATTCCTAGCCTCACACCTCACCACCCCACCTTCAGAGCACGAGGTGAGAGCAACTCGTTAAGGCCACTGACTCCTCCCCTTCTTAAACGATAGGAAGAGATTGGTGGCCTTTAATGGGCGGTGGGTACCCAGGCACATTACATACAACTATGGCTATTGTGTGGTTACAAGGGCATCCATCCCCGTGTCCAGGTTTCTGTGTCAGAGGCCAATTAGAAGCAGAGACTGACAGATGTGTTTGGACACTCTTGTCATTTGCTGGACTATCCCGGTAGCTTTGCACTGGCTGTTCCAGATGGAGTCTGGGGCTCCCTGCTTTAGCAGCCTGGCGGCCTCTGAACAACCCCATCTCCCCCGTGGTTAAGTATCTCCAGACTCTCCATTCTTTAACCAAACAGGTTTTCTCCTCATGCTTCAGAATAATTATCATCATGAATCCTACAAAATTAAGCCATGAAAAGGTATCTGTGAACCTAAGAAGTCCAATGTCCCTTCCTTAAGAAATATGTTTTCTAGGACTCAGATTGCTCTGGCCAATGAGAAAGTACAGAGATACATCTTTGGGAAGGAATGATTTCTGGCAGCCTTTGAATGATAACCTTTATTCATCCTGAAACATCCTTACTGACCTCTTAACCAAAGTCCTTCCAGAGCTATCAAGGTAAGGAATGAAGCATTCTGATCTAAAGAAGAAAGCAGGAACACTTTAATCTTAAAGAAAAACAAGAACAAAATCTGCTTTCTGCACACGACATAAAATGTTGACCTTCTCATTCGGTGTCTGACCTTGGCTTGCCATGTATCTTTGACCTTCACAATTCCAACTGTGCAAATAAACAAGGATAACTATTGGTGTGTCTCAATGACAGACTTCCTCCCAACAGTGCTTAAAACCAAACCCAATCTGAGACCACCCCCATCAGCCCCTTCTTTGTTCCTTAAGGGTCCTCAGCCCACCTGGTAAATCTAGGTCATACTAAGTATCACAGATAATTCCATAAAAGCCTGTTCAAGGAATCACTGGAAATTGTGCTCAGTTAAGATAAGGAGAATTGCCACCACTGTTTATTATAGATCAAGTAGCTTTTCAAAGTCCATCCTGGTGATGCTACAGGATTAACTGTTTTTTTTCCAAGCACATTACAGGCTTGATGCCATTTGGAACAGGTTCCCTAGTTAACAGTAACCCCCTGACAAGTGAGCTTCACCTCTGGGGAGTGGGCCAGCACAAGGACCTTGAACCCAGGAATAAATACGTTTACAGCTCCTAGGATGGTGGCTGATGGACTCAGCCTGGCCAGCAGGGCTCCACTGAAACACCTCAGTTGAGGAGACTGGTCAATGTGTCCCAGCTCTCCCTAGACCCATCAGTCTAGAAGGTACCCTCCAGCATGATCAAAGGCCCTGATAAACTTAACCCTCAGCAGATCATTTTAAGCCTTATAATCAGAGTTCACTGTCCAGCCACATTTTTTTCCTGATAAAATTCCAGAGATCCAAACTTCTAAATGAACCCATTAGCCTTAATTAAGAAATAAAAATAGTATTTATTTATCCATAGTCTTATCTCATATTTACATACACACACTATTTACATACACACCACAAACACACACACACACACACACACACACACACACACACACATTTAGGGGAAGAATAACATTTGCTTTTCTGGTACTTCTTTTGCCCCAACTTATTCTGCTGACAGGAATCCCAACGATGCCAAGAGGCCTCTCTGAGCAGATGATGCTTTGTCCTTGTCTGGGCAGATGCAGAGCCAGGGGAGCAGCTAGTTGCTGTCACCAGCTGGCCTGAGCAGGCAGGAGGACTCAGCACCCAGATTGCTCTTGCCCTCCTTTTCTCTCTGGCAAAATTCCACCCATGCTCCCAGATCCAGTTCAAGCAGAACTAATGCCACCTCTTCTGTAGTCACAGTGTGATGTGTACATACAACTATAGCACTGGGCACATTGTACGGTAATGGTTGTTTACATGTCTGTCTCACCAGCAGACCAGGGACTCCGTTGGGCTATTATACCTGCAGCGCCCAGCGCTGTGCATAGTCACAGAGCAGCACAACACATCTTGGCTGAATAAAATAAAGGAAGGCCTAGCCTGAGGCAGACTCGCTTATTCAGTTTTTTCTAAGCGCCTGACCAGATTTTGGTAAGGAAGAGAAGTTGACAGATAGAAAGCACAGAAATACGCAGGAGAGGCAGGCTCAGGAGAAGACCAGGGCTGTGGATGCCGGGAGGGACACAATTATAGAGGGACAGGCCCCTGTAGAAAACCTCAGGTTGTCAGAGAGAGGAATCTGTAACTGGGCAAAAGTTGGGAACTTGAGAAATGAAATACAGAGCAGGTGAATTTTAATGGTTGAAACAGGAGTAAATGAAAGGACAGGCTATCACCTGGGGGAGGGGACAGACTGGGGTGGGGCTCTACTGGGGGGCTGAGCCTGGCCAGCACAAAAGGACAGGGCGAAAGGTCAGAGTGCACACTGAACTTTGTACAACCTTGAACAAACACCATCACTCTATCCTTGGCTGGCTCCTGCCCATTCCCTTCTCCACAACCCCCTAGCATGGGGACACCTCTCCTGCTTTCTCAGCCTGTCTGTCGTGCCAACAAAAATTGTGCAGAAAAAAAACTGGCGGCTCGGGCAACTCTGCATTGCCTACATGCTGCGACACCAGAGGGTCCTCTGACAAGCGCTGTTCATCGTTGGTGAACTCTTCTGTACCTCCCTGCCGTGTAGGAAACTGACTGACAGCCTGCAGTCTCTGTCTTGTCTGCTAGGAATTCAATTATCTTCCTCCCACCCTGTGGAAAAATCAGTTTGTCTGCATTTACATATTCATCTCAATATTTCTGATCTAGACATGTGTCTTTCTTCCTCCCTCCCTCACTCTCTTCTTGGAATGAAGAGAGTGCTCAACCACTGAGCTACATCCCCAGTCCTTTTTTATTTTTTATTCCGAGATAGGGTCTTCCTACGTCACTCAGGCACCTTGAACTTGCAGTCCTCTGGCCTTGGCCTCTTGACTCGCTGAGACTACAGGCATGCACCTCCATCCCTGCCTGAAATGTGTATTTCAAAATTCTCCTTTGAACTGATTATGACATTTGTATGGTTCTCTCGTAGATTAATGAGTAAAAGCAAACATTAGTATCCTCAGGAGAATTATGACTTTTACCTTTTCCTGAAAACTGCCTGATAGTTGCTACTGCCCCTACTTCAAAATTTTGGTTTTTAAAAAATAGCTTTCTCTTTTTGCATCTGGAAAACTATTGATGATATTTAAGTTGCACCTTCATTATTACTGTGCGACCACAAGAGCCTGTGACAAGAGACTCCGAGTCCTCAGTTCCACCACTTACTAGTTTTATGTCCTTGAGCAAGTTATTTAATTTCCTGGGGCCTCAGTTTCTCCAACTGTTAAACACAACCCCCGTGAGGAGCAAAGAAAAACATACAGATGGTCTCCAGCTTATGATGTTTCAACTTTACAGTGATACATAAGCAATCTGCATTTAGTAGAAATCACACTTTGAATACATGACTAAAATGTGAGATAGTCATAAAATACTATAAGTCTTTGATACTTATATAAAATGAATGAGTACAGAATGAATGAGCTAGGCACAGTGGGCCACGCCTCTAATTTCCACTGTTCAGAAGGCTGAGGCAGGAGGATCACCTGAGCCCAGGATTTCAGGACCTGTCTGGGAAACATAGTGAGACTCACTGACTTCTAAATTTTTTTTAAAAAAAATTAAAAAGAATGAACTGTGTGCTGGAGAGAGAGCTCAGCTGGTAGAGTTCTTGCCTCACAAGCACAAGGCCCTGAGTTCGATCCCCAGTACCACAAAAAAAAAAAAGAATAAACTATAATAATATGTATCAACATGAATTAAGTCAAAAGCATAATGGCAAGCAAAAAAAAAAAAAAAAAAAACAAGGTGTGCATGCTTTTATATAAGGAGTGAAAATACACATCAATGTGTATTACTCACTTACACAGAACGATAGACACTCCAAAGCATGCTAGTGGCAACATTAAGGTCAGGGTATCAATTACCACCTGTAAAAGGAGATTAAAGAGATTCAGGAGGACCATGTGAGAGAATTCGGCTGTATTTGTAACATTTTGTTTCTAAAAAAAATTTGAAGCAAATACGGCAAAACTGTAAAATTCCATATAGCAGGGTGTTTTTTCCTATTTTCTCTATGTTCCAAAAATTTCTTATTTAAAAATGTTTGTGAAATAATGTTCTCTACCTGTGATTAGGAGTCAGTTCATCCATCTACCCATCCATCCATCCATCCATCCACTCAACAATTGCCTATTGAACACATTCAGGCACCTTTCTAGATATGGTGACAGTAGTATTTTCTGTGTGACACCCTTTCAGGCACTGTGCTAATCGCCTTTCATGTTTTCTTTCCTTTAATCCTCATTTGACCCTCAAGCTTTTAGTACCTTATTTTATCAATGAGGAAAACAAGGTTTAGAGAAAGAACTGACAAGGCATCAGAGTGGGCAGGTGGGAAGGCTGTCAGCCCAGGGTGACTCCACCACGCCACTCACTGTCTGCCTCCAGAGGCTTCACTGTACGGATGTCCCCCAAGCTGCCAGGCACACTGGACTTTCCATTCAGCCTGGCTCTGCCGTCCTGTTCTGCAGCTGCCTGCAATGTCAAACTCTGGGGGTGGTGTGGGGGGTTCCAGGAAAATGAACACCTTTTTAAAAAAGATTAAGGGCTTCTGGTCTATCCTGACCGGAGCCAATTTTCTTTGGCATAAGGTCCTCAAAGGAGACCAAATCTGGTAGTAGTTTGTACACTGTGATCCCAAACTGAAATAGAAACTGCTAAATGAGTTTTTAAATCCTTTACTATGAACATCTAGAGCTGCCCTCAGGACATAGGACACAGGAATGGAGTCTGGACATAAATCTAGGGTGTTTCATAAACCCAAATGAGACTGTATAGCATGTCATGGAAAGTAGGGAGTAGCCACCATTTTGATGGAACAGAAGCTTGCTGGGCAATACTCCCTTTTGATAATTTGCCTGTGGCCTACTGTTCAGGTTCATCAGCATAATTATTAGGTAAAACAATTAGTAATTAAAAACTAATTTTCCTTATTCTCTAACCCACTTCATTAGAATATAAGCATCTTGAGAACAGAGGCATTGTTACATCAGTAAACTTTCATTCCATCTAAAAAATCAACCCATTTCAATGGTTTCCCATTCTTCATTCAAAAACAAAAGTTGCTTTACTGTGAGCTATGCTTCTTTTCTAAAATAATATGTATGCAAAGAATTATTCCTTAAAGAAAATGTGAATTATAAATAGCTGGAGTGCTGTTTCCTATACTAAAATACAGAATTCCACCTTGAGAGGAATTGCTGAGTGTGCTGTCTTCTGTCACCATGGCAGCCTGAGTCTTTGGACTTATGACACTGTGGATTATGTAACTGATCCATTAATTACACATTCATAACCAACCCATAGCAATATATGGACCTTAATAGTTGTATTCCAAAATCAACTTTATATCTCTATGCCTGTTACAACTCTCTCATCTACTTTGTTTTTAATACACATACTACTTTGATATAATACACATTGCAGAATTCACCCTTTTAAAGTATCTGATTCAGTAGTTTTTAGTATATTCACAAAGTTGTGCAACTGTCATTACTAATTCCAGAACATTTCCATCACCCCCAAAAGAAACCCTGTATTCATTAGCAATCATTCCCCATCACTCCCTACCTTGCTTTTCAGTCCCTGGCGACTATTAGCCCACTTTCTATTTACTGTTTCTACAGATTTTCCTATTCTAGATATTTCATACAAAATGTGGTTTCTTTCATTAGCAAAGTTTTCAAGGTCCATCCATATTGCAGCACATATCAGTACCTCTTTCTTTTTTATTGATGAGTAACACACCATTGCATGGATACATTACATTTTGTCTACCCAATTATTGCTTTATGAATATCTGAGTTATTCACATTTTGGGCTGTTGTGAATAATGCTGTTATGAAGATTTATGTACAAATTTTTGCACAGATGTGTATGTCTTCAATCCTCTTGGCTACACAGCTTGGAGTAGGACTGCTGAGTCACACTGTCACTCCACATTCGGTTGTTGAGGAACTGCCAAACCATTCTCCAAAGAGGCTGCACCACTTTACAGTCCCACCAGCAATGCCTGAGGGTTCTGATTTCCAGTTGCCTCTCCAACACTTGCTGTTAACTGTCTTTTTCATTTTACCCACCCTACAATGTAAAGTAGTGACTTTTGCTTCTGATCTGCGTTTCCCTGATGACTAATGACACCAAGCATCTTTTCATGCACTTATCGGTCATTTGTGTATCTTCATGGAAGAACGGTCTACTCAAGTTCTTCATATGCTTTTAAATTAGGTTACCTGTAGTTCTGTTTTTGTTTTGTTTTGTTTTTGGTTCAGTTATAAGTTCTTTATATACTCTGAATAATAACGGACACATCTGATATATGATTTGCAAATACCTTCTCCCATTCGGTCAGCTTTATTTTCACTTTCTTGATAATATACTTAGAAGCATAAAAGGTTTTAATTTTGATGAAGTCCATGTCATTTATTTTTCCTTGGTTGCTTGCGATTTGGGCATTGTATCTAATAAATCTTTGCCTAATTCAGGATCATAAATACTCACACCTATGTTTTGTTCTACCTCACTCGTGTTTAATTATGCAACCTTGGTATCTTTTATATGTCATTACAAACTGCCTTGAATTATTGAGAGTAAAAAGCAAAAGAGTGAGACTGGGCTTGTGGCTCAGTGGTAGAGCACTTGCCTAACATGTGTGAGGCACTGGGTTCAATTCTCAGCACCACATCTAAATAATTAAAATAAAGGTCCATTGACAGCTAAAAATTTTTAACAAAAGCAAGAGAGCAATGAGTAAATTTTTTAGAAAGTCAGTCATCAAAAAGGATCACTGTGTTGATTAATATACAGGAATATCTATGATGAACAAAATTTAAACACAAAACTAAAAACTTAAAATTCAGAATATAAAAGTAAAACTTTTGTACTGGTTTGGGCTCCAACTGAATGGCAGGTGATATAAACTCAATTTAATATTTATCCTTTCCAGAATATAAGACTGTGCTCATTTAGTATAAATATAATAATTAAAAAGAGGCTGGAATCATGGATTCTACATCTGGAAAGACAGGATCATATTGTAGAGGGCCATGAGTATAAGGTTATACGGTTTGGACTTTTAAATATTTTTATAGGTACATTATAATTGTACATAATAGTGGGATGTGTTGTTACATTGTCTTACATGCACACAATATAATATAATTGGTCAATTTCATTCTTCAGTACCTTCCCTCTCTCACCCGTCCTCCCACCCCCCATAAACAAAACACAAAGCCATTTAGAAGCATTTTGATCAAGAACTGATATGATCTCAATGGTATTTTAAGGAGATGGGGTGGGATGCCAGGGGTAGTGTGGATTGGGTACTAACAGGTGACAGGACCAGGGTGGGAGAAATGAGAAACAGACCCCAAATAAAGACTAGGAGAAACTGCTACTGGTCTGAATCCTTCAAATGAACTGGCCAGCAATACAAAGCAAGTTAAAAAAAATTGCCCATTAGAACAAAAATATGGTAACCCAACGCTCATGTGGCTTGATCATATGTTATTCAGTCACTATAATGCTGTACCCAAGTGAAAACATGCCCTTTGAAGATCTAAAGTTTAGTCTCTGGAATTAATTTAATCAGCCACACTAAACAATTTAAAAGTCAGCCTTCTTGTAGCATGCTGGGCTGAAGTTATTTATTTATGTTCTGAACTGGAACCTGCTGAGAGAAGCCCTCGGAGATGTCACACCCCATTTTCTTCTGTACCCTAGGAACACAAGCAGTGCCTGGGAAAATGGATTCACACCTTCCAACTCAATCTTCTTTTTGCTCCCAGTAAGGAACAGAGCAGGTATTTCTGCCAAATATCACCCATATCAGAAACAACCCCCTCCGCTGCTGATTTGTTCTGCTAAAATGTTTTCAGCATCTCATCTTTTACATTTTCACCTGTCACTCCCTTTCAGGACTTTGAGCATATCATGGGGGTCTCGCCAGGCTGGTCTGCAACTCCCGGGCTCAGTTGATCCTCTGCCTCAGTCTCTGGAGTGATATGACTACAGGTGTGACTACCACATCTGGCTTAGGACCTTGCGACTTTAATAACTGGATTCAGTAAGTCTAATCCGTCTTTCTGCCTCAGTTCCCTGCCCCTGCCTCTTGCCAACTAATCTAATCCATCCTGTATCTGGTTCCCCATCAAATCTCCCAAAAATACCATTTAGATGATGTCATTCCCTTGCTCTAAAACTTTTTAACTGGTTTCTGTTTCCACAGTCCAAACTCCAACTCACACTCATGGTCTTCCACCGTACCCTCCGAAGGCTCTGTGCCAGCACGCTCGTGGCCTTCCACAGTATGGTCCTAATCCACTATTCCAATTTTCCT
Source organism: Sciurus vulgaris (assembly GCF_902686455.1). NCBI lineage: Eukaryota > Metazoa > Chordata > Mammalia > Rodentia > Sciuridae > Sciurus > Sciurus vulgaris. The sequence continues at coordinate 15,762,731 of NC_136464.1, read as the reverse complement.
GCCAGTGACTCACTCTCTCAAAGTCTCCATTATAATCAAATTGGTCTTCTGCTTCTCCAAACACTTCCTCTGTTCCCCCAGCTGTCACACTCTGTTCCTCCATCCTTCTGCTCTGGAGGGTCCTCCTCACACCCCTGTTTTTCAAATCCTTCCACTACGGAGCCTCACTCAACTGCTGTGGAAGGAGGCCTTCCCTGACCATGGGGCACACATGAGTGTCATGTGCTTGCCCATCCATGGTATGACTTACCATGGCACCAAATCCTTGTTAGAATATTTTATATGGATTACTGAATTTCCAAAAGGGCTAAATCTTCTCTTCCCAACACCTAAGTTTCCTGAGAGTGAGATCTCTTGGATGTCTCTCACCCTGCCTGACATGATGCCTTCCATTTAGCAAAAACCAAGCAAATATCTAATAATTAAGCCAATGTACTTAAAAAATTAAGAAAGCTCTTGCCTGGGATGGTTTTTATGGGCTGACATACTACCTACACTGGTTCCAGAAAGGATTTAAAGTGGTTTGCAAAACCACATGACATGCAACAACTTACCAAGTACAACCCTGGAATTTTTTCCTCTCATGTGAAAAATACAGTTCTAGGTACTTCAACAGTTTACAAAAATGAGACATAATCTTGTATCTCAACCCCAACAGTTTCTAATCAAGAGTATGTTGGCCCAAGCCCCCAAACCTTACTCAGTGGAAATATAGCCTGAAGGGAGGGAGAGGGGTTGTGTTTGGGGTGATACCAAAGGGTCTCAGTCCGAAGAGCATTGATTTCCTGAGGTATCTTTAAGAATCAATCAATAGACATTTTAATTGGGTGAGATGAAATCTCAGGGTAGTTTTGATTTGCATTTCTCTTATTACTAGAGATGTTGAACATTTTTTCATATATCTGTTGATGACTTGTAGATCTTCTTCTGTGAAGTGTCTGCTCATTTCCTTAGCCCATTTGTTGATTGGGTTATTTGTATTCTTGGTGTAAAGTTTTTTGAGTTCTTTATAGATTCTGAAGACTAGTGCTCTATCTGAAGTGTGTGTGGCAAAGATTTTCTCCCACTCTGTAGGCTCTCTTTTCACATTGTTGATTGTTTCCTTTGCTGAGGAAAAGCTTTTTAGTTTGAGCTTATCCCAATTATTGATTCCTGCTTTTATTTCTTGTGCTTTGGGAGTCAGGGAAAAAGGTACAGTCATACATTGCTGTTGGGGCTGCAAATTAGTGCAGTCACTCTGGAAAGCAGTATGGAGATTCCTTAGAAAACTTGGTCTGGAACCACCATTTGACCCAGCCATCTCACTCCTTGACCTATACCCAAAGGACTTAAAATCAGCATACTACAGTGACACAGCTACATCAATGCTTATAACAGTTCAATTCACAATAGCTAGATTGTGGAACCAACCTAGATGCCCTTCAATTGATGAATGGATAAAGAAACTGTGGTATATATACACAATGGAATACTATTCGGTCATAAAGAAGAATAAAATTATGGCATTTGCATGTAAATGGATGGAGTTGAAGAATATCATGCTAAGTGAAGTAAGCCAATCCAAAAAACCAAAGACCAAATGATTTCTCTGATAAGTGGATGATGATACACAATGGGGGGTGGGAGGGAGATAAGAATGGAAGAAGGATGGATTGTATAGAGGAAAATGAGGGATGGGAAGGGGGTGGGGAAAGGAAAAATAATAGAATGAGACAAACATCATTACCCTATGTACATGTATGATTACACAAATGGTGTGACTCTATTTCAAGTATGACCAGAGACATGTTAGTTGTACCCCATTTGTGCACAGTAAATCGAAATAAAAAATAATAAAATAAAAAAGAGTCAATCAAGTACTCTATCTTTCATTTCTTTCAAACACAGATTTTAAAAAAAAAAGTTCCCACTTTTAATATGTTCCAGGGATTTGGGAGCCAACTGGAAATTCCATGGCTCTTTGGCTTACATTAATAAATGTGCTGGTCTTAGAATGAAAAAAGAAAATGCCTTAGTAAACTTCTTATTGCGGTCAAGTCAAAGTTGTATTTGCAAAGCTGTAACAGGAATATAATGGCCAAACGCTAATTACAAGATAGCGGTGTGCCTCCGTCACTAAGAAGGCAGATGGGTAATTGCTAATTTCTATATTGCTCTCAAAATATCTAACTAACTGCCTGTTCTGGTGGGGGACCAGCAGGTCTCCCTGCATTGCCATTTGTGGACCAGTGGGACATCTAGGCTTTCTGGTGAAGTGATGTTTCCATATAACATACCCTCCACAAACAGAGTTGGAATTTCTGCAAAAGGAATTCTTATAGGTGGTAGAGTTTTTCTAGAACCATTTCCATAATCTGAAGTGCCTCCCAGGAACCAGAGGCTCTGGTTTTGAGATCTGCCATTAGCCATCTGTCACCTGTGAAGAATAGCCTGGCCCTGGGATCTGAGATAAAACACGGATACTGCTTGTGCTAAGCAAAGACCTCATAAATAAGAATGTAATAAGTGGGCCATAGTGGCCTAATCCTCACTGCAATTCGGGGTTTTATTGTCAAACCAAACCAAATAAAGACAAAGAATCAGTTGAACGTGTTGGCTTACCGGATTGTATATTAAAAAACAACAATTCTAAGCTGCCATTTCAGTCCCTGCTTAAAAAGCAATAAAACCAATGATAATAACTATTTATAGGTTAAAAATAATAAGGGAGACATTTGTGCTAGGAAAAATATAAAAGATACATCCAGAGACAGCTATCTAAGTACAAACCCAGAGACACACTGAGATTAGCAATATACCTGACGAGGTCTAAAAATATGGAATGTCTTTAAATGTAGTGAACAACAAGTAGATAGAAACATTACTTCACGGCTGTGTGCTTTTAATTCAACTCTGTGCAAGAAAACTTTAAATCAGACCTCTCTAAAATGGTTTCAAAGTACATGTTCCTGAATGTTCCAGCAACTCTGGAAGGAAAAGGACAGCCAAGCATGTTCCAGATCCATCTGTGGGTTACAGCAGTCAGCATTCTCAGGATTTAAAGGGGGACAGAAAGCAGGCCCTGATGAGGCTTTGGGGAGAAGCACTTTTTGAATTCTTCTGAACTCCTGAACTCTAGGCCCTTTTATTGACCTTCAAGACCTGGTTATCTTTAGTGCTTCTCCAAGACGATGGCAGGTCTAATTCCAAATCCCTCCTAACCTGCACCACACCACTCTCCAGGGCCCAAATCCTGACGCCGTAAATGGACCTGTTTGCATCCTTACTCTAACAAAGGAAGATTCTAACCTGGTATGGTCAACAAATACCACTGAAAACCTTTTCAAGAACTTTCATTTCACTCTTCAAGATGATGTACTAAAGAAACTGAAGACAGACTGAGGTCAAAGGCCCAGTGGTAAAGAAATCTCTAAACTTGTTGCCACACAACACAGAGAACACTCGAAGAGATCCGAATGTCTGCCATCTTAAGAGACAGTGGCCAGATAGCAATGGTTTCTCACGGGCATGTTCACACAAATAATGGCTCACCAACTTTTATAAATATCACAATTTTTACTAAAAACTTTCTAAAGTCCACAAACCATATAATGTAAAAGGGTGAATTTTATGGTATGTATCTTTTTTTTTTTTTTTTTTTTTTTTGTGGTGCTAGGGATTGAACCCAGGGCCTTGTGCATGCAAGGCAAGCACTCTATGATATGTATCTTAATAAGAGAAAATTTATGCTTTCTAGAAGGGAGATGGAGAACTTGAGGCATCTGGAGAAGCAAAGCCAGACAGGACAGCCATGGGAAAACTAGAGACGTGGACAACATCCAAAGCCACATTTTATCCTCTCCAATTATTCAATTAAGGAGAGAAAATAATCCCAAAAATTCTTTTACTCTCAAGGCTTAAGAAGGAAAAGAATGTACAGATCCTACCAAACAGAGTTTAAGAGACAGCCCACAGATTTTGGTGACTTCACATGAAAGGACCTGGGTCTTCTCTAGCTCATTTAGCCTCCCAAAGCTGGATTTTATCTTGAAACAGAAAAGAATAAAATGGGGCTGGGGAGATAGCTCAGTTGGTAGAGTGCTCACCTTGCAAGCACAGGCCCTGGGTTCAATTCCCAGCACTGCAAAAACAAAACAAAACAAAAAAACAAAGAAAGAAAAGAATAAAATGATACCTTCAAGAATAAACTGTTACTTGGATGTACAAGAGATGGAAACCACCATGCACAGAGGATACTGCATGGCAGAGGGAAGAGAGACTTGCCATATTTAGAGTGGTCAGCATGAGCAAGGACCTGTTTCTTGAAAGACGGAGAAAGCAATTCCCTTCAAACAATGTGGCATGATCAGAAAGCAGAGGCATATTATTTCTTCCCATATCAAAGAAAATTGTGCCTGCAATCTCCAGAACAGACAGAGAAAGTACAAAGAGGTCCTGTGGGTAGAAACAGATGAAAGGTGATGTGATTGAGTCAACGGAGAATGGAAGAAAGGAGAATCCCTTTGCTCTGGATGCTTTGAACATCCTCCTGAGAGAACCGCAGCTTTCAGTGTTCAGAAAAAGCCTAGAGACAAAGTTTGGCGAGTTTCATTATAATAATATCAGAATGCAAATGTCTAGTTTTGATCATATAAAAAGGAGGGATAGAGCTGGGAGTGAAGAGACTGAGAAGGCTGAGGGACACTCCCAGCTCTTAACTCACACCCTGGAGAGCCACAGTGTCTAGAGTTGACTGGACAAGAAGGTGGGATAGGGTTAAGGGAGGCAGAATCCGTGTGCTGAAGCTGTGTGGTTCATAGCAAGACTTCTGAAGTGACTGAGTGAGGAGACAGCAGTGAGGATGCTGAGGTGTTATCCTCCAGAACAGCAGCAATGCTTAAACGTGGGGCTTCCAGGATGCGGAGCTCTTAGGGCAAGGCACTTCCTTCTCACTCAATACCATTCCGTACTTTTACTCACACCATACGTGCAATGCTTTTACCATAATTTTTTAATTTTTCTGAAACCACAGAATCAAGAAAACAAAATAATTACATAACAAACGAACACACTAAAGACATCTTTGCCATCAAAAACGTGACTCCATTGAATATGACAATTTCCCACTTTAATCCAGATGGTCAAATGCCAACTTGATTGGCATTCAGGCAATGTCAGGTCCTTGCTTCAGTGCTGGAAAATAAACTGAACATAGCCTCACAGGCTTAAGGAAGCTCAACGAGCTCTGCTTGCTGGGACCTGTTCCTATTAGTAAAAATAAAGTAAAAAGAAGAAATAAATGTCCTGGCCTTCAGCACAACAGATGCATCCCTGTCTTTAACTACAACGTGGATAACCAACTCTTAATCACAAACTTGTTAGCACTGATTTTTAGGTGTTAATTTGAATATATAACGTATACTTACCAGAGACAGAGAAAAAATTGCCACCAAAATTATTTAACAGGGTTTCCAGGCTACAAATAAAGTTTATCTTATAATAGATAGTTTAATAAGCATTTGTGTGATTCTTAAATAAGTTTGGCACATATTAATATGCGACTCAAATTTTTAATAATGCCTATTTTGTTAGTAATTAGTAAGAACAGACACTTTAAGCTTTCATTCTCTTATGCTGCATAGATAAAAACAAGAACGACAACAAAAGTGAGCAGCTGGACATTTTGATCAGACGTTTTACCCCTTCCCTACACTCTCTAAGGGAAATTTTTAGTGTTTTGCTGTGGACTGTGTAGAAGTAAGTAATCCTAGGAGACTTTGCCACTTCCCTTGGAAGTCGTTCTTATTCTACCCAAAGGAGTTGGCATTATTAAATCCCAACTCCTACACATCCTCCTAGGGCACGGAAAACTATGGGAAAAGGAATTAACTGCAGCCCCAAATTCACATTTACAGGAAAACGGCCACTATGCCATTAGACATAGTAACTTGGATACTATCAGAAATAGTAATCTGGACCATGTATATAATAGACTAGATATGGTGACTGGGATAGTAACTTGGAGGCAGGCCTTTGAATTGCAAAAGAGCTCTGCATTTCAGGGGTGATCTATAGACTGCAAATCAGGGGAAATGAAGCATTGTGGAAACCACTGAACTTCAGTGGTAGAAAGGGTTCTGACAGGCTGTTCTTGACATGAGTCCTTGGAAGTGATGAACAAGCACTAGATTCAAAAATCAAAAGAACTGCTGATAACCGGGAATGTGTACAACATACATCAGAAAAATAATGAATATCTTTAAGAAGAGAAAGAGAGGGTCATTCCCCTGGCCCTCTTCCTCCCTGCCAAATCAGACGACTCACAAAATGAAGTACAGGTGTTCCTTCTTATTCATGGGGAATATGTTCCAATACTCCCTAAGGACACCTGAAACCACAGAGAGCATCAAATACTATCCCCCAGCACACACATGCATACACACACACACACAGATATAATTTTTAATACATACATACCAATGATAAAGTTTAATGTATAAATTAGGTAGGAGAAGAGATTAACAAGTACATTAATAATAAAATAGAACACTGTACCAATACATTGTAAAAATACACTGTAAAAAAATCATGTGAGCCAGGCGTGGTGGCACATCCCCGTAATCCCAGCGGCTCAGGAGGCTGAGGCAGGAGGACCACGAGTTCAAAGCCAGCCTCAGCAATAGTGAGATGCTAAGCAACTCAGTGAGACCCTGTCTCTATATTAAATACAAAAAAGGGCTGGGAATGGGGCTCAGTGGTCAAGCGCCCCTGAGTTCAATCCCTACATGAATGTGGTTTCTTTCTCATGCTCTCAAAATACCTTTGTGCACTTTTTGCCTTCTCACTTAAAGGAAGCATTTTATGGTTCCTCTTTGACATGTCCAAATTGCCATCATCGATACTCTTGTGTTTTGGGACCATTATTAATGAAAACAAGGGTTACTTGATCACAAGCACTGTGATGCCTTGGCAGCTGATCTGATAACCGAACAGTTACTAAGTGACTAATGGGTAGGTAGCCATAAAGCATGGATATACTGGGCAAAGGAATGATTTACATTCCAGGTGGGATGAAGCAGAGCAAGGTGAGATTTCATTACACTATCCAGAAATGTACAAAAAAAATACAAAAATAAAATGGCTGGGGATGTGGCTCAGTGGTTGAGTGTTCCTGAGCTCAATCCCCAGTACCTCCCCCATCAAAAAGAGATTCTTTTTGTTCCCCACAACTCACAGAGATAATTTTAAGTTAAAATCCAGAAGTGATAAGGGTACCATTACAGTTAGTGGAATTTCAAAATTATAAAACCTTTCAGGAAAAACAGGCAGTAATGTATTTTTAAATGATCATACATTTGGTCACAGAAATACTATACATTCATAAAAAGAATTCTGCAGAGTTTTTAGAGACATGGAGAGTTATTTATAGAAAACCATAACAAAATATAAGTTATAATTGCTATTTTGTTAATCACATAACACTATTCACAACTTATGAACTTTCTATATTTAATACAAACTTTCAGAGTTACAGTTAGGGCAGAGCAAATAGTTCTACCCTTCATTCTCATAGATTTTCTAACTATGGCAGAAAGCTAACTTTGAATCTCAAGCTGATTTCCTTCTGATGAAACAGAAATACTCTAGGATAAACCAAGAAGAACTCTACTTTTAGATCTTGTGTTATAAAATAAAGTCTTCACTAAGAATTCTTTGAAAGCTTCTGAGTATTTTTGATTTCTCTGCTAATTTCACTTTAAATATTATAAAATCAGTTATTTAACTGCAAAATGCTAAAGTATCTCTAATGATTAAATCCCACAAACACACTATGGACATCTGTCCACCATAAAGCCAGGAGAACCAATATGGAAATCAGGATGGAGGATCTTCAAAAGACTAGGCATGGAACCACCCAGTGACCCAAACTTACCACTTCCTGGTATGTATCCTGAAGAATTAAAGTCATCTTACTACAGTGATACATGCGCACCTATGTTTATAGAATCACAGTTCACAATAGCCAAATTATGGAACCAGGCTAGGTGTCCATCAATGGATGAACAGATAAAGAAAATGTGGTATATATACACAAAGGGGTTTTATTCAGTCACAAAGAAGAATAAAATTATGTCATTTGCAGACAAGTGGATGGAACTCAAAAATATTTTGTTAAGTTAAATAAGCCCAATTCTGAAAGTCAAGGGATGGGTAGAACGGCGGGTAGATCTCATGAAAATCAAAGGGAGATCAGTAGAGTAGAGGAAAGGGACTAGGAGGAGGAGGGCCCTGGGGAGGGCAGGGAAACGGGAAGTACTGGGGAATACTGATGGCCATAATATATTGTTACGTTGTGTGTGTGTATAAGTATGTAACCACAAATCCCACCATTATGCACCATAGTAATGTACCAATAACAGTATGGAAAAAAAAGTGAGGAGATACAATTGATCTTAGTGACCCTTCATGGTATTACTTATTTCTAACCATGAACAAGAAAAATTTAGACAAAAATATCATCAACTCCCCCCTTCATACCACCTACTGCCTCAAGTAGAACATTCAGACCAGCAAGTTGAATAAGAAAACAAACATCATCTTGATTCAGTGACTTAATGTCACTGTGCTTTAGTTTCCTCATCTGTCTAATGGGTAAATAATCTTATCCATCTCAAGGACTAATGTGAGGACCAAATTAGCTAAACTGTGTAAGTCTTAGAACATTGCTCAGCATGTGGTATATTAATAAATGTTAGTTTCTTGTAATTACTACCATTATTACTACTATTTTTAAGCTGAATACTTTTAAAATTGTTGTGTGTGAAGATATAAGTGGAGCAACTGGACAAAGCCACTTTGTGGGAATTTTGACTGAAAGTGAGGACTTGGAATAGCTTCTAGTACTAGGAGTTCATACTCCGTTGGTGCCGATGCGGGGAAAGGACCCCAGATGTCATTAGGCTCTAGACAATGTGCCCTGAGTACTTGAATGGGGAAATTCTCAGGGTAAGTGGCTCAATTAGCTATTAGTGGTGGCATGTATTTTAGAACTCAGGAAAATGAAAGGTCAGTGGTAGAACCACTTGTACTTTTTGAAGTTCAAATTGCCAGACTCAGATACACTGCCAAATTTCTTACATAAATTAAATAGAATCATCTTGGATCTTTCTGTGAAATAATTTGCTTTTTAAACTCAATTTTAAATCAGCCCAAGTGGAGGGTAATAATTTTTTTTTTTTAATTTCTTTGTCCTCTCTTTAAGTGCTTTTCTTCTCTAAAGCGCGAGGAGTCCTTGACCCTCTAAATAGCAAATCAGTCCTCTTTCAAGATGTTTCCAGGGAAGTTACTGAGTTAGCCGATAAAATATTTAAAGGCAGAAAACCTTAAAGTCTGCTGAGGATCAGGCCTGTCTGAGTCAGGATGTCAGCTGCAGCTGCCTCCTGTTCCTCTGTCACAGATCCCCATTCGTATGGGCTGACACACAGGACAGAGGGTTGCTGCTGGGACATGACAAGGACGGCTGAGCTTCTCAGCGCTGCCACAAGGGCAAGGCCTAGCCTCCATTTAAAAGGAGGGGCACAAAAAAGAAAAAGCTGTTTTCAGGGTGGACTTTCACAAACTTGAAAAACTGAAACCATAAGTAGGACTTCTCTGGGGACACAAGACAAAGTGAGACAAAAGTTTAGAAAGAAGATGTTCATTTTCTTAGGGCCATCAGGAACACAGCCTCTCTTGGCAACCTGAGTTGGCCTCTTGGGAGACCAAGAGCCATCACCTGCACAGAGAAGTCAAAGTCTCACCATGGGACCACAGCTCTGCCAGTGCTATATCGCAGGCCTCATTGGGGGGCAGGGGGTCACTCCCTAGGGAAGAAAGCAGTGTAAACTTGCAAGAAGCACCTGTGCTTCAGAGTAAGATACCCTGGGTTCAAGTTACAGTTTCAAATCAAAATAAAGTCACGTTTTCCTTCTTTCCCTCTGTCCAGGTGCTCTCGGGATCTGTTTCTTCCTCCTCTGCCCAACCTCTAAACTTTAGAGCAGTTCCTCTGTCACCTGGAGAGAAGGACCAGTTACTGTTTTCATCTCCAATCTATTGCACACCACTACTACTGTAAAATGCAGTAAAAATGAATTACAAAAGCAATAAAATCAGAAGGTATACAAAATACAAGTGATCATTTGTCTTAATTGCTATAGAAACTTCTAATGCTTACTATCCATTTCTGGGTGTGTGTACAATAGCAGGCAGGTGTGGCACAGCACCAAAGTTGTGGGCCACCTCTGAGCAGCATCACACTAGAGAATGTGCCTCCATCATGTGCTCTTTCTAGGTAAAGTCCCAAGCTTTATGCTGACAAATCCCCAATTTAAAGCTTCTGTCTTGCAGGGCCCAGAGGCACATTCCTTTAGTCCCAGTCATCTGGGAAGCAGAGGTGGGAGGAACTCTGTCCAAAACCAAAACCAAACAGCTTCCCCCTGACCCTCCCCTGAGATGGAGCCTGGGGTGGCCAGCTGCCTGCCTGACCTGCTCCTGGATATCAGAGGCATCTCAAATTAGCATATGCAACCAGAAATCTTGATGTTAGTTTGACTCCCAAACCTGCTCTCTCCAGCTCCCTCTCTGCCAGATGACAGAGCCATAGAGCAACAGTGTCCCCTCCCTGCCTTTTGCCCCAGGCCTCCATCTACCCACCAGGAATTTCTATTGGTTCCCCGTCTAAATTATGCAACAACTTTGCTTGCCCTTCCCCTAGAGCCCCACCTCCTCCAGACCCCCATCTGTGATCTTCTGTGTCATGGAAAAAATGTCCCAGTTGCTCTCACTGCTTTCTCTCCTGCCTTCCTATTATCAACCCCACCAAAAATGGCAAAAGTGAAGCTTTAAAATATGAATTGGATCACATCATGCCACTACTTAAACCCTCCTGTGGGTTTTCATTACTATCAGAATAAAATCAAACTGTCAGTAGAGCAGGTAAGACCCTGCCTGGTCTCCACCTACCTCTCATAGTAACTCAAGGGCCACACGGAAACTTGTTCTGTTCCTGGAACATACCAAACCCCCTTCTGCTTCAGGACCTTTGTGACTACTGTTCCCTCTGTCTCATACACACTTCTCAAAGTCTTCAGGTGGCTGCTGCTGTTTCTCATTCAGATCTCAGCTTGCAGGTTCCTTCTCCAGTTTTCCCCAACACTTACAAAGACACCTATCCACACAGTCACCATCTTCCACAGAATCCTGGTGGACTTTCTTCATGGCCCCCATCACTATTTGCTGTTATCTTTTTTGCTTCCTGTTTGCTTATCTGTCTCTTTCTCCAAAAGTTCAGTGTTGCAGTCAACTGTCCTTTAGGGTTTCATCATCTGATCTGGGGATGGTTTTGACTGTACATTCTCGCTCATCTCTACTCCTCCACCCCTTCAGCTCTTACTTAGGCCTATCCTTGTAGCTTCAGAATGATTTCTCCTCAAGTTCCTCCCTAAAGCAAAGCCTCTCCCCTTTCATTGCTGGCTGACTTAAGCTAAATTAGAAAAAAAACCAATTAGGTTAAATTAAGTCACTTCTTTTTTTCCCCACCTTTTTTTATTGGTTTTCCATTTGTACATATTGATGGGATCTGTTGTTACACGTTCATACATGCACATAACATAACAATATAATAAGACCTTTCCATGATGCTGCATTTTGAAATAGGATGTTGGTTAACTTGACCCAATCTTTATCGCTATAACTTCAGGCAATATAGCAAAGTGAATGAAGAAAGGGTATTTTCAAGTTTCAAAATCATGCTCACTGACATAGAACATCAGGTTTCATGACCATTGTTAAAGTAACAACTGCCAGCACTGGTTTCTGAAAAGTTGAAGTCACTGCTTTAATCAGAATCTTGCTTCTTGCCAAATCATCACTTGACTGATAAAAATGGTAATCGCTTAAAATATTAATAACAAGGGAGGAAAAGAACTGCTATTTGTTAAGCACTTTTTATACACCAGACTGTTGACACTGGTTATCTCACTTAATCTGCTTGTTTGCTCCCCTAACTCTGTGGAATAGTTACCACTCTCAGAGTCCTTTTCCAAAAGCGGGGAGACTGAAGATAGGAAGATTTAAGTAAGTATTAAAGTATACACAGCTGGTAAGGTGGCCAGGCAAAAATCTGAATTCAGAAGCCCAAGTTCTTCTCATTTACCCTGCTGCCTTATAACTCTTATACAAAAAGTATCTATTAAGTGACTACTTGTCTCTGCCATACACGATCTGTATGAACTTGGGCAAATTGCTTAACCTGAGACATTCTGCTCCATCTTTAAAATGTGGACAGTATAAATCTCATAGGATTTTGTCAGAATGAAGAATTGTGATGGTTATAAATAGTAATTGCTAATATTGTTTAACTCCATGTCAGGCACTGTCCTAAATCCTTTGTGTTTGAACTCCTGTAATTCTCTCAAAATCTTATGAGGTACTTGCTATTTATGTACCAGAGGATGGGCACAGAGAGGAAAGGACATTCTTCCAGTGTGGCCAGCTGTAAGAGGTGGTAATGGAATTTGAACCCAGCCAGCTACCTTCTAACTGCAAGGTGATTCTACCCCTCATTGCCTAGCACACAATGAGGACTCCAGTAATGGTAGCTGAAACTTTTCCTTTGTAAGTACAAAGAACACAATAAAATGAGTACCTGAAGTTCTATAATACAAGGAAGATTATTACTCAAAATGAGGGACTCCAAAACAGCAGGTCTCCCCAAAGGAGAAAAAGATCCTCATAGCACGTAAGATGAACCGTAAAAAATAGGCATTGCTTTGTCAGAAGTTGATGAAGGAAAATGGAAAGAGCCTTCCAGATGGAAACAGAGTCAAAACCATAGTTGAGTTTGAAAACTTAGCTTGCCTTGAGCAAGTTTTGAAGACAGAAAAGGAAGTGGGTCATACGGCAGTGAAGAGCCTTGAATGCCGAGGTACAGGAGTCTGAAGGCAATTCAAGAAGCCAGGGTAGGGTGGAGGAGTCATGGAAAGTTCTGACAATCAAGGACAAACTGAAGAAAATTAATGAATTTAGAAGTTGTAGCTGTTGTGTGCACCTGACTGTTCCACTCAATGAGTATTCATGTCCAATGAATTCATTTTTACCCTTATTTTGTTCACTTTCAAAAATTAAAACTTTCTGATATGTATCACAAGAGGCCTTGAATGCTACTGTACAGGAATCAAAACAAAAGCCAAGCAAAAGAAAAATTCAGGGCAATGGTGAGTCCTAGAAGCTTTTTTATATAGGGAAGCCACCTAGTCAAGCTGTAGAAAATTAATTTGACAGTAATATATGGAAAGGACCAGAGAGGGAAGAGATGGATATATTGATAATAGTTGTCCATACATACAAATGACCCCATCTACCACTTTAATTGCTTTCTGTATGGATTCTCAAAATTTAGGAAATGCATTATGTATAATTACTTAAAAGTTATTGAGAACCATGGTATGGTTACACTTGAACTGCTAAACTACCAAAAAGATGTGGTGCGGGGGGAGTAAATGTGGATTCTTCTACTTGAATAATTCTCATTTTCATGGGATCATGAACTAGCTTGAGCGAAGTGGGCTATTTTATTATGTTTCAGTTCTGAAAAAGCAGACATACTGGGAAACAGGCATGAAATTAGATACCATCTCTGGTTGGCCAGTTTACAACATACCATATACACATAAGTGCAGTTCGATTCTGCAATTATGCTTTTACTATCAGATATTCAGAGACAGATACAAAAACAACGATGAAAACATTTATCAGTGCCTGTTTTAATAGCCCCAGGCCTTTGGAAGTCTTGTCTGTTATGTATGTCCCTCTGTGCTATATTTGGTGTGGATGCATGTCCAATAAATTCATCTCTTCCCTCCCATTTTGCCCGCTTTAAAAAAAAAAAAAGAAAGAAAACATCCTGGTTCATGTCGCAAAAGACCAAGCAAGGACAGCAGCTGAGATTTTCTTGACAGCAGGCACAGCTGCACGTAATCTCCATCCCAGGGGAGTTCTGTCTGGCTCAAATAATATGCTAGAATTCAGAACGCCTAATAATTTAATCGATATACCACTCTAAAATTCAGGGGAATACTGAAAATCTAATGATATATCACCAGATCTTGGTTTCTAAACTTGGTCACACCCTCTGCAGGGTGGTTATCTCATTTCACAGCTTTCCTCTCTGAAACCAGAGAAGGAAGGGGTTTGCCTTCCTCTGGTAGTTATTCTTCTAGACTGTATCAGGTGTTATATGCCTAACATGAGGCAATCATTGCCCATTGCAGGTTGGCTGCATTTGCTTCTTTCTTATCTCAACAATGTGAGTGACCCTTGGTTCAGGATATACTCTTTGTTTGCTAGCTACAAAATCTAACAAAGCTAGGTTTTATTCATATAGTTATTCACAAATTAAAACAATGAGCACCATACACACACACACACACACACACACACACACACACACACACAGTAAAACCCAAAGATGACCAACACTGTATAAATAAGCAAGCCCACGGCTGTAGGTCAGGGGTCCTTGCATTTTCTTTAAAGGCATATTCTGTTCAGGTCAAGTGAGCTGAGTGGGTTCATCTACTTACCACTCTTCCATGGGTCCATCTCACTCAGAGTAAGAGCCAAAGTCCTGGGTTCACAAGGCAGCACAGGACTGGCCACCTATCCCCACCATCTCCCTGACCTCCCTTCCGACTTGCCTCACTGAGCCTTAACCACTCCAAGTGCACTGGCTCAGAGCCTTTGTATTGCTGTCCACTCCTCTGGAATGTTCTCAGCCCAGGTACTCCCATGGCCCGCTTGCTCTCTTTCTCCTCTTTGTTTAACAGTCATCTTCTCATGGAAAAAAGATCACCTGCATCCCAGACTCTCCATCCCCTGTCCTGCTTCATTTTCTCCCAAGCACCTACCAGCTGATGTGCTCTCTTTTACATACTTACATTTCCTAAATGTAACTTTTACACAAATAAAATAGCATAATTCAAAAGTTAAGCGCCCATAAACCTCTATGGGAAACAACTTTTTTTAATGCTTTATGTAACTACTGCTCCCAAGGGAAGAGGTGCT
The DNA here is from genome assembly GCF_902686455.1 of Sciurus vulgaris. Taxonomy (NCBI): domain Eukaryota; kingdom Metazoa; phylum Chordata; class Mammalia; order Rodentia; family Sciuridae; genus Sciurus; species Sciurus vulgaris. The sequence continues at coordinate 15,747,650 of NC_136464.1, read as the reverse complement.
TCCTAAGTGCCTATGGAATCAATGTACTAGGTGCCAGGCAGACAGAGGTGACTGAGACACAGTTCCTACGATTGAGATGGTAACAGTATCCATGGGCATTGCTCCCCAAAATAAAGTCAAACCTGTCAACTTATCTCCACGAGGATCTTCATCAGTCTGGTGATGTGCTGAATCACTACAAGCCTTTTTTAGAGAAATACTCCCCATAATAAATGCATGCATATGAATAAGCCTGTTTAGCCAGGGCACAAAACCCAAAGAAAGACTGGGAAATGGATTTGAAAAAGGTTGCTAGGAAAGCCAGAATTTTTTGTTAATATTCTCAACAAACCTAAAGTGACTGGTTACATCCCTTCTGCACAGCTGTATTTGTCAGTGTCCCTGACCTGCAAAAGCATTCTTCTGAATGCTGAAAGTATATTACATTTGACAATTTCCTATAAAACATCTTTTCCCCAGTATTCTACAAAGGAAATATATTTCTGCTGTGCCATCCCTTTTTTATGACCAAGTCAAACAATGAGATAGTAAAAATAATTTTTTTGAAAAAATATCCTTGCAGGCATTAGAGTCATAGTTTGATAGATTTCATTTAATATCTCAATATCAATTTCATAAAATATTTTCTCCTACAATGAATAATACAAAAGTAGAGATCATTGTGTTTATTTTAAAGACAGCCAATACGGGCACAAGAAAGAGACTTTTCTCCTGACTTCCCTATTAGTAATTCCTGTCCTGAAATGAGTATGATGTGCTATAATCTGACTAACATAACACTAAAGACAGAAGTGCCTGGTAGAGAATCTGCCTTACTATCACTTGTATCAAAAGAAGAGAAAGGAAAACATTGTTATTGATGCTTTCCTGCAAAATCAAAGAACTGTAAGGCAAACTGCTGAGTGAACCCAGGTAGGTATCCTCATTCCCCAGATCTGCATTTCCTCTTTGACAAATAAATACTTGTTTCTGTTTGTTTTCAAACCAGAAATAGCAGCAAGAGAAAAAGGGATAAAACAAAGAAGATCTTGACATTTTCCTAGTCCTTTTACTCCATATTTTTTTCAAAATGGCATTTAAGAATCCTTTTATGAGTTTCATGCTAGTCTTATATTAAGCCTTATATAAGTCAATGCTTCTAAATAAATCCATCCAATTAACTTAATGAACATCATGACATTTTCCAAGAGCAAATCAGCTCTCTGTTAGTTCTATGTTTGGGCTCCTTGATGGGAATGTTATAAGCATCATTAACAATGGTAGACAACAAACAAGTCAAGTGCGGGGGAAGAGTTGAAGGACACTAATTACAAGTGCTCTCTTTCACAAACAGATTTTCATTTTTCGTTGGCTTGAGAATACCAAACCATCTCAGGCTGCAAGGAAATGTCATCAGCTCTCCGAGGAAGCCAGACATGTATTTAATCACATTGTGCAAAGACAAAAGTGATAAATGACCCAAAATGTTAGTGCCATGGCTTGGACCACCAGTTAACACCTTCCCCAACCCTTTGACCCCATGACATTCCACAAGATGCTGCCAGTCTCTGCTCCCGCCTGTGGAAATTCCAGCCAAGACGAAGTATTACGGGAATTTACTCAAACTGAAATTGAGTCATCTGATCTGGAAACTCATTTTCAGTTTCAGGACTTGGTAACACAAGAGCCTTCCAAGATTATCTAGGGAATAGATGAAAATAAGGACGAGGTAATGGGGTCCAAAAGGGGATCTTCTGTAGGGTGTGCACATGATCCCACAGCTAGAGGAGAAGCACTCGGGCTAAAGCTCAGGTCTCCTAACTTCTTGTCCAGCTTTTCCAGAATGCCCTGCTTCCTGCGGAGCAGCTGCCATTTGCATTATGGTTAAATAGGGACTCTTAAATTCAACCTCTAAACAAATTAATTTTCAAGTTTCATTTTTTAACTGAGGATAACATATAAGTCCTTAGAAAATATATCAGAATCAGCAGCTTCTGTGATTGTCTTGACCTAAAAGCAATGAATTTTCTGCTGTCAGTCATTCAGGAAAAATTATTACTCTATCAAGTAATAAGGCTGATTTTAGATGAAGTGAAGGGGAAATAAATACTCTTTATTCCCTGGGGTAGAAGTGGTCTGTCCCTTGGTATAAATGAAAGGAACACCTATAACATTTTACAGTAAGGAAGAAATAAGCTGCTCCCAGCAAGGCAGAAACTATATGTGTGGTCAAAGCAGGAAGCAGAAGCGCAGGAAGCAAACCCAGGGCAAGTTGATCACGGAGGGTGTTTAAGGAAAGGTCTGGACTCTGCTGTCTTTCCATTATCTCTGAGGCATCAGGTGAAAGTTATGGAATGATATGTATGGCTATGCTTTAAAAATTCCAAGGTATATGCACAAAGATATACTATATAGCACTGTTTGTAAAAACAATAAGAAAAGTATCCATTAATAAGAGACTATTAAATCAGTTATGGTGCAATCCTATGATTGACCACTACACAGTCTTTTTAAATGAACTATACTGGCATGAACTATTGTAGAAAGATCTCAAGATATATATTTAAAAGGCAAAATAGTGTTTTTTTTCATACCACGTTTTTTAATTGGTGTGTTACACACACACACACAGTTGTACATAATGATGGGATTTGTTGTTACATACTCATGCATGCACAAATTATAACAATATAATTTGACCAGTGTTACTCCCCAGTACTTCCCCCCACCTCTTCCTACCCTGTCCCCTTTCCTATACTGATCTCTCTTTGATTTTTATGGGATCCCAGTATACCCCCACTTTTCTTTTCCTTTTCCCTTTCGAGCTTCCACATATGAGAAAAATAATATAAAAACCCTTGGCCTTCTGAGTTTGGCTCATTTCACTTAACATAATGTTCTCAAGTTCCATCCATTTATCTGCAAATGATATAATTTTATTCTTCTTTATGGCTGAATAAAGTTCCATTGTGTATATAAGCCACATTTTCTTTATGCATTCAATCCATATAGAGTTGGACACCCGGGTTGGTTCCAGAGTTTGGCTGTAGAGAATTGTGCTGCTATAAACATGGGAATGCATGAATCAAAAATAGTGGGGCTTTTTTAAGTACACAGCTAGTTCCATAGGCAGATAAATGAATCTATTTTAGTGTCCTTGTATATACATAACATTTCTCTAGAAGGGACCCTGGCTTCACAGAATTAGCCTATACAAAGACAGAGCCACCTAAACATCTCTCTGCAGTTCAGTGTGCTAATTGCTAAGATGAAAAGTCTTGGGGGTGGAGGGGTGAGGGAAGAAGTATAGCTCTCAGAGGAAGAACAGAGTTATAGGCCAAGTTCAAAGCTAGCAGAGAAATCAGGCAGAAAGAGTACCTCCAGTACAAGGGCCTGATTTATTCAAAGGGATTCAGAGAACAGGGCAGGCTAATCTCCAAGAATGTTAATAGAATGCTCACTTAAATCAAATGTTCTGAACACCAGCACATAAATATCCTTATTTTAGTGTTTATCACTGTAGACAGCTTTGCAATGAAAGGAGAAAATGTTGAGATAAATGAGTTAATTAAACCCGCCAGGTCCAGCCCAGTCCCAAGTGCTTCTTTGTCCTTCTTTCCAAAAGTCCTTCCCAGGAGAAATGCACTCACTGCCTCTGCTTTTTCCTCTGGTAAAGCTGTGGCCGTGTCACAGGGACAGCCCATGTTAACGGAAAGGAAATGACTGGTCACCCAGAACTAGGTGGCATTTCTACAATTGTCCAGAGAAGTGATGATACAGTCTCCAGCCAGCCCTTCTGAAGGGGTGTAAGTGTTCTGGAAGGTAGGAAAGGGTAGGAATGACCAAGGCCCTCCCATTCCAGATATCCATCTTGAGTCTGCTATAAACACTTTGAGGCAAACACTAACTCTCGGTCATTCCTGTACCCATTTGGTATTAAAATCTCTCCGTACATTCTTGCAGAAAGGGTGAGCAGACAGCGTCCTCGGTACTTGTCTGCTCTGTGCAGAGAGGAAAACTTCAATGAGGTCTTCAGGTGGGCCACGACACTCTAAAACTGTTCAAGCAATCCCACAGCTTTCAAAAGACCCTTAGTAGGATCCCAACCTGTCTCATCTCTGCCCTGTTGTGTGCTGCCTGAACTTTTCTGATGGAGGTGACCCCCCTCAAGCCAGCCATGCTGGGGCCTGAGAATTACAAGCCAGAATGCAAGGTGTGGCATTTTAACCACAGAGAAGTCTTTTATTTGCATGTAGATAAATGTGTCTATCTTTTCTTTTGTGACTTTTGGGCTTTGTGTCCTATTTAGCACATCAGAAGGCTGCTGGGTTATAAATTCACCCATATTTTCTTCTAGCACTTCGTGTGTGTGTGTGTGTGTGTGTGTGTGTGTGTGTGTGTGGCTAGAGATCAAACCCAGGGCCTCACACATGCTAAGCACACATTCTATCACTGAGATACTCTTCCAAACCATTAGGACTTCTATTGTTTCATTTATTTGATACTTATGGATAAGAATAAGAGTCAAATATAGTTTTTCAAACTAGCCATTTGTCCCAACATCATTTACTGGATAATCTCTCTTCACACTGATTTTGAAATGCCACCTTTATATTAAAAAAAGACACATAAATTCGCTCACTATGATTTCATTCTTTCTACTACTCTAATTTTTCTCCAACACTGAACTATTTATTGTGCTGTCATAGATGTTTTACTCTCTGGTAAGACTTAATCTCCCATAATTACACTTTATTTTTTTAGAATTTTAAACATTTTATTTTGCAAAAGGAGTAACAGTATCATTTTGCCATGTCCCTAAAAAAAGATCTTGGCATTTTAACCAGAATTTCATTTCTTTTATGGAACGATTTAGGGAAAAAGAACATTTTTACAATATTGTGTCTTGCTATCCAACAGCACACTTTTTCTCTCCAATAACTTAAATCTTCCTCATATTGTTCCTATATGTTACATTTAACTTCAAATGTTTTATTCTTTATATTCAATATGTTTAGTTACCATTTTAAAAGTCCTAAAAACATACTGTTTCCTGTGCCTGGAATACTTTTCTGACACTTTTCTATTTGGCACATTTCTCTCATTCTTCAAGGTTCCATTCAAATATCACTGGTTCTATCCAGTGTTCCTTTGCCCCATATTCAATCTGGATGGACATGTGTCCTTCCTCTGTCTTCTTACAACATGTGACATGCAACACCCTCATGCTGCTGGCCACACGGTACTGCAGCTTGGGTTTGTTCCCCCACACCTGGTTCCCAACAAGCACCCAGTGATTACAATGAAGAACTGAACCCCAAAGTTGTAGAACACACTTCTTCATGTTTTAGCAGTGTTTTTACAGAGCTGATAATAATAATGTCAATAAATGGTAGAATTTGGAATGATGTGATAATGACTTTTTTTAAACCCAAAATATATTTTAAAAATGCAGAAAAGTATCCCATAATGAGAAATCATAAATAATTAAGAAAAGAAAACCAGATGTACCCTTTTCCTGGCCTGAATTTCAGTTTGGCGTAGAGGCAGCATTGTGGTAGAGAACATGTTCTGGTATCAACAAGACCTGAAAGGAAATTTCAGATCCAACAATGTATCAGCTATTGATGACCTCCGGCAGGCTCTTCACTTCTCTATGCTTTGTTTTATATATCTATAAAATAGGCTATTAATAAATAGCCTCATAATAGGCTACAAGATACATCAAACTTATATGTCCAAAATGCTTGCTTCCTCCCCACCAAACCCTCTTCTACACTCTTCCCCATCCCAGGAAATGACATGCTATCTTCCCAGTTGCTGGAAAAATAGGAGGTGTCCAAGATTCCCCTCTTCCTTTTACTCCATGCTTCCAAGGCCTATGAGCAATTTCTTAACATATTTCCAGAGTCCAGTGTCTTCTCCCCAGATGGCTCTCCTACCATCTGGTCCAAACCACAGATTCCCTTCTCGCCATCTCCACGATGGCTTCCTAACTGATCTTCTTACTGCCACTCTTGCCCCTGATGGCTACCCTCCAAGTTGCTGACTGAGCAGTAGTTTAAAACTTCATCAAATCATGTCCCAACTCTGCTCAGAACTTTCCAAGGGTTTCCTATTGCAGGAGAGACCACCCTGACACCCTCTGTTACCCCAAATCTCTCTGACCTCTCCATGCCTCTCCACCTGACTTCTCCCATCCAGCCACACTGGGCCTGGATCAAGCAAGCAGGACAGACTCCAGGCCTTGGCGTTGTTTGTCTTGCTTTCCTGGATCTCTGCAGGACTCCTTCACACCTTCAGGTGTCTGCCCAAATGTCACTGCAAGCCCTCCATCATCAGCCACCTTCCGCCCTCTCATCTCTCCAACGCTCTCCTCTCCATTCTGCTCCTCTTCTTTATTTTCTTCATAGTACTGTCTTCTTCACACTGCCCATCATATGCTTATTTGGCAAGTGGTTGTCTCCCCTCAACACTTAAGAGCACTTAGTAGGTGTTCAGCAAACACATAGTGAATTACTAGACAAATGAATACATTCTTTCTAACTACAATTCTACAATTTATATAAAGCACCTAACCATAGAATAAATTCTCCTAAAATAAACCAGCTAAAGAACCAGTAAGAAAACTAACCCTTCACTATGCCCATGCACGTTACCCAAATGCTTCAATGATTCAAAATAAAGATTCCCTTGTCTTACACACAACAATAAGAACAAAAACATCCCCCTGGAATCCATTAGAGATTGCCAACCTGAATCTCTTTTCCACATTTGTATGTGTGTGTTGTTTGGTTGTTGCTGGGTTTGTTTGTTTGTTTGTTTGTTTTTAACTTTAAAAAAAAATTATGGCTTCCCCTCCTTTCCCTAGACTCTGGGACTCCTCTCCTTCTGTTCATTCCTATTTGGAGCTGAAAGCCAGAAATAGCTGTTTACCTCATTGTCCTCATTTCCCTTCATTGTTGCCATCCAGTTCTCTGGTGGCTTCCCTGTTGTGGATGTTTTTAAATGAATTCCCAATAAGTTGAGAAAGAAAAGCACCCATTGAGACCTTGGACACAGCCTAAAGTAAAAAAAGTAATAATATACTGTAGGGCAATTTCTTTAGGAAAAACTTTCTAAAAATTGACCCTAATGCAGTTATATGCCTACCATCAAATATTACTCTAATAAATAATAATGCTGAAGATCTAGAGAAAGAACATGCTGTACAGAATAAAGGACTGATTTCTTTTAATTTATTGAACATGTGAATAACAATAATTATGCATGCAGAGTTCTTCCTTCTGCAAATCTAAAAAATTACCTAACAAAAGACTAAAATCATATGATCTCCAATCAGCAAATAATTTTTGAGTGCTTGACCCACAATTTCTGGTTTCATTTTTATTTTACTGTCAGGGCTCAAAAATACAAAGAATTTTATAGATTCATCGACTAAATAAGGACTTTTCTACTTAGTAATTATTTTTTAATAGACAATTCCCTAATGGTGGTAAATGCATGTTAGATGATTTTCCCAATAAAATAATACAATAAATCTCTACCATATTGGCAGAAAATCAGGTTGTAAGTCTATAGGTAAATTAAACTAACATTTTAAAACTGCTTTGAAACAATTAACTAGAAGAAATAAAACCACTCACCTACAATGACTATGAAGGACGAAAGGCACCAACCATTTCCTTCCCAGAATAGTTTTTCTCTAGATAACTTACTCCAACTTATAAGGAAACCGGCATGTGAATTTCCCAAAAAATAAACAAATATTTAAGATATTTATTTGGGTTTGTTTTCACACTACATGTTTTTAGTCTATAATAATAATTATACTTGAGCATACCAATTTACCATTCCAGAAAATGGCCCAGAAGTGTGCTAGATTGAAAGGGAGGAAATAGCCTAATTTGAATACAGCTGAAGTATTTGCTAGCATAAGTTCAAATTTAAGCTTGAATTTTGATGTAGATAAGCCACAATGTGGAAAATACTATAGGCAGATATTCAGCTTTTGACCAGAATTCTTTCTTTTGAGTCAAAGAATACACTAACACCAAAATGTATGCTGACTAGAAACATTATGCATTAGAAAGACCACAGTCTCGATTTATCTAGAATTGCTCTGGCTTATACTTGTTGTCTCAGCATCCCATCAGTTTTAGCAATTGTCCTAGACAGAAGTGGCTGGGGCCTGTTTGAATGATAACTTACATAGTATGTTTATATATATATATATATATATATATATATATATATATATATTTTTTTTTTTTTTTTTTTTTTTTTTTTGTCCTTGTGATACTGGGGCTTGGACCCAGGGCCTCAAACAGGCTAGTCAAGCACTCTACCCCTGAGCTACATCAGAGTCCTTGAAATTTCTGATTTTTGAGACAGGATCTCACTTAGTCACCTGGGCTGTCCTAGAACTTGATGATTTTCCTGCATTAACCTCCCACATAGTAAAACTTATATTTAAATGTGAGTAATAGATATTGATTGTTTAACTGGTCACAGCCTCAATCATCCACCTATTCTAATGTCCTTTCATATTGTTGTGCCCCCAAACCAAGACAGCCCTCACTCCAGAGAACTCAATTAATACTTATTAAATGACTTCACTAATGAGCATATTAGCATCCTTAGACCAGGAATGGATGGGATTGGATTTAATCTGGATACTCTGGAAGAGAGGTTCAAAAAACACTAGCTTATTGATTGTCAAAGAGAAAGGTTGACAGATTAAAGAGTTCAACACTGTCCATTATATTGTCATCTTCCTTACTGTTAAGAATTTTTCAGATAAATGTTTGTCAGTTCTCTTCTTGAGGGCAGGGGAGAGAATAAAGCATATAGTTTCTTAATTGTGGTGTCTATTTTATATCTGACATGAATTGCAATCATACTGACTTCTATCTCAATAAGGAGAAAATGCACTAATTCAACTTATACTAGCAAATATTTCAGTTATAGTCAAATCTAAGATCTCTATTTTCAATTTTTAGGGGCAAAAGTAATATTCTTGTTTAATGCACATCAATTCCTCAATTGCTTTCATGCCCTCTCTCTCTCCCCACCTTCCTCTCACCCACCCTGCCTTTGCTCTCTGTCACTCTCCCTCTCCCTCCTCCTTTCTCTCTCTACCTTTAAAACACTGTCCTTTTCAGTTAGGACATGAGCTGGTTTGGGCCCTGAGTTTGTTTTGGCCCCAGGCTGCTGTCTGTGACAGAATGATGACATCTGTGCTCTAGAGGAGGCGGCGCTCACAAACGCAGAAGCAGACCTTATCTAGTCAGGGAGAAAACAAGCTAAAAGGGGGAGTTTGCAGGAAACATAAGCCTTGCTCTACCCATGGGGTGAGGCATAGGTATCCTTTTTAGCATTGCCACAGGTCACCAAGATGGGTGGACCCCATGGCAGAAGGGGCTACAGGAGAAGACCAGGGAGCTTCCAAATGTCTCCCAAGAGGTTTTTAAGGAACAGGGTAAAAGAAGCAGGTTCTTCTGGGCCCAAGCTGCTATGTATGGTTAGCTATGAGTTTTAGGGGCTAAGGAGACACTGCTGGTACAGAGATGGCAACCTGCGTCTGTCAATTCCTTGTGACATTATGAAACTTAACAAGTGCTGACAGCTGGATTTTAGATGACTATATCTGATGATGAAGTCCAGGAAAGCTCAATGGATGTCTATGGGATGAATGGAGAGAGATTTCCAGATATTACTGCTTTAACCAGAAGGAAATGCTGACCACTCTCGTTCTTTTTCCTTTCTCTACTCAACCACGTTGGAAACCAGTGATTAACTAGATAATGGCAGCCACAAGCAAAGTATCATTCAAAATATTTTTTTTTACATTTTAGTGCTGTGCACAGACACAATGTGAGGACAATTCAACCTTCTGCAAACCTTTGCTGAGACATATGATAATAGTCCCACAAGTGAGATATTGATGTTCAAAACTCATGTAAAAAAAAAAATCTACATAAGGAATCGGAAGACATTTATTTTGAATGAAAAAAAGGATTTCCAGGAAATGTAGTGTATTGCTAATTTAATATTTCTTTTAAAAATAAACTTTTTTCTTTTTAAAATTAACAATGGCTATGCTTGGCTTTCAAAGACGTCTTCTCCTTTCTTCAGGTTGATGAACTGCTTGAGAGTTCTATAACTCAAGTAGAAAAAAAAAAATGATTGCTGACACAGGACAGAAAAAAATGGCCCTCACTTCACACCAAATCATAACTCTTAGTGCACTAAGCTTTACCACATCACCACAAAAGAAACATAAAGCTACAATGATATGTCCAAGAGGCATAGGTTTACAGGCAGAGCAAGAGAGAGAAGAAAGATGAGGCAGAGCAAGAGTCTACCCTTTAGCAACCAGAAAGCACAGGTTTGTGGAGCCAGCTCTAACTCTGAAACTAGGAAATCAGCAAAAAGTGGGTGTGGCTCGGATTCCCATAATCCCTCTGCCTGGCATCCTAATCTGGGCCTCTGACACTCTAAATGAACCAGTGTCCAGCAGAGGGCTTCCGCCTCCAGCCCACCACTGCCCTGTCCTCTCAGCTTGGTCAGCAACCCAAATTCCTCATGCCAAAGTTAGGACGTTTGGGGCCAGCAGCCAGCACCTCTTACACCCCTGCATTCTTCAAGGCTGAACGATCCAAGCCCCATCCCTCTACCCTCTCATCCGTTGCTTCCCTCCTGCAGCACATCTCTTACCACTGGCGTAATTCCTCCGTGCTCTGGAACCCCTCTCTTGTCCCTGTGCCCACAGAGCACACTCCACCTCCTGAGTCCACAGAGGTCTGGGTCTCCCCGACACACTCCACACAAGCTTCCTGGGCTCATCACGGTCTTGTTTCTTTTTCATGCCACCTTCCTGGAAAGCCCTTCCCTCCATTCCATCCTCTTTCATCTGCCTAAGTTCAACTCAGTGTCCAAGAACAAATTCAGTTTTCTTTAAGAAGCTTCACTTGATCTTGTGGTCCTCACCCATGAATGTGTTAGGTGTCACTCTATGTTCTGACCAATCCTAACATCTTCCCTGTCCTCTTATGCCTCTCTCTGAACTCAGCAAATCCTTTAATAAATATTTGTTTGTCACTCCCTAACACTGAGAGCTCCTTGAAGGTTTGTACTGGGTTCTTTTAACCAATTGCTAGCACTTTACAGGTGTTCAATAAATATCCATTGAATAAATGAAAGCAGGTCTATGTCCCTGAGTCTAACAAATGAAGTGAATAAGTCAGGATAAAGTGGACATTTTTTCCTATATTGGATTTTTTCTCTCAATCATTAAACCTATACCTACTTGCTACCAAAAACCAAAAAGATATACTCAAAAGAAAAGCCAGCTATCTTTCCTCCCTTCCCCCTTGTCTTAGAGTCACCACTTTTAAATGCCTGGTATATACTGTCCTCCAACTGTGATCTGTGCTCATGGCATACACATATGCACACATAGGGATTTTTCTCAATTTACAAAACTGGGATCACATATCACATACACTCTATTCTAGAACTCACTCTTTTCACTTTATGAGTCATGGTTGTGTCTCCAGTCTAACACATGGATGGAACTCATTCTTTCTAATAATTGCATATATCATCCATAATATGTAAATATACATGCACCATAATTTAGTCACTTGTTCCCCTAAGGATTAACATTCAGTTTGCTTCCAGTTTTATGAAAGTTATGAAAAAAAATAGCAAAGCCTATGTTTCCCAAGCATATATGCTTTGAGTTACCTCCCTGCCAGGGCAATGGAACACTCTGCCCATTCCTGGACCTTTTCTTCCAAGATTCAAGCTTCTGAAAAGCTAATGCACACCCTTTCTACGTATAGTGCTTGTTAACTGCCATATATCTTGCATTGAATAGGTTTTTTAACATATATTGAATTGAACCAAAAGTTAACAAACAGACTGTCTGGAAAGATGTACAGGACATACTATTGGCCATTATTTACTCTGATAAATTGATAGGGCATAAAAATAGGAAACTTTCTTTTTTATATTTGTTGTTTTTAGATACCCATGACAGTAGGGTGTATTTTGATATGTTATACATACATGTCATTCATTTTTAACTTTATATACTTCTATTATGTTTAAATTTTAAGTACACTACAATTTAAAAACCTTAATATATGCAAATTGATGTGCTAATATAGTTTCAATATATTAATATATTGATAATAGATTTTAATGTATTACTTTTATAACTTAAAAAGTAGCTTTTTTTTCAAAACTTGCCAGATGATCAGCTTTGGAAGAAATAACGTCTAATTAAATGGTTCCCAGGTATGCCTACACATAGATTCCCAGGTCTACTCTCAATATTATGATTTGGTAGCTCTAAAGTACAGTCTTGTTATCAATATGCTTGATAAATTCTCCAGATGATTCTTACGATCCTGAAATTTTGGGATACCACTCTAGTCTATTAATCCTTAGAATCACCCTAGAAAGCTTTTCACACAAGGATTTGGGGGCCCTCCCCTTCAGACTTTATGATTCACTAGATCTGGAAGGAGGTCTGGGAATCTTCATTTTTAAAGGAATTCCTGGACAATTCTCCCCAAGTATGGGAACACTATTCTAAGTGTTATAATTTCCTCTAACAGGCAACTCAAAAATCAAGATATGAGGGATTCATTTTGGCCTCAGTGGTAGAAATTAGAAGCTAGAAGTATTTGATGAGAATATTTAACTAGAGCATAAATGGAATGTCATAGTTTCCCCCAACATGGAATTAAAAACTAAAAACTTTATATTGTTAGTTTGAATAGTGAACCAAATTTCAATACTCCATGTTTGTATCTAAAGAACAGATTAATAAAAGAATATTTTTCTTACAAACAAACAACATGTATCCCATTTGTTTACAATAAAAAAAGAATATTTTTCTAAAACGTTCTTAATAAAGTTGCTTTTCTTATGAGACCAAACTGGTTTCAATGTTTTCAGTTTTTTAAAACACTGTTTTGCTTTTACCATGAACTATAAGCCTAGATATTATAAATAAGAAGAGATTAATTTTTAAGTCTTTGGGATTTATCTTTCTAGGAGTCTAAAGATATTCCTATTTATAAGTGCCATATGTAAGTAGGCACATTAACTTTCTAATCCTAAAAGTTTATCTATGCTTTCAGGAGTACAAACACAGAGCATAGACACAATTGATAAACTAGTGAAGCTCAGTTGTGACATCTTATAAAAAATAAATGACAAAAGAGACATTACTCTAAGTAAACTCAATTTAGTAGCTACTCTACTCAATCTTCCATTAAACATTTAGAATTTTTTTCAAATTCACAAAATAAAGTGCTTTCTAAAAACACAAGAAAAGTCTTTGGTAATATCTAGGAATTTCTGGTCCTCAAAACTGAAACAGGTGGAATGAATGGGAATGTCAGAATAACAATATCAAGCATCAGCAGCCTCTTTCCTTTACTTTGTCACCCCCAAAAGCCCATTAACGTGTTCCTAAATGTACTGGGCTTCCAAGTTACTTACCAAGGCTATTTCCTTTAAATTCCACAGAGGCCACTTTTTTTTTTTTTTTTTTTTTAGCAAATCAATGATTGTGGTGTCTAAGATAATATTCAAAGGGCTAAGAATAGAGGTAGCAAGACAGGATCTGTCAGAGTCTAACTGAACTGAGTAGAATCAGGATCTGCCACTTACCAGCTGTTTAAACTCAGGAAAGTTACATAATCTTTCAAAATCTCAATTCCTTCATCTGTAAAATGGGGAGATAAAGACCATATCGACTTGCTTGAGTTATTGTGAAGATTAAGCCACATAACACATAAAGTGTCCAACACATAATAAGCATTCAATAACTGATGTTTATTATTATTCTGCCCCCTGGCAGCCCCAAAGATGAGTCAGACCTGAAACTGCTAAATTCCAGGTTACTGACATGGGTTCAAAGGGGAAACAGGACAGCTGAGTGAAAAGTCTTTAACTCTAAATCATCGTGTTTGAAAGTAGGTTCAGGGAGAAATATTAAAGAAAACAGCCCCAATTCAGAGCTTATAGTCCTTCTGAATCTCTGGGTCAACTTCATTTAATATCCCCAGATACACCAAAGCCCCTATAAAAGGAAGGGCCAGAAACTAAGTGAAACTGATGGCATCACCTAACAGACCTGCTGCTTCCCAGGACACACCAAGGTTCCCACAGCCACTTGGCTCCTGAGGTGTGCAAGGTTCTGTACTGAGGGCTTTAGTGGCATACAACCGAATGGGAGGTGGACTCTGACCCCAGAGAGCTTTACAACTTATGACAGATATTCTCCACATGTTCTTTGTTGTACTTTGGACAATGGTCAGAACTGAAAGTCTGGATCTTCAAACACAGTTAAAGAGATTGTACAGCTGGAATCCCTTGGGCGCTCAGAAAATCCCGTTCAGACTCATTGAGTCCCCTGTAATCATATGCATCTCATCTTCTTTTTTTAATTTCTCTAATATGCCCAAATTATTGGGCATGATTAGGTAGTAGTATCTCTGGACCTCATGTCACCTTTGTAGCTCGATGTCTACAATGTGAATTCTTCATTTCACCCCGTCCTTACTTAGCATCCCATTTCCAGGTATGGAATCAACCAGAACAATCAACAAAGACCAGATTCCTTAACAAGGAATGAAACATTCTGGATAGAGGTTACAGTATTCCTTATAATCCTCTGAGAAGCAGCGCTTAATTAATTTAATTATTAAATTCCCAAACTCCCCCCTCCCTACCCCACCACCAAAGCAGGATTAAAGCTTCAGAGTTTAAAAAACAACTTTGTAACTCCTCTTACAAGTTGCTTTCAGGGTATCAAAAGGGATGGGACTTATTGCTTTGAAAGTACACTTTCTAAAAATAATCAATATTTTCCTTAAATGCTTATGACAAAGCAACCAAGGCACTTCATTTTAATTGCTCGCAAGCTGCACAATGACTTGATCTCTTTAATATTTCGCTCATAGTAGCAGTCACCGAGCTATGACTAACTCACTCTCCCAGCATCATCGCTTGCTCCAGATGGCAAGAAATACATTCCCTTCACTCTTGCCTGAAAAGCAATTCTGATTTATTTTTTTCCTTCGGCCCATTTCACCTGCTGTAAGCGTTTTACTCCAGAAAAAGACGTGTGGGGAGAGGAAGGGGAGATTAACTCAAGGGGGAGTCCAGGTAGAGAATTTACTTTTTTTTTTTTTTTTTTTTTTTCTGGAGTGTAAACACTGCGGCTTTAAATCTTGCTGCATCAAGCCCTGGATTCCTTCCATAAACGAGCTGCAAAATGGTAACAAGAAAGGAAGAAAAAAAAAAAAAAAAAATAGCTCCTCTTCCCTCCGCACCAGCCCCGCCAAGGCTCCCGAGGGCGGGCGGCGGCAGCCCATCCCCCACGCCCGCCCAGCCCGGACGTGCGGCCAGTACAGGTGGGCTGGGCACCGACCTCGGCCCGGGTTTCGCCCACATCCGGGGACCAAGGTCAAGGGCGAGTGCTTCCTTTGCTCGCAGCCGTCCAGAGCCCAGGGATCCGCTGCCAAAGTTTCAGGCCGGGCCGGGGCCGGCGCGGCTCCCGCAGCCCTCGCCCTCCCGCACCTGCGCGGCCCGCCCCGGCCGGCCGGGCGCCCGGGTCCGCAGCCGTGCCCACCTGGTCCCACTCACCTCTCGCGGACATGGTGCCGGCGGCCGGCGCCGAAGCAGGAAGGCAGGGGAGAAACGCGCAGGGCGTGGGGAGGAAAACCCCCGCGCCGCGCGCCCCGGCGCACACGCGCCCGCCGCCCCGGGCGCCTCCGCTGGCCGCGCAGGGACGCCTCCCGCAGGACACCTGCCCGCCGGCTCGGCGCGGCGCGACCAGCAGGCGGGGACGCAGCGGCCGCAGGGACCCGCCGGGCGCGGCGGCGTTGACAGCTCGCGGCCAGCTGGGCGGGGCCGCCGGCCGGGCCCACCCGGGTCCAGCCGCTGCTGGGGACGCGCCGCCCGCTCTGCTGCGGCGCCAGGCGGAGCTTTGTCCCTGAGCGAGGTGGGGCGTGCGATCCGGCTCTGCGTCCTACCCTCTCCCGACCTGGGTCTTCGATGATAATAATAATGGTACTGTTAGCAATGGCTTTCCAACTTCCTGCCTTGGCCCCAGGGAAGGAATGCAAGAAAGGACCGTTCGGTTCCTTCCCGCAGGCGGTGCCCTTGACAGGAGGGGTAGACCTCGGGCGCCTGATGGGGCTCGGCTCTCAGCGGAAAGGCGGCTTTGGCGGTCCCCACGGCGGGCGGGCGACCTATGACTCCCTGGAAGCCAGCTCAGCCCTAGGAGAGCTTCGATCCTTGAAGGAAGCCCTGTCGCGCAGGGACCTTCCACCTAGCGCCAGGTCTTGCTCTTGAATCAACGGACTCCGGATGTCGGGACTGCCCTGGTCTAAAGAGGGTGAACACTAACCAATCCACGCCTTCTAAATGTCAGGGTGCAAATGAGAAAATACAAGGAAAAATCCTATGCCCTGCAAGTTTATCAACTGGAGCTTGATGCTTGTAGGCAGCATAAGAAAATCCACCTAAGCCAGAGTTGTAAACTACAAAGGTGGCCTCCCACAACTCTCTTTTCTGTCCGCCGGTCCTCTGTAACTCTCACAGCAGGTGGTCTGGTTCGTTGCTATGTAGGTACCTCCCAAAGCTCTCCCGATGCGATGGGAGCTGCGTAATAGCTCTGGGAATTTAGAAAACACTCAACAGGTGAATATAATTCTCCTAAGAAAAATAATTGTTGGATAATTGGGCCCCACGGAAGAAAGTCCAACTAAATGATAATGTGTGGAAGGAAATGCTAGGGAGAAAAAAAAAAAAGAAAAACAGGTAAGTAATGAGAAAAGCAATTTTCAAATTCAAATACCAACCACTACAATCAGTTCATTGTTTATCCATCTTGACATTCCTTTCACTCTCTTTTAGACCTGAAATTCACCAATAAATTATAACTCAGATTCTTCAATCAAGCAACTTCTCTTTGCCACTACCCTGTTCACTATTAATTCTTCTCCCTCAAAGGATGATTACAGGGATAGGTTAGCTGCTCTACCAGCATCCATCCTTCACCCCTTTCTACCTCATTCTGCTTATTGCCTGGAGAAGAGTTTTCCTATTTATAACATGACATATTCCTGTTCCAAAACCTCCTGGGTTCCTACAGATCTCCAGAAAAGGTTTCAACATTTCAAAGTGTCTTCATTCTCAGACAATTAATTAATCCAGCAATATTTTATTTAATATATACTATGTACCAGTCTCTATGAAAGGTACAGTAGTGAACAAGACTGACATGACTCATGTCAGTGCAGAGCTTATATGTACTGAAATGTTAGGGTCCTCTAGAGTCTATGCACTCCTACCTTCCCAGTGTCAGCTCTGACTGCTCCCTAAGCAAACGCTAATGTATACGGACTATGTTTCTGTTTCTCAATAATGTCATGTGATTTTGCCTTCTGCCTTTGTTCATTCTCATGATTGCTTGCAAATGCCTCCTCCCCACCCAAATTAACTCATGTACCACCTCTTTATGAAATATTCTCCAGATACTTGAACTCATACCGATCTCGTTTTTCTCAATACCTTCTGTAGCAAGTATTTTCAGAACTTTTTTTTTATTTTTACTTAATACACAACTGCTTAAAGTACAACCATTTGTGTTGCTGCCTGATGATTTTGTTGTATGTTTTCTGTCCTCCCAAATTATCGCAAGCTCCTTAACACGTAGAACGTGGATAGTCTTGTTGAATGACTTTGTTCTAGAAGTACATTGCAGAGCATATATTATACTAGGCACCATGCTGGGACAGGGAGAGGTTCTAGAGCTGTGTACCTTGCTACCTTTATCCTTGTAATTAACATCCAGTCATTTTCTCCATCTGCCACAATAGTTCTGTCCTTAAACTCTCATACTGGAAGTTCAGATAAAGTACAGACAGCTCTGACTCTTGTCCTTAAGATTCCTATAATAGCACAGATGATTATAAAATATATTCCTACATATTAGTCTGAAGTAAAGCACCTTACAATATTTTAGGCACACAGCAAGTGTAGTCAGCCTTCCCTATATCTTCAGGTTCCAATCTGTGGATTCAACCAACTGTGGGTTGAAAATATTCAAATAAAATAATTGTGTCTGTACTAAACATGTACACTTTTTTCTTGCCATTATTCCCTACACAATCCAGTATAACAATTATTTCCATTGCATTGGGTATTATAAGTAATTTAGAGATGATTTAAAGTACACAGAAGGACATGTGTGGGTTATATGCAAATATAACTATTTACTTATTTATTCATGGCAGTGCTGGGGATTGAACCCAAGGCCTGGCACATGCTGGGCAAGCACTCTACCACTGAGTTTCATTCCCCGCCCTTCTTTATTTTACTTAGAGACAGAGTCTCACTAAGTTGCCCAGGTAGGCCTTGAACTTGCCCCTGCCTCAGCCTCCAAGTGACCGGAATTATGGACCTGAGCCACCATACCCAGTCACTATGCCACTTCATATAAGGAACTTGAGCATCCACCCTCAGGAGTCCTGGAAACAATCCCCATGGATACTGAAGGACAACTGCTCTCAGTACCTGATTGACTAATAGGTTGGAAAGTGGTAAGTTTATTATCAAAGTTCATCTTTGGCTATGAAAGAGTTTTCTTATGAACTTAGATTTATTCTTCCTCAGGTTAAGTAGCAGTTCAGATTTTAAAATATATATGAATGGCTTATGTTTTGGAGATGATACTTTGAAATACCTTTTTAGGATCAATTGTATCATTCCAGAATATCTTTCTATAATCATAGAAGTCTGAAACTAATCCTTCCAACCATGTGGCAACCAAGTTCCTGATACTATCTTGATGCTCCTAACAAATGTCTCATCTGAAATAATAGAATTCTTTAGAAGTCATTGTAAAAGCAACCTGCAAAGTGCAAGACATTTCTGGAGAAATATTAAGTGCCACTTTTATTTTTGCTTTTTGGTACCAGGGATTGAACCCAGGGGTGCTTAACCCATGAGCATCCCCAGACATTGTTATATTTTATTTAGAGACAGGGTCGCTCAAAGTTGCTTAGGGCCTTGCTCAGTTGCCGACACTGACTTTGAACTTGCAATCCTCCTGCCTCAGCCTCCCAGCCACTGGGATTGCAGAGTGTTCCACTGCACCAGACTTAAGTACCACTTTCTAAGGTCAGAAAATACAGTACAGTCTATGCTATAAACTGTAAAGAAGAATTTACATAAACCCAAAGGCAGAAACATTCTAATCTGTGTCTGAATAAAGATAAATTACTTTTTGATTCTTACCAAAAATTCAACTTTGACTAGAAAAAGAGTTTGTGCAGATCATCCATTTTTTTCTATCTTCAGTGATTTTTTAAAATGAGTGAGTATTGATTCTTACTCCCACGGCTTCTCAGCTGTTGACTCACCATCACTTCTCATTTTTAACCTAAACTTTCCACAAATAGCATGAGAAAACTATTTCTGCATAACTTCAAGTAACCAAAAAAAGCAGACTGAGCTACTTAATTTTTTATCAAATACCTTTATAATGCCTGCCACATAATAGGCAATGAGGAGGCAAACAAGCAGAAAGGAAGAATGCAGAAAACATGCAAGGTACGGATACCAAACCTGAGGTGCTTCGTTGGCTCGGGTTCCTAACAGAGATGAAAATGACCCTGGGTAGTACCATCTGACTCCCAAGAGAAGCAAGCCAAAAGGCCATTTTATAACACCAATATTGACCCCCAGGATTCCACAGACTAAGATCAACCAAAACTGAGGTTGTAATCAAAGATCACCAGATACACAAGAAAATAAGCCTCTCTAGATGAGAACCAGAAGAAACAGCAAAAAGCAGATACAGATACTAATATTTCAGATATAATTCCTATATAACAAATATGAAGTAAGGAATAAAATATATAAAGTAACAAAGGATACATATCATGAAACTGAGCCAACAGGAGATTTTAAAAATGAGCAAGCAAATTCCAAAAAGAAGCAAATAGAAAGTTTTCAAATACTGGCAAAATTTAAAAATTCAATGGATAGATAAAACAGAAAGATAGAACCAAACAAAGAAGTAGTGAACTTGAAGGTAGATATTTTTTTAAATTGTTAGAAATGTAACTCTGAAAGATCAGGGAATGGATAATACAAAAGAGAGGTAAATAGAGTTGGAGGATAGAATGAGAATGTGCAAATTATTAATGTGTAAATAGCAGGAATTATAAGAGAAAATAAAAACATGGAAGAAAGACATTTGAAGAAAAACAGCTGATAATATTACATCTAGAAATAGATAAAGAAAATATAATATGTATCAAAAAATGATTAAAAACAAATCTAGGCCTAGGTATATTATATCAAAACTGAACAAAAGAGCAGGGTACAGAGGTGCTGGCCTGTAATCCCAGCAGCCCAGGAGGTTGAGGCAGGAGGATTGCAAGTTCAAAGTCAGCCTCAGCAACTAGTGAGGTCCTAAGCAACTTAGTGAGACCCCGTTTCAAAATTAAAAATTAAAAATCACTCGGAATGTGGCAGAGTGGTTAAGCACCCCTGACTTCAATCCCTGGCACCAAAAAACAAAAGCCTGAACAAGATCAAAGACAAAGAAAGAGATCTAAAAACCAAAAAGAAAAGTCATAGCCTGGAAAGACATAACATACTGACAACAGACTATGTGAAGGGAACAATGGAAAGCAGAAGGCGATGGAATCCTTCTTAGCCTATAACTGTCCATCTACAATTGTGCAAACAGCAAATTATCTTTCAAAATGATGGCATTTTAAAGATATTTTAAAGATATTTTAAGACATGTATTGAGTCCACCACTAAAGTAATTTCTATATTGTTTGTACATTCAATATTTAAGTACATACATATGTAAGTATTTTTATATAAAGGAAAGTCACCCCCATTAAAAGGTGTAAGATAGAAGAAAGAATGAGGAAAAAGGAAAACTGTTTACCTATAGATACATTCAATTATTGATTCATTTGAAATGGTAAACTAGTATAAAAATTGGTTCTTTGAAAAGATTAATAAAATGAAAAATTTAAGTGAAATTTATTAAGAAAAAAAGAGAAGGAATAAGTGAATTATATTAGAAATAAAAAGAGGCATTTAACCATAGATGGAGTAGAGATTTAAAGAGTTATAGACTGGGTGAAGGTTCTGGCCATGATTAAGTAACAAGAATTGGACTTGCCTTTCCACATCTAGAGTAAAATACATGAACAAGCCAGGTATAGTGGTACACACCTATAATCCCAGCTACTGGGGAGCTGAGGCAGGGGGATTGCAAGTCTGAGGCCAGCCTGGGCAACATAGTGAGATCCCCTCTCAAAAAAAAAAAAAAAAAAAAAAAAAAAGGACATAAACAACTATCATAGTGATCAGACAACAGGCAGCTCATGACAATTCCTCATAAGAGGAAAATAGATAAGCTTTATCAGTGATGACTTCTTATCAGTAGAATAAGAAAGGAAAGAAGGAAGGAGAGAAGAAACTGCCTAAAGAGCTATAATCTGAACCCTAGAATGGGGAAGAGCAGAAGATGTACTTGAAGAGATAATGGGAGAAATACTTCAAATTTGAGGAAGATGATAAAGTCACAAGTCCAAAGAATTCATGGATTCCTGAATAGGATACACATATAACCACTTACAAAACAAAGTGTACCCAGACACATCAAAATCAAACAGCTGAAAACAGTGATAAAGAGAAAATCATAAAGGCCAATAGGATAAAGAATAAACTGCACACAAGCAAAAAGATAAGAACAAGAACAGACATTTCAACAGAAAATAAAGTAAGAAAGTAGGAAGAGTTTTTTAAGTACTAAAAGAAGAAAAAAATGTCAAGCTAGGATTTTATATCCCACAAAAGTGTTCTTCAATAACATTAAGAACTTTTTCAACAAACTTTGGGAAAATATATCACCAGTGAACCTGTACTATGAGAATGATAAAGAAAGTTCTTTAAGAGGAAAGAAAATGATGCCAGATGAAATCAACAGTACCAGATTCAGATCTGACTTGGAGACTGGAACTATTAGAATTTTAAAATAACTATAAACAATACATTAAAAGACCCAGCAGGGGGGAAATATTGACAACACGTAGTCAGAGTTAGGAGATTTCAGAAAAGAGATGTAAACTCTAAGACAAGTCAGTAGAAATGCCAGATCTATCAAAGAGAATTCCTTAAACAAACTCATCTCCAGACTGGACACATCTGAGGAAGGAAAAGCAGACTTGGGGTATATAAGGTATGTATAGTTACATGTTAGAAGACCAGACATTCCCAATGGCAATGCACCACAGCTACACCCAACAAAGTGGTCAAACCATAATATTATTAAACCAAAACAAACCAGAAAAATATATCATTTAGGAATATATACTTGCGTGGAAAATTGTTTTTAAAAATCAAGAGACTCCTTTAAACCATACAACAACTTAATTAGGTAGCAGTCTCTGCTAGAATGAGGACCAGAGGTAGGCCCAGTTAATTCAGTTCTAGAGAATTTGGATTGGAACAAAGCACTAATTAGGCAGTGTTAAGTCCTTGACCTGGGATAAGGTGATATACACTGAATTGTATACCTTGCAAATTCATAGGTAAAGCAACCAAAATCCAATGTGGTCATGGTATTTGGAGATGAGGACTTTGGAAGGTTCATAAGAGGTCATGAGGGTGCAGCCCTCCTGATGGCATTAGTGCCCTTGTAAGGAAAGACTGGAAAGCTTTATCAACTTTCTCTCCTGGTCATGTAGGATACAGCAGGAAGGCAGTCATGGACAAGACAGGAAGATGGCCCTCTCCAGAGAGTAACCAAGCTGGCAGGTTGATCTTGAACTTCCTGCCTCCACAACTGTAAGAAAATAAATTTCTGTTGGTTAAATCACTCAGTCCATGGTGTTTTGTTATAGCAGCCTAAATGGACTAAAATAAAACTCTGAATATACTAGAAGCTGTTGAATCATGTTTTCAATGAGTCACTTCTGTGGTAGGTGAACAAAGCTGTTTTAAAAAGTGAACAGTAAATTACCATAAGTCCTATCTCAAACCTTCAGCTGGGAGACCTCAGGCAACTTGCGTAACTCCCAAACTTTATGCCAAGAGCTTGGGGTCCTCAAATACTCACCATCTTCACTGCTATTCCTGCATCCTCGGGCACAGATCCTACGGGCCTCAGGCACCTCCTCTGAGAAAGTGTTGCTTTTTCTTTGAAATATTTTATGGGTTAAATGAGATAACAGATTTTAAATAGCTATCCATCATCTGGCCTATGGCAAATATTCAATAACAGCTCCCTATAATTTGCTCGGTTTAAAATACACATAATAAAAATAATATTCACCACACAAAGTTACTGTAAATTTCAAATGCAATAATAATAATAATAATGTTTGTGAAAGAACTTTTAAATATAGACCATTGAACAAATGGTAATTATCTACTTGGTTAATAATGAGTCCATCTTTTTTATGTTTTCTTTTTAAAATTTTTTTTAGTTTTTCTTTTTAGTTATACATGGCAGTAGAATGTATTTTGACATATCATACACACATTCTTGTGGTTGTACATGATGTGGCATTACACTGGTCATGTATTCATATGTGAACATAGGAAAGTTATGTCAGATTCATTCTGTCTTTCCCATACCCCCTCACTCACCCCACCAAATCTGGTAAACCTCCATCCATCCCTCCCACACACCTCTCCAGCCTATTGTGAGTCAGCATCCGCATATCAGAGAGAGGATTAGATCTTTGGTTTTGGGGGATTGGCTTATTTCACTTAGCATAACAGCCTCCAGTTCCATCCATTTACCAGCAAATGCCATAATTTCATTCTTCTTTATTGCTGAGTAATATTTCATTGTGTATATATGTACCACATTTTTTTGGTCCATTTATCTGTTGAAGGGTACCTAGGTTGGTTCCACAATTTAATTATTGTGAATTGAGCTGCTATGAACATTGATGTGGCCACATCACTATAATATGCTGATTTTAAGTCCTTTGGAGATATGCCGAGGAGTGTGATAAATGGGTCAAATGGTGGTTCCATTCCAGGTTTTCTGAGGAATCTTCATACTGTTTTCCAGAGTGGTTGTACCAATTTGCAGTCCACCAGCAATGTATAAGTGAACCTTTTCCCCCACATCCTCACCAACATTTATTGTTACTTGTATTCTTGATAATTGTCATTCTGATTAGAGTGAGATAAAATCTCAATGTAGTTTTTATTTGCATTTCTCTAATTACTAGTGATGTTGAACATTTTTTCACATATTTGTTGACCATTCATATTCTTCTGTGAAGTGTCTGTTCAGATCCTTAGCCCATTTATTGATTGGGTTATTTGGTTGTTTTTTTTCTGTTTTTTTTTTTGTTTGTTTGTTTGTTTGTTTGTTTTGTTTGTTTTTTGGTGTTAAGAGTTTTGAGCTCTTTATATATCCTAGAGATTAATGCTGTATCTGAGGGGCAGGTGGCAAAGATTTTCTTCCATTCTGTAGGCTGTTTATGTTCTTGATTGTTTCCTTTGCTGTGATGAAGCTTTTTAGTTTGAATCCATCCCCTTTATTGATTCTTGATTTTACTTCTTGTGCTTCAGGAGTCTTGTTGAGGAATTCAGTTTAGGAACTGACATAATGGAGATTTGGGTCAACTTTTTCTTCCCATTGGCACAGAGTCTCTGGTCTAATGCCTAGGTCCTTGATCCACTTTGAGTTGAGTTTTGTGCAGGGTGAGAGATAGGGTTCTAAATTGAACAAATTCCCTCTAAAAACTGAAACAAGACAGGAATGCCTGCCCTCTTTTACCACGTCTATTCAACATAGTCCTGGAAACTCTAGCCAGAGCAATTAGACCAAAGAAAGAAATTAAAGGGACCCAAATAGGAAAAGAAGAACTCAAACGATCCCTATTTGCTGATGACATGATTCTATATTTAGAAGCCCCAAAAACTCCACCAGAAAACTTCTAGAACTCATAAACGAATTCAGCAAAGCATCAGGATATAAAATTAACATCCATAAATCTATTGTGTTCCTATACATCAGTGATGAATCAACTGAAAGAGAAATTAGGAAAACTATCCCATTCACAGTAGCCTCAAAGAAAATAAAATAATTGAGTCTCAAATTAACAAAAGAGGTGAAAAACTTCTACAATGAAAACTACAGAACACTAAAGAAAGAAATTGAAGAAGACCTTAGAAGATGGAAAGATCTCCCATGTTCTTGGAGAGGCAGAATTCATATCATCAAAATGGCCAAACTACCAAAAGCACTATACAGATTTAATGCAATTACTATTAAGTTTCCAATGGTGTTCTGCATGGAAATAGAAAAAGTAGTCATGAAATTCATGTGGAAAGAGAAGAGGCCCAGAATAACCAAAACAATCCACAGCCAGAAAAGTGAAGCAGGAGGCATCACAATACTAGACCTTAAATGATACTACAGAGCTACAGTAACAAAAACGGCATGGTATTGGCACCAAAACAGACATGAAGACCAATGGCACAGAATAGAAGACACAGAGACAAACCCACATAAATATAGTTATCTCACACTAGACAAAGGTGCCATAAACATACATTGGAGAACAACCTCTTCAACAAGTGGTGCTGGGAAACTGGAAATCCATTTGTAATAATGAGTCCTTCTTGTGGACCCCACCCCTCTGTATTCCCATTTGAGTCTGATTGTTCATCTAAACAAATGCATGAGGAGACCAACCTAATTATCCACTGCTTCTCTTCTGAACCTATGATCAGCTCATCCCAGCCTCCTCATTGTGCCCACCTCTTATAAATGTAAGTGATTTCATGTTTCCTATGACTCTTTGGAGGTAGGTCATACTTCTTTGTTTGATAATATCATATTTTGCAAATTAGGTTTCTATTCTGTCCTTTAGAAAACAATAAATACTTATTTGGGCAGGGTACAAAATAGGGAAACTATTAGTTTTAAACAGAGGGTTATAGGCCGAAGTATGTTAGAAAACGTACAGAGGTGTTAGTCACTTAAGAAAAATACTGAAAATGAAAGACAAAGTCATAACAGTAACAGGCAATCTAGTTCAGATCCAGAATGTGGAACTTGAAGGGCTCATGATCTAGACTCGAGGGCTGGCGGCAGTTTGGGAGAGCAGTGCAAAAACATTAAGTAGTTCCAATGCAGGCTCTGTCATCAAAGGAAATCAACACAGGGAATCAAGAACAGATTCTAGTCCCTGGCAGGAGTCAGTCCAAAGGCACCCAGCAGGACCCAGTGCTCACAAAAAGAAAGAAATGCAGGGGACCCAACATCTTGGAAAGAGGCCGCTTGGGTGGATGTTCAGTATAATATTTGAGGGTAAAGGAAAGGCAACTGGTTGCTACTAATCCTCAAGGACTATTCATCTGCTGCTGGAAAGTGTCTCTTTAGTTCCACAAAAGAGACAAAGCATTCAAAAAAGAAATGATTGGATGATCATCTCAAACAGTATACCCAGAACAGGAACAGCACACTGACCAGAGAAAGTTCTCACTTGTCTGCCTCACTTACATTGGATGTGAGATTATTGATGACACACATTGTCACAGTTTAGATAAGTTAAATCACACCAAAAGGAGCCCACAAACCAAGGGTGGTGTGGATGCTTTTATCATTGAATGGTTCCATCTGCCTCCCAGGACCAGTGCAGCAGATGCTTAAGAGACATGAAGGACATGTAGTTTGTGACCAAACTCCAAATCTCACATTTGTAAAGGCTGAAAAATTCTATCATCACCAAGACTTAAACACTACATTTTACAAAAATGATAATAAAAGCTTTTAAATACAAATACTATTCCTAACATAGACAGAGAGCCCTTGCTAATAATCAGTGGAATACCAGCTCCAGAAAGGAATACATTAATGTGATGATTGATTGCAGATTCAAGCTAGTGCACACAGGAGGAACAGCAACCTTAAAGGAGGAGAAAGCTGCAGCACACCTCACCTGGCCTAGATGATCTGGATGTTGTGCAACTGTGAAGCCTCAAATTATACCAAATGCTTGGGACCATGTGTTTTTGATTTGGGGCTTCCCACCCCCTGCAGATTTTAGAATATTTTTATATACCGAATGATGTATCTCAGGGATAAGACCCAAAAAAACCAAAAAAAAATCATTTATGTTTCATATACACTTTTTACTCACAGACTAAAGGTCATTTTATACAATATTTTTTTTAAAAAGTGCACCCACTTTTGGGCTGCAACCCAACACAAGTGACATCACATCAGTGCTCAAGAGGCTCAGAGGATTTGGATTTGGGGATTTGGGATTAAGGATGCTCAACCTGTAATATAGAGAAGGAATGAGGCAGTTGCCTCTGGATGCTAAAGAGTGTTTCAGAGGACCCACAAATGGTCTCAAGTTTGAGAAGGTAGACAGCAAATCCATTAAGTAATACTTTTTTCTCAGTTCAAAGATTTAATTCCACTGTATTTTCCCATAGTTCCTGTTTTTTAAGAAAAAAAACTTTAATCTTATTATTGTTCCTTTGAAGGTAAAGTATCCTTTTTTAACTATTTTTAATCTTTGGTTTCCATCAGTACAAGTATTGAATTTTCCAAATATTAACCTAACCAATCCAGAAGTGATAAGATTTTTTCCTCATCAACTGCCCTCCTGTTCCAATTCACACTATCTTGTCTATATGTAGGTTCAGCGCAAGCAATTTATACTTTCCCTCCCCAAACTTTCATAATAAAAATACTCTTGCTCCTTAGGTCCAGTGGACCTATTTCCAACTGTTATCTATCTCTGCTGCTGGTAGTTGTGAAACTTATCCCAGAACCTGCTTCTTTTCTGGCCAGCATTGCTAACAGCTCAATAAATCCTTTTTATTTCAGAGATCCCTGGTCTCGAGTTTTACATAGAGCTCACTGCTTTCACAGCTCTGTGGGCTCTTTTAAGCTATGCTTTCTGTCACTTCTCCCTTTATTCCCTATTTGTTGCATCAAGAGTACTAGCCTGCCAGGGTCTACTGTGTCCCACTTAGAAGCAGAAGTCAGACCTCAACCTGGGATGTATTTATTTATTTATTTATTTTAAGGTTATCTGTCCAGGTTGAGACTTCTCACGTGAAGTCCTTTTATCTTTTCAGTTAGGCCGGTTGTCTACAGCAAACTCTCCCTGCCATCTGGCTTCCTGCTCCTCCTCTTTCTCTGACGTGGCATGACAAAGGTCACCATTGGTGGTTACTACCTGTCTACACCTGTTACTCTTCACTTCCTCGGACCATCCTTCTCTTTCACCCTCCCATTTGCCACCCAAACACACACACACACACACACACACACACACACACACACACACACTCGGATACACATTCTGCATTTCAACAACACCCCTTCTTGTAGTCCCCACATAGATTGTTGTTTCTTCTGCTGGAATGCCATGCCTTCCTTATTGTCATAGCTAACCCTTCCTCATCCTCCGGATTCTTCACCTCTTCTGGAATTTTTCTTTGCCCGACACCTTCCTACTCCTTTCTTTGCAGATTCCATCCAAGTTCTGCATAATCCTGAGGCCTGCACTGCGCTGAGATGATCTGGTTACTGATTCGATTCCTCGCTCCACCACACCCATCACCCAGAACGGGCCCCTTCAGGGCAGGAGCTGTGCCTCACTGGCCTGCAGCTAATGCTGGTGGGCCCGTAGTCTCTCCCGTGTGCTGCGCCACAGTGACTCAACAACGGCAGGACCATCGGAAGCCTCCTCGCCACAGATATTTGACATTGATTTTTAAATTTTGATTCATTGTATTCGAACGGGGTACAACTATCGTTTCTCTAGTTATACGTGAAGTAGAGTATCCATTTGCATGATCATGCACGTACATGGGGTAATGATGTTTGTCTCATTCAATTATCTTTCCTTCCCCCCCAACCCCTCATTTCCCTGTACCTTGATTTTTTAAAGTGCATTTCCTGAGGTCTCACTAGTGGCAGAACATGAAGGAAATAACCATTCTTTTCTGATTAAAGTGGAGTCACCAATAACTTATTCTCTCCTTAATTGAAAATGCTAGATAACACTTACATGACACCTACTAGTTGCCAGGTACTTTAAACATATCTTCTTACTTTGCCTTTTCCACTACATTCAGAGGTAGGACTCCTGTTACTCTTGATTTACAAAGGGGCAAACTGAAGAAGGAGAGGTTAAGTAAGTGGCCAGCTGCAGCCTGGAGGCAGGCTGCCTGAACCCAGGGACCAGGCACCCAACCACCACATTACACTGCACTGCTGGCCCTCCTTGATCATTCCTTCTTAAATTTTTAGTTACAGAAGTAGTGCACGTGCATTGTGTAGTAGTGCATTGTAACACGTTTCAGAAATAGAGCAAAAGCCAGTTTCACTCCACCTTCCACTCAAGTCCGACTTCCCTTCCCGGAGTTAATCACTATCTGTTCATTGGCGGGTTAGTCAGTTTTCCATCACTACAGCAAATTCCTGAGACAATCAACTTCTGGAGGCTTCTTGGCTCACAGTTTTAAACTGTTTCAGGCCAGGATCAGTTCACCTGCCGCTGTGGCCCTGGGACGAGGCGGCACATCACAGTGAGAACGTGCGGCAGATCAAAACTGCTCACCTCACAGCTGACAGAGGAAGGAGAGCGAGGAAGAGACAGGGTCCTACAGTCCCTTTGGGGGCACTCCCTCAATTACCTAAAGAGCTCCCACTAGCCTCTTCTTCTAAAAGTACACCACATCCCAGCTGGGGAACAAGCCTTTAACTTAAGGGTCTTTGAGGGACATTTAATACCCAAACCATAGCAGACAGGTACCCTTCCAGACTTTTTCTTTGTTCACTTAGATATATGCATTGTTGTGTGTGCACATGTATACAAAGAAAGATGTCTCACTACATAACTGGATTAAGCTTTATTTTTCTATAGATTACTGTTTTCATTTAATGATTTGTCTTGAAGATCTTTCCATTTTATTCTGTGAATGCAGCATGGTATGACTCTATTCCATACTGTATATTATAGTCAACCATTTCTTAATTTTTGTTATTGCTCATTTATTTTGATTCTGACATCACTGTTTACACACAGCCCTGAACTGAGTGTCCTTGAATGTGTCTCCTCATGCTCCTTTGCAAATAGATGTCTAGGAAAGATACTGAGAAATAAAATTTTGGAGACAAAGTTTGTGTTTTTTTCCCCCCAGTGGGACTCCCAGGCTGCTCTGCAGTGAGGCTGAGTCTCTTATTCTTTTGATAGTCACAGATTAAAAGGGCGGTAGCTACAGTGTTTCCAGAAAATTATCACTGCTCAGACTCCAGCATACAAAGGAAAGTCAATGCCTATCTCTTCACCACCAACATTTTCAGGAAAGAGGTGTTTTGATACACGTTGCAGAACATGGAGTGTCCCTGAGAACACACAATGTGATTTCCAAAAAGAAGTTGGTAGACAAGAGTGAAGCTGTGTTAGCTTTTCATCGCTGTAACCAAAATACCTGACAAGAACAATTTAGAGGAAGAAAAGTTTATTCTGGCTCACAGTTTTAGACGTTCAGTCCATGGTTGGTCTACTCCATGATTTGGGGCTCAAGGTGGGGACAGGACATCATGGCAGAAGGGTGTAGCAGAAGAAAGCTATCAGGCCATGGCATCTGGAAGAGAAAGAGAGAGAGAGAGACAGAGAAAACACAAGTCAGGGTAAGATCTATCCCCGGGGCACAGCCCCGTGACCCACTTCTTTCAGCCACGCCCCACCTGCACACAGTTTTCATCCATAGTCCCTTCAGATTATTAATCCAGCAGAAGAATTGATCCATGATAAGGTCACAGTTCTCATGACCTCGTAATTTCACCTTTGAACATTCCTGCGTTGTCTAACATGAGCTTTCAGGGGATGCCTCCTATCCAGACCATAACAGAAGGAAAACTTTCTGTGGGAAAGGAGGAAGTGGGTCAGAGACCTTTTTCCTCTGGAGTATGTCCTCTCTGTACTTTGTGACTTGCTAGGCAAAATGAGGTGCGGGGGCTGAGATATGAAGTCTCCCCTGAGACTCGTGTGTTGGAGGCTTGGTCCCAGTGCAGCGATGCCCGAGGTGGGTCTTTGGGGAGTGAGTGGACCACGGGGCTCTGTCCTCACCGAGAGCTGAATAGACTGCTGGGAGGCAGTGGACACTGCAGGCGGTAGGACCTGGTCGAAGGAAGCGTGTCACTGGGGGCATGTCCTGGAAGCGTATTTCCTGTCCCCAGCCCTTCCCCTTTCTCTCCCCCTCCCCCACCACTCCCCCTCCCCCATACCTTTTTGCCATGTTTCTGCCTTGGAGACAGCTGACCATCCTAGACTGAAACCTCTGAAACTGTGAGCCAAAATAAATCTTTGCTCCTATTAAGTTTTTCTCAGGTATGTGTCACAGCCACAAGAGCTGACTAGCACAGAAGGTCTAGAAGTGCCCCTTGTTCTGAAAGAGCACACTGGGTAGGGCACAGTTCAAGGTTAAAATATCATGGAGCAAGCAAATCAGGAGTGTTCTGCTCAATTCCCTTAAGCAGGAAATCAGAGAGGTCAAAACTGAGAAATTGGGTCAATACAGAATGCAATTGCCTGGGGTCTCTGCACAACATCCTTTTGGTTCCAGAAAGATCACATTGGTAGGGAGCTTCTGGCTGTTAGGGGCATAGGAGCCACTTCTTATGAGAAACAACCAACACATGTTTGAAAAAATGCCTTAAATGATTTTAAAATCTGACGCTAGTACCAATGCTATTGAACTTTTGCATACCTGAATGCACTCTTCCTAGTATAGTAAGTTGAACTCACTCCCTGAGCCACCCCCTCTTTTTTAAATAATGAATGCAGCTCTACTTTTGCACTTTCTCCACTGCACTAAATAGGCTGCTGCATTTTTAATGTAAGATTAAAGTTGCAGAACTCTCTAATACCAAACTAAGTGACTGAATTTAGAAGCACATAACCAGCATAGTCTGTCAACATGGTCTGACCAATCAAATTGCCAATATCCAGATAATGCTTTTTCTGTATGAAGGTTGATCAGAGAAAAATAAAATGTATTTATGTCTTAAGAGTCTTATTGGTGCTCTTCTCTCTTATCCTATTTGGATCACATAAGTTTTCAATTCCTATCATCAGTATTAGCTTTCTCCTTCCTAGCACGTACTGGTACGTGAAAGCATAAACATGAGCGGTGTTCTGCTGAAATATGTCTACAAGTGTGAAATTAGGCAGTGAGAATATCAATATTACCCCTTTGGAACACAAGTCTTCATTCCAGAGCTCTGAATAGCTAAAAATGGAAATTAATTGAAAAACAGTAGCAAAAAATGAAAGCTGCCATATATACTCTGCACTATGCCTCACATCAAGAACTTTTCAATACTTTTTTTACTATTCCTATTAGGTAAGTTCTCATTCATTCATTCATTCATTCCACCAAGAGATAAGGAAATGAAATGAAGAACAATGGAAAGGGTACATTTAAATTGATTTGATAATTAAAGAAATGAGAGATTACACTCCATTTATGTATGATCTATCAAAATATATAAATGCATTCTGTCACATACAACTAATTAGAATAAATTAAAAGAAAAAGAAATAGAAGGAACTAACCACAGAAACAGCAAGGAAAAGAGCTTTCCAGACAGGAGCCTTTGGCTGGGAGTTGCAGGGAAGCGTGATGCGTTCCAGGTCTAGACAGCCAACCACCATGGATGGAGCAGAGCATAAATAGCTGAGCTACCACACTTCAAGTTGAAGAGGTAAGCAGAGATTAGGTCAAAAACCAAAAATCTGGTTCTTTTAAATGTATTGGAAGACCATTTAAAGTCTTTAAACAGAGAAGTAGTGTGATTTCATGTAGGTTTTGTGATCACTTTTGCCGACAGGTGGAAAACGAACGAGAGGGGAGGAAAATTTGAAGTTCAGAAATCAGTCTGGAAGTTACTTCCTGCCATTGAGGTGAGAGATGGTGGAGCCCGAGATGTGATGGGAAGAGAAATGGAGAATAAAAATGAGAGGCTGGGCCAGGCATGGTGGTGCATGCCTGTAACCCCAGCTACGTGGGAGATGGAGGAAGGAGGACCGCAAGTTCCGGGCCAGCCCAGGCAATTTAGTGAGACTGTCTCGAAATAAAAAAATAAAAAGGACGAGTGAGGTAATTCAATGGTAGAGCACTTGCCTAGCATGTGCAAGACCCTAGGTTGTATCCCTGTTTCTGAAAGAGAGAAAGAAAAAAGAAAGAAAGAAAGAGAGAGAGAGAGAGAGAGAGAGAGAGAGAGAGAGAGAGAAAGAAAGAAAGAAAGAAAGAAAGAAAGAAAGAAAGAAAGAAAGAAAGAAAGAAAGAAAGAAAGAAAGAAAGAAAGAAAGAAAGAAAAAATTTGTAGTTGAATGGGCAGGGTTTATGGATGAATTACACCTGGATGAGAGACAAAAGGAAAGGTGGATGATGCTCAGGTTTTTGGCTTCAGTAATGAGTGAATGGCGCTCTAGTTACTGAAATGGAAAATGTTGGGATGGAGAAAATAAGAAAGGGAAAGGTTTATGAAACTCAATCTGGAACTCTGTTTTTTGTCATGAGTTTGAAATGTCTACAAAATATCTAGTACAAGTTCAAATGAGTGGTTTCGTGTTCACATCGTAGAGGAAAAGTCTGGGCAGCAGATACAAATCTGAAATTGATCAGCATAATGGTTAGTATTTAAATATAAGGAAATTTCTAAGATTATTTTCAAAACTGTTATTTGAAAGGAAGAGGAGAGGGACCAGGACTGACTTCTGAAGAATGCTAACATCAGTGGTGGATGGAGGAAGAACCAACAAAGAAGACAGAGGAGGTAAGATGGAAGGAAAACCAGGAGATGACACAGATGACACTGAGTTGACAAAGAAAAAGCAGTGCTCTGTGAAGGGGCGGGGGTTGTCTCTGTCCCTCCGAATGCAGGTAAGCAATTAACAAGAGGTTGTCAGGGAAAGGCCCTGATTTGTAGCAGCTGCTGGTTACAATGGTGTAAATACTCTCACCAAGGCCAATTTCAAGCTACCCTGTCTTCACTGACCCTGAAAAGAAATTCACACAATTATCTGAGAATACCATAACTTTGGGCTCAGAACAGCACTGCTGCTGAGAGAGCATGAGATAGAGACCAGGAAATGGGCACTGAGTTTGGCAACCTGCATGTCATCAGTAACCTCAATAAGAGTCATTCTGGACAGTGGGACAGAAGCCAGACTGCAATGAGTAGAGAGTAATGAGGGTAGCAAAGGAAAGTCAATGCCACATTTCCTAAAGAAGTGCATGACAATAGCTAAAGGGAGTCAAGTTTTAAAAAATTAAAAATAACACTAAAACTCATTGAGATTGAGTTTTACCCCAGTGTAGTCACACAAGTGCAGGGGGCAGGATCTGAGCCTCGGTTGTTTGACTCCACAACTTATCCTTTATTAAAAGCTCCCTGGACCACAGAGATAAATATTTCTAAGCCACCTAAAAATCAAATTATAGATTATCCTCTTTGTGATACTTTTATGTATTTTCCAATTATTTTCACTGAGACTAAATCACTGAGTAAATATTGGAATGCAGCAGTGTAAGAAAGAATACCATTATCAGGTTCAACAGAAATAGCATATTACCAAACAGCGCCACCTAGCGTGAAATTTACTTCTAAATTATTTTAACTTTTTATTCCATTTTAAAGCCTATAAATCCACACTTTAAAATATCTGTGAACTAAAATACCTGAAGGTGCTATCTTCAAAACTTGCATTCATAGATTCTAATTCTTAGGTGGTTTCACAACATTAGATATGGTAAGGACTGTGTCCCATGTTTGTATAGTGCTAAGTACACTGTCACAGCTTAAAAGATAAGGAATAACTGCAGGCACCAGAAAGTGATGTGACTTTTCTATAAAAAGTGAAAGGTTCTCATATTGAAGTTCAAAATGAATTATAATAATTTTTCTGTAGAATACAGTATGCAATACTGGAATAATTTATGTAGAGAACTGGTGGAATCTATTGGGGATGTTTTAGCCTTTGGTTTTGTAGGAAGAGAGATCTCTGTGATAAGATGAAACAATCTCTGGGCACACCTATAACACCAGCAGCTTGGCAGCCTAGCCTCAGACTTAATAGACCCTGTCTCAAAATAAAAAATAAAAAGTGATGGGGATGTGGCTCAGTGGTAGCACTCCCTGAATTCAATCCCCAGTACCAAAAAATAAATAATTAATTAATTAAATAAATAAACAAACATTCTTAGTATAATAGGGTCAGAGGTGTAGATTCAATAGATACTAGAACCCCTATTTCAATAATTCTGTACTATTCATGTATAAATACAATAACAAGATTATAGATGTATCTTGGGGTTCTAGGACTAAAGTATAATGATAATAGTTTTGAGTAAATATAAAATCTCATATTGATAGACTTAGCTTTTAAGACCATTAATCATAATATATTCCTTTCTCAATACTTACATTAAATAGAATTTAGTTGAGGTAGAAAGAAAGCAAGTTATTGCTCTTTGAAAATAGATATATTTGTGAGATAATTTGTGTATTAGAAAATCTGAGTATTTATAGTAATACAACTTGAACTAATAGAATGTAGTCTAAAAAGAGCATACAGAAATCAATAGTTATCTTATTCAGCAGAAGCAGTATGTAAGAAAACATAAGGCAAAAAGATCCCATTTACAACATCATTTACAACTACAAAAATATCTCAAAGTAATTTTAGAAGCGTATCAGGCACTGTAGCTCATTGGGACTGGACCACAAGTGGATTTGAACTGTTTGAAAGATGAGGACTGCATTATATTTAGTTTGGAGCACCTTCAAATTTTATCCTTTGTGAAAATTCAATTTATATACTTTTAAAAGTCTTATTAGTAGATGGATTCAACAGCATTCAATGTGTACAGTATCAAACTTGAATTTGCCAAGCAGATCCCAGGAAATTATTTGATTAGACTGCCACCTACAGGTGACAGGAAGAGCAGATGCCCTGAGATAACATTTACCCACTACTTGGAGGAATTGCATGAAGAAGTGGTAAGGTTGCTCGATAAAATACATCAATTTGAATTTAAATTAACAATGAACACTGGTTAGGATGCAGGACATGGTGGCGCACGCCTGTCGTCCCACCTACTTGGGAGGCTTAGTTGAATCCAGGAGTTTGGGACTGGCCTGGGCAACAGGACCAGAGCACATCTCAAAATAAATAAGTACGTAAATAATCAAAAACAAAAGAGCTGGTGGTGGTTGCGCATACCTGTAATCGCAGCAGCTCGGGAGGTTGAGGCAGGATGATGTGGAGTTCAAAGCCAGGCTCGGACGCGGTAAGACACTAAGCAACTCAGTGAGACCCTGACTCTAAATAAAATACAAAATAGAGCTGGATATGTGGCTCAGTGGTTGATTGCCCCTAAGTTCGGTTCCCAGTACCCACCCACCCCCCCAAAAAACCTTGTAAATATAACTATGTACCAAATATTGCATGGGAAATATCTATACTAAAAGATTATTCATACAATTTTAATTCTTTTATCTAACAGTTCAAAAATCTAAAAAATCAAATAATAAAACTATTCACTATTATCTGAAATTTGAATTTCACTTGGAATTCTGCAGATTTATTTGCTAAATCTAGCAAGTCTTAAAAATTGAGCTGATAATGTTGACCATACTCTGCACTTAAACCTTTCAATGGTTTCTCCTTGGCCTCTGTCAGAGGTCCAAGCTTCTTAATATGGCATTTAAGACCATTTCATCTCACCTTCCCTCTTACTCCTCCTTACCTTAACAGTGAAGCTATTAGGGAGTTTGTTTGGCCTAGAATATAGAGCATCGGGTTTGTCTGTAATTCCAGCTATTTGGGAAGTATATACATGTACTTAGCTGGTTTATGATAATTTCATTACATAGTTACATTTCTCCTTTGGACCTTTTGGTCAAAGTTATAATAGATTAAGTAATACATTACCTCAAGGAGAAAAAACAAATAGTGAGAATAAACAACCTATATAAAAACATTGCATTGAAAATCACATTGGAAAATATTTTATTTTCAGCTAATTTTGCATTCTTATTTGTTAATGAGAGAAAGATCCTATGAATTTAAATTATGCATTTACGAGTGTGTGGGGGTATGTTATACTTGCCATATGATTTTTGAGGTCTCATGTAATATTAAAATGTAGAGTCTCTTGTTCAGAAATTAAGAATTTCAAAGTCAGGGTAAAGAGCGCACACCTGTGAGGTTGGATTCTTGGGAGACTGAGATAGGAGGATTGAAAGTTCCAGACCAGCCTGAGCAACTAGTGAGACACCATCTCAAAATTTAAAAAATAAAACAGGTTGAGGAGGTAGCTCAGTGGTAAAGCACCCCCAACTTCTGTCCCCAGTACCTCAGAACAAAACAAAACAAAAATTATTTCAGGATGGTAACAGCACAGCCTTCACCCAAGCGTGGGACCCTTCTGAGTGCAGGACTCTGGCGACACAGGTCACATTTTCTATTATGCATATGTTTCTTCCCTAACTGAATTGAATTAGAATCGAAATTTCTCTAAGGAAACTCCATTTTTATCATACTGGCATTATGTGAGTGACTTAAAATTCACGATGTATCCAGATCTTGCTACGTGGAGCTACTGAGTCAAGAAGAAAGTAAAGCTTACAAGAATGTGAACTCTGCAGCCAGGTCAAGGTCTGGCTTCATGGCCAGCTCACAGGCCTCAAGGGGCAACTTTAGGAATCCACAGACTCCCTAAAATTCTAATCAAAGGTTTTGTGGGGTGGGGAGGGTTTACACGTCCAATTTTTAGAAGAGCTTTCATCTGATTCTCGAGGGGATATCAAGAACACAAAACGGTTTGAGAGTCCTTGTTATTAAATTAATTCTCTTTATTAATTTAAATAAATTTCTGGCAAACCATGATCTCCTTTAAAAGCCCCTACTGGTAACTGACTTAAAAACTTTAAATACAAGGAAATGTGCAGAGTTTTAAAACTACTTTTATTTCAAAACATAGAAAAGAAACATGAGAAATATAGGATTAAACAAAAACAGCAAGATCCCAGTTAGAGCAATGAAATCTGAAAGGATCTACATTAAACCCTACATCCTATTTGCAGCTGTCAGAATATTTGAGACACGGTGACGTTGATCTTCAATTGTGATGTCTTATGTAGTGCTATATAACAAGTGTTGACTACATCATGTGCCGGGCCTGTCAGAACAATCATTTACAGCCCTAACCCAATCCTCTCAACAGTTCCACCATCCCCATTGTAGAAATGAGGAATCAAAAGCAGTAGAGGTTAAGAAATTTGACCAAGGACACACAGTGAACGTTGGGGACAGGTTTTGAATCTGTTAAAAAAGAAAAATTTTTTTAAGGAAAAATAAGGTCAATATTCTTGTGAAATTTATTTCTCCTCAATTATTTAGTTCACTTAGCCAGATAATAGTACATTTTACAGCTTTCATTTAATAGCTATGAAAGTGTAATAGTTGATTAGATAACTGAAAATTGATCATTCCAGAAAATTTTCCCAGTTGGTTTCCAGTCCTCTGTGGTCCCCACTCCTATTCCCCATCAGGCCTCCATCCTCTGCTCTCTGTTTATTTACACTCCTTAGATAAACTAAGCCAACCTATGACTTTGAATACTGAGTGTATGTTGATGATTTTCACATTCGTATTGCCAGTGTAGACCTTTCCTTTGAACCCAGAATTGTATATTCAGCTGCCTTCTCAACCCTCCACCTGGAGGACTAACCAACATCTCAGACAAAATATGGCTGAAATGAACTCCAGATTTTCCTCCTTCAAGATTCCACTGTCTTCCCCATCTCAGTAAATGATGACCACATTCTTTTGCTACCTGGAACAAAAATCCTTGGAGGTACCTTTGTCTCTTTTCCCTCTTTCACGCCCACTTCAAATCTTTGGGCCATAGGGTCAGCTCAAGCATCCAAACATATCCACGGCAACGTACCTCCAAAGTCCATCCACCTCCTTAGCCCAAGTCACCATAATCTCTCTGACCCAGACTATGGCAGGAGTCTCCTGGACGGCCTCTCCTGAGTGCCCCTCTCAAATCTCTCAGTGTTGGGCATAGTGACCGGTGGCCTCAGTTGCTGCATTCTGAAATCCATCACTGTGTTCACACTCAGGCTTCCCAAGAATGGATCACTGGGCACAGTTGGCCCAATCCTGGAATCTTTGGCTCAAGGATTCCCATTAGTTTTGGTTTATTTTTTTTTTTTTTCATTTTGTTTATTTGTTCTAATTAGTTACACTTGACAGTAGGATGCATCCTGACACATCAGACATAACACCCCGTTAGCTTTTATCAAAATTTCAGAGAACTGCACCTCAGTCTAGGAGTCTTCCATGCAACTGTCTTGCCTTCTTCCTTCTGCCCTTCACCAGGCTCAGACCTGCACTGCAGTCAGACGGCTCTCAGGATCTGTTCTGGCACCTTCCCCCCAGGCATTCCTCTTAATAAATCTCATGCATGTCTAATCCCATCTTGGCCTCTTGGAGGCACTGAACCAACACAGTCCCCAAATTCTTCTACTTGCTTCCACAGTTACAGTGCTACAGTCTCTTTACCCAGCAGCCAGAGGAGATCAAAGTGAACTTACCAGCACCAGAAAGTATTAGATGCTCGGGACGCAACTTCCCTCCAGATCTCATCTCCTCTTTCCTGACTTGGGCACAGCCACGCGAGACCCCTGGCCGCTTCTTCACCCACTGTGATTTACTTGCCTGTGCCCCTGTCTTTTCCTCTGGGGTGCTTTTGTCGCAGATAGAGACATAGCTAGGAAGAAGTAGATGTAGATAAGATAGATATATCTTGATCCTCTGCTGATTTAGGTCTGTCTTTCGCTTATTATCATCTTATTTTTTCATTATATCATTTATTCATCATTTGAAATATTATGTATCTCTTTGCTTATTTGTTTATTGACTCTCTTCTCACAGGACAGCATGAGTGCCAAGAAAATAAGACTGTTTTATCCACTTTCATATCCCTAACACCAGAAAAGTACCTGGCACTTAATACTGTTCAAATTTTGTTCAATGAATAAATTCCTACTAAAATCATTTATAGAGTTATAAAAAATCAAAGGAATTTACAAACCCAAGTTTCCTTAAGAGCACCTGAGTTTTATGAAGAATGAGGCAAATAGAAAAACTGGTACCAACAGAAATTGAGGACACATGTCTAAGTTTTCCTCATTTGATTATGAAAAAGTGTTGAAATTTTGTAATGCAATATTGCAACTATGTACTGATCACTAGCCTTTTTATTATAAAATATGGAATGGTATTTTGTCTCAGACAAGCTCAGTCCACACTTAATTAGCTGGGTTATAACCAGGAAAGTGCTAAAATGCCAAGGGAGTGAAAATTGTCTTTTCAGGACTCTCAGGAGTATAAGTGATACTAGGGAATAGATGGCAAATCTATTATTTTCAAGTACAGTGAGAAAAAAAAAATACAGGAAAACATTCAAGACTCTCTCTAGTGCTGAGAATACATGACAGTGAATTGACTTAGTGTAATGAAGAGTAATTGCATGCATATTTGAATTTTTGTGAGATTTAAGGAACTTGGTTGAGGTTAATTTTTTTTTAATTGCATGTCTTGGTGAAACCCAGACTTACTCTTATACTTTTCTAGTTATGTTCTTAGTGAAGGAAAACATTTTAAGTATGGAATAATTACATTAAAAAAACCCTGAGACCCAAATTATAAGTCAGAGAGTCACAGAAATTTTCTCTGGTCTAATAGTCATGTACATACAAATTGCAGACTCTGTGGCATGAAAATGGAAGTCACAAAGTACCTTTTTGGCAATCTGCCCTTCTCTTAATATTACACTTAGAGGTAATAGGCAGAAATGCAGGCGCTGGGCCCTGGCATTGATAAACTGCACAGGAAGGTCAGGCTTATCCTGCAGCATTTTAATGGCATAACTGATACCAGGTACACTACGTCATTCCTGTCAATTGGTTAAAAGGAACCAAGTAGAAATTACATTTCTGGGTTTACCACTAAGCTATTGCACAAACTTGAATCAATCTTAATCCTTCCAGAAATCATGGCAAAAAACCAGAAGTATGCTGTAGAAATGCTACGTGTCACTATCTGGTGGGGACACAGGAAATACTTACCCTCCTGAATTGTAGTCCATAGTCTATGAGAAAACATGACCCTGTTTTCACTCTATTTTGCCATGAGAACAAAATAAAATAACTATGACCCATTAAATGTTTTCAGATAATTAACACCTCCTGGATGCATTTATATCCATTTCAAAAATCCAAGACACACTAGAATACACAGAACATTGGTCTAACAGAATATTGACTTGAAAGTAAAAAGCCCTGTGTTCCCACTTCAAATTGGCTGCTAACTAGCTTTGTGAGTTTGTGTGTATTGCAGAAACTCGGTGTTATCTACTGCAGCATGACAAATTACTCCAAACAGAATGGCTTGAAATGATAAACATATCATCTCGCGGTTTCTGTAGGAGTGTTTAGCAGGGTCTTCACCGGTGACTCAGGGACTCTCAAGAGGTTACAATAGAGATATCAGCTGGAGCTTCACCTGCTGCAGGCTCGACTGGGCTGAAGGATCTGCTCACCAACATGGTTGTTGGTAAGAGGCTTCAGTTTCCCACTACATGGGCCTCTCCATAGGGTTGCTCCTGGTATGGCAGCTGGCTTCCCCCAAAGTGAGTGACCCAAGAGAGAGAGCAACTGCACAGGGGCTGCAGTGGTCTTTACAACCCAAACTCAGAAGCAACGTGCCCTCAGTTCTGCTATATTCTGCCCTTCATGTGCACTAACCTGATGCTCTGTGGAAGGGGATGACACAGGAGTGTGGACACACAAGCAGGAAGCTCTGGAGGACGTCTCAGAGGCTAGTTGCCACACTCTTCCTCAGTTTCCATCTCTAGAGTGAAGGCTCTGAGCCACAGGACCTTTCAGGTTGGTGCCCTCCTCCCTCCCAGGTGCCACCTCCAGACCTTGCTTTCCCTCTCTCATGTAAAAAGTCATACTCCTCTTAGCTTTCAGCCATTTGGCTGCACCAACTGCTCTGCTCCTTGTCACATCTTTCCTGGCCACCCCACTGCCCCGCACTGTCGCTTGGCCCCTCGCTTACAGTTGTCTCTTTCACTCCATGTCCTGCCATCAACCTAGTACTTTCATGTCCCCATGGTGACTCAGCCCAGCCCATGGTCTTCCAGTTCCTGACTGCTTCTCCCTTTCGCCCACCCCACCCACACACCAACACCCTGGATTTGTCCTCACCAACACTGTTCACCTTCATTAACTGAATTCAGTCACCTCACTCTCTCACCATAACTTCCTAGTCTTCCTATTTTTTAACCAAGAGATGGGTCCCCAAACCTGGTTGGAATTTCCAGAAAACTCAATTGAAACCCTGTGCTGTGGCACACACCTGTAATCCCAGCAGCTCAGGAGGCTGAGGCAGGAGGATCTCGAGTTCGAAGCCAGCCTCAGCAACTTAGCGAGGCCCTCAGCAACTCAGCAAGACCCTGTCTCTAAATAAAATATTAGAAAGGGCTGGGGATGTGGCTCAGTGAAGTGCCCGGGTTCAATCCTGGTTAAAAACAAAACAAAACCTCAATTGAATATTTCTGTATCAACTCACTTCTACTTGCCCGTTATTTCCACTTCAAAGTAGACTTTAAGCTCCATTGGAACCACTTTCTGAAGAGATGCCTCAATGCCTTTGTCTCAGACTTCGTTCACACTTGCCTAGAAAACAATTCTCATTCTGACTGATTTCAAGTAACAACCTTATGCGTTTCTATTACCTACAACCAGGTTACTGAAGGCTGCTGAAGAAAATCCCATAACAGGCCTCACATTCCAGAGCTCCCCAGGGCAGCGAGTGCTTCCCCGTCAGTGCTTGCTCACTCTCTCTCTCCCTCACTCTCCACTCCACCAAGACTATTTCAAATATTCCCCACTTTCTTCAAAACTGCGTACACACACACACACACACACACACACACACACACACATCTTCATTTGCTCTTTCACTTCCCACAGAAAACAGAATCCATTAGATGAAGACTCTGTCAAGGCCCACTCTTCCCTGCAGTAATTCCCTTCTTATTTCAACCATTTCGACTTCCTTCTCTTACTAAAACTGTGCTGCCCAATCTAGTAGCCACTAGCCACAGGTGGCTATTGAACTCCTAAAATCCCAACTAGTCCTGAATGATAAATATTCACCATGTTTTACACTAAGTTTCAAAGACAGCATAAAAATGCAAATTATCTCATTGATTACATGTCAAATGTATGGCCTCCCAGAAAGTAGGAGGGGACAGAACTGTTAGATTAAACTGAAATTCCTAAATATTCTACTCTGTGACCTGGCTTTATGAACTTACCTACTTTATCCAAATGACACACACAGTTTCCTTCGTATGTAAGGTTAAAGTTCTCACAGTTGAACAAATTATAACAAATGTTATCACTATTTACAAAGCAAAAAAAATTGATTATATGCTGTTTTAATATTAACTATAATGAATTTTTTTATCCACTGACATTAAATGCAAATATTTTCTCCTTTATCTCTCTTATAATGCTATACTCTACTATATAAGGTATATAGAATAAAAAACTATACCATTCTTTTAGTCAAATTTTGCATCCCTGTGACCAAAATATGCAACAAGAACAACTTAGAGGAGGAAAAGTTTATCTGGGGTTCACAGTTTCAGAGGTTTCAGTCTGTAAACAGCAGACTCCTCTGTTCTGGGCCCAAGGTGAGGCAGCACATCATGGGAGAAGGGAGGAAAGCTGCTAGGCTTAGAGCAGGGTCAGGAAGCTTGGAGGAGGGAGTGGGGGGCAAAAAGGTCATAGGGAAGATACACCCTTCCAGGGCACACTTGCTGTGACCCACCTCCTCCAGTCATGCCCACCTGCCCCCCCAGTCAGTCCATTCAGACTAGGATGGGCTGATTAGGTTATAGCTTACAATCCAATCATTTTAACTGAATATTCCACATTAATAGGAGCTTTTAGAGGATACCACATATCAAAACCACAGTATTTCACCCCTGGCCCCTAAAATCTCATGTCCATCTCACAATATAAAATGCATTTAGATCATCTCCAAGACTCCCACAGTCCAAACAGTTTTAGCATTTTACAAGTCCAAAGGCTCCTCTGAGAGCTAAGGCAAATTCTTTTGTGAACCCC
The DNA here is from genome assembly GCF_902686455.1 of Sciurus vulgaris. Classification (NCBI taxonomy): domain Eukaryota; kingdom Metazoa; phylum Chordata; class Mammalia; order Rodentia; family Sciuridae; genus Sciurus; species Sciurus vulgaris. The sequence goes on along the minus strand of NC_136464.1, from coordinate 15,703,321 downwards.
TATAAAAATAAAAAGCAAGTTACATCTATCCAATACACAGTGGCATAAATAGTCCCACACCAAAAGGGAGGGATATGGCATGGAAAGAAGGGATGGGGTCAAAGAAAGACCAAAACCCAGCCAGGCAAACAGGTCCTGACACGCTGCCCATAACTCCGTGTACAGCAACTAGGACATGATGTTATTTCCAAAGGGCTTAGGTTGCCCCACCCTGTTGACCTTGCTGGTTGCCATGCACATGGGCTCTTTTTAGCCTGGCTGTCTTGGCAGCCAGCAGATTTTCTTGACAGACAGTTCATGTAACTGGCATCTCTTAATTCCTGGAGTCTCCATTCCAGCTTTGACTTCGACTTCATGGCTCCACATATTGCCCTCTCAGGGGCAGTCCACGGGATTCCAGCTATACTACACTGTGCCTGGCCTCCCAGGCCTTCCTTTGAAATCTCAGTGGAAGCCTCGTGACCCCTTCACTTTAGCATCCTGTATTCCTGCAGAACCAGTAGCACATGGATGAGGCCAAGGCCTGTTGCCTGTTGGTACAGTAGTACATGTATGTATCATGACTGCAGTGGCCGCTGAGTGCCTAGGTGGCTCTGCATAATGAAACAACTTCATAGGCTGCCCTGTACCTGCTGGGTACACCCATAATCTCTTATCAAAGGGTTTTCTCTTTTGTACCCTGGAACCTGTAGTGGGTGTGGTCTTGCAGATTCTTGAGATGCCCTTGAGGCACCTTTCCTGTTGTCTCTGTGTAAAGTACTTAGAATCCCTTTAAGGGCTATAATGTCTTCAATGCACCTTCCTTTCCTCCAGCTTTACATGAACTTTTCTGACTAATCTGCAAGTTTTAAAAATCCTGTAGTTCTGCTTTCTGCTCCAAATTCTCACAGCAAACCGGGCTAACAGCAGCCAGCAATACCCATGCCACTGACTGCCTGCTGTGTTGCCTTCAGTCTTCTGCCAGACTAATTAGTTCATCACTTTTAAATTTAGCCTCAGACAAAGTCTCAGGACAAGGACAAGATGTAGCCAAGTGCTTTGCCAGAATATAACACAAGTGGCCTCTAGACCAATTCCCAAGAGAATCCTCACTTCCCTCTGAATTTTCATGAGCATGGTCTGCACTCCTATCAGCATTCTGGTCTTCTGAGCTCCCACCAGAATCATCCACTGAACTCTGTTTGTAACACACTAAAGATTTTCCAGCTTGCAACTCTAAACTTTTCAAAATTTCCTCCTGCCAACCAGCTCCAAATGTTTCTGAACCACATGGTCAGTCGGGTTAGTCACAACAACAATCCAACTTCTCAATACCAACTTCTGTTTTAGTCAACTTGTGCATCTCTGTGACCAAAATACCCAACAAGAACTTAGAGGAGGAAAAGTTTATTTGGGGTTCACAGTTTCAGAGATTTCAGTCTGTAAACAGCAGGCTCCATTGTTCTGGGCCCAAGGTGAGGCAGCACATCATGGGAGAAGGAACCAGTGGAGGAAAGCTGCTCAGCTCATGGCAGGGTCAGGAAGCAGAGAGTGGGCAAGGGGGGAAGGGGTCCTAGGAAGATGCACCCTTCCAGGGCATACCCCCCTCCTGCCTACAGTTACCACCCAGTCAATCCATCAAACTAGGATGGACTGATTGGGTCTCCACTCTCATAATCCAATCAATCATTTTACATCAGAATATTCCTGCACTGCCAGGAGCTTTTGGGGAACACCTCACATTTAAACCATAACAACCATGTGTAGTATTTCTATGTCAGACTAATAATGCTACTGATGCTTTTCATAGTCGAATAGAAGAACATTTTCAGACTTTTAGCCCAGTGAAGTCTGTTTCAGACCTTGGACCTCTAAAATATTAGGAAAATAGATTTCTTTGCTATTTTGAGTCACTACACTTGCGGTAATTGGTTGTAGCAGTGAAAAGAAACTAATAGACCAGTTTTAGACTTTGAAAATCTCCTGACAGTTGTTACTTATCTGTTAATTCATATATTATCTCTATTTTTGAGCATAAATTATTAGTTTTGATATGTTCAAACCCCTCAATATTTTTCTTAATGGTTTACCTTTTGGATCCTTCTTTAAGAAAATCTTCCCCCTCTATATTCTCCTATATTTTCCTCTGTTATTGAAGCTATACAGATTTGCCTTTCATGTTTATGTCCTAAGCCACATGGTGTTTGATTTCTTATATGTATAATGAGGAGAACAAGCATGATTTTTTCCCCATATAGCAGTCTGCATTGTTCCACTGGATTTTTAGTCTCTTCCTGCATAACCAGGATGTTTTGTTGCTTTGATTTTGCCACTTTCTTTTCTTTTTGAGTTGAAGTTCACATAACATAAATCTATTTTAAAATGAACAATTCGGTCTTTGGAGATAGCTCAGTCGGTAGAGCGCTTGCCTTGCATGCACAAGGCCCTGGGTTCAATCCCCAGCACCACAAAAAAAAAAAAAAAAAAAAAAGAACAATTCAGTAGTATTTAGTATATTCCAGCCTTGTGCAACTCCTACCTCTATCTAGTTCCATAAATTTATAGTTGGTTTTAATGTCTAGTAGGATCAGTTCAACTCTACTGTAAATTTCCTCATCATTAAACAAAGACAACAATATAACCTACCTCGTGTAGTAATTACTAATATTAAAAGATAGTAGTATAGGGCCTGGGGGTGTATCTCAGGGGTAGAGGGCTCACTGAGTAAGTGTGATGCCCTGGGTCTGACCCCTAGCACCACACAAAATAGTATATATTAAGTGTTTAGCTAGTACTTGGCATTAGGTATTGTTATTGCATTATGGTTAGAAAACAATCTAGCTTCATATCACTCTCCTTTGCTGACACCATTGCCTCTTCTCAGTCTCTAAATCTTGGAGTGTCTCCATGCTCCTTATTTGAAACTCCTTTCTCCCCACCTACATTCATCCCAGTTTCTGCTCACATCCAGGTTCATGCATATAAAATTCCCTGCTTACTCTCTAATTTATACTTCCATCCCTGACATCTCCCATGAGCCCTATCCTGTATATCCAGCTGCCTCTTCAGCATCTCCTCATGGATACCTAACAGGCATCTTACAGATTTACAGATTTACATCTTACAGATCGCTTCAAAGGTCCATTCCTCACCAGTATTTTTCCATATTTACAAATGGCACCGCCACTCAGAGCTATTCAGGCCAAAAAAACTTGGCATCTTCTTGATCATGCTCTTTCTCTCATTCTCATGCAATTTTCCAGCAAATCCTATCCACTCTTTGGAATATATCCAGAAACCAATGGCTTATCACCACTTCCTCCACCACTCAAGTCTCCTTGCCTCTTACTGGAATAATGTGAGCCTCAGACCTGGATTTCCTGCTTCCATTCTTGCCTTCCCCACACTCTGATTTCCACAGAGAAGCAGCCAGAGTGATTTTTTTTAAAAAATGCAAATTGGATGTTTTTGTGCAAAAACCCTCAGATAACTTCCAGTCTCAGAATGAAATTCAAACTTTTTATGCCCTTGCCCTATGGTAAAATACTATCATAATTACCTTATCCTTGCAGGTATTTTGAAAATTTGTAGAGAGCTACAGAATTCAGAGATGGTATTACACCCACTGCAATATAAATGGTATTTCCATGAAAGTAGGAATTATCTCTCATCCTACATAACTTTCAAATTTCTGGATAGATATTCATATAGACATATTTACCATTAATTATTTAATATGCAATAAAATTTCCAGAAATGCACTACTCTGTAATCTGAAGGGAGATGATACATTATTTTGTTTGGAATATTATCAAAAAGTTGTTCACCACTTTGGAGAATCACATTACTCTTGGCAACTTCTCTGGTTATTTGCATCCCCAGTGCTGTAATGTATCTGAATATACATGTGTATAGCTGCCACTTTCATTCAGACTCTACATAGAGTATAAACATCTGACCATTTCATGATGTCCTTTATTGTAATTAAGTCTCTAATTATGCTCCAAACACACATGACTGTCTTAAATAGCTCCAGATTCACTCTTTTAATCTCTGCTCTTTTGTCTGAGTGGAGGACTCTTTTGCCAGGTAACTCTCCCTCTCTTTGGTTCTGCCAGCAGGGGGTGCTAGAGGAAGATTGTGAGGCAGAAGAGGGTGGCTGGGACTGCCTCTTCCTGTTGTGTCCTGCTCTGGGTAGTTTCCTTAAAAACGTCATTGGTTGTAGAAGCAGTTGGCTCCAGTCTCCAGCGTTCTTTTTTGTTTTGTTTTGTTTTGTTGTTGTTGTTGTTGTTTGTTTTGTTTTGTTTTGTTTTGTTTTGTTTTGTTTTCCCTACTCTCAAAATTAGCCTTCATATGCCCTACTAAGGTTTCAGAATCAGTAGGGCAGTAGCCCTCCCTCAGGGCCCTCCTCCCAGCCTCTAGTTCTGAAAACGCTAATGCCTTCCCTCTGTTCCCTGCTGCACGTTATCACCTCTGGACTTCAGTGTTGGCTTTTTGCTTTTCTAGTTCTCCAAACCCCATGCAGCACATATCTGGCATTCAGTTCTCTCCGCTGAGAACACTCATGTGGTGTCTGTTTTCCTGATGGCACCCTAACCAACATGGTTCTGGGTCACAGTGGTCCCAGGAAGTAGACCCTCAAAAATGGAATTTAGGCATGTTTGGAGTATTGCCCACAGTTGCTTGAGGAGTACCTACGGAAACCAGCAGCTTGGAGGACCAAGTGCCTATTGTACTTGACTGCTATGGTAGTAATGAACTGTGGACTAGAATAGCTGCTTCTAGTAGCACTAACAGAATACCGAAAGAAAATGATAAAATCAGAGTTTCAAACTCTGATCTCAAGTCACAAAGAACTAGGAAGTATCTGTAGTAGCCTTAAAACAATTGGCTAATATTTGTAGCTGCAAACTTACTGAAAACTAGACACAAAATTAGTTGTCTGGGTTAATAATAAATTGAATTCACAGGTTAGCCATGTCTTTTATATTGTACTGTGACATTGAGAAGGAGCAGAATTGAGACTCAGAATGGGGACCCCTGTGTGGAGTTGCACAATGTTGCAAGTTTTGAACTCCCAGGCCTCTCTGAGTCTCTCTTGTCAGTAAAAACAGCCTGCCCTCCCATGGCTGAGAAGATTAGATTTGCTTACAGATCTTGCATAAGCTTGCCCAGGGGAGTTGTCTTGCAGAGAGATGGCTATCCTCCTCAAGACCCACCCAGACCACCACGAATGACTTTAGACTCATACATACAGTCAGATCTCAATATGCTCCAAGATACGAGTGCTAAGTTTAGCCCAGGAGGACATGGCATACATGATGAATTTCCAGATTTTCCTGAAAGAGACTAAACACCTGGAAAATATGTTGACTTTTTGAGTGTTACTCTTAGGAGGAAACAAGTCAAAATTAGATCAGGCCACATGTACTTTTATGAATGCATTTATAAGCAATTCAAGATTCCATATGCATGAGCTAGTATGATTGGAAGTCCTACAACTGCTTGGTTGATTGATTGAACTTTGGATTCAGTGTTCCACAAAATTGACAAGTTCGACTATTCTTGGCATGGACATGGAAGAATGTAGACATAGATTAAAAAGAAGAATGTGAAGCTCATTTATCATTTATGACATGCACTGCCCATCCTCCACTACATCCTTCAAGAAAACTAAGAGGGCATCTGTGCACTAGGACACAAGAAAGGTGTTTAAAAGGGATCGCTGGCATCCTTGAAAAGCTCTATCATGGGGGATAACAGTGCGCAAGGTGCCATTCAGATGACTGATTCTGGTGGAAGTGATTGGATAGAGGAAGGGATAGAGACCAAGTGGCAGCACTTAACCACCAGAAGCAAGGTGGGAGAAATCACTGTGATGGCAACAGAAGTTACTTCGATGTAAAACCAGGATGTCTTGGTCTGGCAAATCATGCACACAGGAATGATGCAGATGACCAGGGTGTTAGTCAACTTTGCATCACTGTGATCAGAAGACCTGATCAGAACAACTTAAAGGAGGAAAAGTCTGGCTCTTGGTTTCAGAGGTGCAATATATGGCACATGGTTGGCAGACTATAGCTGGGGGCCTGAGTGGAGGTGGAGCATCATGGTAGAAGGGCATGGCAAGGAAATGCTGCTCAGTTCATGATAACCAGGAAGCAGAGAGCACACTCCACTCACCAGTGTCAACATAAACCACACAGGCATGTCTCGAGTGACCTACTTCCTCCAACCACATCCTACCTGCCTACATTTACCACCCAGTTCATCCATTTAAGTGGATTAATCCACTGATTAGATTGCAGCTCTCATAATCTAATCATTTAACCTCTGAAAATTCTTGCACTGTCCCATAAGTGAACTTTTGGGGGACACTCATATCCAAACCACAACAGACAGCCTACTAAAGAATCACTAGATTGATATGATAGTAAAATCTTACTAGGTCTGATGGTTGGAGATCTGCACCAAAGCACATCAATAGAGTCTACAGTCTAGGCTGACCTCTTAGTGAGTATCTACACTTTGGGCAACTCATGGATCCAGAGTCTCTTGATTAATGGGGAGGACAGACTCTTTTGAGGAAAGACCCTACCACAATTCCACATGAATATACTATAAATTTTCTTCCAAGTGTTCCCCAAAGGGCCTACAGGCATTTTCTAAGATAAGTAGGTGTATGTATTACCATTTATACTTTTAGATTAAAAAAGAACCTTTGGATTTGAGAGAATTACTGCTCTATGTGGCCTGACCCTTGGCCTTCTCTCTAAGGGCATGCTCAACTGTTTTTTCTCCTAATCACCTGCCTACCCAGCCAGAGTGGCCTTCCTCAGATAAGCCAGACTCTCCTAAGAGAAGACACTTGCACTGGCTCTTCTCCCTACCAGATTCTCCTCTTTCCTATTCATAGAGCTAAGTCCCTTCATTCATTCATATGGTATCTCCTCAGAGATTTCTCTGGTCACTTAACATACAATATTTATTTTATGGTACTGAGGATCCAACCCAGCTAGACAAGCACTCTACCACTGAGCTACACCTGGAGGGAGCCCTGGCTACCTAGTCTAAGATAAAACTTCCCAAATCATCTTTATCCCCTTACCCACAGGCATCCTGTTCACAGCGTCTATTACCATGTGAAATTTTATTACATATATGTTTGTTATTGGTCTTTCTCACTAGGATACAATCATGGGTTCATGTATGTGTGTGTGAGTGTGTGTGTGTGTTTTGGGCTATTATTTTGGTTAAAGAATGAATGTTAAGTCTTCAAAATTTACTTCCTTGGGTTTCCTTTGTTGCTTGGTACAAAATCAAATTTTGTAAATGTTCCACATATGCTTGAAAATGTGATTTCTTTGATGGGTATAAATCTCTCCATTATATTTTCTTGGAGCTTATTACTCACATTATTCAAATGTCCTAGATCTCTGCTTATTTTCTGAGCTTGATTATGTGAGAGGTAAATTAAACTCTTGAAGTACAATAGTTGATTTACTTATTTCTCCCTGTAGTTCTGCCAGTTGTTGCTTTACATATTTTGTCTATACCAATAAGTATATTTATGAGCACAAACCTTGTTTTCTTGATCTATGATTATTTTACCAGTATGTTGTTATCTTTCTTTATCCCTTGTGATATTTTTTCAATTCTATTTTGTCTGACACAATTGTTATCCTGTTACCCTATTTCTCTGATCTTTTCCTATTCATTTATTTCAGTATGTCTCTTCCCTTTTAAATGCATCTGTTTTAGAACATATAGTGCTATTTTTAAAATCCAATTTATTCATCTCTTAATTGGTGACTAAATCTATAACTATTATAACAGAAAAGCCTATTTTGTTTTCTATTTTTCATGCTTCCTTTCTAGTATCTTTTTTCTTCTTTCCTACATTCCACTGGATTAAGCAAATTCTTCTTGTACTGAATTTGAGTCATACTTTGCATTTTTATTTTTCTGGTGGTTACCCAGAATTAACCAGAATTTTCTGGTGGTTACATTTCATTCCCTAGCTTTCTTTTCTAACTATTAATTGTGGTTATGCAAATAAGTTTTGGTCAATTAAATGTAGGCAGAAGTGTGATACTTTCAGAAAGTATTTGTTATAGGAGAAAAAGTACTCTCTCTCTTCCTTGCTTCCTTCTGCTACTGCCTGCAATTGGTAACTAGACCTCCAGCACCTGCATGGGACCATGAAGTGCTCCTGAACATGGCAGCCCTGGGTGGTGGTGCCAGAAAGTCAAGAGCGTGGCTCCCGGAAGTCATCATCCTGCTCCTAACTGCCTACCAGGCAAACTTCTTTTACCTGAAAAAGAAATGCACTTCTTTAAGCCACAATAATATTGGACTTTTCTGCTTAGCTGGCCCTAACAGGTGCTGCTCATTTCCTAGTGCTGGGGGCGGGGGAGGTGGTACAGTCAATTTGTGGCACTGGGCCTCCCCTCTAAGCTTCTTCCAGTCCAGCTCTCAGACACAGATCTTCTTGAAAGGAGAGCTGGAGACAAAGACCTGACTGTAAGAAGTTCACTTCAGACCACAGGAGTGAGGAGGTGGGGAGGACAAGAGGGAAGACAAAGATGCCCGCTGCAGTCAGTAGGTTGGGGCCTCCTGAAATGGGTTCAGAGCACCTCTTGGAACTGCTTCTCAGAATTGCCCACCAGTAAGGCAGGACACTGGGCATTTGCCAACCACATTCCACCCCGCATTGGCTAAGAATTACCCCAATGGGGGCTAATTCCATCATACTTTCAGAATGAGCAGGCTCTCCTGGAGAATTTTCGGTGGCAGAAATTCTGTGAAGGTAGCGTGGGGTTGAGGTAAGATGCTGTCACCACGAGGTGAGTCTGAGCTTACCCAGAAATGCCCACTGCTGCTGCCATCAGGGAATGTGACACCGGACACCAGAGTTTTAATAGTTTTTATGTAATCTTCTGAGATCCACCAGCTTCCTTCTTGTCTCTGTGGCAACTGCAGAATTGCATCCAGAAGCTGAAACCGTGGACTGTGCTGATTCACCCTTGTTTAGCTTCTCAACTTCTGAAACCTCTCATCTGAGGGCTCATTTCAATGAATTTCTCTTCTATTTCCTAGTCCTACAATGCAGGGGGTCCTCAAGTTTGTATGTTTATAACCATTCTGTCTTTCTTTTTTCTTTGACTATACCAATAATTGAACTATCTTATTCTTGTAGTTCAATTGTTGACTTTTTTTTTTTGTACCTGAGTTTGAACCCAGGGGCGCTATACCACTGAGTCACAACCCCAGTCTTTATATATATATATATATATATTTTTTTTTTTTTTTTTTTTTTTTTTTTTTTTTTTTACTGTGAGACAGGCATCTTGCTAAGTTGCTTAGGGCCTTCCTAAATCATTGAGGCTGGCCTTGAACTTGGGATCCTCCTGTCTCAGTTTCCTGAGTCTCTGGGATTTACAGGCATGTGCAGGCTTTCAACTGTCATCTTTAAGAGATGATTCTCAAATCTTTATTAGCAGCCCAGATCTCTTTTCGCTCTTCAGACTTCCTATAATCCAAACTTCCTAATCCAAACTTATTACCTGAATGAATCCAGGAACTCCAGACAGCCCCAACTCATCCTGTATTCGTCCCTTATGTCTTCTGCAAAATCTGGTTGATCTTACCTCAACTTAGAAGTCTACCATCTTCTTCCTCCTCCTCCAGGTTAGTTACTCCTCCATGTTATACTCTATTGTCTGAACTTCTACAAAAGCATCAGTTTCCTGGTTCCAGTTTCTCTGCTTGCCAAACAAACTTGGGGTTATACCAGCATATGGCTTAGTCAATCGCTTTTTTTATAAGGTTTGTTATGAAAACTTCTGTCCTTCCTCCAAAACTCCCAACTTCCTGCTCCATAGAGGCCACCCCTTTCAACACTCAGAAGGCATTCTTATACCATCTACTTCCTTTTTAAACAAAAATGCTTAGGCTACTTTTTGATATTTCTGTTTTAAGCAGAGGAGGAGGATTTAGCTCTGCTTTGCACATTCCTCTCCACTGCATATCCATCTTTTCATCTTCCTGAGGCAATAGCAATTTTATAGCTTTAATTAGATCAGTATTCACTGTTTACAGGAGTTGTGCAAATGATACCTATGATTGTGCCATGGGTACCCTGATTACCTGTTCCTGCACAACTCTTTTTAACATTTTATTCTTCTTGGTGTTAATAATGATCTAGATTTGGGTTTTTCTTTTCTTGGTATCCATCCCTAATTCAACATCAAACTTTCCCCTTATCTGGAAAAATCTGCTCAGACACATTAGATATTCCATTTACCAGTTTTGTCTTCGGGAAACCTCTCCTGGAGCCCTGCTACCCGCTCTCACCTGGACTAGCTGGGGCCCTCCCCCTTGGTTTACTCCCTGAGGTGTTTTGCAGCATATCTCCCAGTGGTTTACCTGAAAGGGTTCAAGGCAGGAAAAACTTCCAACATCTTGCACATCTGAAATAAATTATTTTATTCTCACACTTGATTAACATTGTCTTAGCATAGAATTGTAGGTTAGATATTTTACCCCAGAATTTTGAAGCCCTTGCCCCAAGGCCTTCTCACTTTCCAAGTTGCTGCTGAAAATTGATATGCCACTGTAATTCTTGATTCTTTGTATACACTTGTTTTTGTTTTCTCTCATTGGAAGTATCATCTTTCTTTGAACCTAGTGTTCTGAAGTTTTACAATAATGTCCATTAGAGTGAGTTTGTTTTCATTCATTGTTCTGTTATTTAACGGACCCTCTTAATATGGAAACTCATGTCTTTCAAATTCATACAATTTTAATGATTTCTTACATTGTCTTCCTGTATTCTCTCCCATTATTTGGATATTGGACACACTGGAGAGGCCCTATAATTTTAAAATGGCTTTTCCTCCACTGTTCTTATCTACATCACTTTTACGTTAGACTTTGGGAAACACTGTTTATTTTCTTCTGTTTTATATTATTTTTTCTTTTCTTTTTTTTGGTACAGGGGATTGAACCCAGGGGTGCTTAAAAACTGAGCCACATCCCCAGCCCTTTTTGCTTTTTACTTTGAGACATGATTTCATTAAGTTACTTAGGGCCTAACTAAATTGCTGAGACTGGCCTCTAACTTGTGATCCTGTGCCTCATCCTCCTGAGTCACTGGGATTACAGGCGTGCGCCACCATGCCCAGCTTATTATCATAGTCTTGATGTCTAAGAGTTACTTTTTTGTTCTCTACATGCTGCTTTTTAGAAATATCACACCATTCTTGTTTTATGACTGCAATATCTTCTTTTATCTCTTTGAGAATGTCATTGGTAGTGCTGTTGTTTTTTTCTAAATTTTATTCCCCACCTCTTCCTAACAGATTAATGAAAGCAGCTGTGTTTCTTCCAAATTCCATCCCCCTCTGTCCTGTTGGTTTCTTGTGGTCTCTGTCATCAATATTATAAAGACTTCCTCAAATTTTTGATGACCCCAGGGTATGGGATCCTATTTAGGAGGAGTGCATTATAAAGCTGATTAGAATCTGTGTGGATGGAGCATTGTTGCAGATTCCCTCCGTAGTTTTAGGTCTTTTCTCTAGCTCAGATTCTCCAGAGACCTTTCGTATCTTCTATGTGGAGGGATCAAGAGGAGGAAGAGGGTTGGGGACATATTTCTCAACATTCACAATGTTTACTTTCACTTTATCACCTTCTCCATATGCAACTTCTGATTGTCTCCAGAGCAAGTGTCTGATCATATGCCACGATAGGAAAGGGGTAGTAGGGCAGTCTGCTAATCTTGTAGAGTAGGGTGGTGTATAATTTCAAACAAATTTTCAATCCATCCTGCTAGTGTTGGTCCCACTTTTACCTCTGCTTTCAGAGGTACTGAATGCCACCAAAACCTGAGCCATTAGAGATTGTGACCATGTCCATACATTACTTTGGTTCCTGGCTTTCTGTATTGTTGTCTTAGGATTCAGCTTTGTTCAGACACATCAGTTGATCCCTTTACAGCTAGTCTCCAGTTCTCGAAATTCTGTTGCTGTTATCTTCTCTCCCAATTTATTTGTTCTTTGGGGTTTATCCTTTGAAAAATTTCTTTATTGTCATTTTAGTGAAGCTTGGGGGAGGGAACGTTGCTAAACGTTCGCCCCCACCCATATATTTAACCAGAAGTCTGCTAAACATTAGAAGCAGGTATCATCTAATTGTGTTCATCTCTTTTCTCAACTCCACCCCAATTGGGCTTCAGTTTTGGGGGTTTTGTCTTCGCTGGTTAAACTTCATTTTAGAAAAGAATTTCATAAATTCATTCACCCTGCAGGATAATAAATGATACAGTTTAATGGGTTCTCTCTCTCTCAATAGTATTTTAACAGGGACTAAACTTCTCATTTGGCTTATGCTAAAGGAATAAAAGATAAAGTTGTAATTAAGGAATTTCAGAAAGCCAAACTTAAGTGTTTTGGAGGCTAAGGGAAACCTTTCTGTTTTCTGGAATCACACTGGGTTGAAGTAGGTCTGAATGCACCCTGGAAAGGGGCTAATGATGATGTTAGTGTCACTGCAGGCACTGCAGGATGAGAATAAAAAATAGGAATATCTGCTCGGTGACAATTCTAGTACAACTTGTATGTCTTGGAAATTAGATATTAAGCAGGTGAATCATTACCCTAAGTATTGACATTAATATAGACATGTATGCATATAAATCGGTCTATATAATACATACATATTACACTTATAACAAGAATGCAATGGTGGGCATCAAATGGGAACAACTCTGAGCCTCTTAAACAGACCTCTCCATGCAATTTGTGGTTGCAAAGAATTATGAAAATACAAAATGCCATATAAATGCGTGACAATTAGGCCAGGAAAATAATTATGGTTAATAATATGACTAACCATCTTAAACTTTGTGAATAATAATAATAATAATAATAAAAAACACAATGTGCTCTTAGTTGAAGCAGGAACAAGGAGCCAGAATTGGGGAAGGAAAACAATTCAGTATTTAGCAAACAACAGAGGAAGCCTTTCAGGATTCTGGGGGATTCGCTACAGAAATTTTAGGTCAGATTTACCTGCCCTTGGGTGAAGAAGGGGTGTCACAACAAAAGCAGGGGGAAAGAAGACAAGACTAGATCTCTTCCTTAAATCTTGATTTTAGGTTCAATGATTTTGCTAATTACTTTTTTTTTTTTTTTTTTTTTGGGTGCTGGGGATCAAACCCAGGGCCTTGTGCTTACAAGGCAAGCATTCTACCCACTGAGCTCTCTCCCCAGCCCCTAATTACTCTTACTAACAATAACTAAAGTCGTGCATCTCTTACTATGGACTGGGTACTACTGAAGTGATTTATATTCATTAACTTCCACAATGAGGTCGGTGCGATTCTCCCCTTCCTGCAGATGAGAAAACAAAGCAGAAACTTGCCCCAGGTGAGTGACAGCTGGGATTTAAACAGGCTACCCAGCTCCACAGCCTGGCCCCTTAACCCTCCTCCATATGGCTGAGACTTTTCTGCTCTTTCTCAACTGTAAATACATATTTTCATCAGTGGTTGTGCAAAATTTACTCCACCCTTATCAAGAACTTGTTGTTTCTTTTGGTAAAACACCAAAACCAGCATAAAGCAAACACAAAGCTCTCCAGGATATGGGCGTTTTCGTAAATTGTATCAACACAACCTAAAATTTTCCAGCCTGGACTGTTTCTTCAAAGCTTGACTAACAGACTGTGGCACAGAATTTTGAGAAGCCGCCACCTAAATGCTTACATTGTAGCTTCCATTATCAGTCCTAGGCAGTTCCTAGAATCCTTGCTGATTCTTTTCCTCACTAATGTTTTCCAGTATCATCTAACAAATGAACCGAAAGTGCTATACTGAATTGTTGCATCTAACTAACAATCATGTTTGCCCCGCTCGGTGGTGCACACCTGTAATGCCAGCAACTGGGGAGACTGCGATAGGATTCCAAGTTTGAGGCTAGACTGGGCTATTTAGTAAGACGTTGTCTCGAAATATAAAATTTTAAAATGACCGGGATGTAGTTCAGTAGGTAAAGCGCCTGTAGCTTCAATTCCCACTACAAATAATAACAATAACAATAATAAAAAAATATATTTATTTAACTGAACCATCCTACCGCTTGTCCACTTGGGACTTCCTGTTTTACTGATGAATAATAAGGATGGCTACAGTTAGCAAAGCCATTTCACCTGCATCACTTGGTTTGTTCACATTCTCAGCCTTTGACCCTCCTGTCCGTTGGGCTTCCGGACGGTGTGTTCTTACCAGGCTTCCAAATCTGTCCCAGAAGACAAACCTCTGAACACTGTACAAACGGGAATGGCCTCGCTGCCCTACACAGTCGGCATTGCACTTCCACCAGAGAAACAAAACCGAAGGCCGCCGCCGAGCAGAGACAAGCGCGCGGGCTGCGGGCGCGCCCAGCCCGCGGAGGGCGGCGGCTGCCGGGCCCGCGCCCGCCCCCGTGGCGTCCGGCGCCCCGCCGCAGGGCCGGCCTGGCCGGGGCCTCCCCGGGCCGCGGCGGCGCCCCCTGCAGGCGGCGGCGGGCAGAGCGGGCGGAAGGAACCCGAGCCGGGCTGCCACCGTGTCCGAGCCGCCGCCGCCGCCGCCGCCGCAGATCCGCGGGGCCCGCGTCCGCGCCCAACGCCCCCCGAGCCGCCCGCCGCGCCCCCGCGCCGCCGCAGCCGCCCGCACACCGAAGCGGCGGGGTTGGGCCCGCCGCGGCCTCTGCTCCTGCTCGCCGCCCGCACCGGCCTTCACTCTGGAGCGGCCCCGGCAGCCGCAGCAGGGGCGGCGGCGGCGCATCGAGGAGCTCTCCAGGTCGTCCCGGGAGAGGCTGCTGCAGTCCCGGGACAGGATGTTCTCCAAGTTCACCTCCATCCTGCAGCACGCCGTGGAGGCGGTAAGGCCCGGCCGCGGCGCGCGGCAGCCCGGACCGCGGCGGCCTACGCTCCCCGCCCGCCCGGCTCGGCGCGCGGCGCGGCCCGCGGAGAGGAGGCCCGGGGCGCCGCGGGCGCCGGGCCTCGGGCGGCCTCTCTGCGCGCCCCGGGCCGGCGGGGACCCCTGCCCGCCGCAGAGCGCAGACCCGCCGCGCCGGGCTTGGCGGGCGCCTCCTCCCGCCGGTGGGACCGGGGGAGTCGGGCGGCACCTGCGGCCGGGAGGCTCCGGGCGCCCCGACCGTTAACCCCCCGGGAAAGGGGGCCAGCGCTGAGCAGGACAAAAGAAAGGACCGGACGCGGCGGGGCTGGGTTTGGTCTTGTTTTGCCGTTTGCGGGGTGCAGGGTGGGAAGGGAGCGGTGTGGTCTGGCCGTGGGGACCCTGGCGAGGAAGCGGCTGGCCAGACCCAGTTTCGTAACCGTGCTGGCCGTGGCCGGCCCAGGCCCGGCGGCCCAGCGCAGCTGCACCTTATTGATTGATCTGCAATGGGCTTTGGCAAGGTCCAGTCGAGCTCGCCTTCCACTGCGCCCAGGCTCACCCAGCAGAGACCATCTGTTTCCTTTCTTGTCTAATGCGCTTCCTGGACACTCTGCGTCTATCCTGCAATTGTGCCCTCCTCCGAGGAGTCAGGCGCCAGCATAGAGGGACAGTTTTCCTATATCCTAAAAGACTAATCAACCAGAAGAAACCCAAGAGAACAGCTTGCCACTGTTTTAGTAATAAAAGGGCCAATTGCTTTGCTTTAGTTGTTTACTTTATTCTGGGAGAATTTCTCTTATTGAATAATGCATTCTGTGAGGTAACAATTACCTCACCCATTTAAAAAAAAAAATGGCTTTGTCTTTTGATGTTCAGGTTATGTGATGCAGCTCTTTAAAATGCACACGACTTTTAAAAACTAAAAAAAAATCAAATACAAATGATTTTTATGGTAACAAAAAGTGGAGTTTAATTAGTTCTAAGACAAGCTCTTGGGGAAAGATCAGATCAAGAAAGGCAGGTGTCATGGGTGAAGAGCAATGCTACCCAGAAGGGACAGGACAGTTGGACACTTTGGGCACAACTTTTAGTTTTACTTCCTTAGACAGAGTTGTGTGAAAGATTTTAAAATTTATAAGGAAAGTGATAGATTTTGAGGATTTTTTAAAATGATCTTTTAAATTTTTACAGACTGCATTTTGATTCATTGTACACAAATGGGGTACATCTTTTTGTTTCTATGGTTGTGCGCCATGTAAATTCATACCATTTGAGTAACTGTACGTGTGCATAGGGTAATGACATCTGTCTCAGGCCACCATTTTTCATACCTGCTCCTCCCTCTCATTTTCCTCTACACATCCAAAGTTCCTCCATTAACTTTTGACACTGAATGGAACTAAATATTGAGGTATTTGGGAATAAAATTTATTCCATGATTTTTTATCCTTTCCTTATCAGGCTATTTACAGAAATAAGCGCATAGAAAGAGGGCTTTCCAACCCTTGCAGTAAACATTCATTTTTGTCCCGAGGCCTGTGTTCTCTGTCCTCATAATCTTTTTATGATTGTATATATTATCATCTACCAAATTATCCACATAAATTATGTGAGTCTGGTTCTTTAACACTTACTTCTCGCTTTGCTAAGGTTACTGAGGAAAAGTTAGAGTGGCTTATGTTCCCCTGCCCCTCCAAAGTAAGGCATCAGCTTGGAAATGTGATGTTTCATTTGCCCTGTGCTAGTGTTTCCAGCTGTGATACCATCCACCCAGTTTACTTCCAGAGGAGATACAGCTTGTTAAAATGTTTTGTTGTATCTTTTTTTCCCCCCCTTTTAACTTTCTCCTGGGAACGAACCCATATGTCATGATAGATAAGCCATCTCATGGAATTTGAAAAATGTTTTTTTCATAAACCAAGAGGGGTTTCTAGTGAATCACCTCCATGTATTTTCTGCTTGATATTTTCCTCTCTAAAACTAATCTTATCATCCGTCAGTTCATTAGCTTTCCTCTGTACTCCTTTTAATTTCTGATGCAATATTCCAGTTAATGTAATTACCAGGGTTGTGTGGAGGTGGCAGGTAACCCTATACCTGGAGGCCTATGTGACCTTTTTTTCAGTTGTCATTGTATGAGTCGAGGCAATAGTGCCTTGTCGGTCATTTGTATTGTCACTTTCTAAGTTTTCATACTCAGTTTGATCAAGGCTGTGCAGATGCATATTCATGTGAGGGTAGGTGAAGAGTTTCCCTTCTTGTTTAATTCATGGTTTTTCCTCACTTCCTGTTAACTTCTTACTTTATAGGAAAACTATAAAGAAGATATTTTCAAAAATTAGTGTTTGAAAATGTGTTACTAAGCTGATAGACTGCATTTGGAGTGTAGGAGAGAAATTCATACCTTGCTCAAAAACAAGAACTGTAATGTGATTCTTGTCTCCCTTCTCAGAAAGAACATTCTTCCCTCAGTTTAGAAATGATTGGCTGGGGAGAGTCTTATGAAATGGACATGTTCTGTTGGTTGCCACATGTCTCAGTCTGAAGTTAGGCCTCTGGTGTAGTTAGTTCCCAGGTTGATAGTTTTAGCACAACATTTCCAAAGGATAAAAAGACACACTCTCCATTCAGTACAATTTAGTCTTTGTTGGGGGGCCTGGTCCTAGCTAGGTAATATGCCAGGGGCAAGTTCCTCTTAAATTCCTAGGAGTTCCACCTTCCAGGACAGATTTATTCCAGAGAGGATGAAGGACAACGTCAGGGAAGAATGTTTTATCTGTTTTAAGGAATTCAATGGAGGTCATCCTTCAGCATTCAGATGCAGTGTTTTCAAATTATAGATGATAATTACATGGATGATAAATACAGATGATCATTTTGGGGATTAGCAGCTCTATAAAAATCTACTCTGTGCTAAGAATTAAACCTCAAATCAAACACATAATGTTTTCTCTTTCAGTGTTGGGGTTCAAAGTCAAGGTCTTAAGCATACTAGGCAAGTGATCTACCAGCGAGCTATATCCCCAGCCACATGTAGTGTTTTCTAGTTGTATTCTTGCCCAACAAATGACCTCTGACCTCAGTCCTTTCTCATTCAGCGAATATTTTATGAGCCTCCATGAAAGCGTGACACAGTGCTGGGGAAACCAGGTGTATGTCACAGTGGTTATAGTCTGATTTGGGAAACCAAACAAATACACAAATGAAGTCTTAGTATAAGGAATGCACAAGAATGTGACCTAATCCCTAGAGCCATCCTCGCCTCTGTCCCATACTTCTGTACTTGGACAAGTTACAAAGTCATTGTACATTTCAGTTTCCTTGTTATAAAATGGAAAGAATTAGATCCATTTTGTAGAATTGTTGAAAAGATTAAAATGAGACACACAGGAAGTTACTAGTGCAGTGCCTGGCAACTAGTAAGTGCTCAATAAATTCTGACCATCATTATTATTATTTGGATTTGTTTGGTCAGGCCAGTTAGGTCTATAGAAGGAAAGGAACAAGCACTTTGGAGCAGTTGGAGAAGGTCTGGAGGACTGAGACTTGCTAGATTATGGAGAAGACAGGGAAGGTTATTAAGAAAGCAGGGGGAGGAAGACACATTTTAAAAGATCTGGGAGTGGAATGAGTATGATTTGCGACAGTGAAAGCAAAGGTGGCCTTTGAATACCAATTGCATCTGAATTATCAGTGGAGAAAGTCCAGGCTTCTATTTAAAAGCTGTCTCCCAGGACAAGGCAGTTAGCTGGATTTGGGTCTTTCTAGGAGTCTGAGCAGAAATGGGAGTTTACTACGAGATCGAAGACTATGTAGTGTGTGTAAACTTTGTAACGATGCCCAGCACGTGACTACTCATCAAACGGTGGCGGCTGCTGTGCCATTCAGTGTTATTGAACACTTACTCTGTGCTGTTGCTGAGCTGGAAACCAGAGGTCGAAGGATGAAAATAATGACACCATCCCAACCTTGAGGGGCGTACAGTCCCGGGGAGGAGATGGCTAATTAGCAGTGGAAGGTGGGATGGGACTGGGAGAGAGCATCAGGGTGGTGGAGGTACCTACATGCCGAAGGGAGAGGCTTCCCGGAGGACGTAGTCCAGTTAGGTGTTCATGGCCATCTTGGGTTCAGATAGTAAGTGCATGAATTTTTAAAAATTTAATCTCTGTATGTCGAAAAGTTAAATTAGAATATCCTGGGCTGATTCACACACATTTCTTTCTCTTTTAAAATCTAGAGCAGATTTTTCTTTTCTTTTATCATGGGATTGAACTTAGGGCCTCAGGCATACTAAATAAGCCCTCTACCAACCGAGCCACATCCCCAGCCTCAGAGTGTGAACATTTTAATGCAATGATAAAACAAGCAATTTTCATAGACTCATGTTTGAGTAAGGTTGTTAGTAATCTCAGTAATTAACAATTTAGAACTGTTTGGCTCGCTACCCACGGGGAGACGGGTGTTCAGGATGTAACTGAACACCATCCTGCTTTGAGTTTGACTGTATCCTGCAGCAGAGATCTTAACACAAATCCAGTAAGACCTCGTGGTCTCGTGACTTACGGTTAAGTCCCACTGGTGAAATGACCTGGGGAAAGGATGCTGTAATTCCATAGAGTCCTAAGAGGTTTCCTTGGAAAAATTTAGCACATCACCACATTTACACTTAAAAAAACTAAGCTGAATGGGGTGGTGCATACCTGTAATCCCTAGGGGAGGCTGGCAAGTTCAAGGTCAGCCTCAGCAAATTATCAAGGCCCTAAGCAATTTAGGGAGACCCTGTCTCAAAATTTTAAAAATTAAAAAGCAAACAAAGAAAATGGGCTGGGATGTGGCTCAGTGGGTAAGCACTCCTGCTGTCAAAACAAAACAAAACAAAAAAACAAAACCTACATGCAGGTCTTGAAACAGTGAATTCCCGTTGCTTGCTCTGCTTGTTTATACTTCTAACAATAGAATGGTGGTCTGGAAAAGCTAGATCCAAAAAGCTAGGGAGATGTTCTATATTTTGAAGAGGATCGTGAAAGCGAGTAGTCCATTAAAAGAATTTTTCCTTTTAATCTGCAAGTTTCAGAAAGATGATTCCATTTTCACAGTTTTTTTTTCTCAATTTCCCATAAGCGCTCTCCCTCCCTGTTCCCCTTGAAGTGCGGTACTCCCACAGGTTTTAACTCCTTTCTGAAAGTCTTTTTACAAAGATTTCACCGCATTCTAGGGAGGAATGAGGTGAACATTTACAGTCTCTTAACCCAGTTCTGCTCAGTGCGGAAGAGCTAGCATTGATGATTACTGAGCATTTTTCATATCTTTTTTTTTTTCGTTTTCTCTTCTGGATTGAAATACCTAAGATGTCCTTGACCAATAATTATAGTTTGCACAGTAGTTTAGAAATTGCTTTGAAAGGGTTGTCAGCTTTGAGGTCGCTGCTGAGGGCACCAAGAAGTCAAAGTGGGACAAGCAGGAGTACAGAGTCCCCTAAGTCCCCTAGTCATCTGGGTGGAGGAAGCATGTGGAAGTGGAGGGTCCCTCTGCTGTCCTGCAGCTTCCAGAGTAGAAGCCTGCTTGTTCTTAACCAAGTTGCATGGACTCTGAACTTCTGACGGGAACTGACCGCAGTAGTCTGGGCGAGCGCTCCCTCTCCCTCTGTCCAAGGAAAGAGGTTGGGGAAGGTGTGCACATCTGCACGCTTGTCCATTCACAGCCCGATGACTGAGGGATATAATTTTGATCTAAAAAAAACTTCTGAAGTGAATTTCAAAGCTTAAAATGTAAAACATCTTTGACTTTGTGG
Organism: Sciurus vulgaris; assembly: GCF_902686455.1. Lineage (NCBI taxonomy): Eukaryota > Metazoa > Chordata > Mammalia > Rodentia > Sciuridae > Sciurus > Sciurus vulgaris. The sequence goes on along the minus strand of NC_136464.1, from coordinate 15,682,613 downwards.
AATTTAAATTGGTAGCATCTTGTTCGTGTAGTTATTTTGCTAAAAATATGCATTGCTTAATCCAGGCTTAAACAAAAAGATTTGCATTGGTATGTCACCGAAAGTAGGGAACAGTTTAATCTGATTATGACATTGATTTTGCTGTGTGTTTCAATAGTGGTGATGTGTAACAATTGCATAGCAGCTTTTTACCATTGGGTATTTCAAAGTCCTAGGTGCAAAGATCTCTGATTATCAGTAGTTTCATTTTACTGACCCCTCAGTACAGAATATTGGTGTATTTTGGTTTAACGTATTACTTTTGAAGCCACAAATGTATGGGGAAGGAGGGAAAGCAAAATAATATGGCTTAATAATGTTAATAAATATGACGTTCTTCTTTCTTTTTTTATTTTTTATTTATTTATTTTTTTGATGGTGCTGGGGATTGAACCCGGGACCTTGTGCTTGCGAGGCAAGCACTCTACCAACTGAGCTATATCCCCACGTTCTTCTTTCTTAATAAATCATTTTTAATTTCTTGGATTCATCTAATTTTGTTTCTTTGACATCTGAGTCAATTTAAAGCTCAACCCTATTTAAGCTGCGTTTGCATAACACATAGAGTTATACTTTATGGGAAACTTTCAATGCCATGTTCATAATTGTTTGGTCTCTTTGTGTTTGTATAGCTTGCTCCTTCTCTTCCTTTACAAGAAGATTTTGTTTATCACTGGAAGGCAATTACCCATTACTACATAGAGACTTCGGGTAAGGAATGATGCTGATATTAATTAAACAAAATTTATGAAATACTAAAATATATTTCTCAATAAAATTTCAACATTTGTTTAACTTTAAACAATTTTACCTTTACTTCATCTTTTATCTTCATTCACTTTAAAATACCTTTTCGTGGATCTACTATGTGTCAGGCATTGCTGTAGGTACTGGGGGATAGAGTAATCAGACAGACAACAACCCTGTCCTGATAGGGCCCGTGGATTGATTGGCAGGGAGGCAAACAGTAATGGACAAATTCATAGCATTCTAGATGGTATTAAAGGGAGAATGAGGCCAGACATGGGGTTAGAAGTATGTGTCTGGGGTAACAATGGGCAGTTTTCTATTTTAGGTTAGAGAAAGCTGTAACATCCAAAGTGATCTGAGCTTTAATCTAAAGGAGTGAGAAACCGAGCCAGCTGGATAGCTGGGGGAGTATCCCAGGCAGAGGACTAAGTTCACAAACCCTGGGGCTGGAGCAGGCTGCCTGCTTGGCAGATCCCAATCACTTTGGCCTGTGAGAAAGATTAGATGAAGGGACAATGGGGTACAGCTGGTGGAAGGGTCAGGGATGGATTGTCCAAGCAAGAGATCATGGTGGCTTAGACTGGGTGGAGGCAGTAAGAACTGGTTGTTTTCTGAATGCATTTTGAAAGAAGGTTGGTTGGTGGATACTGGGTATGAGGATGTAAGAGTCAGAGGTAACTGAAGTTTTGGGCCTAAACAGTTGGAAAATTTGAGGTGCCACTTACTGAGAATAGGAGCTCTATAGGAGGAGCAGGTTTGGAGGAGCACTCTGCCTGTTAAGTTTGAGATGCCCCTCACATACCCAGTTGAATGTATCAAGTAGACAATTTCCAACAGGAATCTAGGCTTCAAAGTGGAGGTCTAAACCAGAGATAGGAAATTGAGTCATCAGTATGTCAGTAGGATTTACAGCCACGTGAGCAGATAATCTAGGGAGGAAGGAGAGATGAAAGAGAAGGTATTCAGAGACACCTTCGGGCTCAGTGTTTGAAAAGGAGGACAACAGCAAAGCAAACTGCTTTTCTCAGCGAGGTAGAAGACAGCCATGAGAGCAGGGTACGCTCAAAGAAGAGGAGTCATTCTGTCACATGACGCTGATGGCAGGCTAATGAAGACGAAAAGTGGATCACTGGATTTAGCCACATGGAGTCCTTTAGTGTTCTTGATAAAATCCATTTTCATAGCAGCTAGGAAAGAGAAGTCCTGGGTGGACTAAGTGTAGGAGAAAATGGGTGGAAAACCCGCTTTCTCAAGGTGTGTTAACATAAAGTGAGAGAGAGATTGGAGCAAAAGAGGGTTTTATGTTTGTGGGGTTTTTTGTTTTATTTTGTTTTGTTTTGTTTTCCCCCCTTGGCACCAGGGATTGAACTCAGGGGCACTTACCACTGAGCCACATCCCCAGCCCTATTTTGTATTTTATTTGGAGACAGGGTCTCACTGAGTTGCTTAGTGCCTCACTTTTGATGAGGCTGACTTCGAACTCTTGATCCTCCTGCCTTAGCCTCCCGAGCCCCTGGGATTACCAGTGTGCGCTGCCACTGTACCTGGTGGGCTTTATGTTTTTATAAGGATGTAAGATGTTGCAGTGTTGCACTTTTGGCAACATTCTAGTAGAGGACAAGGTGGGTGCAAGAGCCAGATGAGGTGGTTTCTGAGCAGTACCTTGAGTCAGCAAGAGGGTGGAATATAGCGTGCTGATGGATGCTCAGCCTTCAGCAGGCACTGGCTGGTTCCTGCCAAAACCAGGGAGGAAGCAGAACTAGGACCAGTGTAGCACGTGGGTAGGTTGGATAGGGAGTCTGCAAGTTACCTTCTGGTCACTTCCATTTTCGCACTGAATAGGAAGAATGGAGAATCAGTATGGGGAATGTGAATAAACTTGGTCAAGGATTGGCAGGCTTTTTGTAAAGGGCCAGAGAGCGAATACTTGAGGGTTTGTCAGCTATCCAGTCTCCTTTGCAAGAGTTCAGCTCTGCTGTCACAGTGCAAAAGCAGCTATCAGTACAGTGGAAAAGAAGGAGCATCCCTGTGTTACAGCACAACTTCATATTTATGCAATTAGTAAAAATTTGACATATACCTTTAAATGTAAAATTCAGTTTTTAACTCATTTGATGTTTAGCAAACAGATCTATAGGAGTGTTTTTTTGAGATCTGCCTTTTCAAATGACTCTTCTTAGCCCTTGTGATTTTTTTCCCCCTTCTCCAGGACTTTAAGGAAATGCACAGGTTCTTGCTTTAAAGGTTTTTTTCCCCATCTAATAGCAGAAATAAGTGTGTATATAACAGTAAGGGACAAATAACAAGCCTGAGGCAAAAAGACTGCCAGGTACACAAAGAGAATGAGGGAGGAAGGAAGAAAGAGAAGCAGGCAGCTGACCGGGCTGGACCGTAAAGGATGAGTGGAGTTGGTGAGGTGTCCAGGAGAGCGAAGGCATTTCGAGTCGAGGGGTTAACACGTGCAGAGGAACAGGGACATTGATAGTTTAGATGGCAGAAACTAGATCTCATCTTCCTGAGAGCTAGGATTTTAATACTGTCAAGTTAAATTTAGTTAATTTATTTCTTTTTTTAAAAGTTTATTTTTATGGTAAACAAATGGGATACATCATGTTTCTCTGTACGTGAAGTAGAGGCGTACCATTTGCGTAATCATACATTTACATAGGGTAATCGTGTTTGATTCATTCTGTTATTTTTTCCTTCCCCCCCACCCCTTCCACCCTTTTCCCTCTAATACAGTCCCTCCTTCCTCCATTCTTGCCCTGTTCCCATCCCCCATTATGTGTCATCATTCACTTATCAGTGAGATCATTCGTCCTTTGTTTTTTTGAGATTGGCTTATCTCACTTAGCATGATATTCTCCAATTTCATCCATTTGCCTGCAAATACCATAATTTTATTATTCTTTATGGCTAAGTAATATTCCATTGTATATATATACCACAGTTTCTTTATCCATTCATCAATTGAAGGGCATCTAGGTTGGTTCCACAGTCTGGCTATTGTGAATTGAGCAGCTATGAACTTTGATGTGGCTGTATCTCTGTAGTATGCTGATTTTAAGTCCTTTGGGTATAGACCAAGGAGTGGGATAGCTGGGTCAAATGGTGGTTCCATTCCAAGTTTTCTAAGGAATCTCCACAGTGCTTTCCAGAGTGGCTGCACTAATTTGCAACCCCACCAGCAATGTATGAGTGTACCTTTTTCCCCACATCCTGGCCAACACCTGTTGTTGCTCGTATTCTTGATAATCACCATTCTAATTGGGGTGAGATGGAATCTGAGCTGAGGGTAGTTTTGATTTGCATTTCTCTTATTACGAAAAAGTTTTTCTGGTCACTTTCCCCCCGTAAGTAACTATAATCAAATCATGCTTCAACATTCATTCTTTCCTGGAGTATTTGTATACTCATACTATATATTTACAGGGAAAAACATTTTTAAAAAGCAAATTAGAAGGAAACTTACAAATTATCTTACATTAGCATGAGGCTGCTCATTTTAGAAAAATACAGAATTGGACCTAATCAGTTAATATTTCTTGGATTTTTACTATATGCTAAGGCACTGGACTTGACATATGTTATTTCACTGAAAATGTACAAATAATGTTGCATTTTAGTTCCATTTTGCAGATGGAACTTGGTGACTGAGGCATAAATAATCTTTTCCAAGTCATCCAGCTAAAAGTAACAGCCAAGATTTGAATCCAAGTGCTTTTCACAGTTGCCCCACACCATATCAAATTATACACATGTATTCTCCTGAGAATGGAGGGTAACCCTTCTCCTTCCACCATTTTCTCCATCCAGCTTAGTATTATGGTTTACCTGTGTTTACATACCAATGTGTATTTAGGTATGCAGCAACATATCGATACATAGCTTACCAGGGTTGTGTTGCACAAACTGTAGAAGGAATAAGTAAATGACAATGCAGGCATAAGTAAGAGCTTGTCATTTCCTAATATATTTCATATTTAAATGTTCTAAAAAGCTTTGTATTTTACTAAGAATAAATTTAATTCTTATGCAATATGGAACGGTAGATAAAACCAAGTCCAACTGTGATATGTTAAAAATATTCAACTTTTATTTTTGTAAATCTGTAATTTTAGTAAGAATTCCAAGAAGCAACTTTGAAAAATAAACTTTGGAAATAGGTATTGTTAATGAGAGGAGATGTCAGAAATTTTAATAATAGCTTTTTCCTTTTGATGGAAATGGATTGAGGGCATTAAGTGACCGACTTCCCAAATCTACAAAGTAATGTAGTAGCAATTAAAAAAAAAAAAAAAAAACAGAACTTGTCATCTGCATATGTCCTGGGTTACTCAGCTCAATATTACAGGCCAACCTGTTTCTATACAAAGAGACTTAAAATTCAGATCTTCTAAACCAAGTGGGAAGAAAAGGAAATTTACATGTACATAGAAAGTTTCAGTGTTACATATATTTTACCAATTATATTCCCATTTTCCACATAAATGACTGTTATTTCTTTATTATTGGATGAATATTAGCTGATAGAATTTATTTCAGAATTTAAGGTGTTGAATTAGAACATGGAACAGCATCATCTTAATTCTCACCAAGGTTGTCATACCATGTATATAGACGTGTATATACACACGTAAGTTGGTAGTTCAGATTTTTCTCAGGGTGAATGGGAATAAGGAAAAATAGAGATTATTTTAGGTGCAAATATGGAGTTTAAAATGTTTGAATATTTGTTTAATGAGCTTGTATTTTACTGTTCAGATGACAAAGCCCCGGTGACTGACACGAACATTCCGTCCCATCTGGAACAGATGTTAGATATACTGGTTCAGGAAGAGAACGAGCGGGAATCTGGAGAGACGGGGCCATGTATGGAATATTTGCTCCATCACAAGATCTTGGAAACGTTATACACCTTAGGGAAAGCTGATGTAAGTTCCTGCTCCACAGCGTGTTCTTGGGCATGTAATACACACAGTGATGTCTTAGAGATAAAGAAGTGGCCAGTTAAATTATAGAGGTCCACATCACACATGGTAGGATTTAAGTCCAGATTGTGGGACATAAACGTCATGTGGCCTGTACAAATGTGTTGTCCTCCGAGACAGCAGAGCTCCCAAGTGCTCCAGACTATAGCTGGTATAGTGGTGGTCCACTTAGAATTCCAGGTAAAACTTTCGTGAAAATAAACTCAAGTCCGTCTGCTCACAATCAAAGGAAATGGGAAAGAATTGTGGGACAATTGGGTTACAAAAATTATTTTTCACAGTCCTGGTAGAGAAAGCCACTGATTATGCTGACATTTAAATGAACCAATGAGAGGAACCAATTTAAAATTTTAGGCCCAATGAATTTTGAAAAATCTTTGCAAAGCTAATATTATCCTGTAAATAACATTTTATGCCACAAAACTTCCAAATTATATTCATGCATCATTTAATGACAGGGATATGTTCTGAGAAATGTATTGTTGGGTGATTTCGTGTTTACTCATTCAAGCCTCGATGGTCTAGCCTACTGCACGGGGAGGCTGTGTGGTACAGCCTGTTGCTTTTGGCTGCAAAACTGTGCAGCATGCTACTGCACTGTTATAACACCAGCTGTAACACACTGGTAGGGATCAAGACATAGAAAAGGCACAGTAAGAATAGGTGGTGGGAATTGTTGAGCTTCATTTTAAGCTAATGGGGATCATCCTTATATATGTGGCCCATCTTTGACTGACATGAAGTCACACAGTACTAACTATACTTAGATCAGTTTTCAAACCACGTGGTGGTGTGAGGGAAGAGGAAGAGCCTTGGGTTGGTAGGAGGGATGGCTTCCCATTCCAGCTTTGTCGCTGACACCCTGTGACCTTTAGCAAGTCTCTTTGGTTAATCTTCCTCCTCTTTAAGAACATGGAAGTGATTGCTAAGGGGCCTCCCCTAACTCTGAAAATCTCTGATTCTGTTCTGTGAATTTCTATAACATGTGTGAAAAGGCCAACTGAAGCAATAGTGGACACACTTTAATACCAAGTAGAGTTATGACTAGTATTGAAGACAGTTTCCTTCTAAGTGTATAATGCATTTCAATTTTAAATTAACTGCATTCAGTTTATGTCTTCTCAACCACAAATCCTAATAACCTGTAAGTCATTGTCCTCCTGCCTTTTTTTCATGTCCTTGGAGAAAGGGACATGAAAAGTATTACTTGATTTTTTAGCAAAGAATAATTATATTACTAGCAAATTTATTTTGATAATAGATGATTATAAATATGTCAGCATTTTACCTGAATAGTGCAAGATACTTGTTATCTTAAAAAATATTGTTGTGTAGCCTGGTACAGTAGCACATGCCGGTAATCCTAGTGGCTCTGGAGGCTGAGGCAGGAAGATCACATGTTCGAGACCAGCCTCAGCAATTTAGTGAGGCCCTGAGCAACTTAATGAGACCCTGACTCAAATAAAAAATAGAAAGGGCTGGGGATGTGGCTCAGTGGTTAAGCTCCCTGGGTTCAATCCTCAGTACCAAAAAAACAAACAAACAAACAAAAAAAAAAAACAATAATTGTTCTTAAGATTATAGTTTATACTATTTCCAGGTAGCACATCTATGATGATTCTTTGCAAAGACTCTTTTTTTTTTTTTTTTTTTGCAAAGACTCTTTTTGTGATCATATTTTAAATGGAAGGCAGTATTGGCCGCTTAATTATAGAACCTATAAGCTGCTGATTCATGTTTTCATGTTCTTTTCATCCATAGTGTGGGGGATCATTAGGTTCACCTACTTTTCAACAAATACTTAAGATAACTGGCATGTTACAAAAACTTCTTCATTTAATATTCTTTACCTATAATTATCATATTGTAAATACTTTTGCAGCAAATTTAAAACTTGTTAGAATAAATTACAACAGTGTGTACATAGGATTCGCTTTACATTCGTATGTGTATTAGGCATTCTTGCTCCTATGTGAGGAAAACAGAACGCTATTGATTACCTGTCATTAGTGTAAATCAGAAGCTTCTGCCTTTGCTCCAGCGGGGCGTCAGCTCCTGTCGTTTTATGTCACCCCAGCATTTATGGGTTGACGTTGCCTGACTGTGCTGTTAGTAATCACATGAAACTATAGTCTCCTGCACTACATTATGACCTCAACTGTATAATTTTATTTCTAGAATGCCAGGCATTAATATTAATTAAAAATTTTGTTCTGACAAAGTCAGTGGCCAACTGCATTGTCTTTTGGAGGTGGAACGCCTTCACAAGCATCCTGTCCTCTGTGTCAAGCTTTCAAGCGTCTGCATTACAGTTCTCTTCCTGTTTGCTTTCCTTCCTAACCAGTGCCCCCCAGGAATGAAACAGCAGGTTCTGGTTTTCTACACTAAGCTCCTGGGAAGAATCCGGCAGCCTCTGCTTCCACACATCAACGTGCACAGGCCGGTGCAGGTCTGTTGTTCCCCTTGCATGAAATTATTTGGTTTGATTTCTTTTAGTATAGAAAATAATTTTATATTAGTTTTCTTTTTTTCTTATTTTTTGGGAGAGGTTGTACCAGGGATTGAACACAGGGGCACTCGACCACATTCCCAGCCCTATTTTGTATTTTATTTAGAGACAGTGTCTCACTGAGCTGCTTAGCCCCTTGCTTTTGCTGAGGCTGGCCTTGAACTTACGATCCTCCTGCTCCTACCTCAGCCTCCAGAGCTACTGGGATTATAGGTGTGCACCACTGCACCCAGCTAATTTTTATCATTTTTCTAAGAATAAAATCAATAAAGGAAATTATTCTAAAATTAACAAGCAAATTAGCAAATGCTTGAGTTTTCCTTATATAGTTATATTACATGTATTTTGTGTCCTTATTTCTCTTTTAAAGTTTCATACATTGATTTCTTTAAAATTTTTTTTTTTAGTTGTCAGTGGATATATATTTATTTATTTATTTATTTATATGTGGTGCTGAGAAACCCAGTGCCTCACACATACTAGGCAAGCGTTCTATGGCTAAGCTCCAACCCCAGCTCCATTAATTGTTTTTTTTTTTTTTACTTTACCTCCATAATATCATGATATTGTGAGGAGGATTTATTATGTACCTCATTAAATTTTTAGACTAATAAACTTGAAAAATTTACTACTAGTAAGTTTATTTTTATGTGAGTGATTATAAATATTGTTAGTGTCCCAAATAATGCAATATATTTGCATTATTTGAAAATTTTAAATATCCTTAAAGTAAATGAATGGCTATTTGCGTACTTTTTCAAAGTTTTAAAAATTGTTTTGACAGAAATTAATTCGACTCTGTGGTGAAGTCCTTGCAACACCAACGGAAAATGAAGAGATTCAGTTTCTCTGCATTGTGTGTGCGAAGCTGAAACAGGATCCCTACTTGGTTAACTTTTTTCTGGAGGTATGCTTCTCAAACCCCAAATATGCTTCCATATAAAAATTGAGTTCCATGAGTAATCTAAGGAGAAATTATACTCTGCAAATTATCAGAATGCTTGTTTCACGTCATAGAATTGTTTTCATCTAAGATCAGTGTTTATTCAAATTTGAAATCTCCTGGGAAAAAGATTTTCAAAGAATGCGGTTGAGCCAGATATGTGGGGCAGTACCGGGACTGGACAGGTCCCAACTGAGGCTCTGAGTGTGGCTTGTTGGAGAAGTCACCGAAGTTCAGATCAGGCAGATCAACCAGGCTTGCTCCCCCGTGTGGTGGATGATCTGGCACAGGGTACGGAGGGCATGTGCAGATTTGGACAAGCTGTGTTAAATCACCAGTTCCCTCTCCAACCTCGTATGGCAGTTGGGTTCGCTCTAGTAATTTGTGCTCTTTTTAAAGCCTCAATCAACACGTCATAGTTCACTTAAATCAATTGGTATTTTGGATTTCATTTTCAGTCTGAAAGTAGAAAATAAGTTTTGTATACTCCCTGCTTGCATTCGCTTTGTTTCCAGTAGTGAAAACATTTAGGAGTACCTTAGAAGAAACGGCTACAGTGTTTTGTCTTTAGTTTTTTTTTTTTTTTTTTTTTTTTTTAAATCTCCTGTCTTTCATTTTATTTATTTATTTATTTATTTATTTATTTATTTATTTATTTATTTATTTATTTATTTATTTATTTATTTATTTTGGCAGTACTGGGGATTGACCCCAGGGCCTGGTGCCTACAAGGCAAGCACTCTACCAACTGAGCTGTGTCCCCAGCCCTTGTCTTTGATTTTAGTAAGGTGTGAATTACATGCAGCCCAACTTACTCTTTTTGGTGCACAGTTCTGTAAGTCTGACAAACACATAAAGTAGTGTAACCACCACCACAGGCTAGGCACCAGGTCGCCCCCGACCCTGACCCCCAGGCCCTTGGCCAGCAGCCCCTCCGCTCCCAGCCTCATTCGGTCGTGGCCTGTTCTCTGTCCCAACAGTTCTCTTTCCAATAGCATGTGAGCGTGCTTTTCCCCTTGACTCAGGCGGCCAGCGTCGTCCAGACTCTGGTTCCCTTGTTCAGGTGAGTAGGTCCCTGTGTGAAGCAGTTGTTGGTTCGTCAGTTAGGGACTTTGGGTGGTTTCCAGCTTGGGACAGTTATGAATGAAGCTACTGCAAACATTCACATACACATTTTTGTCTGAATTTAGGTTTTCATTTCACTGGGAAATATTCTTAGTGGCAGGATTGCTAATTTATTGTATACATACATGAATATATTTATTTTCATAAGAAACTGCTGAAGTGTTCTTCAAAGTGGCTTTATCATCTTGCATCCCAACAATATGTGGAAGTTCCTTTTGTTCCCTGTCTTCACCCAGCACTGGGTGTTATCAAGTTTTTTTGTTGTATTTGTGTGTGTGTGGATTTGCCTTCTATTCACATTTTTTCCCCCTTTGGTACTGGGGATTAAACTCAGGAGCACTTGTCCACTGAGCCACATCCCCAGCTGTATTTTGTATTTTATTTAGAGTCAGGGTCTCACTGAGTTACTTAGTGCCTCACTTCTGATGAGGCTGACTTTGAACTCTCTATCCTCCTGCCTCAGCCTCCTGAGTCGCTGGAATTACAAGTTATGCCACTGAACCTGGCTTTTTCTATTCACATTTTTGAAGAAATAATTTAGGACACTAGTAGGCACTGTTAACTGAAGGTAGGTAAGCAACTTAGGGACAAAATTGCATGAATTTTAATTTGTAGGTAGTGTTAAAGACTGTGAATTCCTGTTTTTCATGATATGCATAATATTTTGTACATCATTATTTTACAAGTTTGCCTCAAAATGGTTCAAATAGTCTTCTGATTTCATATTCCTAAGTATTTGTCAGTTCCTTTAGTTTTTTTACATATTTATAGTAAATAGGTTAGTTTGACTGAGTATGAGATTTTTCTTCTCAAAGTTCATTTTTGCTAATGTTTTCTTAGATTGTACTTCAGATGCATGAATTCTCCCCCAAACTTCAGCTTGATGTATTTCTTCTTTAAAATTTCTAAAACTTGTTTCAGAAGTACATAGCCACAGGTCAGAACCAGAGGAAGTTTGCAGGCCTGTGCATAGTAAAGGTGAGATGTACTTTATGTTCCCATCTTCAGAAAAACCTAATTTAATCTCACTCCAGAGAACCCCTTCAGAATGGTGACATACCTGCTTCAGGTGAAATGTGCAGCACATATCTCCCCAAAGCCTGAGGTGGTAGACATCTCCACTTTTCTGAACAATAGGCTTATTCACGAGCTTTTAATGTCAGTTGTTTTAGCCTTCCTAGCATGAGAGTTATTTATGTGCATTTCATATTCTCCTGCTGGTCAATAAACTCCTTGAGAACAAGGACTCCGTCTCCCCAGCTTCTCTAGTATCTGTGACAGTGCATAATAACTGCTTAATTAACCCTTGTTGAATGAATGGATCTTTAGGGAGATGCAGTTTTATACTTTAAGTACAGATGGTAGCAAAAATATTTTGCAGTTCTCAAGCACGTGTCCCCGAAGTCAAATCTCTTTCATTTATATCAGCCAGTGCGTGCACCTACTATGGACCAAGTGCATACATATGGTTGGTATGTTAGAAATAGTTTTTGCCCAAAGTTGTTTACAGTGTGATGAAGAGGGGAAGATCAATGTTCATATACTATGATCTATGGTGAAATAAGGTGAGAATCATAAGAAAGATTCAAATTAAATTCCTTAAGTGCTCACAGGATGAAGAAATTACATCTGTTCTAGGTCACCAGGGAGGACTTTATAAAAGAGGTCACCTTTGAAATGAGCCTTGATGAGTGTTTAGGTAAAACTAGGTGAACATAAGGAATAAAAATATGTTTGGAAACAGTATAATTAAGATGTCTAAGAATAACCTGGACAGGCTAGGACCTGCCAATGACTTTGAATGTCAGGATGGGTATTTGTGCTTACTTGTGGACACTGGGGAGCCATCGATTATTCTTGAGCAGAAATGTTATTACGTGACAGTCTCTGTGCTTTAAGAAGTGAAATTGAGGCCAGGTGCAGTGGCACACACCTGTAATCCTAGCCACTCAGGATTCTGAGGCAAAGTATCATAAGTGATAGGCCAGCCTCAGCAACTGAGCAAGGCCTTGTCTCAAAATAAAAGTAAAATGGACTGGGGAAGTGACTCAGTGGTTAAGCACCCCTGGGTTCAATTCCCAACACCAAATAAAAAAAAAAGAAAGGGAGAGAAATTGGTGGCAGCGTTTTGTACAGTGGGTTCCTTTGGTAGGAGAGAGAAAAGTGGGAAACCAACTTGGAAGCTGCCAGAGTAACCCAGATGAGACGCACCAAGAACTGTAACTGATGGGGCTGGGGCTGGGGCTCAGTGGCAGAGCGCGTGCCTAGCGCGTGTGAGGCACTGGGCTCCATCCTTAGCACTGCATAAAAAAATAAAGGCATGCTGCCCATCTACAACTACAAAAAATATGTATTTGTTTTAAAAAAGAACTGTAACAGTTGCAGCAGAGGGTTGCGGTGAAGGGGGTCCTAGCACTTCAGGGGCCTGGAGGTAAGCACTACCTGGCTGTGTAACCGCTAAGGTGCGGGAAGCAGAGCAAGGGCGATCCAGTGCTCGAGGTCCTGAACTCGCCAGGCTGTGGCCCATGGAAAGAAGGGAGCCCCGGGAGCTTATTCTGAGGGAAAGATGGTCATTTTGTTCTGGATGCTTTGAGTCTTCATGACACTCCATCGTGATGCCCTGAGATAATGAGCAGTGGCTGGTATTGCTAATCCGTGATTTAGGAGGTTTAAGGGGGTCAGCAGTTATGTGCCCACAAGTGTTGTGGGACCAGTGAGATCCCTTATATAGAAAGGGACACTTAGTGGAAGCACAGTGCAAGAATCAGGGCACAGTTGCTCATCACCTAGGGAACTTTTCTAAATGCAGATTCCTTGATTCCACCTCTAGACGGTTTCAGCAGTTCAGGAATCTGGTTTTTTGTTTTGTTGTTGTTGTTGTTTTCTTTTTTTGATCAAGCTCCACGGAAGACCAGAGTGCTAACAGCCTTGAGTCACACTTTGAGAAACACTGGTATAAGGAGGGGTTGTGCTTCTCGTTCTTATTTGATACAATTTTTCCGACAATATTGTTAGTATTTTAGGTGGAATGAAATGTCTTACTTTCATAAAGACCATGATTTGCAGTTTAATTTGTAAGAAACTGGCAAAATTTTTGGAGTATTCACTGAGTTCTAGAGAGTTGTTTTGTGGCTATCCGTGATTGCCTTTTAACCTGTGTAATTTTATATTTACTCTTATATTCAAGTGAAAATAATATTTTACCTTGAAACTAATAATTTGTGTCAGTTAAGATTTTTTTGCAGGGGGGCGTGGAGAGGGCACCAACATTTCAAGTACATTTTCATATCCTCAGATACAAATAAAAATATCTGAGTGATTTCTAATATTTTTATAGAGCAAAAGGATAAGGAAATATAAGGAAAAAGTTAGTAGAAAAATTTGAGAACTTTGGTAGAAATCTTAAGTCTAACTTTTTAACTTTGAACTTTTTGAACTTTAAAGTATTTTTGTTTGTAATTTTTTATCTTCCACCTCATGATCTTAGAATTGACATTGAAACACTGTATTTACAATAGCCTAGTGATGAGGAAAAAATTAACTATAATTGAACCCTCATATACACTATTATTGTTGGTTATAGTTGTGGACAAATAGTTATCTTTAATAATTTTCATTACTTAAGGTCAGTGTAAAACATTTTGTAGTTAGTATGAAGAGTATCATTAACTTCTATGCAAAAATTATAAAATTATATCTAAAACATGATTTCTTTAAAGTCCCAAGCCAGGTGCAATAGCACACACACCTGTAATCCAGGCTACTCAGGAGGCTGAGGCAGGCGGATCACAGTTAGAGAGTAGCCTGGGCAATTTGATGAGACCCTGTCTGAAAATAACAAGGGTGGGGGATGTAGTCCAATGGTAGAACACTTACCTGGCATGTGTGAGGCCCTGGGTTCAATCCACAGCACCACCAAAAATTTAAATATAATTGAGAAAAAGAATGATATTTTCATTTAATGTAATACTTATGGCCCTTTAGACATGTGGCATATTAGTTATAGAAAAATCCATGGAAGTATGATTTCTGGCTTATAAAGTTCTTAATAATTCAAACCTTGTCAAACATGTATTTCTTTTCAGAACAAGTTGAAGTCGTTGGCTTCCAAAGGAGCACAAAATGTAGTTTCAGAAGACACATTAAAAGGTGAAGATTCCTTGTCAGCTGACACGGGACTGTCCCGTCAGCCAGAGGAGCTGTGTGGCGCCACTGGAGTGGAGCCCACGGAGTCAGAGGAGGAGCCCCCTCATCAGATGGATGAGCTGTCCACAAGCTTGGATGACCTCAGTGTCACTTCACTGCCAGAGGCCTCTGTTGTTCGTCCAAACCAGGACTACAATTTAGTGAATTCTTTGTTAAATCTCACCAGAAGTCCTGTGAGTCATCCTCCTGACTTTTTCTCCCTAACGTGATCACAGTAATACTCATTTAAGGTAGAAAACTCCCGGACATGGTGCTGCAGACCTGTAATCCCAGCAACTCAGGAGCATCTCAAATTCAAAGCCAGCCTCAGTAACTTGGCAAAGCCCTGAGCAACTTAACAAGACCCTGTCTCAAAATAAAAATTAAAAAAGGGCTAAGGATATGGCTCAGCATTTAAGCACCCCTGGGTTCAGTCCCCAGAAACAAAAATAAATAAAGTGGAAAACAATCTATTCTTCTTTTAATGTAAAACACAAATCCTTTTATATTGAATTTTTCCAGCTTGATGCGTATCTAGTTCACGACTTGGAGGGGTATGTTTTTCCTGTAGGATGGACGAATAGCTGTGAAGGCATGCGAGGGCTTGATGCTGTTGGTGAGTCTGCCAGAGCCGGCGGCCGCCAAGTGCCTTACTCAGAGCACTTGCTTGTGCGAGCTCCTGACTGACAGGCTCGCCTCCCTGTACAAGGCCCTACCTCAGTCGGTGGATCCGTTAGATATTGAAACCGTGGAAGCGATTAACTGGGGGTAAGCATCATTCTTTGTATTTTCCCCTAAAGGTGACTTCTTATACCTGCATTCAAAGATTAGTTCTTATTTTGCAATGATAAAAATATTTAGTTTTGATCGTAACTAATGATCACTAAATGGAGTATTTTCTTGAGACATATTAAATTTATCAAACAGTGGTAACAAGTCAGTATTGGACAGTCCAGCTGTTACATATTTGAGATACTTTTATTTGGTCCAATATGCTGATCAGTTTTTGAGGGTTTACATTAAGACCAGGAACTGTGGTGTGGAATTGTGGCAAAGCCTGTAATCTCACAAGTTCAGGGCCAACCTGGGCAGTTTAGCAAGACCCTGTCTCAGAATAAGAAATGAGCAGGGCTGGGGATGGAGCTCAGTGGTGGAGCCCCTACGGGATTCAAGTCCTAATACCATGACACAAACAAAAATCTGGAGAAACAAACCCAGTATCTTTACCTGGCTCTTTTTAAAAACAAAAAAATCTGAAAGAAGGACTCTTCTTTTGGATAGGCGACTTGCACAGCCTCTACAGCAGTCCCGTGTGCCCCGTGGCCCGCTTGGTGGAACGCCTCCTACTCCAATCTTCACTCCTCTTCCCCCTTTCTGGCTTTCCACTTGGTTCTCATAAGATGATATTGCAGAACATGTTATAAGTTCTTAACAAGCAAAAAGCAGCATAAGTAAAACTACGCATAACGCCCCCACCATGAACAGCCTGCTCTTGTGACATGATTACCTTTTATTGTTTTTCTCCAGATGTTTGACCTTTCCTTGTTTTTCATGTGCTTTTCCACACTATGTTCTGCCACTTTTCAGGCAGATGTTGGGACTGGATTTCACTTTAAGGCCAGAAGAGCAGTTGGGCAGCTCCTTTCTCTTGAAGATCCTCCGTTGCCTTCCTTTCTGGCATCCCAGCAGCTGAGACCCTCCCCTTGCCATGGCTTGGGCAGACTGACGGCAGAAGCACAAGGAGCTGTCTAAATGGTTTTCCTGCTGCTCCATCCTGCTTTAGTCTCTCCCTTCCCACTTGGGAGTGAAAACCATTTACAGCTCTGATCTAAAAGGTTTTCTCTTACTGGGGGCTCTGCCCTAAGTCCTCTGGGATTGCCACCCAGTGTTGCCTCTGTGAACATGTCATACAGTGTGTTCTGAGTCATTCACTACTAACCCTTCGTGTGTCCCTCATGTGCTGCACAGGGCTCCCGCCCTTGGGTGACAGTGGGCTTGTGTTTCTTCCATGTCCCACAGCTTGGACTCGTACAGTCACAAAGAAGATGCTTCAGCATTCCCCGGAAAACGAGCCTTAATTTCATTTCTTTCTTGGTTTGATTATTGTGATCAACTCATTAAGGAAGCACAAAAGGTTTGAAGTTTTTTGTTGCTTATTGGCATTTTAGTACGTTTACTAAATAAAATTTGAATCTATAATTTATAATCCCAAATAGATCTTAATTATCTTAGGATAATATATTTAGTTAAATAAAATTTTTAAAAGTGTGTGTGTGTGTTACATTCTGGACCCAATCCAAGTTCAAGTCGATCCTTTTCTGTTCGTCAGTGTAGTACAGTGCTAAACAAACTGACTTCACAACAGCGACTCCCACTGGTTCTCCTTTTGGAAAGATGTCAATACTCCAAGGTTATTAGGATAATGTTCCTCTTATTTTTGGAAATTAAAAAATGTAAATAATCAACTAACTTACAATCTAGGTTTTTGGTCGATAGGCAAGTTTTTTATTTCTACAATAATTTAGATGGGGAGTGCAAACTGACTTACTGATATGACACATCAATCTCTTTTCCCTTAAAAAATAATTATGCTCATACTATATTCTAGACTGCTGCTGTTGCTCTTGCCAAAGCTGTTCATCAAAGATTTTTCATTGGTGTTATGGAACCTCAGTTAATGCAAACGTGAGTACCCTCTTATCTTTAAAAAAAAAAAGAAAGAAAGAAAAAAAGATTCACTGTTTATGGCGTTTCTGCCCACTAACAACCTGTTTGTTATTCTCAGTTCTGAGATAGGTATTCTGACATCAACCGCTCTGCTTCATCGTATTGTTCGGCAAGTAACCTCTGATGTGTTGCTTCAAGAAATGGTGGTTTTTATCCTTGGCGAACAGAGGGAACCAGAAACTCTGGCAGAAATTAGCAGACATCCTTTAAGACATAGGTTAATTGAACATTGTGATCACATATCTGATGAGGTAAGCTGTGTCATGATTTAGTATTGGGCTTGGATTCTTTGAAGTACTGATTTTAATGTATGTGTGAAGATTTTTTTCAGTCAGCTTTTATCAACTTTGGTTTCAGATAAGCATAATGACATTGAGAATGTTTGAACATCTTCTACAAAAACCCAATGAGCACATTCTTTATAACTTAGTTCTAAGGAATCTAGAAGAAAGAAACTATACAGAATATAAACCTTTGTGCCCAGAAGATAAAGATGTGGTCGAGAATGGATTAATAGCAGGAGCAGTGTAAGTATGAGTTTGATTCTGCGTGTTGGGCATACCTTGGAGCCAGAATCTTAGTTCTCTTCCTATGCTTAAGAAGTACCTCTAATAGCTTACAAGTTTTAAAAGTAAAATCCAGGTGCCCTGATACCACCATCCTTTAAAATTATAAGACCTTCATTAACCCTCATGACAAAATTAGTATATTCTTGATCTTGTTAATATAAAATGATAATTTGTCTGTAAAATACATTATTCCAGGTCTGGGATGTAGCTCAGTGGCAAAGCATCTGCCTTGCATTCACAAAGCCCTGGGTTCAATCCCCAGTTCCAAAAAAAAAAAAAAGAGACAAAAAAAGCCCACCCCCCCCCAAAACAAATAAGATAAAATACATTATTCCTCAATTTCTGTATTAGAAAAATTATGTAATTTTTTTTAGATCTTAGCAAAGAACCCTTTGGTTTAGAAAAATGTCATAATAATTTTTTTGTGCATCATTAAATTAAACGTAGAGATCTGGAAGAAGATCCATTATTTACTGACATTCCACCAGATAATACTTTATCAAACCCAGAGTGGCTTAGCTCTTCACCTCCTGCTACTCCAGACCACCCCAGAAACGATGGGAAAACTGAAGTCCATAAAATTGTAAATAGGTGAGTTGCTGTATGAATTTGATTTGCATCTCTGCTATTTGTTTTTATAGTATGTACTCACTCTGCTCCTAGATTGTTTCAGAAGTATGTTCAGAACTCAGTCTTCTTTAGAGGGCATGTCAGCTTGCTTGCTTTATTGTACAGCACATGACAGCCTATGGGTACAGTGGCTGCTTAATAGAAAAATAAGTTCAAAAACAGCAGTGGTTAAACGAGCCCTCAAAGCACCCCAGACTTTTATATGGAAATGACTTGATTTTAAGTAATTCCCAATTATAAAAACATTGAGAATAGCTAATTTGACAATTGCGTTTATTAAGCATATGTTAAACATAGGAATATTCCTTGTTTTTAGTTCATGGTTTTAGAGTTTTTATGAGTACCTTTTCTGTGGCAATTTTTCTTTCTCTTTCTCTTTCTCTCTTTCTTTCTTTCTTTCTTTCTTTCTTTCTTTCTTTCTTTCTTTCTTTCTTTCCTTCTTCCTTCCTTCCTTCCTTCCTTCCTTCCTTCCTTCCTTCCTTCCTTCCTTCCTTCCTTCCTTCCTTCCTTCCTTCCTTCCTTCCTTCCTTCCTTCCTTCCTCCCTTCCTCCCTCCCTCCCTTTCTCCCTCCCTCCCTCCCTCCCTCCCTCCCTCTCACTGATAAGCCTGGGTATGACAGTTAGGTTAAGGAAAAAATTGCATGTGGCTTAAATACAAAGTTGTGGTGCATAAAACCCTGAAGTTCAATTACTTAAAAGCCAGTTTCCTGAGATTAATAGATATCATAGTAATCTATCATTGTGAAGCAATATAAAGAGAAAAAAAAAGTCCCTTTTAGGCTTACTTCTAGCTTAAGTGGAATTAATCATTGTTTAATAAAACTTTAAATACTGAATGAGTATTTAATCAGTAAATTGGAAATCTCATTCAAGATAAGGACAGCATATAATTTTATTTTTTAAGTTTCCATTTGTTTTTGTTTTTTAAAATTTTTTATTCTAATTAGTTAAACATAACGTAGAGTACATTTTGACACACCATAAATGGAGTGTAATTTCTCTTTCTTCTGGTTGTACATGATGTGCAGTCACACTGGTCATGTAGTCCTATATGTACTTAGGGTAATAATGTCAGATTCATTTTACTATCCTTCCTACCCCCATGCTCCCATCCCTTCACTCCCCTCTATCTAATTCAAAATTAGCTGCCCCACCTCTGTTATGAATTAGCTTCCTAATATCACAGAAAACATTTGACCTTTTGTTTTTCGGGATTGACTTATTTCACTTAGCATGATATTCTCCAACTCCATCCAGTTACCTGTAAATGCCATTTGTGTTTGGTTGTTATTCTGTTTTGGGGTACTGGGGATTGAACTCAGGAGTACTCAACCACTGAGCCACTTCCCCAACCCTATTTTGTATTTTATTTAGAGACAAGGTCTCACTGAGTTGCTTAGCGCCTCAACATTGCTAAGGCTGGCTTTGAACTTCAGTCTTCCTGCCTCAGCCTCACAGGATACTGGGATTACAGGTGTGCACCACTGCACCCGGCTGCCATTTGTTTTTAACACTTGAATAAATTTAAGATATTACTGGATACTTTAATAGATGTGAAAGTATTATTGGATTATGAGAGTATTTCTATCATTAATTTATTATGATCTTTTTCATTCAAGTTTTCTATGTTTGGTCCCGGATGAAGCAAAATCATCCTACCATGTTGAGGGCACTGGATATGATACCTACCTCCGAGATGCTCACAGGCAGGTCAGTGTCACAACAAATTTTGGAAATGAGGTGTAAGTGTGCATGCAAACCTTGTCACATTGCTGGGTTGCCCACAGCAATTACCCCAAATCAAGGAGTCCACTTGTGACCTTACTTTGCATTTCACTGACTGTGGTCTCTATTTCAAGATTTCTCTATGCTCTGTTAATTTTGTTTGTTTCACTTTAAGTTAAATCTCACCTGAATACATTTCCCCTATTGATCCAAAACATGATAGCACAATAATTCTACCCACCCCCCCTCCACCCCCCACCCCCGCCCAGCCCTGGGCTGTTAGCGTCAACCCCCTTCCCCTGAGCAACATTCCTCTGCAGACAGCGCCTGCCACTCGAGCGCACCACTGCCCAACCCTCACTCCTTCCTTCTACCTTTCCAGAACTACCTCCAAGACCTACTCTTAATTTTTAAATGGTCTTCTCTCATTCTTCTTTCTTCTCTATAGCATCTTACATTGAAAAATGTAAGAAATAAATACTCCTCCTTTAACACATTTTGTACTAAAATAAAATCCATCATTCTATTTTGAAATGTACAGTTCATTGACTTTAGTGTATTCACAGGGTTGTGTGCCTATCATCACTGTCTCATTTCAGAACACTTTCATCATTCCAAAAAGAAACCCTGACTGAATTAGGCAGTCCCCCAGTGCCACCTACCGCACCCCCCAAAACCCTGCACCTGCGCTCTGCAGTCGCCAGTCAGCTTTCTTTTCCTGTGGCTTTACCTCTTCTGGCATCTCCTCAGTGGAATCGTACTATATGTAGCCTTTTATGTCTGCCTTCTTTTATTTAGCATAGTGTTTTTAATATTCATTCATGTCTCGGCATGCATCAGTACTTTCTTTTGTGACTGAAAAATATTCTATTGAATATTCATGCCTTCAAATCATCTCTTAATCCAAAATCAGATTTTTATGTAAATTTCTAAGAGTTTTATAGTTTTAGCTTGTACATGTACAGTTAGGTTTGTTTTTTTTTGTTGTTGTTGTTGTTTGGTGCTGGGAATTAAATGCAGGGGCGCTCTCCCACTGAGCTACACTCCCAGCACTGGGAAGACTCTCACTGGTTTATTTCAAAACTCTGTTTTGTCCTGCTGTTTCTGTCCCTATCCCAGGACTGTCTTGATTACTGCAGCTTTGTAGTTTTGAAATTGAGAAGTTTGAGTCCTCCAACTTTATTCTTTTTAAAGATCGTTTTAGCTATTTGTAGTGCCTTGTACTTCCAAATGAGTTTTAGGATTACTTTGTCCATTTCTGGAAGAAAAAAAAAAAAGGCTGCTGAATTTTGTTAAGGATTGCACTGATTGTTATGTTTGTAGATCCATCTGGGGAGCCGGGCTGCCTCAGCAATATTGCGTCTTCCAGTTCAGGAGCAAGGGATGCATTTCCATTTACTCAGGTTCTCTTCAAAATTCTTCAGCAGTGTGCCCTGGTTTTCAGTGTACAAGTCATGTGCTTCCTTGGTTAAGTCTATTCCTAAGCATTTCATTATTTTTAATGCTATCATAAGTGAAATAGTTTTGTGAATTTCATTTTCTGATTGGCATTGCGTTTAGAAAACAACTGATTTTATATATTGATCTTATCTCCAACTTTGCTGAACTTGTTTAGCCCCCCTCCTATTTAAAATATTACACTTCTTACAACTTTGTAGCATAATTATAGTTATACATAACTGTAATGCATCAATTCAAAAATAAATAGATAGAAGGAAACAATAGAGTAGAGAAGAGGGATGAGGGGGGGAGCAGGGTAAGGGGGAGGAGTTAGTCTGAGGATTAAATGGAGGAAAACTATTGTATGCATTTTTGAATATGTCAAAATGAACCCGCTATTATGAACATCTGTGGTGCACTAAAAGAAAAAAAATTCTGAAATCTGTCATGAAAATAATTAATGGGTTAAATCCTTTAAGAAAGAGCCTAAGCACAGTTATTAAAGGGAGTATCTTATCAGTGTCAAACTCTGCCTTTTCTACCACCAAGATTGCCAGTGAGAGTCTTCCCTGTGCCCCTCCTTCTTGGGTGTCTCCTGAATCATCTCTCCCTCCTCCCCAGGGCACCTCACCCGCTGCGACTTTCTGCATTCAAATGGTTCTTTATATGCCTAATTGAGGAAGTCACTTATATTTCATCTCAATTTGGTTTTGGGTAGTTCTTTAATGATCCAAATGCTTTCCCCCCCTAGTTCCGGGACTACTGTGCTATCTGCTTAAGATGGGAGTGGCCTGGGTCTCCGAAAGCATTGGAAAAGTGCAATTTAGAAGCACCTTTCTTTGAAGGTCATTTTTTGAAAGTTTTATTTGACAGAATGGGCCGAATTCTTGACCAGGTAATATATATTTTTTTCAATTTTTACTTTTACAGACTGCATTTTGATTCATTGTACACAAATGGGGTACAACTTTTCATTTCTATGGTTGTACACAGTGTAGAGTCACACCATTCATGTAATCATACACATACCTATGGTAAAACTGTCTCAGTCTACTCTCTTTCCTTCCCCACCCCCTCCCGTCCCATTTTCCTCTACACCATTCAAAGTTCCTCCATGCTAATACATTTTAAAATATTAATCTTTGTATTATTTTGTTAGCATTAACCATGGTACAAGCTCGAGTCCTTGTTTAGATTTTTCTGCTAAGGGCTTCTGTTATTCTCTTAGTTTTTCCACTAGATGACTTTTACTTGTGGATTGATTGCCAAGAGCTGGCAAATTTCTGATGCACTGAGTGTGCTAATGGCCTAGTGGCTACCACTTGGCCTCCTGGCTACTGCAGAATTGTGTATCTTGCTCCTCATGTTGTGGTGACTTCTTTTATTACTAACTTAGCCTTTTAGGTATTACAACTGATGAGTATAAATAGAGAGTAAAACCTGTCAAGCTCAGTTTAGAAGACCCCGTATGTCATTTCAGTAGAATCTT
This sequence comes from Sciurus vulgaris, assembly GCF_902686455.1. Classification (NCBI taxonomy): domain Eukaryota; kingdom Metazoa; phylum Chordata; class Mammalia; order Rodentia; family Sciuridae; genus Sciurus; species Sciurus vulgaris. The sequence continues at coordinate 15,659,492 of NC_136464.1, read as the reverse complement.
GAACACTCTGATCCCAGTGAAATGATGAATTTGGATCTTAAAACAAAGAATTTATCAATGATGCTCATTTTCATAAGGGACAAGGGAAATAAAGGTTAATTTACTAAATTGCTTAAAAAAGTGGATGGAAATCTCCATCAGCCAGTATCTTGCAACTGTCATGAGAAATGAATTCCAGTTATAGACTCCCTGCTTCCTATCTGACAAACAGTGACAATAGAGTTTCCACACTGAGATAGACACTCTTGAAATAAAAGAGCTGGCACAATACTCACCTCTACATAGAAGTTGAGTTAACCAATTTAGAACCATCTTTAAATTTGTTCATCAAAGTGCTTGTTCTTTTGGCTTGTAGTTAAATATTTGTGTGAGCCTTGGGAGTCACAAGGGAAGTTTACTCCACAAGCACATTTCCTCCAGTGACCAGAAAGTCAGAGAAGTTTTAATTTAAGAAGTATTTCACTAGGTTAGCACCGTCAAGTCAGTCACACCTGTTTCCGACAGTTACCAAAAAAGAGACCAGGCCCTTGTTTTAACCACTTCACAGCATGTGTGCTATTTCTAGCGTCTCACCGTTTGAGCCTGACAGCCTGAGTCTGCTTTGTCAGTGTGGCTGGGGTCCCAGCTGTGTAAATCTCCTGGGTGGCCGGATTCATCAGTTGATTGTGGTTTTGCTCTAATTTGCCAGGATTAGTTTGAATCTGATGAAGCTAACAAGCAAGAGATATTAATCAGCATCAAGTTAGTGATCTTTGGATATTTTGACTGAAAGCACTAAAAAAAGAATCTAAATTTTAAACAGTAGTCTCTGACTTAAAAAATTCCCCAAGTGGTTATCACACTTGGGCTTCTTCCTCTGGTTTGAGAGTAACAGAAGGAGGCACTGGAGAGACTGTCCTGAGACTTAGCACTCCCCAGAGCTGCTGTTCCTCCTGTCGCCCCATGTCATAGCAAGGCAGAGTTCCAGAGCTCTTTTATAAATGAGGAATCCCTGTATGCGACTTAGAGCCAGTGAGCTCTGGAGCCCAGCCCGGCACTGTTGTTCTTTACCACTTGATTTTCCAAGTCTTCTTGGTAAGATCATGGCAATCTGATCTCAAAGGCAGTCTGCGAGTCAGGGTGCTCAGCGTGTTTGGTTTGGTTTCATTTTCTTTCTTTTCTAAATGCTTTCTGCTGAGAACTGGGGTGTACTTGCATTTCCACAGGGTAACCAAGCTGGCGAAACCTTCAGTGTGGGTAGTTAGTAAGCACCAACATCCTCGTGTGGAGCTAAGAAGTCACAGAATCCCCGGGGTTCAGAGGACGCCATCGTGTTGTCACCTGTTAACTTTTTAAAAAACTATGAAAAACATTTAGTGTTGTTTATAGCTGTGGTGATTTTAAAACAGTAAGATGCTGAATCCACAACAGAATGTAAAGCATAACAACAACAATAATGACAATGACAATGAGGAGGAGGAGGAGGAGGAAGCCAGGTCCTGTCCTGCCCCGAGAATGAAGAGTGTGACTCGGGCAGGACTGCCCCCCCCCCCCCCCCCCCCCCCCCCCCCCGCTCCTTACTGTGACGGTGAGGTCGATGCTGCTTGTCCCACTCTCCTTCTCAGATTTGCTTGTAAGAATTAAATGAAATAAGCCATTTAAAAGGCTTCGAAAGTATAAATTGTTGTTTAGAACAGGTATATTTAGAAATGTATAGACTATCAATTGAGATTTTTAGAAATGATTTCAATCTTATTTTGACTGTCTGCATGTTTACTCCTTGGTAGAGGGCTGACTGCTGGTGACAGCAATGTGTGTTTCCTTTTTATTTTTTTGGTACTGGGGATTGAACCTAGGTGCACTTTACCACTGAGTTACATCCCCAATCCTTTTTATTTTTATATTAAGACAAGGTCTTGCTAAATTGCTAAGGCTGTGATCGTCCTGCCTCAGCCTCCCAAGTTGCTAGAATTACAGTCCATTCACCACAGCACCTGGCTAACTGCTTTCAGGTCAAAGATTATTGTCCCAAAATTTAGATTTTATCATCAATGTGAGCTCAGTCAAAAATAGACCAAGTTCTTTTGACAAATCAGAGAATCTGATTACCTTTCCTTTCAGGTGAATACTGTATAAAGCACAAAAAAAGGGATCCTAAGTAAAAGATAGAAACACTACCAACAGCCCCCAAAATATGAACTTGTTTTAAGGTTATTACCAATACAAAGTAGCAACCACTTCAGAATACATTGAAACAATTCTATTCTGTTCAGTGGTAGAGTGCTTCTTGCTTACTTCCTCAAACAAGGCCCTGAGTTTGATTCCAAGCACTGTAAAAAAGAAAGAATCAGTGTCAGCCTTAAAATTCTTAAAGAATTCAAGACCTAGATTTTTGTTCAAATAAAGTTACAAACCAAAGTAGCACCATACAGAGAAATTACAAAATCTAGATCATAAAAGAGCCTAATTTAAAGACAAATTATTTAAACACCTGCAATTGACATACTTTAGTGACATAAAAACCTTAACTACCTGAAATAAAGAATCATGTACAATTCTGGACTTGTTATATTTTAAATTATTTTGTCTGCACTTTTTACCAAATGTATCTTTTAATCGATTTTTATAAATAGTTCCTTTTAATAGTTCCTTTTAAAATACAATTTAATGAGGCTTCATTGTTTATTGAGTCTTGGAGAAGACTATTGTATCACAAATATTATCAAGTAGAATATCCTCAGACTCTGCTTTATTAGGGATACAAATTTCCTTTCATTTTTCTTGCTTAAGGCTACATTTTGAAAAAGAGTGACTTGGATAATTTTTTCTCTTTAATAAAACATCCATGTTCAAGACTCTGTGGTAAGAAAGACTAAGATTGGATTTCAAGCCTGCGTTCAGTAGAATGACATGTTCAGTAGAATGTCCCTGATATCTTCTGACACGTGTCCAGAGTCTCCTCTAAATGCCAGAGATTCACTTCTAATTGGTATTTGTTACGATCAAGGGTAACAAATTCGTGTGTACAGTATGCATCCTGATGAACTGTACACAATCGTCCGGATCCCTAGTGACTCAAAGAATGAAGCATCGAGATCCATTGCTGATGTTAAACTTGGTCCTAAATCATCCTTCCTTTCCCTGAAGTGCCATCTCCGTTTCCCTGGCCTGGGTTCTCATCCAGGTCAGTTCTGTTTCAGCCAATCAGTTTCTTTTGGCTCCTTGGAGAAAAAGAAAACTGGAAGGGTCAAGAGGTTTCTTTTGGAAGTTCAAAGCAAATAACAGGAACTCGTCTTGTCTAGCAGACATTTTGCTCTGATGTTGACCCACTGTAAAGTACTTTCAGACTGGCTGAAACAAAGAAACAAAGGAAATTAACAATCAGAATTCAAGTGAAGTTGTGTGTTACGTACACACCGTGTCTGAGGAGCTGTACGGGGGTGTAGGTTTCAGGGAGAGCTGTTCCTTATCTGCGGGCAGCACTTTTAATCTCCTCAGGGCCTGGAGGCGTCGAGTAGCCATTTCTGTCCCATCCACTTCCACTCTGTTGACAAGGCTCTGTGATGTGACTTTATCTTACTGTACATATGCTTTTGGTAATTGGCAATCATTGGATAATCTGAGGTGGCGAATATCATTTCTGAAATTATATGACTACATGTAAGAAGATGAATACCTTCTCTTTGGTCTCAGACTAAATGTGTCCTCTGTGGTTTGTAATTAATATTATATGACACATTGGTGGGTTTGATGCCCTCTTGAACTGTTGGTACACAGCGTGTATGTTGTATGTCACTCCAGCTGCCTCTCTGTCCTTCTGCACAGCCATACGATGTGAACTTGCAGGTGACCTCAGTGTTGTCCAGACTTTCCCTCTTCCCTCATCCACATACACACGAGTACCTTTTGGACCCCTATGTGAACCTGGCCTCAGGCTGTCGGTCCCTCTTCTCTGTAATCGTCAGGGTGAGTCTCATTCTCTTCTGTTCTCTGGCATAGCTGAGCCTGTCAGTTAACTCTTCATATCACTGTATGTAGTTAGTGACACCCAATGAAGAGTATTGTGTATCTATTGTTTTAAAGTGATTATCATACACTCTGAACTGTTCCAGAATGTGGGCGTGAGAGATAAATTGATTCTTTTAAACAATATATATAATTTAATATTTTAGAGAACAAATATGGGCTCTTCATCAAAGATGGCTACAGAGTAGTGAAATTTGGGGTTCTCTATTTGGTGACAAGAAAGGAGGATTTTATCTAAGAACTCCTATGCAGTTGATTTCAGGAGCTCCCTGTTTCTGCTGCAGGTTGTTGGTGACCTTATGGTTCGAATTCAACGTATTCAAGACTTTACCCCCAAGCTGCTGTTGGTCAGAAAGCGATTGCTTGGTTTGGAACCTGAAGGCCCTATGTAAGTCCAGATTTTATATTCTTAGCTATCCAAATGTTTCACGCAGTGTAAAGATCTGTTGATATGTCGATTTGTCGTCTGCTTTCTCTAGCATTGACCACATCACGTTGCTAGAGGGTGTGATTGTGTTAGAAGAGTTCTGTAAGGAGCTGGCAGCCATCGCATTTGTGAAATACCACGCTTCCTCCACACCATGACTGATGTCTTTGAGTCTCTAGGGATCCGGACGATTGTGTACAGTTCATCAGGAAAGACTGAGTTCCACCCAGCCAAGAGAGGACGAAAGGCCTTTTTAAATCAAGAACTGCTGTAAACTGCACAGAACTGTTAAGAACCATCAAGTGAACACGCAATAAAATGCGGCACACTGTTTTCGTTGCTTTATTTATCACAGTAGTTCTCTCTAGAATTGCAAGTTGTTCGACCCAGATGCAGTCGAGGGACCTGCAGGAAATAAGCATTTCCAACAACTGTGTGAAAGCTGCACAATTTCTGATGTCACGACTTTGATGATACTTCTGTTTTTTTAATATCCTTTTAGGCAGCAAGGCATTTTGACATTCTCTGGGACTCAAATGCTTATATTCTTTTGGATTAATAAGCATAAGCAGCAAAAAAAATTACTAATTTTATAACTTTTTAAGGTTAAGATTCTTATCAAGCAAAAATATTTAAAAAAAAAACTGTAAATGAGAAAAAATATATATAATTCAGGAACCAACAAAGGAATTGAGTTAATTATAGGAGATAAAAATGTGTAGAGCAACATTAACTTTCTTCAGCTTTTCTAATAACAATTTAATATGATAAATTCTTGATTAATATAATATATATATATTTTTAAAGAAACATTCTTTTACTCCTCCGTGCACACAGCCATGTTAATGGTTGATTTCCATGTCTGGGTCCCAGTTGATTTAAATTGTCATTTTTGCAGCAATATTGAATATATGCTCATCATTGGTAGCATTTGCTAAAATAATATTTTTAAAAACTAATTAACACAGACTGGGTTGAGAAGCTTTTTTCCCTCCCTCTCTGAAAATTGCTTGATGGAATTGCTTTGTACTTGGTTTTGTTATTGAGGTGCATGGTAGTGTCCAGGTGGGGAGCCAACTGATAACTCTTAGCAATCAAATGCCAATGGCCTCTTACTGTTTACATTTTTTTCATTTTGTTGGTTTGTTTGTTTGTCTGAAATGATTCTAAAGAGATTAAACAAAGTTGTCTTTTGAATGTCCTGTTTACATGTTGAAGGACTGTGGGAGTTGGGACTGGAGGTGTCCAGGAGTGGGCGCACACAGGGTGTCTCCCTTAGCCAAGCTGCGCTGTGCACAGCGCACCCAGTGGGCTGGACAGCTTGGTGTTTGCTAGTGTCTTTCCATTCTGTGTGTGATGCTTATCAGTTGTTGCTTTTAAGCTTTCTGTTTAAGTTGAAATGTTAAGCAGCAGCACTTTCCTCTGCTCTTTCCACTTGCTAATATTTGGAGGAGAGACTGTCACGTTCCAGCTGGAGAGACGTGTCTCTACCCTCCTGAGAAGCCGTTTGATGTAGGATGTTTGCACATACACATCACGTGGCCCTGCGCTTACAAGCATATTTTACACCGTTCTGCTCACTTTGTTGTATTACTGTCTCTGATTTACTATATAATTACTTTTCATTATTAAGAAAAAAACTGTCAAATGATCATGCATAGTCTCAGCTCTAGAATGTGCACCGTTGTTAAAACAAGAGGACTAAATTTCTTTTTTTTAAATTGTTTTTATTTTTACAAACTGTGTTTTGATTCATACTACACAAATGAAGAAGACTAAATTTGTAATTTGGTGCAAATCTTTCTTAGCTCATAAAAAATGCTTTAAGTAAAACAGTGGAGCAACAAAAGCCAGAGAGTTACTTCATGCAGGATTTTCTTTCAGTGATTTTGAATGATAGGAAAACATTCAGTTTGCTATATTTATTGTAGTTTACTCAAAGAACAACATCTCCATTTTAGGTGTAGTTACAATCTACTTTGATGTAGATGTATTTAAAATAAAGCATTAAGGGATATTAGATATTTCTTAATGTTTTCATAGTGCTTAATAGGTATAGTAGCAGTGATATTACGTCTCAAACCAAATATGTTCTTATCCTTGATTTCACAATGGGACCTTATAGCTAATCCATGAACCAAGCTCAGAAAAGCTTTAACTCTTATATTTGATGTACGTATGCTGCTTCTGAAAATATAATTTTCCTAAGTTATGATGACTTTTATTTGTGATCAACTAAGGTTTAAGGTTTTTCTTCTTTTCTTTATATATATATATATTTAGTTCAGACCTAGAGTCAGCACAAGTTCTCACAGTGAGTTGGATTTGTTAACGTAGTACAACAACACTAGTCTTTTTCTCACTGTCTCTCAGAAGCTGAATATTTCTATTACTCAGTACTTACCACAACAGTGACTAAAATGCACTGTGTCAGGTGGAAAGTGCCACCTCAGCCATTGATTGCCATAGCAAGTTCCAAACTGCATTTTAACCTTGCTTCATCTTTGTATAAATAGGTAGGCACTTTTTTATTTTTAACTTTCTAACAGTATAGTCGTTGGGTTTATTTTTGGTTATGAGCCACATTCTTTACTTGATAAAATCAGATTTGTCTTAGCCAATTTCATGGTAATACTCACATAACTGTAATGTTCTCATAATGCATCTGTTTGTGCAATATGGAAGCTGTGAGTGGGATTCATAGCTTTTTGGTTTAACTGTACATTGTGTTGTATATGTGTATATATGTGTGTATATAAATGTATATATATAAGGACCAAAATCCTTAGCTTGCTTACACTGTTGCTAGTGTAAAGATTGTTACACTTAATTTTACGGGGCACAAATTACGGAATTTCTTCATAAATTCATGGTAACATTTACATAAATGATTGAATTATATAGTTCACCATTTAATTATGAAGCTCATAGGTATTGACCGAAGAAGTTATGGTGAAGTGCTGAAACCACAAATTGTAATTACACTTTGGGTCATACAATATGTTGGAATATGCATGTCATTGTGACACTTGATCTGTTAAAACATGATAATCATACTTCTGGGCCCTGTAAAATAGTGTTACTGTAATACTCTGTTGACCTCCTGCCTTGTTTACATTAAACAGAGGACATTTAGTACATTTTTCTACGTTGTGTAAGTTACTGACAGTGTTATCAAGGTCTGGACCTCGTGGGCCATCCAGGGAAAAGCTTTTCAGATGGTGATTGTGTACCTACCCTCTCTTCAAAGGAGGTTGTGATCAAGTTCAACTTTTTGTGCTAACAATGCATGCAGGACTAAGAGGGATAATCAAAAAATAAATAAATAATGTAATTTAAACAAAATATTGTCTTACATTTTTGCAGAATTCAAATCGGAAATGTTTCACCTACTGATCAGTCTTAAACAGTGATTCTTAACTTTTCTCACCTTTGACAAAGGGATAGGGCACACCAATCAATGGGTCACTGCAGTATTGATTCTAGGGAGAGGAAAAAAGAAATATATCCATATTTATGGAGGAGGTCAGTCTAACCCAACAATTTCCCTGGGTAAATCTCATATATCCTCCAGTGGCCTCCTTAACAATCACTCCCCTAAAGGAAGTCTGAGAAAAACAACTAGTTCTAAGTATTATTTCTTAACATTTTCCAGCACATCTTAGAACCTTTCTTTTTAGCTGATGTTTAAAACAATCAGACTGCAGACTTCCTCCATTCTCTTGAGAATGAACCCAAGCCCCTTCATTGGAAACTGAAGGAAATATGTAACACATGACATAACCAGAAAGAAAAATAGCCACTTATTAATCTCAACCACCAGTAATCTTTTCAGCCAGTGTTATTCACAATAGTCTCAGAATGAAAATAGAGGACACTAGATTGAAGGGACAAAAGAGGCAGGGTTTAGGCACCCAAGAGTTGAAACTATCCTCTTTGCCCTGAGATACTTCAAAAGAAATTGCTTTTTTGGAATGTGTAATTGAATTCCCAGTCCAAAACCTGGTTCAAATTGCTGTTAAATACCTTCCAGTGTTTTATCTAGAAAACTAGTAATCCCAAGGGACTCAAAAGAATTCACATAAAATTGTTGAAATTTTGCTGGAGGAAGAGCTATACCTCTTCTCCCCAAAATTAAAATGAGCAGAAGCCCCTCATACCAGTTTGATGCTGAAGGATGCACAGAAGAAACAATGTTTTAGTTGGTCTTAGGCCAACAAAGGAAGGTGTTGCCTGTGGGCTGCCTCGTGGGAGACTGGGTTCAAACCTTACTTGGTAAGGCCCCGTTTGCCACCTCCGGGAGATTTACCTACACCTGCGTCCTGTACACTCAACTACTGTTATGGTTTGAGTATTGTGATTTGAAATGTTTCATTTCTAAAAATGTTGTATCATTTCTAAACATATACCAGAAATAATGCATGTATTTCATCCAAAAATAAAATGAGAATTGTTTATTCAACAAACTTATTGAGAACTTTTAATGAACCAGTTGCTAAGGTGTTGGGGGAACAAATGGAAGCCATCTCAGCCCTAATAAGTCACAGTCCTGGTGCCAATTCAATGTGTTTACACAAATGCAGTGCACATTATGTGGTGGACACTCAGAGAAATAGTATGCAGGTGGTGTGGCATCGGACTCAGTAGTGTTGCAAATTATCAAAAAGGAATATCTGAGTCTAGGTCTTGATTGGATATTATAGCATATATTACTTTATTGATTTAATGCTTAATTTATATATATACATATTAATATATAGGCAGTGCTGGGGATCAACTCCAGAGTCTTGTGCATGCTTGGCAAGCACTCTACCTCATCAGAGATTAATCCATTTGACGGATTATACTAGATGGCAAATGTAGGCAGATGGTTGAAGGAAGTGGGTCACGTCACTGGAGGCATACCCTTGGGGATTATATCTTGTCCCTGGCACATTGTTCTCTGCTTCCGAGCTGCCACGTCCTGAGCAGCATTCCTGTGCCACGCTCTTCCACCATAATGTTCTGCCTCACTTCAGGCCCAAAGCAATGGGGTCAGCCAATCGTGAACTGAAACCATGAGCCAAAATAAACCTTTCTTCCAAGTTTTTCTTGTCAGGTATTTTGGTCACAGTGATGAAAAGCCAACACACGACCTTGCTCTTCCCTCTCCTCAGACTAGGCAGTGTATCAAGGAACAGACAGGGAGTCTGCTTACAAAGAGAAAGGCAGTAAGGCATTCTCTTCATTGAGTAATCAAATCATTCGATGAAAGTAGACCTCACCAGCAGCACACTGCCAGAAATCTGAAGACTACTGTGGGCCTCTCAGCTGTCACATCAGGAGGTGAGGATGAGAGTTAGTTAATGGTACCCATGGTGTGATATGCATTGTTTACACAGTGACCACGCTATTAATTTTTCGCAAAATATTCCATTTCAGTTATGTGCTAATGGTTTCGGGAATAATGCGTAGTTTAGAGAATCCAAATCAGCCAACGGCGCAACCACTCTTTCCAAGGTTGAGAACCATAACCAGGATTCAGCCACATGCCAAAGAGCTAGAAGGGGTTCAGAAGAAAAGAACAAGCAACACGCCCAGCCTGTGAGATCAGGGAAGACAAGCAAAAGCATCTCAAGACTATAATTTATGAGAAAGGAATCATAAAATTGATTTTACTATAATGCAGAAAGATGAGATGACACACAAATTCCGTGTCCTCTGACTAAAGCTATATTTCAAAGCCCTGAGGATGGGTTTCATTTATGTAATAACAGGAGAAATGTATTCCTCATTCCATTCACAAGCAGAACAGCATATAGGACTTTAATTGATTAGATTTTTCCCAAGAGAACCACAAACTGAAGATTTCTACAAGGAAACAAGCTAACCATTCCTTAAGCATTTTTCTTTCATGTTTAAAATATGCTTTTCTGATTAAATCTCTTTATTCTGTTGCCCTTACCAACAAGTGGCAAGTCAGGGTATTTTATGGTTCTGTAATCTTTGTTGACTTTCGATTATTTGAACATCCTGTGATCTTTATTTCCATTCCATTTTAGAAATTATTAGTCTTTTTCTTAAGCTGCATTGGTCTGGGGTTCCAGCAGAGATAAAGCTGAGAAGGAAAAAACATACTTTTAGAATATAAACTAAAGGGTTATGGAAAATAATATTCCTATAAGATAACTCCTCAAGAAAATGGAGGAATGGTGTGGCTCAGGAAGTGCAAAAGGAAATTGGTCAAACATTAAACCTCTCCCAGTACGTTCCTGATAACAATGGGCCCTAAAAGAAAGGGGTGGATATGGAATGCCAGGCCCAAAACCTTGGCCTTCCCCATGTCAACCTAGTCCTGAATGACAATGGGTAAGATTTGAATACTCATCCTTCAGGGTCTGGTTTTAACCAGTACAATTAGCCCCTGATGGTCAAAACTGCACGTGCACAATGATTACATCATCATCCTCTACCCTATAAAACCAGAATCCCCCGGTAGCCATTTTCCCATCCGAAAAGTGTACCCAAATGGTGCCCAGGTCTGCAAAAGAATAAAGGCTTCTCTGGATCCATGGAGGTCTGCTTGTTGTCCTTTTGCGCCTACATAAACTTTATCTCAGTACTCCATGTGCTTTGGATTCCTTGACAATAAGCAAGCTTCATTATAAAGCCTTTGGTTTCCATAAAATAATCCAGTGTGATGCAGACTCAAGTAAACTATTCCCTGAAAACATGGTTGGGAAGCACACTTGCAACTCATTGGAATTTGAGTCCCAAACCACATTCTAAAAATCAAAGCTATAAAAACAAATGGGCATAGCAACTTCTGGGCTTTTTTCTTTGGAATTTGATATTGAAATAAAAATAATTTTGCATGGTTCTTAATGGCTGGAGACTTTTCATGCATAACATACAATATAATTGATATTCATTGAGTTCTGAGTATTTCAAAGAAACAAAACTGATATACATCTTGCACAGCAGTGTTGCTTATTATCATTTTTATTTCAATGGAAAGAAAAAGACTATGGAAGTGTAATTAATTTGACATAGATAATTCTGGGCTGAACATTTAAATATCAACACCATTTAAAACCCGCTTCATTGGGCTGGGGTTATAGCTCAGTGGTAAAGCACTTGCCTAGCCCATATGAGGCACTGGGTTAAACTCTCAGCGCCACATAAAAATTTTAAAAATAAGGGTATTGTGTCATTTACAACTAAAAATATTTTTAAAAAAATAAAAATAATAAAATAATACCCACTGGGCTATTCAAAGTTCTTTTTCCTCATTTTGCATCTTATTATATTTTCTGAAGATACTAAATCATTGTATTTTGGCCCTCCCTCCAGTAATCTGTATAATCAATCACTCAGCTACCAATAACTTCTTAAAACAGAAACCAGCCTTAAATGATTAAAAAGATGCTGGATAGGTATTAAGTGCTGTTTTTCCTACAGATTC